>NC_143404.1:15797180-17080476 GCF_052110815.1 Crocodylus siamensis | reverse complement strand
AAAACACCCAGAATGTCAAAGGAACACCCTGAATACACAGAATTTACACTCTAAAGGTGGAAGCTTATTATGATTAATATATGGGGACAACCTTCTTGCTGGCTTGAAGATCCTTTATTGGATTAGTCATTTAACCTCGTATAGACCATGGCTCTTTGCAGACAATCTGACCTTTTTAACATATTGGTCATATTTCTGGAAGCATTAAAACAGATATAGCTCTAGTTTTACACAGTGTGATACAGTTATTAATCAAGGATCCCTACTTTGGAGAGCTGGCAGCCTAATTAAGGTGAAACATACAAGACAAACAGAAGACAGCACTTCAGGAGAGGCATGTATTATTGATGTGAAGAAGACAACTGCTTGAGGGATAAGGTTTAAAGAAAGATATGAGGAGAAAGACAATGCTTGGCAAATGAGATATATCAGTGAGTTTGTGACAATTGGACTCTGCTAAAAGTTCATGCATGAAACTCCTATGCAAGTTGAAAAGTGAGGAGGCTGCAAAAGTTGTAGTTTAACTTATGAAAGAGCACCAACAAATCAGTCTTTTGGGCTAGGGACAGTTACATATAAACAGGTATAAGTGATCAGAAACCAGTTCAAATTTGTAACATAACAGAAGATCAGTACACATAAACTGCTTTCAAAATGGCTGAAATAGGTTTAAGATCAACCTGGGTGGAGGTAGTATCAGGCTTAACTGATTTACATTAAATTGGTTTATTGAACTTTTGTCCCAGATGCCCTCTGGATTCAAGTTAACTTACAGTTCCCCAGAATCCCAGAATGCTTTGCACCTCCCCTAGCCCACTCTCAGGGTAGGTGGGCTAGCCTTGGCCCAAGCTGTCTGCTCCAACTGATCAGGGAGGCATGTGCTAGTGCCTCCAGCATTTGGCTGCATTTCCAGACTCAAAAGTGAATGTCTGCTCACTTGCTTATCTGTTCAATCTATGCAGCTTTCACTAACCTGTGAAGATGGAATCAATTCAGCCTTGGGCATTTTGATTGTTTGTACTTAACCTTGAAGGATAAATCACTGCCAATTCTTTGGTGCCAAGTTGTTTGATTTCATATCTGACTCTTTTAACTCTAGATCAAACTCTGGTAGTGTTTCAAGGCAGGAACTGGGGGCAGGGGTAGGTAGGAATGGAAGCACTGTCCTTTGCAAAACAAGTTAATTCTCTTGCAAGTCAGGAGATGATCTTTATGTGAGCCATGATGAATTGGCAATCCTCTGTGACTGGAGTTGTGATTGGTGCTAACCAGCCCCCAAAATAATGGAAAAAAAAAGGGCTGAGAGGAAAGCATTCACAGTTCTGTCATCATTTTATTTGTTTGTTTTTTCCTAAGAGGAATTCTTTATTAAGAGTAAAAAAAAAAAGGATTTATAGGGAACCAGGCAAAGTCCTGGAGAAAACATGACCAAAGTTTTCAGAGCAAATTGCCTGGTCCCTTGGTGGAAACAGTAATATTCAAGGCTTGTTCATTCCCCAGAAAATGATTACATTTTGCAGACATAAGAATAGGCCTTGGTCCTGTTCTCATTAAAAGTCAATGGGATTTTTGCCATGACTTCTTTAGGACTATGCTCGGTTACTCAGCACTCACACAACAGTTTATATTTTCCTTTGTACAAGCATTAGTCCTCAGAACAGCACTGAAAGGGAGGTTTATATGAGAAATGTTGTTATCCCAGGTACAGAGAGGTTAAAGCCGGGCATTTCAAAGGCATCTAAGGGAGCTGAGTGCATTATTCTTATAGTGCAGGGCATCCAATTCCCTTCGGTTGCTTTGAAGATCTTCACTTTGGATGAGATTCTGGCAATATGAGAAACTAGGTTAAAATTCTCAGGTGGTCTGGCTCCCATCCTTATGGTCTTTCTATGGACCATACTGCTTCTCAGTTAATTAATTCAATTGATTTATTTGTTTTTATCAGCCTTTTTACACTCTGAAGCTATTTAGGACTTACACTTGTAATGCATTTTCCAGTGAAATTGATCTGACTTTTCAGATCCTCTTTATTCATTTATTTGAAGGTCTCTGCCAAGTGTTTTAATGCTGGTGAGTTGACTGCTGATTCATATAATTTAAAATGCACTGCAAAAGGGGAAAACTGTGTATTGAAGTAACTAATAAAGCGGGCTCTTTAAATCTGATTAATGAGCAATAAGGCCAAAGCACTTCCCTCTAGTGTAAAGATAAATAAGTAAAGAAACCCAGCCCATTAGCTCCAATAGCATGTTCTGCAATACCGTTCAGTTTTTTTCTATTGGTCTGTAGAGAAAACATCTCATATTGTCTACTTCTCTGTGTTTTTCCTGGAGAAACCCAATGCTGCAAGCAAGGTATATACCCAGTTACATAAATAAGTAGATTCTTTGCAGTGGTGTGTTAGAATAGTACATTTGACAGCTCCTCTTGCTTGCTGCCCTGAGGAACTGAAAAACTTACAACTGCCCGCACTAGAATAACTAGGTGTAGGCAAGTGGGGCACTAGCAACCAAATGCTGATTTAGGATACAAAAAAGGCAGCTGCTTCCAGTGCTGGCATGTCAACTGCCACCAGCACCCTGACATTGCTCTTGCCCAGCTACCACCTCCATCCAAAGTGAAAAACTTCCTAGTTATTCCTCTGGCTGCCCTATTAGAAGAGTAAACACCCAGTGATGTTGCCCAGCAGTTGAGTCTTGACTGGGTTAAACGCAATGAAGCCTCTATTGGTTAGTGATATCTGCCTCTTAAGGGTTTTCATTGTGAGAACCCTCTGTGCATACTGAAGAGGGGAGTATTCAGAAGATGTGATATATTACAAGGTGTTTTAGTGTGGCTGACATGATTGGGAGTATTTGCTGGTGGGTTTCATTAGCTTAACTGCAGCCATTGCTAACCGATATGTTACAAACCTCCAGGGAAGAAGAGATGAAGGAGGAAATCAAAGCAAAGAGAGAGGGGTTTTAGTCTCACATATTTGTGCTAATAAAGGAAATGAGAGCATTGAACCCTTTTCTGTCATGCTTCAGGGAAAGGTCTTTCAACTGTTCCTATTTGTTCATTTGTATTAGAATGGATGAAGAGAGCTACAGCTAGAAGTAATGAGATTGAGTTAAGGTAATGGAAATTTAGGCTGGACATTGACAAATATGAGGGTTTTGTATGGCACCTTCTTTCAATGGTCTATACCTGTAATAGGCTGCAGCTCAGTGTAATAAAAAGTCAAAAGATTTTAAATATCCAAGTCAGATGACTATAGGACAGTCAAAGAATCCTTATAGTTTTAAGGGGAAGTATTCTTTGTAAAAATAAAAAAAAACCATTAAGAAGACAAATTATCTATTCATGTTGCTGGACACAGAAAGACCCTGAAGAGCATCTTCACTCCTTAATTTGTAAACTAGTTACACACAGGCTGTGCTATATGGTATCACCAGGAGAGGCCACCCTAATCTTGGTGAACTGTTATAGAAAGGTGAATTGCAGGTATCTACAGAGGGTTTTAAAAGACAACTTTTGTAACATGTTCCTCCATTTATGGTAGCATGGGTAGCTAATTATGGGTATTTTAAAATAACTCCTTTCATGCTCTAATTCTGTGACTGGGAGATGGGAGACTCTCAGGGTGACAGACTGGACATTTTTTTTTAATTTATGTTTCTGTGCCGTTCAAGAGTCTTTTCCTTTATTTGTTTTTTATAGTCACTGACTGTGAAACCAGATGTTAACTTCTTTTAACCTTATGCTCCCTGGTTCTGATTAAAAAATGTTAATAGGATTTAATTCCTCTTTCTACTTAGATACAGTCACATTAACAGACCTCGTTGTTGCCTACTCTCGGTGTCTAGAGGGCCATAAGCATAACTTGGTGAACGTACCATTAATGCAGGACAGATATATGTGAAATGACAAGATGGACAGCATGTCAGAACATTGCAGCCTGCAATACCAGCTTTTTATGAACAGCGGTGACATTTGTCTCAGAGAGTAGAACATCAGAAGAAGCCTGCTCTCACACAGTATGTATCAGTATGCATAAATAAATCCCATGAATGCAAGCTTTGTCAAATCCACTTGACAAAGATCATGGCCTTCAGATAAGAAATCCAGCCAAAAGCACATTTTCTCTGTTCCTTTTTTCATCATTAGACTCAATAACCCAGTGATATGCAGCTATTCGATGAGATTAAGGCCTGCAGTAGAAGGAAAATTTGGACAATGACGACAGTGTGTTTTTCTTTCTTCTACAACTAACACATTTAAAAAAAGCTTTTTGTGACTCAGCCAACAATATCAGAGTAAACTATAGTGAAACTCAGAAATTGTCTATCTAAAGGACAGAAACTTCTCTAAATCCTTTAAGGGTAAAACCTATCATCTATCAGATCAGTGTGTAGAGCTGTCTCAGACTCAAGGGAGATTCTTGACAGTGAGGACTGGTGGGAAAACATTTTGTCTGTCCCACAAGACATACAACTTAAGCTCCTGCCCTCTCTGATTCAGATTGAAGATTTAACTCTCAGTCTCCCACATTCCTAGTAAGTACCTAGACTAGTGGCTATTCTAGTAGGGCACTCTCAGTCTCTCTGATTGGAGCTTCTGCATTTTGTATAAGTGAAATAATCATTAGAGTGGAATAATTTGTATCTGGTTCTCCCATATTCTGGGTGAATGTTCTAACACTACTAACAGGGTGTATCTACAAGTCCAAGTAATATGAAGCAATAAACTCTGGCACTTATCGCACCAGTTAATTTTGGGCACCATGCTTACATGTGCGCCTGGGACCAAAGCATGCTGAGCCGGGTTGGAGCAGCCTCAGTTGGCAGGGGCCTGGAGGGGTCAGCCTGCAAGCCTGGGGCTCCTCTGACTCAGATAAACGTGCTGTAGAGGGACTGGTGAGGCACGAGGGTGCTTCAGAGTGGGGCTAGCTGGCTGGTAGCTGCCACATTGAAGCACCCTTGTGCCCCAGGTAGCCCCATCAGCATCTACATGTGCACTGCGGCAACTAAATAAATGCCGTTGCAGGATAGCACTTGTATGTACAAGTACTAACTTATAGCATTGTTTATTAGTTTACTGCGACCTCAGAGGGCTGTAGACACAGAGGTTTTACTGTGGAGCGAATTAGGCAGTTCCACAGTAAACATCTTGTGTAGATGAGCCCTCAGTGTAGAGCAGAAAGGAGTTCAAGCATCTCTTTGCAAGTCTGTCTCAAGTCCCCAGGTGCTTGCCTGGTTATGGAGTCCCAAGCTCCCGCTGACCCAGAGTGCCACATGGATTGAGAGTGGCCACACTAGAAAGGCCACACTAAAATAGAAGTGTTAGAACGATCACCTGGAGGATATCCAGGCCCCCAGTCTCAATTAGGTAGAACAGGATCTTAAAAGTAGGATCCCCATGTCCTAGTGGCTACCCTAACCACTAGGCAATTCTAAAATGGGTTTAATCTGGTTTCGAAAATCTTTTTGTTGGCAGACCCAGCCTTACCTGTGTGTGTACATATGATTAGTTCAGTGACCTCTAAAACAGCATTTCTCAGCCCATGGGCCATGACTCAATGGTGGGTTGCAAGAATATATGAAGGGGTCATGAACAAACTTTAAAAATGGATTCTCCTTTAGAGGAGAAAAACGTGGGAAACCGTGGCTTTTCCCTTGCAAGCTGGAAGAGTTCCAGCCTGCAAGGGGCTGCTTCAGGCTTTTTGGAGCCCTCCCCCCCTGCCCCACCCCATACACTGGGGGCTGGGACCTGGGGCCTGGGCGTGGGGGGAAGCAGGTTGGGAGTGAGGGGCACTGGGTCAGGACTGGCCATGGATGTTTACAAATGGGTCCTAGTACAAAAAAGGCTGAGAACCACTGCTCTAAAATCAAACACTCATCACTGATATTGTTAAGGAGCTCTTGGCATAAAAGGTCAGATGTGGCCACTCTTGCTCACATAACCCTTCTGCCAGGTGATTAATGGCAGCAGTAGAGATTTGGTTCAAGATATCTGGGGGCTTTCTTGACAAATGGCTAAATCATAATGAGCCCCAATTCAGAAACATGGGGATCTAAATGCATTCTTGGTGCTTGTCCTTACTGGACACAACTGCTCGGCATCCAAGCAGTGTGTGTGCAAATGGGAAAATGCAAATAAAGAGAAAAATACTCCATTTTACCAGGAAGGTTGGCAGTAGTCCATCTAATTCCCTTTCCAGTCATGAATGACGACATTCCTTGAGTGCACCAGCATACCCATCCATCAAACCTTGCTCATGTTTCAAAGTAGCAAGTTGTATTATAATGATTCAAATGGCCCTTTGGCTTTGCAAGTCTGTTGCAAGTCCCACAGGGGCTGCTTGCCTACCCTTACCTTCCATAGTGATTTAGCTTTGTGAGGCTGATGGGTAGACATAGTTTCACCAAAGACCATTTGGTTTTTCTTTTCTTCAGCACCATTCCTTTCCTTGTTTCCTTATTGTGTGATATTACAAAATCCTCTGCATTAGCTTCTGCAGCGAGGGAAAGAGACAAGGTAATTTAGAAATGTAAGCGGAAAGTTAACTGGATAATAAGTAGCTTTCCACCTCTTTCCTAGCTGAAGCTTTAGGCCATTTAGAAATTATGTGGAATAGTACTTAAGGGTTTTCCAGACAGGAGATCTTACAACACCTTTGGCTCTCCTGTGAAATATGAGTTTAATCTAGGAGAAATTTTAAAATCTTTGCATTCTCCTATGCCTGAATAAGGGTGTGTGCCCCCAAAAGCTTGCAAATAAATAATTTTTTTTGCAGATATCTAGTTGATCTCATAAAAGATACCATTTCTGCCAAGAGTTCCAATTCCTTTTGCCTGTAGACCTATATGGCTACAACCTATATCCCTGATATGTGGGAGACATTGAAATTAGCCATTTTAAAATGAAAACGTCATAATTTTACAAGGGGAAGAAAAATTCAACACCTGGAAACCTGAAAGCTGGCATCCTTGCTCTTGCCTTTTGTTTGGATCAGAATTTGCATGTTCACAGAGCACAGAGCTGCCTCAACACTAGAGAAAATCCATGCCCAGGAGAGCTTTCCATCAACCCATACTCCTGTGAAATATGAAACATTATAACAAGAGGGAAACATAATTCAACATCTTGCTTGCCATCAGATAACTTTGAGGTAAACAGACTGCTCTAACTTTTATTTGAGTCTAATTTGCACAAAATGATTTTTTCCAAACAGGAGCTCTTACAACACCTTCAGCTCTTCTGTGAAATATGAATGCTCATTTTCACCTAGGAGAAATTTTACAATCTTTGCACTCTCCTGTGCCTCAAGAATGGTGTGTGCACTCAAAAGCTTGCAAATAAAGCCTTTTTTTTTTTGCAAATATCTAGCTGGTTAAATAAAAGATATCACCTCCACCAACAGCTCTGAGATATATAATACAAGAAATATCACAGATTTTTCAAAGGGTCTTGTATTCCAGTATCTCTTAGATGCCTTTGAAATGCCCCCCTTAAGCTGCAAAGAATGCCATTGATAAAAAATAGAAGTACTTGAGAAATAAGGTGGGGAGTGGTGGAAGAGTACAGCTCACAACAATTTATGAGATGGACAAAGCAGACAGGCAGTAACCAATGAACAGTAACATAACACAGCTGTATTTTGGTGGGCCATTTAAGTATTGCAACCCATCCAGGGATTCAGAATTGTCCCAGGGTTATTTGGTAAAATTCCTCATCTCTGCCCAGTCAACTAAAGTCCAAGTGTAGCACACAGCATGAAAAACACAAGATCATAATTATCAGTGGGGCAGGTAATTAAAAATGACAAATAGAAGGACTTTTTTATTGACCTATATTTTGGTACCCTCTGTTTCATGATTCTGCACTTTTGATGTATGCAATCTCCACCTTGACTTGAAGGAGATATCATTTTCTCTAAGCTGATGACTGTAAGCTTAAAGCAGGGAGGATGGCTATCGGAGGGTGAAATTATCTAGCCCTGAGCATAACCTTCAGAAGCAAAAGGTCCGAAGAGTTACCGTTACTGATGTAATGTTTTAAAAAGCATAGGTAGGCTCTTTGTTGCTTTGGACTCTAGCCCACAATTGAGGGTGCTGATAAGCTGTGGCCAGGTGGGCCCAAGTCAGAACATATGTCCTAGTGATAAGAAGTGAAAATATTGAATCCCAGCCCCTGGGTTCTGTCCATCCTTTAGATACGAATGGCCTTCATTATGATAACAGTGAGTGGATCTTATCCCCACAGTACTGTAGCTTAAGCAGCTTGCTCAGGAAATCTGGCAGACGTGAGGATGGAACCGAGCATTGTCCTTCAGGCATCAAGGACAACAAAAAGTCCTTTTTCAGATATGTGGGGAGCCAGAGGAAAAGCAAGGGCAATGTTGGACCCCTGCTAAACCAGATGGGGCAACTGACAACTGACGCCCAGGAAAAAGCCAACCTATTAAATAGGTACTTTGCGTCAGTCTTTCATCAGTCCCACGGGATGCCCATGCCTGCTATGGGACAGGGAAATCTGGGTGAGGGGGATCCCCTACCCTCCACCAATGCTGACCTCCTGAAGGAACACCTTCAGAAGCTGGATACCTTCAAGCCAGCCGTCCCTGACAATCTGCACCCCAGGGTACTCAAGGAGCTGGCGAGCGTCATAGCCCAGCCCCTGGCACGGATCTTTGAAAACTCCTGGCGCTCTGGTGTAGTGCCCGAAGACTGGAAGAAGGCCAATGTGGTGCCGATCTTCAAGAAAGGGAGGAGAGTGGATCCAGCTAACTACAGGCCCATTAGCCTGACTTCTATCCTGGGAAAGATCTTAGAAAAGTTTATTAAGGAGGCCATCATTGAGGGACTGGCCCAGGTTTACACTCTAAGGGACAGCCAGCATGGGTTTGTTGTGGGTAGGTCTTGTTTGACCAATCTCATTTCCTTCTATGACCAGGTGACCTATCACCTGGACAAGGGAGAAGAGTTTGATGTCATATATCTTGACTTCAAAAAAGCTTTTGATCTGGTATCCCATGATCACCTCTTGGCCAAACTGCCCAGTTGTGGCCTTGGCTCCACCACGATCCGCTGGCTGGGAAATTGGCTTTGTGGTCAAACCCAGAGGGTTGTGATTGATGGCAGTCACTCATCATGGTGAGTGACTCTGTTCAACATCTTCATTAACGATGTGGACATTGGAGTCAGGAGTGGACTGGCCAAGTTCGCCGATGACACCAAACTTTGGGGCAAAGCATCCATGCCAGAAGATAGGCGGGTGATCCAGGCTGACCTGGACAAGCTCAGCAAATGGGCAGACAAGAACCTGATGATGTTTAACACCGAAAAATGCAAGGTTCTCCACCTTGGGAGGAAAAACCTGCAGCACCCTTATAGGCTTGGCAGTGCTATGTTGGTTAGCACTACAGAAGAAAAAGACTTGGGGGTCATCATTGACCACAAGATGAACATGAGCCTGCAATGCGATGCTGCGGCTAGTAAAGTGACCAAAATGCTGGCGTGCATCCATAGATGCTTCTCGAGCAAATCCCGGGACGTCATTCTCCCCTTGTACTCGGCCTTGGTGAGGCCGCCGCTGGAGTACTGTGTCCAGTTTTGGGCTCCACAATTCAAAAAGGATGTGGAGAAGCTTGAGAGAGTCCAGAGGAGAGCCACGCGCATGATCAGAGGTCAGGAAAACAGATCTTACGATGACAGGCTGAGAGCCATGGGACTCTTTAGCCTGGAAAAGCGCAGGCTCAGGGGTGATCTGATGGCCACCTGTAAGTTTATCAGGGGTGACCACCAGGATCTGGGGGAACGTCTGTTCACCAGAGCGCCCCAAGGGATGACGAGGTTGAACGGTCACAAACTCCTGCAAGACCGTTTCAGGCTGGACATAAGGAAGAATTTCTTTACTGTCCGAGCCCCCAAGGTCTGGAACAGTCTGCCATCGGAGGTGGTTCAAGCACCTACATTGAACACCTTCAAGAGTAAATTGGATGCTTATCTTGCTGGGATCCTATGACCCCAGCTGACTTCCTGCCCTTTGGGCAGGGGGCTAGACTCGATGATCTCCCGAGGTCCCTTCCAGCCCTAATGTCTATGAAATCTATGAAATCTATGAAATCATTGGTGATGTGTAGGGGGTGCATGTGGGTACACTTGCACCCCCTGAGCTTGGTGGTGCACCCCCTACAAAAAGGCACCACAATATGTATTAAGCCTGACAGTGTCGGCGGTGCCTGCGGGCGGTCAGAGATCGCTGCTGGCTGCCACTCCTTTCCCCCACCGCCAACAGCACCAACGGCGTCTGCAGGAGTTCCCCATTTACTGCCACTGTGCGCTCCCGCTGGGGGCACGAGTCATTCATGGAGCTGATATGTCTTAGAGTGCCTATAGACATGCTTGTTCATGTTTTAATTAGACCGTATCAGAGCAGACTCCAGCTTTGCCTCACTGTCACGTATATTAAGCCCCCATGCATTCACAGTGGCCGTGGGGGCACTTTATCTAAACTTTGTCGAATGAGCTTTAGATAAAGCTTCCCATGGCCATTTTGAAATGCGCAGGGGCTTAATACATGTGGTGGTGAGCCAGTTTAATTAAAGTAGCTGTCCAGGAACCACCAAAATTAAAAGCCTCTCCCCCCACCAAGCACATGTATAGGCAACTAAAAAGCCCATTCTAGTTCTCTCTCCATAAAGCTTCCCTCCCCATGACTGAGGAGGTGAATTTTGCACATGGCAGAGGAAACTATTTTTAAAATATGCTCTATTTTCAAGACTGGCTCAAACAACCATAATTTCACAGGCAAACCTTGGACAAAATGTAAAAGATCTTGATTACTGCCATGTCTGTAGAAGATGATAGCATGTGATCGATGACCTAGTTTACATTATGCTTACATGGCACAAAGTAGCAGCTGTAGGAAAACGCTGTGTGCCAAACAGTGCTGCTATTGCTTCAGGAATGCCTTCCTTCCATGATGCAAGTGACAATGGGGAAATTATTAATTCTGCAAATGGAGTGATTTCCTCCCTCCGTAGATAAGCCAGGTCTGCAGACTACTCATCTTTCCCTTGGGCTGCATCATGCTTGTATAATGTAGTTAAAGGCTCTTATTGCAATGCCCCTGTGGACTGAGATTAGGCTAAATTTTACCTAAGAACTGGTGAGGCGCTAAGTAGCTCAGCACCCATTGGGAGCTGAAAGGCCTGAGTCTTCCCCAAGAGATCCTGGGAGTCAGGTCTGAGAACTTCTGCCTTTGTTCAGGAGGATCATGCCTATCCCTGATCTGTGGTTGGACTCACTCCTGATTCCCAGACTGAAAATAAGGTACATTCAGAAACTGACTGTTTCTGCTTGTACAGTATTTCAGACATTAATTCAATTTTTAGTTGGTTGCTGTTGCCACAGGGCCCTTGTGTTTAGGGTTCTCTGTAGATTTTCATGCTTCTGAAAATGCTGTTTGCATCGGTGCTTATTAATACCCTCTATTAAAGTATTCTAGAATAAAATCTTTTCTAATTAGTAATGCTTGAGTGCCTTTTCCATTATTCATTAGGGGAGAAGAAATGGGTTAGTCCTCTGCAGCCTCTTGTAGAGTGTGGAGTTATTGAGGTTACTTTGTTACAATTCGAGTGTCTCCAGCTGTAGCTGTAAATTTCCACTCAGATTTTGCTGAGAAATAGAAAGAAAAAAAATAGAAGTGTGCTTCTGCTGCTAATTCTCCCTTACGCACTGCCTACAGCCTGCACACATTGCACAAATCCTCACAATACTTATCCTGTGCAGGTTGTTTCACACCTTACAGATATGGCCAATACAAATAAACATATATCCATACCTTGAGTGTACAGGGTTTTGCAGGCACGTACATGCGTGCATATATTCTTTTAAGGTGCAGCCGAAGCATAAAAATACATAGTGTGCACATGCACACGCACACTTACTAAACACACAGATGCAAACACATGTACTCACCTACTCCACATGAGATGCACACATACACAGTTATTTGGTGCAGGAAATCTGCTAACCCTTACTTCATTTCACCGGAACCAGCTGTTTTGTCAAGAGAAAAAGCATAAAAATGAATAAAGAATTGTTATATATGCTATGAAGATCAGGGCTTATGAAAAGTGAAATAAAATAGGCCGAGAACCCTGGACCTATTTCCCATTCAATCCATACCTAAATAATAACTAAAAAGAATCATTTACATAGGTGGGTAGTTTTGTTTCCTCTATGCTCACAAATCCTTGCGTATATGAGAAGTTTTCTGTACTCAGTGGATTCAGAGAAGAGGGAAGGAGGTCAGGCAGGATGTGTTCATATTTCTTCTTCTCAGCTCATGCATCATGTATACTCTCAGACAAATAAGAGGGGAGGGAGGGAAATACCTTCCTTTGGAGGATGAATATATTGTTTCTGAAATATTTAGTCTTCAGAGCCCAACAATGGCAGAAGCCATCCGTGGCGATAAGCAACTCAAACAACTGCCATGGGCACCATGCTTCTTTCTGCCTATTAGGTCAAAAGTGATTTAGGATAAAGTGTGTGGATCCGAAGAGAGAGGTTGTGAGGAAAAATATTAAATATTAATTTTGTTTTCTCCACAAAAATGAGTATTTCCTGCCAGTATCTATCCAAATCTACCTAGAATATTTCCTTGCTTAAAACAGGAAACATACTATGTTTAAGCAGTATGAAGGCCAACTATCTCTAGAGATACTAGCTGGAGAACTTTCTCCTTTTTCCATGTGAAATAACATCTTAGATCCTCTTATCAGTAAATAAACCACTAGTGTGGAATAATGGATGGGGCAAGTATTCTTCCAGAGTACTGGCCCTAGTATACAACACAGATTCTTCTGTCTTCTATAGTTGTTTCCCCTGATATTGTATTCTTCTCTGCAGTGGAAGCCTGAACTCAAGTCTGTTGAAATCAGTGGGAGTCCTTTGATTCTCTTCTGTAGGCTTTGGATCAGAGAGTGGCACCTTAGTGGCTGGTCCAAAGTCCACTAATGTCAATTGAAAGAAGAACTTGCTTGGAATGTCTAAATTCATTAATTTTCTATTGAAAAATTCCCTTCTCTTTGAAAGAAAAGAGAAAAATTTTGAGAAAGGTTTCTACAAATTACACATCAAAACAAAAAGTTTGAACTAAAACTTTTTGAAATTGCTGATTTGTAAAAATTTACAGGATTTTGACTTTGCATTGCAATGCAGGAATCCCAAAAATGTGATGGGAAAAACTGTTACCATGCAAGCCTAGTTAAAAACCTGTCAATGACTTTGATAGGCTTTGAATCATGTCCCTAGTTGAATTTATTGCACTTTTCAAGGTGCATGTTTTTCTTGGTAACTTTTTAAAAGCAGCCATAAACTACCTTCTTGATACCAACTTTGTAAATATTCATTTCTCAACAAATAATTGTTCATCTTATATATGAAAGCAGAAAGAACCCACACTAATTAAGGTAAAGTGCCTCGTGACCAAAAGCCCAAGAAGTCATCGTTATCTCATGGCGAAAGAGTGCCCTTTCTGAAGCTTCTGATAGCAGGGTTTCCTACCTCTCAGGCCAGAACTCACTTCCACCACTATCACCTCAAACCCAAGTCTAATCTTACCCCATTTAGCTGGTACCAAACATTAGAACTATAGGTATGGTTACTTTGAGCACTTAGTGGCTCATAAATGAAATGATCAAACTCTGCTGACGTAAGCATTTTGGGTTCATCTGCACGTACACTTTACTATGGAGTTTACTAATTAGAATCATAGAATTGTAGAAAACGAGGGTTGGAAGGGACCTCAGGAGGTCACATCTAGTCCAACCCACTGCTCAAAGAAGGATCATCCCCAACTAGATCATCTAAGCCAAAGCTGTGTCTAGCTGGGTCTTAAAAACCTCCAAGGATGGAGAGTCCACAACCTTTCTGGGTAATCTGTTCCAGTGTTTTACTCCTCTCCTAGTGAGAAAATTCTTCCTAATATCTAACCTGAACTTCCATTGCTGCAACTTGAGACCTTTGTTCCTTGTTCTGTCATCTGCCATTATTGAAAACAGAATAGCTCCGTCCTCTTTCAACCCCCTTCAGGTAGTTGAAAGCTGCTTTTAAATCTCCTCTGAGTCTTCTCTAGACTAAATTAGCCCAGTTCCCTCAGTCTTTCCTCACCAATCAATGACCCCCAGCCCCCTCACCATTTTTGTTGCCCTCCATTGCACTCCCTCCCATTTGTTCACATCCTTTCTGTACTGGGGGGCCCAAAACTGGATACAGTACTCCAGATGTGGACTCACCAGTGCTGAATAGAGGGGACCCTTCATATACTGGCAACACACCTACTGATGCTGCCAAGGATGCCATTAGCCTTCCTGGCAACAAGGGCACAATGTTGGCTTATATTCTTCTTATTGTCTATTGTAACCCCCGTGTCCTTTTCTGCAGAGAGGCTGCCCAGCCAGTCAGCCCGCAGCCTATACACACAGTGCACGGGTTTGTCCTGTCCTAAGTGCAGGACTTTGCACTTGCCCTTGTTGAACCT
Source organism: Crocodylus siamensis (assembly GCF_052110815.1). Classification (NCBI taxonomy): domain Eukaryota; kingdom Metazoa; phylum Chordata; order Crocodylia; family Crocodylidae; genus Crocodylus; species Crocodylus siamensis. Next base: position 17,065,941 of record NC_143404.1, on the reverse strand, counting down.
CATGAGATTTCTTTTGGCCTAATCCTCCAATTGGTCTAGCTCCGCAGTAAAGTATCACAGTCTAAATGTGCACTGGGGACAGTACTATTTTACAGCGCAGTACTTAACTCAGTCAAAATGCCAGGGTGTTAAAGTGCAGGGGCTGCCCTTTGGAAGCCTCATGCCCCAGCCAGTGCCTCCACTATCACCTGGAGTCTGGGTTTGCCCCCGCCTCCCACTAGCTTGGGGCTGCTCTGCCCCAACTTAAAGTGCTGTGGTCCTGGGCGCATGTGTAGACACTGCACCCAGCAGCGGCTGACTCCAACACAAACTGCGCCAGAGTTTATCGTGTTGCATTCATTGCACATGTAGATGCACACTTTATTTCTAAACGCAGGCATCTCCACTGTTTTTGGAGCACAGCCACCTTAGCTCTCAGAGGCTCATCCCTCAAATAATTTTTTCTGTCAACAGTTTTTTTTCCTTTGGCCCTATGTGTCCCTAGACTCTCTTCTCTGTGATACCTGGAACTCAGGACTCAGCCTGTGACAAATGAAAGCCCTTGTGTGGCCCATTTTTTTTCTGACTTCTTCAACCAGAGGCTTCCTCTCTTTTTTCATGTATTACTTGATCCATGTATTATTTGATCGTGGATCCTCCCTGTGGAAGCAGGATACTTTCTTAGCTTTGTATCATAATGATTTGGGAGCTCTACTGGTCAAGAAACAGTGAGAATAAACTCTGCTCTGCAAGCCTGAGTTACCCCTTAGTCAAGCAACTCTCTCATTGAAATGAATAAATATTTTAGAACAAAGCAGCACAGGATACATTTTCAAAATATTAATTAAAAATACTTCTCCACCAAAGCACAAAGAAGTTCCCTTTCTTTTGGGTTTTGAGTTTAATTTGTATTTCAATAAAAAATTATCAAAGTGGACAGATTAGTGCGTTTGGAAGAGGAAACTCTTTGAAAACATTAAAGGACACAGAACAAGGTGGCAGTTCTTGTAGTTTATTTATGGCTGTTATTATTTACCCTTTGTTCGTAGGATACACAGATCATCATTTCCTGCCTGGTGATGGAGTGTGATGGAAAATTTGCCGCGCTGAAAGAAAATGGCTTGAAAATATAGCAGCAAGGAAGTGTCCTCTGTCTGGTGACATGAGGCATATTGCAATGTGAGGTCACTGTTTGGAACACGTGTGTAATTTGAATCTAGATCCTGACGTATTTTAAAGCCCCTTCAAGTTCAAAGGCTGTTGGATCTGCCCTGGCTCATCACAACCATAAATAAAGACCAACACAATATTTTGAAGTCAGTGATAGGAAGCTGGGGTTTTCAGGTTTCTTTCTGACATCATGCATGTGTCTGTAAAACAGAAGAAGTTCCCCCAAAGTCAGAGGAGTAAAATCAGTATGAAAATGAGGTGATAGAGATCAGAATCAGATACTAAGGCCTTTAGGAAGTAGGAAAGTCCATTCATAATTGATATGACAGCCTTGTGGTCCTGAGTTAATTGGCAAGATAGTAGTAAATAAAACGTGACTGTTTTCTGAATGCAGAGATTGCTTATAGGAAAGAACGTGTTGGGCCACCCTCATATATCCACTTGACATCTCTTTGCATTGATTAGGATCTGACTTTCAAAACTCTTCTCATGAATCAGTTTTGCACAGATAAAAAAACGGGTTTCCTGCATTTTGGTTTTGCATTTCTTTCCTAGAAATAAATGCACCTGACAACTTCTCTATTGCCAGCACCATTAGACTGCCTAGTACTGCAGAAGTCAGATATAGTGTTGGCAGACACTGTATCAGTTCTCAGCTTGCCATGACACCTTTATCCGGATGCACAGCAGTACCCTCATAGTTCAGCCCTGGAGCTCCACATAGTACTTCAGTGCAACTCAGCTCTTTCCCTGAGTTACCTGCTGACATTCTGCTCTTGGTCATTTCTTGACCAGAAAGAACCAGCTGAGCCAAACAATATAGAGACTCTTTAAATGTAAAGAAAATGCATAAACAGGACTTTTAGAATCCTGATTTTCTTTTATTTCTTCAAATAGCTTTCAGGAGATCGAAGGAGTGCTTTCTGGCTTTGAAATTGATTAAAAGATCTGACAGAAACCAGGCAAAGAGAAAAAAGATGAAAAACACAGAAAGATTTTCAATGTATTTGAGCTCCAAAGAACAAAGACACATATACGTTCCTTTGTAAGAAGTCTCTAAATTCCACCAAAGATTTACTTTGTTTCTGTATTAAAGACTCTGAGCCAGAGTTTAGCTCCAGTGTCAAAATTTTCCAAACCCTGATGGAATTTAGATCCTGGGTTTTGGGCTTAGCCTTTTTTGTGCATGTAGGGTCCAATCTCTGTAAAAGCAACTGAGTATGGAGCATTTATTTGGCTCCCTCTGTTTGTCTGCACATGCTCAGATTCAAACCAGGCAGGGAGAGAGGAAGAGAGAAAGTAGCATTTGGACAAGCTTCTGAATGTCTTAGTTTGCCTTTGCAAAAAGAGACTTCATTGGTGGTTACCAGGTAGCAGTTTGGCCCAGTAGGTCTTGAACAGCTATTGACTCCTGGTTTTGATGCCTACTAAGTAATCAGGACAGTGTCTGATGGCAATTCAGCATTGGTGTAATACTAAGGAGCCCTCTTTTGTTGCAAACTTTTAAGTTTGCTTTTCCAGTCCCTTGTAGCATTGCCCACTTCCTTTTATAAAATGTTACAGCACTGGAATAGGCTTCAGTAGTCACACTTGCCTTCCAAGAATTAGTTTCCGTGAACTCCAATGACTTGGTCCTAGAGGATGGGGACTTTTACAGCTCCTCACAATGCACATAATTTTAGTGCTTCAGTAACAGCTTCAGTCCCTGTGATTGACTTGTACGGACAGGTCAGTGGGGGAATACCCACTAGCCAATTGAGACTGGATCTTTTAAATCCTTTTTTGCATAGTTTAGCCTGTATAATTTCTGCACATCAAAAGTCTGCCAGTCAGTAAAGATTTCCTAATGTTGATGAAGTTCAGAACTAGAGATGGTGAGAATGCTATAGCTGGATAGATAGATAGATAGATAGATAGATTGAGGCTACACGATGTGCCTTGACACAACATTTTTTCTTTCACTTAACCAAGCTGTTATTTGGAAATAGCAGAAAAATTAAGAAAGGATTAAACAAGGAGCTGTGTACAAAGAAAATTTGAAATTCACATGCTAATCCCCAGCTAGAAGTTGTTTTTCATAGATATTTAAAAAAATTATAATTCTTCTATGCATAATGATCAAAAATGTACTTTTGGGATAACACAAGACTTAGCTTAGATTTACAAAAACCTAGTAATGAGCAACAAAAGTAAAGTGTGCATGCGCTGTATCTTCTCTGTTATGGGCTTGAGACCAAAATGGCTTCTGACTTCTTCACATATGGCAAATGCTAGGAGGTTATGCATCTTTGTCTCTCACAACTCATAAAAGATGTATGAGTCTATTATTGCATCAACTAAACCATCAGTGGTATTTTGGTACCTACATCTTCCAATGATTTCAAAGGATGTTGCATGCCTAAATAGCTTTGTGAATCTGGGCCTTGGTCCTTTAGCCTGAGTCATTGAGGCTCATGCTTTTTGGTGCTGAAGGTCACAGCACTGCCAAAACCCATTCAAAGTGTTAATAGCATCAGCTATTGACAAGAATTCTGAAAATAATAGAGGGACAGTACCCAGAAAGCTAAAAACCATGACTGTTTTATAGCCATAGGTGATATAATTACAAATAGTTTTCTACATCCCAACAAGATGCTGTGGAAAACCCAGAGAGATAAAATATCTACTTTTCCTACAGATAGTCCTGCCTGGTTTATAAAAGTGATCATCATCTTATAAAGATATATCCGAACACTAAAATGTACTTTCACCAATCTTTGGGTGAATGCACAGAGATTGAAATTGTCTGTAAATGATCAATTAGAGTCTCCCTCTAGATTGAAGACATGGCAATAAGCAAACTCTCAAACCTTCTTGTAGCTATTCTAATAATGGGTTCTGCACTACTCAGGTCCAGTTATCTTTGCTTGGTGTGATTCTGTGAAGAGAGGCCTGAAGGGTCAGGACTTTGGGAGTTTATGACATCTCAGAATTCGAACTGATCACATAAAATATATTATGGCAGATTATAGACCTGATCCTCCTTTACTTGTAACATGTGTCATCGTCTGCACCCATGCAGATGAAGGTAAAAAATAACCACCCAGATTTGGTTGGATTATATCAACTATATTAGCCAACATGGTGGAAACTGATCTGGAAGTCTCGCAAGGGTTAAATGCATTAATTATCAGTGTGCTAAAGATCCAGACTTCTATAGCTAAAAGTGTAATACATTTTTATCTGCTGTGAACAGGGGTAAAGAGGGACATACTGGCTCATGGACTATAGATTCATAGATTGTAGTCGGCAGGGACCACAATGGATCAGCGTGTCCAACCCCCTGCCCCTGGCACTAAAGAGGACCGAGGTCAGATGACCCCAGCCAGGTGATTATCAAGCTTCTTCTTGAAGACCTCCAAGTTAGGTTATAGCACTACCTGTCTTGGAAGCCCATTCCAGACTCTGGCCACCCTCATTGTAAAAAATTTCTTCCTAATGTCTAACCTAAATCTACTCTCCACTAGTTTGCACCCATTATTCCTAGTTACTCCTGGAGCGCTCTGGTAAATAGCACATCACCAATTCCCTGTTGTCCTCCCTTGATAAACTTATAGGTGGCTACCAGGTCTCCCCTCAGACATCTCTTGTGAAGGCTGAAGAGATCCAGGTCTCTCAACCTCCCCTTGTAGGGTCTCTCACGGAGACCACTAATCATGCAAGTGGCCCTCCTCCGAACCCTTTCCAGGTTCTCCATGTCCCTCTTGAAGTGTGGTGCCCAAAACTGGACACAATACTCCAACTATATTTGCTGTTATATTCCCTCTTGCACAGATATAAATAATAGGCAAGATGAAAATCGGTAAACAGTCAGTCCCTAAAAGTTTTTAACAGCATAAGGGCCAGCTCATTTCTTACTGCTTTAATGAGTGTACATAGGACATATTGCTGTTTTATAATTTGCAGGTATAAATTTGTTCCATTGGTTTTCAGGAGCATGCAAGTATGTGGAGGAAAAAGATGGCTTTTCTGTGCAGAGTGATAGAGGATGCTACCCATATTTATGGGATAATCCTTGTACCTTTTGTTCTCAAAACATATTTTCTTTCTATGAATGCAGCTGAGAGTATAACTTGCCCAATTTCAGCAAAACTGCGGCCAGGTGTCAGATCTGATTCCATCACCACATAATGAGGACAGAGAAAGGACAAATAGGTTACTCTGCACGTCAGCTATGGGGAGAATTAACTTTGCTGTTTCTTGCAGCACCATCTGTGTTTACTGAAGTTAATTCTCACCCATGTTGACAGTTCATTGAAGGAAATAATTCTGTTTCCAAAATACTATGCACTTTCCTGTTTCTCATGGATATGTACTGTTTGACTCCTTGACCTATTACTTCTGTCTCTCTTATGAATCCTTTAAACATCCTTTTAAGATGAAAAGTTGTGAGTTGTGATAAGTTGTAAGAATAGCTGCCAGATCTGGTGCAAAGTGTTCAAAGCAAAGTGTTTGAAGTTATATGAATTAGTTAATGGCTGGCATTGAATGAATGTGAAGAAGTGTGATCTGCTGGTAAAAGTTGTAGCCTGAAACAGGACTACAGAGATTTTCTTTTGATCCTGCTGTTTTCCTTCTATTGTGGACTTGGCCAGTCTCTGACCCTTCTAAGCCTCAGATTTCTTTCTGTAAAATAATGACAGCAATATTTATACTTCACAATGCCCTAGTATTTCTATTGCCCAATGGGAGCAAAGAGTTGACAATTGCTGTTATTTCAGTAGATTCGAGCCACACGCCAGTTCAGATTGTGGGTGCCTGTCCTTCTGGGTATCAACATCATGACATCCACAATGGCTAGATGGAAATGGCATAACGAGGTTTGTTTGGAAAATGTTTACTGAAACAGCTGACCATCTGAAAATGTGGCTTCAAGTTAAAGTTACTCATTCATTCAATTCTGAGTAAATTTCCCACATTTTTGTTTTGTTTTGTTTCAATGAGTATGTCTTTGTTGTGGGAAATTTCATTTCATTTGATTGCTGTATTCCATGAATTGCTCTGTCTGTTTGTCAACCAATAAGCTTACCTAGCCTTAGCATTTTTGTGTGTGGTCAGGTGTTGTATTTGTTCCTGCATTCACTGCTGTCATGACTAATACACACAATAGCTTGGAAAATGGACCCTGCTCTACTGAGGTGTCAGTGATGTCACCAAAAGTCAAAGCATGCTCCGAATCTTGAACTCAAACCTTAGCAGAGTCAGGACAATAGTCCTTTACAAACATTTTATTTTACAGTGTATTTGCTGGGAATGTCAGACCAAACGAGAAGTGACAAATCTTAAGCCAATTCTTACAAAGCTTTGCAATTCACCTTTAAAAGGGCATCTATCCTGTAGAATGAGGACATAGAACCTGACTCTGGATTTTAGGGGAATTGACTGCATCATGTTGTGTATTTGATCCGCCCGTGGCTTCATATTATGTGGAAGACTTGAAACAGCTGTGCTGTAGAAAGTGAACAAATGATGACTGAACGTGTGTGGGTGCTTCGGCAGCCCTAGGAGGGCTTATACTTCCAGGGCTGTGTTCGTTTTGCTTCTGCTAATTTTGTTAGTGTCTATAGGTCATTTCATTATTTGCCTCTCTGCAGAAGTCTGGACTCCTTAGAATGCAGTAGCTAAAATCTCTTGCATTTCAAAATGCTAATTTTGAGGTGTCCAGATGGCAGTAAAATCAGGCCTTGATCCATCCAACTATTTCTTGGTACGACTCTCTATAAGGAAAGCAAGATTGTGGTTTAGTGAGTAGAGCATAAGACCAGGAATCAGGAAACCCATTTTTTCTGTGGCTTTCCCACTGACTTCGGGCATGTTTACAAGTCACCTATGGTGACGTAGCAACCTGCTACGTTGCCGTGTGGCATGCTGTGGCAACATAGTGATCATGTGTCTAGACATGATCACCAGCTACCTCACCGTAGCAGCGTGCTCCCAGGTTTAGCATGCTGCTATGGTGATGTAGTGGTGAAATCTACCTGTGTGCCATGCACCTGGGGCAGTAACCGCCCATACTGCGCTGTGCTTTAGTACTTCCAAAACGTTGATACTTCTGAAAGGAAGTACTAAAGTATGGTGCCATAGCAATGATGCCGTATAGCGATGTGCAGGTGCACCCTTTGTGTGTCAACTTGGGCATGTTGCTTCACCTCTGTATGCATCTACTTTCCCTGCTTCCCTCCTGTCCTTTATTTTGTCTTATACTGTGTGTGTAGACATCACCTTTCATCAGAGGGACCTAATATCAGTAAGAACAAGTCCCTTCCTGGGGGGGAAAGTAAGTTTTCATGTTTTCAAGTTAAGAAATTACTGATATGTCCAGGTACCTTTGGGCACAACAGAAAAAATGACATAGTTGTAGACAGAGGGTTAGAACTGGCTCCATGGCTCTTAACTCCCCACTTGCTCCTTTTCAGCAAGCTAGCAAGCTACTTCTGTTTTTATGCCATTTCCCCCATTGGGTATTTAAACACAAATGTATTTTATACAAACTAATTGGGTTTTGTTGCTCATCTGTTTTTTTGTTTTACTGAACAGTTTGAATGACATTGAAACTGTTCTCAGTGAGGTAAGAACAGCATATTCCAGCTGGGATGCGAGGGGCTGGTTGCTGTTGGGCTAGCTTAATTATGTTTCTGTTAATTATTATCTTTATATCTAAATCATATTTATTTTGCCTTAATGAAGCTGCTCAGAGTCTGAAACTGATAAATTAGTATTTCTAAATCCAGCCTTTCATCTCTGTGCCTACCTTTTATCCAGCCCCAGCCTGGAAATGATAAAATAGTCTCATTCTTAGCTTTTACCTGAAATAAGTTGATGGATGTCAGGCCATTCCCCTGCTGAGAATTGTTCATGTCCATGAAGTACCAGAACTGGTTTTTACTGGTTCCTAACTTGGCCTTTGCCTTGCTTGGGCTGGAGTCATTTGCTCTTGATGCTCTTAGCAAAATCCTGGCAGTCAGGAGCAGAAAGAGGATACCTCACTTGTATTACAGTATTGTCCCACTTGCTTGCAGGTTGATACCAATATAATTTAGTTCTGAGTACCTAAAGTCCCTGCCACAAGTTACGTATATCATGCAATTAACTGGTTAACCACACAATAAATTTAGACTGGCCATACATGAAAACTAATTAGCACACAATTAACTGGTTAATTGCACAATGAATTTAGACCAGCTACCCATGCAAAGTAATTATCGTGCTATATAAATGTCTATCCAGCTACAAAGTTAGTGCTTGAAAATGTGTAACAACTTTATAACTGGTTTCTATCCAGCTTTAAGTTGAATGTGTGGCAGGCCCCTAAATTATTCATTAAGTTGTTGCAAAGAAGGCAGAGAAGAGAAAAAGAATGAGGGGGGAGATAGTTGATGAGTCATGGGAAGTATACAGAAGTATAAAATGTGTAGTTTTGCTGAGTTATATCTAAGGGAGGTCATGACACTGTCTGCAAATATTCCAAAGTTTTAAATAAAATTGCTTTGTGTGGTCCAATAAGTTGGGGTAATGGAATACAGTGAAATCAAACTGATCAGAGCTGTTAAGAAAAATATCCACAGGGAAGAGAAGAACCTTGTTGCTTGAGATAGTTATGGACTTGGAAAAATACTGTAGGAGATAATCTGCCACTGGCACAGGGCATAACCTAAATGGTCTGCAACAGGTCTTTGTAATCCCTGCTTTCTTTGATGAGTCCATGGCTAGCTCAGAATAAAAAGATCAATCAGGTTATTTTGTGTAAAGTAAGACATTAACGTTTCCATATTCCAAGTACTTTTTTATACTGCAGCCCTATTCAATAGAGAAGGCTTGTATTCATGGGAAAACAAATTAGAAAGAAATTTCATCTTCTCCTCATTATTAAGTCTCTTTTCCCCAAAACAAAAACACCATCTACGACAATTGCAGCCAACAAATGGCATGAATAATTCATTTGAATTTCACACCATTTCAGCTTCTCTTCTAGCTTCTAATTAACATGTGCAGATTATTTAAGGAAGAGAAAATTGCTTTAAATGCAGGTAAGAGTAAACTGACTATTCCTTTGTATAATGTGAGATGATGCTTTCTTTTTAGGACATAGCTATGTCCCTGAGCTTCCCAGGGTCATTTGAATTGAAGAAGAAAAGCTTATTTATTTTGAAGCTTGGGATAATGACATCACTGCAGATACCATGTAATATCTAGGATTTTGTACAGACTAGAATTTTAAAGTAGTCTTGTATTTCATTTCTATTTTGGCAGACTGCTACAGCAGCATACATACATATTGTAAGAGAATCAGTGTTGTACCTTGAATAGTTTTAGCTTTTAAATCCTTACAGAAGGCGGTCCTTTCTCCTTTCCCACCAGTTAAGGGACATCTTTCTAAGTCAGACTTCTGAGTTGCCTAACTGGTCAACTCAGAAGAAACTCCACAAAACATAATAGAAATTCAGGCAATTTATACTAACTTTCTCAAGCAAAAGCATGTTTAAATGAATGCCTGTTGCCACAATTCAAACTCAACCTTTGCTGGAAAGAGTTAATTCCAGAGTTGAGAGGAATTGATTAGGGACAATTTGTTTCCCAAGCCTCCAGAGGAAAAATCTGGAGTCTCAAATGATCTTAGCTGTCAGCATGATCGATGGGTCCTCCTTTCCAGAATACTAACTTCCCTGACTCAGGAGAACTGGTTAGGAGACTCCCTTTGGAGCCTTCAAGGAGCTCTTTTGGAAGAAAGCTATAAATGGACTTGAATGAGCTTGCTCTCTTCATATGTGAACTTGAGCATATTTGCTTCTACAGCGTTGACCCAAGGACCAGCAGTTTAAATCTGGCAAACCAACCCAAGTCTTTCTTGACAGTGAAAGACACTAATCAGGGAAGGAGGGTTTTGCAGCTCTGAGAAATGATACCATGTCAGAACTCAGACTTCCAAATAAGTGCAGTCATTGTGCCACTTGCTTGCAATTTAGAAATGCTGTGATACAAGTGCCACAACCTCATGATACACAGATTGAACAAATTCCACCAACTCTGGAAATGTTTTAACTCTAAACAATTAGAAGTGGCCTCTTTTATAGGCATTCCAGAAGTAACATGGCTTCTAGAGCTCTCTGAACTTTGGATTATCTTTCTGTAGCGTATAGGCCATAGGGTATATACTATTGTCTTCTACTGCTTAGAATGACTTATGCTGTTCTGTCATGGTTGGCCCGCAGATACGTTCGAAGTAATAATACTGATATTACAGCTAATAGGGAATCTCTCCGTGCTTGAGCGTTCAGGGATTTCTGGAGCAGGTGAGGTCTGTTCTGACATATGGAGTCCCTGTAGACATGCTAGATAAGCAATGACTGGAAAGTCTTTGCAGATGTAGAATCATGCTTCTTTCAGAGGTTTCTAGTCCTTCTCTCGGCTATTGTGGAAAAAAAAGCAAAAACAACCCCCTTACCATCAAAACTGGAATGAAACTAGAAGGGAGCACTAGCCTTGGAGCTGGGCTGGAGTTACCTGAAGCTCAGTGAGCTGGCTAATGATATCTAAATTGCATTCCATAATTAAAAAGGTACAATAAATTAATTTGATCTTATCTTCAAATAAAGTTTTATCTGAGGGCTGGAGTTTGAATGTTGCTAAAGGAGACTGTGCTTATCAGATTAATAGTAAATGCATTTTCAGGCTGATTAGTTAAAAACCTAAGAAAATTGAAAAGGAAATGGGATGCTATTTATACAGCACTGTCTCTGTATTTCCATACCATTAAATAAGAGGCAGGATAATAAAATTCTCATTAGGCTGCTGTGGTTTACATTTTTTCTGAGAGGAAACAAATGAGCAGTGGCAAAAATTGGGATTGCTCAGGGTTTTTATAGTCTGTGGATATCTTGCCAGGGCCAACATTAACTTTGGGAAAGCCCCACCTGTGACAAAATCCATGGGTTATGTCCCCTCTGGTAACAGATTCCCACATGAGCAAAAGGGACTGCTGGCATGTGAATTAGGAAATGTTATAATAATAACAGACTACTCACAGTATTATTTCAGTCTCGGAGTTTTACTGCACCTAGTGCACTCTTCCCTCTGTCCATAGTGGATATGAGGCCAAAGAGGCATTAGTAAACATCACAGTTAATGACCAAATTCCTGCATTTTTCCATGTCTGCCAGTAGAATGAACCCTTATTGGCATCTTGGGGCATTTTTATATGTGCTCCAGGGGTGGGCAGGGGACTTTTTAATTAGAGCAGCTCCGAGATCTGCTCTAATTAAAGTGTCTGCAGCATCTCATGTATCAGCATCCTCTTGTTTCAAAATGGCAGGAGGGGCGCTTTAACGAAAGCTCCATCGAAAGAGCTTTAGTTCAAGTGCCCCTGAGCTCATTTTGAAGCATGGGGACACTGATACATGAGATGTGGAGGCTGGCTGGAACATGCTAATTAGTACGCTCCAGCAGACTCGATTAATCAAGTCTGCTCCGATGCACTGTAATTATGGCACATTGGAGCAGCCCCCCCAGCATGTCTACAGACACCTTTGTTGATTGTTAATGATGACGATTTACTACTACACTACCTACAAGCCCCAGCTGGAATCATACTGTGCTGGGCTCCGTGCAGAGGCCTAGTAAGAAAGAGCCACTGCCCTTAACAGTTTAAAATCTAAGGCCCTAAATCTGCAAAAACTTGCTTACATACTCATCAAAACTGGTATGGCAAAAACTAGGCCTCTGTATAAACTAGTGGATTGGAGCCTAAATGGACAAGACAGGTGAAGAAAGGAAGCATTCTTATCCCCATTTCACAGATGGTAAATTGAGACATAAAGGACACATCCAGGTGAGTGTGCACATGTACTTTGTGGCACCTCATGGGCTTTAGAGGCACTGCAAAATGCACATGGCACATGTGAAAAGGTTCTCCACACTGTATATTTGCAGCACAGAGCCAAAATTAGCTCCTGGGAAATTCCAGTATCTTAAAAAAGAATCGTCTAAAAAAATATGTTTGTGTACATGGCTGCCGTGAAACTAGAGCCTGACTGGCCAGAGCTACGCTCCAGTTGCTGGCCAGGCTCTGCGTGTCCAGATCGCTGCCACTGCAGCCTGGGGCGGCCCCCAGGATGCTAGTTAAGGCATCCGGGGCCAGCTCAGGTGCTGGCTCCAGCCTCCCCCAGGGCAATTTTCTGTGCAGGGACGATCCCTGGGGACAAGTAGCAGCAGCACAACTATGCGCTGCTGCTATTTGTTCTTAGGGAAATGCATGTGTGCACTCATCTGGACCTGCTCAAAGAGATTTAGTAACTCAATTAACATCAAAGAAGAAGTCCATGGTGGATATTAGAGATGAATTTTGTGGAAAAGTCTTCATAAAATATTTTCTGGTTTCTTTTTTCTTTCCAAAAGTCACAGAAGGATGGATAAATGTTGTTAATACCAAATATATGAATGAAGAAATCTTTGAGAGCCATTCTAATCTTTATACAAATCTAGTCTGTGTATTTATATCCCCATAGTTCACTTTTTCATGACTATCTTAGGGAACTGCAGGCTGGTAATAGCCTTCATAGAAATGGAAGTTTTAGAGATTTCAAGAAAATGTTGGTGGGATGTTAGAGCTAGCTCACTAATAAGTGGAGGCATTTTTCAAGTAAATTTTTATCAAGCCAGATCCTCAGTTGGAGTAAATTAGTAAAGCTCCACTGACTTCAGTGGACTTACATCAATTTATATGGAAGATCTGCTGCATACTTTTAAAATGAATTAATTAAAATTACTATGATGAGATTCAATAACTTATGGCAAATGTATAGGTCATTTGCTTATTCAAGGTAGTGGTTGGATGCTGTAGCAGCAATAGATATTTTTCCATTACAGTGGTAAAGGCTGTATGGTCCAGATAAGTAGGTCAATTACCAGCCTTTAACAGCTTTGCCACTATTTTTCTGTTTATTAACTCAGTTATTATATCAGCTTACCACGATATTACCTTAAACCATGTAGGAAAAAGGAGGTCAAAACCACCCCAAAAATGAATGAAAATGTTAAATGTGAAACAGAATACACCATGCCTTATCTCATGTGCCTTGGCACCACAACCTTCTACAGCATTGCTTGCATTTAGTTGCAGGAAAGAGATGTAAAGAAAAGACAAACTGTTTCAATAAGATTGTTTGGATCTAAGTTTTGGGAGTGTCTCAAAAGCAGGTTTGGCTCTGCCTGTCATCCCTCACTCCGAAGCTAATGCTGAAATGAGTGGAAAATCCCAGGCCACATCTTTGCTTGAAATCTGTAGATTTTGACCTAAGTTGGAGGAACTCTCTGTGAAATGCTATGCTTGCTTTTCTGATAGTTCTAGTTATCACATAGGGAAGGCTGTGCTTCATTTTTCAGTGATCGTTTCTCCTCTGCTGCCTGCATGGAGCTAAGACTAAGTCATATTTACTTTGAATCCCTTGGTTCTCAAAGGAATGGACATTTTGGCCATTCTATTGTGTCAGAAATATTCTAATTTACTATGGATTAGGCCCATGCTGTGCTGGCTTCAGTCCAGGCACTTTACCAGCTGAGTTATGAGGCATGATGCTTACCTTTAGTTTCCCCAAGCCAGTTGTTTTCCACGATGCTGCCATCTTGCAGTTATAGGTAATGTGATGTTTGGAGTGTTTTACACTCAGTGCTGCTATTACCATTTTACCGTACCTTTATGGTCTAAATGTTCAGATAAAGCTGAAGCCCATTATACTTCACAGCAGTTTGAACACAGGTCCTTGGGCTGATTTATCTAATTTATTCCTGTGCAGGTTGGGTTCTCCCAGCGTGCATCTCTTTGATTTTTAAACCAAAGTTTGTGAAATATGGCTGGGTTTCAATTTTCTGTGTGATTAGACATGTTTATGGCATTGTAGACATCTTCAAATTCACTTCTTTTGTTTGGGTTAAACAAGGAGATGTTAAAGAGATTAAATATAAGTACTTTTTAAAATAAATTTCCATTTTCTGTTCATTTTTACATTGAGTTGATACCTCAAGTGAAACTTTTAAGGATGATTTAATTAGAGAGCTTTTGTATGGAATCACAGACCTCATTCTTCATTGCTGAAACTGTCTTCATGTGTAACACTTGGATCAAAGACATCCCTGACTGACTTCATTTTAGTCAGTGGAAATGAAGAGTGTTACCCCAATGGCATATTGGTTTCCTATTGCATTCAATGGAAGTTATATTGTTTGCTTCATTGGAAAACTAATACCCCTCTGTTCTTTCCATTGGTTGAACACTTCAGAGGAATAAAGAAAATATATTCAAAATAGGAACAGTACACAGATACAAGAAGAAATACCTAAGCCTTTGCATCCTACCTTCCTCTGTCAGCTTGATATCATACCCCCCCCCAAACCCATTTCCTTTTCATAGAATCATGGAAAAGTAGGGCTGGAAAGGACCTTGGGATATCATCTAGTCCAATTCCCAGGTCAGGACAGACTCGTCCCCATTTAAAACATCCTAGGCAAGTATTTCTAAAAACACCCTTCTCGCACAACTACCCAGCACAATGTCCAAAAAAACCAATCAAGAACACCCTAGCCTAAGAATAGTTTAAGCAGGGGGATGAAGGCACTGACAATGTCCTACTGTTGTAAGGAGAGGAAGAAGACAATCTCATCTGCTTTCTTGAAGACCTTCTTTAGCAACTAGATGACTGAGAAAAGAGTTTGAATCAAAATTTCCTGTTAGTTGTCCTGTGCCTGCACATAGACTGAATAACAACTCTGCCATAGATAATGTAAAACTACTGCATTAATCATTGACAGAGTCTCAAAAAAATACTCAGCACAAACATATCCTTTCTTACAAAGGTAAATTAACTGTCCTTTTAGGTCTGAAAATGTCCAAAACTCTGTTGTCCACAAAGCTGGCCATGAAAAAATGGCCATGCATGCTAGCCTTCTTACTTTCAGTTTTGAGGCCAGTCGATTCTAAATATTAATATTCAAGATCCAGAATAGTAACAAATGTTCCAGAGAGTCTCCTGTCCAAAAGAGGATAGTCTTCCTACAGACAGCTTTTATCTGTTCTTTTCTTCTCCTGCAGATTCATAGAGTCATAGAAGTATAGAAAGGGACCTCACTGACTCATAGAATCATTGGAAGAGACCTCAGGAGGTCATCAAGCTCAACCCCCCACTCAAAGCAGGACCATCCCTTACTAGATCATTCCAGCCTTTTAAAGGCATTTTAAAGCCTTTAAAAACCAGGCTTTAAAAACCTCCAAGGATGGAGAGTCCACCACTTCTCTAGGTAACCCCTTCCAGTACTTCACCATCCTCCTAGTGAGAATTTTTTTTCTTAATATCCAACCTAAACTTCCCTTGCTGTAACTTGTGACCATTGCTCCTTGTTTGCCACCACTAACAGTCCAACTCCATCCTCTTTGGAACTGCCCTTCAGGTAGTTGAAGGCTACTACAAAATCTTACCTCAGTCTTCCCTTTTGCAGGCTAAATAAGCCAAGTTCCCTTAGCCTCTCCCTGTAAGTCATGTGCCCTAACTATTTTCATTGCCCTCTGCTGGACTCTCTCCAACTTGTCCATATCCTTTCTATAGTGGGGGCCCAAAACTGGACACAGTACTCAGATGTGGTCTCACCAGTGCAGAATAGAGGGGAATAATTACTTCCTCTGATCTGCTGGCAGTGCTCTTACTAATACATCCCAGTATGCTGTTAGCCTTCTTGGCAACAAGGGCACACTGTTGACTTATATTCAGCGTATTGTCCACTGTAAGCCCCAGGTCCTTTTCTGTAGAGCTGCTACTTAACTAGTTAGTCCCCAGGCTGTAGCAGTGCATGGGATTCATCCATCCTAAGTGCAGAAATTTGCACTTGCCCTTGTTGAACCTCATTACATTTCTTTTGGTACAATCCTCCAATTTTTCTAGGTCACACTAGAAAAATCCTAGCCCTACCCTCTGGCAAATCTATGCTATCCCACAGCTTGGTATTATCTGCACCCTTGCTTAGGGTACAGTTCATCTTCCACATCATTAATGAAGATATTGAAAAATAATGGCCCCAGAACTGACTGTTGGAGCACTCCTTTTGATACTGGCTGCCAACTAGACGTCAAGTCATTGATCACTATCCATGGAGCCTGATGATCCAGGCAGCTTTCTATCCAACTTACAGTCCATTCATCCAACCCATACTTCCTCAGCTTGCTTACAAGAATGTTATGGGAGAACATATCAAAAGCCTTACTGAAGTCAAGGTATATAATTTCCACTGGTCTCCCTGCATCTACAGAGCCAGTCATCTTATCATAGAAGGCAATCAGGTTGGTCAGGCATAACTTGCTCTTGGTGAATTCATGCTGACTGTTTCTGATTACTTTTTTTTCCAAGTGCTTAGAAATGGATTCTTTGAGGACTTGCTCTATGATTTTTCCAGGGACTGAGGTGAGGCTGACTGGTCTATAGTTCCCTGGATCCTCCTTCTTCCCTTTCTGAAAGATGGGAACTATATTTGCCCATTTCCAATCATCTGGGATCTGTCCCCTTCACCATGAGTTTTCAGAGATAATGTCTGTTGGCTCTGCAAGCATATCAGCCAGCTCCCTCAGCATCCTCAAGTGCATTGCATCCAGCTCCATGGACTTTTACATGTCCAGCTTTTCTAAATAGTCCTTAACCTGTTCTTTCATCACTGAGGGCTGCTCACCTTCTCCCAAAACTGTGCTGCCCAGCGCACCATTTGTTTCTGACATTCAATTTACCATGAAATAAATGTACACTTCAGGCCTAGAAGCATGGGTGACTGGTGCCTCCTGAGTCTGGTGCGGGCACGCTGTAGACCAGAAGTGGCTGGCCTGGCAAACTAAGGACCACCGGCTGGAAGACAGGTAAAGTTACCTCCATCCCCTCTGTGGAGGGGTGGGCCCAAACCTCAACCACGGCTGCCGTGAGCCCTGTGGGGCCCCGTGTGCAGCCTCTCCACCTGGCTCTGCAGGGCCATGGTTTGCCATCCTGAGCAGTGCCAAGTTGGGGGCCAATCTTGGGGGGGCACATGTCCCCCTGTGCCCTCCTTACCAGTCACTTGTGAGAAGGGTGCTCTACTATTTTAAAGGTGACAAGAATGTCCCACTGTGACAATCTTCTGGACAATAGCAGGAAATGACACACTGAAAAATAATCCTTGAGCAACTTTTGGCTTGGTTAGTACTTTCCTAAAACATAGGTTAACATGATGAGGTGTTGCTGCCTACATATGGTAACAGGAGATACTACATTTTAAGCAAATTTGTGTATACAACTAAGTTTCCTGGGCTGCTGTTAGAGGCTTTGCCTCTTTTCCCCTGCCACTAATTACCTAATTTTTTCCTTGTGACTTTTTCCCAGTCAGGAGTTGTCATGGTTGTCATGGGTGGCCTAAACTACCCTGACATCTGCTGGGAGGAGCAGTCAGCTAGATCCAACCGCTCACATAAGTTCTTAACCTGCATGCAGGACCTTCACCTAACACATGAGGTATACGGTCCCACTATGGGATACACCTGACTGGACTTGGTGCTGGCTACAGGGGATGACCTGGTGGAGGATTTACGGACATAATGTAACTTAAGGGACAGTGACCATTAGGGCTGTGTGAAGCTTCAGTCCCTGATTTGATCTGGCAGAGATTTGGCCCAATTTGGTGGCCCTTTAATCTCTCTGAATCAAATTGGAACCCTCAGAATTGATTCAGAGAGATTCAGAAAAAGTCGGTGATTCAGACATAGACACGGCTTTAAATGTGTTTTTTTTACATACCTCTAGGTAGTAGGGGGCTCGTGAATGCTGCGATGCTGGGGTGCATGGAGCATCCCACAGAAGCGGGGCCTGGCGGGGGGAGACGGCTCCCCAGCGCACTCAGCAGCCGACCCAGAAGCAGACCAGAAGCACTTCCCATCTACTTCTGCATCTGAAGTACAGGAGAATTGGTGAGATGGGAGTCTAGGAAGGGTGGTTGTTCCTAAAGGGAGCAATCCTATGGGTGCAGAAGGAGACAATCCCATTGCACAGGAAAGGGGCAAAGGGGCCAAAAAACCCTCTTGACTGAACAGGGAAATGCAGGAAAGCCTAGGGGCAAAAAAAGAGGCATATAGGCTGTGGAAGCAGAGGGTAGCTACCAAGGAGGAGTATACCTACTTGGCCTGCACTTGCTGTTGGAAAGGCCAATGCAGAAATGGAACTTAGGCTGGCAATAAAAATTAAAGACAACAAAAAGCCCTTCTTCAAGTATATAGGGAGTAAAAAGAAGGCTCAGGGTGGCATAGGACCCCACCAGGACAAACTAGGGCAATTAGATAGGGGGACAAAGCCTGAGCTCTTCAATGAGTTTGTTGCTTCTGTATTTCTGAACATGGATCAAGACAAATCTCCCAGCTGGATCCTATTGAAACCCTGAAATCCCCTGGTGTTATGTCCTTGGTGCAAGAAAGGATCCAAAGATACAATAGATGTAGTGATACACAGCAGAACCTATAACAATGAAAAATAGGTATTCAAGGAAAATATCATTTCCAGTTTAACCTACTCATAAACTATGAACATACGTTATATAATTTGGCTGAGGCAGCAGGGTTAACACTACCTGTTGTAATGATATCTGCTATAAAATCTTTCATGAAGAATATAGGTCTCCACAAGATGGACTCTTCAGTCACTTAACACTTGCTAACAGTGCAGTCTCATTCAGGACAATAACGAACAGAAGATCTATTCTGCAACAAATTGCTAGTATTGCTTTCCTTGTTTTCTTGTTCCTTGTTCCTCTGATACAGTGCTAAAGCCTTGGTACAATGCTCACAGAGAGAGAAGAATGCCACTAGCTGGATCAGCAGATCGGTTCTGGGGTTTTATAAAAGGTCCAGTCCAAAATCTGGTCTGGCCTGATGCTGCCTAACTTATGAAATCTGATGCAACCCCAAGGTGAAGTGATATGGAAGAACCACGGCTATGGGAAATATACAGCTTTTAAAGGTCACAGACTAGACGTGTTATACTGCGCCCTCTGCAAAGTGAATGTCAAGAGCTGGACAGAGGGAAGAGAGTAAAAGCACTCTCCAGTACATTTACACTTTAAACACTGTTCATTGAAGCCCAATGTTATTATCAGCCAGTGGTATTTAAGGCCATTATCTGGCTTGACAGCTCCAGGCCTCAAGGCAGCCCTTCCAAATGCCGCTGCTGATTTGCTGCAAATGTTAAGCAGACACATTGCAATTATTTGTCAGCAATATAACTCTCCCCTCTTGCCCTCTAGTCATCAGACACATATGGCAATGTGTGAGCTTCATGTGAAATGATCCACTCCTGAACTAGGAAATAGAGAGCTCCAAAAGCCCATCTTCATGACTCAATAATTAGATGACAAACATACATTAGTGAGAAGTGATTGCCCATCACAGGGACTTCTCAGCTTGGTGGCATAGGCAATTGCAGTCGTCTTTTAAAAATGGATGCAGGGTTCTTTCTGAGGTCAGAACTATTTGTATTCCAATTGCTTTGGCTTTACAGCAGTGGGGAAGTTAGTTGATCATAGGCTTTGCCTACATAGAGCAGATGCTGCTGCTTGGGGACCCTGATTCAGTAAGGCATTTAAGATTTGACTCAAGTCACTGAATAGCATTGAAATTTGATTGTACTTTCACCCAGAAAAGTATTCTCTCTTAGCTGAGATCTGCAGTTTGAGTAATCACTTGAGTTATTATGCTGAATGTGTGTCTACAAACAAAAGAAAAGAAAATTTGCAACTCCCTGATAACATTTCATTTTCTCGCCTTTGTATGGCATCACAGATCAACTTCTAAATCTGTGAGTCACTGTCTGGTATTATCACTCAATATATGGATCCCATCTGCCCCATCTGGGTATTTGTAAAGATTGCAACATTTGATGTAGTGCTGTGCCATTTGTTGGACACCACATTCCCACACGGGGCTGCCCAAGATGTTCATCTTGTGAAGTGTTGTTTTGAAGCATCTGTATCCACATCTCAGTCTGTTCAGCTTGACCCATGCTTCTCTGTCAAGGTTGTGCCCAATGGAGGGCTCATTTGGTGTTGGTATAAAATGCTGTAGGAATAGATTTGACCTTTCTCAGTGGTTGGCCCATTCTGTTGCTGTGCATAGGTTTGGTTCAGGATCTCCAATCTCTTCCAGGAGCTTGTGGGCTTCATGTATAAATAGTTCATGACTTTTAAGCCTCTTAAACCTCCATCTGTTCAGATCTTCAGTTAACAGTTGATGGAGCAGGCAATTTTCATCATCTCTTGCCTCTACTGCCAGTAATGATATTAGGGTCTATCACTTGGTTTAATGCCCAAGAGTACAGGGAGTACATCTGTGTGTATGTAAGCTGTGCAGCCTGCTATGAGTCTCAGCACACTGTTAAGTACAGTGTTGAGATTTTTAGTGTGACAACTTCTTAATCATACAGGAGCACAATAATCTCCTGGGGCACAGACCATTGCAAGTGCGGTGGCTCTGAGCACTTTGAAGTTGGCACGGTGTGTTGTCCTGGCTTAACATCTTAAGGCAGTTACTCATGCAGAGACTTTACTGCTGACTTTTTGATTTATAAGTAAGGGGATGGTCTAATGTGACTCCCCATTAGGTTGGGATACGCTCATGGGGAAGGATGTGGTTGTCTACTCTGATATTCATTGTCTTGATGTTTGTCCAGGTAGAAGAGTGATGATTCTAATTTATTGATGCTCAGCTTTAAGTGCCACATGTGGAAATAGTCAACAATGAGCTCCATGTCAATACTCGATATCTGTTCATAAAATTTCATAGATTTCATAGACATTAGGGCTGGAAGGGACTTCGAAGGATCATCGAGTCCAGCCCCCACCCGAAGGGCAGGAAGTCAGCTGGGGTCATAGGATGCCAGCAAGATAAGCATCCAGTTTGCTCTTGAAGGTGTTCACTGTAGGTGCTTGAACCACCTCTGATGGCAGGCTGTTCCAGACCTTGGGGCCTCAGACAGTAAAGAAATGTTCAGACTTAGGTACATTGTATATTAACCCAAGCTTTGCTGGAACCATTATTTCCTATTTAAAATATACGGGCTTTCACTATAGCAAGTTATCACTTGAACCTCAGTTGGGGGAAGTCATTCCAGAGGTTTGTCAAGGCTCTGAAATTAAGTGGTGTCAACACTGTATTTGATTTCATTTTTTCTGACCCTGCTATTGAAGGTTGCATCAAGACAGTACCTTTAATCAGAGCTATGGTATGTTTTACATGAACTAGAAAGAAATCTGAGTTGTCATTCTTTGGTGCTGAGCCATCTATGAATGAAGTCAAATTATCTACTTCAGACCCATTCATTATCTGCTCAGATGTTTGAGTGGATGATGATGGTTTTCCAATCAGAAAAGGGTAACCTTATCTTTAAATCCTGACATTTTGTGATGTCCATAACAGGTGGTCATGCACTCGGGATATAGTGTTGGTTTGAATAATATTAGCTTTAGAAACCAAGCCTATAATTAGGCAGATATCATTTATTTCTCTACAAAATGGTTTACTGCAGAGTCATATCATAAGTAAGGATTACAGAGATGAGGAAGAAGGTTGAGACAAAGGGTCAGATTCTGACACAATCACTCCTATGCATAGGATGTAACTCCAGCAATAATTCCCCCAAAGTCAGTGTGGAAAAATGTGCTACTCAACATGAGCTGTGACAGGCCAAAGTATTTACAGAGCTTCTCTCTCTCTCTCTCTCTCCTGAAGCTAAGATTTATTAGAAATACATTAAAAATTGTGAGGCACTCTGACGCCATGGTAATTGAGGTCATAAAAGTACCTAGAATAGTTAGTTATCTGACATTACTATGTGAGTTCTAATTGCTTTGGCTGCACAGCAGTGATTTTCCAGGCAGCAGGAAATCTGTTGATCCATGTGTACATAAACAGAGAAGAAAATACAGTTTGGGACCCTGAACAGGTAAGGCACTTAACAGGTGCTTAACTTTAAATATGAGTAACTTCACTAAGGTCAGTGGATAACATTTAAGGTTTAAAAGCTTAAAATGCATATTTACAGATTCCCTACCCATTTCCCTGACATATACCAAGTGCCTAATCCTGCATTCCTCGTACACTACGAATTCTCACTGCATTTAGAGATTGTGATTTCCAAAGCTGGTAGTATTATTTCACTATTTGACTTCCATGGGGAGCTGGGTGGCAAAACCCCCAAGCAGCTCTGAAAATCATCGTCCGGAGGAATTCTGGATGGAAGATCATGGTGTAGCAGAAAGCCCCCTTTGCACATTTCCCTTCTGGACATGGATATAACAGAAGCCCCTTCTTGCCTGTACCCTCCCCACTCCCCCCCATTTTGTGCATTTCTTTTCCTTTTAAGTATTGGCAGAGACCTAGCACACTCATTGCATGGGTGTGGCAAGACTCAGAGCAAGCCAGAAAGCTGAAGTGTTTTTTTGTAGGAGAAACCTAGAAACTACATCTACATATCAATTAAGCTCAGTGTCACTAAAGAAAACAAAAGAACTAAAATATCCACTGCAAAGACTGTAAATATAACCTGTGCTAACCTAACTCACTTACTGTTCCCAGTAGCCTTTGATCCTCACTACCTCACAATGCATTTTTATATATTTCTCACAGTGCATTTTCATATTTCATCTGCCTCGTCTTTACCATGGCATTTTGTATGTTATGTTTTATACTGTTAAACTCTTAAGGAATGTACTCCCTGTAGAATGAAGTTACACCCTGGACCATTGTTAAAACTGCATTGAAACTGTAAATGTAAAATGATAAAAACTGTTGAGTGAATGCGAGTGAATGGTGATCATCAGTAGGCAATAGCCTAGCCAAAGGAACTCCATTTTAAGCTAATCAAGCTAAAGAACTGATTCTTGGAAGTGAGCATTCACCCTATGGACTATGACTGTAACTTGTGACAATACAGCCATTTAGTTAATAAGTCAAGGGTGGACTCCCAAAACTTCAGGTACCAGCAGGCAGAGACCCCAGAGCTGTGAGGTATTACTCAAGTCTTACATGGGACAGCAACCTCCGGGCTGGGTAGCGAACATGATGTTGGGGATGACACAAGTCTGCCAGAAAGGGATAAAAGTGTGACCCTCAGTGGTGCCCTCTCATCCAGCACCTGACCTACCGAGACAGAAGGACAAGCAGGCAACGCCCTTCTGGAGAAGATATCGCCTTGAAGGAAGCTGAGCATCAACAGCAGAGTCCAGGGCTTTGGATAGGTAGATATACTGACACCAATGCTCCCACAATCATTACAACGGCTACTATACACTTGTAACAGAGTGCCAATGTGGGCTCACCAGATTGGCCTAAGAGGCTTACCCTGGGCTAGAAACAGTGCCGGTGAACTCTGAGCGACCCCAAGGGTGGAGCAGGGAGCCCTGCCCCATGGAAAAGGGGAAGCCAATCTAGAGAGGGGGTTTTCAATCCCCTCATTCGCAGGGAAGGGGGATGGCCAGGGTTGGGGGCCCACCACCCTGAGCCCTGGCTGGCTGGTTTGCAAGCCAGGGAGGGGCGGCCGGAGGGGATAAAAGCAGCAGCCGAACTGGCATGTGGGGGCTGCTGACAGTGACTCTGGGGAGCGACGTGGGAGGCCTAAGAAGAGCTGGGGTGAGCTGACCCAGCAGACAGACCCCGCTGAAGAGCCTCGAAGGCCCTGGGAGGAGAAAGCAGAGGCAGTCGGCCGTGCCTCCAGCCCTGCAGCAGAGAGGGAGCTGCGGCCAGGGCTTGGGGCAAAGAGCTGGTGCCCCAAGGCCCCATCCCAGTGTGCTGGATGTGCCGGGTGTCCCGGAGGCTGGGGGGGGACAGTCAGCCCCCCACTCCACTGCGGAGAAGAGGCAGCGGCCAGGAGCGCATCCTTATCCGGAGCAGGGAGCCGAGCTGGTGAGTTGAGGAAATGTCTCACCTTCCCTGGGGAAGTGGGACAGCAGCAGGCAAGGCACTGGGATCCTGAGGAGCGGCAGAGCGCCAGGACGAGGGTCCCTGGGAGCTCGGGGCGCAGGGCGGTGCTCGGAGTGGGATTGGCGAGGCATGTGGGGTGCCTGGCCAGTCACCTGGAGCAGGGGTTTGGAGCAGCAACCCCTGAGAGCTGCCTGTGCTGTTGACCCTCAGCCACTGACTGCCCCAGAGGGGACTCAGTCCTGTCCCTTATTCTGCAGCTGATTGTCATCGGATGGAGTCCCTGAGCTTTGTGCTTGGGTCATGCTGATTGCTGCAGAAGCCTACTCTTGCTTGTTGCTTGCCTTTTTGGTTGCCATGGAGGGTCACCCTTCAGCCTCTTTGGAGGGTTGGGGTTTGATACAATTTGATTGCTGCAGACCAGAAGAGTTTAACCTGTTGCAGTCTGTCACTTACTGGGAAGCCTGTGGAAGAAGCTGGGAGCGACCACCTTGCTTCCTTGTGGTAGCACCTCAGCAGTGGCTGAAAGCTGCCAGTTACCCTACCTGTGGTTCTTGAGTCAAGGGGTTGACTAATGTGTTCTGGTCTGTTTTGTGATTCTGGTTATGTCATTTAAGTTCATTTGTAAATAACTTTTCCTATGATTCTTGTTTTGTAAATAAAGTGTAAATAGTTAAATCACTTAAGTGTTAGACCTTCTTGGGACCATGGGCTGCTCTGCTGGGAGCAGGGGCAGGCTGGAAAGTAAATTGGTGCTCTCACCACACCATCCCTGATATTCATAGAATCATAGAAGTCAGGTCGGAAGGGACCTTGTAGATCTTCAAGTCCGACCCCTACCTGGGCAGAAGAAAAAACTGGGCTGAAGTGATCCCATCCAGGTAGGCATCAAGCCTCCTCTTAAAGACCCCCAGGGTAGGAGCCAGCACCACTTCCCTTGGAAGTTGGTTCCAGCTCCTAGCCGCCCTGACTGTGAAGTAGTTCTTACGGATGTCTAATCTAAACCTCCTCTCCAACAACTTGTGGCTGTTATTCCTTGTCATGCCAGGGGGCACTAGGGGAAACAAGGTCTCTCCCAAACCCTTCTGGTCCCCCCTAGTGAGTTTATAGACGGTCACCAGGTCCCCCCTCAGCCTTCGCTTGTGAAGGCTGAACAGGTTCAGGTCCCACAGTCTCTCATTGTCTGCCCTGTTGTCCCCGGCTCATGTGAATGGCCCTCCTCTGGACCCTCTCAATGTTGTCCACATCCCTCCTGAAATGGGGCGCACAGAACTGGACGCAGTACTCCAGCTGTGGGCTGACCAGTGTCGCGTAGAGGGGGAGGATCACCTCCTTGTCCCTGCTATAGATGCACCTGTGGATGCATGACAAAGTCTGGTTAGCCCTTCCAACCGTGACCTCGCATTGTCGGCCCATGTTCATCTTGGAGTCAATAATGACTCCAAGATCCATTTCTGCCTCCATGCTCTCAAGAAGGGAGTTTCCCATCTTATAAGCGTGCTGCTGGTTACTACTGCCCAAGTGCAGCACCCTGCACTTGTCAGTATTGAAGCGCATCCTGTTTTTGTTAGCCCACCCCTGTAACCTATCCAGGTCTTGCTTCAGTCTTTCCCTCCCTACTAGCGTGCTCACCTCACCCCAAATTTTGGTATCATCAGCGAATTTAAACAGGGTGCTTTTCACCCCGTCGTCCAAATCGCTGATAAAGAGATTGAACAGCGAGGCCCCAAGAACTGAGCCCTGGGGGACTCCGCTGCCCACTTCTCCCCAGGCCGAATATGACACATCCACCACCACCCTTTGAGTGTGACCCTTCAGCCAATCTGCAATCCATCTGACTGTGTAGGCATCAATGCCACAGTCACCTAGTTTTTTAATGAGGATGGGGTGGGAGATGGTAGGATGGGTTGGGGGACAGTAATGGGCAGGAGTGGCAACAATTGGGCCACCACCAGGGTTATGCACTATACTACATGGGACTGAATGAGTGAGTGCATGTGTGTGTGTGTGTGCTAAGGTGACGAGTACTACCCATAACTCAAAGTTTGCATTTATGATGTTATTGGTAACTTCACATCCCATCCAATAAACTAGAATTTATTATGATCCCATGAGTTTGTCCTTTGTAGCCAACAATGGTTTTTTTTCCCCCAAGGAACAGTACTACAGAAAAAGATAGCACTTATCTAGAAACTGGGGACTGGGAACCAATATTTAAAAGGGTATGATAGCAGGGGCTCAATAGGAGTAGGTTCCATTATCTCAATACATTGTGTGAAAATAGAGTTTACCTGGGGCTAATCCCACTGCTGTGAGTTAAATGTGTATATGTTAATGTTGTGAAGTAGTGTAAAGAGCCTCATGTGTTAATTACAAAATCAGTTAAGCAGGATGGGCATGGTTTCCTGGGTCCGAGAGGACACACTGTTTTCTCAGAGCCACATGATGCAGCTGTCCTTTTCACAGCTAATTTTCAGGTTTACCAAAGGTCAGGACTTAAAAAGATTGAATCATATTTATTTTTTTAGCTCCCTGCCCCCCGTAAATAAAAAGGACAGCTTGAAATATGAAGGAGATTTTTATATAACTGCAAGGTAAAGAAGACCTTACTTTCACAGTTCAGCTCTGCCTATTCATTTAATTCAAGGACAGATAAACTCTTAGTGAAACAGTTTCTTATAGGAGGGCTTTCTATGAATATAAATAAGAGCGTCTGATTAGAATTATAATGATTTCTGTTACATACAATATTCTCTTTTTTAGTGTTGTAAGTGTGGTTAATGGGCCACTGTGCATTCTCTCTGAGATGGCTGCATTTTATCTGTGAGTGAAGGGTTTCTACAGAGGACTTGATTGAGTATTTATCATTAGCTGAGTATGGCAGAGTGTACAGGAGTGGTACAGAGACTAAGCTATATTTTATCCTGGTGGTAGGAGGAAAGTAATTTTTGCCAGCCGACTAGCTGGTTGCAAACTACTTTTCTCCTTGGCACATGCTTTCCTGTGCTGACTAGTTCATTGGGTCAAAGCTCTCCCATTCCCGAGCCATCACTCCTTACACGCCTACAGTGGAGAGAAATGGATCTTCTGTAGGAGTGGCAAAAGACCCTTCTCCATAATGATATTAAGAGGAGTTTCAACTGAACATAACTTTAAAATGAGATTGAATGCTTTGGGTCCTTGATGATGAAATAGATGTGAGATATTGTGAATATTCGTATTACAGAGAAGTTATCTTCCTTGAGAAGTAATATTATTCTACTTCTTTCTCCAAGTAGAGCACTACCATGCTGCCAAGAGAGTAGGGGTGTGCGAAGCTGATCCTATTTGATTCAGATTCAGCCCAAATCGGGGACAGTGATTCTGATTCTGTGACACTGTCCCTGATTCAATTTGGTTGATTTGATGCTGATTCAGAGAATCAGCGATTTGGACATAGAGACAGTTTAAATGTTTTTTCTACATACTTCAAGGTTGCAGGCATGGCTTGTGATCGCTGCGATGCTAGGGCAGATGGAGCATCCCACAGGAGGATTGGGGGGGCCCTCCACGTGCTTGGTGGTGAACCCAGAAGTGGACCAGAACTTCTTCTGGTCTACTTCCAGATCTGCCAGGGAGTGTGCTGGGGCCCACCCCTCACCCCCTGGCTCAGCAATCAGCCACAGGGCAACCCCAGGGGCCCTCTCAGACCCAAGAGGCACCAGTTACCAAGTCAGGGGGTGGGGGGGGAGGGCCCATATGTTCTCTGGCAGACCCACAAGTGGACCAGAAATGCTTCTGGTCCACTTCCAGGTCTGCTCCTGAGCACGCTGGGGAGCCCCCCACGCTTCTGTGAGATTCTCCATGCGCCCCAGCATTGCAGTGTTCACAAGAATGTAGATAAAACATTTAAAGCTGTGTCTATGTCTGAATTTCTGAATCTTTCCGAATTGATTTGAAGGGTTTTGTTTTGATTCAGAGAGATTAAAGGGTCCTCTGATTCGATTTGGATTCGAAGATTCGGCCACCAAATCGGACCAAATCTCCACCGAATTGAATCAGGGATCAAAGCTCTGCACAGCCCTACAAAAGAGCTGTATATTCTGTCATCTCCTCTGGATGCTGTCTTGACTTGTTTTGTCCTTGCATTATCATCCTCCTTCTCCTTGATGTTTGCTGCCTACAGTGTCATGCAATTTGTATTCTTAATTATGCATGGAAAGCATAAAGTGTTCCACAAATGGATAATATTTGATTTATTTTTAATTACAGAGCTCTTTAAAATGGACCTGGCACAATTAGTATAAATAATGTTTTTTGCTGAGTTTGGCATGACTCTGTGGGACTCCCATGACAATAATAGAAATAAATAGGACTGTTTTTAAAAGGAAATCTGAAATGAATTGGGTGCTCGTGATGGTGTTTCATCATTCTGATTAATTAGTTCAAAGCCCTGTCTTGCGTCCATTTGCTTTTTTTTCTATTCTTGTTAACTGCTGCACTTGGTAGCTCAAACAGCCCCAGTCTCATCATATACATGTTAATAGGATGCTGTGGAATTATTTTCCATTATGTTTGATCATGGCTAATTTGTACTGCAAGCCCCTGGGAGCTTGTAAGAACTCCCACCCTTATTGTTGTTCATGTTCTAAGGGACCCTGGAAATAACTGTTTGTAAAGGGTTAGTCTCTTTAAGGCCATGAATCTAGGACTTGTATGCTCTAGGAGACACTGTATTATTACATGTTTGAAGCTAAATTTTGTCTGATGTCCCTTTCCATATAGCATCTTTAAGGATCACAAAGTCATTTATAAGCATGAACGTCTTTGGCTATATAATTCTCTTATGAGCTGGATAATTAAGCAGGTATTAATCTTACTTTATAGGGAGAAGGAAATCGTAACATTCAGACATAAAGGGCCATCTTTGCAAAGATGTTTAGATGCTTAAATACTTTCATATTTAAGTGGCTAAGTACCTTTGAAAGTCTGGCCCTAAAGTAGTTTGTACCAGATATCATAGAGAATCAATGATAAATCAACTAAAATCTTCTGTCTCACAGTCCCGACCTTCAGTCATTAGCCCTTGTTTCTTCTCCATGGGGGCATTCATGCTGCATGATGCATGGGTTGACTTAGTCTTAGGCAACATACCAACAAATAGGTTGTTTCATTAGTCAGGCAGGGCATGTATAGAGATCAAGCACAAAAGCATTCTTCTTTTTCATATATACAAAAATAAATTAATTGTTGTCTGATCCAGCTTTAATCTGAATGAATGTTTTCATTTGAGCCAGAGCTCCTCTAACGTGAAGAACACTGGTGCATTTCTAATTTCTTTTTCACATTACATTGTCAGAGTAATCTGCTGGCTGAGTCGGAACGGCTGAAAAAAGGACAAAGGGAAGGCTTTGCAGCGGAAGAGAAAAAACAGTCAAACTCCAGTAGAATGTCACCTGGTGGGTGGATGAAAACAGATGATTGATTTATGTGAAATGAAAGCAAGATCTTGGGGGGAAGGGGAAAGGACAAAGCTAGGAAGCAAAAAGACTGGGCATCCCATGTATCGAGACTGCTGCTGCTAGTCTAACTCATGACACTTACCCTGAGTCTTCTCCTTCCCACCAGTCCATTTGTTTGTTGTATCCACCTTGTTGCCTCATCCTTTAGTTATGACTCAAGCATATTAGAGTAGGGAAGATCTTTTTATTGTATGTATGTACACCAGTACAGGCTGGGGGCTGACTGGCTAAGCAGCAGCTCTGCAGAAGAGACCTGGGGGGTTACAGTGGAAAATATGCTGAATATGAGCCAAAGGTGTGTCCATGCTGTGAAGAAGGCTAACAGCATAATGAGCTGCATTAGTAGGAGATTGCCAGCAGATTGTGGGAAGTGATTTGTCCCCTCTATTTGGCAAGGCCACATTTGAAGTCCTGTGTCCAGTTTTGGGCCCCCCACTACAGAAAGGATGTGGACAAATTGGAGAGACTTCAGCAGAGAGCAATTAAAATGGTCAAGGAGCAGGGGCACATGACTTATGAGGAAAGGCTGAGGGACCTGGGCTTATTTAGTCTGGAGCAGGGAACACTGAGAGGGGATTTAATAGCAGCCTTCAACTACCTGAAGGGGGGTTCAAAAGAGGATGGAGCTACTATTCTTAGTGGTGACAGATGACAGAACAAGAAACAATGGTCTTAAGTTGCAGCAAGGGAAGTTTAAGTTATATATTAGGAAATGCTTTCTCACTAGGAGGATGGTGAAGCACTGGAGCAGGTTACCCAGAGAGGCTGTGAACTCTCCATCCTTGAAAATTTTTAAAGAGTGAGCTAGATAAAGTCTTGGCTGGGATGATATCGTTAGCGCTGTCTGGGCCCCTTCATATTCTTGCAATATGTACATATTGAATACTAATCATAACAGCTTGTTTATCTTACTGTGCTATGTGGCTATTGCTTTCATTGACATTATGCCTATCATATGAACCATTATTTAAAAATTACAGAGTCTAGAAGCACCACCCAGCATCAGTAGATCATGACCCTTCCTTGCTACCTAGCAAGAGATAGTTACTACCCTGGTATTGTATGCAATGCTTTCTGTGCTATGGTGATCTTTTATTTGTTCCTTCTTTGTTGCTTATCTTAACCTATAACAGTGAATCTGTAGTATGTATATGGGGCTTTGCCAGCATCAGCTAATTATCCAGTCCACCCTATATTTCTCTGACTTAGGGAAATGTGTATCTGAACTAGGACTACACTGCACGAGGAGCACTGACAAGAAACAAAAATTCCATGAAGAGGGCTGAGGTTTCATACCAAAAGTACAATGAAACCAAGACAAGGGAAACAGTTCCTAGAATATCTAATAGCTCATTAGTTAAAGCATTCAACCTGAAGGAGACTGGTTCAAATTACTGGTCTGCCTGCCTGACTTATGCTAGGGATTTGAACCTGGATTTTCCACTTTTAATGTTCATTCCCAAATTACCATGCTCAAGTCCCTCCCTCATACTGCAGGGACAAGGTGCTCCGCAGAGTCAGATAACTTGTGAAGGAGCTACACTTGGAGAGCTCTGAAAAATGAACTCTAATCAAAAAGGGTCCACGCTACAAGCTTTTAGTTCATTATGCTGGCGAGTTCAGAAAGAATTATGTCTTATTTGTTCTGTGCTTCCAACCAGCAAACTTTGCCTTTGAGAGCAGCACTGATGTAAATATCTGGGTTGTTTTTCTTATGGTGACAGAAAGAGAACGTACAAGCACCTAATCCTCTGTATGTCTGATGGAGCTGAGTGAGAAAACAGAGCAAGGTCTTTCCTTCACTATGCCAGAGTCTGCCTCATCATCTAATATATAGCTCAGACTATTCCTTTCCACTGCAAAAAAGCCATTCAAGCCTGACGTGAAGCCAAGCAGAATGTTCTCATCATTTAACAAGAGGAGATGAAAAAGAGAACAGGGGCATTTACCAGGAGTTTAATCAGAGACAAACACTGAACCAGTGGAAGAGAAGGCAGGGGAAGGAGCCGTAGGATTTTTCTCCATTATCTTAATTCTCCAGATTGTCTGTGATACTGTGAGCTTGAGGTCAGTGCAGGTTGGCAGATGTCACCACTGTTTCCTTTGCTGTGCTCAACAGATGTAAAGCCTGTTACGGTGGGGCATGCTCTACTCCTTGAGCAAAATGTGGCCAGACATTATGGATAATGCTTTTCCCACCAGAATAATCCATCACAGGACTGGCCCCTTTGCAAATAAGCTGCCTCATTACTGGAGTCTCACTGAACAAACACACTTCCTCTTGGTGGAGAGGGCAGATATGCCTTCATGTATTAAAACTGCACTATCTGCCTCCCACATATATGTATTGATCTGACAAAAGGGCAGAAAATTTATCCTCCCACCTTGTGTTCTACTTTGAAAGCATCCCTTTCAAACATCCTTAAGAACTGTCTATCAACTGGAAAATGACTGCTCCCTAGATAACCCCTCTCCTTTTTTTTGCAATGAGCCCAGCACATGCTAGGATAGGGTCTTGGTGTGTACAGGTTCATCCACTGCATGCATGATTGGTACAGCTCACAAAATAGAGTTCATGTTCTTACTAAATCTCTGCTTTTTGACTAAAGGGAGCCCTTACTTACCCAGTATGCAACATTAAGGCCTCCTTGAGCAAAATCCTACATTATGAAGGTGAAACCTGGCTTCCAAAATTGTGTAAACACATTTTGCATGAGGAGAGCTGATGGGGAGGAGTGTTGGTATGAAACCTGCATTTGCAATTACAAATTACAGTCAGATTTGTCCTTGCTGGGACCTTGGGGAATTTTGGAGGTTGTTCTGCAAATCTAGCCCAAAGTTCATTTTACAGTTATTATTTATAAGCATGAATTTTATACTCCGGAAAAATGTTTTCCCACTTCGTTGCTTATCTTCCATTTATTTTGTTCTGGGTACCTGTTTTCAAGACACTTTTTTTCTTTGGTGAATGAATTATTTCAGGCAGCTGTTGCAATTTTTTCCCCCTTCTCTGACAGGCTTTACAGCAGAAGATAGAGGTTCATCAAAGAGGGAAAGAACCTGTGGTTTCTCAAAGAGACATTTGTCTTAGGACACAGAAACAGAAGAAACTCTGACCTCAAACTGTTGGAATTGTGTAGCAGTGGCTGGGAGGAGAATTCACGGGCAGTACAGCATTCAGGTACAGGACACATTTCCTGGGAGCTCTTTTTTGGCTTTTTTTTTTTCCTTCATGAACTAGGCCACCAGCATGGAGCCTGCTTTGCTCTTGATGAAGCTGAAGCCTTCAGGGAGAAAAAATCACGGGCCATTTTTATATGCAAGCATGTGCTTCTCACACCTATTTATTCACGGGCAGAGCCTTGCCTCTGAAGCTGTAGGATATAACTTGGCCAACTTAGGCTTTGTTAATAAAGAGAAAAAAGGATGTTTGCTTCACAACGTGGGCACTGGTACCCTAGTATTTAACCTATATGCTTGCAGGGGTATCTTTGGGCATTATACAGTAGTCCTGGCTTTCCCCCTGGCCACCCCCCTCCAATGTTTTGTTCTTTTCTTATTGCTACCTCATTTTTCTTAATTACAGGAGAAAATGCTGTATTGGGAAATATTGCTGGGCTTAGTCAGAGGCTAACAACATTATATGTATCATAGCCTGGTGTGAGGTGTTGAACTGCTCAGATATTGTAACATGACTGATCTCTTAGTGTTTATTGCTCTGTTCCCACTGAGCTCAGTGGCTTATCATTTATTTCAGTCTTTGTGCTATTCACATTCACTGCCTTCCTCACGAAGGCAGTGAGAAGCCACACATCTCAGCACAATGGGGTAGGTAGCACGAATGCTGCATAAGTGATGATAATGGAGGATCAGCACTGCTCATTCAAAGACGATGTCTACTGAGGAGTAAATGCTCCATTTGGGATTCCTGCTCAAATCATACATGGTCTAAAGAAACAGTAGGTTGTAAAGGTAGCCTTAATGGTCCTGCTTCTGCCTCAGCAAGTTTCAATGTTAGTGTTTTGGAAGAAGACAGGGCAGAGTTGCATGTTATAAACTAATTCAGAGATGCATAAAGCTATGTAGTAGTCAACTATGGATTCCCCTGGATCAGGGAATCCTAAACTGTGGTATGCATACCTAGGGGTATGCAAAACATCTCTGGAGGGTACACAGGAAAAATTGTGTAATGCCTAATTTAATTTTCATTATTATAGGTTTCATAGATTTCATAGACATTAGGGCTGGAAGGGACCTCGTACAATCATTGGATCCAGTCCCCTGCCCAAGGGGCAGTACATCAGTTGAGGTCAAATGACCCCAGCAAGATAAGCATCCAAGCATTTCTTAAAGGTATCCAGAGTAGGTGCTTGCACCACTTTTAGGGGGAGTCTATTTCAGACTCTAGAGACTCAGATGGTAAAGAAGTTTTTCCTTATGTCCAGTCTAAAATGGTCTTCTAGCAGTTTGTGACTATTAGACTTGTCTTCCCTTGGGGTGCCCTGGTGAACAGATGTTCTTCAAATCCTGATGCACACCCTTTATATACTTATAGGCTGCCACCAAGTCACCCCTGAGCCTTCACTTCTCCAGGCTGAAGAGTCCTGTGGCTCTCAGCCTGTCCTCATAAGGCCTGCTCTATTGACCTCTAATCATGCTCATGGCTGTCCTTTGGACTCTCTCAGGCTTCTTCACATCCTTTCTAAAGTGTGGAACCCAGAATAATAATTGGCATTTAAGGGGTTAAAATATAATGCATATGCTGGTAGAGGTATATGGGCAGCTAGTCAATGTGGAAGAGGATCCACAATAAGAAAAAGTTTGGGAATCTCTGCTCTGGATCATGGTGTACACCTAAGAGGTCCAGTCAGATGCCTGATGAATCTGTCTGTGGCTGACAAGCCCAATTCGAGCACTACACAACTAGTTACAAGTTTCACAGATCCATACGTTGTCTGAACTGGAGTTCAAATTTACAGCACACAGCCTCCTTCCTTCTTGCTTTGCTTCTATTCTCTGGATCAAAGCCACTTCATGCTGAGCTGCACCTAGTGCCAGATGTTCCTTCCAGTTTGGACGGGATTCTGTGCGCTCCTCCCAGCTTTCTATGTTAATGTTGAATGACTTCATGTCAGTTTTGCACACATCATGGTACCACCATAGAGGGTGACACTGCTTTCTAGACCTGCATTGAATCTCACTATATAAAATATTCTTGGGGATATGGTCTTCTCCCATCCTTCTGACATGGCTGACCCATCACAACCTTTTCTTCTTGATAGTGGTTTCTAAGTGTGTCTATCTTGTGTGCGGCAGTATTCTGTGTTTGGCATTCTGTCTTCCTACTTTATTTTCAGGATCTTACACAGACATCTCATGTGGAAGCTGTAAGTTTCTTCATATGGCTAACTTAGATAGTGTGATTTTGTAAGCAACTGAAGAAGGTAGGTAAAAAATCTGTTAAGAAGTAGGTAGAATCAGTGCACATATTAAGATACATTTTGCTGGGAGACTGATGGCTTGATGCAGGCTCCTTAGCTGGTAGGCTGGGGAAGGCAGTGCCAGAAGAGGGGAAAGCCATGCCAGAAGAACATCATTTGCAGGGGAACTACTCACAATTCCTTAGTGACCCTTGAGAAGACACCCTAACCAGACACAAGTTTAGATTGATGGATGAAAGAGGATTTTTCAGAGCGGTCCATAGTGAAGACAGGGTTTTTACCATATGGCAAAGAAATCATTTCTAAGCAGTTGGAAATATGTTCAGCAGTTATATATAGGTTATATTCACAGGGATAAAAACAGAGGACAGGTTTATCCCAAATCTGAATGTCCTGGGCTATGACTTCATTCAAAACAGGTGTGGGAGCAGTTGTTCACCCATGCTGCTTGTATGTCAGTTAAATTGAATTAGCTGCTATTGTCCTGGGGCAAGGTGTTAATTCAGATACTTCACTGTTATGTAATGTGGGACAATGGACATATCCACCTGTAGGATCCCAGAAGAAAAGACTTTGTCCTTGAAGAAATCCAAAATCTTTTTTTTTTTTTTTTTTTGCCAAGGAGGACAGAAGTATAGTGCAGTGTTCCTCAATCCATTGGTCGCAGTCCAAAAGTGGGTTGTAAGAATATTTGAAAGGATTGTGAATCACAGAAAAATGCAGGAAAACATGTGTTTCTCCTTGCAGGCTGGCAGAGTTCCAGCCTGCAAGGGGCTACTTGGGGCTGTGGGGAGTGGGACCCAGGGCATGCCATATGTATGCGTGCGCACACATGCACATGGCAGCCAGGCAGGATGGAAAGCAGATCCCACCGCTCTCTGCAGGTAAAGCTGGGGTGGGGGGCATAGATGATGTATCAGAGCCAGGGGGACACAAGCAATGTGTTGGGGGAGGCAGGGGGAGCACATGCCCCCCCCGCCACAATTTGTGCAGTCAGGTAAGTGTATGAAGCTGCTGGTGGGTGTGTGGGGTGAGGGGGTGGGGTCTGAGAAGGCATGTGCTTCTCCAGATTTGTGCAGGCATGGAGCTGCAGCCTGGCTGGACCAGCACAGGCAGGAGCTGCCTCCATGGCCCAGCAGGTGGGTCCCAGCACAAGAGGGTGAAGTGGGGTGGTAAGACTAGTTGCTGGCAACTGGGCCATGGTGGCAGGGTAGATTCACGGCCTGGTGCAGACATGGCTGGCGGCAGGAGGAGGTGAGGGCAGTGTGGGTTCCCCCTCTCCCACATCTGTTACTCCTTGTATTGCTGATGGCAGCTGGTGCTGGGTTCATGGCAGTGGCACTGGCAGCAACTAGACTCACTGCCTTGGTCTATCCTTCTGTGATGGGACCCACCTGCTGGGCCAGGGAGGTGGCTTCTGCCTGTGGTGGTCTGGCCAGGCTGCAACACAAATCTGGGGGGACACATGCCCCCCATGACCCAAATCCCCCAGCTTCACACACCCACCCCCAGCCCCACACACTGAGGGGACTGCGGAGTGAGGGACACCAGCAGGGCTGGGGGTGGGAGGCTGTGGGTCAGGAGTGAGGGGCACCAGCAAGGCCAACGAGTTGTGAGTCAGGAGTGAAGGGCACCAGCAGGGCCAGGGGCCTGTGGGTCAGGACTGTCCATCGTGTTTACAAATGTGTCCTTGTACAAAAAAGGTTGAGAACCACTAGTTTAGTGGGCTCTGGGGAAGCCTTAAAACAGGTGGATTGCTAAACTTGGTCAGCTACTGGCAGCCACTGAAACCAGGCAATAGAGATAGATTTGCAAAGAGATACTTTAGATCCTACAACTTGCTGTTCCAAATCGTGATGGAGAGGGGAGAGAGTGTTGTCAGGGAACTTGTGGGACATTTTCATTGACAGGTGGGAAGCAAATTAGGTTAAAGCTGCTTAGATGCTATGGTTAAAATGGTGTAAGAGTGGCGATTTAGTTGTGATGTTCCAGAAATTATGTGAAAGACAAGAATTTCTTAGGGTGATATCTTTTATTGGACCAACTATGTAATTGGGATAAAGAATGAGGAAGAATGTCTTGCATTTGAAATCTTGTCTAACTTTATCTCAACTACATCGTTAGTTCAATAAAAGATATCACCTTAAGAAATTATTGGCTCTTGCATGGTTGACAGAGACATATAAGTACCTTCAATGGGATGTGAAGGGAAAATATTGTGGTCTTAGGAAAAAGGATTGAAGCAACAGGGTTGAAAAAAGATTGACTAAGGGGAATAGTACGTGTTCCAGACAGCAAAATACATGCCTGGAATCCGAAGAGCTCAAACTGCCAGAATGTTTCAGGATAAAGTTTGGGTGTGGGACCCGTCCCTCCGAGGGATGCACGAACTAACTTTTTCAGTCTGCTAAACTCTCAAAATGCACATCGTCTCCTATCACAGTGACATTCAGAACAGCCCAAGGAAAACATGTCTACAGAAAGCCACGCACTGTGAGAGGAAAAGACAAATCCAGTTACCAGAGCTGTCATGTGCTGGGGGAGAGCACTGGAACATGTGAACATACTGGGTGCACAACACTGCCTGAGGAGGCAGGATTGGATCTTATTTCTGGTCACATGTATCAGATACTGTTCAGAGAATGCAGGAAAACCCCATGACTTACTCTGGCAACGTGCAGGAGGCATCTCTGCTCCACACCCGTGGTTGCTCTCCACACCCAGGACTTTTACCACAAGTAACCAATCCTTGGAACGATCAGAGTTTATTGGTCAGGTAGATTGCATACACATATTCATTGGTAGGTTATGTTCTTTGTGCATATGCCAGGCATATATGAGTATATGGCCAGCATTTACTCATATACTACACAGGTCAAACGGTCCCTCTTGATTTAGCAAGCTCTCTCTGATACTGATCAGCACCTGATGCCCCAGACTAGTTTGAGAAGCACTGGTCTAAGGATCACTACTGGACCTCAGTGGTTGTCTGCAGAATGACATATTTTGAGAAGCACATTTTCAAAGGAGGCTGGTTTGGGAATAGAGTTGGCAACATCTTTTTTCTTTATGACCGAGTCTCAGAACAGAAAGCTTGGGGAATCGGAGTCCTGGAGAAAGAGCAAGGAGAGCTCCCATGACACTCCACAACAGGACTGCAGGGTTCTTCTCAATCCCGACTACTGAATATGCTTTTGTCTGAAGCATGATGACCCTTATAATTTGTATCCCAGCTAACAGGGCCAACCACCAACAGCAATAGAGAAAATGGGGAGAAGAAACTGTCCACAGACATATTCCCAGGTGGCATAAGGCCACTGACTTGATTAGAGTTATGTGTACATCCAGTTTTCCGAGGTGAAGGTCAGCAAGTTGCTTTTTAGTAAAGGGAGCCTGGAAGGATGCTTCCATCTTTGGATGTAGTCAGTGCTGAATGCTTTGAGGAAAGGGCCCTGAAAAATTTTCCATAGGCCACAGTTACATAACTGTATTATATAAACATACTTCGCAGTATATTTTAAGGTATCCACCCAGACAGATTCCTTAAAGGGACATTCAATATGTGCTTACTGCTTTTGTGACATCTAAGGTAACATTTCAGGCAAACAAGTACCCTTGGATCACTGTGTTTGCTATGGAAAATATATGGCACGAAAGACCTGAACATGGAGGAAAAAGTGTGCAGAAACAGCACAGAAAACTATTCAGGAATCAGTGTGCCTCTTAGCACACACTACTCGGTGGTTCTTGTGGGTGAAATTCTGGTTCACAAGGATCTGATTCTGTGAGACATTAAACTCCTGGGGATCCCACCTAGAGCCTAGACAGAATGGGAGGGCTCAGCTGCAGGGATTTTAAGGTAAATGGCCTTCCAAGCAAAGGACATTAGGAACTGAGGTTTCTATTGTGATCCAGATTGAATTATCTACCCTCTGCCTGCAACTGCTTCTGGGTAGTTCTTTGGAAATCTATGCCGTCTTGAACAGGTGTGTGAAAGCAAAGAAATATAACAGGTCAGAGAGAAGGGGGAGGCAACACATGGCAACAGATCTGAAACTTGGCTCTATTTATCACTTTGCATATTATCTATAATTACCGCGTGCACAGACAGCAGCACATTGCATCCAAAGAATTTGAAATAGTAACACTGAAAACCCTATTCCTTTGAATAGACGGATTGCTTTTGTCTAGTGCTTTATGGTAGCCATAGAACCTCTCCAAGGAATTACAGTCTTGTGTCCAGTTAGGTGTATATAATTCTATATATTATTTATGTACTCCACACACACACAGAGTACAAAATGAGTTCACTTTGGTGGCTCATGGTTCACAGGGGATTGCAGCCTCCTTTCTTTTTTAATATTCTTTGTCCAAAGTGGTTGGAAAGCCTCATAAATTGTGAGTTGGTTAAGCAACCAGAGTCAAAAGGCTTCATCTGGTGATGGAGAAACAATTTATAAGAAATGGGACAGCAGGTTCAAAAGGGCAAAGGACCCCACTCAATCTTCCAAAATATATTCCCTTATTAGAACCAGCTTTATGGCTCCTTTGCATCTCCCAGGATCAAAAATAGTGAAAGCCTGGTGTCTCTTAAGTGTGCTTTGAGTGCTCTTGGAAACTCAATTCCCTCTGTCTGTCAAACTGATCAGGCGTGTGGACTGCATGTAACTCCTGTCTGTGTTCTGCAATACACGACTGCCCTGCTCGCAGGACAGCCCAGAACACAGCACGTGGCATGGGCATAGGCTTCCTGTACCTATGTAGCCTGCAAGATATTTTAATGTAGAACATTCCTTTCCTGCTGATGGGGACATATTCTGTTTTTAAAGGGAATTGCCCATTTAAGGGGGATTTTTTTCCACATACTGACGCATCAGCGACATACGCTGTAGTAGAATGGATTTTTAAGTTGAAAATAAAGAATACCAATGATCCCAAAGCACTGTACAGAGTACATGTTTCTGTATCCCAGAACCACTTTGGCAGTCACTTCAAAGCAGCCATTTGTGAAATGAAATACAGCTGTCAGTGTGTAGCCACTCTATGTAACTGTGGAGAAGAGGTGACGAATACCATGCCCAAATGAAACAACAGGGGGAAATTAGGTAGCTTGTAATTATCCAGCTTGGAGTTTGACTGAGACACTGGAAGTAATTAGGTGTTCTCCGGTGGGAAGTGACACATACTGTCAGCTTTCTACCCCTGTGGCATGACAACACTTCTACTGCGCAGCACTTCTTAGCACCATACTAGGAAATTAGCCAGGAAAGACCCAGAACCTTTCTAAACAGGGATTATCAGGAAAGTTTTGACAAATTCACTAGAAGCATGAAATGAAGGCACATTGAAACCTGGCCTGTACACCCTCACTCAGCAGTAAAGTTGCCTTCATTTGCTGTGGCTTATAAGGTGCATTACAATCTGCACAGGGGTTTAATACCTTTTAAGTTACATGCTTTCACTTCACAGCTGTAGTCCATTTGCCTTAACTTCCCTACTAAATGTCCCTATGTAGAACAGACTCCAGGACAGGTATCACCAACATTTGTTGAGGGGCCTTGCTTGGCTGTAGGAAACCACGCAAGTCCTGACCAGAATTTATGCTACTTAGCTTGTGAAACCTAATTTGACCACAGAGTGGGGTAGAGTGCTTGCAGATCTCTTTACCTAGCTGCGTATTCCAGTGGCCCCAGTAAAGCACAACACAGTTCAAGGGGTGAAGAGCTGTGCATTTGGCTTTAAGTCTTTTTTGTTCTCTGGATTCTAGGCCAGCAGCATGAGTGCTGGCCCCTAGACTTTAGACGAGTCTGTCTGGAGACCTACTTGAAATTGCATTAGCTTCAAGCAGGGGTGGATCCTGCTTGAAAAGAGGGGGTCCAGGTGGTGTGATGAGCCATATAACACAACACACATTTTTCTTCAGTTAGAAACTAGAAGCTTCACTATTAAGTAGAGGCCTGGGGTTGTATAATTCAAGTTAAGATTGAAACAAAAAATATTGGAATGTGCACTAATTTGCTATATTATATTTGTCATGTAAAAAGACAACAAACTGGGCAAAATAATTCAAGAGTGTTGCTTTATAAATCCTGGAGTCATGGTCAAATGTATATTGCTTTTTCAGATTCAGAAAACAAAATTAAGCCTTCTTCAAGATCGAGACAGTGCCCCTAGTGCTTCATTGAAAATTATTTCCATACCTGAGCAAATGTTGATCCGGGTTCATATTTTTACACGAGTTAACACTTTTAGCTAGAGTTAAAAAACAGTCTGCAGGGCTGTGAAATGGGAGCTACTTGGCTAGGAGCAGTGAACAGACAGTAGCATTGCAGAAGGAAGGCTATAGAGACCATTTAAAAAGAAAGAGGGTCATTAACACCTGTGGAATGAAGGATTTAGAAGGAATCAAGCAAATGAAGACATGAATAAGCCATGAAGTCAACTGACTCATTTTCAGCTGCCTGAATAGAAATGCCCCTGCCACTGCCAGGCTGTTGGCTTTAAACTTTGGATGGACTAGAAATCAGAGCGGGGTGCAAGTGCACCAGTGCATTCCCCCCTGTAGCCTACTCCTCCCCTAAATCTGCCCTGGGCTCCAAGGAGCTACTACAGCAGCTCTGGAATCACTGGGATATAAGAAATAATCATTCAGTTCTTGGCAAAGCCAGCAGAGAAAGCAATGCCATAGGATCCATCATGACAACTCAGTGTCCAAAGGATTTCCTGTACCAGGATGGTCCTCTTCAGGCTGCATATGTTGGCTTTGGGTCTGCTTTCTGTCTGAAACATATTGCAAAATGGACCTAATATAGCAGAGGCTATGGACCATACTTGTTTGCCCTCAAAATGCAATTCTCTGTATTCAGCACTGTGAATGTCAAGCTGTGTTGGTTCATGGACACATAAGGCACAGGGTAGTGGTGCTGTTCCATGACTGGGTGAGAGTAGTTCTTTGAATCATGAAACTACAATCCAAACACTTAATTTTCTACTATTCAATTAAAACATGCTGTTCTTCCTTCCAAAATTCTTTGGTTAAAATATTCACAAAAAACAAAGAAAGGACATGGAAAGAGCCTCAGTGAATCCTAATTTTCATGCCAGTGGAAATGAATGGAAAATTATTGTAGGATTTCTTCCGCCTGCAAAAAGCCAGCAGACAGGCATGTTGATCACAGCACATAGCTAGTTCATGCTGGGCGAGGATCCGGAGGACACACACAGGCAGATGAGTCCATCAAAATTCTATCAGTCAAGTAATAGCTATGATTGTTCACGCTGGGAGGCGAGGGGCAGGTCTCACATGGCTAGATGAGGTGAATAAGGTCTTATACTTCCTCCTCTGAGAACACTTCATTCCACTAGGGTGCCTGCCACTTTAACCAAAGATTTAAATAAGGATACCAGGAGAATATGATGGAAGGTTTTGCCAGAAACAAATCCCTATTTCCTTAAAGACAGACCAGAAGGTTTGTTGATCATCTACTTATTATTTATTAATTCCTATTTATTAGTCATGCTCAAGGACCAAGCAAGATCTAGCCCTGTTTTGCTAAGTACTGTACAAAGTAGTAGACAGTCTTGGCATACCGTCTAAGTAATCGGCTGCCTGACCTCCATTGCACTGTTTATAAAATGTCCTATCCTTGCTAAGCACAGAGTGTTTTTGTTTTTCCTTTGAAAATCTTATTCTTGCAGCAAAACTGTATTCCAAGGACTTCTGCCACAAATGATGTCAGCCCTGTGTGGGTATTGCCATGCTGATTTTCCAAATCAGAGATTTGGCTGAAATGGGGCCCAGAGTTCATTTTTCACCCTTGCCAATGAGAATCATACCTACAGGGGGAATATCAAGGCTGGCCTGTGCATCTCTATTGCCCTCTAGTGGTAAGCAGCACAGCTAGGATGTGTATTGTGCAATTGCAGATTAAGTTTCAATTCACATTTAGGATTTTCTTTTGTTAATTAAAATGCTTATTGGGATTGGAGTGAGGTTTTGGGCGAGAAGCAATATCTTGAGCTAACTGGGAGGAAAGGCTGCTTGACAAGAGGGAGTGATTTCATCAGCACTTGATGGGAAACCGAAGTCCATGGTGTAGATTATTCCATCAAATTGTCTGAGCCGGTTAGTAAAGATTTCTCATCTGTGAACATTTCCTCAGTGACTGGAAAGGAGCCGCCGGCTATTCTCAGCATTACAAACCCTGAAAACTGAAGAATGAAGCAGTCCTGAATTTGTTTGTGCAGTCAACACTAATGTATTGCTTACTGGCTTCCATGAACCTGCCTGAAATCAGATCCAGGTTATTGCCTTTACCTGGAACAGATGCACACGTGTCACTTTTTTCAGATTGTGGAAAATCTCATAACAATATCATCCCTCTTCTGTCATACATGCTTTGATCGGCAATGCGATAGATAAAAAAGGCATTAAAATTGTCACCGTTGGGCTTCTGAGTCAAAGCACATTATAATATATTGAGCAGATCCCCCATGTCTCAGAAGCATTTGTTTGAAGATGTCTGTAAATACATGCACCACAGAATCTGCTTTATGTCTGACCACTACGTATAACTGTGGTCTTAGCATCAGTGCTTGGCATCCTGTGACTTGTGGAGAAAGATTATTCATTTAAAGTGTCCTGCACCATAGAAACCTGAACTGAACAACTCTTCTTAATTCAACTTGCATAGTTTCTAGCCAAATGTGTACAACAGAATTGGGGTGAGAGGTGGGGGGGAATAAATTTAGCATGAAACCAACCCCACACATACCTATTCAGTGACCTTCAGTTGTTCTTTCAGGGGGAGGGACTTGTGGACTGTAGCAAGGCAGAAAATGGGCTTTATCCACCACAGCAAATTTCAGTGAACACATACACAAACAGAAAGAGAGAGAGATGTTAAAAAAACCCCCCAACAAATGGAACATTTTCATACACAACTTAAAACTTTTCAGTTTTCGAAAAGTGTGGGGTGTAGGGAGGGGGTGTTGTTTGGTTCTTCATTTTTTTGCTGAAATGTCAAGATTTTCCA
This sequence comes from Crocodylus siamensis, assembly GCF_052110815.1. Taxonomy (NCBI): domain Eukaryota; kingdom Metazoa; phylum Chordata; order Crocodylia; family Crocodylidae; genus Crocodylus; species Crocodylus siamensis. The sequence continues at coordinate 17,021,825 of NC_143404.1, read as the reverse complement.
TGGAAATCAAACATTTTCTTGCAGAATATTTCGTTCACTGAAAACCTGTTTCTCCAATGAAGCACAGTTACTCTGGGGAATTTTCCTCCAGCCATAATATACCAGCAGATTTGCCTGATCTGTTCAGGAGGAGGCAATAGCCGGCATAGAAGAGAACAAACTGCCTCCTGGACTCCCGTTTTTCTGGGAGAATATTTCCTCTCCAGATCCTTGAAAGCATCCAACAAATTTTAATGAGTGTTATTTAATTCTGATTTTATGATAGTTGAATCATATTTCTATGCTGCGCAGCACCCTGCATTCTTTAGGGTATTTATGAAAGCAATTCATTCTGATTTTTACTATTCCTTATATTCTGGAATCATAAAGATCAGTGACTGAAAAGACGTATGAGGTCAGAACCGACTGCCTGTTTCTGCTGTATCATTCCCATGTGAGAAGATTGCCGTCAGTAAGATCTTCCAACGAATGATTTTACCGTGTCAGCTCAGTTTTCCAGTGGTCATAGAGATTATTCTTTCTTTAACTTGTATTTACATGTGTCTGCATTTTATGTACATTTCTTGGGCAAGGGACTGTGTCTTTCCATTGTCTTTGTACAGTGTCAGACATGCTGCACCTCCAGAAATAAGAATGGTTTTGAATACCTGGCATCTGCCTCTCTCTTCTGCTTTTTACAAAAGGTAAGATGTTTGCTTGATTCTGGAATAATCTATTCCAGTTTTCAGCAGAAGGTGGGGGAGAAAGAGCCATAATCTGATTTAAGACCATTTCCTACATAGCCAGGAGAATGTTCTGTGTAGATTGCACTCTTATGAATCCCCACATATATTTAACAACAGTGTCCTCTAGTGGAGTTAACCCTAAACTCTTAATCAGTACTAATAAATTAGCCTTGGACAGAGCCAGGCAGGGCTGGATCTAAACTGTGTGAAGACTGAAGCACTGAGATGCTACTTCCAACCCTGATGCTTCCAGATAGGCAAAATACAGTCCTTTCTTCAATATGGTTGTAGCCCAGACATCTCTGTGCTGCATTCCTAGTCACTCACTTGGAGATTCATGTGGGAAAGTGCTGGAATTGGCTTCTCTTCCCCCTGCAAAAATATGATTAAATAAGAGTATGAGGTGAGCTTCATGGTCTTCCAGAGTACAGTAATCTCTCCCGCTTCAATTTGGCAACCAAATCTATTTAGCAAAGCACATAACCAGGTGCCTAGAGTTACGAATGTGTTTGAATCCCATTAAACTCAAATTAACCTAGCCTATGCACTTTGCTGACTAGGGTGCACATTGGGCAACTGCATATGCTTAATGCTTTGTTGGATTAAGACCTAAATTTGTGAAACTTGTTCTGAAATTCAAACCAAACTCCAGACCACAGCAATTTCAATTCCCCTATATTTTTCCAAGGGTAACTCAGTTTAATATTTTGCATTAACAGCACAGGAAACTTCACCAAAGACTTGGCTGGGTCCCTTGATTTCCCCTCTCTCTGACGCCTCTTGCAACAAAATTGCAGATAAGGAGTCCAGAACATATGTATCACAGGGCCATTTAATCATAGATGTTAAATAACTTCATCGGGAGAGCTGGAAAACCTGGGGAGGATCCTAAGATCACTCAGCAAACAGTGACATCTGGTAAGCCCTAAACACAAGTCCAGACTGTCTTTTTAAATGGCCAGGTTTTGTTCAGAACACATTATGGCAATGCTAGATATAAGCAGAGGCATAGCCAGACAGTTTTATGCTGTGGGTAGTGGTAGAAGTGCACAGGACTGTTGCAGTGGCAGTGGCTGAGCCAGGGGTGCCAGTAGCAGCAGGACTGCAATGACTGCTATTTTTGTTTCCCTCCTGAGCCGGTATCTGGGGCTGATACCCCGCTCATGCTCCATAGTTATGCAACCAGACATTAGTATGATCTCATCATTGCAAGATAGCTTTAAATGGCTGATCAAAGAAAACTTGCTCTGTTTCATTAGCTTCTCCAGTAGCCTGAATGTGCTATGATAAAAACCTATGGTGAGTCACTGAGGTATATATATATATATAGGGAGAAGGATCTGCCTCCCCACTACGGGGACATCATCAGCATTCATCCTCGAGCCTGGCAAGCATCTGGGAAGTGGAAAATAAACCCTGTTCTTAGTATGTAATTCTTTCCTCAGTCAGCACTTAATGATGGGAGCTTCAGGCCAGATATAAGATCCTAAAATGAGGCCATCGACATTCTCCTATTATCATTATTAAAAATGCCAAGTGTAATCATAATAATAATCAGGTGCTTATTATTTAGTGCTGCCTAAGGAATAAGTAGAGAACCAGATTATTATATATGTGAGATATCACATAAGCCTTGGGTCCCAAAATCTGTTCGTGATCCATTGTAGCTCTCCTTAAATTACCAATGGGGACAGAACATGCAGATAGATTGCAAACTGCTCTTTCTCCTGGTTCTGCAATTAAGCAGAGTGCGCTCCCATGGCAGCATGGAGATTTTTCAAGACAACCATACATCTGTCAGCCTATCGCATCCCACTCGTGCACAGACAACAAACTTTCTGCCCTCTCCACTTAAGCTTTTCTTCAGATGCTAAGCACCCTCTTACTCTAAAGAGCCAACTGCAAACAATCGTCAAATTAGACTGGTTCACCAACAGTCAGATGATGCCTTGGAGTATGGTCCAGTAAAAAACAATCAATTCTGGGTTCTTTTCACAGATCTTTCATGGACTCGAGGCACCTTAGCAAATCACTTCACCTTTTTGAGCCTCAGTCACCATATATGTAAAATGGTGAAATACTTTTGGGAAATACTTTTGGGATCCTTATGTAAAACATGGCGTAAGTGTGGTAGACTGTCATTGTATCCTGGTTGATCAGTTGCTTTATACATGTCCAGTATCTTATGCTTGATGTTCCCTTTGTGGTTCAGGCTGTGCAACACTTTCCAAATTTATTGTGAAAAGAAATAATCACAGGCCTCCAGTGCACTGTATACAGCAGCAGTTTTTCTGGCATCACAGCACTTGAGCAAAATCACAGCTTTTGCAACAGTTTAAATATCATAATCATTCATATCCAATAATCGTTTACTCTCAGCATCTGTTTTACTGCTTCATAGAATATGGAGTAAGAGATTTTCTCTTAATTATCCCATCTTGTCTGAAAGACAGATACAAAAGGAGACTCACGTTTTTATCAGTTTCTTGCCATTGTCTTGTCATGCTCCAATAGTTTTCTGCTCGGTATCCCATGTTGGGATTGCAAGGCTCAAGAACGTAAGGTTTAATGCAAGACTATTCATAGCTTATACTTATTTAAAGGAGGTCCCTACCTGTCTCTTGTACCCATGCTAATGACCAAAATTTTGTTTCCAGGCAGAGGCTGTTTAGCAGTTTCCATGAAGGAAATTTGTGGTTTCAGTGCAGGTATGGAAGACTGATGAGACAGAGAATCCAGGATGCATCTATTGTGGGGATAAAGGCTGCCCATGGATGGTAGTTTAGTGACTTCCACGAATATATAAAGAGACAGGACTACATATTCATCTCTGAAATCATGATGATGTTGGCCTTCAATCTCTACACAATATCCATTGCAAACATCTATTTTATAAAATGGCCTTTTGAAGTTCACCTTCCTCAGATTTCACAAGAAGCTCATTATAAGAAACTCTGTAAGGGTTTCTCAGTACTTCACTGATTGTAAGAGGGGTGGGAGGGATACATGTATCCCAGCTCTGGAGGGCAGGGAGTGTACATGCATTATTGAGCCCTAATCCTCAAAATAGTGATGCTTAATGAAAGGATGGGAACCAATTAGTATGCTAGGTGCTCCACCCAGTGAGCTTCATATCATCAAACATTGGGTGGTGATGAGCAGACTTGTAAGTGCACCAGCAGCAAGCAAAGGAGTGCTGGCTCCTAGTGCAACACTTTCATCCAGTCACAAGGAAATCACTTGACGCTATAGCAAGGAGAAAGATGAGCCCAGGTGAAATACCTGAAGCCTGAATAACTAGTACTTGTTTAATACTAACACTTAGAAGTTAAAAAAAGATGTATGGCTGCTTTCAAAATGTACTTTAAGTTGGATTTAAGTATTATACAGCTCTGAGACAGGTGTTGATGTTTGATTAGTTAAATAGTTTTTCACTACTAGAGCCCTGTGTTCAGTCCCTGCTCTGAGTATTCCAAAGTGGAATTTCATCAGGGTATTCATCATCTACATCACTGAAAAATCTAGATCTAAATTAGTTAATGTATGACAGCATAATGAATACTAGTAATAATCATGCAAAATATATCATCTAAAACAAATTGGGCATTTTTTTTTGATGAATTAAATGTTGGATGATAAAAGTCTAATAAAAGATATCAGATTTACCCGAAGAACCTTGTCTGTCTGTATCAACATAACAGACTACTGAAAGGCCTCAGATTTAGTACTTCATTAACTGACAATCATTGCTACTAAAAAATCAAGGTAACACAGAAGTTATTGGCATATGTGATGCAGGAAGTCAGGCATGGAGATCCTAACTGTCCCTTCTGGCCTTAAAAATAGATGAACCTACTGATTCACTGTGATCGCCAATGTGCCAAGCCTGGAAGGGCAGGGTGGGTTGCAAGTAAAAACAGAGGTGAAGAACGGAGTAGCAGTGACTGCCACTACAGATAAGCACTAAACTGCATGGACAGAGTTGAGAGGGGGTCACGGAGGGAGAAGCAGGGCATCGAATGAAAGGTTCTTTGACAAAAGTCTGTATGGGGGAGCTCCTAGATCAGCCATCCACATTTTTGGCACCTCACGACTGACCAGCTATGCTCACACCAAACCCCTACTTTAATGCATTTTATTTGCACCTCCTTTGGAGGTTAAGGTAATAGAACAAAATGAAATATCATTTTGTCAGGCCCTGCAAGGTTGTGGCAGCAAAAAGGCTTTTGGTTTCAATCCAAGCTGCTCACTGAGGCAGGGCTCTCTGCAGATCGCTTTGTGTCAGAGCCTGTCATTGCCAGTCTCATTTAGGTTCCCTGTCAGAGTCTCTAATGAGTTCTGTTGCAAAGGACAATGGTCTCTCTCTCAAACAGCTGACTTCTAGCCGAGGACTGATCTGAGCCTAGAATAGACTCTTGACAGGTTACAAAATAGACCATTTCTAAACAAGCATTACTGGCTAGTGGAAAAATTACTCCTTGTTGACATCTCCTTGGATCAGACGGGTCTATTCCTCTTCATAGTGAAGATAAAATATCATCGACATTTTAAGTATATTTGTCTTTTTTATTTCTACTACAATGTTGTCATCTTTTTTAGTGCAACATAAACTGGATGTAAAATTCACTAGTACAATATAGCATTGAAAGTAATAGTTTCATGATTTTCAAAAAGGATGAGGCAGTTACATGAATTAGCACCTCCAATTGCACTGGTTAAGATAAAATCCATGGACCTGTGATTTAGCTTATGCCAGGCTGGAACATGCCATAATGATCACCTCCTGTGATCTCGAGTATAACAGAGGACACAGAATTTCACCCTCTGGTTCCTACATCAGACCCATAATTTGTAGCATCTCTTTAAAGTTGGTCAATTTAAAGAGTGCAAGAGATAGATTATCCACCATATCCATGGGTAAAATTTCCCAAAGTTAATTACCATCACTATGAACAAATTCACCCTTACGTCTAGGCTGACCTTGTCTAGCTTCAGCAACTAGCAATTGGATCTTGTTATACCTGTTAACCAGATTAAGAATCTTTCTACTTTTGGAATTTGTCTCTACATATAGATACCTATAAATCTTGATCAACTTACCTCTTAACATGCTTTTGCATTAGGCAAATGAATTGTGCTTATTTGGTCTCTCAGGATTTCAGTCCTCTTGATCAGTGCATAAACCAAGCTTGGATCAAGGACATTTTTTCTCCATGTTATAACATTATCTCAATTCACAGATATTTTGGAAACAGTATAATAAATATCTTCTGTTGAGCCATTTTTATCCAAATGGACTTTAGGCCCACTCAGCCCACTAGAGATGAGCAAACAAGTTGTGACCAGCAGTTTAATGAATGAATTTGGTCCTTTTCACAAAATATTTGCAAACAGACTGGGTTTTCTTTCAGTTATTCTGAAGGTTTCAAAATAATTTAATGTTAAAAACCTCCCAACTGTTTTTTTGTTATGTCTGCTATGTGACTGCTTAATAATCTAGTATTTTTTCTGTTCTTTTATTGCATGAACACAGAAAGTCCCTGGCTTTGATCTCTGGTGATGCTCTTGGGCAACTCTAAATCATCTCTGCACAAACCATGGGAGATGTGGATAGTTGATGCACAAATGAAAAATTAAAAACTCTCCTGTGAGCAACTGTGGTCACCCAGAGCAGACCACGGAACATATAATGACTCAAAGCCTGATCCACAAATATGAAGGAGGTATCACAGCAATATACCCTGCTGCTCCTGATGCAATTGTCTGGTTCAGCCACCTAAATATAAAATTATAGTTGCTGTTCTGTATCTATATCAGCCATATGAATAAAGAAGAAGATTGCATGATTGAAACCATCCTGAAGACAGATGGGATGTAATTATGTTCCTGAGACCCTGATGGTCCCAGAGAGAGGATAGAAAAGACTTGTGGTGTTAGGAGGAGCTAGACTAGCATCAAAGAAAGTATTTAGGATATTTTAAACATTTTCTTTGCTGGGCCACAAAAATTGGGTTTTCCCTGAGATATCAGGGATGAAAAAACGTCTATGATATTACGAGCTGAGATTGGAGCTGGTAATCTGCTGCAAAGCAGCAATAATTGAATTTTTTACAAAGTGATTTGGAAAATTAAGGGTTAACATCCTAATCTCATTGAAGGTAGTGGAAGTTTATGCTTCTTATGGCATTAAGGAATTTTTGCTATTCATTTGTTTACTTGGGAACAAAACATCACTGCATCTGTATTCACAAAAAGTGCACACCCCCATTAAAATTTGACTGCTGCTTTTAACTGCAGTCAGTACATGATACAGCAAAGTTCTGTAATAATGCAAAGAATCCCTTATTCCATGCTATGCACAAAAGCAAAATAACTTCTTATTGTCCCCTTGCATGTGATCAACATCTGGCCTCCATGATCTTGAAATAAAATACAATCTACATGTGAAAAGATGTGGGGACAACCTCCTCACTGTTTTCCCCTGGCCCTCCCATTATTGTTGAAATAATGGAAAATGCGTCAGATTGTAGAGAACTGCTTTTACTCTTTTACTGAACCAGTCTGGCTGTCCTTGAAGTATGAGAAGAGATGCTATTTCCTGTCCTATAATAAAAAATCAGTACATAATGAAAATAGAAGTGCAAACATCTGTTTTCAGGTTAGGTCTTTCTGGAGAACTTAAACCCATAAGTAGAGGATCATAAGTAAGTAGACACAGAAGTGGTTAGCCCTTTTAGTCTGATAAAAGTATCGTAAATGATAGGCAAAGAGTATTGGAAATTACAGTAGAGATGGAGATATCTGCTGCAGCTTCTCTTTGAGGATCTCTGATTTGCCTTTTATTCAAAGAGTTTGGCTTTCAGGTAGGAAGAATGCTATTCAACATAATGCACCATAGCCAGCTGATCTAACACAGTGTAACTCCTGGGCTAAGTACAGACAATCAAAAAGCCTGAGGCTGAATCAATTCAGTCTTTGCAGGTCAGTCTAAGCTGCAGAGGGAACTGAGAAACAACTGGACACATATTCACTTTTGATTCAGGAAACACAGCCACATACCTTCAGCATGTGTTGTGTGTTCCCTTCCTCTTCCTGCTGCCCCCAAGGTCTCTGGGATTTGCAGTACAGAATTACAACAGCAGGACTCTGCAGGGTTGCTTGTCATTTCTTCTTCTTGCTTTCAGGTGCCTCTGGGATTTGTAGTCCACAGTTGTAGCCAGCACTCAGTTTCAGTAAGTTTAGCAGGACAAGGCAGCTCCCTACTCAAGGGAAAGGGGGTTTAACACCCCTTCCTGACCCCAGACCCCAGCTGGGGTTTGCCTTGGGGGGCAGTCCCTGCCCCCCACAACCCTTCTCGCTGGAGTAGACAGTACAGCACAGCCCAGGGCTGGAAAACATGCTGGGATGCTGGGGGACTCTGGTTTAACCTGAATCAGGAAAGTGTCTGGGACAGAAGTTCCATAAACAGGTTTGACCCAAATCAATTAATTCTGATACTACATTTAACCAGGTTTTATCTTAAACCATTTTCAGCCACTTTGAAACTCATTTATGTGCACTGAACTTCTATTCTGTTACAGGTTTAAACCAGTTTCTAATGACTTAAACTGGTTTATGTGTAACTTCTGTCCCTATCCCCGAAGGGTATAATAATAGTTGAGGTGTCCCATCAGGAATGTGTATCTCTTTGCTCTTCCCTAGCAAGCATTATAAGGCCTTATCTGATACAGAATTTTGTGAAAGCAAATTTCCATTTTTAGTTCAAAAGTTTATACTGAGTTTTCATTCTCTTTCTAGCTTTCCATTTTACCTGGAAGGATTTAGAGAAAGTGGTGAACCTCCCCACTGCAGGAGTACCTATTAACAATGTCAGCTTGTTTTCACTATGATCCTCCCCTGGTTGCAGAGAGCAGTGGGAAATGGGATGTTTGCAACTGAAATAAGATCATCATGCTTCTCAGCTGTTGAATTACCAAAATACTCAGAATCCAATAAAGCCAATGGAAAATGGCCTAGGCTGTGAAATTTTAACAGGGGCTAATGCAAAGAGATTTTTGTTCAATACATTTTCCCCTCACTTACATCTGTAAATCAATGCGGTTTCATGACTGAAAGCAAAATGCAGACTGATGCTGTAAGTATTTTGAATTTATGTTATACCATATGATAGCAATTCATGTGTAACTTACCACTTGTCCCTTTTAATAGGTATTTTCTACAAATGATGAGTGATACCCTGTGTTATTACACTTGTGAAAAAAAGAACTTGTGGTATTCAGCACTAATGGCCCCAAATCTCTCATCTCTCAACAGTAATATTGAAAGGACGTAGACAGCTTCCACAGAACACTGCATTATATTTTTTTTCATGAGCATAGCTCCATTATGTTTCTTGAAGCCTGTGATGGGCTTGATTATTCTGTCACTTCAATTTAAGTCCGGTAACTGCATTGAGAAGAGAACTTGACTCAGTTGATAATTAACTTCTGCTTTACACATTTGCTTCGGCAGAGGGAGCTTCAGTCTGTAGCAAACAGCTGAGTAGCCTTTCATTGACACGCTTCCCTTAGCCTAGTCATCATTAGAGCACTTACTACCTTGTTCACTGCCACAGAGTTTTCCATATAATATGTAACTTATATATTGGTACTTGCACTTGTATAGCGGTACAGAACTATTTGCACTTGAGGAATGGGTATTGCATTGTGCCAAAAACACGCCAAGCAGAATAGTGTAAAGGATTCAGGATTAGGCCTGAAATGTGGCGGGCCTTTTTGATGGGGTTCTGAGTTAGTTTCAAGTGACAGTACCCAGTTGTGAGGTAGGTTCTCCCACCAGACTGTTGTTGGGGAAAGGCAGCTCTAAGTTAGTGCCCTGATTATGGGCTTGGAAGGATAGTTATTAACCCCCCACTCAAAAAAACAAAAAAACCCCAAAACCAAACAAAAAAAGCATGACACTGAACAGCCTAAGGACTGCTCTCAATTATGCTCCTTCTAGCAGTCCTTTGGGGACCAGTTTAAGATCAGACTGGGACTGTGTGTTCTACCCCACTCTTCTCTGCCCAGGGAGACTTAAGAGATTTAATAGACTTCTGCCCTCCTCTATTCGGCTCTGCCTGCAAAGGTACCTTTACTGGAAGAGATGGATTGGCCATGCTGAAGGGTGTGCACAATGACTAAGCTCTGAAGAGTTGGGGGCATTAGCGAGTCTTTCTGGATATATACTTTCATAATCCTACTATATGGTTGTTTTCCAAAATGTCATGTGAATCTTTTCCCTCGCTCTGGTGACTGACTTCTACATGGTACTAGCGCAGCAAACAAGCTATGGTAAGAGATTATGGTGCCTCATTCTGCATTGTCTCCTGCCTATTTAACCCAGCACTGAACTTGGCCTGTAGAGTTTTGAAAACGGGTTTTTTGTTTCACACAAGGACAGTGAAGCATCATGACGCCTCTGCTACATCTCCTCTTGAAATCAAAGGGCTCTTCAGGTTCTCAGGACCAATGAAAATCAAATCACTTAGTTGTTTAATTGCTGATTTGGGTGCATTATTTTGGGTACTCAAGTGTGCAAAGATTGGCCTAAGTATATTTGTGGTTGTCAATGCATCAGTAAATAGTTAATATTTGTGATGCAGTAGTTAAGCAAAGTGAGTATGATGACATTCATTGTAGAAGTTCATTGACTTAACTAAGGCTATGTGGTGAATCACTGGCAGAGTCACACGTGGCAGTCAGATGTCTGGATTCTTAGATCTGTGCCCTAATCCCTAGAACAGTGTTTTGTTGATCGTGCTAGTCTAATGGGCCGGGCTCCATGGGAAATAATTCTAGAAAAAAGTTGCTTAATTATTAAATAACTTCCTGGCTACAGTTGACCTCAAATAATCCTTGCTATTCCCACACAGTCAAATGGTTTGACATTATGTATAAAGAGTGATGCTAATCTCAGATCCATCTAAAGAGCATCTTAATCTGCAGGTGGAGGGGTAGGGAGGGTGCTAAAAGAGCTATCTGCCATCACTACATGTATTTGAATTTTACTCAAGGTAATTTAAACAAATCACAAGGTGCATTTACAGGGTCTGATTCATAGTCTTATGGAGATGAATAAGACATTTTCCACTGGTTTCAGTGGAGCAGGGCCCAAATGCATTATGTTTGTACATTTCATGAGCAGACGTTAACATGTGTTTTTAAAAAAGTTACTGTCAATGAATCCACCTTAAAGATGATTTTATTCACATAATTTAATACAGATGCTCAACGATGAATTGGTAGAATATGATGATATGGTGCTGTAAGCATTCAAAATAAATTGGTGTCTGTTGGTGTAGGAAACATAGTTAAAGCCTATTGCTTTGAGGAAGGAAATCTAAACTGTATTCCCAGGATTGCCACAAGTTTGTGCAAGTCACTTAATCATCTCTTCTCCTTCTCTTCCATGGTTCTGAAATGGAGAAAATAATTTTCCCCCAGCCATTCAGCCATACTGGAAGCCTTTCTTCATGGATGGTTGTGCACATCTTTTGGACCACTGGATGGAAGGTACCATCACACAGTTACCATTGGACTCTTTCCTATAGGTACACATGTATGTGCCGTATACAGATCTGGACACAGTACTCATACCTATCTTCTTAGAAAACATATTTTCACTCCGTCAACCCTATTCCTTTTCCATGAGCATTCCTAGTCCTTGCTCCCAAGAATATCTCCATCAAAAGGATGGTGTCTTCAGAGAGTTTATTTCCCTGGCTGGCTGGGGAAGCTGCGTCATACTGTTCGTGTTTTATATATTTACACCAACAAGGGGGCTGTGGACTCAGTCGTTTATGTGAGGTTCTGCGCCACAGGGGGTATTTAACTTTCTGCCCTGGTTGCTGTAATTCTCTCTCCAGTGGATATACAGTTCAGATCAGGTTCCTATTGCTGTGATGACAGGCATTCAGCAGGCACTGTAATTGCAGAGTTAAAACAGCTCATTTTCTTACTGGCAAGCTGTAGTTAAAGAGGTGCTAGGAGGCAGCCTGGCTGTCTGCAGAGAAACTGATCAAAGCACTGAAAGGCATCTGGCTTGTCTCTGTTTTCTTTCACCACCCCCCTCACTGAAAAAAAAAGAAAGAAAGAAAACGGGGGAGAAAAAAAATGAAAAAAGAAAAACAAATGGTTTAAAAAGTAATTTAAGAAAACGAATACCCATCCCTGTCCTGAGGCTAAAACTCAGCAACTTATTAGACATATTAAACCTATTTGATTTTCTTTACACTTCATTTTTTTTTTAATTTGATGAGAAAATTGGGGCTGGTGGATGGTCAGATATGTCTATATCTATTAGCTCTAACTTGCAAGATTTTGGAATTCTTGAATAGCATTTTTTATTTTTTTACAATAGAAGCATTTCCTACAGGATTATTTTCTTCATCTCTCCACCAGCTTCAGCCTTTCGTACCAAACCCAGTCTTTTCTCTGACTGTGCTGCATCCTGCCCTGAAATGCAGTGGACAATAGGATGCTGTCTCCTGAATTCCCTGAAAAAAGAAAACTAAAAACCCCTCTCTCATTTCTCCTGGCTCATCCAATCTTCTGTTAGAAATGTGGCAAACCCATAGAAAATGGAGGGGAAGGGGATTTCATAAACTACTGGAATGCTCATAAGAAGGACAGAAGAAGGGAAAGACTGAAAGCGAGGGGGAGTGATATCCGAAGAGCAATAGCATCTGCAAAACCCCACAAAACCAAGGAAAGACTCTGACTGATGGGAAGGACTTCGTGTCATTTCCCAAAGCAAGACATGAATCTTCAGGAAAGGGTTACAAAAAAGTAACAGTCAGTTGGGAGAATAAAGCACTTTCCAATAAAATGGGCTTTCTAGGAGAAAAGGCAGCAGAAAATTATCAGAGTGGTAAGTATCAGTGGCAGATGTCCCATATGAGCTTTAGCATGTTCCTCCCCATATTATCCATGTTTAAAAGGTTTTAAAAAGGTTTTAAAAAAGAGGAGCAATGTTCCATTTTATGCTATTTGACAAAAACCTTAAAGCAAGCACAGTAGAAAAGTAATCAGAAGCTCAGTGACAGCATACTTTCACTCTCTGTCTCTCTCTCTCTTATTCTCTGTCCCCTGTCACTTCATTTTTTTTCACTCACTATCTCCTGCCTGTGGCACCATCATCTTCCCACAGACAAAAGAGAAACCCGGCGTCTTTGAAAGAAGCAAACAAAGTTACTAAGTCCAAGTGGAGCCTAGACAGGCTGTGTTGCAAATTAAGTTGAAAGAGGCCCGGTTACTACACCATTATTTGATTTCCCCTCCTCTAATCCCTTGCTTGTAATTAGCATAATTTATTAACATATTAGAGCCATGCATGTGAACTCTCTTTATAGCTGCTGAGCGCTCCCTGAGGCTGCCTAGTGAAAGCCTTTCCCCACTGTTTAATAATATGCTACATAAGGGAAACTGGCTTCTGATATCATTTAAATTATGACTTTCCTTTCTGCCTCTGAACACTCATTTCCTTTAAACGAGGTTAATTTCCTTAAAGAATGAAAATCCTCCAATTTCAGTTTTCCATTCATTAGGCCTCTCAATTCTACATGACAAAGTCACACAGCAGAGATAAAAAAGGGAAAAAAAAACTTTGAACTTCAAACACAACCCCCCTGGGAAGAGGTTTGCTGTGATCCCAGCTACCCTTGTCCTATAGGGCACAAAGAATGACCATTCATAGACTCTCAGAAGACAGAGATGGAAAAACCATATTACATCTCAACTAGACTATGTCAGTCTGTATAAGATTGTCCTCTGCAACATATTGACTAGTAGCCTAATGTTATTTTAAATATTATAAGGGAAAAAAGGCTCATTGGTGGACCACTCTATGATCTAATGAATCTATAGCCAAAGAAAGACGTTTCTTTTCTGTATTCAGCCTATTTTTTACTTGTCTCATTATTTAGTCCTCCTTATCCCTGCTTGTAAATAGTTCCTTCTCATTTCTTGCTGCTACCACTTTAGTAATTCTTATATTTAGATTTCAAGTTCTTCCTTAGTCATTGCCTGGCCAAGTTAAACATACTTAGCTCTTTTAATCTTTCCTCATAAATCAGTCCCTCCAGCTCTTAATCATTTTTGTTGTTCTTCCACCAATTTGTCTACCTCTTTCTGGTTGTGTGATACCCCAAACTGAGCAAAGTTTCTAAATGTGGTCTGAAATGTTTGTTTAACATGGAAATTATCTTCAAGCTCCTCTGAAGGCTGGGTAGAAATGAAAATAATTTCCTTCTTGAAGAATGGTTGGAGATTGACTATCCTATAAAATATGGAAATTAGGGCTGTGCAACTTCCGTTTTGCCGTTTCAACAGGACAGTGTTTTGTTTTGAGTTTCATTTTGTTTCGAAACCATTGCTGTGTTTCATTTCATCAGAACTGTTTCGCTGTTCGCCCATAGGCTATAATGGGGAAGCATGAAACTGCCTATAACTTTGTAATTTTTTGGTGGATTTGGATTAAAACAGCAGGGGTGGTAGACCCTTCTGAGGGAATGAAGCCTGCCAAGCTTCAAGGAGATAGGTGTAGGGGTTTTTGGGAAACCGCACCTCAAAATCTTGAAAGTAAAACTCATGTCACTTGTAAGTGTGAAGGCACAGGGGGTTAAAAAAAAGCAGATGTGGTGGCTCCTGATGAGGCCACAGAGCCTGCCAAGTTTCAAGGAGATAGGTACAGGGGTTTCTGGGAAACTTCACTTCAAGCTGCTGACAAGCAAACTCATGTCACATGTGCGTGTTAAGGCACAACAGGGTGAAAACTGCAGGCTCCTGCTGAGGCCATGAAGCCTGCTAGCTTTCAAAGAGATAGGTGCAGGGGTTTCTGGGAATCTGCATCTCAAGCTGCTGACAAGCAAAACTTGCACCCTCACTGACGCTAGTGACTCTACATGACAAGGTAGTGTGTCCCAATGAGGTCTCCTCTTTCCTTACCTTTCCTTTTTCCGGTCCACCACATTAAATGACAACAGGTAATAATGCAGTAAGCAGCACAGTAGCACCAGGAGCATCTCAGGCAGCCAAACAATCACAGTCAGTATCAAAGCAGTCCTTCTCCCCTTCCCCGTCCCTCTCCTTACTTTCTGTTTCCCTGCAAGTGATCCCAGCTTCAGCTTTGAAACATTTCAAAACTTTTGAAACATTTTGTCTGCCCTCATTTCATTTCGAGGCTGTTTCGAAGCCCTTCGTTTTGTTTAGATTTGGCTGTTTCGAGCTCAAAATGAGTCAAAACAGCATTGAAACAAAATAGCTGACGAAACTTTGCACAGCCCTAATGGCAATATGGTGACTAAGGAGTAGGTGAACTCCCTAATTTGAGACTACAGAGGCTAGAGCAAGGCTGTCATGCACAAGCCAAGATCTAGGTTTAATTCCCTGCTCTTCTATAGACTTGGAACTCAAGGCCCAGACCTTCAGGTGTATTTATGTCCCTGGGTTGTCCTACTCATTTCAATTGCACTCAGTTACTAATATCTGAGCCTCAGTCTCAATTCTGTAAAATGGGGTTCATGACACTACTCTGTTGCACAGGACTGATGTAATAGTACTCCACTAATGGATAGTACTTACTGCTATCATGGTAGCAAGGGCACATGGGTCTCCAGCAGTATTTCTAGTGGCACAGTGGTCTATTTGTGCTATAGAAGTGGGATCATTGATGGTGATAAAAGTGTAGATATGTTACTGTGTTAGCAAAATTGATCTTCAACTTTGTTAAAAAAATGTTTCCTTGCATTTAAACACATTATAAATTCATAATTATGTGGGGAAAAAGGAACTGGAAAAAAATCAAGGGCTGAATTTTGGATTATTGGTTCTACTGGTTGTCTCAAACTGATATGGCTCGCAAATATTAGCCATACAGTGAGGTGTGGGCAGGATTTCACAGAGGCTTGTATTACATGGGGTTCTGGGTACTGAATTTTCCTGAAATTATGGCCAGTAATTTGCTTCAGGTCTTATATTATCTGACCAAGTTCCTTCATCCACCTGTAAATCAAGAGACACTAAATTCTAGAATAACTGTTCACATTTGCATAGTTCTTTAAGGGTTTCAGATTACTTTAAAAAGAGGAAATAAGTATTTCTTTTTTCAGTGATGGGGAAAGTGAGGCACAATTAAATTAACTTGTCCAAAGGTCACGTCACAAATCAGGGGTTGAGCCAGCGAACAAAAAAATAGAGGTCTCTTGACTACAGCTGGCCAGGATTTTATTTTTCATTCCCAAATATCAATATCTTGAAACGAAAACTGTTGTGGTTTCAACAGGAAATGTTTCTTAGGTCATAGCTAGGGCACTTTCATGGGGTATGAGAGACTCAGGTTCACAATCCTAATCTACCTGATTCAGAGCACGGACTCGAACCTGGCTCTCCCGCATGCCATGCGAGTCCTCGGGTTATTGCCTGTTCTGCGGGCTTGCGTTCTCATTCGAGTGCAGAATGGAAAAACTAATCCCCGCCTTACCTCTTCCCTGGCCTCCCAATTCTTGACTGAACTAGTACACTATGCTTGCCTGAAACCTGATTTACTGTACCATTTGCCCAGGTTTTTTTCCCCCCTCCATAACAGCACTGCTATTCAAGATACTGAACCACACAAAAAGGTTTGGGGTGTATTTATGTGTTCTGAAAGGTACTTTGCAAGATATCACAGCACTCATCTTTCTCACTGTTCAGCCTCCTGGCCTATTTAGAAAACAAAGTCTTTGGAAAGCAACAACAAAGAATAATTAAAAACCTGTAATCTGCCTCAGGTAATGACATGACTGGAGCATAACATTTTGTCTGGCGGGTCACATGGCAGCTTTATGAGACAGCTTTAAAGCTAATTCGGAAAGGACCTTTGATATTTCACCTTTTGTTGTTGTTAACAGTCGCTGTTTTCTGACTCTTTGGAGGAAAACCCATGGGATATTCCCTACAGCGTTAACAAATCCCACACGAAACATTCTGCACCATTACATGGTTTAACAGTCTCAGGATACTGCCAGATAGAGACATGCAGATTTTCAAAGCCATCCAAATAATTTAAATCCCTAATATCCAATAATACAGAGTAATCATTCGAATCACTTAGCTAGTTTTGGGAACATAAACCACAGTGTTTCTTTTCCTAGGGAATGGTATGAACTAGATGTGGTGATGAGTTTCAGCTTTCAAATTGGGTAGATGAAGCTGAAGAAGACTAATAGACTGCTGTTTTAGCATGGCTGTCTGGAGTCCTTTTTTTTTTAGTTGATCACTGGAAAATCCAGGGTCAAAACACGCCTATTCAGCTGTATAGTACTAATTATAGTATACAATATGGACAAACAGTGAGCATCTTTCCATAAAACACAAAATAGTCACTCAAACTGAAAACAAACATTCCTTGAGGACTGCAAGAATCTACTTTACTTTTTTTGACAAACCAGAAAAATTGTGAGCATGTCAAAGGGCTTAAATATTCTTAAGAAACATTTCTTCAGCCAATATAGCCCATTTTAAAAAATCATAAATAAACACTTAGACCTGGATTTTTACAAGTGGGATCATTACAGAAAATTGTTTAAATGCTCTAAAAAAACCCCAACGTATAATTTATTGGAGGTAAACATAATAATTTTAACTATGTGTTTGACTACTTGCTATTTTTTGTTTGTGGTCTGTAGCTGGTCATCTACAAGGTATGGTGCTTTTCCATTTCTCCCTCAAAGGAAAGAAGATCTCATGATGGTCACAAGTTTGGCAGAGGCTTACTTGTAGGAGTATTCTCAAGATTGTTGTTCTCAAAATATATTGCAGAATGCTTCAAATGCTTGTAGTAAATGAACAAGATGGATTTTTAAATCTAATGGAACAATGTGGATTTTATTTGCATGGCTATTAGTGAAAAATTTTGAATAATTCCCTTATTTCTACTTGGGTGGGACTTGTGTTGAGGGAAACTTTGAGGGATTTTCAGACCCAAGGGGGTTGAATACATTTTGCACACTCTCTAAACCAAACCGCTCACCCTTTGTAACTTGTCTGTCGCTGGCTGTTGAGTCGGATCAGTAGTGACTAAAAATTGTTCTCATCATGGCTTTGTGAAGTGAGTTAATGAGTCTCAGAAAGAGATATTTATCTCTTGTGGGAATCAGTGGAAATATTTATCTCCACACCAGAAAACCATCAGTGCAAGTAGAAGTTCTGGTGCTGGCCTCAGCTGAAATTTTGGCCATTTTGCCACATTTGAGACAAAATGGCAGGTGAGGTATGCAATGCAGCTGATGCTCATGCCTTTAAAGAGGCCATCCTTTTGTAGCGTAATGCAAATCCATGACAACACTATTGTCTATGCATCCTGGGAAAACACTTTCCTCCTTAGCTTTTGGGAAAAAAGGCTTTTAAATGAACAGATAATTTTTTCCCCTTCTTTTTATTTGTGAACCCTGCCAGACTCCCAGAGGCTAATTCCCATAAAAGAGAGAGGTGCAGACAGACGTTGAAATCCTTTATATTAACTTTGTCACATACATTTATCAGAGAAGGGCCCAAGACTTTTGATGAAACTGGCAACATATTTAGAAAAGGAACATGGATTTTTCTCCATGTGGAAATCATTTGGTCCGGTTTCTAAATCCCAGTATCTCCTGAGATAGCTCATACTTGAGGTGGGCTCAAACTACAGAATTCTAATTTGATCCCTCCCCTAAACACCAGGATTTGGAGATACCTGGATCTGCGGTATCCCTGTAACTCATTAAGAAAAATAGCAGCTTGTCTGGATATGCAGGTAAGGAGCATCAGCCTCACTCCATACATAGGGGATGATGGAGGCCTGG
The DNA here is from genome assembly GCF_052110815.1 of Crocodylus siamensis. Lineage (NCBI taxonomy): Eukaryota > Metazoa > Chordata > Crocodylia > Crocodylidae > Crocodylus > Crocodylus siamensis. The sequence continues at coordinate 17,003,240 of NC_143404.1, read as the reverse complement.
GTAATGCTCCAAAATGTCAGACACCCCAGTGAGCTCAGTCTATGGGGCTTGTATTTTCATGTCGACAAATCACAACATTTTCTAGCCTGACTGCATATTCCCATGCACAAAAGACCATGTTGCATGGACAAAAAGGTTGCTTGCTGGTTTTATACAGGGTAAAAATTAGTCTCCAATAATTATTCCTTAGAAATCATTGAGCAAAACATCTTCAAACACGCTTGTTTAATCTATCTGTTATATTCCTGACACCAGCTTTCTTCAGGGTATGTTTCTAGGTGACTTGCTTAATGCTTTATAAATGATTTACAACACTGTCTCTCTGCCCTGTTTGAGCTCTGCCATGGCAATAAAATATATAAATGAGAGGGAAGAAATCAAATACTCATGAAAACCAAATGGATTTAAAGTGAAAATGTTGTCAAGGTAGCAGTAAAAATAAAATTTCAGGTTTCCATGCATTGCAGGTTTAATCTCCCCGGAGCATCTATATCAAAATTATTTGGTACTTAAGTCAAAAGATGCTTCTGTCAGCCAACTATGGAATGAGAGAAATCAATTTTGTAACAATTTAGGATGAAGACTCTTTTTCAGTTCTATATTTGTTCACTGCCTAGCATAAAGGAGTCTTGGTCTGTGACTAAGGCTGCCTAGGGAAAAAATCATCATCATCATTTGGTTTTTGCCTTCTACAGCATCCCTGCCACAAAGACACTGAAGGTGACAATCTGTTTCATGATGTGCAAGTAAGAATGACGACATACCAAGCAATGAAGAAACCAACTGACCCTCCCACTCCATGATTTCCACTCCCAACGGCAATAGCTAAAATGACTACACCTGCTTTCTCATACAGCCCAAGATCAGGCCGAAGAAATAAACTATGGTTTGGTTTTTACAGTTCTGGTAACACTCCAATACCAAAGGTCTAGGTGTATTTTAAATTCTTAAGGAAGGATAAATGACAATCCAGCTTCCCACACCTGCACTGGCTCTTATGTATGGTAATTACACTGGACAGGGATGTAGCTTGAATTAGTGCCTGGGTCAAATATAAACAGATGCCATTTCAAATATGATATCGATGCCATTAAGAGAATATATCAATTCTCTTTTATATTTGTACATATATGCACATGTGCACGCATGTACACACACACACACCCATCATGGCATTTTCTGATCACAATTGACTTTGAACTTGAAATAAACCTTTATTCATGCTTTCCAGCATTCCCTCCGCTACCTTCACCTCATCTGATAAACGTGCAAAGGACTGAAAATGCAGAGAAAAGGACTTGTTCTTGGGCAAGGGGGTACCTATGTCCATTGAGTTTAATGGAAAAGAGAGAGCTGATATACAATGGCCCAGAACTCCACCACAAGTACATCACATTCAATTCTACCTGCAATACATCCACTGAAAATACTGTTTGTGATAGTATGATGCCTTCTTTTCAGAAAAAATAATCATCCATTACGAACTGAATTGTGTTTTGCTAACCAAACTGGCTACTGGTACCGTATTTACTTGAATCTAAGACAATGCTGCATTTAAGATGCCCCTCCCAATACAACCTATATATGGAAAATGTATACATTTGTTATAATTGTCAAGGTATTCTAACTCTTGCAGGGCTGTTTTAAAACCATTGCCCCTCCTCCCTAACACACACTGCTACATAGCAGGGAAAGCAATGCCTGGGGAGGTCAGGTTGCCCATTTCTCCCCCCCCACACACACTTCTTCCGCCTGAAGCCTTCTTGCCTCCCTACCACCAGCTCCCCACAATCTCTGCCCCATTCCCCACACCCCACAGTCTCTGTCTCTTCCCCCTCCCCCCTATACTTACTGTCAGATGCTGCTTGGGCTCTGTTTCTCCCCAGAGCACATATGGAAACTCAGCCTTTACCAAACCATGCAGCAGCACTGCTGATCGGCCTGGCATGGGGGCAGAGTTTCCCTGTACTCAGCGCCTGGGACAGAATCCAGCCAGAGACCGAGCTGAGCTGCACCTGACAGTAAGGGGAGGGGAGGTGGGAAGGGATGGGCGGAAGCTGCAGAGAGCATGTGGAGAGTGGGTCAGGAAGTTGCTGTGGGTCTGACTCTGGCTTATTGGGGAAAAAAATAACCTTATCTTATATTTGACTAAATATTGTGGATTGTGATAGTGCTCAGAGTGAGCTAGGTATTTTTTAAACACACAGCCTGTTCTGCACAGAGCTCACAAAGCACCTAGTTTTCCAAGTCTCTCATCTTCACTTATATGCTAGATGCTGCCCAGATGGAAAACTGCCCTCTCCGGCACTCTGCATAGGAGGCTGGAAAAAGGGTTTGGTGCATGTTGAATACAAGCACACGCAAATTAGCAACATACCTTCAATGGCTTGCCTAGGGTCATGCAGCCTGTGGCAAAGCAGGGAAATGAACTTGGCTCTTCTAAACCCCACTGCAAAATGTTAAACACTGAGCCATTCCCTCCATATGTTATAGGCACTGAGGCCCCGCAGGTCTTAATTAATACTAATTGTTAATAAATTATCTGTCTTTGATATAGGGGGGAGGGGTCAAAACTTTTGTGTTGATGCTAAATCTTTTCTTCAACTCTGTCTCCTGTACTCTGCCTCTTATATTCATGAGAGATTTGACATTGGACCAACTCCCACAGAATAGAGCCAGGGTCCCATCATTTAAACTGATGCAAAAAAGTTTTTCCAAAGGGTCAAAGTGCAGGAAGATCTTGTAAGCAGATTAAGGAAGTGATAGAAAGGCCAAAGGGACCCTAAGTCTTTACATTCCCGAAGTACTATGTTAAACTATAGCCCAAGGATGTACTTAACCCCACAGAGCAGAAAGGTCAAGTGAATTTGCATTGATTCAGATGTAATAAGTTTGGTTAGGTAGTATATTGCAAAGAAATATATTTGGAGACATCATAACATTACTATTCCCTCTCCATGAATAACCCTGACCTATCCCTATCATTGTCAGGGAGTAGCCCTGTTCTCTTGGTAACATCAAACAAAGAAACTTTATTGCAAGTTATCTTAAATTGGAGTAAGCCCTTTGGCCTAAGGCTTTTTGATTTCTTTTTAAAGAGGCATAATGTTCACTTGTTTTCTTTAAAGTAATGCAGTCATGCATACCGGGCCGTTTGGTCCCTCTAAAATTCATCCAGCATATGCCTTATGGCTGGTTTCTTCATCTGTCAGCATTCAAGGCAGGATTGCAGCATCTCTTGTGCAAGATAAAGAAGCATCATACTGTGTGGGAGCACAACATCTCTTAAACAAGGGGCCTTAGGGAGAGCAGCTTCAAGACATCAAACTGCTTTCCACCTTCACCAGTTCTCAGCCACTGCTCCTTTTGCTGGGAGCCTTTAAATACAGCACAGTGGCTCAGCAACATTACGGCAAAAAAGATCATGATGACTGGACTTTGGTGTTTGCTAGTCCCTGCTTTGTTTCACCTTCAATGGCTAACTACATTTCAGTGATTTTCAACCAGGAGGTTGTGTGACACCCTGGGGTGATACTGCATCCTTTGAAGGGTGCTGTGAGATGTTAGGAAATAAGGTAAGTATGAGCAGATAAGCACAGCGTCAGGCTTTACCTCGCCTCGCTAACCCTCCAACCCCAATTTCTGGCCCTTCTGCAAAGAGGTAAGCACATGAATATATACATTTCTTTTTGAAATTGGGTGACCTTCAATTCACAGAAGTCCAATTTAGGGTGCCTCAAGTCCAAAACAGTTGAGAACCCCTGCCTTTGACAAAGATGGGAAAACTGTTGCTTTATGTACAACATACAGCAAAGCTAAAGTCTCCTGAAGACAGAGCATATACATCTGTTGCGGGCACACTCGGATAAATGGCCAGGCTGCGTTATAAGTCGGCAGTGTGCTAGGCCTCGACGCAAAGGCCTCTGGACGAGTGGCGTCTGCTACCCTCACGTAGCAGAAGATCACCCGCCCCAAAACTGCCTGACAAACAAAACAACTGGGAGACGAATGTGGAGCTTCCTCCATCTCCTCCACGCATCGGCCTGGTATTGCAAAGTAATAATAGCTGGTGTGAGTTGAAACAAAACACTGCAGCCCAAAGTCTTAACATGGCGCACAATTGGTCACCGGGAACAAATTGCTGAGGGAAAAGATGACTGATTGGTTGCTGGAAATAAAATGCTACAGCTAAACAGTATAAAAGCAGTTGCAGGAAAAGCCCTGACCGGGGGGACACGTTCGGAAGGAAACTTCAAGCGTCAAAGGGCCTGTGGACTGATCACCCGCCAGGGCCGCCCCTCCCCGAGCACTATCTCGGGTCGGTTTTTGAGGCCTCCGTGAGGTGACTAGTGTTCCCCAGCCACGAAGCTGCTCCTGTTTGCCTTTGTGGTAAGCATGTAAGCCTAGCTGTTTGTAACTGTCTTGAAACCTATGAGCGGTTGACCAGGTCTGAGACTAGGGCCCTGGCCAGCTGCAACAAGACCACATGTGGTTTTGAACGCAAGGGGCCTTGGCCTGAACCTCATGATCCAGCGGACACGATTCCCTGTTTGTAATTGTTTTAATTGTTTACATATGTAAGTCGTTGAGATTAGCGTAAGTAATAATAGTAAAGCATTTTGTACATTTTGTTAAGTAAAAATAAAAAAGTTTGGTATAATTCCAGCTGCGTCCTTGTCAGTCCCAACCCCTCCGGCCTGGCCAGCCCTGGGCATCTCCAGCCTAGTGCAACAACATCAACTCTTCATAATGGCTCAGAGCTCACATTAGGCATATTATTTTTACTGGGCAAGTGATATGGCACTGAGCAGCTCAAGTCACAGATAAGGACCCTCTTAAAGTAGGTGCCATTAGTACAGCTTACCAGCATCTCAGGCAGCATGGAAAGCTGGGAAAGTATGTCATTTTGCCAAAGACTGGTCAGCTTTTGTTCTGGGATAGCAAGGCTCAGAGGCATCAGGAATGATGTAGGATGGGGTAGAGAGAAAAAGAATGAGCCTTCCTTCATCAAGTAATGCGTTTCCAACTGACCTTTCATATGCTTTTGCTGTCAAAAGCCACTTGTCGGCATGGTGATATGTTAAGGATGATATGTTGGTGTGGGGTATCCCAACGTGCACACAGAGAACGTCCACCGTAAGGTACACAAATTTAATTGGACCCTTCCATGTGGGAAGCCAGACTCGTGCTTTTTTTTCTTTACCTTCTCTAGGCTGGTAAGTCAGCCTCAGGAAATTTTATTTGCAGGCATTAATTTTAGTAGTAACAGTCCTACATGAAACTTTCCATAATTGGAAACTAGAAAGCTTCCCAGAGGATGCACAGAAATACATTGTGGAATATCCACAGCCAATGACCAAAATGGCCTCATCCACATCATAAAGTGAGAACTTGGAATTGGTGTGTATAAAAAGACAATGCTTTTAATTCCATGACAGCATCAGAAAAGTTTTTTCAGGGAGACTGTTTTCCTTTTTAGCATAGGAACCAAGAGTTAATGTAGATACTTATTTCTAAATGTAGATTTTGTGCATCTCCAAATGGAAAAAGAAAGGCAATCAAATCCCTTTCTTTGGTCCTGATGATCCTTTGATATCCTTCCAGGCCTACATTTGTATGAAGATGCATTTCAAATTAGGAAAAAAATTCTGTCCAAGACAGCAATATCTGCTTAGTTTTCCTAGGACACCACATATCTTGTTCAGAGTCTTATCTGTTGAATAATCCATTAGGAAATGTCTGCAGTAAAGCACTCCCAGCTCTTTGACTAGTAATTGCCTAATTGAAATAATATCATTTATTAGCTTCTTAGCCTGAGGCTTTGGATCCAGCTTCTGCTCATGAGCAACCTACTTTGAGGGTGTAATATATGCCTCAGCTAATTATAATGCTGTGTCACCTGATAAAGTCAACTGAGATCATAGAGGGAAGATACAAAAGCATCTGCCAAGGTTTAAGAACTGGTTTTCTCTTTCTTGTGGAGCCAAAAACAGGTTACCTGTAATTAGTTCTAATTTATTAAACAGTATAGACTGCACTTCCAAGAGATACACTATTATACAATGGGTTCCATTTTAAGAAAAAAAATCCAGAGATAGCTTACAACCATATGTCTCTTTCAACTGCATATTCCTTTCAGTGGTGTAAGGACCAGTAACTTTGTATGAGCGGTAAATTAGGCAAGTTAGATAAGCACTGTATAAAACAACTGTAGAATTGCCAACTACAACTGATTTATAATCATGACTCAGCTCCGCTGCCTCCACCTAGCCCGAAAAAGCAGCCAGCTCCTATTATAGAAATAATGACACTTAAATAAATAAATACAACAAAGAGTGGGCTCTTTTTATTTTCTTATTTTGTATTTTGAGCATTTTTATATTTTCAAGCTTTTCTCTGCCTCTCTAGGCTAAAAACTTGTTAAAACCTGTAAACTGATATTCTCATATAATCCCAGGATTCCGCTAACAGGAATCTTGTGACAATACCAAATATTATGAGAGTTGCAATATTACAATCATGTCTATCCTGGCTTCCATCATGTGTGCAATGCAATTCAGCAGGTCTCCACTCGTTTGTACTTAAAGGATCATAATCCATTGCACATTTGACCCAACTGGCAGTCTGTATTCAGAAACAACTAATGGCCAGATCCAAAGGCTAACATTTAGCTGGACAAGTAAAGCGGTGTGGCAATACCAAACTGGAACGTCAATGCTGTTCCTGTTCTATGGCAGGATTATTATATTTTAGAAAGAGCCATGTATAGAATTTGGGAATAAAGTATGTGGCAGGTCAGGACTGCAGTGCTTTGGCAGAGCTGTGCATAATGAAAAAGCATAGCTAGGTCACTCATTATATTGTCCTGAATATAGCTAGTACTGTCAGTACTTTTGTCGAGTGCTTTCACTGACAAAGATTTATGGAAAAAAAATTACATGGTAACCACTGATACTTGACATTTACCTGCTGTCTACATCTAAAAGTAGGTGCTGCAGAGAAGCTGTATAGGATATGAGTAGAAAGCACTTCTCATTTTACAGACACCTTCCTGTTCTCCAAGAACCTTTTGTATTTTTACATACTGCATGATACATTTCCTAGAAGGCACCCAGGCTTTTGGCCATAAGCAGTATGTTCATTAGGATGGCCAAGGCTGAACAGGCAGTTAAGTTTGAAGTGATGACTGCTGCCTCAAGTTTGTGGCATCCCCTTTGGTCTGTTTTTAGAAGGTTGCAGATAAGCTGGTTGCAGGCTAGTTTAGAAAAATTACAGATGTGAAGAAAGAAGCTGGAAATACTGAGGAAGACGCTAAGCGGAAGAAAAACTCAGACATTAGTTTTAAGAAGGGCAAGTGCCCTTTCTTAGATTAAGTTTGTACCTCCAAACATGTGACTGTGCCCAGATAACCAGCTACAGAACCAAATCTGGTTGCATGCACTTCTAATGACCTGATTGTGCATATATGGCAATTATCCAAAGGGGGTAACAATACAACAATAAAACAAAGGACACAAGGGCCCAGGTAGAGAAGACAGAGTCTGAGGCTAGCCCTCAAGGTCTGCCCTAACATTCAAAAACAAAAACAAAAAAATCCAATACCACTAGAGCTGGTACCCCAGGAAGGTGGCAAGGGGGGCAGTGTCAAAGTACAAGGACCAAACAATCACCCGCAACTCTGCAGAGCATCCCCTGAATGGCCCAACATGCCTAGAAGGCAGGTACTGGAGAACCGCAGATCTGAATCCCAGTGACAGGCATGCCTAGACCAAGAACTGAAAAGAGTCAGAGGACAGCATCAGAACCGGCCCCAGGGAGCAGGTCCCTGTGGCTCTTGAGGGTGGCTGTCTTGGCCTGATGAGTAGAAAGTTGGCCAGGCAGATGACACTCCCCTCAGGTGCCCATTATGGAAAAGAAAACAAATAGGTAGTTTCCAAGAGGTCCAAGTATAGTGCCTCAAACAAGGTGCTGAGGTCAGCAAGGAGTGGTGGCAGCCAGGGGCACCTGAGGAAAGTGTGGAAGAAATCCTTGTCTACTTCCCCAAGGTAAAAATAGATAGGCCACCAATGCAGCTGGATCCATGTAGTTGGTATGAGTGCCATTGGCCAGTATCCCATGCAGCGACTGTCACTGGAGGGCTCTGGTCTGTTTGGCAATGGGTGGCTTATAAAGTGCACACCATGTAGGGGTGAGCTGGTGCTAATGGTGGTGCCACGAGGCACTGTTGCCACATTGTTCAGGACTAGCGGCAATGATATGGGCATAGCAGACATGAAAAACCCATGTTTATGGGGCTTTCCAGAGGAGCGCATCAAGGCAAACCCTGGCATCACTGTCAGGAGGCACAGGAAGAGTCAAGGAAGTACTGGGCCCACCACCCGTGGGCCCACCACAGGCCACTATCTGTGGCCTGTGATCTGAGAGTCTAGGCAGAATAATGCAGCCACCCCGCAGGGCTGGCAGGCAATGCTTGGCAATGCACAAGTAGCCAAAGCGTGCCATGGAAATCCCACCATCAGTCACCATCAGCCAAGTGTACTTTCTCGTGTCAGTGTGGAAATGGTGCCAGATGTTAACAAAGTTTGCTGCCTCCAAAGCAGTCTGCAGCTGCCAGGCTGAGAACAGATGGGGTTCTGGCCCATTCCAGTCAAGCTGCTTGTTGACTGGGCAAATAAAGTCCCACCCAGGAGGAGAAGGTTGTCGCTGGCAGCTGCACTCTGCAAAAAGTCAGCCAGGGTCTCAAAGACGGCAAGCTGTTCCTGCCCAACAGTGGGCACATAGACACCAATGAGGAGGAGGTGATGTTGCACTACCAAGATACAAACAGTTATCGGGTGACCAGGGCCACTTGGACTACTGCCGAGTCAGGCATCAGCTGTGGTGGCAAGAGAATCATGACCTGTGTGCTGAGGGAGGTGCCATGACTCAGGAACGTGCTGCCCTTCCAGGCGTCATGCCAGTTGTCTGGATTAGCTGCAGCAGTGTGCATGCCATGCAGAAAGGTGACATCTGGTGCGGGAAATCAAAGGAAGCTGTCTGCTTCACAAGAGCTCTGCAGCCTTTGGCACTGAGAGAGTCAGAGGCCGTAGCAGTCATGTATGAAGGGTGTAGAATGAGGGACAGGCAAAGCCAAAAGAACAGAGAGAAACACCAGAGAGGAGTAAGCATGCGGGACAGGGGAAAAAAATGGGTCTATAGCTTGCCAGCGTGCAATTCACGCAGGAAGCACCCAACATTGCCCGTGAGCTTGCTCAGGCTGAAACTATAACACTGCATCCCTGGAGTGGAGTGCAGCGCCGCTGCTGTGGCCCTGGTGGAAAGCATGAATGTCTCAGGTTCTGGTAACCATTTATGAATTCACTGTGCAACCTTCCAGTGCTGCTTGATCTGGTCAAGAAACTCAATAAACCATTCGACAGAGAAACCAGCACAGGGAGGTTTCTCAGAACCAGGAACAGGTTCCACTGCTGGGCTAGAAACTCTCCCCATGGAGGGGGGCACTGCAGCCAAATCAGGTGATGCCAGCTCCCGGGACAGGACTTCCATCAACTCGTCCTCAGAGGCAGAATCAAAATCAAACCCTCAGGAGAAAGAGCTGTACATGTCCTGCACCGAAAGTCACTGAGTCCTGGGGGGGATACTTGTTCCCTTGCTAGGGCTCTCACCATCAGGTCCTGCATGAGCAGCAGCCTCTGAGGAGTCTTGGGTGTGGGAGGGGAACATCAGTCCCTGATTTCTTGGAGGGGTGCACTCTCTTGGGCTGGACACTCTTGCTCCTGGAGCCACTTGCGGCTCCCAGAGAGCCCGACCTCCATGTTGACCTCGTTAGGTTCAAAGAGCTGAGAGGTTGGGGGAGGGCCATCAGACCCCACCCCCCACTTTCCCCCCCCCCCACTTTCCCTGCTGCCAGGTTACCCCTGACTGCCCCCCCCCAGGCTCTGGGGGGATGCCAAAGAGGTAGGCAGAGTGGGGGGATTCCACTCACTAACCTCAGCTCCCCTCGAAGTGGTGGGGACATCTTGAGGGGAAAATAAGCCTTTTTGGAAGACCCCTTCTGTTCCTGGGACTTGCCCTTCCCAACAGGAGGGGTCAAAACCTCCCCTGTGGAGGGGAGAAAAAGAGGGGGCCAGGTCCACTGCCACAGAGCTAGCTGAGTCTGACAAATTGGGAAGTGGCTGGGAGGAAGGCCCATCCCCACCACCCACTGGGACTGCTGCACCAGAGGTGGATAAGCCACCTTTAGGTGCAGCTGCTGGTGGCTCTGCCATGGCCGGCTTCTTCTTTAGGTACTGGGTAGCCAAATGGGACCTGCTGCCACAGTGAAAGCACAAGGTGTCCCCAGTGGTGAGGCAGACCTTGTAACACTGCCCATCAATCATGAACAACATGGAGTGGAGCAAACCCTGACTTTCCCCATCAAGAAGCATGAACATCTATTATTTAAAGGACAGGACATGCCGGAGCTCAGGGACCTTGCTGCCAAGCAGCAGTCTACGGCCTGGGTCTGTCACCATGCCATAAGGGCATAGATGGCTTGTGAGCTCATTGTCCAAGAGAAATGGGGGGGACATTAAAGGCTACCACCCAAATGGCTGGTGTTACCAGATTTGCCCATCACTTTGGGGTGTGCTCATTTATTAGGGACACATTTCTAGGGTCTTTGTAATTCTATCAATGTGCTGCTTGTGTTACTTGTGTTTCTATACGGAGCTGTATATCTCCCTTCTGCAAGTCCTCACCCCCAATGGAGCTATCTTGCAGGACTTGGTTTCAAAGGGGCTGGGTTCCTCCAGTCACCAAATCAGTTACACACACAGAAAGAGATTAACGTGACACACCTGACCCAGCCGGGCTGATCAGCATAGACAGGCTGACACCCTCATATGCCAAGAATCAGTTCATCAGAGCAACAATAAACTGCAGTCAGACAAGCACGCAGGTAAACAGAATACCTCTGAATCCAGCTGGATGTCTAGCTGATACCCTCATGGACCAGCACTCAGTTCATTAGGGCACATCTGAGCCAAACTGGGTCAATCAGCCTATACAAGCTGATCCCCTTATGTGTTTCAAACTCAGCACATCCCAATCTTTCTGTCCTAACTGTCCTGTCTTGATGAGCAGATCCCACAGTATTTCTGGGCTTCACGGGGATCTTTAGCTTAGGTAAAAGAAGCACTGCTGCAGAGCAAGTGGGGAAGGAGAAGCAGAGAAGGAAAAATATACCCAGCTATTATCAGTTTGACTAAAGAAGTTATTTATTGCTGAATATATGAAATATATAATGGTACTAGTAATAATGGACATGCAACAGAAAACAAACACAAACAATTACAATGCTACCCTGGTTTCACTAAGTATTTGAGGAAACTTAGCTCAAGCTTCACTAATACAATTCAGGTTCAGAAATCTATGCCTAGAGAGAAAAGAGCGAGAGCGAGAGCGAGAGCTGCGATCTCACCAGTCCAAGGCACTTGGGTTCCAATGCTGACAGGTAAAGTTCTTAGCACAATCCTTGAAGGGACACAATCTGTTTCTTCCAGCTTCTCGAGAACAACAGCGGACGGTGTCAGAGAGATTTCTCCTCTTGAAGCACACAGGTTGCTGCTTTTTTTACAGATTTTTATACCCTCAGTTCAGCTTCTTCAAAGCATTCTTTTAATAGCGTAAATAATTGTCTTTTCTATTGACAAGGAGTTATCTGGTTTTTAACTTCTCAAGAAACTGATTAACAACCAGGAAAAAACATAAGTTTTTAAGGAGTAACCAGACACTAAGGAGCGAGCTTGAAATTATTATGGATAGACGATATACTGGATGGGATACCTCATTGTTTTTTCAGAAACAATAGATAGCTTGTAGCGTCAGCATTTTGTATTTTTACCTGTTGTGAATAAGCCTCAACTTAGCATGACTTTTCCAGATCTTACTGAAAGGGATTGATTACCTGAAGTGTTCAAAAACTTTGTGGGGAGGACTTCCACCAATCATCCCAGGAAAAGTATGGCAACACTTGTGGTCAGGGCTCCAGTAGGCTGGATGCTATGATGAACCCTTAACCGTTGTTCAAATGTCGCTCATACCCCCTCTGACTTGGTCTCTTGCCTCAGCATTCCCTAACCCAGCAATCAAGTTTTAGTCATTCAAGTTTAAATAGGACTCCTATAGTGGGACCAGGGAATGTACGGCCCAAGAAGCCTATTAAACTTTACTTCTGCTTAGTTCTGGTTAGATGAGGGCGGGGGGGGGGGGGGTGTGGGGGGGAAATGAAAAAGTCCTTTGTAATCCAGGTTAGAACTGGTCTGATAAATGCTGAGCTGAGTGTGTGTATATGTGGGTCGATTAGCATTTGGAGCACAGACTCCCCATCATGCAGTGCTCCCCTGCTTCTCTGATCCCAGAATTCACTGCGGTCTTTGCTTCCAGCTTTCTGTCTCCATCTCCCATGTAAATAAATTGTCATCTGGCTCCATCTCAGATGCAAATGAGACCTAGGGCAGTTGCTCCCTTGTCTGGAGGGCTTTAGGTGTGTCTCTCACTGCATCTTCATTGTCTTTTGTAATCAGTTTTTGTTTAGGTCGGGGTGCGGGGGTGGGAATTCTTTGTGAGTCAGACAGGCTGCATCCTGTGCCAGGGTTCCCCAAGAACATGGAGCTGAGACGTAACACTGCTGAGTCTAAGGGCATCATGAGGCAAAAAACACCCTGGACAGACACATCTGCTATCACAGTATCACCCACCAAAGCAGGGGAGCTGAGGAAAATGATGGGGACTGAACTCACCCGGGCAGCATAAAGGACATTTTTGCAGCCTACTGCTGCCCGCACAGCACTGGTGCACTCCTCTGCTCCAGTGGCAGGAGGGGCATGAAGCCAGAGACCAAAACTCTGGTCCATAGCGGCAGAAGCCCCGACAGAGGGCTGCTGGGAGCTGTCTTCAGCCATTCCAACAAAAAAATGGTTAACTATACCAGGAACCAGAGGGGTGGGGGATAGGCAGCCATCAGCAGGGAACAAAGAAGCTGGAAAACAAACTAACGAATAAACACCAGAGGAGAAGATAAAAGTGATTAGTACAGTAGGGAAGAGAAGGGAAAACAGAAAACAACAGAGCAGCAAGGATGAAGTGTGGGGGAACAAAATAAACCTGGGGGCAGGGGGGAAGCAGATTACTGCAGGAGAAAGGGCTTAGAGAAGGTGAAAAGAAACAAGAAAAAATAATAAAAAATGGGGGACTATGGTAAGAAAGGGGTCAGACTGTCTGGGGGAGGGGGAACAAAGCAAGAGAAGGAGAAAGGCTCACAGAACAGGCACAGGTGCTCAGAGCTCAGAGGGGACACCGTTGTTGGTGGCCATTTTGCAAGAAAGAAGGAAAACAACCAACCAACCCCAAGTAGTCAGAAATTAGCTTTATTTCTGGTTTTCTTTTTCTTCTTTCCCCCCTGATTTTTAATGATTACTTTGTATTATCAGGTTTCATTTCAGATTTTTGATCTGCATATTTTTCATATTTTACTGAATAGTAGCTCATGATTCGGTTCATCCACAAAAGAAAAACAGTGCAAGTCATGACTGTGTAATTATGCTGCTTCTTTAGCTTTCTTGTTTCTGTAGCATTGGTCAGTACAGAGCAGCATTTATGCCTCCTCTTCCTTAGCACTCATTTGGAAACTCCCATTCTGCAGGGGACCCTATTATGTATTTTCTGCAGCATGAGGTTGTGGCTTTTTTGAGGTTGCCAATTAACAACAACCATAATGTTGACTTGTATTGTTCAGAAACCTGACTGTACAAAACCAACTAATTTCACATTAGCTGTTGATAACCTATTTACAGCTTTTAATGACTATCAATATGATACGCATTAAAACCAGTTACTAATCTACATCCAAACACCAGTGTCTTGGGCTGTCCAATCATGTTGTCTTTATATTGCGGAGGTTTCTAACATCATTGCTGGGGATGTGATTTGGAATTGGCCCTATGATGTATGTAAAAGGATGCAGTTATCCCAGTACACATAAGGATTCTAAATGCATCATTCAGTGCAAACCATTTTAGTCACAGGGTTGTTCAGACAATATTGCACCTTTGTTGTTTGTGTTGGCTGATGTGGCAGTTTTAAAATATTTTCTTCTGGGCACTGTATTTCCATTATTCTGTGATACTGTCCTATAGTAAACATCTGAGAAGGCCAGTAGACAGGTTTAGCCTGCCATCTTCAATGCTTCAAGCAGTGGGAACCAGAAACTTGAAAGGTGACCTGAAAAGAAGCCCAAACAGGATGTTCTGTTCTCTGGTTAACACCTGGAACTTCCCAGAAAGAGTCACTATACAAAAGGCCTAATATAAATATTTAAACAATGGATACCTTATGCAACATAATTGGCACAGCAAAGCTCCAGTGTAAGAAATATATTATTATAGAAGTTATGGGGTTTACTAGAATGCAAAATTAAGCCCACATTTATATATCATTTAAGCTCCCGATCAGGCCTTCTGGTCAATAGGTCTTTGTGCCTGTGTGGAAGATATGAGTCAGCATGTGGTGATCCCATGGCAGGATCAGGACACAGGTTTGCAAGGTGGTTTGGGATCCTTCAGTGTAAACATTGCTATGAAGTATAACTCTTCCATTTGATTCCTACTCCTTTTGTTACATTTAAAACCTTGCAAATTTAAAACCTTGATGTAACACACTGGTGTAACACACTGGCTAATTTTTTCCCATTCTAGCAGAGACTTTTGCAACAGGGAACTTCATCAAAAGCAATACCATCATGATGAGGTGGCAGGAAAATAATCTGTATTTCTATATAAACATAGGAAACTTTAGGTTAACTTTTAGCTAATCTTGACCTGGACTATAAACAAGAAGTATTTCTCACCATCACGGCTATTAATGCATTATTTCCTCTTAAAGATATTGCTTATGCTTGAGCCAACTAGATTTTTTAAGTGATGTAAAAGTGGATGTATACAACAAGTTTTATAGTCTAAAGAAATGAAACTCTGGTTGCAGACAGAAGTGACAATTTCTGCCTGATCTGGCCGCAGAAAAGCAGTTTATAGCTGTGACAAAACACAAGTGCATGACTGCAGCCAGCTTTAAAAATGACTGATTAGGTGAAAATTTGACCCCTCATTGCAGGGGTCAGATGAAGATGTTTCAAAACAGCATTTTCTGTAACTTCTGTCTGCCTGCCAGCCTCAAGCTGTTTTCAGAAGGGAAGTGGGGAAAGGGAGTGGAAAGAATTTGGTCTGGGGGGTTTTCAGCCCCTGCTGGAGAGTGGGGCAGGTATACTGGAGGCCCCCTCAAGGTGGAGGATGGAATTCACCCACCCCACCCTACACAGCCAGCTGGGGAACCCCTAGAATGAGCTCCCTCTGCTCCCTTCACCCTCCCATTCTGAAATAGGAACAGGCTGGGAGAGAGGAGGGGCTGTTGCAAGGGGAAACTGCCGGTAGGGTCCCAGCCAGCACCTAGATTTCTCTCCCCACTGGAACAAACAGTGAACTTCTGTTTGGTCTGAGGGATAGCTGTAACTCATGATGCCTCCTGCAAAGCCAGTGGAGGGCTGCACTTCTGTCTGTACCCTGAGTTTCATGAACTTCAGGAGCCATGAGCTCCATTTAGACAGGGGCCTGGAACAGGACACCAGGACTAGGGACAAACATTATACATAACCTGGTTTAAGTGATTGAAAACCAGTTTAAACCTGTAACAGAACAAAAGTGCAGTGCAGTGCACATAAACCACTTTCAAAATGGTTGACTGTAGTATCAAATTTAACTGATTTAGGTTAAACTAGTCTATTGAACTTCTATCCCAGATCCTCTCCCAGCTCAAGTTAATTCACAGACCCCCAGCATCCCAGGATGCTTTGCACATCTCAGGGTGGGCAGGCTAGCTTTGGTCTATGCTGTCTCCTCCAACTGAACAGGGCTGGCCCCATCCCTGAGGGTTGAGGCAGCAAAGCCTCTGTTCTGCAGCCCTAGTCATGCCTGTGCCTGTCAGCTCGATGCAGGGGGAGGGGGACAGGGGGAAGCAGAGGAATGGAGCTCCCCTCCCCAGTCCCAGCCCAATCTTTAGTGTGTGAGGGTTTCCCCCTTGGCCTGTACCAGTCACTGGTGCAGGTGGGAATGGGGAGGGAAGCAGTCCCTCCAGCCCAGGGCTGGCCTGGTTTCCTGCCTTAGTGGGGGTTCCCCCACCCCCTGCCAGCATAGGCCACACGTAGGGTGGTACATGTGGGTGCACATTCAACCCCTGAGCTTGGTGGTACACCCCCTGCAAAAAGTGCCGCTGACAATGCCAGTGGCACCTGCGGGCGGTCGCCACTCACTATCCCACCCCTCGCATCTGCGGGGGGTCCCTGATGGCCACTGGCTGCTGTCAGTAGCATTTGTGGGTGGTCACTGACAGCCGATCGGCACTCACCACTCCCCCTGCCACCAACACTGCCACCTGGGGGGGGCTCGCTGCTTGCCGCCACCATGTCATCATGACCACCACTGCCTGCAGGAGCTCACTGTGCCCCCCCAGCCTCCAGGGACACATGGTGCTCATGCCTGCCAGTGCAGAGGGGGAATCCCCACCTCCCATCCCTCTGCACAGTCCAGCGACAGCTTAGTCCTGCTCCCACAGTTGTGGAGGGAACAGTTCCTCTAGTCGCAGGCCAAGCCAGTGCTGGACCACACTAAGGGGTGGGAGGGGGAATTCTCCCTCTGGTGGCAGGGCTAGAGGGACTGTTCCCCCCCACCCCATCCCAAGGGGGGACAACAGGGAGTTGGGGGGCATGTGATGGGCAGTCAGTCAGGAATAGGCCCCCTTTTGGCTGCAGTTAGACACCCTTGGCAGTGGTCTGCAGGTTGGGAGGCGTGGTCTAGCACCCCCTGGTTTCAGGTCTGGGGCACTGCAGGCATCTGGCTATCTTTTCTGATTCAAAACTGAACATCAGTTCACTTCATTAGCAGTTCAATCTACACAGCTTAGAGAAACCTGAGAAGATTGAATCGATTCAGCCTCAGGTTTTTTCACTGTCTGTACTTTGCTCAGAAGGCTGGGCTCTTTCTATGACCTTAGACAAGTTACTTCCCACTTCTTTGATTCTGTTTTTCCTCCCACACACTCTCTCTCTCATCTTTGTTAGACTTGTACATCTTTGTGGTGGGGGTTGTTTCTTACTATGTTTTTTTTCAGTGCCTGGCTTTTAATGGGCCAGTCCTTGTGCTACAATTACAGTAAATCTGCTGAAATAGACTCCTCTATCTATTTGCGACCCCAAAGGCAATTTCCTTATTTCATTTTTATACTGCATCTAGTATCCATTGAACAGATTTTTTTTTTATGCTGAACATGGAGTAAATGTTGTAGAAAGTTTTCTAGTGAATTTATTGTAGCTGTCTTTACTAGCTTTAACAAGTTCGAGGCCCCACTGTGCTAGACACTATACAAAACATATGATAAACATCAGTCCCTGCCACATTCAAAATTCCTTCTGACTACATTGGGAGCTTCACTGAGATCTGCCAATTTCCTTTTTTCCACTAATTTAATTTCAAGCATAAAGCCCTAAACCTGTCCTAATTATCTGATTTATGGAGCTGGGTTCTCTTTTTTTTTCTTATTGAAGCATAAAAAGATTTGAATCAAGGAGTTTGTTCTGGTAAATTTATATTTTACATCGAAGTAGTTAATAGGAAGCAAGTACTCAGGGCCAAAAGAGATCAGAAGATTTAGATTATTGCCTTTGTTTGTTTTGTTCTGTTTTGTTCTATTCCTGATTAGCTTTTAATGAGCTCTGAGTATGTTTACAGAAGTACATAAAGGAAAAAGTGTATGAATAAATGGACTACCTATCATAAACTCAGTACCCTAACCAGTAGATTAAATTAAATTATCATGGTGCATTTGTTTGCATTGTCTAATAGAAGCAACCTAGCAAAATTCACAGTGAGAAAAAGTGTTCACCCTGCTGTCTAATATAAGCCCAGGCTTTCAAACAATCGGTGGTGAATACTTGGAAGAAGGGAAGTCAACTTTACTAATGGGTAGATTAATACAGGAGTATTCATGCAAGAATCCATCTAACCTGCTGCTTTTGCATTCTGTTGAGTTAAGCAGTGCATCAGAACAATACAGGAGCACAGTCAAGCAGAGGAGTGAACAGGCTAAATTAAGGCTAATTGAAAGAGCATGGTTTATATATAAGATTCTCAAAAGTGCTGTCTCAGATCAAAGGAACTGCAAAGCAATTGAATGTGGATGTCATAAATATCTACTGCAGTCCAGTAGAGATAGGCAACAGTCAGACTTTCATTCTGGCATTGTATCTGCGCTCTTGGCTCATGCCAATGTATGTAACTGGCCAAAATCCTAGTATCCTGCACCCTGGGAACATTTATCTCCAAGGCTTTATTTGGAGCGCTTGCTAGAATGAGAACTATTCATGGAACCTTCCGTGGTTTCTGATACAGGGATAAATCCATTCCACCATCTCCATAGTTTGAGTTGGCTATTTTACAGCCCCATCACTGGAAACCTAGAGCTGCTAATGAACTCCCACAAACTTTCTCCCAGCCACAAATGGAGGCATCCCACTCATGTCCTGTTTAATACAGTAGCAATATTGGATACTGCTTAACCACATCCCCCTCCTTAAACCCATGTCTGCAGCTCAGATTGGCATGTTTAAGAGATCTGGATTCTATCAGCCAATCGTATAAGGGGAATTTTTCTTAAATGCCAAGTGAAAGGCTGAGGCTGTTTATCAAAGAACTGCACACTCAAACTCTTAGAAACATTAGTATTACGCCCATGGGATCTGCTTCGCTAGTGTTGTGTTTTTAGACTGTCTGTCACTCTGCCCTTGAAGAAAAGACAGGAAAAGAAAGATGTGGCCTAGGAACTGGAGATGATTGTATAGTGTGGTTAAAATCAAATATAATCTGGTGCTGAACAAAAGAGATTATGCTTTGCTGCCTTTTTTAACAGAGAATATGAGAAACGTGCACATATATTTCTGATGTACTGTATTCCTGTAATGTGAGAGCTATATGCAGATGAGCTAACCTGTCCTACGTGCCTAGGGTACAGCAGTAACAACAACAACAATAAGAAGAAGCATCTAACTTCCACTGATTTCCCACTAAGTAACTATCTGCTTTTCTTTAGAACTTTTTTAATCACCGACAGGGCACTGAATGGATCAAGCATGCCCTGCCCATGCCCTTCCCAACCAAACCCACAGCTATGCTCCAAACCAGAAATGGCAGTAGCAATGGCGGGATATTTTAGAAAAATAATTCTAGTATCAACAACGTGCCAGAGGGAGGATTTTGATCTATTATGGACAAATACAGCTACATAGCCATAGGGTCAATAGCAACCAGTGATTGTCCTTCTAATACAGGAGAAGTGGATGATGTTCTATATTTTCAGGTGATCACTAGAGACTATTGCAAACACACCACCTAAACCGTGAGCTGAACATTAGGGCTGTGTGAAGCTTCAGTTGCTGATTCGATTTGGCAGAGATTTGACCCAATTCAGCGGCTGAATCTCCAAACCTGAATCAAATCAGAAGACCTTTTACTCTCTCCAAATCGAACTGGAACCCTCCAAAAAGATTTCCACCAGAACCCACTGGAAAGATTCAATGATTTGGACATAGACACAGCTTTTAATGTTTTTCTACATACCTCAAGGTACCAGGCAGCTTGTGAAGGCTGAGATGCTGGAGTGGATAGAGCATCCCACAGGAGCGTGGGTGGGGGTCCCCCGCGCACTCAGCAGCAGACCTGAAAGTGGACCAGAACCACTTCCGATCCACTTTCAGGTCCACCAGGGACCATGCAGGGGACCTTCCCCCCACCCCCCACACACTCCTGTGGGATGCTCCATTCGCTCCACCACCACACTATTCACGAGCTGTGCCTGGTACCTCAAGGTATGTAGAAAAAACATTTCTATGGCCAAATCACTGATTTTCTGAATCAGGATTGACTCTTCAGATTCGGATTCAGCTGAATCAAATCGGGACAGTGATCTGAATCAACAAATTGAATCACTGTCCCCGATTTGGCCCAAATCTGAATCGAATATGGCTCATTTTGCACATCTCTACTGAACATGCTTTCTTTGCTTGTCTTTGTTGGCTCTTGACTAAATCTAGGCCCTGAACTCAAGGTCTTCCTATGGCAAAACTATTTGGGCAATGTCCAATCTTCTATTTTTAATGTTATTTGATAATCTGGAGAAAGCTTGCCCCTTTTGTTCATATTTTATTTTCAGCCTTTTCAGCAAGGGGTAAAAACAATAATTGAAACTGGTTTATGTCAAAGAGGGCATTTCAATGTGGCATAAACAAACAGCCAAGCAGTTATTCTGTGTACATGTGATCAGAGAAGCCTTGTAAATTTAAGTCACAAGGGAAATGCACACAGTAACAATTACCAGACTTCCTTCATGTGGGCTCCAGAATAACAGGAGAAAGGATATTTGCTGATGCCCCATAAACACAGTGGAATTAAAGGAGTTTTAAGAGTTTTCATGAGAAATTAATTTGTCTATACCACTGATGTGTTTGCAGAATGTAACTACTTGAAAGCCTCCTCTTCTGTGTTTGTTTCATTGTTGACATGAATATTAATGATAATATTAATATCTTTTCCCAACAAGAGATTGAAGCAGACTGGGATAGGTTTGCCAAATTGCATTGCAGGAAGTATACTTAAGTATTCGGTCAAGCTAGTGTCTGGTTTTGTCATGATTAGCTCCTCCCTTTCATCAGCAATAAATTCAACTTTGAATTGTGACATAAAAAACAATGAACTCTTACTGGATGAAAGTGAACTGTTCTTGCTTTTGTTATAATATCAGTGCTGGTAGCTGTGGTCTTATGGCAGCCCACTGTCTGCTTTTATTTTTGGAGGGCACTTGTTATTGGATGAATTCCTTTACTACAAGATACCATAAACCAATGCTAAGGTCAGGTCTTCAGCAACAAAATTGGTTTGCTCTGCTCTTTTGTAGGGTCTGGCCAGAAGTTTCTAATGTGGTCTAGTGAAATAAATGCCATGGACATAGAGTAGATAGTTAAGCTAATGATAATATCATGGTGGTGAGACCTCAAAACCACTCTTAGACTGAAATCAGTGGGGAAAAAACCCATTGATTTCAATGGAGCTAGACTATCACCTTAGGCTTTACTTTATCATGATTTCCATTTTACTTCTCAAATGGATTCAGCTATATGCTATATGGTGTTGTAGCAGGGAACCCCATTCCCCATTACTGGTGGAGCCAGAGAGGGCAGAAGCAAGTAAAGGTAGCAGAACAGGTAGGCTGAACCTGGAACTGATGAAGGCAGTGGATTAATGAGCCATCAGCTGCACCTGGGTGAAAAGTGCAGGAGGCCTGATCTGGTGACCCAAAGTAAGCTGGGTTTTGAAACCCAACTCGAGACTATACCAGGGCAGGCATGGGGGGAGGAGTGCATTGCATTGTGTTGTAGTGGAGCAGACAGGCATGTAAGCTATCCAGGGGAACTGGGAGAGGAAGTCTCGTAGGCAGGGAAGACCTGCAGGCTGCTTGGACTAAGGAGGAGACCTCTTATTTCTTTTGCAGAGCAGACAGTTTGATCTACTTTCTTCTGATTTAATTTGGACTTGCTAATTGGAGGACCAACTTGTGATGACAGAGGTGGAGGAGGCTTCAGATAGGGGGCCTGATCATGTCCCCTATCCTTTTGTCACAAGGGCTAGGGGAAAGCCAGAAACAGAAGGGCAGACACCAGCATGTGGAGACTGAATTCGAAAAAGTTGTGAGATGACTGCTGATGCCAGGCCTAAGCCCAGGAGCTTAGGTCTTTACCAGTGGGTCAAGGTGAGTGTGGCCAGAGAGAAAAAGGCACCTAGGCTTTAATAGGTGGAGCCCTAACAAGCCCTCAGAAACCTGCAAGGACAACCCTGTGAAAGGAGAGAGCCTGTGTGGGTGCACAGGGCCAGAAGGACCTGAGCAGGGTGATGGGTTTGGTGGAGCTGGCCAGGTGGCCTGGACAGCTGCTACCAGTCTTAGGACTTCCTTCCTCTTCCCAATATCCACTAACATCAAAGTCATGGCAGGAAAGTAGAAGAAGCATCAGGAGGCTGGAAGAAGGTAGTGACAGAGCAGCATGGGTCCTATGTACTGTTACAGGTGCACAGATAGCAATATGATGTGGAATTCAGTTTCCTTGTAGAGAAAAGAATGAACTCCCTGGAGGAAAATGTTCCTACTGCTTCAACTGTAAAAATGAACTTTTGAACTAAGTTGTACTAGGTCAGTATTCATGTTTCCATCACACAACACAAGTCCATAAGCTGAAGTCACCAAGGCTCTGAGTTGGGGGTCATATCACAGTGGGCCCATGTGCTCTTTCCTTGATCTGACATACTTCCTGGTCTGTTATCCCAAAGGTCCCAGGGCCACTTCTGGGGCCTCAAATTCTGACTTACACTGGGAATTCTTCAAGAAGGACAGAATCTTTGTATGTGGAATTTCATTTTCTCTCTCTCTCACCTTCTGCAACCAGTTTCCCTTTTCCATCTTTCTTGATTGGTTTTCCAGTTAGACCGGACTCACAAAAACATGCCCTTCTGCTCCTCTTCTTGCCCAAAGTCTTCTCTGGTATTGTGAGACTCTGAGTTCTCTCCCCTTCCCAGCCCTTGCAACCCCAAGTCTCTCAAGGTTAACACCTGGTCTCTTTGTTCTGCCTGCAGGGGAATTCCATTGACCCAAAACTTCGATCCAAAATTTTCAAGAAAATTTAGCTGGAATAATTTCCCTAGGCTTCACTCACCCCATTATCTTAAAGTGCTCTCACCTGAATGGAAGCCAGAGTTGATTGGCATTATTTCCTTCCCAGAAGATGTTATGGAACCAGATCAGGACTGTAATTCCATGAGAATCACAAGTTGGTCCTTGTTTTGCTCTTGAGGCAATGCAACTATGGGCATTGGCTTTTTTTGGGTTGAAGTGGAGCTGCTTGTAGTTTTTATCAGTTTCCATGAGACTGAAATCAGGACCACCATCTCTACAAGATCTTTTGCCATTGGCCTCTTCTGTCACTTTGTGTTCATGCCACAAACTCTCACTTGAAAATTCTGAAACTTTGGTGGCGGTAGAAAATCCTAGAGAAACTTTTGGAATTGGAAAGTTCTTTTGACTAATGAACCTTCTTTGAAGCCTGTCTGATCAAGGATAATGCTTCTCAAAAGAAAAAAATGTCTCAGGACATTTGTGTAGGGAGGTTTTAAGGGGAAAATCATCTTTGAAATGCCTCTATCATTGCTACTCAAGACAAAAAAATCAGTAGGGATCTGAAGATTCCCTCCCTTCTCCAACTCTGCTTTATGACAGGAATGAAAAAAAATTCTTTTTGCTTTGCTGTTTATTGACTCTCTTTAGTGTTCTCAGATGGAAACGTTATCAGACTTATCACTACAGTATAGATCAAAGAAACCAGATCTGACTCCTCCCTGTGGTGAAGATAAACCGCTGTACTTGACCCATGCCTGGAATGTCTAACTGGGTCAAAAGGAAGAGAAAGGGAGAAAGAAAAATAGATTTTTTTTATCTTTTTTTTTTCACAAAAGCTATGGGATAAAACAAGGGAAAAGCTCGAGTTCCTCACAAACACAGGGAGAACGTCTGTGCTCTTTCAGGCAAAAATCTAATCAAGGATAAGGTTTGGTCCATTGTTTTGTTTTGTTTTGTTTTTTTTTATTTTTGTTACACTCAGCTAAGGTTAGGACTTCATTTAAATTCAGTGGGAGGGCCTTATATTTTCTTTAAGTTCCTTTGCAAATTATATCCCAGCCAGAGTTTTCCTTCCAGTTAACAAACTGCCCCCATTTTGCAAAAGTGTAGATTTTCTATTTTCTTTTGTTCTCAGTTTTCCTCATTTTAAAAAGGAATTTTTTTTTAATACAAGGGCAACAAATTAACATACCCACCCCGCAAACCTATCCAATATTTACAAACACTACATTATCTCAGTAAAATATAAAAAAACACCAAAAGATTGTCCACCCTAAGCTAATTTTCTTCATCTGCCTAGTATTATGAGGATACCAGTCACAGTTGGCAAGATAGGGCTTGGCTGGGTTCTGCATTTCAGTAATTTTATGTTATTACCATTTTGTCTCTGTGGAAATAGGGTGTGGAAGTGAAACTAATACCAAACTCTAAAAGAGTTGCTGTTTTACTGATTGTTGTCAGATTGAAGTTCAGTTTCATATTCATGTGATAGGAAAAAGGGACAAAAACGTATTATATTAGGTAGTGCATGCAATACTGTCAATGCATTTAGGAGCTGAAATAGAACTGACATCCTACCTGCATTAATTCAAAACCATTAGGAGTAAAGCTTAGGTAAATTATTATTTCCTTCACCACCACCACTGTGAATGAAATCACCGTGCAATTAAAAAGTGCTCTAGCAACAGCGTCTTGGCTAGAAACCTTCAGTTGAAAGGGAATGACTCTGGGATGTAAATGAATTACTTGTATTAGGAACAAAGCAGTGAAGTCAGATTTCTGTGTGCTTGTAATAGGCTTTGCAATTGAGTCTACAGG
Organism: Crocodylus siamensis; assembly: GCF_052110815.1. NCBI lineage: Eukaryota > Metazoa > Chordata > Crocodylia > Crocodylidae > Crocodylus > Crocodylus siamensis. The sequence goes on along the minus strand of NC_143404.1, from coordinate 16,978,622 downwards.
GCTGAGTGATCAGCTGGCAATCTCATGCTCTGTACAACAGTAACTGCTAGAGTCACTGTCACAGCCTTATTATGTCTTCCCTGTTGGCAGCCCCTATTTAGCTTTCAAGTTTGTAGCAGCAGCTCCCAGTGGCTGTGTAGAACGTGTTCCCTCCTTTTGTTGAGATTATGAACCCAAGGACTCTGTTAGTTTACAGTAAATCACTCGTGGCAGCCAAAAATATTAATAATTTGGTCAAGTCAAGCAGCAGCTGGTGTCCTGTAGAGAATTTGTCTACAGACACCTTTGTGGGCTGCCTCTTCTATTTCCTGAGCGCAAGAAGCCCTTATTTCAGATTCTGAGTTTATTACAGCTTCTGAGTGACTTCCATGACCTCATTTATAACACTGAAGGCTTACATTGATTCATCACTTCAGGAAATACAGTCTCGCTAGGCTTTGTCCAGTAATATAAAGGACTAGCCCTATCTTCATAGTAGGGAAAAAATTCCCTTATTGATGGTTCACACTCAGTGCTAATATGGTTTCTTGAATGATTTTTCTGGCTTGTAAGATGGGATGACATCTTGATAGTAATAATTATTAGTAATAATATGTGACTCAGGCAATTTTGAAAATGAAGGACAGATAGTAACTGGCTTGAGCTGAGACTTTCTCACTTACAGCTCTCTCTGCTAATTCATTTCCCTCCTAAACTTCAATCCCCAATGTTTTCCCCCTCACACTTCTGCATATTTCTTGGACAGAGAATAGAACTTTTACTTGACTGTAACAAATGGTACATGATGTGTGCAAAAGCTCCCCAGGGAGCGGGACTAACAATAAATTCATTTCCCCTGGTGACCTGGAGGAATTTCAAACCATCTCTCTTCTACAGGTGAGTACCTTCTTCTCTATCCAACCCAGTCATTAAACATCACCAACCCAGTCATTAAAAATATACTGAGTATGTCTTCTTAAAGGATTGACAAAATCTAATCTTTTTGCAATTTCAAGTGACCGAGTCCAGGAAACATGAACAGTTTGAAAAGTTCACGTTCGGTGGTTTTTGTAAATTTCAACGTGCCCTGCTGATGCAAAAAACTTAAGTTTGCAAGTGATGTTCTGATGCCTGGATGTACATTTGGAATATTAACTTAACAGTGGGCATTTGTACGCCACAGTACAGAGGCATGAATAAATGCAATGGACTAGAAGAGGAGCACACCCACTTCTAGAAATATTCATAGCAAAGCTGTTGTTACTTGATTTCAATAGCTTAAACATTCATAATGTAGATTTGTATTTTGTTACATTCTGACAAATCCCCACCTGTCCACCTATCCCTTCCTTTGCTTGTCTCTATACTGGGTGTCCCTGCAGGGGCTCAGTGGGAGATTTGGGAAGACTAAAACTTCCATTGGGAATATCTAAATATCATCAAGACTTAGAGCTAGGTTGCCAGGAGGAAATATACCTTATCCCCCCTACCCTTCCCTATTATCCAGCTGATGCCTGGGTGGCAGGAAGATACATCCATGGTGAACCGCAGGGCATTAGTAACATCAACCAGCAGGTACAAAAGAGATTGCACTCCCCATGGAAATGGGAAATATGTTCCTGGCATTAGCTCTCTAAACACAGATTTGATTTATTTGGGTTGCCTTTGATGTTTTAATTACAATATTTATTTTTTCTCAAAGCAGTAGGTTCTGTTTATCTTGCCCATAATTCATATGCATTTTTTTTTATTCTTGGCATCTCCAAACTACGTGTTTTCTTTTTCTCCTTTAGGACAATATTAAGCAAGGTGAACAGTGCCTCTTGACTTATAAAAATGAGACTTCAGCTATTGCTATCGTGTTGGAGAATTGGAGTCTATTCACTGTTTTGGGACTTTTTGGCTTGTGATGCAATTTCCATTTTCTAAACCTGGAAGGATTTCCATGCAATCCATGTGGGCTAACTTGGAAAGATCTCTGTGTAAGCTCCAAGACTTCTGACATTTTCCCAGAATGCAGTTTCTATTATAAAAAAGCGGGATGATTAGAAATGTGTTAGAAAAATCTGATGCCTGAATTCTAATTTACACATTATTATCTAACTCCTTTGCCTGGTATTGTTGCAGTAGGCATGGTTGTTTTTTTAAAACCGGGGTAGGGTTTACTAAAGTCAAGATGCAAGAGTGGAGGTGTTTGGTCTGCTATCTTGTGAGTTCATCACGACCATAAAGTACCTTCCTTACTTGGTAGGGTCTCAAAGGAAAAATTGTAAGTGGAATTCAGTGGGCTGAATTGTGCAAGAGATCAGAAAAGCTGATCATACTGGTTCTGTCCTAATGAACTGAGTAGTTAAGTTCTCACTGCCTTCAGTGTGCCAAAGATTTGGCCTCATGGGCCACGTCCAGATGAGCATGGGTCTGCGATGTCACATGTCTGTCTGCAGTGCCACACACTGCACATGCAGGTATTCCCCGCGTTGCTGCCTTGCAGCATGGGGTGTGTGTGTGTGGGGGGGGGGGGTTGACTGTGGGAGATCCTGAGGTCACAAAAAAAACCCATGCAGAAAAAAAGCAGGTTGGCACACATGGCAACAGTGTGCGCCGCCCAAAACTGGAGCCTGGCAGGCCACTGCCACATGCCAGCTGCCAGCCAGTCTTCCTGCTACAACTGCAGCCCCCGGAGGCCCCCAGAACCTCAGGTACAGCTGTTGGGGCCAGCACAGTTGCTGGCTCCAGCCTCCCCTACCCCACTGGGGGTAACCTGCTACATGCCAGTGTGCGCGCAGCACAGGCATTCTCTGGGGACAAGCAGCAGTGGCGCAAGGTGTGCTGCTGCTACATGTCCCTGGGGAAACAAACACCCATGCTTGCCTGGATGCACCCATGAGTGCACAAAACAGTTCTGCACTGTTTGAGATTTGGCTAAAAATTGATGGATCTCTAATCATTACCACTCTGTAATCATCCTCAGAATGGCTAAATTAATATATCTTAACACACTAAGCGAAGGCATCTGAAAACAACATACACTCTTTGTTTTAATAACATTAGTTACACTTCTCATTCATCTTTTGAAAAGAAAACTCAGGGGGAAATGCTTTTAGGGAAAATGTGACGTATTTTGATCCTCCTAATGATAGTTGAAAGAAGTATAAATCTAGTTGCTTCTGAACATAATGAATAAAAATAAGTTGCAGAGGTCAGGTTTTGGTTAACCAAAGGCAGGATTGGTTAGTATCTGATTTCTATTTTGTCTGAATCGCCAAAGTGCAGTGATGAGAGAAGAGGAAGGTTTTGAGGTTTGGCCTCTTTCTAGTTAAGAACGACAGCCAGCGTGACTCAAAGCACACTGGCTACCAACAAGTACCCTGCAACTTTTTCATTTCATGTAAGACAGACCCTAAAGGGTCCTGAGCTCATTATACCTCACATGCCTAGACCAAACTCCCTTGAATGACCTTCTGATGAACTTCAGATTACTCTGTCAGGTATTTATTGTCCTTGTAGCATGGGTTATACAAAAAAACAAAGAAGTGTTTTATTGCTCATGTCAGATTCAGCCAGGACCATCCTCCTCTGCAACTGAATGCAACTGGAAAAAAAAATCAAGCAACACACTTATTTGTCAGATGTAGCTTAAAACGCCCATTCTCTTAGCTCAGAATGAGCACAACGCTTTATCCAGATGAGTTTTCTGTAGCTTAAAGTGGCTGCAATCTTTTTATTTGTGCCTTTTAGTATTGGGTCATGTTCCCCATTTTTTTATTTTGGAAGCCATCTATTAAGCCTTGCAAGCAACTGAATTGCTGGTGGTTGTCATCCCCTAACAGTAGTATTCAAAGATCACATGTTCTCAAGTTAATGTAAACTCATAGTGACACTGGATAGGGGAAGCTTACCATTATCTGATTTGGTCAAATCTTCTTAGCATTGGAAAACATTTCATAACACCCAGCAAAAGCTTTTCCAGAAGACATTTGCTTGCTTGCTCTGCCAATATTGATAAAGGGAAGCTGAAAGGACTGTAGCAAGTAATAATTCTCTTGAACAGAAATAGAAGTCAGTCATTTGCTCTTTTGGTTTGTTTACAAGGAGTCTCAACATGAAACACAGAATTTTTTATATTAAAAAACTAACATTTTCCTGTCTCCTGTAAGACAAAGGATCTGAACCTACACATACATACACAAAGGCTTTTATCTAGACATAACGGACGCCACGCCTAAACAAAGTTTAGCCTTCTCTCTAAGAAGGAAAAAGCAGATATTTCTAAAGCAGTAATGGACAGAAGACCCAACTCTTCCTCAATGAAGCTGTAGCTGGATTTGGCTCCTAAATGTATGAGATGATTCAAAAATGGCAAAATGGCTGTCCATGCAATATGGTTATGACAAGATGTAAAACTACACCATAGCAGGGAACACTGATGGCAGGTGGCACTGCCAAATGCACCCCTGGTTTATGATATGGTCCAGTAAATGATCATTGCAACAAAATGTTTTTATTTTGAAACTGTTATTACTTTATGAAATACACTTCTACATGCCTTCTCTCAGCTCATTTCATATTCAAAGACCATTAAATAAGCCAGGCCTAGAAAAACCAGGATCTAGATCAAATCAAACTTGATTTTATTTTATATATATATAAAAATTTTACAAATACTTTGGAGGTGTCTTGACACTTCATAGTGCTACCCAACATCTTACACTGACATGGCTTTCTCAAGAAAGGCTGTTCTCAGAGCATGCCTGACCCATTTCCAAAGCAACACATACAAAAAGTCTGTCTTAAAAACAAATATTTCAGTCTTAAATCTAGTCCAAATAAACTTCAGATGAGTATCCATCTTTCTCCTTACCACATTTGTAAGAAGAGGCAATTAAAACTTGTCTACTCACCTACAGCTCAGCTTGATATTGTAATGTATGTGTTTTCCATTTGTGGATTTCAAAAAGTCTAGGTTTCATTAGACTATCAGTTGGAAGTTTGTTCATGAAGGCATGATCCAAAACCTCAGGTCCATGAATCTCTAGCCCTTCCCAATCCAGATTTCAGCTTTATGGCTGGCAGACCCATCTAAAATAGGTGATCCCAAGGGAAACTAAAGATTGGTGAACCTCAGAAGACTTTTTTAAGTTTGGGGGAACTTGTGTTCACCTCTTTGATGAAATATGTGTTTATCAAAAACACGATGTCTGTTCATGAGTTAAGTGGGTTTTGTCTCTGGAATATTAGAATCAGACTTCCAGGAAGAGTAATATATAGGACAGTTAAATTTAATGATAACTGCAAAAATAATATTTATTGTGGGGGGGGGACAAGAGGACAATTTTTTCTTTCTTTATGAACTTTTGCAAAAACTTAACATTTTAGCCGTGGCACTAAGGCGACAAGAACAAATGGCATCAACATCTAATGATATTTTTGGAAAGAAAAATACTTCTCTGAGTCCTGGGGACTGATTTCACTGTAAATAAAAATAAAAAAGAACAATAATTAATGTTTGTGGTCAGGTCCCAACAAACACACTATTTAAAGGAAACCAACTGCATTTTTAACTGAAATATGTGACAGATAGCTAAGGCACTAATGTTTTTCTCTGTTAATAAGCTCGATATGGAACAGAGCTCCTTTAGAATATGTATGGTAAAGTGGAAATGCATGCTTTGGTGACTGGTATAAAGCAGGCCAAAGATATGTCAGGTCCAATTAATGTCAATAAGGAACATCTGTATTTAGGCACCCAAGTTACTTAATGCAAACATTTCATAATTATATACTATAGCACACATGGAGCATTATGAGATGTGGTGTCCCAGTGTGAATAATATTCACATTTTTCAGATCAGTCAGCAATCTTGGTCTGGCTTTGGCTCAGCTTGCCGTCTCCCCATAAGAGCATTTCTTTATAATATTGAATTAAGTACAATCCACATTTTTTCTCTTATCTGTGAAATCTTGTGGTTGTGGCTTGACTGTTTTTATAAAATGAAAGATCCAAGTGCATGTAAAGCTATTTTTTTTCACAAGACATCTGTTTTTTTTCTTATGTGCTTAAAGGCTGGGAAGCAAAGGTTCAAGTATACCACATCATAAAAGACTCTATTTCTGACTGGTTCTTCACCTTATTGAAATATATAGCAGCAAGGAGGAGAACAATGATAGAAATAATTTCCCTCATCTGAATTTCTCATCAAGTTATCTGTGGCTCAGGTTGTTTAGTCCAGGAGACTTCAGAGAGTTAAATAGACCTTGGTTTTATATATCATCTTTTATATTCAGGGTATCTCAAAGCACATAGCAAAGCAATGAGTTCACCACTGGCAGTGCAGTGACTATTTAAGAATATGGATCAGACATTTTCAACTCAACAATAACCCACAGACAGCTTTGTATATTAAAGTACATGTTATTGAGTTGGGCAGGATTAACTGATAGGATTATGAGAAAGGGCCATGGCCCTTTCACCTCTTTTTTGAAGCAGCACCATGAAATAGATGAGAAATTGGCCCAATGCTTCATCTGAAGGATGGCACCTGTAACAGTGTTGTGGTCGCACCCACTGTTGGACCACGGGGGACTTGAAAATAGGACTTGTACCTCAAAGAGTCATATCAACAGAACCAACCAAGGCTGAAAATGTTGGGATGCAAAAGAATCAACCAAACAGAATACTAATGAACTTTTGTGGACTACTTAGAAGGAAGAACCAGGAACACGTATATTAAAACAGGGTTATAGATAACTGGGCTGCTTTAATTCCATCTACCAACAGGTTGTGATTAACAAAATCCAAGAGGAAACAGATGTCAAGACAAGATCAATGAAAACTGGAATATCTGCCAATTTTGCCACTTTATTATGAGCTTTCCCAAGCCTTAGTTCACCAACACCTTTGTTTCCTTCATCCACTCATCTCTGTGCTTTTCACAGCCCCACCCCACATGCCTGCCATAATGAACTGATAATATAACCTAAGCTCTTTAGTAAGCAACTACTGAGACCCCGCCTATGTCAAAGAACACTTAAGCCTGAATGCCCACTTCCAACCCTGTATTTGTCCTGTCTTGTCTTGCTCAGTTTTTCATCACTTATGTCTTCAGAATAAAATTACTTCAGGGCAGGGACAAGTTACCTTTTTGGCACTTGACCTGCTACAGTGCTCTTCCATGTATATTTCCATATATATTTACTATTCAGAATTCCCATTGACTTCAGCAGTATCACATCCAGGTCATCAATAATGCTAATACAGAGAGTGGAAGGGACCACAAAGCTATCTGTTCCAACCTTTTGCCCAAGGTAGGATCATCTGTGCATAAATCATCTCTGACAAATGTTTGCCTAAGACAACCTTTAAAAAAAAAGGGTTTTCACAACATAATAGTCCCAAGTTTGACCCAGTAAGGCACTGGTACCCACTATTATCCATCACCTCTGCTTGCAACCCAGACAGAGATGCACAGTTATACAAAAACTCAGCCAAACATTTTAGATCTTTCACTCCCCAAACTAGTTAAAGTTACAGATTTGGCATTTTGGTAAGAAATGGGAAATGCTAAACATGTGTTGGGGGCCCAGAATCAAGGTCCGGATGTGAATCGTTGTCACTTGCATTCATCTCTGGTAAAGTCTGTGGGTGCACCTGCATGAGGTGCTAACTGCACAGTACAATGTCACAGCACAACCTGTGCTAATACACTACCGCACAGTCGTATTAGTCTACTGCACAGTACTGTCACTAAAAAGGCATTCACCAGTGCTACTGTGCAGTAAGTCTGGCTACTGAGTATTTATTTAGTCTTGATTATACAAGTACTAAATTAAATGCACAGTGACCACAGCACATTAGTGAATGTGTAGACACGCCCTATAATAACTAATGCAATGTATCGCCACATCACATGGATGAAAGAAACATTATATGATTTAAACAGGGAGAACTGAGAATCCAAGAGAAATGGTGGGCAAGGAAAAGATATGTTAGACCCTACAATGCTGAAATGTTGCACTTTTTGAGGAGCCTGTGTAGAAACGAAACCCAGAGCAAATGGGGTGACCTGAGGGAAGGAAGTGCCTAGCAATCAATATAGCAGCATGTCAGAAGTAAATTGTCTAAGTCTTGGCTAAGAAATTTGCACCCAGATCTTTTTAATGACTAATGAGAGGTCATCATCTTTCTCCATACAGCAGTTTGAACATACAAAAGTGTTTATGTGATTCCTCTCCCACACGCTGCTCCCTTCAATCCACCAATAAAACTTTTGGAAAAAAAAATAAAGGTAAATGAAACGTATACATTCTAATTATAAGCATACTGGAGTACAGCTTGCATCTAAGTCGGCTAACATCCAGTAATACCAACAGAAGGATAAAGACAGCAGAAGTGGCCCCACGCCAGAAGAAAGAGAAAGATAATTTGACAACTTTAAGGGGGAGAGTAATGGCAGAAGAGATTGCACCTCCAGTGATGCCTTTGGTGTGGGTGAAGGATAATCATGAACCCATGTCACAAGGTTAGGTGCGAGGAGACCTGGGTTCCAGTACTAGGTCTGTCACAGATTCTTCTTTGACTTTGGTGAAAGTTACTCTACCACCATATGTAGGCAAAGCATGGTGGCCAAGGAGAGGAAAACCTGTTCCTGAGTGGAGTGGTGACACTGATAAGGTTTTAAACAGTGACAGTAAGACCTAAAGCAAAGTAGTGATGCGCTACATCACTGCACAGTGTGCTGCGGCAACATAGCGACCATGTGGGTTTACGTGTGATTGCCAGCTACATCACCATAGCAGAGCGCTCCCCCAGTACAGTGAGTTGCTACAGTGATGTAGCTGGGAAATTTAGCTGTGTGCCACATGCATGGTGTAATAACAACCCACACTGCACACACCATGCCATAGCAACATCGCTGTACAGTGACGTGTAGTCGCACCCTAAATTTCCAGCATTGCTACCATGGGGCGTTAAAACCTTTGGATCCTATCCTGTCCAGTCCTGGATCACATGACTCCATTCTAAACCAGTGCCCAATGCAAGCTGGCACAAAGACCTGCTACATGGGGACAAAGATTTATGAGGAGGTTACAGTGCCTACAGCTTTCTTCCAGTGCTCCCACCACAGGGCTTATACATTATAGGGGGCTGTGTATGACCCCTCCCTTCCAGTTCTCTGTGAATTTACTCCTCTACTACTCTAACTTCCCACATGTACGAATGGAGATAACATGAATAAATAGTTACCACGAGGGCAGGGAGTGAATTAATGAAAACATGATGAGATATTATGAGCAAGTAGCCTGGGACAAAAAAGGTAGTAAAGCTTCCAGTTCTGTCCACGTTTCTCTGTCAATGTGTGACTCATGTTATTCACTTCCTACAAGAGTTTGTTTTAAGCTTTCTGTCAGAGATTTTTTTTTCATAGTTGTTAAAACACCAAATTGCTTTTAAAAGTATCTTTGGGGACCTGCCCTCCCAACTCATTCATCTTCATTTTTAAGAAGGAGACAAACTTCTGATTTATGTTTCAAAGATGACATGACATCAAAGAGCTTGAATATTAAATGCCTTAATTACAGATGAGAGCCTGATAAAACAAAATCACTGCTGGAATTTTATTAAACAGGAATTAACAACTGCAGTCATGAAGACATAGGCTACAGCAGCCAGCCTAGCCCCATGTATTAAATGATTATTTTTGGCAATGGAGAATAATATTTTTCGCGCGTGTATAATTATAATGTAAAACTTCAAATTGCTAGCTTCAAAACTGGTAGCTTCACAACCACACTGAAATTACCCATTGTGCCAATCATTTTCATACTCGCTTTGGTATTTCCTTCTACCCTTGTTACAGGTTCACAGTGTTTTCTGTTGAAGTAGAATCCCTTTGGTCACAATGGCCGCATCCAGATGAGTGCAGACATTTGGTTCCCCAGGAACAAGTCACAGTGGTATACCTTGCGCCACTGTGATTTGTCCCTGGGGAATGGCCATGCCACATGGTAGGTTACCCCATGGTGGGGTAGGGGGGCCTGGGGCCAGGAACCTTGCTGCCCCAACAGCTTTACCTAGGGTCCCGGGGGCCTCAGGGAGCTGCAGCCAGAGTGTGGCTCCAGCCAGCTGGGCTCCGGTTTGGGGCAGCACGTGCTACTGCCATGTGCACAGCTCCGCTTTTTTTTGGCATAGGGTTTTTTAACCCTGGGATCTCCTGAGGTCAAATCCCACCCTTCCCCTCCGCCCCAGCTCCCCCATGCTGCAAGGTAACAGTGTGGGGAATGCCTGCATGTGTGGTGTGTGGCACTGCAACACATATCTCATGTCTGCCTTTATCTGGACACAGTCAATGATAGCTTATTGTCTGGCATCTTTTGGCTTCTACAGAGGTCAGCAGCAGCTTCTGAGACATGAATTGGTCTCATAAAGGGCACAACTTGAAGTCCTGTTACTTTGGCTATTGGAATGAGAGGGCTTGGTTCACCACTCAGTTAATCCACTTTCTATGCTGGTTTAACTCCTTGTTTATGTTATTCCAGTTTGGGTGGACTTAGGAGACTGTAGACAATACTTTGCATTACAGAATAGTTTTGCTCCAGTAGCAAAACGGGCTATATGATCTAGTAGACTTTTCCATGTTAACTTATGTGATTTGCTTGTCTCTGGGTAGAGTGCAAAAAGATGTCTCTTTAAAAATAGGGAAAAAAAGATTATTCAGACTTTGGCATTTAAGATAAAACCGCATCAGATGAGGACTTACGGAGTCATATTTGTACTAAACATTTTTATGATATGGATGTAAGTCTACCTATTGTTAACATGTGCCAAGTACTACAGTGAATCTCGTTAGGAAACTTTCCACTAATTTCTATCTAGTGGTTAGAGAACATCCATCTGGGTTTGGCCTGTCCATTACTGCATTTGACATCAGAGACCCTCATGGAATGAAGCTGGCAGGTTTTATAAGGGAGCAAGCTGGGAGTTTTCTGGTCAGGCCTGTTAGAGCTTGTGCTAAGCATCCCTTGATTATAAGTCCCACTTTTATAACAATACTATTGCTTTGGGTCACAGATCACAGAGGAAGTTAATAAAAGAGTTTGGATTAGGACACAGAACTGGCTTTGAATCCCTGGCTTTAACCAAGTCTCTACTTTTTTGTATTTCACACTGTAGGAATTAGTTCCATCACCCCTAAGAAGTTTATATAGTAAGAACATATAGAAAATGGAGTCAGTAATAGCACTATGCAGACAGGTTTAGATAGCTTTAGAGGTCCTCCCAGCTAGAACACACTCCATGAGGTCTGGAGAAATTCAGGTAATTTTGACTCCCCTGTTGTGTGCCCTTATTTTGTCTGTGATCAAAAGCAGAAATCTTTTGGCATGTACCATCAATTCAAATCCAAATTTGAAATTTACCACCAATTCAAATCCAAGCTAGAAACCGCCCTGTTAGTTTTGTTCTGTTCCTTACCACTTTGCGCTATACACACAGTGTTAGGAACAATTCAGGCAATGAAAATTTATGAATAACTTGGTTTTAGCTTCCCAGTGATGAGGCCTGACTAATTTTAACCACATATGATGATAATTATTACCTAAAGCGTGTAATAGACCATATTGTTAAGCTCAAGGAATTGCTATATATTATTTCTGTTTGCAGAGTGGTAGAGTGTTTGGGTATGTTCTCTGGTTTAACATGGAAATATAAATAGCAGTTCTTTTTGTGCTTTTATTTTTTCTTTAAACCTCAAGGCTTGTTTGGAAAGGACAGCTTGTCAGCATAGTTCACTCCTAAACTCAGCGACTTTCTGTTTACAGCATGAATGAGACATATACAGTCTGCTGGAGCACATGAGTTTACTGCAGTTGAGAAATCTAGTGCATCTTGTGCCTCCATATACAGGTGTGGTAATAGTCACACATCTCTAGTGTTCGGAGCATGAGGTTTTATTTCCAGTGGAACAGATTCAGCCATTTGCAACTCCCTGTGAAACTGCACAGGTAACCGCATGAGAGATCTCAAATCTGAAATGAATCCAAATCACTTCAACTGCAGGAACCTTTGGTGTTCAGCAGCACACCTCATTTCTAAATCCTGCTTGGGTTTCACAGAAATTTCCATCCTGCACATTAATTCAGAGTTCACTTTATTAATCTCATCAGCTCTTAGAAGTTGGGAGAGAAAGGAGTTGGGATTAATAACTGATAGGAAATTTAAGACATTTTATCTGAGTCAGTATTGAGTCATGTCCCCCAGATGGCGCTAGGGGCACCTGTGTTGTGACATCTTTCAGGTAAAGCAAAGTTGAATATCCTCAATACTTGTAGGTATTAAACATCATATGGCACAGTTTAAAAAAGCAGTTTACTCATGTATTTGTTTTAGTAATCCTATTCCAATTCTAATTCAGTAGTTACATTTTGCCTACTTTCTTCTGTATAAGAACTTGGATAAAGTATTATTCACTTCTTATCCTAGATTGCTGTTACTATTTGCTTTCAAATGGCTACCCTGTTCTACCCCAGAGCTGGCAACTTATCAGCAGTGAGTGAAATGGTTCTTATAGAGTTTGTAAAGTATTTTAGAAAGGAAGCTGTTACATAACTCATGGTATTAATACCTTAATAATAGAAATAAATCTGGAGTTTCACATAGCCCATAAACCTTGGAGCAGATTTACAGTGTTCAAGTCCACAAGGGCTGCTGTGAACCTGCATGGAGTTGATGAAGCCTTTATTGCAACAGTTTCAGTGATCTTCAGGCTCATGCCAGCTAGATTTAAGGTAGCTTGGCATGTCCACATGAACTGTAGTATAAGCTCCCAACTGAAGTGCATATCTTAACTGTTTTGAGACAGTACCAGTTCAGTGCCACCTCCAGAGCAGCCTGTAGACGGGAGGCAGGTCTTGAAGGATAGACCGAGAAAGGAATAGAGCATACTGGGATCTCAGGGGGATTAGCAAGGCAAATTTGATCCAGTAATCCTGCACTCCTGCAATGTCTGATAGGGGCAATGAGAGTGGGGGAATACATTTCTACCTTCTGTCCTTGTGCTGGAATGTGTGCAGGGTTGAATCTGCTGTTTAGGATATCATAACTAAGGGTATACTTATACAGTGCCATACAGTGCCATAGTGCTAGATTGTTTAGACTTAGTACTTCTCCACTGTACTGCAATGAACAGTAGAGATGTGCCGTAAACAAAAGGTAAAATATAGAAGAATCTGGTACTCTAATTGCAGCCAATTATTAATCACTCGGCACCATTATTGGACTGGGCATTTTACATGTCTAAAATACTGTAACTTTTCAAGGCTAGGACCTAAGCAATCTGGCAAAATAAATATGTTCAATACATAGGAGTGTAGAAACTAGTTGGAGAAGATTATATGAATGTAAAGGGGAAAATATACCTTTTAAGCAATGCACTTCATTTATAAAAGGAAGCCTGTGAGGAGCAACCATCAACCAAGTGCAGGTTTTATCTTTGTCCCACTGATGATAGTGTTCAGATATCTTACATTTTGGGATCCACCTGGTTGTGCTGTTGGCCAGGAAGCCCCAGCCTGTGCGATTCCATGGCAAACAGGGAATAGCTACCGACTGGTATGGTTGCAATTCCAGCTCTCTCTTCTCCGAGTCAGACAGCTCCTAGAGACAGAAGCAGTGAATAGTTTCATGTGATGGCCTAAACTGCGGTGGTGGCTTCAAAAAAAAAGAAAGAAAATGAATTTTCATTTCAGAGCCAAGGTGTTGCTGCAGAATGTCAAAGGCAGGTGTCACATGCTCCAAACACTATCCACAGGAGAGAGTTCACAGCCATGTGATAACCCACTGCTTCCCACTGGGTATTTAAACATGCCCATCTAGGCTTATTTAACTCAACAGTTCTGATTAGAAGGCCTTCCCAACCTGTTGATTTCCTCCTTCTCCATAACAAGTTTCTCAAGCAGGCTGGTAAACATTGGGTATATTTAGTTAAGATTCCCTCAGGGAAAATAAATGTCCTTACTTTCAAGTCCCAGATACTCAAGTGTTAGTTATAGATTCATAGATTGTAAGGAGCTGGAAGGGACCTTGGAAGATCATTGGGTCCAGTCCTCTGCACCAAGCAGGAAAGACAGTGGGGGTCTAGTGACCCCAGTGAGGTGACTGTCCAGTCTCCTCTTGAAGTTTTCCAGAGTAGGTGATTGCAGAACCTCTGGAGGGAGCTTATTTCTGATGCTAGGCCTACTTTTTCCTGCTATGCCATTCACGGGTAAAGCTATTTCATAGAAACGTCAAGCTGTGTTGTCATTTAGGTTAAATGTCAGATGTGCTGGTTCTCCACACACAGCTCTTACCAAATAGTGGTGTATTTGCCTATATGTTTGACTTTTATGAGGTATGCTTCACAGGGTACGTTGTAATATTCGAACCAAGAGGGAACAGGGTCTAAGATGCAGGAACCCAGGAGCAGGGATCGGGAATGGGATTGCATACTCTGGGTGGCAGAGAAAGGCTTGGGAGAAACACAGGAAGCAGTATGAAGAGCAGGAGGACATGACAGCAGAGATGTAGATAGGGATAGGAGCATGATCTTAAGAACGTAAGGACTGACATTTATTGGGTCAGGCTGTAAGTCCAGTATTACATGTCACACAGTAGCAGAGAGGGGAGAATGAACAGGGTGTGAGCAGGGTGAGCAGAATGTGGATCTTGGTGTATATAATGTCATGAGAAGCCAGTGGGAAGTCATTGACATGGACATTAACAAAATTCTGGTGGAATTAGAAGGCCAGGAAAAAAACCAGGTAAGCATGCAGGTCAGGGAGTTATAATAAAATAAGACTAAAACTTCGAAGTGAAAGGTAAGAAAGAAACATAGGTGGTTTGGAGTGAGGAGAAAAGAAGAAGAATGAAAAGCAGAGTAAGAGAGTTTATTGGATGGTAGGAACTATTTTTCTTGGAGAAATTGCCAAGCCCTTGGGCAGAAAAAGACGGGGAGAGAAGACTAGACAGGGATCTGAGGAGACAGCCCTGAACGGAGAACAAACTTCAGGTACTGAAGATACAGGAGAAAATCACAGAGGCAGAACAGGGGCATTTAGAGCAAGGAAAGTGGCAGTGCTGCAGGAGGGAAACATAAATGTGGGGTGGCTCTTTAAAAGCCAAATGGAAAATGTTTCACACTCTTTTAGGCTGGGTCCCCATATGGTTTTTCCTAGAAAGCTCATTGCTACCAAAAAGTGCCAGGTGTAATTAAAATTCTTCCTTTTATCTGCAGTAGGAGCTGATGGACTGCTGGCTTGAGCAAAATGGCTGGAGTTCCCTTCTGGCTCAGTTTTCTACTTAGCCGGGGAACTCGGGGGGTTCAGAATTCCACCGCTGACTTGGCATTGCTGAGGTTCGCTATTGGACGTCAGACAAGTCACATCTCCCACCTCCCTTGTGCCTTGCGAAACCTGGGATTTAAGGGGGAAATGCAGGGACTGCACTGACACTCTGCTCTGGATCTGAATAGAGTTTTTGTGAGTTAACAAATCAAATGTGTGGAGGTTTGCTGAGCAAGACCTACAAAGAATGGCCTCCAGTAGAAGAACTTAGCACAAGGTTTACCAGGGCCAGAGAGTGAGTGTCTTTTTCAGATCTTCTGGCAGGTTTGCCCCTCTCCATCTGTCCTGTGCAGTGGGAAAGGTCCTGATTCAAATTGGGCTGTGGAAACAGGAAAAATACACACACATGGCCATCCACTCGCCAGCCTGGAAACCACTCATTAGCAAGCCTGGTTTGGCCACCAGTCGTGTAGACACTTCTGCCACCTTGTAAATTCCTTGGACACTAAGAGACGTGGAAAGAGACAAACACTTTCCATTCCCCAATAGAAAAAAAATGGACAAACCAGCCATTATGCCCAACTTGTTACTCAGTAATGGGAATGGCATTGAATTGCACTAATTACAACATTCGGAGTTTGGCAGGGATGACTGGGTTTCCTTCCCAGCTCTGGCACTGACTGGCTGGGAAATGTGGAGTAAGTCATTTCACCTCTCTGCATCTCAATCTCTCCCAGAAGTAGATTGGGGTTAATGATATTTCCCCAGCCTCTCCACTTGTGAGCTATTCAGGATTTAACTAATTAGCATTTGTCAAAAGATTTCAAATGAAAGGTACTAGAAGAAGGGGCAAAGCCTTTCTTGTCAGAAATGAATCATGCTTGGCTTTGTACCATCTTTTATGAAGCCATTCAGTACATTGGGCAGAGCTTGGCAATTGCCTGACATTTCCATTGCCTGATTAATCTCATCAGCAAGAGGCCACTGGATCCATATCAAACAACCCTTTTCTTGTGTGCTTGTATATATTTATATTACGTAGATTCTATGTATTTAATGAAGTAATTATGCGTGCTAACCAGATTCCTCGAGAAAAACCACATATAAAGTTTCCCACCATTCTTGCACTGATAGTTTTTTTCTTCCCTAACCTTATTAATTTATGAAGCAGCTAATTATGATCCCTCCAGGCTAAATAACTGTACAGTTAGAGATGCAGTAGATGACTGGGTACGGCATAGCAGTGGAAAGCATTTTTCTCTTTGCCTATTACATGTATTGTTTTAGGTAATTAACATCCACTTTGTAGTGGCAACACAGACGCCTCGCTGTCTGTACAGCTTCTTGGCTCTTATCCTTCACAATACTCCTGGTACACTCCTTGCAAAATTATGTGAAGTGTTATATAATTCTCCAGGTTGAAAGCAATTGTGCACATCCAGGTTAAACAGGGATGTGTGTGCGTGTGTGCATGTGTGCGTGTGTGTGTGTGTGCCAAATATTTCAGGTCTTTTCCCAGGGTACATTTTGCCCAAGGCCATTTCAAATAAATTTCACTGAGACTTCTCCTCTGTCAACCTACTTACTTGCCAGTAGCTTCTGGGGTTTCAGTACTTCTGAAAGTACCACTTCCGTGTTATGCATGTCAGGTCAGTGTTTGTTGCTATTTATTATTATTTTAATGCTGACAGTGTATTCAGTTATGGACAGTACAAAGCATGAAGTGCACCCGTGTCAAAAATCTCACAATTTGAAAGACAGACATGTATAACTGGTTGAACTTGGAAGTCTAGGAAAAGTCTAGGAAGAAGGGCAACTTAGTGTTCCTGCTCCTGTTAAATAAACTTCATTTAAGAAATCTTTCTTTAAGGGGGCCTTGAAAGCACTGAGCAGGGTGGCTTGGCAAGCCAGGATGGGAAAGCATTCTGTGCATGCATGGCAGAATGGAAAAATGAACTTGAACTTGAAGGCATTTAAGATCCGAACTATCTTAATATAAAGTCCTATTTGGAATCCTCAGGAACTGCAGCGGCGTTGCCGGTTACTAAGCCTCCGCTACGGAATATTTGGGACAGAAGCAAATATTGGTCCATGCTAAAACTGAGTTATTGGATTACTGGAAGGCTGAATGTTTCTTTTGCATTTCCAGGCTTTTTTAAGGTTTAATGTTTGAGTCAGTGAATGATGTCTCCCTGGATGGCCTGATTTTAATAAATGTGCACTCCTAATTTGTCGACATGCAAATTCTAATGCACACAGAGCTGCTGCTTTGCATCTGCAAAAAAAGGCATAACAGCTGCACCTGACTTCACTCTGTGTTTGAGTGCTTGCATCTGAGCTTAGGTATGCAAATACTTTGCTCGTGATTTTTTTTCCCCTAGTCGTCAATGCTTTGTATCATTTCTGATGCTCAGAAAGCTGATGATCAGATGGAACTGCCAGAGCAAAGTACAGTGTGGGGTAATACTCTGTGGGCATGTCTATACGCTCATTAGTGTGCTGTAATTACCGCATATTAAGTTTAGCACTCAGTTAACTAAGTACTAAATCAATATGCAGTAACTCGTGCTACTTTGCAGTAGTGCCAGCGTACAGCTTTTTAGTGATGCTTACTGTGCAGTAGCCTAATACTACTGCGCAGTATCATATTAGCATGTTTTTTCCTGGCATGCTACTGTGCAGTGTCATTAGGTTACTGCGCAGTTAGCGTCTCGTATAGATGCACCCTGTAAGTTTCATTGCATAACTGCTCACGGCATCCCAGCCATACTATGTAACACTCCCTGTGATTCCAGATGTAAGCAGTGATTGCCAGCTTTGGCTCTCAGCCTCAAATAGTATCAATTAGCATTTGGTTCTGCTGGGTTCAGTGGAGCAGTGCTAATTCACAACAGGCAATCTACCCTACCATGTCAGTGCAGAAAGAACAGATATCACTGACCAGCGCTCAGTCTCATTTTCAGTTGTAACTTGAGATGGGCTTTCTGATACTAGACTTGTTAGTTCTGTATATGTCTTCCTTGAAACCTTCTTCCTTTTCCTGCTTAATACCTACGTGTGAATCCTGTGTTTGGAATGATTTACGGAGGAGACATTTAGGTGAGCTTGCCAATGTTTTCAGGCTCATCAAATTTGCTCTTTTTATTTTCAAGATATGAATCTATCCGTTTGCAGATTATATTAAATTAATAAATCAGCGAGTGTGTTGTAAGCCAGTCATGACAAATATTCAAATTAGATGGAAGTTAAAAACAAGGAACAGAATACATGGGAGATAAAAAAAGCAATGAACACAAACAGAGCACTGGAATAGTAAAAACGCCTAAGGGCAAATGCTTGATGGACAGTCTCAAGACTGGGATTTTATTGCTATTTATTTTTTTTTGCTACTGTAAAGCTGCAGGCATCTAGCTTTTCTGATGATAACTGATGATGTTTTTTATTCGGTTTCTTGATTAATTGATTAATTACATATGTATCAAAAGGCAAAGGGCTTTGGTATTGCTTGGCATTAAAAAAATCAGGTGGGTATGGGTGGCTGATTGTAACTTTGGAATAGCTCCGGTTGCTGTATTTACAAACACTGCCTTGGCACCATCTGGTGGTGAAGATTTCTGCTGGTCAATATCTGATGTACAGGTCGAAACGGATCTGAATCATCTGCTATATCCCCTAAGGCAGGGGCGGGCAAAATATGCCCTGCAGACTGGATCCAGCCTGCCAAGAAATGTTATCCTGCCTGCGGTGGGTCCCTCAACTCTGCCCGACCCAGGTGTGTGGGGCAGCCCAGGCCATGGCACAGGCTGCTGGTCCTGCTACCCCTGGGCATGTGGCAGGCTGGGGTGGTGTGGCGGCTGGACTCAGCCCATGGAGACCAGCCAGGACAGTGATAGGCTGGGCACACTTGGCTGGGTGGATGGGATGGAGCCATGGGTGGGTGCAGAGTGGCATCTGGGAGTGGGGCAGGCTGGAGGGACCAGAGCTGGGATCAGGGGCCCA
Source organism: Crocodylus siamensis (assembly GCF_052110815.1). Classification (NCBI taxonomy): domain Eukaryota; kingdom Metazoa; phylum Chordata; order Crocodylia; family Crocodylidae; genus Crocodylus; species Crocodylus siamensis. Next base: position 16,959,329 of record NC_143404.1, on the reverse strand, counting down.
GTGAAAATGTGGGGCTGGAACCGAAAGCAGAACCATGATCTGCTTCCCGCATGCTCCCCCATGGAAGTGGCACCCATTGCAGGGATGTGTGGGGGAGTGGATCACAGCTCTGCCCTGGGTCCCAGCCCCATGCTGTCACCATCCCATGGCTTCAGTTCTGGCCCCGCCTCCCCATCCCACTTACAGACACTGCTCCCCACCCACCTATGGCACCATCCCATCCACCCTGCCTGGTCCCAGCTGGTCCTCATAGAGAGCCCGCCTGCTTGCCCACCTACTCCATCTGGTCCCCCCCACCCCTGGTATGTGCAGGGTGGATGGGCCCAGGCTGGATAGGATCAATTGCCACACACCAAACCACGCTGGGTCAGCAATCCCCAGCCACCATGCTGAGCTGGGTCAGCACCCCCTCCCCACCCCCATTTGCAACAGCTCACCAAAACTCCTTAAGTGGCCCGCCAGCCCAAATAATTGCCTACCCTTGACCTAACACCCCAAATGTCACGGTTACCTTAAAAATTCTGTATCTCAAAGATATACAGCTTCCCTGTCCATTTGCACATGGCTCATGTCTTTATACTTTTGCCACAATTGATGAGCGCAACTGAAGAGAGGATCACAAGTGGAAGAACAGGAGGATGAGGATGATAGGAGGCAGCAGTATGAAGATCTCCGTAACAGCGAGTCAGAATCAAGGTATATGAAGGAGCTAGGAGAGGACTGCAGAATAGATAAGGTGTATTGCAGGGCAAGACTGAAGAGTATTGGAGAAGCTAAGGAGGTTCTAAACGGAAAGAACGAAGACAGGCTTGTCCAACATACAGCCCGCCAAGCCATTTTATCTGGCCTGAGGTGCCACCACTGCTGCCGCAGAGCGCAGAGACGGTGGCGGCAGCGAGACGAGGCGAGGTGAGGCAAGGCGGGCAGGGCCAGCCCGCAGGCCCCAGCCGGCAGTGAGGGGAGGGGAGCTGCTTACCCGCACAGGGCTGGGCTCATCAGTAAGCCGCCACTGCCCCGAAGGCTGCACAGCGCTGCCCCAGCCGCACCTGATTAGATGAGCTGGGGACAGTGCATGCAGCTTGTTCTCTGGCTCTGCCCCTTGCCCCAGGGTGTGGCCGGGGGAGCTGCAGCATGGCCTATGCCCTGCCCACATGCTTTGTGGACGGAGGCATGGGGCAAGTTGCCACGCGGAGCTGGGGGCACCTCGGGGCTGGGTTGGGGTGGACAAAGGCATGTGGTAAGTTCCTGCGTGGAGCTGAGGGTGCCTCGGGGCCAGGCCGGGGCTGCGGGGTGTGCAGGTGCCGGAGCCAGGCTGGGAGGGAGGCAGGAGGAGCCCTGCCCACGGGCTGCATTTGTCCCTCACGCTGGGACATCTAGGATGGAGAGATACAAGGGAGGGTATACATGCACACACATGTGCACATACACACCTGCATGCACGCTGAAGTGTGTGGCAGTGAGCAGAGCCAGAACAGCTGTCAGGAGCACAGTGCCTTTCTCACCACAGCCAGGGCTGCAGACTGGGGCACTGGCCAGACTGGGGGCTCTGCACGGGTTCTGCCTGACTCACACCTCTGGCCCTGGCCCTGTCCCCATCCTGACACCTGCAACTGCATCCTGGCCATGAGTCCCTGACTGGGCAGGGGCAGCCAGCCCCAGCCTCACACTCCCCTCTGCTTAGGGCAGGATGTGGCCAGGCCAGACTGGGCTCTCCACATGGGGCTGCAATGCGGCTGACTTTGACTCAGCCCATCAGCATACAGCCAGGATGCAGCAGCAGGTGCCAGAATGGGGCCAGAGCCACGAGTCAGAGCAGGGCAGACAGAGCACATGCAGCATCCCCAGCCTGGCCAGCACCTCCGTCCCCAGCCCTTGCTCCAGTGACAAAAGTACCATGCTTCCCGGCACATCCAGACCCACTTCATTGTCACTTTCTGCACCTTCATTGGTGTCAAACGTCATGTGACATCACTTCCTGATGTGATACTACTTCTTGAGAGGTCTTTGAATATGGCTCGCTGGCCCACTGGGTGATAAAAAGTTCGTGATCCAGCCCCACATTCAAAAAGGTTGGACACCGCTCATCTAAGAGATTGTTGTTACATGTTAAAACTAAAATGCTATGGAAAAGTTATGGGGGAGAGTTAGCATAGCACCAGTCCATAGCAAGTTGAGGTCTAGCCAACACCATTGGTCCTTATATTTGCAAGCCTTAAAGTCACTACATTAGTTTTTAATTATAATCTTAATCAGCTTTCCAAGTTTTATACCAAAATTGCAAAATGAAAGAAGACTTTCCTTTCATTAGCTTTGAACCTATTCAATTTGTGTTTCTCCGGGGGTGGAGAGGCAGGGGGAGGGATGCGGGGGCATTATTCTTGAAGCATTTGTTTTTCTGGAGCACAATGGAAGCATTAGAAACTTATTTGCTTATTTATAAAGCACACATACTTTTTATGAACCTATTGATAGTTCCTGTTGTCTTCCTAGTACCCTGGGGAGGCATGCAAGAAGTTTCCCAATATCTAACAGATCAATCAGCAGAGAGGAGAACTGTGTCACTCAGCAGTGACACTTGCTAACAGAGAAGCTGCACGTGGAAGTGGATTTAGTAGTTCCATAGAACCATAGAGAAATAAGGCTGGAAGGGACCTCAGCACATTACCTACCCCAGCTGCCTGCTCAAAGCAGAAACATTACTGTTTAAAACATCTCAGCCAAGTGTTTGTTCAGTACAGAAGATGCCATAACTTCTCTCAGCAACATTTTCCAGTCCTTAACCACCCTTGTGGGTTAGAAAGCTCTTCCTCATATTCAATTTATAGTTCTTTTCTTGCAATTTAAGACCAGTACCTTCTTGTTCTGTCCCCTGTGGCCACAGAAGAGTCTATCACCATCTTCCTTATAGCAACCATTTTTGTATTTGAAGACTGTTATTGAACTCTGTTCCCCTGCTCCCATCTTCTCTTCTTCAGACTAAATAATCCTGGTTTTTCCAATCTTTCTTCAATTATCATGTTTTTTAAGCCCCTACTCATTTTTTTTTTGCTCTCCACTGGGCCCTTTCCAATTTGTCCATGTCTTCCTTGACTTGTGATGCCCAAAGCTGAATATTGTACTCCAGCTGAGGCCTCAGCAGTATTTCCTTTTTTAAAAAAAAACCTTTTAATTAATTGTTTTCAGAGATGATTATGCAAAACAATAGAACTACAGCAGTATAGGGATTACACCGAACCGTGTGGGGTGACTTACACAACACACTCCTATCTATGCCAGTTATGAATAATGCAGCCATCCCAGATCCATGCCAGGAAAAAACTTGATACCAAACCAGCTTGCATTCCCTAGATACACAAAGTGTAACCAATAGATTAAAATTCATACTCTGGAGCTCTCTATAAAAAGCATCTATTAGCTGAGAAATTTAAAAAAGGTTGGCACATAAGAAAGAGCTGTTAGTTACCAAGTTGTATCAATATAAACAGCACAGAGAACAAAGTTTTATTTTAGATCATTGTATAAAAATTGCCACATGAACCTTTAGAAGAAAACAAAAGTTGTTCTACTGACTGGCTTTTTTTTGTGCATGTTGGAAAGCTTTATTTACTAACGTGCACGCTCTGTTTCTCTGCTCACATGATCACTTCAAAATATATACGTTGATATGGGAATGGTAAACTTTTAATTAAAATTCCCTCCTTGCTACCCATCATTTCTGTTAAAAGCTTATTTTATGAGGAAACAAGGCCGTATAGGGCTTTATATTTGTTTTTCACACACTATGCAAGTAAGCACTGTTTCTGTGAACTAAGCTCTCATTATACATGTAAATAATCCTTTAAAGCAGTAGTTCTCAACCCTTTTCATACTGGGTTCCATTTGCCAAGATCGATGGCTTGTCCTGACCCACACCCTGCTGGCTCTGCCAGTGCCTGACCCACAGTCCCTCCCCCCTGGGCCATGCTGGGACCTCTTACTCCCAACCTGCAGCCCCCTGCCCCTCCCAGCCCTGTTAAAGGGGGCCCCCAGCTGCCTCCATCCCAGTCAGGCTGGAGCGATGTGGCTGCAGCAATTCTGGTTCATGTAGGTGTCAATGGAGCAAGTCCAGCCCAGCATGGGCTGGAAGGAGGAGGAGGGGAGGCCTGTGGCACGCACACCCTGGGTTGGGGCTCTTGTGCTACACCAGGCAGACTGGTCACGGCCCCTCCACCCCCCAAGCAACATCTCCCAGCTGCCCCACTCCTCTGAGCATGGTACCAACCCTGGTGTTGCCAGCCTGATCATGTAGCAACCCCCTGCCCCTTCCCCTGCACTTGCTGATGACCCCTTGAAATATTTTTGCAACCCATTTTTGGGTCATGGCCCATCGGTTGAGAAATGCTGCTTTAAAGGGCCAGATCAGTCGGTGTAAACTAATGTAGCTCCAGTATAATACGTCTCAGTTGAAGTTGCATGGATGTGTGCTCCAACATAGACAGGCTCTGTCTGAAGCATGTATGTTTCCCATCATATTTTTCACCTCCTTCCCTTTTTGCTAATCCTCTGTACTGCTCTTCTTTTTTCTGGTGGTTTCACGGAATATGTATCTATTGCAGAAATGCTGAAGGGAAGGCAACCAGATTGGAATTTTTGCCAATTCTTGTCCGCTCAGCACTGAGGTTGTAGTTGTATCCTAGACAAAATATGAACCAGAACTTATATTTTTTTCCTAAACATTTTATAGCAATGGAACTGTACTGCACGCAGGCTGATCATATTTGAATTTGAATCCTATTCATAGGCTGAATGCCACAGAGCATTTCAAAAATATTGGTTAACATGTTATGACACCATCTTGGAAAGCTCATGGCGGTTTTAAAAACTCACCTCTATATGTATAATTGCCAAATATATCTTCGCATTGCACAAAAAGAAATACATAAAATTAATGTTAACACCAATCACAATTTCAAGTCAAGAAAGGCCCTGGATCTGTGATGAGAGCAATACCCCCTTCATTTGAAATCCCTCTTCAATTCACAGAAATCTACGTACATTTTGCTAATTTGTAGGCTTGGCATCTAGGAGTTTCGATCTGAAAGCTCAAACTGAAATTCAACCCCTATGTGGATGTTTCTAGTCCACTTGTCCTGAAAGTTCCCTTGAAGTTCAGCTCAGGTTTACAAAAGCTTGGTCAAATCCAGAAATCCAGACTGGCTTTCTGATTTGTAGGACATTTTTCAAATTGGGAGAAATTTGTGTGGTGGTTTGGGATTTTGTAATAAGCATTTCACCAGACTTTACTGCAGTATTGTGCAAATAAAGAGCTTTAACCCTCATCCAGCCCCCTCCCCCTATCAACCACACACACACACTCCTGATAAAACAGCAAGTAATAAACAATTCCTGTAAAAGTAACCTACATCTTGGCTTACTAGGAGCAGAGAGAACATAGAACAAAATACCTTTTTATCTTTGCTCTGTGGGCCAAATATATAAAACAGAGTTGCCAAACACAAATTAATGTGTAATTATTTTTCTTGCCTGAATCATTTTCTTTCATGTGTCATAACATGCAGGGTAAATAGCGCCACACCTTTTTACTTTAATTGTAGTAATCTGATCTCTCAGCCACAAGAAAGCCTTTTCTAATACCTTCTTCAGAATGGACTTTCAAGGCAAAGCAACAATAATCAGCTCTTCAATAATCTTCAGTAATCATCTCTACTTTTGTTTTAGGGGAAAGGGTTGTGTTAATAGTGCCTAAGTGCCAGGACCACATAGTACAAACGTAGTGCTCTAAAAGACACAAACAGGTACATTCTTGACAGGTGACTTAAGGTGATGATGGATTTTTTTTTTCTTTCTAATTCACCTGGTGACTAATTATTTGCATGATAAACGTAAGGCTACCTGGCTTTATGTTAATACTATAATGGGAAATATGTTATATCATTTATCTGCTGACATTGTCTCAAAGTTTTGAGGAACACAACTTGAGAGGCAGGTGCCTTCATAGCTTGATCGTCAAGGATCTTCTATGCCTGAAGGATCATTAATACAAATAGCTTTTCATTGGCTGGGTCTAGCCCATGACTCAGATTGAGCACTCCTGTTTATTCACTAGTGTAAATATTCTTTCTGCTCTGGAGACAAGATATTTACTCCAATATTGATTCTGGTAAATAGAAAAACAGATCACTTTTAATAAATATTTAAATCTCTTGTTAGCAATGATATATTATTAAAAATAATTGCATGAGAAAGTAAAGAGAGGCAGGATGTAAATCAAAAGGTTCTGTTTATATACTTCAGAGACCTGCTTCAGAGGGCATTGAAGTCAATGGGAGTCTTTCCATTGCTCCAGTACCCAAAGTGAGGCTTTGAGGATCCATACCTACATGAATGTTTCAGTTACTTGAAATCAAATGGATATTTGACTTCAAGCTTTCTTAAGGCTATATAAATTCTGTTTTGACACTGGCCACCAGTAAATGCTTCAGTGTTTGAACATGATGTATGTGGGGAAGTTTGGACAGAGGACTGTCATCTGGACATTTTACATGCTGAGTATCTACACAAGGCTCTTATTACACATCAGCCTAATAAGTGCGCAGTAGGGTGTCACAGCAAAACCCCTGCTGCATGGTGCTGCATAGGGGAAAAGGATGCATGCATCTGGCGTCCGATGTCCAGACTCAGTCCAATTGGACCCATGTCTCATGATTCCTGTTTCTGAGGGGAGGAACCCCTCTGGGTTCCCTTTGCGCTGGCTTCGCAGACGTTCTTCAGCATCCCCATCGGGCCCTGCTGGGTCAGTGGAGGAGCTCCCTGCTGTCCATGCAGCTCCTGCTCTCTCTTCGGCAGCTGCTGCTTGCTGGAGCTCCTGACACCCTTTTATGGTGTCATCATCAGTGCACCCTCTCACACGCAGGGGAAAAATACTTTTGAAGCAGTGCAAGAGAGACGTGTGCACGCCTCCTCTTCTAGGGCTTGGCTAACTGCAGGTAGGTAAAGTCAACCCTTAGCCCTTTTTGGGCCACGTTGCCCTGTCAACCAGGGGCTGTTGTGGGAGAGCCTACCCCTCTCCCAGGCCACCCAGGACCCTCATTGCCTCGCACAGTGACACAAACAACCAAACATCCCAACTCTGCAGCAAAAGGATGTAAATTGTCCAAACCAGCATCAAAATCTCAAGATGTAGATGGTCCTCAGGTTTTACCTCACTTGTCATTTCACTCTTCTGATGACTTCCAGCAGGAAAGATAGGGGCCTCATGCCAATACATGGCATGGTGATCTGATGCTCATTATTCTTCACTAAGAACATCCTAATTACTTCCACAATAGCTATTAATGACACAATAAAATGACAAGAATGTGATAAGTATCAACAGAATAACAATTCTGTTATTGGAGAAACATCTCACCTTAGCAGAGGAAAGATTGCAGTAGCACATATTCTGATCTGTTTCTGGCCCACTTCTAACAAGGTTTGTTACAGCAAGAGAATAAGAATCAGAAGAGACAACAGGAATAAGAATCAGAAGAGACAAACAAAAAATCTGCACTGTCTAGACAGAAGCAAAACTGTTTCTAAATAGCTTTCCTTTTAAAGATTTTGTAACACCGTTGTGGCCTTCTAGAATATAGAGCCTGCCTGATTTGGTTTTAAAATGTACAATAAATAAATATTCCAGCCTCCATCTGTTCTGGATGAATATTTAATATGGATTATCAGATCCTTAAGTTTTGCAACTATTGTCTTATAGTTATTTTCATATACTGACAATATTGTCAATTAGAACAAGACACAGTATTATAAAAATAGAATATATCTACACTATGGCTCATTGAAAGTTAAAGTAAGTAATGGTCAGTAAAAACAGCCTTCAGAAGAGTCTCCATAACCCACAAAATGTAAATAAAAAAACCCCAAAGTTACTAATTATTTAAATCTGAGTGGCCAAAATTTGAAGGACTTTTAGATGATGTCTAGTTTGAAACAATCTCATACCATAGACTGCTTAGAACTTAACATATCCCACTTCAGGCCACAAAGCAGGATCAATTTTGAACTGAAACCGAAAATAGGACAATTGGTCCAATAAAAGATATCATCCACAAGGGTTCTTGCTTCTCACGTAACTCCTGGACCATCATGGGAACAGCATAACCTCAACACTACCAAAAATAGGATAAAACATTTCAGACTGCTGACTTTAAACATCATAACCCTATAACTATAAAACTAGTTTCCTTCTGATATTTACTCCTTACAAAAGCAGGTCAACTTGGTGCTTTAGTGTAGTGGAATTTTTTTGTGGTTACATTAGTGCAAAAGTTTATGAGCCTACCATACCTTCTAGATGATGGTACCATATATGAAGATATAAACACCTATGCACAGAAAACATAGAAAGTTGTTATAGTGCACAGGAAATACTTTGGGAGTCTAGAATTCCTCTCATATTTTAGGAAATAAAATGTGAAATGGAGCCATGTGTAGGAACTTGAATAGGACATTTAACCTATTATCATAAATGAATACACTTCCTGTAACCTATTCATTATAAAATGAGTATACTTCTTTTTGTCATGCTGCCTCCTGTATATCATAGGTTCATGGCATTTTTTAAGTATTCTAGTGTTTTTTAATTGTAAGTATCTTACTTTTTAAGTGCCCAGAATGGCCATTTGCATTGTCTTTCCTATTCACTGCTAGGATGTAAGCAGATGGGGCACATCTACACAAGATGCTAAATTGATGTAGCTCATTGCTATGGCAATGTAGCATTGGTGGGCACTAGCCATAACCCCGCCACTGCTGTACAGTAGGGTCAAAAATGGCCCATGTGCCACCAGGACTGTGCAGTATCTGCAGGTACTGAGGACAGGAGGATGATCCAGGCAGATCTTGACAGGCTCAGCAAATGGGCAGACGAGAACCTGATGGTGTTCAACACCGAAAAATTCAAGGTTCTACACCCTGGGAGGAAAAACCTGCAGCATGCTTATAGGCTGGGCAGTGCTAAGCTGGTTAGCACTACAGATGAAAGGGACTTGGGGGTCATGATTGACCACAAGATGAACATGAGCCTTCAGTGTGATGCTGCAGCTAGTAAAGCGAGCAAAACACCGGCTTGCATCCATAGATGCATCTCAAGCAGATCCCAGGTCATCATTCTCCGGCTGTACTCAGCCTTGGTGAGGCCGCAGCTGGAGTACTGCGTCCAGTTTTGGGCTACACAATTCAAAAAGGATGTGGAGAAGCTTGAGAGAGTCCAGAGAAGAGCCACGCACATGATTAGAGGTCAGGAAAACAGACCTTATGACAACAGGCTGAGAGCCATGGGGCTCTTCAGCCTGGAAAAGCACAGGGTCAGGGGTGATCTGGTGGCCACCTATAAGTTTATCAGGGATGCTCATCAGGATCTGTGGGAACATCTATTCACCATAGCACCCCAAGGGATGGCAAGATTGAACGGTCACAAACTCCACCATGACCAATTCAGGCTGGACATAAGGAAGAACTTCTTCACTGTCCGAGCCCCCAAGATTTGGAATAGACTGCCACCAGAGGCAGTTCAAGTACTCACTTTGAACACCTTCAAGACACATCTGGATGCTTATCTTGCTGGGATCCTATGATCCCTGCCAACTTCCTGCCCCTGGGGCAGGGGGCTAGACTCGATGATCCTCCGGGGTCCCTCCCAGCCCAAATGTCTATGAAATCTACTGCACAGTCAGGGGCACATGTAGACATGTCCACTTTGTGCATGTAAACTATGGCTACAAGTCTAGGGAGTTTTCTAGGCCTTAAAATGGGTGAAACAGAGCAAGCTATATGGCACAGGAAGCAGCAATCACACACTGGGCATGTCTACAAGTGATGCCATGTTGCCATAGCAATGTGCTGCAGCAACATAGCATTCATAGGCAAAAACTGTAATGCCGCCACTACGTCACTGTAGCAACATACTACTTTGGTATAGTGCATTGCTATGGCGAGGTAGTGGCTAAAAATAACTGTGTACAGCATGCATGGCACAGTACAGGCTGTTACTGTACTGTCTTTTAAGTATTTCCAAAATGAAGTACTAAATGATGGTACAGTAACAATGTCGCCATAGCAACACATGTAGACGCACCCTGTGATTACTTGTTGTAACCATTATCATCAGAACTCTTGAGATTGGAGTGGAGGAGGGGGTACCAGGAAAGGATCACCATGTGGAGCATGTTGGTATTGTTGGGTTCCTGTGGTTTTAAGACTGACTGCAAAATCAGCCGTGAAACAGGACTGGCAAAGTTGGGTAGCAAGGTCATACAATGTGCCAGGATGAATTGTAAATGAAATGTTGTGTTCTGTGGGTATTTCTTCCAACCACTCTGTACTTGAGCACAGGAATTGCAGACTAGTAAATTGTTGCAGGACATTTGGAAGATGTACGTTGTTACAATGGAGAAAACACAAGATAAAAAAAGATACCTAGTGCTGGCAACACAACCCTACTAACAGAGCCAGAAATGTGTGCTGAAAGACATCCCTATTATTGCCTACCCCTTTTGGTCTTCCTCTTGACTTAGACTGGACAATGTCCTCACTTGTGCCTCATAGAAGAAGTGAAAAATCTAAAGCCACTTTGGGAAAGGGAAAACACCTTGATTTACCTAGGATATCAGATTTTCACAAGTTAATTTTTAAAGTTAATTAAGAGTAGGCAAAAATTCATGGTTTGCTTAACTCAAAAGTAATAAGTTTATTAATGGTTGGTGGCAAAGCCATGAATTGCAGCCTGAAGATGCTGAAAGGGTGCGGCTACACATGTGCATTTACTGCACAGTAACCAAAATTACTGCTCAGTAAATATGGCAACTTGAGTGTAAAATGCCTTGAGCATAAATTTGATACCTGCATCATAAAGATATCAAATGTACACCCAGTTAGTTACTGTGGAGTAATGCATGTATAGATGTGTTACTGCGCAGTACCCCAGGGGGCCTCCCTGCTGGGTCTGCCCAGTCACTAGGGGGCTGGTCTGAACCCAGCCCCAGGGCTCCTGGCTGGCCATCTCTCCTGGCTTCAGTTTGGGACTAAAGTTAGTCCCAAGGGCTAACAGCCATGCGGACAGAGGCTGGAGCTCCTCCCAGTGGCCAGAGGGGCACATGGCAGGCTGCTTTGACCTGGGACTAAATTTAGTCCCGTGTCGCCTCCATGTGTAGATTCTGGCTTATTCCCGCTTACTGTACAGTAACTTACTGCACAGTACATTTAAGTTGGTGTAAATGCATGTGTAGGCATGCCCAAAGAGTATGTACTATACTATAGGTCTGTATTGTATTGTAGAGTGTATTAAGACTTGTTAAATATATTTAAAGGTTGTACTGTTCTGAGAAAGGAACTCTATCAGTAAATTACAGATACGTGTAAAATGGTACTACAGTATCATTCTGGTCAGTGCTATTCATATTTTTAGGGTTCGGCTATTAAATCTTGTACCTTTTTAAAAAAAGAGAGAATTACTGCCTACTAAATTTGATATTAGCAATTCAAATGATGTTTGAGGAAACTTCTGTGTCATAGAAATGTAGAATGAACTACAGTCAGGGCAGCACAACTGTCATGGATGTTCCTGACGTAAGTGTCCAGAGTGGACTCCAAGGAAAGAATTCAAGTACTGAAATCACAACCTATGGATCAGACATATAGAGCCATTGTAGATACCCAGCACTGGAATACTGCTCCTGAGTGGGAAGCTGGGCAATCAGGTTTTTTTAATGCCTCTGGGTTACTACCATGCAGGAAGAGAGTTAGCACTCTCTTTCCCTAATCTGGCATCATAATTAATGTATCATCCTTTTTGATGACCCTTCATAAGAGCTCAGTGATCCCCACAGTGCACCCATCCTGCTCACTCTGGCTTCCATACCTGCGTGGCATTCTAGAGGGACAGAATCCCCTTTCCTGTCTAGTTTAACGGTCTCTCTCCTTTACTGATGGAGACTAACTTTGGTGGACATGAATTGGTAAAAGCATCTGAAGGTGAGAAAGAGGAGGGTACAAGCATGGGTAAAGGCAATGCAAGTCCCCACTGCCCAAACAGAGCAACTCAACAATAATCTTTCAGAAGAGTTGGAGCATTCATTTGTTTGTCACCCTATCCATTTCTTTCCCTCTCTGCATGTGCATATGTGAGACTATGGTAAGTAGGGTGATACGAGGGCACAGATAGATTCTGTAAGAATAGTACAGGTATAAGCAGCAAGTGTGACTGCCTGGCTTTTGATATAAATACCATCTAACAGCTTTCAGGCCCTTGCAAATTTGTTGGGATCCTCTGGATCACAACCATGGAGTATTCTTGCCCCCCCACCCTTTTTTTTTTCAAGTACGGTTGAGGGTGAATCATGCTGAAAACATCTTTGACGACACAAATGCTGCCATCAGTGCATATAAAGCTATACACAAACTATGACCCCTTTGTTAAGTAAATGTTTCTCTGACATCATCTGTGCTGAGACCTCATTATTATTCTCTGCTGTAGTGAGATTTTGTTTCTTTTTTTGGAAATCATCCCTGAAGACAATGTATGATTAGATGTTGAATGTTTAAAGCTTCCATGAGCCTTTAAAGTCCTGTTTTGCAATTTGGGCTTTAGCCCTGGGAGGTCTACAGTTCAAATCTCAGCACATTCTTTGCTCCTGTTTTTAATTATGATTTGATATGGACGTTATTACTTCAGCGCTTTCTCTCATACACCAGAAGGCACAGTTTACTGAAAGTCAAGAGATGTCAATTAAACTGGGTTCTCATGCCAAAGGAAAAAGCTTACAGCTACTTTATTTTCTGCACATTGTTGTTGTTGTTCAAAATTGACAGACATGGAGGGTGAGGGGGAGAAAAACGCAACCCCCAAACCTTCTGTTTGAGCTTGATGAGTTGGTGTCCTTGGTAAAATTCTGCATGGATGGCTTTTAAATAATTTCAGCCTCACAACTCAAGCTCCATGCAACCCTGAATGGGGTTGTGTTGATACAGTTTCCTTTCTGCAATGCCCCAAAGCTCTGAAGGATTAAAAAGGAAGTTGAGTAAAAATCTTCTGATATATTTGTGAAACTGAACTAATAAATTAGGTAGCAAATACATTCTTGAAGTATTTGCCCAGCTCTAAGAGACAGGTCAGTCAAGAAAAATACTCAGGGATTAATTTACTCCAGGAATGTATCAAAATTCCTGGACTATGTTGCTTGATTATTACTTATCCAGCTTGTAATAACTAAAAGACCAGATCCTTTGAAGCTCAGGAGCATCACAAGAGCAGAGCTCCTAGGAGAAAAAATGTCTTTCTCCGCTTGTGGTGAATGCATCAGAGCTGTATGTGCATAAATCTTTCTATCAGTGGAAACTTGGTTATTTTCATAAGTCTCAGGAAGGCACATCGACCCCTGAGGCTCCCACTGTCTGTAGTGTTTAATATTGAGAGTGTGGAAAAGGTGTCTCAATTGTCCACCCAGTTTTCAGCTTGGCTTTAGTTGACTTGGGGGTGGGTCTGAGACATCCCAGCTTGAGAGAGAAAGTCCTTTTCACCAAAGCATGCTGTCGGATTGCTGATGACTTTGGCTGCGAAGCAGCTTTGATCAGGATCTCTCCTCTGGTTTTGTATAACCACAGACACTTTAGCAAAACTGCTTTTTATTATGTAAACTACACCCACGGCTGCGCTGAATTAAAACAATTTTCAGATGGGGGCTTTGCATGAAGGGACCGTTTCATTTGGCTTTGCTTCTTTTCTGGTTTCCTGCATTTTTATTAAAAAAAAAGAGAGAGAGAGAAAGGGAGTCTGCACCATGAAAACTGTTTGAAATATTGCATATTCATTTAAAACTCTGGTAGTGGGTCATGCTGGTTCAGCATATTTTGTAGCCATCAAGAAACTAGACTATGGTTTTGTCAAACTTTGATCAAGTTATGTGGTTACAACTGACAAGAATGGGGAAAAACAAGACCTAACCTATATATTTTTAAAGTACCCTGTCTTTGAATATTTAATACTCATCAGAAGATGTGTTCATTGGCTGAAGGACTGAAAATAGACCTTTGTCTAATACTGACATTATAGTTGAAAGGAGTTAGGCAGGCCGGCAGACCCATTCCTCAGCTCAGCAGAGATCATCAACCAAATGGAAGGTGAAGTCTGGATTATCTTCTCACACCCTTCAAAATAACTATGATTTAAGTTCCAAGTTGTTGAACATTCGTTTTATAATTCTTATATCAGGAGACATTTTTACTCTGGATTACTCTCCAGAATGTCCTCTGATGAGCTTTTCTATTCACGGTGTTTTCTTTGCTATTACAAGGACAGAACCAGGATCATCCTTAGTCTCAGCTAAGAAAAAAATGGAAAATGCTCATGTACTCCCAAGCATCCGTAAACCTTCTCTGTGTCGTATTATTCATTATCTTTAACATTTTAGATGGCATAGGAAGATCCCACTGGCAAGTACTTATTGTATGTCATCCACTTCTTCTTTTATATATATTTTACAACCACAGAGGACACTTTTTTTTTTCCAACAGACTCTGGAAATATTGCTCAAAGTGCTAGAAACTGGGAGCAGGAACTCTGCTTTAAAGTGAAACATTTGGGAATATACAAAGTGATACAGGACTATGACTACAGAGTTTGGAATATGAAAACATACAGGATTTGTGGGTAAGAACCTTAAGCATAATACTACCTACCAGACTTGCCAAATCCCTTTATGCTAGTCAGAATCTGGGCATGCATCTGAAACACAAGCCAGTTTTCTTAAGGAGTTTGGGCAGGGTAACTCATCATCTCTTAAATGCTTACAGCATATGCAATCTGTCAAAGATAGCAAGGCTCCTACTTGAAGTTCCCCCTTGTAGATGGAAAACTAGCTGAGAACTTTGAAAACAATGAATTAACAAGTCAGTTTCCTGCTCTGTCATTTGCTGAAATACTAACAAGTAGGCACCTTTTGTTATCCGGGACAATCCAGGCAAGAAGTAACATCATCTTGGAAACACATAGATTTTATTTATTTGGTTTTTCTTCTCTGGTTTCTTTGGCCAGGTGCAGACAGTCAAAAAGCTCAAGGCTGAATCAATTCAGTCTTTGCAGGTTAATCTAAACTGCACAGATTGAGCTGAAACCATTAAACTAGACTGTGTGGCCAGATTGCTCCCAGTCCCCAGAGCCCCAGCCTGAATCACTGCCTGCTGGGAAGAGCCCAGCCCCTGCAGGCCAGCCCAGGCTGGCCCCTCCACCAGTTCAGCTCAGCCCGGCAGCCCCAGCCCCAGCCCTGGGCAGATAGCAGGGCCGTGCTGGGCAGCTCTGGCCAGGCCCCCCACCTCCCAAGCAGGAGCAGAGGGGGAAATGGCTGCTGCAGAAGAGAAGGCAGGGTGCCCCCCGGCTTCTAGCCTGAACCACTGCAGGCATGAGCCTGCATTTCCAAAAAAATCAAGAAGTGAACATCTATTCACTCGCAAACAGGTTCAGTCTGAAACTGAATAGTTTCAGTTTAGGCTAACTTGCAAAGATTGACTCAATTCAGGCTCTGGTTTTTTAAATGTCTGTCACTAGGCTAAGGTTTCACTCTGCTCCACCTTCTGCCTGACTTCTGCCATTTCATCTCCAAATGAAATGGATTATTTAATCGCAAGGTACTCTTTAAACAAGATTGACTCATATTCCTGGGCATGAGTAGAGACAGCTTGAGAAAAGATTGAGTATTGCCAAGTATTGGCTCAAAAGGTCTTTGTTGGTACTGGAACTGGCACAACCTCAGGGTCCTAAAGTAGCAGCTATCAACCAATAAGAACATAGAAATATATATGTAATCAACCAGGTACCCAGCGTGGCCCTCTGTCCCTCTCCGAATGACTGGATAAAAGAGGCCCTGAGTCTGTATTGTTCTTAAGTTAATAGACTTTAGCTCATGCAATAGAGACTGTTCTAAAAACTTTTAAGTTCCATTTGCACTGCTGAAGTCCCATTCCCAGGGTGCTGTATACATATGTAACAGTAGAGGAAAGCAGCAGAGTAAAATGTAGAGCTGAGTACTAAGGGAAAATTCAGTTTGGTACCCACTACCCCTTTTATCTGCCTACATGAACATTTACTGAGCAGTTTTGTTTGCAAGATTTTTTTGAGGAATAAGAACGTGTCATGAGATGCATTTAAAAAGTATTTACAATGGAGCTGTTCCATGAGGCCACCTTGGGGATTTCACATGTCACCAGTCAGAAAAAACACCAGGTGACTTAAGTAGCCCAGCCACGAAGTACAAATAGTGGATATACATGAAAACTAGATAAAGCAAATAATTCACTGATACAGAAGTGCTTCTGTATAAATAAAGTGACCACATAGAATCATAAAATCATAGAAAGTTATGGTTGGAAGAGACCTCAGGAGGATATCTAGTCCAACCCCCTGCTTAAAGCGGGACCATCCCCAGCTAGATCATCCCACCCAAAGCTTTGTCTAGCTGGGTCTTGAAAACCTCCAAGGATGGAGCTTCCACCACCTCGCTGGGTAACCTGTTCCAGTGTTTTACTGCCTTCCTAATGAGGAACTTCTTCCTAATATCTAATCTAAACTTCCCTTGCTGCAACCTGAGATCATTGCTCCTTGTTCTGTCATCTGCCACCACTGAGAACAGTCCAGCTCCATCCTCTTTGGAACCCCCCTTCAGGTAGTTGAAAGGCTGCTATTAAAACCCCCTCACCCCCAGTCTCCTCTCCTCTAGACTAAATTAGCCAAGTTCCCTCAGTCTTTCCTCACAAGTCATGTCCCCCAACCCCTGAACCATTTTTGTTGCCCTCCACTGGATCCCAATTTGTCCACATCCTTTCTGTAGTGGAGGGCCCAAAACTGGACACAGTACTTCAGATGTGGCCTCACCAATGCTGAATAAAGGGGAAGAATCACTTCCCTTTACCTACTGGCAACACTCCTACCGATGCCACCCAGGATGCCGTTAGCCTTCTTGGCAACAAGGGCACACTGTTGGCTCATACTCATCTTATTGTCCACTGTAACCCCCAGGTCCTTTTCTGCAGAACTGCTGCCCAGCCAGTCAGCCCCCAGCCTGTTCTGGTGCATGGGATTGTTTCATCCTAAGTGCAGGATGTTTCACTTGTTCTTGTTGAACCTCATGAGTTTCCTTTTGGCCCAAACCTTGAATTTGTTGAGGTCACTCTGAATCCCAGCACTACCCTCCAGTGTATCTACTACTTCCCCCAGCTTGGTGTCATCTGCAAACCTTCTGATTGTGCACTCTATGTCATGCCCCATGGACTTGTACACATCCAGCTTTTCTAAATAGTCCCTAACTTGTTCTTTCAGCACTCCTGCTGTCCTCCCCCATTCAGCAAGGGACCCACACTTTTCCTGACCCTCCTCTTACTACCAACATACTTGTAGAAACCCTTCTTGTTGCCTTTCACATCCCTTGCTAACTACAACTCCAATTGTGCTTTGACCTTCCTGACTTCATCTGTGCATGCCCGAGCAATGCCCTTACATTCTTTCCTACTTATTTGTCCAATTTTCCACTTCTTATAAGCTTCCTTTTTGTGATTTAGTTTACTGAAGAGTTCCCTGCTAAGCCAAGCTGGTCTTCTGCCATGATTGCTAGTCTTCCTGCACATCAGGATAGTTTGTTCCTGCACTCTCAGTAAGGCTTTTTTGAAGTACAGCCAGCTCTCCTGGACTTCTCTCCCCCTCAGTCTGGCTTCCCAAAGTATCCTGTCCATGAGTTTCCTGAGTGAACTGAAGCCTGCTTTTCTGAAGTCTAAGGTCCTTACTCCATCTTTCCTTTCCTCAGGATCCTGAACTCAATCATCTCGTGGTCACTGTTGCCCAAGTTGCCATCCACTACTACATTCCCCACCAATTCTTCCTTGTTTGTGAGCAACAGGTCAAGAAAAGCATAGCCCCTAGCTGGCTGCTTCAGCCCTTGCACCAGGAAATTGTCCCCAGCGCTCTCCAAAAACTTCCAGGATTTTCTGTGCACTGCTGTACTGCCCTCCCAGCAGATGTCAGGGTGACTAAAGTCCCCCATGAGCTCCAGGGCCTGTGACCAGGAAACTTCCACCAGCTGTTTGAAGAAAGCCAGTCCACCACTTCCTCCTCATCTGGTGGTCTATAACAGACCTCACCATGACATCACCCTTGCTGCTCTCCCCTCAGGCCTGTTGAGTCTCTGGGTTAGGGTCAATCTCCAGCTTCATAGTGGCGCTCTGAGCAATCATACAGCTCTTTCAGATAAAGTGCAACTCCTCTTCCTCTTCTCCCGTGCCTGTCCTTCCTGAACAGTGTGTACCCATACATGACAGTGCTCCAGTCATGCGAGCTATCCCACCAAGTCTCTGTTATCCCAATCACATCATATGTCCTTGTTATCCCAATCCATCATATGGATTTCAGAGGCTGGTCCTGGCTGGCTGTTGAGAATTATAATGGGCATCCTGGAAATGCAGAGGTGTGGGGCACAGACCGGCCTGGATTCAGAGTAGCATGGAGAACCTTATAGGTGGGTGGGCAGGCACTGCTGCCTACTTGGCACGATGCCTCTCCTACACCAACTTGTGAAAGCATGGGGTGGGGAGAGGGGGGCAGTGTTACAGCTCTCCTGGATGAGTGTCTTCGATGTTCTGTATGGTCCACCTATATATAAAGCAATGTTTGAATTAGTTCAAATAATGAAAAAATGTATAGTTACATCGCTGTGGATAACTTTCAGGCAGGATGAGGGATTAAATCAACTGAACTAGTTTGCTTTCTGCAACAATAAAGATAACACTGGACTTTTCTGGCAATGTAGAAGCGTATTTTATACTTTTCAGTCTTGGTGTGAACTGTCTATTGCTTGTGACAGATGTCAGCCTTTGGAGACATCCATTCCTTGTCCACAGAACTGCAACAAAGCAAGCTTCCCACCATGATTATACTACAGGGAGGGAAGTCTTTGTGGCTATGTGATCGTTAAGCTGTCTACTGAGATCATCACTGATGATGTGATATTGACACCAGCATTTTGGGGGTGAAAGTCTTTGCAGGTTATCAGCTACTCTTAATGCTTTCTTATCATACCTTTATTTCCCTTCTTTATTTAGATTGTGAATTTTGCATTCATTCTTCAAAAAAGATTGTCCCTCTCTATGTATGTTCAACAGCTCACGTTGAATTAAGATTTCAATATCAATTGGAGTCTCTAAGTGCTACCGTATGGCTGCTAACACTGCTACCAATATATCAAATAGACCATCTCTTATAAATCTAGCTTGTTTTGTATTTTCTGTACCTGAAACGCATCTAAACAATATTCTGCATAGATTTTTTTTCTTTTCTTTTAAATATTTCATTATTACTGTGAGGGAGCGGCGGCTAGGGGCGGCCGTGAGCCCCCTAGCGCCCCCTACCGTCACGTTAGGGTGAACGTGGCACCCTCAGAATCTCGCCCGCCACGACTTTGATGGTTAATATATATATTGTGGAGGCTGCCGGTTCACTAGTGGACGGTATGGTGTTCCTGTCCCTATTCCAGACTGGGGATTCGATATGCATCCCGCCTTAAGGGCTATGCGTGCCTCCAAACCTCCCCTTCAGCACACCCCAAGCCTCGCAGCTGTTCTGGGGACGTTTGGATGGTCCCTCGCCCGTCGGGTGCCCTCGTTCTCTCTCTCGGGCCCCGGGGCTCCTTGCCCACCTGGCGCCTCCTTGGTTCGGGCCCCAATCTCTAGCCCGTTCCCTGCGCCCTGGGCCTGTCACACTGGCGCCCAGCTACTCGCTGGCGCCCCCTGGGTCTGGCTCACTAGCGCTGCTTGATACCTGCGCCCCCTGGGCCGGGTTCCAGCCGGCGCCTGGCTAATCGCCGGCTCCGCCTTGGGTCTGGAGCGCTCTCACCGCCCTAGTCTCGGCACCCTTGGGCCGGCACGCTCTCGCCGCCCTAGTCTCGGCGCCCTTGGGCCGGCACGCTCTCGCCGCCCTAGTCTCGGCGCCCTTGGGCCGGCACGCTCTCGCCGCCCTAGTCTCGGCGCCCTTGGGCCGGCACGCTCTCGCCGCCCTAGTCTCGGCGCCCTTGGGCCGGCACGCTCTCGCCGCCCTAGTCTCGGCGCCCTTGGGCCGGCACGCTCTCGCCGCCCTAGTCTCGGCGCCCTTGGGCCGGCTTGTTATCCCTTCCTGGTCTGCCCCGCTCTGGGGCCTTGCCCTCTCAAGGGCCGGGGTCCAGCGCCTCGCGTTCTGTCCCTGCCCCGCTCTGGGGCCTTGCCCTCTCTAGGGCTGACACCGCGCCTCTCGCGCCCTGTCTCGGCCCCGCCTTGGGCCTTGCCCTCTCTAGGGCTGACACCGCGCGCCTCACGCTGGGGCACCGGCGCACGCCGCCGTGCCTGTCCCCCTTGACCCTTTGCTGGGTCCGTTTGCCGACCGTGGTAAACCCCACCCCTATGGGCCGGGGTCTATAACCCCGCACACCGCGCCTCCCTGGCGCAATACGGTGCCCTGCAGCACCGACAATAGTGCCCCTGGCACTGTGCCCCAACTGGGCACTGGGAACCCCCAAGCTGTTGGGGAGCTCCCCTTGAGGCCTCCTCGCTCCCCTACAGCCTCACCCGGTCCTCCGGAGTAAACTGTAACTCAAACTCAAGCCCTCTGGCTCCAACATAAACAGAGGCTCCACACGCCCAACAATAACTCCAAGCCCTGCCTGGGCTCTCAGTCCTACCTGCAGTCAGGGTGATCTTGTTCCCTGCATCATCGCAGCCGGTTAGGGTGGCAAGGCTGCGACCACTAACTCAGGCCGCTCAGCTCAGCCGCAGAGCTCCTGCTCCTGCGGCAGCCAGAAGGGAACTGTGTTTCAGGCTCTGGCCAAAGCTGGTTATAAAGGCCTGGCCCTGCCCTCTTCCGGCCATGTGACCACCTGGTTGTCCTGGCAACCAGGCACCTGAGCTGCCTGGGTGATTGACAGCTCTGCCAATCACCCTCACAATCATGGGGCACCTCTGTGACTCCGTGACAATTACAGTTAATTTACTATGCTACTGGGTGCCTCCAAGCTCTTCACACTGATGATGGCATCACCTTAAGGTGGCTGAAACAATATGCCGAAATCACATATCCTAAATAAACAATTAAGTGTAATTTTATCTCCATGTTTGACACAATTGTTATCACTTAAAAATGTCTACATTAGCATATGCAACAAGTGAAAGTACTATATGAAAGTAAGTGTAGGATAGACCCAGCATATCTGCTTTTTTACTTTTCTTTCTCTACTATCAAAATCTTATACTGCTTCTTGGAAAATCAAAGAAGTAAGATGCTTTCCTGCCCATGTGTGCTAGTTTTCATCCTATATCCTAATGTTATTTCAACCCTGGCATACAGCATTCATACTGCAGAGGGGCAGAAAAGGACTTAGTTTCTGAAACATAAGCTCCCCTATTTGGCGGCTGAGGAAAAATCCAGTTCTGGTGAAGAGAAAATTCAACAACTGAATCACGAAATGAAGCAAAACAGGACAGCTGATTTTTATAATTTGGTTTATATGTTCTGTGAATAATCTAAAGACAAAGTTTCCTGGAACTGAATAATATGTTAATGTTAACTTTATTTAAAGCAGAACTGCAGTAGTGACCTACTCAGAATAGGCCTGTATTTTCCATACATGCTCTCTACTTACAATTAAAAGCATTGCATTTAAAAGACATATATCATATACGGGAAACCCTCACTATTCACGTGTATGGCATTCGTGGTTTTGAATATTTGTGCTGCTGCACCAATCCACGCTCTCTCCCCACTGGCAGCGTGATGACACAGTTACAGTGCCGGCGGTGTCTGCAGGAGCTCTGCGCTTGCCACCCCGGCGCTCTTGGCACTGCCAGCGCAGCTGTGCCCCCCCAGCCCCCGAGGCACATGCCACTTATGGAGTATTCATGGATTTCGCCATTCACAGGGGTCTCTGGAACATATCCCCTGTGAATGGCAAGGGTCTCCTGTACAGCGAACTACAGGGATGTTAGTTACATTACAGGAATTCATGTATTTAAAAGTTTCTACAAAGAATAAAGGGGGAGAGGAATCCATCTAAAAACTTAAGTGACAGGGCAATTAAAAAGATCTATGATAGATACTATTTATAATCCTTAGGTGTCAAATTTGGCCATGGGACTGTATAAACAAATGTTAAAACCAGATTTTTTTTTCAACAAGTGACACAAAATCTAGACAGATCATTCAAAAAACCACAGACAGACCATGAGGGAGGTGCTACTTATGGGGAGAAACAGAAAAATTTCACAATAGGTTAATTTATAGTTAAATCGAATGAATAAATGTCATAGCTGGCAGCGCACAAAATAATTGTATTTAAATCTGGGTGGAAGTGTAAAAATTCAAATCAGGGATGGTGTTAAAAACCAAAGGGGCTTAGACAGGGTATGGATTCAAGAAAAGGAGATGTGGCTGGGTCCTGGCCAGCTTGTGTCAATTCAGAACTGGTGTATGATGATACTATGAAATATGAGGCAGGGCATAACAACATCAAGTGCATCATAAATTGAAAGTAAAAGAAAATAGTTGCAGTAACAAAAAGAGGAAAAAGTCAATTTCTTTTCCAGTTTTCTTTTTTTACTAGGTTTAGTTTTTATACATGCACACTGATACCAAAACTATTCTCACATATTACCTACAGACAGAGCAGATTTATATTTAGAAGGAAGTCTTTAGATGCACGATAATTAAGCTTTATGCCCAAAAGTCCTTATGTAGATAGAAAGATAAAAAAATCACTGATCTCAAAAGGAGTTTTGCCTGAGGAAGAACTCAGTAAAAACTGATTAGGAACCTCAGGATTTGTCCTAGGATGTTTAAGAAGGGATAGTCTCTTCCACCCATTTATTTTTTTTCATATTCATCATAAAAGCTGCTTAGTGCCATTATTGTAGCATAAGAATTAAACAATAATCAAAAGGATGTATTAGGCTTTTGATTCACCTGTGGAAGAAAAACAAAAACCACGCAGTGCACCAATTCATACTTTACTTTTGTGTGATTTTATAAATATGAGACAGAGAATTACACTTTGCCCCCAGGTCCAGACAGATTGGTAAGAATCTCAGACACTTTAAGTAGGCGCCACAAATTGTGTAAGCTTCTGACCTGTTGGCTTTCTGCCTAGTGCACATGACAGAGATATCCGATAGTTTTGGCAAGGCAAAAAGAGGTGGAAAGGTGCCTAGATACCAACAGAATCGGAGAAGCCTTCCTAAACTTTTTGAAAGGGGGAAAAATGACCACATGGGGTGCAGTTTATTACTGTCTACTATTTCTATTTTAACTTACTGCCTATCGTTTCCTGCCTACCAGGCAAAATATTCATAAGGAGAGGAAACAAAAGTAGCATGTGTCATATTTTGAAGATAAGGCCATATATGTCCTCTAGGCCATATTGCAGGCTTTAAAGCACTGTGATGACACTGAGTAGGTCCTTGGCCTGGGCTGTAGCAGCTTTACTCTTGTTACTATTGCACCTGTAACAGGTTTGTTTTGCATCTGTGATCTCAGAATCTGTAAAATGCAACAGAACTGAATACATCCATATAAGCATATGTGAAAACATTGTTCTGTTGATGTTGAATGGTAATATTATGGGAGTACAAGGAATTACATACATGTCATATCACCCTGAAGTGATTTGTCCCTGTCCCTCACGAGCAGAAGCATTCCCATGTGTTGCTCAACAGCTCCCAGGGCTCCACTCCAGGGGTGGCTGTGGTGTCCCTGGAGCCCCCTCAGCCGTGGCCTCCTTGGCTTTCTATAGGCAAACTCCCCTTCACCTCACCTGCCGTGCCTTGATGAAATGGTTCTTTTAGGAAAGGGAGGCTGCCCCAGGGTTTCCCAAGCCTGATCTTACTCTCATGACCATAGGTGTCTGTAACCATGGCCTTAGGGGCTAATTACATGACTCCAACCTTCCCTCTACACCATGCCCATACCTTACAGATGATACTCCTTCCTGGTTAACAAGCCCCTCCTGGCCTACAGGCTCCCAGCCC
The DNA here is from genome assembly GCF_052110815.1 of Crocodylus siamensis. Lineage (NCBI taxonomy): Eukaryota > Metazoa > Chordata > Crocodylia > Crocodylidae > Crocodylus > Crocodylus siamensis. The sequence goes on along the minus strand of NC_143404.1, from coordinate 16,935,257 downwards.
AGGTCTTCACCCCTCTTGGGCTATGGGCTCCTTAGCCCCCTCAGTCTCTGGCTGTGATCTTGGTCTTTGGCCCCTCTATCTGGGCCCTGGCTCCACTTCTAGGCCAGCCAAGGTTCCTGGGCTCCTCTGGTTCCCCTTTCCCAGACCCACTGGGACCTCTTTCCCTCCCCTTAGTCCCTTCCACAAGCCACCAGTTTGGCTTACCCCAGCTTAGATGTTACTCAGCAACCCTGATTCCCAGGAGCTCCTCTCTCTCTGGATCCCAGAGCTAGATGGCCTGACCAACTCAGGTCCTGGTCTTATATGCCTGTAACAGGGGTCCTTCTTGAGGCCGATTTCCCAGTGGCCCACCCACCTATTTCTGGGTGAACCTCCCACCTTCTCACCTGCCACACCTTGTTGTTAATTAATTAATTGATGTTGATTAAGCGGGAGGCTGCCCATTTCTTGCCCCGATTCCAGGAGGCATTATCTGTGGCTCCATTCCTCCCCTACACTGCAGCCCAGGCCTTGCAGATGGCATCCAGATGTTATCCATATCACCAGCCCTGCACTGGGCCCCAGAATCCTACTAGTTGGACCCCACTTAGATCCCACCATTCAGGCAGCCTATTCTGCCTTCATTCCCAGCTGCATAGCTCCCTGAGCTGCTTCCCCCTTACGGCTGTGGTCTGCCAGGACCTTTGGCTCTACTGGCCCTGGCCCACCTCCAGGCCAGTCAGAATCCCAAGCCCTCAGCTCTTGGGCATTACTCGTGGTGGGTCCCTGGCCCTTCGACCCTTCCGGTCCTGGCCCCAACTTGGACCAGTTGGGGGATGTCAAGATAGGTTAAGAGTCCATGACTCGACTCTCTCTCTCTCTGGGGTCCACCTTCTAGACCCTACAAAGGGAGTAACCCACCCTGTTGTGGGGGCTAGGGTTTAAGGCACCCCGACCCGCCTTTCACTGGGGTGGTAACTGGGCTGGCATTTCCTGGAGGCTCCTGCACCACTGAGAGCCCCACCAGGCCACCCACTCCAGGACGGGTGCAGTTTTAGGACATACCCAGGACCAGGAGCCTCCTGACCATCCCCTACAGCTGCTCCCTTACCTCCAGATGGTACCTGCAGCCCGGCAACATTGTTGCCTGTTTATATGGGCAGCCCTGAATCTAAAATGGCTGCCCTAATCAGGCACTTGCCAGCTGCTGTCTTCTGTCCCTTAAAGTGGCAGACACAATGCCCTTACATGCCCTAGCCCAATATGCCCTTATACACCTTAGCCCTATACACCTTTATACATCCTGGCCCAGGCCTCAAGTTGGCCCCCTTCTCATCAGCTGACTAACTAATTAGCCTTGCAAAGTGACAGACACACCAAGCACCCTGTCATACGTTCTACAGCAGTTTTGTGGCAATCCATTTTCACAAATGATGTCAGAGTCAGGGTGCATACATATAAGGGACCTCGAAGCAGCCAATAAGTACCATTATAGAACCAAATAACCTCTTCCCTGCCTCAACCTCAAGGCAAAAAACATTGTAGTTCTCATCTCTCACATGAGTGAGTCTTTGTTTGAACACCAGAGTGATCTGTGAAAGAGGGGCAATCTTTCTTCACTGACACTGGATAAAGAACGTGTGATTAGCTATCAAGACTTTCCCCTCAGGCTGCTCCCCTCTTCATCTGTAACCCTGCCTTTTCTCTATGGTCTTCCTCTTCCATCTGCCCTGTATTACTAATAACTCCACTCTCTCCTTAAGCTCTTTCCTCAGAAGTTCCTTTTCTTTGCTACATAATCATAGAATCATAGACAATTAGGGTTGGAAGGGACCTCAGGAGGTCATCTAGTCCAACCCCCTGCTGAAAGCAGGACCAGCCCCAACTAGATCATCCCAGCCAAGGTTTTGTCTAGCCAGGTCTTAAAGACCTCCAAGGATGTAGAGTCCACAACCACTCTGGGCAACCTGTTCCAGGGTTTTACTACCCTCCTAGTGAGAAAATTCTTCCTAATATCTAACCTAAATTTCCCTTGCTGCACCTTGAGCCCATTGCTTCTTGTTCTGTCATCTGCCACCACTAAAAACAGCTCAGCTCCATCCTCTTTAGAACCCCGCTTCAGGTAGTTGAAGGATGCTATTAAGTCCCCTCTCAGTCTCCTCTTCTCTAGACTAAATTAACTCAGCTCCCTCAGCCTCTCCTCACAAATCACATCCCCTAGCCCCCCAACCACTTTTGTTGCCCTCTGCTCGACTCTCTCCAATTTGTCCACATCCCTTCTGTAGTGGGGTCCCAAAACTGGACACAGGACTCCAGATGTGGCCTCACCAGTGCTGAATAGAGGGGAAGAATCACTTTGCTTAACCTGCTGGCAACACTCCTACTGATGCAGCCCAGGATGCCGTTAGCCTTCTTGGCAACAAGGACACACTGTTGGCTCATACTCATCTTATTGTCCACTGTAACCCCCAGGTCCTTTTCTGCAGAGCTAATGCCCAGCCAGTCATCCCCCAGCCTGTACCAGTACATAGGATTGTTCTGTCCTAAGTGCAGGACTTTGCACTTTTCCTTGTTGAACTTCATAAGATTTCTTTTGGCCCAGTCCTCCAATTTGTCTAGGTCACTCTGGGTGGGTCTATATGTGCCCTGGGCTGCGCAACTGTTACCGTGCAGTCATTTAGTACTTGCTTGTCCTGATGCTGAATGGGTTTTTCCTCACACTACTGCTTGTTGCTACTGTGCATTAGCATCGGCGTCATGGTTTGTGCCCTCCGATGCCATGTTGCTGTAGCAATGTGCTACAACAACGTAGCTCATCACTACAGCGATGTAGCATGTCAGGTAGACACACCCTCTGAATCCTAATCCTGGCCCCCAGTATCTACTACTCCCCCCAACTTGGTGTCATCTGCAAACTTGCTGAATAACTTAACATGCAATTGATCCAGGGCTCATTTTCCATTAGCAAATGGAAGACAACATTTATTAGGAATCCAAGTGCTGCAGAGGGAGGAGATTTACTTGCTGAGTGATTTATTGATGAATAGTTTTATGTTAATGTTGTTGCACACACTGAGGTCACAAGCACTGACAAGCATTTCACACCAAACTCACAAAGCAGCTTTCCCCTAATTACATTAGAACTGACACACGCTACAATGTAGGCATATCAGGTTGTTTCTTTAAACTCATTTCACCTTTTAAATTACCAGTACCATTGTTCCTCTTGATTATCTTCATGCATGCATATTTAATAAATACATTTCTTGAATATACTCAGAAGCATATTACAACTATGTACAAAAGCATTAACAAAATGTATTATCAAAGCAGCTCCTTTTTCTTTTTCTTATTTATATTACGGTAGGACCTAGAAGCCCATTTCAGGGTCCAAACAGCCTCTGCCTCTTAAGAACATATATTATAAACAGACAAGGCACAAGGGGCAGAGGAGACAGTTAGGAAGAGTTTTTCCTATTCCAAGCCTATTCACAAGACCACATACCTTGCTGAAAACTTTATATGAAATATCATACCCTGCCACTCTATTCAGGCAGAAGATTAAGGAAACAGATGGATCTTACACAGTGCTCCGAAGACTGAGTGATTCAGGCTGTGGACTATGGAGGGTAGCAATTCCATAGTCATTGACCTACCAGTACATCTTCATTTAGGGGCTATGAAGAAAAGCACTTAAGTTGATTCCAGCTGTTGCCTCATAAAAAAAAAAAGAAGTATCTTAGATAAACAGGACCCAAAACAAATAGTGAATTATAAATCAGACTAGGTGATATGATCCATGATGACAATACTTAACATTGGACAGGGCTCCTCTACACTGTCTTCATGGGGCCTGATTTATACAGAGCTCATGTTACTAATAAGACATCATGACTCATTTCTTCCACTCGATGGATCCGATTTTTAAAATCATTTGTAGACAATGATAATTTTTCTACTTATGTTCTTAACAGAAATCCCCAAATTGTGCAATTCATTTTGCAATGCCTGAAACAACAGATTGATCTCAAGGGATTATACTGTATAACTGGCATAATGTCAATACCTTATTATTATTCAGGAAAGAAAATATACTACAATGACATTAAGACTTGGGAGTAAATGTCCGTTATTTAGAATAAAAACCCTTTACAGGATTTTATTGCATGGGAATTATCACAAAACAAATCCTGCCAAACCCCAACAGTTCAAATTTAAGGTAAAACTCAAAGGAAATCTAAACTTGTAAAAGTATAAACTGTATTATGATATTCAATCTACCTTAATTTTGCCCTTTAATGACATCATGCATTAAACCATATGGTTATGATCAAGGCATGTTAGATTTTGTGGTCTTAGATTAAACTGATTGTTAAAGACGCATTTGAATATTTTCCCTTTTCATTTTGTTGGTATGAAATATCAACATTTTTTAATTTAGCTTTTATGGCTAGATGCCCTATACACTCTGTTTTATGCTACTGTGGAGCCACACAAAACAGCAAAGCCATATTAATCAGTTAAAGTAGTTCACGCTAGTGCGCCACCAAAGCAGCTAGAAGGCATATTTCCCATTTTCTTCCAGCCTTCTATCTTACAGATTCCCTCAGTCTCTTTAAATTCCCTACATCCTCCTGTACACAGCACAAAATCCATTTTCTTCCTCTCAAACCACATATGTATGCATACCAGAATTTCTTTTTCTAGGCTTTTCCCTAATATGTACTCATAATTTATGCATAATTCTCTGAATTTATTTTTCTATGATTTTCCCTAATATGTACTCATAATTATGCATACGTCTATGCTTTTCCCTAATATGTACCATCACCCCTATTAAGGAGACCTATTGCAAGTTTTGAAACTGAAAAGAAGTATTTAGGATTCATGTCAATGCTTTGCTGGTATTTTTCACATTTGAATGTTTCTCTCTCAGCAGAGGCTGGGGGCTTAAGGTCTTCTTACAGGAAATTGCCCTGTTTCAAAATGATTGTCATCATCATTCATTCTTAAGTAGCCTAAAGTCACATCTGCCTTCAGCTGAAGGACCATCTTTCTCCTAGGATGACCAGAAAAATGGAGAGTAGAAGGCTTTGCTTGTTTAATCTAGTAAAATGCAAAGGGGAGAGTGTATTTATATATAGTTTGTCTGTATCAAGATGTTAAATTCCATGGAGAGGGGGTGAGGGTGAGGGGAAGAGATCTATTTAAGCTAAAAACACAGTGCTGGTACAAGATCAAATACAAATTTCAGCTAGAAAGAAAAATAAAAGTTCTAGACATCAAATGATTACATTAGTCTTCTAATCAGAATAGTGGGAGTCAAAATCCTAGCTACTTTCTGATGTTGCCTGCTGAATCAGCTTCTGTATTTTCTTTCCTTCTCTCTGTGTGCCTCCGTGGCCACAAGACTATCGTGCAACTGTGAATCTGCAATGAACCGTTCCCGAAATGGAAGTCAGGGGCCTTGAATTCTACTCCTGACAACCAGTTTATCATACAGATTATGTTCATGGAGATTGCAGCCTTTTGTCTCGGGACCTGGATCTGATCTTTCCTTTATCTTCCCCAAAATCCTAAACAAGAAGAGCCAGAACTTTGAAACAGGGCTAGGTAAATAGGCGGGAGCAATCTGTAAGCCCTGCAGCAATTGTACATGCCAAAAACAACCATTTGTGAGTTCAGTTCCTCAGAGATATTATCACAGGGTTATGACATTCATGCAGTGCAATAAATTTTGTTACTGGTTCAGAAGAGCCCAGTGCTCTCAGGTTCATCGAACTTACAAGTAAGAACCTGAATCCCTCATAATACTCCACATTTTTTTGCCCCTCATCTCAGTCATCTGGCTAGCGCCATTTGCCCAAAGGTAACACAAGCCATATTACTTTCTCTTGTTTGTTCAACTCATAAGGTTAAAAACAATGTAAGGCCCTCCATTATGAAATACGTTTCAAAGCACTTGGCTTCTTACTGGACAATTAGCGACTTTGTATTAGTATTTATAGGCCCAGGGCCAAAGCAAAAAGAGGAGAGAGAATGAAATGTATACTCTCCTCATGATATCATCATAAGTAAGAGAAGAGTGAAAACAAAAGCACCCATATAAAGCTGCCAATATTAATTACTGGGTAGAAAGGAAGGTGCACAATGAACAAGGAGTGAGAGAAAGAATTCTGTGTTCAGATCACTTTGGTACACAGGCGTCTTCAGCGCACACATCCCTTTGGCTCTGCCATGATCAACCTTGCAGTGGAGCTGCCTGGAATCCAGCCCTGGCTGGAAGATCTGTAGATCTGTTTTATTCCTGAAGGGGACCTTTCATCTCAAATGAAATCAAAGCCCTAATGGAACATTTTAATGGAAGTTGACTTTTTATTAGTGTAGAATTGCTGCAGTAGCTGACCAGTTAAAACACTTTACTATGACCCAGAGGCATAAGCTCAAGCACCATTTTCAGACCCTGGTTGAAGACTGTCTTCATTTGGCCCAGCCCTAAATCAGCATCTGATCATTCAGAAAGTGAAGTCAAAGGTGTCCAGACACGATGTACTCCATTACCTGCTGTTGCCTATAGAGACAGCTATGATGAACCATCCTACTCTGAATGTTTTTTGATTGCAGGGAGAGGACTGGAACACACACTTTGTTTTACGATTAACAAATTAGTCAGAAATATATCATGAAAGATGACATCAACATGATAGAGAGAAAGAGCCAGTAGATCATGTGACAGAAGTTCTCAAATATTTTCCATTTTAGCAGAGAGATTGCCTTATAAGCACTGTCACCTTGGTCATGACCACATAACATCGGTGGGGCAACTGCTGTAATTGCAAAAGTACAATTAGGAAATACTCTAATGTGTTTTACATGGTTGTTTAATGGAAATGAGCATGTAGAAATGAGGAGTCAGGAATATATGACCAATTAACTCTGTACAAACCTATCCACAGATGCTTAGTGACCAACACTGAAATACTAAGTCATCCAAGTTACTAAGAGCATACATAATTCCCAGCCTGTGTGTAGTTGGATGGAAACTATTGAATAGAAATTGAAAAATGCACTTAAAATTAAATGAATAATTTATTAAGCAACAACCGAAGGGTGGATTGTTCAAAACCACAAAACAGTTTTTCTTAGTTTGAGCTTAAATTGGAACGTATTTAGCTCTAGGATTTTAGCTAGTTTATTGTAAAGAGAAGAATTCTTTGAAAAATCCAATTCCCAAACTGGGTCCAGATTCAGAACATTTCCAAAACCTGGTAGTTTCCAGGACTAATTAGCTTTGAACATGTCTCTAGAATCAGTACCTTACATGGGATCTGAAGTTCCTACTTCTGATTTCTTGGGCATTAGACAGAAGACCTGGCACCAGAAGAAAGTGTCATTATAATAAGAAAATAGAAGAGGTGGACTAGAAAGGGAATGGGGAGGGAAGCTTATGGTGTAGGGAGACTGGCATTGTTGTAGCCATCTGATTAAAGATACCAAGAAAGGAAGCAACTACACCAGGACGTTTCCTTAACAAAGTTCTCATTGTGTATTGTACCTTACCACCATACCCAGTAATTAGCATTGGCAGCTTTATATTGGAGCTTTTGTTTTGATAATTCATTTACCTGCAGTGACACAAGAGAATATTGGTTTATTCCTTTATTTCTTTGGCTAGAGGCCCACATCAACTAATAAAATTATCGCTAATTGTAGACGGTGATACAAGCCAAGGTTTTGGAATATTTATTTTGAAAGCAGATGGTATTTCAGATCATTTGCTGAGCAGTGCACTGAGAGAAGAGGGTAATCTGACATGTTATGCAGGCAGAAATGCCTGCCTGACAAAGCATCATATTAATGAGGCAAACTACTACTTCTGCACAGTGGAGAGATCAAGGCGTAAATATCAGGGTGTAACCCTACAGACGAAAATCCTCTAAAGACTTGTTGAAAGATGTGGTATCAAATGAATTGCTTGCTTCTTAGAGACTGCTTTGATATTTATTGGTTCAAATTGCTCCACTGACTCACTCTTGCGTAAGCTTTCATGCCCCATTTTAATCTTGACATTTCGGGAAGCCAGTCTGAGGCAGTGTAATGACTAGGTTTACAGAGGATCAAAATGAAAAAGGAGAAGCTGGGCTGTAATAATTATAGTCTGGCAATGCATATTTTCACATAATCTGAAAATGCAGGGCAGGAGAGTAACAATATAATAACGAGCGGAGCAATAATGCCAAGACTTTTATAAAGAAGAGCTCTCACTTGGGGTAAATTAGGCAGCGTGTTTTATTTTTAAGTTAGACAAATAGCTGTTCAGCATGAGGGTTTCTTTTTTTTATACATAATCTTCTGAAATTGCTTATCTCAGATGCATCATAATAAGGGACCGTAGTCTGGAAAAGAAACTGCTGATCTTACTGTGAGTCTCTCTGACGGCATGAATTGTATTGAAACCTACTCTTCAAAAAACAAAGAAATCATCCAAGAGCAAAATGTTTACTTCCCATAGGAAGAAAACATGAAATAATGTGTTGTACTGCTAAATATTAATAGCTGTAGACCAGAACCTAGGCTGCATGTAAACTTTACTCAGTGCAGCCTGGTTGGAAATAGAGGGGCAAAAAGGGCCTTATGTCACTTTTCCAACTTTTGTTCCTTGACATCAAGTAGAGCAGTATCAGGGTTACTCTGCTTTAGGTCTTAGCTTCTAAGAACAGACATGCCAACTATCTTCCTGCACAGATCCTGGGAACAATGAAGGCAGAAATAAGTAGTGGTGAAACTGGTGCTTGGATAAGCCCCCTGTTACAGAAAGATTTCCCTTAGCAATAGGAGTTTCCACTGGTTAGATCTGCTGGGTTCATGAATGGATTTGATCCCAAGGACTAATGGCAACCGCTTGCGTGTAGTTTAAGAATCTGGGCTAATATCGTAACAAGAATGCTTTGCATTTGAAAGCATGCCTAACTTCACGCCAGTTATACAGTTGGTCCAATAGAAGATTTCACCCTCGCCCCCTGCAAATCCTCACCTCTCTCTTTAATACATTAAGAACTTTCTTCCAAAAGATGTCAGCATGCTTTGCAAACTGGTCTACAAAGGGCTGGAGGCAGGACACAGAAGCCTGTGTCCTCTTGTACATACAGGTTTGAAATAGGAGTGATTCGCTACCTTAGGAATTCACATTACACTTTCACCTCTGTGAGACCTGTAGGTAGTGATCCACTGGAACAATCTGCAGTACACTGTCTGCTCCTTCTTGGTTTCACTGTCTGGACTTGTACATTAAGATAGCTGCAGTGTGAGTAAAATCAGCCTTAACTGTGTTTAACTCTTTCATTCAGAAAAAAGATGTCTATTTGTGTTCAAAGCCAATATACATTGTAACTTGCTTCATGACCTGCTTTCTGTGCCTTGGCCTTCTCTCATCATGTCACAGAATTTGGCCATCAACTCTTTAGGGCAGAAACTTTTTTATGTTTCCCTATAGAGGTAAACATAAGGAAGCACCTTATTAATACCATATAAACAATATTTTTTATTCAATTAGGTCACAAAGGCCTAATCTCTGGGTAATAAAGGAAACATAATAGACCCACTTTTATTTGACTAGAATGGGGGCATGGAATTTATTCAAATAAACTACATTTGGGATACATTTTTCACTGTAAATGCAAATTCTGGGACAGAATCCACAATCGGATAATGATTTTATTTTCTCCCCAGTGAATGGCTTTTGAAGATTATTTCCACCTTTGCTACTTTTCTACTTCACTTATGGTTCTAAAGTCAAATACTTTGCTCATCCTCCAGCTTTTTCCGTAGTCTGATTATTCCTTTCTGCTCTTCAAATAGGCAAGGCCATGTTGCTAGTCACACTAGAGATTTTTGGAAGCAGATACACTGATGTCAGGGAGCTAACTATATACTTGCATGTGTATGACTGTGGACTCATCTACATGTACAAATAATCTGGGAGAAGTTTACTCTTGAGTAAACTACTTGAGAGTGAACTCGCCTGGGCACATGCCTACACGTGCAGGGGCATGGCAGCCGATTTGCTGCTCCTAGCAGCAGACTGCTCCTGCTCCCTGCAGCCTTGCAATGAGACCCTGCAGCAGCCAGGGGAAGCTCTAGGCTCCCTCTGGGTGCTAGCCCAGGGGCCAGGAGACACCTGGTTCCTGGAGGGGGGTGGGACATTGCTCCCTGCACCTGGGAGCTGCCTGCTGTTGTAGCAGGCTCTGTCACCAGATCCTGGGCAGGGACTTTGCCCTGGCAACAGGGAGCTCCCAGCCCCCGCTCTGCAGTTGCGGGACCCAGGCTGAGAGATCCTTCTCTCCCAGCACTAGCTTTGCAACTGCTGGGGTCCCACCATTGTAGAGTGGGAGATGGGAGCTCCCTGCTCCTGGGGGCGGGGGACATTGCCCCTCCCAGGCTCTGGTGGTGGAGCTTGCCCCAGAAGCAGGCAACCCCCCCGGGGGCAGGAAACAATCTCACCCCTGCTGCCTGGCATCTATGTGTGTGCTACTGTGCAGTAAATAATCTCAAGTAAATTTGCTACTTGTATTTGCAGGTAGCAAATTCACTCGAAATTAGAGCCAATTACTGCACAGTATGCATCTGCACGTGTAGGTGTGGATGCTTACTGAGCAGTATTAGCTCTGCTCTTCAGTAAAGCATCTCATGTAGATGCTCCCACTGAGTAGAATTTGGCAAAGAAGGAGGTGCAAAACACTTTATCACATGCCTCCCGGGATTGCAGTATCTGGCTTAGAGGAGAAAAGTCCCCCTCCCACCCACAAATATAAAGAATCCTTATCATAATGTTTTCAATCATATGGTCAATTAAAAACTGTTTTCCTGCTGAACTGATCTGCCCATTTAAGGAGGCGTCAGAAATGACTTTCCAAACTAATTATTTGATCAGCAGCTCTGATGACCCATAAGGCTATGCAGATTTCTTACCAGGGAAATTAGTTGCTTTTCTACATGCCGCTCCTCTGAGCACAAAATTTCCGTGGCAAAGCAAGAAAAAGCAGAGATCATTAGTGATTCATTTTATTTCCTTCTTTTGGTTAAAACAGAATCTGAATTTCCCACAGTTACTGTAAACAAACTTAAATTGGCACTGAGGAGGTAGCAAGGCCCAGCAAGAGGAAGACAGGATAAATCTGATTCTCTTCTCCTACAGATACAAAACAGGACTGAAGTAGAGGGAGCGTATAATGGGGGCATAAAACTGAATGCAAGAAGAATCAAAGGTAGATCCCAAGAGACTGTAGAAACATGACCTGACAGACACAGAAAGCCATAAGTGGCACATGATTTATTGATTATACCTTGACATATAGCAAACTTTTAGCTAGTGTTTCTTGAATACTGGACACTTAATATCTAGTATTTAGTATACATGTTGGAGTTTCCTTTCATTTTGTTATTTTTCTTTAGAAAAGCATGTAACAAAACATCCTCTTTTTAAAATAAAGAATGTCACCATGCAGACAGCATGAAGGTCAGTCACAAGGCAAAAGTTCTGAAGATTTTCAACTCAGGGAAATTGTAGGCTGATATTAAATCATAGGTACAAATATCTTATGCGTTTTGAGGCCACAAAATAGGGATGTGGCAAAAGGTAAAATGAGGAATTATGTCTTTAAGTGGTCACTGGAGACACTTGTAATCTTGTTTTATTGGTAGTACTCTCCCCTACATAATGAACTTTGATGAAATAATGAAGTAGCTGTGGCGCCTGTGAAGCTAAGCAGGCAACTTTGCCAGTTAGAGACCTCCCATGAACATGATTGCCTGGGTAACGACTCTAGGCTGCAGCAAAACCAAGAACTCTGGCAATCCACCCTCTTCCCATACCTATAACTCTCTGCATTGTTATTTTTTTAAGACTTGAAAACAATTGATGGTCCACTTAGGTCTGTAGCTGAAGGATGAATCTAAAAATATTCAAAGATAATCCACTGGGATGCCTAAAACTGTTCCAAGTGCAGCAGCCAGCAAAGTTACTGAAACCATGAGGCTGGCTCTGCTGCTGTATAAGTTCATATGTCTAAGGAAATGAATAAATGGAAGACTTTAAATAACAATATTTTGAATTTTGCAATGTTTCCTCACTGTCCTACACTATGGACAGAATCAACTGGTGTTAATAAACTCCTCAGCTTCATTGTCCTTACCACTTTGCCTCAGACAAACATTTAATAAAGGATATAATTAAAATATATGCTAATCACTCTAAGGAGACAGGTGGCATGATTAATGCTATTCTATTTACATAAAGTATATACACAGAGCAGTGACTGACAAGGCTGCAATGTCACTCAATTTATATTAGGGATGACATAAAATTGGGGATGTGACTCAGGAACTCAAATCTGACAGCCTGTGTGGACTTGGGAGATCAGTGGTTCTAGTTCTAATCCCTCCACCTCAACTCAGATTCAAAAACACGTGGGGGGAGTGTCTAAATTTTCAAATATGATCAGTGCTTTGGGGGTCAGGTTTTGAATGCCTCATTTGAGATAACTTCAAGTGAACTGATTTTCAGAAGGACATTGAGCCATATTTAAAACTCAGAAACCCAACATTATGGAAATATCATTGGATCAATGATTTCATGAGCCTTCTGACAATGTGGGCATGTCTACATGTGGGCATTTAATGTCCCTGATTTAAGGTCTACATGTGTGCTCCCTTAATGTGCCTTAAAAATGGTGATTTTAAGCTAATCCTACCTCAATTTGATATTTGCATAAAGTAAGTATCAAACTTAGGTGGCTAATGTGCATTAACGTGTCTGCACATGCGTTAATGTGCTTTAACTAATGTAGTGCTAGGTCTGCCCAACCACTAGGGGAATAGCCAGAACCCAGCCCTAGGGCTCCTGGCTAGGCACTTCCCCTCCCCTACGGCTGTGCTGCCTCTGTGGTAGTCCCTAGCTGCAACTGTGGGCTATAAATGTTTGTGGACATTTTGTGCCCTGGGCCACACTTCACAGGACTTTCAATACTGAAGTTCCTGTGTGACCCCTGGGCAGGACCCAGGCTTCTGCTGCTAGTCCTGCCCACTAGCCAGAGATCGTGCTTGGCCATAGGTGAGTGTTGCAAAGGGCTGCAGCCTGCTGTTCCCCCTGCCCAGCCCTGGGATCTCCCCAGAGCTGCTGCCTAGCTGTCTCTGGTAGCAGGGACAGCAGCTGCTCCCTGCTGATTCTTACCCTCAGCACTGTCTCCTGTGTTTGCAGGTCCTGTGTCACATTTGCCTCTCCTGCATGGCTCACAGTCCCTGGCCGTGCCCCTGTGCCGGGTGCTGCAACCAACTCTCCAGGGCTGGCTACACAGGGACAGCTGCGTGGGGCCAGAGAGCCAGCGTGAGACAAGATGTCCTCCCTGTCCTCCTCACTGAGGACTGGCCCTGCCCACATGTGCATGCCTGAGCTTCCTACCCAGGGGCCTAACTGGAGCCAGGAGGAGGTGTGCGACCTTGTGGCACTCTGGGGTGATGCAGAGGTATAGAGGCAGTTCACATGGGGTGGGTACTCAAACACCCATGTTTATGAGGCCCTGTCAGGTGGGATGAGTGAGAGAGGCTACTCCAAGATGGCACACCAGTGCTGCATGAAGATCAAGGCCTTGCAGGAATAGTGCATAGCTGTGACTGACCACAACCGTTGGTTCAGTTGTGCCTGCAAGAACATTCCCATCATGTAGGAACTGAGCCAGATTTTAGTACCCTGGGACTATGGCCACAACCCTGCAGTATACACCATCTGGGGCAGTCTGACTGAGCCTCTGCCTCAGCTGGACCCCTCTGGTGTTTACACCTCATAGGAGGAGGGTCTCCTGGGTGTTCAGTGGCCTGCCCCAACCACTTCCCTGGCTGTACCCACTGGCAGCTCAGAGAGCCCTGGATAATGGCTGCCTTGACAGCTCTGCACCCATGTCCCCCACCATGAGGAGCAGCCAGCCAGGATACTGCTGGCCACCACCAGCACCAGCACCTCCTGTGGGGGGACCCTGGGTGGCAGCCCAGGTGCCAGCTCACTGCAGACTGTGGGTCATGGAGCAGCCAATTGTCATCACCAATGGGTAGGCCTGCCCCAAGCCACCAGCCCCACCAGCCCCAGACACAAGGTAAGTCCCATACTGTGGGGGGGGGGGGTCCCTGCCCTGGCCCTGTCCTTGATCCTGGCCCATGCCCCTGGCCCCAGCCCCTGGCCCTATCCCTGCCCCTGCCCCTCCTCCCTCCCTGCCCTACCCACACTACCCTGACCCTAGTTCTCCCCACAGCACACAGAGAGGTGGGACATAGGTCAAAACTTTATTGAGCAGCCACAGCTGGATGGGCACAGGCCTCTCACATGCCAAGGGAGGTGTTGGTGCTGGTGATGATGTCCTCCTTGGTAGTGGGATGCAGTGACATCTAGTGCTGTGACTGGTAGCCCTCCAGGTGGCAGTGGAGGTTGTGAGGTAGGCCATCCCTGCCCCCCCACACCATCATAGCTCAGGGTCCCAGACCAGGAGCACAGGTGTGCCTGGGGCACCAGAAGGATCAGCAGAAGCAGCATGGCTCTGGCACCCCTCAGCCTGCACAAATAGCTCATCATGCACTGCCCAGGGCACATGCAGTAGGGCACACTCAGGACACAGTGGTGCCATTGAGTGGGATGGTTCTAGTGGCCTCCCCAGAGAGGCCCTCTGCAGGAAGGGTGAGGACATGCCCAGCCCTTCACCCTTTGGTCTGAGAGCCCTGCATGCCCCTAGACCAGGCACCGATGGTTGGGTGGCAGTGCAGCTGATCTGCAGAGAGAAAGCAGGGAGCTGGGTCTGGAGCTGCAGCAGCCTGGTAAGACGTCAGGGGAAGCAGGCTGCCTATGCTCAGCACCTAGTGGGCTGCTGACCCCAAGGGACAACATTGGAATGGGGGGCTTGGGCAATGGCTGCCTGGGCCTGGCCCTGGACAGCCATCTTACCATGGTCCCTGGGCACCCGTGCACAGCTGACCCTGAATCTGAGACCAGGCAGTGCACATCCCCTGGCACAGAGCATCTTATCTCTGAAATGTTGCAAATTCTCACAAAAGCCTTCTGTGTCTTGCCTATGTAGGGCCAACATCTGGACACAGGGGAGAACCCTCCATCCCTACTTATCAGGGATGCCACCTCAGGGTCACCGCCACCCACCACTGGAACTGCCCAGATGTGCTATCTGCACCAGCAGTCCACAAAAGACCAGACAGTCCTGCTCTAGTGGCTGGTGGTGTTGGTGGAGGAGTGGTAGGTGCACAGGTGTAGGCTCAAGAGGCATGGGAGCTGGCCTGGCAGATGAAGGATATTGCCTAAGCAGAGGGCTAGGACCAGGTGCTGAGGGAGCACTGGGTCTGAATGGAGGCCGTGGAGCAGCAGCAGCTAGAGCAGCTCCAGCTGTAGGGGGATGCCAGCCACCAAGCCATCCATACCCTCCTGGCCCTGGCAGCATTGGCTGTGTCCACCGAAGCCAAACCCCTGCCTGTGGCCCCACAGCCAGCCCTCACCCAGACCTTGGAGGAGACCCTACAGTGCCTCCTGACTGTTCTAGCCCCTGGCCCAGCCCCTACCCTGAGTTCACTACCACCAGCCTGGGCCCAGCCCTATCGCTTGCCTCAAACCCATATACATGAATACTAGGAGGTGCCAGGCATGGCACTGCAAGGACATGCTGGCCCTGGATTGGGGCAGGCAGAGGGGGAACAACCTGCAGTGGAGAAGCACCAGCCAGCATTGCCCATGGATGAGTTCATCACCTGCTGTGGTCACTGCAGACCCCAGAGCACCCATGGGTGAAGTGGCCAAGGCCAGAATGCTGGATGCCTGCCCCTAGGCTCTGTCCCCTAGTTGAAGAAAATAAAGGTGTTTTGTTTTGACCATGTGTGTGTCCTGAGAGTGGTACTGGAGGTGGGCAGGGGTAGCGGGTGTGTGGCTGGTGGGGCAGGTGGGCTGGAGCAGGGAGTACAGGAGGAGGAGGTCAGCCAGGGCCTCCTGCAGCCAGTGCCCTGGCATCCTTTGGCAGGTGCGTGGCTGTCATGGGGCCTGAGCAGGCGACCTGCTGGAGCCAGCAGGGTCAGCACCATGGCCAGCAGAACCATGGGGCCATTGCTGGCAGGGGCTGGGCTGGAGCAGTGGGGTGCTGGGTGCTGCTGGCAAAGGCAGGGACGGGGCAGCCCTGGTATAGGGATGTTGGGTGGGAAAGGAGGGAACTGGCATGTCCTGCCCCTGTAGCTCCTGGACAGGGAAGAGGCTTGCAAGGGATCAGAGCTTCCAAGATGGCTGCTGGGTACTGGCAGCTGGCTCCTGCTTGAACATGGCTGCCAAGTGCTGGCAGCCGTGTTTCCAGAGGCTGGAGCTTTCACCAGTGGCCACAGGAGCACATGGCAAAGATGAAGCAACCTTGGACTGAAGTTAGTCCTAAGTCCCTGCATGTGTGGACACCTGCTATAAAACACTTAATCCACATTAGCTTAATGCACGTTAAATTTAAGCATGCTTAAATTCACATGTAGCCATGCTCTGTGATGCTGAATTTTTACAAGAGCTGCTTATCACATTTCAACACTGATGAATCTGAGCCTACTGTTGAATCCCTCTGGCATAAATTTAACCCAGATGTTGGATTTGAAGATCAGCTCTTGGCTCACCTTTCAAGAAGAGCTGCCTTTGCTCTTGTGCTAAAATGCTTTCCTATTTAGGTTTTGAAACACATTTTATATTATTATAAATGTGGCTGTGAAGAAAGCATTAAGAGTTGATTGAGAATCTTGGTTGCAAGTCTGCTTTCATTGTTATGCACTCTGGTCTTCAGCTACACTCAAAAACTGGTTAAAATGGCTATAACTGAAGATTTTCTGTCTAAATCTCTAGATGAAAATAGCCTGGAATTCAAGATTTTTTGAACTTGGTTAAAAATGTCATGACTTGAGTTCACCTGCAGATGTAAGATTATAAGTAAACCAACTCTTTCAGCACACCTGATATCCATCCCACATAAAACAGGAGTTTTTTGAATAGCTGCTGCATTGCACTGGAGTGGGCAAAATATAGCTTGTGGGTAAGAGCCAGCCCACCAAGTGATTCTATCCAGCCTACATTGGTTCCTTTGGCCCCATGGGACCTAGGCATAGGGTCATGACTCATGTAGCCAGTCCCACTGCACCTGGGTACAGAGATGTCATCTGGTGCAGAGTACAGTGTGCTCCATCCCTGGGTGCATCTCTCAGGTGCACTGGGAGCTGTTGTCCATGGAGCCATGTGGTGTGGTGATAGGCTGGGGGTGAGATCCCCATGCCCAGAGTGCACTCAACCAGGCAGATGGGATGGAGCTGTTGGCGGGTGGGGAGTGGTGTCCAGGAGTGGGATGGGTGGGTGGGCAGGGGTGGGGCCAGGGCCAGGGCCAGGATTGTGGGGGCAGTAACAGTGCAGAACTGGCACCCATTGAAAGGACATGAGGGGAGCAGATCACAGCTCTGTTCTGGGTGCCGGCCCCACACTGTCACCACACCATGCTCCCAGCCCTGGCCTCATCCACCCGGCCCATTCCCAGACACTGCTCCCCACCTGCCCATGGCCCCATCCCATCCACCCAGCCAAGTACGCCCTGCCCATGAGGGTCTCAGGCTGGTCTCTATGGAGACCCTGCCCATCCACTCCATCTGGCACCCCTGGCAGTGATACAGGGCAGATGGGCCTGGGACCGGATAGGAAAAATTGGCATCTCTCTGCTCCTCCACCCCCTGCCACACCAGGTGGTGTAAAGAGCTGTGATAGGGGGCTGAGGCCCATCAAATCTTCTTAAAGCAACAGTGTTCGTGAACTGTTCACTGCTGAAAGTCAGATAGTTGCTATTCATTATTTGTGCTGTCAGAGTGGTAACTGAAATCACCTGGTGTCAGAAGAAGCTATTCCATCAAGTGGGGTTTTTTGGGGGGTTTTTTTTGGGCCATCATATTGTGAGGATAGATTTTTTTACTGTGAAAGAAGGACAGGTAACTGTATTGTAGGCTCCAGTCAGCCCCTACTCACTTACCAAAAAAGGAACAGTTCCCTGATGTCTCTGTTACCTGGAGAAAGTGAGGGCACATTGTGTCCTTTTAATCCCGGAACAAAAGCGAACAAAGACGAACAATGGAGGCCTAGTTATCTATTCCTGAGATCTGAGTTTGCACCATATTGAACTTCTGGTACCTATTTAATGAGCCCATGCTGTAGCCTGCTGGTGAAGAGAACAAAGACATGTGACTCATGCTGTCTTGTTATTGTTACATAAACTATACAAGTAATTTATTTTTATGGTTAATTACTGGATTAGTGAAGGTATATTGAAAATGTAAGATGAGGTGACAGAAGGAGCCAGGTAGAGTTGAGAATGATTTGAACAGCTGTCAGGACTGAAGAACTGTGTTGAATATGTATGTGTGTGACCTGGAGTGAGGATAGATCTAAGGGAAATCTGCATAAAATGGCAATTTTTGCTTTATTTTTTTTTTGGTGGGGGGGGAGGTTGGCTTGGGTGGTGTGTTACAGAAATAATTATCCATGTCTTCCATTCCAACCCCCACTACATTTAGACCCTACCCATCTTCCTGTCAATGCCTCATGATTTTGAACTTCATCTGAACTTCATCTGGGTTCTCTTTGGTGTTCTTTAATCCTGTGTCTATAGGTAGGCCTGTGTCCATTCAGTAACAAAACTCACCTTGAGCAAACTCTCTTTTCATTCCCCTTTGCAAGCTGTCCCAATTCTATCTGCATGGGAAACTAGAGAATTTGACCTCCTCAAATTAAAACTGGTTTCTTCTTCTGGCAGCCTGCTGCCCACATAATCAGGCTTAATTTAGCTGGTTAAATCAGCTCTGTATATTAAACCACTCTGGAGCAGTGAAAGTAAAATGCAATCAGGCTCAACCTACTGAGAATTGTGTTATTGACTGAAAACAGTGAAAATATATTAATACTATTTCTCAAGTGTCCTGGAGATATTCTTTTGCTTGTAATGGACAATGAAATACAAAGCCTGAGGCCACAAAAATCTAATGTATGTGTTGGAATAATCTAAAGCAGAATTTCATGCAAAGAGAGCAGCTTTGTAATTATGTCAATTTTATCAATACAGTGCAAAATAAGTCTTCATTCTTATAAGCTGGGGTGTCAAAGATACAGCTCAAGGAGCTGTTTTACATGGGCTGCAAGGCTCCTAGAGAGCTGAGAATTTGGGGACAGGGCACGCAGGGGCAAATTCCTGGGCACAGAGCCTTGTTGGGGATGTTTGGTGGTGGTGGGGGGGTGCAAGTAAGTGTTGCATCAACTCACCACTTGCCCCACTGCTGCCACTGCTCACCCTGCTGCTGCCACAAGGACTGAATCTGGCTCACAAGGAGCTCCCCCACAATCCAGATCTGGCCCAGGGGATTGATCGAGTTGGGCACCCCACTTAGATACCAGCAGCTCTGAAATGTCAAAGAGAGATTTTACATGAATGGGTAAATCTTAAGATAGGTTTGTTCAGAGAAGGTTGGCCTGTCGCCATGACACTGGCAGACTCAAGCTGCGTTTGGCTGTAAAATGCTGATACATCCTCAGTGCCAAAAAAAAGGGGTTGAGAGCAGTTAAGTTGCTAGGAGCCCAGAGTAATACACACGCTCTCTGCTTTCCATATTGTCCCACTTCAAAGCAGCGTAATGCAGCCATGAAAGTATCCAGGGCTCCTCTCACCCCGCTTTCAACAACATGTGGTGTGTGGGTTAAGGAGTGATATTATGTTCTTTTGGTTTTTTAAAGCAAATTTTTGTTTAACCTCTGCTGTGACCCAAATGAGTGAATGTGTTACCCAGATATGCTCCATTTCTGTTTACTTAACCAGAATGTTTGCTTATTTGGTGACCACTGGAGAGGAACTACTGTTCTGATTAACCCCACAATGAGTATTTGTTGCTTCTTGTTTCCTGACATTTTCGTTATGCTCCTAATTGCAAAGCTCTTGATTGTCAGATAAAAAATGCACATGTCTATTTGCTCAGGTATTACACAATGGATCTTCTACTGTTAATTAAAGGTCTAGACTCAATGTCTCTGAACTTGCCTTTGGATAGTTGTCCTCCCTGTTTCATACCTGGGATACACCAACAGGAAAACAAGTACAAATCTTGAGGCACTTGAACCAGCACTTTTTTTTGTTGTTTTTAAAGAAAATGCCTGTATTTGGAGTTTGCAAAGACTTTTCCTTTTTTTTTTTTTTTTGCTACCAAGATTTCTCCCTAGGCAATGACATGCAGGCATAAGCTGTGTTCTGCTCTTTGCTGTGGCTCACAAGGCATTACGGAATGAAAAGAGGGCTTTTCTCTTGTATTGCCATTGTTGTTGGCAACAGGACAGGCCAGGGCTGGCACTCAGAACAGGATGAAGATAAAACCAGAAGCAAAAGGCTGCTAATACAGCATTTATAAAAAGACCAAGTGATTGGTTGGATTTTAGCTCCCAACTAATTTGGAGAAATGTGTTTGATGATCCAATGAGAATTTTTTCCTCCCATTTAAAAAACAAAGGAAAGATTTCTAATGTGGAGTTTTTGGGGATGAACATTTGCTAGGGCAGCATATGAGAATAGTCATTCTGATCCCAAAAGCTATCAATGAACATTTCTAGAACTTGGAAGTTTTTGAACTCCTCAAGGGAAAAGGGATGAATAGATGGAGCAAAGGTTTATACTTCCAAAATGTGGTTCCCTCACCCCACCAACGTTCTAAAATTTGCAACATCTCGATTTTTTCCAAGCTCAGAGTCGCCTCGATGCAACAGGAAAAAAACACAAAATTGTTTTGAGTTGATTAGTTGGTATGGCTAACAAACAAGTTTGTACAGGTTTGGGAATCCAGTTCTCTTCCTGACACTGCCACATACTTCCCGTTTGACCTTATGCAAATCACTTGACTTCAGTGACTCATCTTCCCATCTGCAGAATGTGGGTAGCACCACTTACTAGCATCGTAGAGAGGTTATAGCAATTAATTATATTACTGTGTGTAAACCTCTGAGAACATCATGTGGAAAGAGTTGTAGAACTGTAAATGATTATCATCAATGAATATATTTACTGTATATACCTCACAAAGCTGGTGCAAAATTTTCTAGCAGGGCAGTTTCCACTTGGAAAATGTTAATTCAGTTGAAATGTTTGTGGAAACATACTGAATGTATTCACACTGTTAAAGCTTTAAAAATTACCCAACCAAACATTTAGTTCTAATAAGGTCAAAAGACCTTGTTTCATGAAATTATTATCTCATATTATCTCATTTCAATTTTTATATAAAATGTAAATATGCATATTTTATATAAAAAAGTGAAATAAAAAGTCAGTCTTATCATCTAAACATACTTTAGTCTTTGGTTATAGAATTTTTTTGCTAGAAAATTCAGAATTTCACCGAATTCTCTGGACAGAAGGGATTTTTGAGATGTCAATGTTTCCTGTGGAACAGAAATTCTGAGTCTGGGCTGTTTAGTATCTATGGTCAACCATGTCCATCCTGACACTCATAGTATAACTCCAACTAAAGCAATTAAAAATCCCTGAAAGTAGGTACTGATTTTTCATCAGGATTCTGTAAGATGATGAATTTACAATACTCAAATTAGTCAAAATATTGATCAAAATTGGAAAGACTGAGAGATTCATGAAAGCATTTGTTCTTGTGAGAAAATACATTTTCTTCATGGAAAGAACCATAACTCAAAAAATTCAGGTTGTTGGGTCAAACACCTAGCACTTGTGAGACTAACCCTAAGCTAGGAGGTTTACCTATCACTAATGGAGTCAAAATGAACTATGCTGTGGCATCAACATCATGTGAGAAGGGTCCCAAAACTGTGGTATACAACTTCATCCTGCACGACCAAATGAAATCTATGGGTGGACTGACACAACCTTTTGCTCTGGATAGGAGTTGTGAAGCCAGAAGATTCAACAGCTATTATTGCAGTTATTGTCAGAAAACCCAGTTGTCCATAGAAAATAATTAGTTGTGCATGTCTTTATGGTATTTATTAAATGGGTGTAATTGGTTGTATTAATGTTTCTGTACCAAGCTAACGGAGGATTATGATTGCTGCTTAATTAAAAAATACCAGAATTTCCATCATCCTATACACACCCAGGCAATGCTATTATGGTACAAGGCCTCACCATTACTATTATGATTCATAATTTCTTAGTACTTCAAATGCATACATATTAAGACATAAAACCAAGTTATGTATTTGGGCTAAAAAGCTCTATCGACCTGCACAAATCAGGTAAGTAGACACAAAAGCATATAATAGGCATGTCATTGTATCATCTCTATTTGCACATTTTTATGATCAGAAATCCTTTATTTGTGAGCATAATGGGGATTTGTGCCATTTAGCAGGTGCTTTTCTTGCTCTGTGTTTTGAACCTATGGCAAACTAGCCTTCAACACCCAAATAATTTTGATTGTAGTTAGGATATCACTGGACCTGTAGGTAGACTTCATGCAGGTTTCTCACTAAAAAGCATTTAATTTTGGTTAACAGGATTGGCTAGGAAATGTTCACAGGTCTGTAGATAAAATGGTGCCAGGAGACTGTTGGTACCAAAGACGGCAGAGCTATTGATTCGTGCCAAGGCAGCCCATCTGTAAATGAGTATGACATACACACAGAGACCCACACACCCTACCCCTTCCTAGAAAAAGTGTAGTAGAGCATGGGCAACATTTGAAAGACTTACCCTGAGCTGGGAATCCTCATCTTACAGCTTTAAGAATACTGGCTGTCAATCTGCTTGGTCTTAACCGCTGTCAGTCCTGTTCAAATCCACTCAAGTTTTAAACTGATTCTTGGAAATCTAGTGGTGTCTGACATACAGCATGTGAGGTGGATGTGCTGTACGCACCTGTTTAAATGATTTATCTGGGAATTGTGTCAGATTCAGATCCTTCAAATGCAAACTTTCAAAATTTAACACCTTGAAGTGTCAAGTTCCTGGCACTGAAAAAACTGCCGAACCTACCAAATATGAGCTGAGTAACAAATACAAAACCTATGCACAGTTGTCCTCCTAGATAACTGGAGCCTGCTTGAAACAAGTAAGCTGATTCCTATTCATTTAGCAGGTTATTAAGATTCTGACCAATGATGACAATTTAAGAGTCAGTTTTTCAAGCCATTCCAGATATAATTATATCCCCAACTTAAATAGTTCTTGCACTTATGTGAGTGAGCTGGGGATAGAAATAAAAGAAAAAAATACAAGTGGCCCAAAACTTGACCTGAACTTTTTTTACTTAATTATGTTTTACTGAGTGATACCAAAAAGCAACAGAACCATTTCTAAGTAAACAGTAACTGCACTTACTCAAAAAATTACTGCTACACATAGACCATATTTTGTTTTCAATCTCTTGGCACAAACCTCCCACTTTTCAGCAGATCTTACTCCATAAAATAATGGGAATGTATGACTTATTTGACTTCTTCAGGGACCGTAATTAACAGTGCAATTTTGCAGAATTAGAGTAACATCCCTGCTATCATCTGTGTAATAGGCCAGTTATACTTAGATTCTGATTTTTTCACCAGAGGTTTAAAGTGTTCTTATCATTTGTATGTAGACAAGCATGTATATTAGCAAATTGTTTTTCAGCTCACAAAGGGTTTTTTGTGTGTGTGTTTTGTTTTGCTTTAAAGGCTTCAAGGATATTAGCTACAGTCTGAACATTGGGAATGAATATTGTTTGGAGCTTGTATCGAAATGCCTATTTGAAATAGCATAGCATAATAAAAGAAGAGTTGCAAACTTGTGCTGGAACTCTGTTCAAAGCCAAGCTAGTAACTGGGCCAAAAATTTCCTATGAAAAATAAAAACAGAATCATTGAATCATCTGCAAAAAGCTGCATCAGCAATGGAAGTTTAACTCAGCAACAGGGTATTTAGCTTTGTTCACACAATAATTACATCACAAAGAAGGATATGAAGGATTTCAAGGGAGCATAGCCATCACTTTAAAGGCACAAGAATAAACAGATGACATCATGGCCAAAAAAGGAACCATTGGAGAGCAAAACAAATAGTGTTACAGCATTGAAATGACTCTGTTTGGTGGTTAGATGAAATACTTTGCATTAGTCAGCTGAATTGAAAACATAATCAAACAGACTAAATTGAAGACAGCCCCACGAAACTGTGAGAGCCAAACTGAGCTATGTGAGACATGTACAACATAAATCAAATACGGAATTTCAGACTCGATACAGAGTGGTGAATAAGTTATCATGGCCTACAATAAGGCTTATAAGATTCATAATTTTATATAAAAGAAATCCTGGAAAAGCAGGAGATCTGAGAAACTTATATCATGTGAGCATTCAGGTGAGTAGCTTTTTACTTTGTGTCTCAAATGACTAAAATAACTTTGAAGTGAGCTTAGTTACAAGGTGAAGTGCTTAAGTTGTTTACAAGTTAATATGTAGAGGCCCTGCTAATAGCTGACCTAAATGCAAATCTGAGGCCATCTGACAAATATAACAACATAAACTACGTGTCATGCAAATTGCCATCATCAAAATTAGGAAGCTTGAAAAATAAGACTTTTTCTGAGTTTGCCTGCTTGCTACGATATTTAGAGTCTGATTTTTCTCTAACTTACATTACTGTCAACCAAGAATAATTCCATTGAGGTCAATGGCCTTATACAATTGCAAAGTAAGTGAGAGGACAATTCAGGTGTTTGTGTGCTCTAAATTCTTCTCTTAGCAGCAACAGCAGTAATGGAAGGTGGTAGCACCCCCTTCTTAGATAGTCTGGGCGAACAAACAAGAAAAACCTGCTGGGCACGTAAGCCCAAACCTATAGGAGCAGCTATAGCCATTATCTCACTCTGCTGGTGCTTCCCCCTCTCCCATTTTCTTTGAGATTTCTGAGGTTGAGCTATGTTCCAGATTTTAATCTGTGAGAGTGGACTGGAGACACATGGCTTCCATAATATTGTATAGACAAATAAAAAATATGAAACAAGGATGGACTGGTGCTATGGGGTTGTGTTTGTATAGTTTATTGTGATGATATATACCAGTGTAGTACACAGAGTCTAACCACTCTTGAATACTTCAATATAAATGGTTTTCTTCTACTGTATTTACCCACTTAAAAGTAAAATGATTTTGATATTGGTACAAAGTAAAGAGAGAAGGAAAGGGACTTCCAAACAGTGATTGGAGATGGTAAAGGAAGGCTTTCACTCACTTGGCTCCAGCTCCTGGCCGTGTCTCAACAGTTGCTTGTTTCAGGACTTTTTGTAGAAGGATTCCAGTATCACAGAAGTCATTATTAACATTGGCCCCAACTGATGTTGCTATTGGAAGACAATAGCAAAGAACTAAAAAAAAGTGGCAAATGACTGAAGTTGTTTCCCATGTAGTCCCTTTAGGGCAGGGGTTTTCAACCTTTTTAAGTAAGTGTACCCTCCGTGGATGAATGTGGAGTTGGGTGGGGGGGTGCAGAGTGATGGGTGGTGGTGGCAGCTGCCATATGCAAGCTTTTCCCACCATGTCCAGCTGGCCAGGTAGCCCCTGTGCAGCCCACAGAGGGGTGCTGCTGCCTCCACCCTGCCCTGGCCCTGCTCCTGGGAGGCAGCAGTGCAGGGTGGTGGATGGAGGCACTCTATCCCCATCTGTGCACATGTGCCCGCTAGGGCCTTCTCAAGTACCCCGGGTTGACACCCCCTGCTTTAGGACACAGATGGAATATGTTTGCGGGGGAAAAGTAGTGACACTGGGTAAGCCTAAATTGTCTTAGACAGTACATTTTCATTCCCTCACAGATAGGGTAGGAAGTTTATACCTACATCAATACAGATATTTATTGCTGGTCTGATCTAACAGAGCTGTGTTGAAGCACTTGAAATTATACCAGCTGAGGAAATCTTAAAACCCCAGCTACATGATAGAAAAAGGGAAAAAAATCACAGATGACTTATTTGCTGAACATAATTCAGCCATCCATAGAGCTGGGATATTTAATGCCACATCTCAGTTAAGGAGAGTCTTCTGCCTGGCTTGGTGTGTAGCTCACTAGGCTATGATTAAGAATGAATGAATTTGTGGCTAAACTTTTATTTGTGACTTACAGCAACCAAAACATTGAAAGCATTTCTTAATTTTACCTATTAACCACAAAATGGTGTTTCCCCCAAGGAACAGAAGTGGAATAAAGTTATAAAAATATGCAAGCTGTTTAGAAATTGTCAGTCACATACCGTATTTCATTTCATTCCTTTGCAGAATCCTTATTGATATACTGCAGTTCAATAGGTGGCTGGCAGCTTTGATTTTTATTTCTGATCTGACTTTAAACAGAAATTTGACATACAATAAGCACATTTTGAAACATCATCTTTGCTATAAGACAGCTTCTATTGACACTGCTGTCCTGCCATAGGGCATCAGAAAGGAATCACACCCCAGCCCTCTCAGAAAGTCATTTGTGACACAGGATGTCCCAGTTACTATAAAAAAAATGTTGAAAGCACTTCATTCTCCCTCCCTTTGATTTTTATTAGTTTAGCTCCAGGTCCTTTCTGAGTAATTATACCGTTTGCTTCATGTCTTGCTTTTCTAATGACTAATATAAAAATATGTGTACAAGCAAAGGGAAGCGTATTACCAAGTGATTTACAATTAGGATCCATTAAGGTAATTATTTTAATAAATGAGAATTAGTCAAATATAGCCATAAACAAGGCTATGGCAGATATTAACAATGGCCACTGCAGAGAGGGAAGTGGGTTAAAGAGAAGGAGTTGGGCACATGGAAACAGGGATGCAAGAGATGTAAAGTGATTAAAGAGAAATACCTGGGACAGTTGAAAAAAATATTAATTAGGGTTGGGCTGAGCTGGACATATTCAGCCTGTAAAGTCACTTCTGGAGATTCGTTCCTCAGACCCACCTATTCAAACACAGATGAGGTTCAATGATTCAATGATTCAACTTCCAAGACTATCCCTATTCATGCCCATCAAGGCTCCCCATTATTTCCTTATGGGATGACATCAATGAGGTTCAAAAAGATTTCAGAGAACAAAAACAGACTAAATTCCTCCAATTTCACTTTAATACTGGGAAGTAACTCCAGTTTGCTTATACCAGCATCACTAAAATGGGAATCTGGTCCTAATTACAAAGGTGAGACTTCAGTGGTTTACTCTAGATTTACATCAGTGAGCCGGAAATCATAACATAGTACAAATGCCATTTATTAATGTTTCTGGATCTGCTAACATATCCTTGTCAATGCTTATGCTCTGGAAGGGGAAAAGGAGATTTCTCTCTAAATGACCTTGGCAACTCC
Source organism: Crocodylus siamensis (assembly GCF_052110815.1). Classification (NCBI taxonomy): domain Eukaryota; kingdom Metazoa; phylum Chordata; order Crocodylia; family Crocodylidae; genus Crocodylus; species Crocodylus siamensis. The sequence continues at coordinate 16,907,868 of NC_143404.1, read as the reverse complement.
AGGTGGAACAATTTGCAGACAATTCACATCCATACATGTGCAAGATGTTCACACGGAAAATTATGGGCTGATACACTTCCTTTAGTCAATGTTACTGTAACCCAGCCCTTTCCAATCTGCTTCTGACTATATTATGACCATCTGGTTGAGCCATCATCTTGTCAAATGCCATTGGGTTTTGCAACAAGATTGTTGCTTCACTTGAACACTGCCAGTAAAGAGGTCTCTATCCCAATGTTGCTGTGTGTTAGATGCAGGATTTAGCAGGTTGGAGAATTTACATAGAAGACTGAGACCTAGGAGTTTCTGGCTAATTATCCACTCTATATTTCATTACATAAGCAAAACTATGCGCCACTTTCTGTTAAGAGTTCTGGGTAGTGTAGTTCCAACCAGCAATTTCCTGTACTAAGTAACAGTATAATTAGGACTCCCACTGGAACAAAACACCATGAGTACATATTATTATATTACACCATTATAAAGTTCACTCATTAAATCTAACTTATACAACAAGCACATTTTGAGGAGGTAATTTCCCATTCACTGCTTTTCATTTAATTATTTTGATGAGGAGCAAGGAAAGACTAATAGATTGATGCCATTCAGAGCCCTGTTCCAAGTTTAAGGTGTTGAACCTTTGTATTTTCATTCTCATAAGTAGCCACATTCAGATAGGTAGCAGTGTTAACGGGTGATTTGCTATTTGTGCAGGTACTACTTGACATGATAGGTCTTTAAGCTCACAGGAGAACAAGCAAAAAGTGAGAATAATATAACAGGGGAGTAATAATAAACTGCAAGCAGCAGAAATGGCATGTGTCTTGCCTGACTTTTGCAGTTTGTCTGCATATCATTTCTGGTTATAGGCAAGAGCCAGTCAAGTTCATTAAAATCAAAAGGAAGTCCTTTAGCCCCCAGATTCCTGTCATTTCATTTGAAGAGAAAGCCTCTGGCATGTAACCAGATATCTTCCGGGTTTTAAGGCCTGCTGATCTTTGCCTTTAGATTTCTGGACAGTATTAATTTACATAGGCCAGAAAACAAGCGTGGAGCTCTTTGCCCTATTGGGTTACATGCAAAGAGCACCAATAAACTTCCTGATGTAACTAATAAAGGAAATTGGGAAGGAAGGAACAGTCTATCCATTATCGATAGGATAAAAGTTACAAGAATTAGGCAAATTAAGTACGTGAACAAACTAGTTAAAAAGAAACCATGAGCTGCACTTGATTTTACACTCTGGGCACCACTCCATTTATGAGCTGGCAGCAGAAGAGAGAGAGAAGGCAAAGAAAGCACATCATTTTTCTTTTTTTTTAAATTCAAAAAGAAAAAAGTTACCCATTTTTAAGTGGGAGAGATGGAGACCTGCCATCCCTTATAATGTAAACACTCTGCAAGACTCCTTCCATGGACTAATGGCAAATTAGCTTACCACACTTCTTGTGCCATCTATTTAGAGTCTTACTTCTAGTGGACTCTGATGTCATCCACATCTTGCTCTAGTCCCCCATGAAAAGAACAGAAGTCAGGAGTAAGAGTGGGTAACTTCTACTGACTCCAATGAGAATAGTTTCCCATTAGTTTCCACCTTGAATTTGGCCCATAATGGACATTATATGAGTATAAGACTTTTTTTGCAAAAGGAAATAGCCCTCCTCTATCCGGCTTGTTTCTTCTGTGGTTGAATATTAATCCACCTATGTGTTTTAGAACAGCTCCGTTGATCTTTCCCTTTTCTACCAATAAATGAACATCTTTCAATCACATTAACACATTTCTGATTAATACCAAACATTCGGCGACTCAGGGCTGGCCCGTCCTATCCTGCGGAACCTGTGGCCACAGGGGGCCCACAGCCAAGGGGCCCGGCAGAGCCAGGCAGAGAGGCCGTGGCCCCTCCCGCGTTTGGCAGTGGCTGCTGCATTTGTGGTATAGTCTGCCCACCCGCCCAGCAGGCTGGATGCTTGTTTAACTGTTCCAGCCAGAAATTCCTGCCGTCACCCCTCCCCCTGCGTCCGGCGTGCCAGGATGTTCATTGACAGGCGTAAGTGTGCCGTGCGGCAGGAAAGGGGGCCCCGCACAGGCTGATTTGTCCTGCACTCTGCTATGGTCATCTTTGCTGATGGATTGGGTGGCCCAAAACTTGCAGGGGGTCCTAAAAAATTGTGGGCGGCCCTGTGGTGACCTATATGTTTATTTCTTTTTGTGAAATGTAGTGCTGCTGGTTCCTTCTTGTACTGAGTTTCCTGATAGGCAGATGGGTTTTTCCGTCAAGAAGCACATCTCACATTCACGTGCAATGCTTTCAAGAGAGGCAGAGAAAACTGAACTAGATAGAGGAGCAGACACGTGGCTCCCATCTGAAGTTATGGTTGCGTCTAAATTGGGAAAAGTAGTTGCCCATGTCTTTATGGTCTTTATTAAATGGGTGTAATTAGTTGAATAAGTCCAATTAATGTTTTTGTACCAAGCTACTTAATTAAAAATATTAGAATTTGCATCATCCTATACACACCCAGGCAATGCTATTATGGTATAAGGCTTCACCATTACTATTATGACTCAATATTTGTACTCCCAGAGCACAAATATTAAGACATAAAAATAGCTTCTGTAGCTGGGCTAGAAAACAAAGGTTCTATCTGCACAAATCAGGTAAGTAGACACAGGAGCATGTTACAAGGCACGTTCTATAAGGCCTCAGTTCAGAAAATTGTGAGCACTCAGGATAGCATGTAAGCATGTACCTAAATTTAAGCCCATGGTTAAGTGGCTTGCTGGTTGAGGGGCCTAGTAGAGGAGTTTTCTTAGCTGCTGATTCACATGCCAATTTTTAGCTTTCAGCAGCAGGTTTGGAATCAGAAAAACTGTTTATTATTCAACCCTCAGTTCCAAAGCAAGGAAAACACTGTTTATAAGAAACTTCAAAAGCCTGTGTCACAGATATCAAGTCCATATTCTATGTGCCTTTGCCAAGTCAAATTAGGTTATTTTACTTGATATTAAGTTTGACAAGCAAAGAGACTGTGAAAACCAGAATTCCAACTGGGCGTGCCTCTTGTAATTCAGTAAATTTTTTAGTGTTAAAATCTCAACAGTAGCCCTATTCTTTACACTCAGATTATATTACTGTCTGTATTTATCTTGTCTGGAAATGTACCTCCTTGTATCCTAGACATCTTCTAATATTCATGTTCTTCGGGAATGTGAGCAACACCAGTAGACTTTGTTTTGGCTAGCAAACTGGTCTTACCACATATGGATGTCTCTGAAGCCTTGGTTTATGTTTACCTGAACAGATTATGAATTCTATTATTATGCTAATTCTTGGGCATGATAAATATATTAGATTTTGTGTTGCAATAAAATACATTCCTTCTAGCACACACGTCCACTAGGGAAAAAGTTACGAATCAATTTGTATATTAGTAATGGAAGGGCAGATAATTAAGCCAAACACTTAATAATATGGTACATTTAAACAAATGCAAGATTGCACGATACGCTCTCTGTGGACTGAACTGTTGGTGCCTTGCTCTCATTAACTGAACATTAAAGCTTTCAACCCATACCACTTATCCACAGAAAGCTTTCACTAACTTTTCAAACTGTGTGTGGAAACAGGATCAGGATTTTCAAAAGATTTTTGTGATCCCAGATTTCAGTGAATGCCCCCTACAAGTAATCGATTCTAGTTTTGTCCTCCAGCTATAAGTCAGTTGTTTCACAGTGGTATCATAGTTAGCGGTCTGATGCATACCTGAACTGGTATCAACTTGTGCATCATCTTTGTAATTTTTCTATAGAAGTGTCTGTACAAATCTAACAAGGAAAAATAATAGATATTTCACATGGATACACACAAGTTTAAGCACGGTCTGGCTCATTTCCATTCTCAACAGCTATTGCTTCCCCTTGGAACATATTATTCTACACTCATCACAGTATCTGATATTACCCACTATTTAAGTCAAGATACTGGACCAGGTATACCATTGGTCTTGTTCAGTCTTCTTTAGTTTCTCTTTTGTATGTTCTCCCTGTCACTTTGTACCTGGACACATGCTATAAACAAGTGCAGATGAGATGGCAGGAAAATGACCACAATTTCTGGAATGTTATCATGCTATCTAAACACCTTAGACTGAAGATCATTGGAGCAACAAAATCTTTGAAACTCCAGGGGAGGGATTTCTTAGATGGACTTCTGTTGATGGTCCCCTATTTGCTGGCTTACTAATTGAAGCAGGCCATTTTTCACATTTCCACATCCCAATCAAACTGTGTTGTATGTGTGTCATGATTATTCAACTTTGTCTGAAATCACATGACCCACAGTGAACCCTAGCTTAGATTGTTCTTGGATAATGTCCATCCAAGGGAGAAACAGAAATTTCCTTACCCCAGTTAAGACTGTTGCCAAATACCCAGAGTCAGATTCTTTAGCTGGTAGAAATAAGCATGGCTCCATTGACTCCAGGGTTAACATTTTTAACAGTAATGTCTAACTTGTAGCTTTTGATATTGCTTCTAGGATTAGATAAACCAGTTCTGCAAAAATGATAATTTTGTCCATGTTTTGAAAACCGGTCACCAACCAAATCTTTAATATTATATGGCAAGCTTAGTTATGAACCCCTTGTCAACCCTCCCTGAAGCAGGAATTAGACAGAATGTATTTCCAGAATCATTAAAGCATCCTTGCCTATCTCTTGTCCACGGTAGCAGGTAATCTTGGAGGAATAGTTTGATTTCATATAATCCTCTGTTTCTAATACCGACAACATTATGTGGTGCTTTCCACAGCCCATGCCAGGAATATCTCATCTTTCAGGAGGATGAGTCAAACTCTTGCACAGTTTGACTCAGTCATTTCTCTACTAGAAGTAGGAAAACTCATAAAGATAGAAGGCTTGATAGAGCTTGCAGAGTTCTGCAATCTAATAAAGAAGCCTGAACATCTCAAGCAATCAACCTACTTTGTGGTGTTGTCTTTTAGTGTCAGGAATCTGATTATTTGGAAAGTCAACTGGAATACGGTTTATTGCAGTATTTTGGTCTTTATGCTTCTGATCCTAGTGACAACAATGTAGAAGCAGCACTTATCCACATTCTTCTATAATATAAAAAAATAGCATGAAACTTTTCAGTCAGATCTGTTTTTCAAAATCATTTTCTCCTAATCCTACTAATGGTCTCAGGTTTTATGAAGGGTTGCTGCCACGTTGTGAACACCAAGATGTCCAGAGGCAGGCTTGGGTCAAAGGAAAGATTAAAAGGGTTGCTTGTTCTGAACAGAGCATAGGTCTAGAGTCTGTGTATATAAAAGTGTTTACTCTTACACTCCTTTACTCACATGCAGCTCTTGGCAAATTCAGTCCTCTGGGATTGTGCTCACCTCAGCTGTAGATAGATTGATGGAGCTTAAAAATACAGCTAGGGATAGAGATGGTACAGGGGCATCTTTACCAAGTCTTCTGTCCTCTATTATGAAATGAAATACAGCAAAAAAACCATTCTATTGACTTGAGCCCACTTCTGGGTATCCCTTACACTGAGGTTATTAGTACCAGATTATATCAAAGAAGCACAGAACATCAGGACACTACAGCTAGGTACAGACATTCAAAACGCCTTGGATGGAGGAGGAATCGATCCAAGTTACATGGTTTTCAGTAAGCAGCATAATTTAGATTGCACACATTCTCCCTTTGTTGTGAAGGCAAATTTTAGACCAGGTTCTGCCATTTTTAAACAAGTCTGTATGTGCCAAACTTCTGTTCTGTTACAGATATAAAATGGTTTCTGATCATGTATACCAGTAAAAGTGTAATGTCTGTACCTGGTCTTCAATACCTGAAGCAAGAGGCCCTTTATCCCTAGGGGAAGAAAAATAAATAAATAAACACGGAAGTCAAAGTCTTAGGAACGTAAGAGCCTGTAGTTTTATAACGAAGTAGTAGGTCAGTGTGTGTAAATGTAACTGTCAGAGTTGCATACGATTTAATCAGTCCACATAAAAGACCTGAAAGTGCCGCTTTATTGACTTCTTAGTAAATGCAGTATGCATTACAAGACAGAGTCTTGTCTTACATCCTGGGGATAATGTCGCTGGTTTGGGATTCATAAATGAGGTCTGTACAGGAAGAGGGGATTATGCCAGCAATGCGAGAATTCACCACAAGGAATATTTACAAGCTATAAATGCAGTTGTTAATTTCAGGTTATCAAAACCAATCATCGTATCTCGGTTCTCAAACAACATCTGATCATCATCATCACATCGGTAATCAGCCACTGAGGAATGAGCATTCAGCATAGCTGAATTCACTTAAGTGCATTGCACTCATTTCCTTCGTTAAACATGGAATTGTAACCACAATTAACAAGACAGTTCTTACTCAATACAAAGGGGGGATGGGAAGTGGTCTTTAAGATGGCCATGGAACTGTATGCATCGGTTGTAGGAAGCAGAAATGTGTTTGTGATTTGCACAGGAGGGGGAAAAAAAAAGAAAAATTGATTCCAGTTTTCAGCCTCTTAAATCAACATCAAGTTATCTGGACCTTGTATATCCTGAAATGAGAACAAAAGGTAACAAATCAACATATTTACAGATTTGTGACCTGTTTACAGTTCTATTGTGTGTTTAATAATCAGCTTTTTTAATTGTGGCCCAATAGTCGTACTATTATAATGTTTCAAAATGTTAATTGTGCATTTTGTTTTTACAAAAGGGAAGAACAAACGCAATACCTGTAGTCAGGGACAGTGCAGAAAAGCACACTTCACACTTGGTAGAGCTAACCATCTCCCACCATATATTCTGGAGCAGTCAGAAAGAAAGATCACAAGTCAAGCTGGATTTACATATGTGTTACTTATGGCAGTAACCCACTATCTTGCACTTCTCCAACCCTGCCAACCTTCAGGCCATCACATTAAAGAAATGTTCACATTGATCTTCAAGCACAAATCATCCAAAACTTGGTCCAGCCAATAGGGCTTTTACACTTCCCTTGGAGATATTAGTCTAAAACACCAAGAGAGCTGTAGTTTTCATGACTGATTTCATGACTTCAGTTGAATAAACATCCCAACTTTTAACACCAAGACCGCTGAACACTAGCTGTCAGAATGAAGACAGGTCATCTTAATTAATTCTGACCTGGCATCACAAGAAATTACAGGACTTGCTCTTGTACTACCAGAATAGCTCTTGCATAAATTCAGCAATGAGAAGACATAATCAGCAGCTACATTTATTCCTTTTATTATGAAATTAGGCATAGTGCGCCTTCTTATGTGTCCAGCTTTGAAAAGAAGTCAGGTGGCTACCTCATATTTACTATGGCATTAGAATGGGCAGTTTCCGTAGAGTTGGTGATATATCTGTCCTTTCCATGAATCCGGATCATGTAAGATGTATATTTAGACCTATGAAAACATGATGAAAAAGGTCCCACAATATATTGCACAAAAGGATTTTTCTTCTTTTCTGGTGACTTTTCTGTTACTCAGATTTCTACAATTTGAGAAAATGTTTGTGATGGGCTGGCTGGCAGTGACCTGGCCCAGGGGTTTTGAAAGGGCAAAAGATAATTGGAGGACTTGGGATTCCCTTTCCTCACCAGTCAGGTCCCAGAGACTCCCCACTCTCCCCCCGTGTTCCCTGATTGGCCCCTTGGGTCACCTGGAGGGGGTTAAAAGGGGCAGCATGGGCTGATTCAGGAGAAACCAGTGAGGGACAACAAGGAAGGAGCTTCACAGAGCTGAGCCAGTGGGACAGGAGCAGTGCCCCAGAAGAGCCTGAAAGAGCAGGACCTGCCCTCAGCAGCGCGGCGTGCAGCCGGCAGGAGAGGCTCCCCACTGGGCTCCAGGATCCCCTAGGAGAGGCTGCAGCCAGCAGGAGAGGCTCCCCCGCTCCAGCAAGGATCTGAGCAGTGACCTGAGAGGTTCCCAGCTCTGCTTCTAGCTCCTCCAATCAGAGGCCAGGCAGCTCAATGTGAGGCTGGGGCTCCAGGAAGGTCAAGACTCCTAGCAGGCTAAAGCAGTACCACCAGTAGTGGCTGTGTGGTAGCATTCCTGCCTACCATGTGGAAGATGTAGGCTTAAGTCCCAGCTGAAGTGACTTGGGATGAGTGAGCTAACAAGAAGCAAATCTTCTTGCAGTGGAAAGGGGCCATTGTGTTTTCCCCTCTTTCTCTCCCTCCAGGTACCAAGGCCCTATATTTCCTTGTCATTTGACATTTTGCATTTTGTGCCCTTTTTTTATATATTCACCAACCCGTATTGTTTGTTCTGATGTTTGTGTTTTATATTTTGTTAACCCTGTTTTTTTGTCAGTGATTGTAAGTGTCTAACCTTTGTTGAATCCTACCTGCTTGGGGCATTGTAGTGTCCACTATACCCTCTGATTTTTGCCTGTTATGTTCCCAGTATATGGTTAAGTCCCCATTGGTGGTCTGGCTCTGCTCTATAGGGGGAGGAGAGTCCCTACGCCTCCCACAGTGCTTGTGCACCTGCTTTGATCCCTTCAGTTGGAGAGGGGGTACCTCTTGGAGTACCGCCCAGGTTATATGTTTAATCTTAAATGTCAAGCTTCATATCTTGACAGTAACTTTCTCTTGCAATGATCTGATTATTTGGTAGAAAGCTGACCCATAACTCAGTGAAAAAAATTGTAAAACTTGATAAAGGTTATATTCAGGTGTGAAAGAACTTATATTTTGAACAATATCATCATTGGATGTGCATAATTCATACATCTTTACCTGCATTTAAAGTTTTTCAAAGTCTAAGCCAAATTCAAGAATGAGGCCAATGGAATTTCATCTCCCTGGTGATATGATTTTCCTTCCAGCCAACCAGCAACGGCAATTCAACTGAATCCCAAGTTACGGTATTTTGTCAGGAGTGGTATCAAGTGGCAACCAAGTGCTCTGAACATGGTTGATGAGGAGTCACTATGTGGTTTTTGTCTTACTGGAATGTTACAATCAACATTGCCAACAAGGATGTTCTTAGTGAGAGAGAAAAAAAAGACAGACAGAGGGTGCTTGTACACATGATGGGGTTTTAGTCCTTAGGGTTGTATTCTATGCCCCCTAAATTGAAATGGAGAGTTTTTAATTGGTGGGTTTTAAATTGTGGGTTTAATTTTCCATCACTATATATAAGTTATTGTCCGGACAGCTGCAGGTGCCTGCTTTAAGGCAGAAGCAGCGAGGGGCCTGATCCCTTTTTTTTTTTTCTGGCAGAGTCTGCTTGCCTCTGGCTGGGTGGCCATTAATCTGTGCCATTAATCTGCCAGCTCACCCTGCAGCTACAGGAGATGCGGGCAGGCTCCACAGAAAAAATGATTGGGCCCCTTGCCACTTCTGCCTTCAGCAGGCGCAGGCCCCTGCTCTTAGCAGGACAGTGGGGACTTCCTGGGAATAGGCTGGCTTGCCCATGGGGCAGCATGGGGAGGTGGTAGGAGGGTGGCTGGGTGTGCTGGCAGCTGGAGAAGGTGGTGGGGATGGTGCATGGGGGCACTGGAAGCCCGGGTGGATTCAAGGAAGTTAGTTTACCCAAGTAGCCCTGTGCCCCATGCACTGTCCCTGCTGCCTTCTCTGGATGCCAGCACACCCAACTGCCCTCCTTCCATGTCCCTGCATTTCCTCAGGGGCAAGCCAGCTTGTTCCCAGGTGGCCACAGGTGTCCTGCTGTCCATAGCAGCCTGCCAGAGGTACATGCAGTGAGGGGTCAGATCCCTTTTTTGTAGAGCCTGCCTGCCTCTCCCTGCCTGGCCGGGGAGTGAGCTGACTAATGGCTGCAATGTTCCAAGTTGCAACATTGCAAACTGATTTTAAACACCTCCAACTTGTGTATGTGTAATGTGCAATGCCATTAACCCAGACAAAGGGAAATTTTCATCACATGTACATCATGAAAATGTCACATGTGCAAACACCTTTAGGGCCTGTTTCTCTGCTTATGTATCACAGCTATACACTACCCTAATTGGTGATGTAAAAGTTATCACAGTTACAGATCACTGTAACTCCATTTACTTCAGTGCACTTAATTGTAGCAATTAAGGGGAAAACCTGGTAATCCTTTGGATAATTCCTTGAAAAACAAATCTGAGTGCTTGGCATTGAACAAAAAAACAAAAGTATTAACAGGTATAATTGGGACAGAAAAGATTACTGAAAATATTCAATGGTACTTAATTTGGAATACTGTATTTTTTTTCTAGCCAATATCTCTAGAAGGCATAAGGGAAATACATGTAGAGTGCTAAAAGATGAGCTATTTATTTTATAGAAGAAATGGACAAAGTGGGGACAAGCTGCTGCTCAATGCATTTAATCAAGAAGGTAGATGAGGAATCTAGCCTGAAATCCTTTCTCTGTACACTCCCTCATCTGTCTCCAACTTGAGTTTCACTTAGGTTTCTCCTAAATAACAGTGTAGAGAAAGTAGACCAGATGCTACAATTTACTTGCTCTCTTTGCACAAGAGCATGGGGACATGGCATGATGCTGAAGGTAGCATGTTTGAAACCAATAAACCTTTTTTAGAAAACCTACTTAACCCTGGAGAAATCCCTGTCACAATGTATTATTGAGACCAAGAGCTTAAAAAAAACTGGGCATTTATATGGACAGCAAGAACATCCAGATTTACATTGATAAAGCTTGCAAAACAAACCAAAAGCTGGAGAGATGTAATCTCTCATGCTTCAGGCATAAGCAACCTCTAACTAATACAGAGATAGGAAAAACCTGTCTGTACGGGAGTATTATTCCATAACTGCCTATATTCCACTTTTCTTATAGTTTCTTCTAAAGTACACTGAATGCTGCTATCATTGTACTGTTTTAGTTGCTCCTCTGACAATAAGATGTGTATGTGGACACACTGTAGCTATGTATCCTATTTAAAGAGTATTAAAAAGAGACACGTCAAGGAGCAATGACAAAAGTTGCAAAGACAAGAGGATGGGGCCTATACCGATCATATAATGGGGTTGTTGAGGAAAGCAGTTATTCCAGTTGTTCTCTGTATATGCTTCTTTCCTATGGTTTTTCTTCCCAAGTGTCTTGGCGAGGAGGGGAGGACGCTATTGCAGAAGCTTATCAATGTCTATTGTATCCTACACGCCATTTTGAAAAAGAACCAGCTACCCCAGATGGTGGCAGGTCAGCTGGCAAAAAGTCTGCCTTTTCCATTTCACTGCTTCCCCTGCTTTGATTATGCTACATCAGTGCAGATTCCAGTGACTTGAAGACTGGAGCCAGTGCCTGACAATGATGCCATAAATCACAGCAAGAGATCAGTCTGTAGATCATTTCTCTCTGCTGTCTGCTGCTCAATGCATTGCATCAGGAAGATAGATCAGGAATCTAGCCTGAAATCATTTCTCTGTACACTCCCATGTCTGTCTCCAACTTGAGTTTCGCTTAGGTTTCTCCTCTGACACTTGGATAGAAGGCAACTAGGGATAAGATTTTGTCAAGTCAGCTGAAGGGCAGAGAGCAAAAGAATAAGCAAAATAAATATGTGCCCCAGTAAAAGTTCCTCCTGAGAATCTGTGGAGAATTGCCTGTAATCAGCTAATCAGCATAATTGTTTCTAATTAGGCTCCAGAGGCACATCAGAGACATTGCTAACTTTATGGAGGAATGGCTTAGTTGGGAGAGGGAAGGTATCCACAGCTGTATTAATGACAATCATAACTCTCTGGGCAGCCAGGGAGGCTTCTGGTCTAATTAGAACCATTCTTACTGGAATGGGAGGCGACATGATTTGTGAAAAAGACACCCTCAGCATGTAATTTTTGATGTAACAAATCTAGAGAGATGGATGCTCTTTGATCTTGATTCTCCTGTTATTGCTGTTCACACTGGGAAGGGCACTTTAATGAAACAATCTCAGGGTAATTTACCGCCTTTGAAGTCCTGAAATGTGCTGCCAACAAAATTTCTGGTTTAGTGAAGGCTGCTGCAGCAGTCACTCAGTGTTGCTTAATGGAGCTCCAAAACTGGAACATCAAGACATCAAAGGTGAAGGTGGCATGTGATTAATAAACTAAGCTATTCATTTGTTTCTGCCTCAGAGGCAATCTGACAATTTATTGTCACTGGCTAATTTACACTTTGTGAGTACTTGCTCTTACTAGTTATGCTAGCCATAGAGCAAGATAAATTATGTTTACCTGAAGAGGGGAGGGGAATAGACACTGTAAGCATAGGGGTGGGGTGGGATCCATCTTCAAAGATACTTGTAGATATAGTGAAATTTTAGACGAAGGAAACTGGATAGCAGGGACTCAATTCTTCATCCTTTCCCTCCTACCTTATCACCTCCTTACTTCAGCCGCATCCCTGTTTACATGCTGTCACCAGGAAGTAAATCCCAATTAAAAGTAGATTACAAAGGAATAGGGCAGCATAATGATGAAGGATGAATTATACAAATGCTTTGCTACTTCATGTGACAGCAATAACTGAAATTGCAGAGATACCAAAGTGAAGATGTGTCAGTGCTATTAGCCCTCATTTGTACATGGCATAGCAATAAATTTAGCTATTAAGGAAGTTTAGGCCTTATCATTCACCTACTAGCTGCTGGAATGGACAATAAAGACAACATAATTTATATGGTGGTATGGCAGCTTATTATATTAATACCTGTATCTGTACAATGCATTGCTTCTAGTGCAGGGGAAAGGCCTAATACAATGATTCTTGTCCTGTTTAAGTCGGGGCACCCTTCACAACTTTTCTGAATTTAGCAGCACCCTTGGTTGAGAACCACTGTTGTTCTGCCTCTGTTTACCTTAGTATATCTCAACCAGGGGGCTGCAGCATGCTTCAGGCTGTATTAGGATTGACTAATAGGCAAAAGCAGAGGGGTAATTAATGAGATTCAACTTCCCTGTGCCAGTGGTGGGAATGGGTCTTTCCTGCCCTGGGTATCGCCACACTTGGCTCCTCCAGCCAGACAGTGGACAGAGATGCTTCAAACTCAGCCTGACCCTTCCAGCTGGGCAGTGTGACGTGCTACAGCCAAATAGCCCTCCCCAGGCCAACTCCATATGCTCCTTCCAGAAACAGAGGGACATGGGGCAATCCCACCTGTTTGGCATGAATCTGCTTCTGTGGGTATCATGTGGGTTTGGACCAGGAAGAGCTTTGACAAAAGTGACGACTCCAGCCATTGCTGCTTCCCATGTCACGGTACCCCTGCAAGGGGCTCACAGCCCGGTAATGGAGAAACACTGGCCTAATAGACTGCTTCCATGGAGAAGGTGAGTGCCTCAGTTCATGACAAAGCTTACCTTTTCGATTAAGGGCAAAAGAAAAAAGTACCTCCCATGTAACATGTCTTTTGCCAGGGATGTAAAAGGAAAGGCACAAATACACCCTTCCAAGGCAATAATATATAGAGAAGGAAAAAGTAATGTAAACCTTCTGTGTCTGTAATGGAGATGTGGAGTCTGAGAATGCTGCTAGTCAGTGGGAACACAGATGATGTAGGGAGAACAACCTATACAATCGCAAAGAAATAGGCTTCATATCGCATAGACCAGCTATAACAGTAAATTCCCAATTACACGTTTCTTGAAAGTTCCTTTCCAGCAGGTGTGTCACCTACTCTGTGAAAAGGAGTCAGCACTTCAGGAAGAAATGCTGCCTCATTAGAAATGTATGGAGATACTGATCTTGAATAAGGTCAAAGTTTAATGGCAGAGAGTGAGTTCAAATCTAAATTGGCTTGACACTTTGCCAAATACGCCTGGTAACTTTGATATAGACGGTATTGAAAATATGCATATGTATTATTATACTTAAGACCCATTTGCAAGACTGATCCAGGTTCAGATTGTGAATCCCCTACCATCTTACAAGATGCTTAACATGTTCAGATCCATTCCAGGGGTCTTGATGTTGTGAAACTGGGCTAAAAATCAGATTTAAAAGATACTTAAACTCTGTCTGCACTGGAAGTCTGGTCATACTTTTCTAACCACTTTATTGAAAGATGTGGCTATGTATGTCCACAAAGCAGCATTTTTGGTTTGTTTGTTGTTGCTTGTTTTTTTACAAGGGAAATGTGCTGACCCCGTTCGCAAATCCACAGTGACATTGCTTAGCTGTGCTTGCATCACTGCATTGGTAGTATCTGGACAACTATTGTACAGTGCTTCAGCAAATGATTGAGCTTAAAAAATGTGCACTTATACTAGCAACTGCAGCCTGCAAAACAAAACATCCAGGGACATCCTATTGTACAGTGACTGCAAGGTGGAAAACCAGCTGAACTGGTTACACGGGAAAGGATAGGTGGTCTTTAGTACACATCTTGGAGCACGGTGTTCAACCAGTTACAGGAAGTTATCCAGTTGCCAGCCAAGGATGCCACATTTATTAGCTGAATATTAGCTCTGCTATATGTGGGCCAATAGTGTCATGAAACAGTTACAAACTCAGTTTAAAGTTCCATTGTAAGCAGGACCTTGTGTGCTGCATCTGCCGTTTAAGAGGAGACTGGGATATCAAGAGAAATAGTGTTCCTACTTTTTTCCAATGCTTTCCTTTCCAGATCTACATGTTAAGAGATGTGCAAAGTTGAGGAACAACAGCCACAACCAAGAATACACTTTCAAGCCTGTGAAAAATATTGCTTCCAGTGCAGGTGAAGTTTTAGATGAAGGCTCCGTAGCAAGCTGTCCTTTCCCAAGTTCAGTCTTGCAGAGATCTTAGAGGAACCAGAAGCTTAGTATTAGGCAAAAAAAAAAGTTAATTATGTTAATACTCTTTTCCATCTCCTTGGTCTAGGGGGTTTAACATACAGCATCCTGGATCCTGTCACTGCACAACATGATTAGACTTCAAAGAATACAGTGCAGGGGGGAGGGGGTGGTAACAGCCAGGCAACAAGAACAGGACAGGGGAAAAATAAGAAGCTTGTAAAAACAAAACAAAAAACCCAAAAAAACAAACCCCAGAAAATAAACCCTAACAACCCACCCAGGTCATATAATGTACAATCACTGTCCATCTTAAATGGCCTCTTTTTATTAGCAGGTTTAAAGGACCTCAGACAGCAGCAAAATGTTATCAGAGGTCCATAGCCATAGGCATAGAGCAAGGAAAGTGAATTTGAGGACTCAGCTACATCTGGAGTTTATCAGCTCTTTTCCTGGCTAGTATTACAGTAAACAATTATCTGTAGATCAGGAGACAGCAGGGACTTTAAAGACCCAAATTACAGAGAACGGGAGAGAGAGAAGGAGAATACAGGAGATAAAAAGGAGTCTATGCATCTTATCGTACTAATGAAATCAACCTGACAATCACGCCAGGCTGCAAGGGTATTACGCTGTCTGGTATTAAATGAGCAGTTACAGCACAGGCTCCTGTGTCAAACAGCAAATAGACACGAAAGAAATGAAAAATGCACAACTAGGTCATGGCAAATGATTTATAGGGAGCACTAAGACAACCGGTCAGTTTTAAAACCTTGTCAAGTGAGCTGTCAGGTTGACAATATAGTCAAATCCTTTGATTAGTATTTCAAGGGATGAGGAATGCTCTGAGGAATGAAGTATGAGGAATACCTCTGTGATCCCTGAATTGCTATGAATAAGGAAATGGTAATTGCCCATAGGTATTGTTCTTTTCATCCTTATCCATCAAATGGCAGTCACCTGTCATAGAGGCAGGAAAAATTCTCTCTCTAGCTTACAGAAAAAATTGAATCGTTTGAACTGTTCTGAAGCTTGTGCACCCACCTCCCCGACACTCAGTAAAACTTGTTACGTAGGCCAACTCCCTGAATGAGAGCAGCGTGAACATATTTGAGGGCAGAATTTTGTCCAGAAATGTTGTTGCCTAAAAGATAACAGCATTAAAGTAGTCATTGGCTGGCAGGATGCAATTGAGAATGATATTATAATGTTTTTATACATGTTTATTGGTCAGCTTAAAAACTTGTGAGATACTACAGTATAAGTTGTCCTTTGTTTTTATCTGGGAACTATCTAGTCTCTTCTCTGAGTACACTAGCTGCATAAGTTCAGGGACCTGTAAAGGAGGGAGACTAAAATGGAAGACACAATTTGGCCCCTGTACTCAGATGCAGTAGAACAGCAGTAGCTTTATTTGGAAAATACATCTGAGCTCACCATCCACCAAGGACTGCATCAGCCAATAGCAGGCACGGGATTGCAAAATGTCTCACCTACTTAGGATCACTAATCGGGGAAGCTGGGTGAACATTGAGAAAATGTTTCCATGAATGTTTAAAGAAATGAACTTGTTTTGACTGCTCTTAGAGTTTGTGTTAGATTTTATGTTAGTTTTCTACGATGGGTGTAGTGGACAGGGAAATATAGAGAAAGCCATTTGTTAAGCAGCCAGTGAAGTTCATGACAAGAAAGTCTTGGGCCAGATTCTCAACTCATCCAAGCCCTTTGTGCCACGCTGACAGCACTAAAAG
This sequence comes from Crocodylus siamensis, assembly GCF_052110815.1. Taxonomy (NCBI): domain Eukaryota; kingdom Metazoa; phylum Chordata; order Crocodylia; family Crocodylidae; genus Crocodylus; species Crocodylus siamensis. The sequence goes on along the minus strand of NC_143404.1, from coordinate 16,891,368 downwards.
GACTAGAAAGCTGCCAGATCTCTACCTGTGTGTTTCAACACCACTAGCCCATCTGAGCTCTCCTACCAGTCAGAGCAGTAGAACAATGGGCCAAGGTCCCTTAGGAAATTGTGGACTCTCCACCCTTGTAGGTTTTCAGTAAGAAGCTGTACATCTCTCTCACATGGTTTAGGAATAGCAAATCCTGCATCTGTGACTAGCTGACCTTTGAGGTCCTTTCCATCTCTATGATTTCACAGAATACAGGTGTGCTAGGAGGGCAAGGGACAGGGTAAGAACATTATCTCAGCTACTCTTAATTGTTTAACTTTTCTATGCTGGGGCTCAGTCAAGGTCGGGCATAGAGCCAGCAGACAAACTAAGCAGCTGCTGCTGGGTCCTTCCTTCCATGCTCCTCTTTTTTCTCCTTGTTCTGTTCTTCAAAGAGTGGTCACACTGGAGAATTTGGCCCACTGATTCTGCCCCAGAAACTGGTTAGGGTAATCCAGTCCTTCAGCAGAAGGTGCTCCAGTTATGTGTCTGCTGGAAACCAAGCAACACAGTTCAAGTATCAAATAGTTGCCACAAGTCGCTGATGAAAAATCTCCCCCAAATAGTTCTGAACAACACATCAGAAAAAATCAGGATCTCCTCAGAGACAAGTTGTGAAGAGGAGAGAGACCAAAATGAACTGCATTCGTTACATGTTACAAGCTATTCATCCAGCTCTACTAATCTGCAAAGTGGTTGGCATAGTCTCCAAACCACTGTTCCTCCTGTCAGGATTCAAGACATTCCTAGTCTTGTGTGTCCAAAGCCAGAGCTCCATCAACTGAGCACAAAACTCCCCGGGATTCGCACATATACTTTGGAGTTTCCATAAGAATTTGGCCTGTGAGAAAAATGCACCTGTACAAAGCATTCTACCCTTAAACATCTCCCTGTAATAATCTTGATTGAAGCTTTTTGTGTGGTATACTTTGAAACCCAAGCTACCGATGTATGCACTTTCTTTGTAGGGTATACAGAAAAATACAGTCTAAGCTTTTTAAATGGTGCGTGACTCCAAAATCACTCTCTTTATTATCAATATATTTGACAGCATAACCAGTGCCTTGTCAACATTAGGTAATGAGGCTAAAAAAAAAGTCTTCCAAGAAATTCAAAGTGAAATCAAAGGTGAAATTTCAGCTTTGAGGGTCACTTGAGATGGAATCAAAGATCTACATTACTTTACAGGGTTTTAAGGTTGTTTTTTTCCCCTTTTGCTACAAGCCTTGAGGCACTGTAACAACTTTCTTGACTAATAAATGCTGTAATCCTGTAATTGGCAGTTACATATTTGTGCATGTTAGACCAAATACAGTTAAAAATTTTCCATTGGAATGAGGAAAAACAAAGATTGTTGGTTACTTGTTTGACAGAGGAAACAATGAATGGACATTTGTGTCCTGCCTTCAGATTAGGGATGGGACAGTCAGTTAGGCTGAAAGATGATCCAGCCCAAATATGTACCTAAATATTCATTTTAAGATTTGAAAAAAGTACACTTAAGTTTTAGCATTAGAATTGCATTACCCTTTGAGCATCCTGGACCAACCAGGATGGGAAATGAGTGTGCCAATATACTATGTATTACAGAATGGGATCATATATAGATTGGAAACCATGAGGGAGTCTTCTCAATCTCTCTGTCTCCCTTTCCCAACACTGTGGGTATTAGGCACATAATCACGCATGCTGAGTATGCTTTCAAAGTCAGTGAAAACAAAGTCAGACTTACCATCAGGCAGGATTAAAATGTATCCTCTGACTGCACTGAAAACTGTAAAAATGCCTGGGGATATCCCTCAAGGTTCTGAGATTTTTTTTTTTGATGATCATCAAGCCTGCTTGACTCACCTTGTTGACAAGTTGTAGAGCAGCTAGAGCACTTTAAGCAAATCTGCCTGTAGTTTTCCATTGATCCACTGGCTGGAAGCGTAATGTGTAATTCGGATTCTCTTTATGTCACAGAGGGATCTTATCTTGATCTCTCTAATAGTTTTTCAAGTGGTAACATTTTATTTGGAAAAAGAGCAAATCATGAGGAGTGCTCATTAAGCTGGCATTACACAATATGTTTACATTTGTGTTAGGTTTCATCGTTTGATGTAATTTTCAATCCCACACCCCTCCCCCAAATCTTCAGTTTTTTAAGCTTCTGTCAAATCGCTAGAACACATATTTAAATAGTATATATGTGCATATTATATATGTGTGTGTGTGGCGGAGCACCGTCAGGGTGCTTGCCACTTAGTGGGCAACAGATGAGCCCGCATGGTGAGCAGCAGAGAGCCCCCCCCCCCCCCCCCCCCCCCCCCAGCCATTTTAAGGGGGAAGGTGTCTGGTAGAGCACCTTTGGTGTCTGCTACTTTAAGGCTGAGAGTAGGCAGCTGGCACATGCAGGCCAGCCCTCATGAGGCAGCCATTTTAACAGTGGTGGATTTACCCTTAAACAAACTGTGCAGCAGCATGGAGCCCCCAATGACAGGGGGCCCTCCCGCTGACACTGTCACCATTGGAGAGCCTCCTGCATTTTGTTTGTGGCCCTCTCTCCTGCCCAAGTGGTTGTGGGCTTCTTCAGCTGTTTTGGCAGGAAATTCCGGCCACTGCCTCTCTCCCACGGCCAGTGTAGCACACTAATTCCCCCACGGATGTGCTGTGCCATGGCAGGTGGGGCCCCACACCCTGCTTGGATCCCAGGGCCTCACTAACCATAAATCCACCACTGCATTTTAGATCCAAGCTCTCAGGGCTGTGGCAGCAGTCTGCTGCTGGCAGCTGGGGAGCAACAACACCTGGATGAGCTGCTGCTCAGAACACCCTGGAGGTAAGGAAGGAACTATGGGGATGGTAGGAGGTTTCTAGGGGCCCAGTGAGGTCCCAAGCCCCAGGGAGGCTTTGGGCCTAAAGAGAACAAGGCCCAGTCTGGGAAGGGGCTTATTGTTGGTGGGCCTACACAGGGGCTAGGCAAGCCCCTAAATTAGAGCAGGCAGGCTTGGGGCCTGGGGCTCAGGAGAACTGAGTTGAGAGTAGAGCTGTGTTATGAAGATCTCTGGGGCTCTAAGCAATCCCAGTGTGAAATGGCTGTGTGGTGAGGCCCAGATGGGGACTCCTGCTGCCTAAGAAAGTCAGCTACTGCAGTGTTGGAACCAGAGCACCCCAACAGGTCAATACAAGAGGTCGAGGGCCAGAAGGCTGAAGGGCAATGAAGCCCAATGCAAGGGGAAGACCTGTGCCATGATGAGATATCTGGCACCCCGACTGGCCTGGAGGTGGAGCCAGAGGCTAAGGAGGCTAAAGGTCCCCTCAACTGGGGGGAGTGGGGAATATCACTGTCTAGGGGAAGAAAGGCTCAGCAAGACAGAAGGTTGAAATGAAGGAGGCTGAAGCTCAGCCTCTGGAAGGGGGGCATCCGAGGAGGGCTCTGGAGAGTTGAGCAAGTAAGAGGCAGCCAGCAGCCACCCAGGAACTATGAGTAGCCTTGTAGAGATAAGACCAGGGCAGCTAGGCCTGCATTGGTCCTGGGTATTACAAAAAACTGCATCCTGCTGGGGAAGGGTGGTCTGGTGCAGCTGCCTGTGGCAGGGCAGCTCCCCAGAAATGCCAGGCCAGATGCCTACCTAGTGAAAGGTGAGGAGGGGCACCTTAAAACCCCAGTCCCCACATTCTGGTGGGATACCCAAATCTAAGGCCAGGCACAGGGGCCAGGCATATCTCTGGACACTTGAGCCCCATGGGGTGGAAGACCCTGGAGGCTTCAGTAAGGGGGCAGATAGAATGGTCCCAATGAGGGGACAGGATGGGGCCAGATAAGTCAGCATGATGCCTGAGTCCTACAGGGGGGCCACAGGACCCCAGTGGCTCCTGGAAAGGGGGACCAAAAGGCCCAGTGAGGGGCTAGGGTCATAGTTTCATAGTTTCTAGGGTCGGAAGGGACCTGAGCAGATCATCTAGTCCGACCCCTTGCCATGGCAGGAAAGAGTACTGGGTTCAAACGACCCCAGCAAGATGTTCATCTAACCTCCTCTTAAAAACCCCCAGGGTAGAAGCCTGCACCACTTCTCTTGGAAGTTGATTCCAGACCCTAGCTGCCTTGACTGTGAAGTAGCGCCTCCTGATATCTAACCTAAACCTACCCTCTGCCAGCTTGTGACCATTATTCCTGGTCACTTCTGGCGGTGCTCGGGGGAACAGTGACTCCCCCAATGCCTGCTGGTCCCCTCTGACTAGTTTATAACAGGCCACAAGATCCCCCCTCAGCCTTCTCTTTTGGAGGCTGAACAGGTTCAGGTCCGTAGCTTCTCCTCATAGGGCCTGCTCTGTTGTCCCCTGATCATACGAGTGGCCTCCTCTGGACCCTCTCCATGCTGGCGACATCCCTCTTGAAGTGCGGCGCCCAGAACTGGACGCAGTACTCCAACTGCGGCCTGACCAGTGCTGCATAGAGGGGGAGGATCACCTCCTTGGACCTGCTCGAGATGCATCTGTGGATGCATGACAAGGTGCGGTTGGCCTTCCTAACTGCCTCCCCACACTGCCGGCCCATGTTCATCTTGAAGTCAATGATGACCCCAAAATCCTTTTCCGCCTCCATGCTGACAAGAGGGGAGTTCCCTAACCTGTAGGTATGGTGCCCGTTGTTCCTCCCGAGGTGCATCACCTTGCACTTGTCTGTGTTGAAACCCATCCTATTCTCATCTGCCCACCCTTGTAACCTGTCCAGGTCTGATTGTAGCCTGTTGCATCCTTCCAGTGTGCCCATGTCCCCCCACATCTTGGTGTCATCAGCAAATTTGAACAGAGTGCTTTTTACCCCCTTGTCCAAATCACTTATGATGTTGAACAGTGTGGGCCCGAGGATGGAGCCCTGCGGAACCCCACTGCCCACGTCCTTCCAGGTTGAGAAGGACCCATCCACTACCACCCTCTGGGTGCGGCCCACCAGCCAGTTGGCGACCCATTTGACTGTGTGGGTGTCTACACCACAGCCCCCCAGTTTCTTAATGAGAACGGGGTGAGAGACAGTGTCAAAGGCCTTCCGGAAGTCCAGGAAGACTATATCCACTGCTACCCCTGCATCTAATGACCTGGTGATCTGATCGTAAAAGGCCACCAGGTTGGTCTGACAGGACCTGCCACTGATGAACCCTAAGCATGCAGTTCCCTGCTGGCCCCTCCTGGATGTGTGCCAGCATAATTTTCTCGAACAGCTTGCCTAGGATTGAGGTAAGACTAACCGGCCTATAGTTTCCCGGGTCCTCCTTCCTGCCTTTTTTGAAGATGGGGACCAAGTTGGCCCTCTTCCAGTCCTCCGGTACTTCACCAGAGTACCACGAGCGCTCGTAAAGCCATGCCAGGGGACTTGCAATGACCTCGGCCAGTTCCTTTAGAACTTTAGGGTGGAGATCATGCGGACCGGCTGACTTAAATACGTCCAACCCCTCCAGAAGCTCTAACCCATGGCCCAGGTGTGCCTCCCCCAGGGCCTGAGGGGGGCCCAGCAGGGAGGAGGCTGTTCGGGTCCCTTCTTAGGAAGACAGAGACAAAGAAATCGTTAAACATGTTAGCCTTGCTGTCTGGTTTGACGACCAAATTTCCCAACGTGTCCTGCAAGGGCCCCACATTACCCGGGACCTTCTTTTTACCCCCTATGTATTTAAAAAAGGACTTCTTATTGTCCTTAATCTGGGAAGCTAGTCCCAGTTCCATCTCTGCCTTGGCCTTCCTAACTACCCCCCTACATCCCCAAGCAACTACAGAATAGTCCTCCCTGGTGATGACCCCTTCTTTCCATTGGGTGTGCGCCTCCTTTTTAGCAAGGAGACATTCCTGGATGCTTTTGGTGAGCCATGGAGGCTTGTGTGCCCTCCTGCTCCCTTTGATCCTCATTGGGATTACCTTCCTTTGGGCTTGGAGGATCGTCTCCTTAAGGAGCAACCACTCTCCTTGGACACCTGGCTCCCCTCCCCTCCGGGACCTCAGCGCTTCTCCAACTATCCTCCTTAGCTCGTTGAAGTCTGCCCTCCTAAAATCTAGGGCCGCTGCCTTACTGCATGCCTTTGCCACCTTGCGCTGGATGGTGAATCCCAGCAGGCGATGATCGCTGTCGCCCAGGTGGTCGAGCACCCGCAGCCCCCTCACCAGGTCATCACCCATGGCCAGCACTAGGTCCAACAAGGCGTCTCCCCTGGTGGGGCTGTGCACCTTCTGGGTTAGATGGAGGTCCTGCACTCTGGCCAAGAACCTACGTGAGCGTTCAGACCTGGCTGACTGTTCTTCCCAGCAGATGTCCGGGAAGTTCAGGTCCCCCATGACTACCACATCCTTAGCCTTCACTACCTCTGTGAGCTGACCCAAGAATTCCTGGTCAAGCTCTTGTCCCTGGTTGGAAGGTCTGTAGTAGACTCCCACCGTTAAGTCTCTTTCCCCTTGAGGGCCTTGTACTCTAACCCAAAGCATTTCAGAGTGCCCCTCCCCTGGCTCCTTGCTAATTGAGGAGGATGTGTATTCCTCCTTAATATAGAGTGCCATGCCCCCACCTCTCTTTCCTATCCTGTCCCTCCTGTACAGCCTATAGCCTTTGACATTCACCGCCCAATCATGCGCTGAGTCCCACCATGTTTCCATAATCCCGACTATGTCTGGGCTGGTGTCAGCCAGCAGGAGGGTGAGTTCCTCCTCCTTGTTACCCATACTACGAGCGTTTGTGTAGAGGCATTTGAGGCTTCCTGTGGATGTGTGTACTGACCCCCTAGTCCCAGCCTTACCCTGGCCCCTATCTCTTACCTGTTTCTTCGCTTCGCTCGTTGGTCTGGGCTGGGCTGTAGTTGTGGGTGCTGTTTGGTCTGGCAGTCTGATGTTTCCTCCGCCCTCATCTTCCCCTTCCCCCGGCAAGCCTAGTTTAAAGCCCGCCGGAGGAGGTCCGCCAACCTAGAAGAGAACACACACTTACCTTTAGGGGAAAGGTGGAGCCCATCCCATCCCAGCATGCCTCTCATTGTGATGTGCCGGTCGTGGCTGAGGAAGCCAAAGCCCTCCTCGAAGCACCATTCCTGTAGCCGCCAGTTGGTCTCCGCGATGCACATTTCATGCCGTCTGCCTCGTCCACTCACTGGCAGGGTAGAAGAGAAAACCACCTGTGCGCCCATCTCCTTCAGCACGCACCCCAGAGCGTGGTAGTCCTCCATCAGGTGATCAGGGCTCCTCCTGGCCGCATCGTTAGTGCCCACATGGACTAGGACCATGGGGTAATAATCGGTGGGCTGGATTACGGTTTAGAGCATCCCTTTCACATCCCGAATCCTTGCTCCAGGTAGGCAGTATACCTCGCGTGCTGAGGGGTCCCAGCGACAGAAGGGGCCCTCCGTACCTCTCAGGATGGAGTCACCAGTGACGATCACGCGACGTTTCTTCCTCCTGGCCTTCTTGCCTCCTTCAGCTTGCACGGGACGCGGTGAACGTGGCGTTGCCTCCTCCCCAGTTTCGTCTTCTCCTTCCTCCTCCTCCTGGGCTGCCAGGGCTTCGTACCTGTTCTCCAGCCGGACTGTAGGAACTGGTGCTGCCATGTCTCGAGCAGCCCTGGCATGGGAGGTGGCCATCTGCCACTTAGCAGTGGAGGGCTCATCTTGAGGTGCATCCTCCTTGGTTGTACAACCCTGCCGGGAAATAAAATATCTGTCAGTTTCCTCCTCTGCCTCCCTGATTTCCCTCAGCCTGCTAACCTCCTCCTGGAGCTCCCTCACCTGTGCCTCCAGGGCCCTAAGGCAGGTGCCTGCAGGACAGGTGTGGGGGTCTCCAGTCCCTGCCCCCCCAGGCCTTGCTGGGCAGCTCCCGCAGGCCAGGGGGTTGGGGGATGCCAGCCCCCCCGTGGGCTCCGTCTGGGTGGGGCCTCAGACAAGCCCCGGGAAAGCCGCACCCCCCGGGCAGGGGCCCTGGCAGCACTCCATGTCGACACCATCGTAGGAGTCGCTGAGTTTCTAGCTGAGTTCGGGTCCTCTGCCCCGCGCTAACAGGAGTCAGCCTCTGGGCCCCTCCTGCTCTCCCTCTGGCACGAACGCCAGCGCAAATGCCGGTGCGCTCTTACAGACCACGCCTGTTTGTGCGCTCTGTTCGCGCGGCTCAGGAGCGTAGCTCCCTACCGGGTCAGCTAAGAGGGATCCAGGGGGCTTCTCCTCCGGATCCGGCTCAGCTGCGTCAGTCCCTCTGCCCCACTTACCTTAGGGGGATCAGCTGCTGCTGCCCCCGCTGCTGCTCCGTTCGCTTCTGCTGCTCTCGCCTCCGCTCCGGGTCAGGTAAGGGGGCACACCTGTGTCCTTCCTCTCCCCGCTGCTCCTAGCTTCCGAGTGCCGGAAGCTACGTCAAACCGCGGCTTTTAAAGGTCAGAGTCAGCCTAGCATAAGGCACAAGGCCAGTGCCACATAGAGTAGGGAAGCTTGAGCAACCTGAAGGGCTCTGTGTGCACTGGTCAGAATGAAAGTAGTTAAAGCCCAATGGCCCAAGGGGGTCACTCAGGGAGCAAGGGCAGGTTGAGAGTGGCCCTAGGTAGAGTGGTATAAAAGAGGCCTAGTGAAAGAGAGTGGAGTGTAAGACGTCCCAGTGAGATGAGGGTGGTATGTATGTGACCCAGTGAAGGGCAGAGTGCTATAGGCCCAGCATATGACTGAGTTTGGCCTGGCCTTAAGCCGGTTGTGTAATAATAATCTGGAAGGCCCCAGTGAGAGGATGTAGGTAGAAGGTCCTAGCAGGAGGGCATAAATTGAAGCCCCAGGAAGGGAGCAGAGAGGCCAACATAAGTTCTCAGATGTGGTGAGGCCAAGTTTGGGTCAAAGGTTAAGAACTTGTTTTGGAAGCTATCTGCAAGTCCTGGGACACAATAAAGGGAGAACAGAGTTGTTTATAGTGCCCCCTGGCATTGGGGCATTAAATAGGCAGCCTCCCACATTGTACACTATTTTATGAAACAGCAAAGTTGTGGCTGGTGAGACTGGGCGTACTCTACTTACACAGGTGGGCGGGCCAATGATGAGACCCAGCCCCAAGATGGCCTCCTGTCACAGTGTGTTATGTATAGATTACATGTGTGTTTATATCACATACATGCACAGTTGGTCTAGGCTCTCTGTCTCTGAAGCCTAATTTTTACTACATAAGCAATGCAGAGTAACCTGAAGAGGGCTAGAGAGAATCCTCCCTTTGCACAAGACCTCTCCGCTAGCAGAGCTCTTTCAAAAGTGGCCCAGGAGTTATTCTGTCCCCCCAACCTTGGGCATCAGCAGGAAAAGGGGGCCATATCAGAAATGTTTTGCGGCAAGTCTGGGAGGATGCAGTGATATGGCAAAATAAACTTTGAATACTACTGAAACTCAAAGAACCTATAATACATATCCACTGAAGCTGATTTGGTTCTGAAAGAATGATCATAATTCTTTGACTGTGTACACTGGGACATGTTCTAAATTGGTATACTGAGAATTATGTAAGTCCATTTATTTCATTAGTTGTATGACAATATCTCATCAGTGCAGAGGCAGAAAAGGATATTGGAGTCATTATTGATGACAAAATGAACATGGGCCGGCAGTGTGGGAATGCAGTCAGGAAGGCCAACCGCACTTTGTCATGCAACCACAGGTGCATGTCAAGCAGGTCCAGGGAGGTGCTCCTCCCCCTCTATGCAACACTGGTCAGGCCGCAGCTGGAGTACTGCGTCCAGTTCTGGGCACCACACTTCAGGAGGGAAGTGGACAACATGGAGAGGGTCCAGAGGAGGCCACTCGCATAATCGGGGGCAGCAGGGCAGGTCCTACGAGGAGAGGCTACGGGACCTGAACCTGTTCAGCCTCCACAAGAGAAGGCCAAGGGGGGGATCTAGTGGCCTGTTACAAACTAGTCAGGGGGGACCAGCAGGCATTTGGGGAGTCCCTGTTCCCCCGAGCACCACCAGGAGTGACAAGAAATAACAGCCATAAGCTGACTGAGAGTAGGTTCAGGCTAGACATCAGGAGGTGCTACTTCACAGTCAGGGTGGCTAGGAGCTGGAACCAACTTCCTAGGGAAGTGGTGCTTTCCCCTACCCTGGGGATTTTCAAAAGGAGGCTAGACAATCACCTAGCCAGGGTCGTTTGACCTCAGTACTCTTTCCTGCCATGACAAGGAGTTGGACTTGATGATCTGCTCAGGTCCCTTCCGACCCTACCAACTATGAAACTATGAAACTATAAATATGACCCAGTATTGTGTTGTTACAGCAGGGTGGCAGCTGGGGGATGTATATTTTTCCCTCTATTTTTGAAAATTAAAAGTTTAAAACAATACAGTATTGAATTTTGCAAAAGACATATGCAAAGAATTATAAAGCAGTTTACAAACTAAGAGGTTTTTTGTTGTTTTTTTATTATTTTTGTTTGTTTGTTTTTAAATGGCCAGCAAGTCAAGGTAATTTGTGCATCTGAATCTTGCAGCACACTTTATTTGCAAAAATAACCCAGATCTGTGAAAACAAGATATATTTGGCAAATGTTTCCTTTCCCCTCTCTTTATCTCATGGTTTAAGTCTCTCACTATTTTCCCCTGAGGCAGTTGTTAGTGCATTTTTTCCAGATTTCCCAGGCAGATATACTATCTTGAGATACACTCCCTAGTTGTGAATGTCACATACTACTGTTTGACATGATGCCTTACTAAAAGACATACCACCCTAGGGGACAGTGGTGGGGTGGGGTACAGTAACTGTGTACTTCCTTGGCTATCACACTTAAATAAAGAAACAGATGAAATATATCAATATAATGTTACTTACAAAATGTCATCTAACCACAAGGAGAAGCGACAGCTATGTTCTTTCATCCTTGCTTAACTTTTCATTGTTCTCTTGTGTGGAGAGGTGAAAAACCAGTGTGTTAAAGGCAACATCTTCAGTGTTGCTTCTGGTGCAGGATCTTTCCTTAGGCAAAAAGATTGTAGGCCAAAGCCTATGAAAAAGTTTCTCTATGGACTTCAGTAAACTTTGGCCACTGAAGACCTGAGACCTGCCACTGGGACGAATTTTGAGCTGATCAGTTGTCCCACTGTGTCCAACACACTGTACTACTGGAGGCACTGTTAGTTGACTGTGATGCAAAACCAAGCCTTGACCATTTGTGGTCAGTCAAAAATCCCATGAAACCTTTCACAAGACTAATGATTGCTGCCCTAGAAGGTTCTGACTATGCTTTGTTTTGAGTGATGACTTTCTCATTGCCTATCTGTCTAAATTCCCCTTGTAGTCTCAGGTGGATGTGGCACTATTGCTTTCTTTCTTTTGGTCCTTATTCACACTGTTAAATGGAAGGTATACTCCATTCCAGAAGGTATTGTGATCCAGGATGGATAAAGTGCTACTACCACGTAGTATATACAGAGCAAAAATCTACTGCATGGTACCAGTGGAAATCTGAAATAATTCAGATTGGGAATCAATAGATCAACAATGGAACAAACACAATGGAACAAAAACAGAATGTATGGTTTTTTGTGTTTACCATACATATATACCTGGTAGACACAAAAAAAATCTCTGCCCCCCTGGCTCCAATACCACAGGCCTCAATTCAACTCAAAGTGAAAAAAATATAGTGAGGCAAATCTATTTCCCCTCTCTTCTATAAGCCAGTTACTAGATAGCCTCAAATTCACATGAGCAAACATATAGGCAGCAGGACCGTGCTTTTACTCTGAATTAGTACCTATTTAATGTGAGAAGAATGTAGCTTACAGTATGTAAAGCACTTCGAGAATTCTCTGGGATCAAGCTTTATAAGCCTACAATATTGAATTCTGTGAACACTGGTGAAAGTCAAAGGAATTAACCTCTAAAAGGAAGTTAAGATAATATGTAGCACTTTGAGGAGATTCATACGTTGCTCTCCAAAAAACAAATGAGTCATTGGGACTCTCTGGATGATAGAGTCATTCTAAAATCTTAGGATCTTTCATCCTATAGGACCACCAACGAAGAATCTACCGTGAATAAACTGTATTGGGTAACAGACAGAAGTGCAAAAGAGAGAAGAGGCAGAAGTCAGATGTGGAGCCATAAAGAGAATCATTTTAAACTAAATTAGGAAGTTTAGAGGACTGAGATTTTGTCAGAATGAATGGCCATGACTTGCAGCAAAAGCATCTTTGTTGAAAAGACAGACAATCCTAAGAACCATTTTTCAGGACTCCAGCACTGATCCATAAGGAAACACGTACAGCAACCTCTGTTGTGAACAGTCCCTATGTTACAACAGGGGATCCTACACCAAACAACAAAGTGAATGATGGGAACAATGAGGGACATGGCCACAATTACCCACTTTGACTCCAGGGCTGAGGAAGGGCAGTTCCTTCCAAAACAATGGCCCTATTAAATCCATTATTCTTACTCACTGTGAATCAGATGCTATTTCAAAGCATTTATTACATTGCCAAAGGGATAATTCTTTCAAAACTAAAGATGGTCAAATCTCAACATGTTTACAGGGTCAGATTAATCTGTTTTAGTCTGAACTCTGCCAAAGCTCAAGAACTTGAAAAAATGATAATATTATATAGCCAATTTTCTTAAGGTCTTCCATACTGACCCTTCCACCCCTCCCTCAACCAGGGCTTTGCCCAAACATAAGTATTTCAGGATCCTTCTCACAAATAGATGCTAACTCTCAGGTCCTGAAAACCAATAATAACTTTTAAATTAATGTTCCCAAAGTCATTTACTGTTCTAGATTATTCTGTAAGCCAAAACATGTCCAATGCTTTCTATTTTTAAAGGTATTGAAGCTCTTTGTCTTTTCTCATTTAGATTACTTGATTTTTATTTTCCTGGTCACTTATGCAGCAATAATTCAAATGAGAACTCTGTATTTTCAACTGAAGTTTTTTAGGACCTTTATTTTTGTTGTTTATCTTTTTTCGATAAAGTAAGCCCACCAAAAATAAAAGAAGTTAAATGTGCCAAATGATTTAGTTTTAACACTAGTTTAAAAGGGGAATAACTGGTTTGTCAGCTATTTCTTTGTATGTGTTATAAATTATTTTCTCTTACTTCAGTCCAGCAATATAAGACACCTGTTCACAAACATTTTCAAGGGGTAACATTAACAGTCATAGTAAGAAAAGTTATTTTTCTACCTTCCACATGTCTGCCACAGTCCTTCATCTCCTTTATATCTCTGCTGAAGAAACACAAGCCAACAGCATACTGGTCACATTAACAGGAGTGCCACTTGCAAATCAAGTTAAGTGACTCTTCCACTCAATTCAGCATTGGTGAGGCCTCAATTGGAGTACTGTGTCTAGTTTTGCATCCCACACTCCAAGAAAGATCTGAACAGATTGGGAAAAGAGTCCAGTGCAGAATGAGAAAAATTATTGTCTGGGAATCAAGATTTATGAGGAAAAGTTGAAAGAACTAGAGTTATTTAGCCTAAAGAAAAGAAAACTGAAGGGACAGGGGGGAAGGGGAGAGGGAGGGATTTCATAACAATCTTTAAATACTTGAAAGGTGAAGAGAGGATGGATATAGGGTTTTCTTTGTGGCTGTAGGAGAACAGGACTAGGAACAATGGCCTCAAGCTGCAGTAGATGAAATCTAGGCTGGAAATTAGAAGGAACTTTCTGGCTGTGAGGGTGGTTAAGCATTTGAACAGGTTATCTGGAGAAACTATGGAGTCTCCATCCTTGGAAATTTTCAAGGGCAGGTTAGAGAGACGCTTGGCTGAGACTAACCTGCCTTGAGCAAGAGGTTTGACTAGATGACCTTGTGAGGTCTCTTCCAGACCTTCTTTCCTCTGATCTTATAATTTCTTTAGGTAGTGCTAGTGCTAAGGTGATCTTTTAATTTAATTGTTTAACCTCAGGGAGGGAATTGTTAACCTTGTTTACGAGGGAATTGTTCACAGGTTTGTAGGTATCACTCATTTACTTTGTATCTTAATCTTAAACCTGACATGACTGTCCTTAGCTCTACTCCTCTTAACTCCAGACCTTTTCTCAAAGGACGTGTTTACACGTGCATTTACTGTGGAGTAACTTACTGCACAGTAAGCAGTTATTAGGCTGGCGTTTACACATGCAGCCGTTAAAGTGCAGTAATGCTGTGTGTGGACTGACATGGGACTAAAGTTAGTCTCACGTCAGTCCACACACACAGTGTTACTGTGCAGTAAAGTGTCTATACATGCATTACTGCACAGTAACTAATTGGGAGTAAATTTGATACCTGCATGATGCAGGTATCAAATTTATGCTCGTCAGCGTAAGTCATTCTAATTACTGTGCAGTATGGGTGTGCACGTGTAGATGCATGCCTGTACTGCACAGTAATTTTTGGTTACTGCTCAGTAACCTAAATTACTGTGCAGTAAATATGCATGTATAGACATGCCCAAAAAGTAAAAATGTGTACATGTGTGCTTTTTCTTTCAGGTAAATAAAACTTTTCCACATACAAAATAACCATGCTGGTAATTATTCAGGCAAAAATAAGAGAAAATCATATCCTTCATGATCTATGAAGAATACTGTAGAGGTCAGTAAAGGACTTTCCTTCCATCAACTGGATAGATGTCTGTGCCAGGTAGGAGATAACTGGAGAATTTTCAGGCCTCAGGATGCCTCAAAATTTTGAAAAATTCTAGCTTGCCATTTGAGAGCTGTTTATACTAAAAAATGGAGCCTTACTTTTCCAAAGACAGAAGAAAGTACAGCTTGAACCAACACCACTGAAGTTCTAATGATGGACTCCTGTTTCTCTACTCTTGCATCCTTATTTCTTGCTATGGGTGAGTCTAAGCTGATCAGAGGCATCTGTTTCCCTTTGACTTCAGGTTGTCTTATACATCAGGTCATGTGTGTCAGAAAATATGGCCAACAAAAGCACTGTGATCATTGTACAAGAAGCTAATATATATTTAAAGGCATTAAGCAAAGTGAAAACACAACCAAAAGAAACCACGGAGCATGCAATGAAATTGAAAGATGGCAAATGCTACAGTGACGATGGAAAAGAAAGAAACTTGGGCAGAGTTAGTCAGTGGAACATATTGTCACATGGGCTCCTTGAGAACACGAGCTTACAAGAATTCATGAAGGAATTATATTCTATATACCTCTACTGATAACAAGAGTTGCCAGTTTTATGAATAAATATTAAAAGAACAAACACAAGTTGTGGAAGAGCCATTGAAACAGCAGACTTCAGGGCTTAAGTCAACAACTGATTAATGGAGGTTACTAGGAAGTTTTATCAAGGGGAAAGACATTAGGAATTATGCCTTCAATCACTTAGGTGCTCTTGAAAATCTCCACCCTTGGGTTGGATGGATGTCCAAGTGATGAAGAATGACATTTCCTGTTGGCACATGTTCCTAATTGTCAAACCAAAACAAACAAGGAACAAATTTGTAAAACCTACGGTTGACTCCTGGCAAGGATTTTTGTGGTGAGGAAGAGTACATAGCTCATCAAAAGCTTGTCTATATACCTCCCAACTACACAACTGATCCAATAAAAAATAAAACCTACAAAAATCCTTGCCTCTCAAATTTTTCCTGGACCATGACAGCTACATCACCTCAGCACTACCACAATAGGCTTCTGGATAATTTGGAAAGAAGGAATAAAACAGTTCTCTCAATAAATGAAAACAACTAATTTGCTCAACTCTGCCCTTCCCTTGGTTGTTATATATTCCTTGAAAAAGCAAATACCTTTGTAATTTTGCCTTATTAAAGAATGTGCAAAGACTGGCTTATTCATCCTTAGTTATTAGTATTTAATTGATACCAAATACATGCTAGATGAAAGCAAGGTCCATTCCTGAAAAATATCGCAGAAGGAGCAGGTCAAGTTGGGATGAAGTTTATTATAGGGAAAGTGATTTACAATGCGATTTAAAAGACTCTTCTTACCTGTAGCATTACAGGACACCTGGCAGCATAGGTTTGTAACCTAACGATCATGATCAGTTCTTCAAGGCTATATGAGGAGAGGTTTTGAAACTTGGGGGGAGGAGACCACTCCCTTTCACAAGCAACTAGAAATGGGGACTAAACTAAGCCAGGGATGAAAGGATGCAGGCTCTATGAAAACAGCGCTAAGTAGCACACGTACTCACACAGCGAAAAATCTCCCTTTTCACCTAGTGTAAACAGATGATGTAACATCAGTTGGGAAGAGAAAAGCCTTGAAAGCCTGAGCAGTCTTTTGTTCATCGTTTCATACAGAGACTTAGAAAGATCATAGCACCCCGCTCCTAATATAAAGATTGCTTTTAACTAGGCACCCAAGCAGTACGCTAAGATGACAGCATCTGCGGTAGCTTTGAGTCATTGCAAAATAATTGTTGCAGACTTTTATAGATGTACTTTGTGGGTTTCTTCCTTTTCTCCTTGATCTGTGTGGCCGACTCATGGCTGGAAGAGGGGACCGAAAAGCCAGTTGCCAAAGCATCTCAAATCACCCAGTTCCTTGGAATAACAAGTCAAAGCTGATTTCATTTCATTGGCATTGTGACACTGAAGCTTCTGTTCTATCATCCTGTACAGCCAATAGCTGGATGTTCTGTAACTTGTTTGGAAATGAGCAAGTATCAGCACAGGAGAAAAAAGCCTGTTGTATTATGCAGCCTGTTGTCTGGAATTTACAGAAGTGGTTGGGATTTATCAAAAGTAAAACAATGAACAGGCCAGATGAGTGGCCTGGGCTGGTATCTCTGTCCAGTGTCAGGGCTGTCTACATTTAAGAAACTACTAGCACTCAGACTGGCAAGTGGTGTACTTGTATAGCCTCAAAAGAGGCCAAGCATGAAATTGATATTAAAGACTGATGTGTAAATCATTTCTCCAGGTTATGGTCCAAATGTCTTTTCCCTAGATTATGATCAATGCATATAGGCAAAGAGGAAAAGGAACAGCTTGTAGTGCTACTATCTATGCAGTCTCACCTCTATGGATAAAAAGAGGACTTCAGTTTTCAAAGCTCTTGTTGTAACCTATTGTAAGTATTAAGGCTCTGATTCAGGAAAAAACTTAATGCATGTCCTGAAATTTAAAGCAAATGATTAGCACCACTGACTTCAATAGAATAACTTGTGTGCTGGATGTTAAGGATGTAATTACTGGTAAGTGGTTTGCTATTGAGACGGTTCAAGGGAGGACATTTTTAATCCCAGTCCCTAGCTGACTTCTGCGTGGAAAGTGCACAATTATGAGTGCACAAGTGTATACCCACAGTTTGCAGGAACAAACCCTGATGAAAATGCTAGCATTTCCATGCATCCTTCTATTATACTGACACCTGCAGAGGGACAAACACGATGTTTGTGTCTTTAGGACTCAGTGGCCAGTGTCATGCTTTCACAAAATGTGAAAGTCAAGTGTTAAAAACCTGCTCCAATCTGTGAATGATCCAAGACGAGGTATAATCAGCCCTGGTCAGGCACTCTCCTCTCTGCCGTTCAGAGATGTGCTATGTGTTTTTTTTAATCTACTGTCAGGCTGGGGCACTGTTGGGCTGGTAGCAAGACACGGAAAGTTGGGTGCAATGCACAAAGCTCATGATGATCTGAGATGCAGGGGGAATTCCAGTGAAGACCCCACAGAAGTCAGCCTTCTTCAGGCTGCCAGCTGCAGCCACACAGTGGTCACGCCACTTTTTCTTAGCAATGGTAGTACAATTTGCAATGTTGCTCTGCTCCAGCCTAACCTCTTCCACGGCCTGTTAAATTTGTGGAGAGGAAGACAGTAATTCTGCTCAGGGAAGCAGAACTTGTTGAACAAATAAGCTCTGGTTTTCTGAAAGAACATGCTTAATTGAATGGCACTGAATTGAATCCCTAATTTCTTGCCTCTTGCCACCTTCCCCTCCCCTCAGTAGGATGAATCAGATTTCCTGCACAGCAGCCAGAGATGGATTAGAAGTGAGAACACAATAAGAGAACACTGTGGTGTAGTCACTACTTTCCCTTCCACAGGAACAGCTGTGCTCTTCTCTTGTCTGCGATGCCCAAGGGGCAAAGTGGGAAATTGCCATAAGAAGCAAGTGAGAGATCCAACGAGCCTGGGAGGATATTTTTTCCTTGTTTTGCATCTTGGTATTTTGTTAGCCCATCAGCCACTGAGAGAGAAACCTGTACAAGCTCCAATCAAAAACTGTCCTTCTGCATCAGCAGGAATTACATGACGCACGAGGTGACAGCTTTAACAACCCCTGTCTCACTCCACTTGGATTTATGCTGAATGTTGTTAATGTATGACTCTACCCTGAAAAATTATTCAGAGTAGGTACCCCGGTCACAATAACCTAAGGGGCTGCTTTTTAAAGAAGAGAGAGATAGTTTTGGCTGTTGGGGCCAGAGATTTTCAGGGGGAGACTAATTCTAGTTTTGTCTTTGTTGAATTATTGTAGGAATAGGGTCTAAGGTATCAGAAGTAGTAGAAGATGCCTGAAGTCATATGTCATTAATTGCTGTAAGATGAATGTCATTAAATAAAATCCACGCACCACTTTTCAGCTCTAAAATTTCTTACAAACTGTGGGTCTGAGCTAATGCCCACTGATGTCAATGGAAAAATGCTAAGGCCGTATCAATCTACCCATCATTGCCATCTCTGAACCACTTCATTCACTTCAGCTGGTGGAACATGAACTCTTTTTAGCTGTCTGCAGAAACACTACAAAGCCATTGAGCACAGGAAGTGAAAGAAGTGATTAGCATTCAGTTGTCAATGCCCACGGCCAATTCTTGTTTTGAATACATAGCTTTTCCATTATTATAAAGGTAATGTTTATAATTTCAACTTGTTACTTTGTCTGGTTCCTTCTTTTTCTGACATGGCAGTGGTAGTTTGTTTCATGGTATGTCTCATTCAGAGATGGGAGTGAGCCAGATTTCGAAATCTGAACATCTCCATATGTTGGGCTGTATAACTGACCCCTATATATGCTGACACAAAACTCCAGTTCAGAGCTTCTTTCCCAAACACCTTTGCAGCCCAAACCTCACACTAAACTTATTTTCTTTCTATATTTTTCATGGAAAATCCATATATTACGTGGTTGGCACATTAAATGTTGTTTACCTGCTTTTTCCTTTCATCTAGCTATACAGAAAGAGCCGGATAATTTTACGATTGCTAACGGCATGCATAACTATGCAAGCTGAGGCAATTACTGTATGAAGGTAGTGCTTTTGGGGTAAAAGCTGATTGCTTTACGGGGGACAGAAAGGAATATTTCCTGTTTATATATAATGTTGTATAGTTCATTAAGGCTCATTATGAAAGACTTAGGGCTTGAGTCTCATTTCTCACACTGGATTTCTCTCGTGATTTTGCCACCAAGCCCAAGCTCCTGGAATGTCTTCATGGGAATCTTAACTAGAAAAGGGCAGGGGGGTAAGCTTCTACCTGTAATAGCTGTAGAGGAAAGCTTAAAAACCAGATCCGAGTATGACCTTAAGGCTCAGAAATCAGAAGACAAATGAAATAAATTCAATTCTTTTTAAACTTCATAATTTTTAAGCCAGTCACATGATATCTGAATGCTTGGGGGTGACAATGCTGATTCTCGTATGAAGACAACTCACATTTACACTGACACAAAAAAGATCAGAATCATACCTTAGGCCCCTATAGGCTTCCCTATATAAGGGTCAAAAGAAAATCCCCCACTGATTTCAATGTGAATTGAATGAGGTCCTAGAAACGTATAAGAGGCTGGTTATTATTTTAAGTGGACTGATGGTCTGAATTGTTATGGTAAATCCTATGTAAACTTAAACACTGGAATGATCATTTCATCTAGAGTTACTTTTTTATTCATCTATAGAATTTCTCAATTATGTATGACTAATTTTGCACAAAGTCATTATCTGAAGCAATTTGTTTAAGTATGAGAGGCAACACCTTCAGCCTTCCTGGATAGTGGGTGGGGGGAAATGTCATAATCAGTTCTGCTTCAGCATGAGTTATTAAGCGGTCATAGGAGTTCAAAAGAAAAAAATAATGAACAGGTTAGTCATTACATGCAAAAAATTCTTTTTTCTATTTGATCAAAATACAAATTAATTACAGATAAGATCAGATGAGGTTCTTTAATGTCAGTTTTTCCCAGAGAAGGTAATAAAAACATATAGTATGTGGGAGGGAAGGAGTGGAGATGTATGGAAGGGATGTCTTATTAATGTTGGCTTGATTTCATTGGAAAGCCGTTGCCTGTGAAAGCAGCAAAAAGATCGGGAAAGGCTTGGGGTGGGACATGCAAGTAAAAGGATCTCTATTATACTTTGGGTGCTAAATTACACATGATCTCATTCAGCTGGGGTGACTTTCAAAGTGATAATAAAACCAACTCCATCCAACAATTACTCAAGAAGCCAATGCAATCACCAGGTAAAACAGCTGGCAGGCCTCACTACAGAAACCTACTAAATCATTAGCTTGTGGCTGGGGCATCTGAAAAGGATTGCTGGATCCTTAAAGGGATGACCCTCACCAAAGTGAATGTGCGACTCATCATGCTCTAGAAAGAAAACACACATCCCTTTCCCTATCTCCCCCCCCCCAATTACATGCAATACTAATATTTGCATGACAACAAACATTTTCAAAATAATAGTCCTATATACTTAAAGTTAATCAGAGTGGGCGCCATCCAACTTGCAAAGGTAGCAATTTTCCTTCATTAAAGCCAAATCAGGAGAGAGAACTTCAGGATTCCTTAGGGCTAATTACAAGGTGTTAATAATAACAATATAATGGCAGCAATTTTCTAGCTTTGCCCAAACCTCTAATCTGCCTTCAGTACCTTATAGGATTCTCTCTGAGTTTATATAAAGCCAAGAGTTAGCCCAAAAATGTTTTAAGTAATTTAATTTTTACATCATGTCTCTCTTTAGTCTGTTTGTAGTGATGTGGTAATTGTTGGTGAAGAGTGTTTTCATTGGGCAGAGGACAAGTAGCAGCATGACAGTTCAGAAGAAACTTCTCCCACTCTATTCAAAGCACACGCCGTATACTGGAAGTGCATGGAACATCTGCCTAAAGGAAGTGGGCAAACTCTGTCTGTGCAGAAAAAGACTGGGATGGAATTTCTCAGGCCCCTCCTGCCTGCCTGCAGAAGAAGGGAGTTAGCTAAATGATTACAGAAGAGCCTGAGACAAAACAACAACAGACAAATGTACAAATTATCTTTCCATCCATCTCCTAATTGCTTGTTGAAAACCGTCTAGGACTCAGTGATCAAATGCAGCACTGTTGCTAGAATGGTGGTGATTCATGCATCAGAAATTCTCATCCGCAAAAACAATCAGCAACACTGACATACTGGGAGATGCATGAACACGAGAGAGAGACAACGTTCTCATTTATGGCTCCGCTCCGAACCCTGCAAATTTTCCGCATGCAGAACTCTGACTTCTAAACTTTATGAGCCATGCTTACTTTTACAATGGGACAAATATATAAACACACTTCCACATTAGGGCTGTTGGTATGTAGATCTAATTCCAGATTCAGGCTTAAAGACCAAGGATCTCCTCAAAAGAAAACAAACAGTGACTCCTTCTGTCTGTCAGATCTGACAAAGACATGTGTTTGTCCACATACTGTCCAATTTTGACCAGCAGCCAACGATTTACAAACAAATCCTAACAGTCTTGAGAGCTAACAACATTTACTCTTGCTGCAAATGGAAGTGAATTTTTGCTGTACTGCAAAAACGGTAAGCTTCCACACATTCAAATCAGTGGTGGGCAGTTTGTGGCACAGGCATCACAAGTGGCATGGACAGCCTCTGCATGTGGCATGCAGAAGACTAGGGAGGGGACAGGCAGTCCCCTAAGTGATACATAGGGAAGGAAACAGAAAGCAGGGCATCAGATTGGGTAGGGCTGCATGCAGGGCTCAGAGCAGAAAACACAGCAACAGATCAGGCAAGGGAAGAGGTCAGGAATGGCACATGGGGAAGGGTCTGGGCTAATTTATGGCACATCTGCCAAAATGGTTGACCCGCAGTGTTTTAAATGAATAAAAATCACCAAAGGCCTCCATCTACTTTATTACTAAGAAATTGGTTTGGAAGTCAAAGGATCATAAGGTCAGAGAATCTTAGGACTGGAAAGAACTAGATCAGTAGTTTTCAACCTTTATTCATTTGTAGACCCCTAAAAAAATTTGAATGAAAGTGTGGACCACTTTGGAAATTTTGAACAGCGGTGCAGACCCCTTTAAATTTTAAGTGTGGGTATCACATACTTTTGATTGGTCGTAGTCATCTTTTGCAGACCCCTTAGACATAGTCTTCAGACCCCCTAGGTCAGACGTATAAGCAAGGCAGCTGCTGTGCTGGGCTATTTTGGGGCATCCCCACCTCCCCACCACCCATACCAAAGGCAGTACCCAGGGATATTGCCCTGGTACCTCCCTTTCACTTGCACTACTGAGATCAGTTCCTGAACTGATGCAGGAGTCACTACTCCAAACCCATCTCAGATCTTGGCCCAAGCCCATCCACTTCTTGCAAACCTCCAATGGAGGAGACTCCACAGCTTCCCTAACCAGTAAGAAATCTGTTTATTTTAAAGCTAGTCAATGACTGAAAAGTTTTGAAACGCTTAAACCTGAAGTTTAATGGAGGCAAACTACCACAAATTTGGAAACAATATCCAAATTAGATTTTCAAGACTGAAATCTTACAAAAATATTCTCCCTCATGAAATTTTTGGTATTTTCTACTTCAGTCATATCAGAAATACTGAGGAAGGTGCCTTTCCTCCTAAGAGTTTGTGCATTTGTTTCCAGGTCTGGGTGAAACATGAAAGAACACAGAATATTAGCAAAAAAGTCAAAAAAGACAAATTGTGGTCGATGAAATTAACCAAACCATTTTACCCTGCAAAAGCTTGTTTTTAGTTACAGAATAAAAAATATATTTGTGATCTGTATAAAAAGAGTTTTCAGTGCATCTGGTTCAGGGGTACATCTCTATTTAAGCAAGAGAATGGAGGAAAATCTTGTCTAACGGGTTGAGTGTAGCACTGGAGTTGAGGGTTTTGTTCTATTATTATTATTATTCCACTGACTTTCAGTGTGACCTTGAGTAAAGGTACCACAACTGCCTCCTCTGTACAATGGGAACAATAATATTTATTGGCATTTATTAAAAAGCATGGATGAAAAGCTTTTAATCTAATGCAATATCAGTAACACAATGTATGTTAGCATACAAGACCAGTAATGGAATATATTCAGGAAGTTGGAAAACACAATACTGTTAATATCTGTGTGATCATTACACAGGCACTTATTTGGCCAGATAAGTGTGCAAGCAAATAAGTGAGGGGTAAATGCCTTCTAATGGGGAAACTGAGCAAAATGTATTTTTTCTATGTCACATTAAAAGTCCTATTTCATGTGTGTAACAAGAAACCTCTGCCCTTGTTACTGGGAAGGATAGGAAACCTGGGCTAGAAAGGGCAGCAAATAATAGCTGCTCAGGTAGACTGAGCCTAGGACTAAAAACGCCAAGCAGTTAACAATGCAATTAGCTGTGCCTGGCCCTGTGGTGCAGGAGATCTGCTCGCACGCCTGGAAGAAGGCTGGGCTTGGGCATATCAGCCCAGTCCCTGACAATACCAGGGGCAGTCGGGCTCTGGCTGTGGGAGGAAAAGATGCTCTCGAGAGAGCTAGCTACAGTAAGGAGCAGTCAGTTTGAGAGAAGTACTTTGGAGCAAGACTTGAGCCCCAAAGTCCCAGACGGCTTATGTTTAAGTTAGGGCTGGCTAGGTTGCTGCTTTGTGTTGGCCTTTTTCTACTGGAGGACTGGATTGTAGATACAGGGGAGGAGGAGGCCACGGGTACTCCCCACTGCAAGTGATAGAAACTAGCCCCAAACTAGAGGGGCTGAGACTGGTGGGGTGAAACTGAAACCCCAGGAGGGGCTCCTGCCAGTCAGGGCCAATGCCTGGGAGCTGAGGTCTTAGACAGTGGATCAAAGCTTAGGGTGCAGCCAGAGAAAAAGGTGGCCAAGGCTATTACAGCTGAAGCCCCAACAGGTGCTCGATGCCTCCTTGACAGGGGAAGTCTGGGGGGGGGTGGTTAACACAGACCCTAGGTGGGGCAGATCTACCTGTGAAGGCAGAGCTGACCATCAAAGGAAACAGCAAGGCTACCTCTGGCCCCAGGGACTGGCTTCCCAACAAACCAAAAGATAACATCAAAGTCACAGCAGATGAGAGAATGGACATGAGATGGGGCTGGAAAAGAGCTGACAGGTGGGTCAGGCCATAGGACCATGCACCAGGTGCCAGGGTGGTAGACTCCCAATCCCTGCTACAATGTGCCACAGAAATATTGGGGAAGCACCTGACATGAAAGTGGAAGATCACTGTGTTGGGCACTAACTCTTTCTTTCATTCTTTCTTTCCAACTACTCAGAAGTTACAAACACAAGTTAGTTCAAAGCAGTGAACCTTTTTCCAGCTGTAGTCAGATGCTATTCCAGTGTGAAGTAAATGGAGCACTTCACACCCATTCACTAAAGTAAATTTATTTTGATTAATCTTATACACTTGTCAAAAGCTGTGCCAAGATGTATAAACAAACCATTTTCTTGGATTGTTTCAAGCTAATCATATTAACTTATTTGCTGTATTGGCTTTGGGGAGTTTCCAAGTGGAAATGATTGAAGTTGGGTCCAAAAACAGCTTTATTTCATTGCCAGTTCTGGTGCTAATGTGTGCCTCATTGGACTTCTAGTGTCCATGTCAACAGCCTGGAAGCTTTCATATTAGAGGATTTCAGCATCAGCTCATCGGCAGCTTCTTTCTGTGAAAGGTCCTGTTTAATAGGTCTGTTATTTAGAATGTAAGATATCAATGATAAACACTTCAGTTGGCATAAATTAATGTTACTCCACTGAAATACAGTTGAGGATGTAGCCCTGGTTTTAAATCATGACTACCTACACAGATATAAGACGCATATGGTATGGCTTCAATCTTAGCATACATAGGAGCAGAAAGATGCTAAGAAAGAACAGAAGATGACTGCTGGAGGAGGAGGAGGAAATATTGTCAACATGTTGTAGAGGGTAAACATTAATTATGATTAATGTTGATGTTTAGGATGGCAAAAGATGAGAAAATCCCTGGATTGTCAATGCACAAGTCATAATTTTTAAAAGATAATAAAAAGTCACAGCTCATAAATTATAAGAGAAAAATACCCTTTATTCTGGAATTTAAAGCCAGCTTGGGCAGTGCACATCATATTTTGCTCTATTTTGAATATACAGAGAGCTCAGTTGCAGTTTCATCAAATAATAGCAAGGGGCTACGGCTACAAAGACTAGGCCTTTTAATTGAAAAGAACTCCCGAGACTCATAGTTGTTATAATGCAAGTCACGGTTGTGGCAAACTTACAGCTCTAATTTTGGGAAAGCACTGAAGGTGACATTCAAAGAGAGTGCTAGGTGGTGCCCAGACCTCTCGTTGGCCACATGAACAGCAAGAGATCAGTCGGAAGGAAGCAACCCTCAGAATGGACTGTAGTATTCCAAGTAATAATACCTATCTTTATTTAATCTGTAGAGCTCCAGAGCATTTTTGAAAGAGGGGTAAGTGTCATCTCTATTATAAAAATGGAGAAGCAAGCACAAACATGGTGAAGTGACTTACCCAACTTCACCCAGAAGGCCACAGCAGAAGCACTTATGACACGGCCTGTAAGATTCCAACAAAATCTGTGAATTCTGCTAAATACCTTGTCAAAAGGACATGAAAAAGGAGAGAGCCCAGAAGGCCAATAAGTAGAACCAACCATAGCTAAACCTAGAATTCCCGTCAGTCTGATACTACATTTCTATGATTCTACATAGAAAAACTGGTTACTTTTCCCTTTTTTATTCACAACAAATATCTCAGAAGACTGCCTTTTTCCACCCAAAATGTTCCATGTTGAATACAGCTGGGAGGAGCTGGATGTAACCAACTCCAAAGGCCCCACAACCTCAACCAAGCGCCAGGGAAAGCATCTTTGCCCTTGAAACAGAGAAGAAAGAGTCAAGGAAGGAAAAGGAGAGAAATCCCAGCCTCCAGCCTACTTTCCTCTGTGGAAAGACTTGAAACTTCTACAGATGGATTTGTGCCTCCAGGACTGGACTCTTAAGTAACCCCAAGACCCATCAAAAAGATGTGGTAGAGAGCACCCTCAAATAAAGGGACTGCCAACAACAATGCCATCCACTTTTAACAAGAGACAAATTCTGTTAATATTACTTTTTGATGAAACCATATTTGTTGCTCTTCATCCTGCCGTTTGGATCCCTGTTGGCAGAATTTAGGATCCACTGAATTTTCATGTTTAGAAAATGCCTAGCGTGCCGACTGCTCCACTGAAAATAAACATAAAATAATATTTTTCCCTTCAAAGATTCCTTTGGTGACAACTCCTCATTGCCATTTCTCTCTCTGTCTCCCACCCACCCCTCCCTTCCACCCCTTCCTCCCCTCTCCCTCCAGTGCTTACAGGCATCAATTTCCCATTCCTTTCTCAGGGAGGTGACCAAGATTAAAGGTCTATTGTGGCTGATTATTCAGGAAAGACCCAGCTTCTAAATCTGGTTCTAATTAAAAAAGAAAAAAACATGCATAAGAAAAAAATCTCTCCCTACTGTACATGCAGGCTACCTAATCCACCCTGTCGACTTTCACAGGCATGAGCTTTTAATGTAGCATTAATAAACTATTTTCATAGATTTATGTTTCTTAACCCTCCTCACCCCAGAGATTTTTTCGGATGTGAGCTGTAGGTGTCATTTCAAGAAAAGATGGGCATTAACTCTAACCTGGACATCAGTTTATTTATGAGGGAGGGGGCCATGAGTTCAAACCTTGTATGCATAACAGGGCTAAGCAAACAGTTCCGATCAAACTTTAAGCCATTTTAAATAGACTGAAGCCTGGTAACCTAACTCCCAACCATTGCAAGAGTTCACATTTGGGTTGTGATTTTACTCCATTCCCAAATGTCACTTTAGCCCTGCTTTTCATGAGCTTATTTTCAAGGATTTATGAAATGTGAGATGACAAAACTGGTGCAATAGCGTTGTGGAAATTTGCCCTTAACTCACCCTAAAAAATATTCTGGACAAATGATGCAGCGTTAGCTTCCAAGAGGCATCTTATTTCGTTCATGAAAGGTCTAAGTTGGGTGCTGTTCAAATGAAAGTGCGAAGCAGGGCTGTGCAGGACATTAATCAGAACTGATAAAAATGTGAGATTTCTCTTAAGGAAAACAAGGACAACTTACAGTTTTCAAGAGGCCGGAATGATTTTACAATGTCCCGGTCAAAGGTTACCTTACTAACAACTGCCTGTAAAGAAAGTGCCTAAAACAAAGATGGTCTCACGTGATCCCAGCCACATAGTTGGTCCAATAAAAGATATCTCCCTCTGAAATCTTTGCCGCTCACATAAAACACAGATGCCACTTTTAGAAATTGTTCATTAACTATGTTTGATAATTGACTATAAACGAGGAAGAAGGAAGTAGGGAGACTATGGATTCTCTTGAAAGTGAAACACTATCTATGGCATCAAGCTAAAAGCAGCCTCAGTTCTTTCTGTAAATAAAAACAACAGACAACACCAGAGCTCGTCTCTTAAATTGCAGAAGACTGAAGAATGGGTTACCCCAATGTAAACAGCTCTGGTTTTCATTTAAAGAAAAACAAAATCAAACTATTTCCAGTTTTATGCATCGCTCCTCTAAAATAAAGTCCCAAAGGTTTGATAAAACCTTTTGAGGGTTTATTTTTTCTTATGTGAGCAAAAGTGAAGTTCTTCCCAGGGGCTATTAATTGTATTCTCACCTATTGCAGTTTTACATGCAATAACTTACATTATTTATGATTTACAACAGCCAGGGTGCTTTGAATCAGGCCTCAAGTGATAAGAAAATCAGACCTTAGGTATCTGTTAAGGGCACAGGAAAAGGAGAAGCAAGAGGAATGGAAAAGAAAAATGTTGTTATTCTTTCCCGGTGTGTTCTTTTTCAGGGTAATATCTCCTCTTCTCAGCTAACTGCCAGGGGCTGGTATCCTGAGAAAAAAAATTATATCATGTCAAATCTAATGAAACTGGAGAAACTACAAGAGAAAGTTGATCACAGCCATATTCCCAGGGGTCTGCATTTTTACAGGATCTCAAGATTTTTCATCAACCAAGTATGTAACGTTACCACCTTTGCTGCAGAAGGCACCTCTGGGGTGCCATCCATCAGACTATCTCCTGCAGAGCCACTGAGTGTCAGTGCATGCCACCAGCCAGAGGACACCACTAATAATACAGACCCCCACCAATGAGAGTATGCCTGTGCTTCTATGCAATCACTGAATGAGTTAAGTGGAGAAGGAAAGCAATTTAAGAGAATAAGTAGTGTGTGACAGGTGTCATACATTATAGATGTTTGCAGCTGCCTTTGGCCCTGTGGCAGTCAGCATCACACCGTGGTTTCTCAGAACAGACCCTGAGCTGTGAACCTAAAAAAGCGGGGGTGGGCCTTCATGAGAAATGACGATACTTGCTCAACACTACAAAGAAGAAAATATTTTTAAAAAATTGTTATTTCCTCACTAACAAGGCAGAGGGTAGGGGGAGGAAGAGGTGCACTATTAACTTTTTGGCATATCTACTTTCATGAGATGGCAGGAGTCAAAAAAGTATTATTGATGCTTGTTCCCAATACCTTCTCCCCCGGATGATCTTTCCTAACTATAGAAGCTGGAAGTCTGAAATCCTGCTGAGCCCAATATAATGTAAAATTGAATAAACTGTGGAAAATTACAAGAGAAAATTGATCACAGCCACACTCCCAGGGGGATGCTATTCTTACAGGACCTCACAATGCATGAATCAAATGTTTCCTAGTGCAAAGGTGCAACAAGGCAGCTGGGTGTCCAGGGCAGCGGGACACATGGGGCTTCAGCACCTTTCCGCTTCTGTCACACCTCCAGTGCAATTGCATTGCTACAGAAGATGTTGTTTTTGCACCCATCCCCACAGTTTGGCTCCTGGGGCTGCTGCTCCCATCACCCTGCCCTAGTCGAGCTACTGTCCTATACTGACTCCTAGGAGTTTTCTGTTCTTTTGGCTTTCAGGTTAACAAAATTCTAGTGCAGTGCTCTAGCAGCAGTCACCAAGACCAGAGAATTAGGACTCCTGGCTTTTTACCACAAAGGAAATATCCTGAGAAATCTTGAATCATGAGTCAGGGGGCTGAGGCCAGGAAATAAAGCTTTAGTTTCTAGCCAGCTCTACTGCATTTCAAACCCCAGCTATAATCGTGACGTATGTTGCTACTGAAAGACTCACTGTTCTGCACTGATTGTGGGGAACAACTACAGCTATCAAATGTGAGTATTTCAGATCAGATGGCAGAAGAAAAATGAATCATCAGTAAATGTGCCCTGCAGGCTTGCTTAATGTCTCATTGTGGAAATATCTGCATAGCATGCAATATGATAGTTTATTTATAGAGAAAGTGGGATTTCAATACCCTGCCCATAGTTCATCAGTACAATTGGAGGAAAAAATTTATCAGACAACCATACACAGCAATTCTGAAGTCTTTCTGAGTATTTTATACTCTCCCACATCTCTGGGGGTGGATGCATCCATAAACTTTTCAGGAGTACTGGTTACATTAAAGCACATTGGCCATGGGCTATTATATAATCAAATGCTAAGATGCCCAGAGTCTCCAACATTCATTTGCAAAGATGCTAACTTGTGTTTCAGGAAGGACTTACAATAGTTCTTCAGTTACGTAGAGCAACTCACAAGGGAAGACAGTGGATAAAGTTCTGGAGATTTTGGACCAGATCCTGGCCTTAGTATGTACTACTAATTCAGAGCAATTCCACTGAGCCCTACAGAGGTACTCAAGCCTGGAATGAGGGTAACAGATAAAAATCTCCCCCCCACAATCATCCTTCTAGTCTTCCCCATTCAGAAACAGATGTTTAGTGTTTCAACTGTCATCTTTATTCCCGTGTTCCTAAGGAATTTTCCCACTGCCACAGAGAAAATTTGTGAAAATGCTGAGAAAACTTGTTCTAACCACCCAATCCCTGCCTTTATTGGGGTGAAGAGGAAATCAATAGGTGGGTCAAATGATAAAAATGCCAGTACATATTTTATGATTGGCACACATTCATTAAACTGCATGCTAACTATTCTACTGAGATCAATGATTGCACTTGAAAAATGAAACAAACTATTCACAAAAATCCAGAAGGAAACCAATTTATCTACAAACTGAACAATCCAACACTATCAAGGATATCAGTGACATTTGTCTGAAAAGTTAACTTAGCTTTTGTTGGTCAGCCAGATTTTATTGTGGGTTTTTATTAAAGAATCATGTTTTGAACCTGAGGTATTGCAAGAAACTCTTGTTAATATCTGTATAGGACAGTGAAGAAGAAATCACAGTCTAATTGCTATGTTTGATTAATGGATCATTAAGATTAAGCTGAAACTTGTTTTCTTATTCATTTGAAAAGAAAAGCTAAGTTAACCTTATGCCCAACTCTAGTACATATCATTAATCCTCTTTCGCAGATGAAGAAAGAATCTCAGAGAGTTTCCAGTGACTTGACCAAGGTCACAAGATCACTGTCGGAGTTAGACTGCAGGAACCCCTGGGTCCTACTACACTGATCAATGATCATCAATCGAGTTAGCCTGTGCCCCACCTCCCCCTCATTCATTTTAAAAAATAACGGTTAATGTTTATATGCAGCATGCTCATTTTTACCTAAAGCAGGTGTAAATCATTTTAAGAAAAGCAGTAACTGAAGTCGGGAAGTAGCAGTACCACTGGCTTAAAACTTTTAAAGCAACATTTTTCTATTTCCCATTCTTTTTCTGCCTGCTGTCCTACCTAGCACACAGTGAATGAACAAAGCTAATATTAATATGCTGTCCTCTTAAATTTCATGTTTCAATTGTAAAAATCATGAGATCTGATCTCAAAAATCTAACCATTCACATCTCCGAAAATGCTTAGCATTGCCCAGTTTTTTTCCCCGGTGGTAACCTTTCCATTAACTTCAACCGAGGTTGAATAAAACCACCTGGGCTTATTACAGAATCTCCTTCACTGGGACCTTTAAAGAACAAGATGGAATAGTTTGGGGTGTATCTGAGGTATACTTGGTCACCCCTCCATGCCCTATATTTCTGTAACCACACCAAAACTGTTTGCAAATCCTACTCACTGCCATATATCTCCACTACCACCACAACCTTAGCCTCACCTTCCCTATGTCTTTTACCCTATTCAGGCACTGAACACCTGTCCTTAATGCCAGCTGGCTTTTAACATAGCAGCACTAATACAGGAGGAAAAAAACCAAGAAGAGTTGTGAAGCTTTTTAAGGAAGATAAACTTATTATCTTGGGTGAAAAAAGAGTGTGATAGAGATGCATCATAAAGAATGAGTGAGTTTTTAAATACCCAACCTTCAGGGTGCTATAAATAATGAAAGTCTATTAGTTCTGGAACTATATCCAGCTATATTAAACTGATCCTTAAAGGCTAATGTTCTCAGTGGTTTAGTAAAATAAAAATGTTATCACTCTTTTAGCTGTAATCTCTGATTAGAACATTTAATCAATTAGCAGTGCTGTTGTCAAAACTTGCTCCCAACAAAGGATAAGAGAAGCTGCCTGAAGGGGATTCTCAATGGCTAGCCAATTCCTAACTAGGCAGTAAGGGGCGGGGGGTAGATTCATCCCTGCAAGAAAAGTCATGTTTTTCTCAGGTGTGATGCTGGGCTCAGTGTTGTGAGATAAGGTCTCCTCTCTGGCGTTATTCATCTGTGCAGCAGTAAGAGAATACCAATTAATCCCTGAGAGAAGATGTGCCAAGTATTGCAAGTGTCATTTTACGCTTAAAACACTGGGGGCTTTTTTTCTTTCTACTTTTTGAAAGCAATGGATTAGAAATCTTATGAAAATGAGCTGCTGCTGCTGCTTAACACACATTTGCAGGCTAACAGGAAAACAAACTGTGCTTTCCCAGCTTTGAGAGTCCCTTGGGATTTGGCATATTGAAGCTGCTCCATTCCCCCGCCACGCAGAATTTCAACACAACTGACAAGAATATTAAGACAGCTTAGTTATCTTTCTTATTAACAAATTAGTTGTGTTACAGTAGTGCTTTGAGGCCCCAGCCAAAACCAGAATCCCAAGTGTTGTACACACGCATCATTCACATTCTAAACAGACAAAGCAGAAATGCCATGTTATGGATGGCAAACGGAGGCACAGAGATTATACGACTTGTTGAAAGGTACAGAGGATGGCTGGGGTGCAGCTACAAACTGAAGTCAGGCTTTCCAAGTGACAGACCACAGACCTAGCAAGAAGACGTTGCACCTTTCTACCCATCTGTCTAATCAGGCAGATGCACAACGTGTGATGAGGGGTGCAGCACAATGTCTGACTGCATCACGGATTCCAAAAGCGGCACCACAGGTTTTTGATTTCTCTCCCTCCAAAATGCAGCCAGAAACGTTGTTCTTGGGCTTGATTCCTCTGCAAATCATTTTTTCCTGGTAACAGTAGGATATCAGTCAAAAAATTCAGTCACTACTCAGCAATGCACCGTTGTTTTAGTAATCCTACCTCCACCTTGTCCTAGGCTCATCAGTCATTTTCTCCATGTGGATATATCTTCACCAGGATGCTATTTTCCCACCTTGCCAAATGGATCTATTAGCTACAAATATCCTTCACAATAAATTCAAATAGAGGACACAGCACCAACACAGGCATCTGGATAGATGACCATTATTTATGAGGGCAAGCAAAATGTATGTGACTCCTTAGACTTTTCCTGAGGTTGCTCCATAAAAGGTAGTTACAGAAAATAAATACCCATGGGGTAAAAAAAAGAAAAAATATCTTCATGGATTAATGCTACCCATACGCTATAACCCTCAGAATAAAAGGAAGATAAAAAACAGGGACTATGCCAGGTGTCAAAACAGCAATTGAGTAATTTTTAATGTGTGTTTTTTTAATATTTTACCCAAAAAAAGTGGACAGCGTGGTGATGAAATGCAGTGAGGTGTTGATGTACTAATGACATTCCCACCTAGTTATGGGAAATGTTGAAATATTCATGTTAATTTGTCTGACAGTTTATGGCTATGCTTAAACACTCACGGGTCCTGGAAAGATATTTATTAGTTTCTTGTGCATCTTTTTGATGTGGTGTTCATGTCTGAGCCAGGATTCTGTTCTCCGAGGGACTGAAAAGACAAACAGCCGTATAGACTATAACTAGAGCAAGGCACCAGGCTGCTCTGTAACTGTTAAGCCATGGCTAGATTAAGAAAAAGCATACAGAAGAGCCATCCATTTATAAGAGATCATGGATTCACTTAGGGGAACTAGTGCAAAGTCTTCAGTGGAACGCAGGATAAGCTGAATTCCTCACTACAGGTAGATCGACTGAGCTGGTGCAGAAAAGAGGGCAGCAATGTTTTTCTCCTCCCCACCCTCAGTCAAAATCTGAGCCCATATTACACCTTTCACACATTATAATAATTAGTACTCCCCCCCCCCACATACACACACAAATAAGACAGCAGGAGACACAGGACATTAAACTGAGATAGCACTCTACCTCTTAAATCACTCTTTAGTAATCTACATGGACAGATATAAATTAGACGAACAAGGGTAAAGATTTAATTGAATAGTAGCCTTACAGTAGTAGCCTTACAGCGCCAATCGCCATTGAAAGGGCGATAACCAGCACTGACCAAAATAAAACAGATTATAGATTCATAGATGCTAGGGTCGAGAGGGCCCTCAAAGGATCATCGAGTCCGACCCCCTGCCAGTGGCAGGAAAGAGTGCTGGGGTTATGGTGCTTGTCCAGTCTCTACTTGAAGACCCCAAGGTAGGGGTATAAATAAGATTTTATTAATATGAGCACCAATAAATGTGATGACTTCCCATACCAATGAGTATAGCTCATGAGATCAAATAATTTGCCTCTCACAATTGCCAGGAATTCAGGGCCGGTACATGAAAATGTTTGGAAATCCTAGAACTGTCACAAAATATTAACACGGGTGATGATCCACCCATAATTTCATACTAGAAAGTATATATTGTGCTTTTGTTATTCTTCAGTTTTTACCACTTTTTGGTAACCTTTTTTTAAAAAAGCAATTTTAATTCATGCAGTCAGGAAGCAGAAACATTTGTGTAAGTTGCATTGCCCTGACTATCTTAGATTTCCATTTGCAAATCTCAAATATCCAAACCAATACTTGAAGCAAACAATAAGCAGCAAGCTATATGTTGCATAGGACATATTCTTTTGAATAATTATAAGCAGACTTCCAAATGTTGAAGTCTTTTCGGAACAGTTTGCAAATAGGGAGTGGGGTGACATCTGACGTTTCTCAGCCAAGCTCTTAACCTTACTGTAAGTAAGCATTTCAAAACGAGCATCTAATGACAGAGATAGAGAAGTCTGAAAAGTTTCCTAATGTATCCATATCCACTGATTTCTTTGGAATTTAGGCATCGATGTGGTTTTGAAAATCCCACTAGAAGCCTACTTCTTTAAGTGTCTGAATAACTTAGTAAATTTGGGTCTTGACTCCTAAAACACTTTGTTCTCTATGAAGTGAAGGAAAAAAATGCTGTCAGCATGTTGTCCGCATAAACTTCAGGGGAAAAGAGGAGACCCCACAGTCTCTTCGCCAAACCTCACAGGGTAGCCAAAAGTCTGTTGTGAGAGAGAAGAATATAAAAAGAAGCAAGACTCCTAAACATTGCATTTCCTAGCTTTTTAGTCTTTGAAGTCAGAGTCTCTTTTGTAGTTGGAACATTTTTTTTGTGGGTTAATAACTTCCCTTGTTTTCTGGTGACTGCCTTCAATTGCTAAAGCAGCTGAAGAAAACAAAAAGTCCAAGAGTAAAAGCCAAAAAACCACCCCTCCTTTGGAAACATAGGTGTTTGGACATGATAACCTTTTGGCAACTTCATATTTTTTTTTTCTCAAGGTGTTTAAAGAAAACCAGTTACCTCTGTGATGACACTTAATATGCCAAAATCCAGCCTGGAGCAAAATTTTTACTGCTGAGTTATAAACTCTAAAAAATACAGATTATATTGGATACACTGAAAGATATTTCACTGCAGCAGTTCTAACAGGAACTCTGTGGTTACACTGGCATCTGAATAGTCTTTAAGCTACATAAGCAGCAAAAGTGGATTTTAGGGGGAAAAGCTGCATTGCTGAATACAAAGCTATAATTGATTGATTTTCTTTCCTTTTCTGAAGGTTATCTTTATTTGTATTCTGACTACACCTTGCTTCCATTAGTCTTGCTCCCCTAATAATGACTGTAACATCCAAAGAGAGAAAAACCATCTCAGAGCAGTGATAGCTCCAAATTGGATTGCGCTCTGTGATTGCAGTTACTGAACAATCAAATTTCCCATATAGCATTTATTTTTAACATGGCTCTGCTTAACTAAGGAACAGGACATAGAAAAGGTTGTGATCCTGCACTGGACTTACCTTGGGTCCAAATCAAGGGCGCTCAGCACCTTTTTAGGAACATTCAGCAGGCTTCAGGATCAACCTCTATGTTAATCATAGGAACACAGGACATCCTACAACTTGTCATACATAGAAGCATGGGAGATAAGGACACTTCAATGCCCTGCCACTGCAGTAATAGAAATAGTGTATGCTCAGAAGATCCTAGGAAAGAACTTGAGAAGAAGGCAAAAAATGCACCATGGACTATGCCAATCTGAGCTAAGGGAAAAATGATCTCCCGTATTTGGCAATTGGTATGACCCTAAGCAGAGAAGCAAGACTCTCTAGCCAGGAATCTCTGGGTTGTCTAAATATCAATGAGAGCATGAATACATGCAAGCCAAACCCCTGCTAGCTTTAGCCAACATCCCAATGCCTCAGACAAAAGTAAACAACCTCAAAGCTCCTAGCCACTAGTAGCATATATGAGGGGAAATAATTCTTTTTTGGCCCCACATGGCAAGTTCTGAAGCCTGGGAGGACCAGTCACCTTCCACACCACAGGACGGGAAGCACAGATACATGGCTCCATAGCACACTGACTGTTAAGCCAGAGCTCCGACTTGTCATACCAACACTTTCCATCAACATGTCCAATTCAGTCCTAAAGCAACTCCAGTTCCTTGCCCCCACCACTTTGCTCAGGAGGCCGTTCCTAAACTTCACTCATCTGATTGAAATCTTCTGTTAGTTTCCAGCCTTGTCTATCTGTAGTTAGACTGCAGCCATTTGATGCTGTGCCAGCATTGTTTTTCGTCATAAAAGGCTCTTCCCTTTCTCTAATATTTACCCCATAATTGTACTTGTAAAGAGTGATCCCCTCCCAATCAGTTTTATTAAAATGAACAAGCAAAGCTCCTTAAATCTTCTTTCATAAGCTAGGGTCTCCAGCCTTTTAACCATCCTACTGTTCCTTCTTTGCACTTTGTTTCATATTCAGTTAATCTTTTCTTAAACATTGGTGGCCAGAACTGCATGCCACATTCTAAATGGGGTCTCCTTAATGCCTTATCCAGTGATACCAGTGCCTTATTTGCTCTACTGTACATATCTAGCCTAATATCTTCTAAGATTGTGTTAATTCTTTTCACAGCTGTATTGCACCGGTGGCTCATGGTCATTCTAAGATCAACAGGTTCCTCTCTTCCTTACATCAGGAGTCCTTATGTGTATGACTTTCCACTTCATGTTGTTAAAATTCTTCCATTTCTAATGCTCCCATTCCACAAGATTATGTAATTCTCCAGTATAATAATACAGCCCTTTTCTGTATTGGTTATATCTCACCAGCTTAGTGTTGTCCAGAGATTTCACAAGGACACTTCTCATTCCAGTACCAAGGTTACAGATAAAAGTATTAAACAGGACAGAGCTAAAGACTGAACCCTAAGGAATGCCACTGGTAATGGCTCTCCACTCAGGGATTTCACCTGCATAAGCAATTCTAGTATCCCTGTTTGATCCGATTCCTTATATATCACACGATTCATAGAATCATAGAAAATGAGGGTGGAAGGGACCTCAGGAGGTCACATCTAGTCCAACCCCCTGCTCAACGAAGGACCATCCCCAACTAGATCATCCCAGCCAAGGCTTTGTCTAATCAGGTCTTAAAAACCACCAAGGATGGAGACTCCACAACCTCTAATGAGAAAGTTTTTTCCTAATATTTTCCTATGTTCCTAATTGTGGCACTGATTAGCCTCCCCTCCAACTTAGCCAATAACTTCCCATGAGGCATGTATCAAAAGCTTTGCTTAAATCTAGATAAATTAAGTCCATCACATTACCCAAGAAGTTGGTCATTTTGTCACAGGAGGCTGGTAAATTCAGTTTCTGTTCCAAGATCTTACCTACTGTTGTAGTCAAGCTGACAGGCCTGTCTGGATCACTCTTTCTCCCCATTTGAAAAAATAGGCACTACATTTGCTCTTTGCCATTATAGCATCCTATCCCCAGGGTTGGCAGATTCTGAGACATAGATGGCCAGTGTAATTAATGACGGTACAAGCAGCTTGTGCTGTCCTGATACAGGAGATACAGGAAACAGTTTAGTTGCCAGCATGGGCAGGAGTCACTTCCCTCTGCTTCCCTAACTGCTAAACCTTGCACAGCCTTGGAACAGCTAAGGACAAAGTGACATCCCAAATACCCTCCAGCTCTTAGTGTGCAACTTCCTGCTCTGCCTGGGTCCACCCCAAAATGCACTGGGGACTCAGGAAGACCTGGAGGGGTACCACAGCACTGCCACAATGGTGTGATAAAGGCAGAGGATGAATGCCCACCCCTGTCAGAGGGAGAAAATAAAATCAGAGAGGCATGATTTAGAGGACAGGAGTCCTAGGATGTGAAGAACATTAGGTATTTCTCTTTGTAACAGACTTACCATCTTAGTCACCATTTATGTTAATGATTAATGAGTAATAGGATTAATTATATTGGTTTAGGAGTGGGGACTGGTGGGGCACAACTAACAGGCTGGATCTAAAGAATGGGATTGGTTTCATTCAAAAGTTCAACTCCCTAGTTGAGGGGTGGGGGATGTTGACCAAAATTCAGCATAGAATAGAAAACTGGAGCCACAACCTTGTCTCTGCCATTTACCTTCCCTACACGGCTTCATCAGTTTTCCTGACTCTGATGGTATTTCAGTAACCATAATTACAAATAAACTGTCATTCTAAGAACCCACAAGTTACAAAGTTTAATAGCCAGTACTTTCAGATCCCCTTATGTTGTTTATTTTAAGGATGTGTTTAAGTGTATCCTTTCTAATTGCTTCTGGGAAAAACAAGCTTAGTTTATTGTTGGAGGGTGTCAGGCTGAGTATCATGTTACCTGTGTATACTTGTAGAGGACTGACTGTTCCCGGGGAAGAGATAAAAGCAGGAAGAGCTACACAGAAATGTTTCAAGAAGCTTCTGCCACTTTGGCGGGCGCTGGCTGGCTCACTCCTTTCTTCAAAATGTTGCATAAAGCTGACTGAATGTTTTCAAATGAACTATTTTTGTTAAGAAAAAATACCCTTTTTCCAATTGATTTTTACCCCCAAAATATTCTTGACACTTTTAATCTCATTTTTAACCAAACAGTGGATAGAAATATTTTGGAGGTAAGAACTTCCTGCTTTTGCAGTCAAATTAAAATACATTTAAGGAGGATAGGGAACTAAATAAACCTTTAAAAAAATCCACAAAAAAATTAAAATAAAATGTGAAATTACTTAAGCATCAAATACAATTATTTTTAAATGTTTAGATTAAAATTAGATTTAGATTGAATGAAAAAAAAAAAAAGATCCTCCATACTACTGCGGCTCCAGATCTCGTCTCCCAGGACTTTGCTCAGCACCACAAAGGAAGGAACTTATTCAAGCTCCAGGCTTCATTTTCTACATAGGCTTACTAACCAACTCCATGAAGCCCCCATTTAGCATTTCGGCAAAGAAAGCCATTATGTCTGAGATTGCCCTATTCATTTTCAAGC
Source organism: Crocodylus siamensis (assembly GCF_052110815.1). NCBI lineage: Eukaryota > Metazoa > Chordata > Crocodylia > Crocodylidae > Crocodylus > Crocodylus siamensis. The sequence goes on along the minus strand of NC_143404.1, from coordinate 16,852,194 downwards.
AGATTTATTGCTGAGTGTGTCAAAACAACCTCGAATTAGTCAGTAATTATTGTGCTGCCTGACAAAGTCATTGCAGACTGAAGTGGCAGGCTTTTCTTTTCTGTTTAGGTTCATTGAGCATAAACTGCACCCAGTGATTTGCCACAGCAGAGGTGTGTCTGCTTCTCTGAAGTCTGATTGTGCCTTGCATTTGTAAGGGAAGATACTGAATCAACAATACTGAATCAACGTACCTCACTTAAAGACTTATTTGGCCAAATATTGCTTTGTCTTTGCCTTAAAATGTAAATTGAGACCCACAGGGCATGCTCCAGCTTTGGAATGGGATTTAACAGTTCATGTCAGGATGGCAGGTTGGGATTTAATAGTTCCTGCTGTGTCCTGGGAGTTCAGACCTCCTAGGACAAATCTCTCTCTACTTGATTCTAAAGACCAAGTGCCTGCATGGTCCTCAAGAATGCACTTAGGCTCAGAGGAGCCAGGTTATTCCAACCAGGAAAGTACATAGCTCTTTCTAATTCAGGCAGTAGCCTACCTGACCAAAGCATGATCCATAGGTTCATAGATGCTAGGGTCAGAAGGGACCTCAACACATCATCAAGTCCAGCTCCTGCCTAGGCAGGAAAGAGTGCTGGGGTCAGATGACCTCAACCAGATGCCTATCCAAGCCTCCATCTGCCTCAGGTTGCTCTGCATCTCTGCAAAGGAGGCGCTTAAGTAGATGCAATTTCCTGCATAAGACATATTTATTCAGAAAGCGCTCCAAGAAGATGTAGGGAGTTGCCTTTGTCCAAAGATGCCTCCACCCACTGTTGAAAGAGTGAATAAAGAATCTCAGGTATCTCTCTGCCCCTTCCAGAAACCTCCCCAGCGCTCTCCCCATAACATCTCTGCAGATAGAAAACAGAAAGGCAAAGGGCACTAGACTCATGCCACAAAAGGGAAGAGAGAATCCGGGACTCAGAGTGGACACCTGATCCCTCAGACAGCAAGGAAGGCAGAGCCAGTGCCGGGCAGAGGAAGGAGGAAGCTGCAGTACCACAGGCCAGACTCTCCGATGGCTCTCCTTTCCCTTTACCATATGGCAGAAGTGCCACTCAGTATTGTAATAGGACAAAGACTGTCCTGCTAACCTGCTGCCTGACTGTGCTTCCTTGTTAATACCCATAACTCCCAGGTGTCAGAACAACACAAAAGTGACCTGAACCAGCTGTGCCTGGATCATCCTTCCTTCATTTTCAGCTGCTATCTGTCTTTTGGTGCTTGGGAGCAGCAACACACCTGCATACTGCAACTCCTGCTCTTCCCAAGGCCAGGAAAGCTTCCTTCATCCTCACCTTCAAGCTTGGTCCTCTCCTCTCTGTGTTGTCCTCAAAGATCTGGTGTATGGTACATGGTGGGTCATGACACCAGTGTTCTGGCTCCACCTGGTTATCACGTTTTTGGCAAACCAACCTGACATTGGAGTTGTGCAGCATGACTGAGTTTGGTGTCTGGCCACATCCTCACCACAGTATTCGTGTCTTACTTCCCACCTTGCTTCTTGCCCATGTGAGATAATCACTTTTAGCTTCCTAGTCTTTGAGCCTATTCCTGTTCCTCCTAATCCTTACTTCTCTTAATTCACTCCCTAACCCTGTGAAACTATACTGTTCAACCCAGTCCTAACTCCTTACTTTGCCAGGAAGTCTCTACAGATAAGGATTGCTACACAATGCACACAGCTAAAAACTGATTTAAGTGGCACTCACCTACCTTAGAGGGGAATCTGGGCCCTTGAACATTATTCCTATTTCAACCCCTGATTTGTGGTGTGACTTTGAGAAAGTTGCCTACATCCTTCTGTTCCTCAGTTGGCCTCTATGCAAACACAGATTTTTTTTTTGTCTCTCTCAATACGTTTCTTTGAACTTGAAGTCCTGATCATTGGTTTAGAAAAAGCCTTGAGATAGTACTAGGAATAGTAGTTGGGATCAGATTTCAGGTTATACATCTCGTTTTGTGGCAATTCTCACTCACTGTGATAAACAGGCAATAGGTTTCTCATTTGGGGAATCTAATGGGAGTTTCTTGGGTTGGAGGCAACCGAGGAATTAGAAAGTTTTCCACTTTTGGATTCAGTAAGGGATCCTGAACCTAAATAGTTAAAGAAATGTTCATGAAGTGGCCAGTGGTTTCAGATGCCTTAAGCTTGGGGGTAGCACATGTTAAATTCCAAGACTAAATGCCACCGTTGAAAACCCTGGCCTCAGTTACCTGTGTCCTACAAACACAATCAGTATACACTCAGAAAGAAATGCCTTTCTTCTTGTTTACATGGTAATTAGATTTTCCCAAATCTTCATTACGCTGATCCAGAAACTTCAAAGGCCAATTTGTCAGCTTAAAAACTGTATGTGGTAACCAAACTAACGTCTTTACTTCTGTTATTATTAATAGCACCTGCAATAACTGAAACTGCATTAATGTCAAGCAACTCATTTGATCCCCTCCCCTCCCCTCCGCCCGCCTCCTTTGCCTGTCTTTTTTTTTTCTCCTGGCATTTCTCTCATCTTGGATTCTAGAAGTGAATAAAGTTGCCTTCCTTTTTATTTATACTTTCTAGCTCACAGTGCTGCAGGGTTCAAGCCAGATTCATAGACACTCCAGGAAGATATTTGGCTCATCAAAATCACCTTCTAAATTAATTTTAAATAGAAAAAAAAAAGAAATGCTTCCTACGCATTAAGTTTTTGAAAAGCCATTTTAGTCCAAATTTAGTTAGAAGATCCCTGTAATTAGTTAACATAAATTATTGTGTGATATTATTAATGCTATAACATTTTGCAGTGAGCAAGAGAACATGGCCCACAGCAGTGCTGGCATCTTCAATCATAGATGATCTCATGTCTCTCTTGCCCATTATTGCTCTACGTGAAAACAAATGACAGGAGCCATATTGACTGATTTGTGTCCAATGAGGCAGGCAGGAGAGGCCACAGAGGTGGCTTCATTGTTTTTCAGTCTATCTAAAGTAGGATATTATTGCCATGACTGTTGTATTTGAGCATCCTGCAGTAGTGCATTGAGCAACATGATTCTCCTGTCACACATGGCTCATGCTCTCTCATCCTCTTCTCAAGTGGGAGCATTAGTGTGCAGGGAGTGTCTTGTTATGGTAGGAAATGGATCAAAAGACTTTAAGCCACCTTTCAGCCTCCCATCTTCTCAAGCCAGCCCTTCAGTAGAAGATAGAGTACCCCATAGTACACTATGCTCTGGCCACATCTGTTTCCTCTAATTTGCTGCTTAGGCTGGAAGCTCCTATTTTGGAAGGGGGCTATCACATTCTGGTACTATTCACCAAGGAGCTTCTCTATCATTTAATTTGCTCAAATTAACTATAGCAAAATAGGGAGAGGGCAGAACCAAGAGCCTGTCCCTTTGTTTCTTCAGCCCACACTACTGAAGCACACCTTCAGCAGCAAGTCATATAATACATTTGGTATATCATCAGCTCACATCATGGGGACTTCTGTATGTAAATCAAGGGCCCATATGTTCATTTACTCACACTTGTTCTTCTTGTAGCATCACATTTGGCTGCTTTCCTAGATGCTTGTAGCCCAGGAAAGGGACTTGGAATTCAGTTGCAAGTTGAGCAACAAGGATCAGAAGAAGTGATATCCTCAAAAATTATGCTTGCTTTTATTCACAAGATCCTGGCTATAAAAACAAAGGGGAACCACCAAAATGATCAGATTCCCAGTAAATGATTCCTAAGTAGCATGTTTCAGAGCATTTCTCAGGAGGTGTCAGCAGGTCTGGTATTTATTGAGCATAATAGGCCCCACACATTATCCCCTTCGAATTCTTGCACATTCTTGCTGCCACCACTAAGAGTATCATTAGCAATTACCTCCGAGGTTTCCTCCCAGTTTTCTTTTTTATTAGCTGGTAAATGTTCACAGCAAGCTAGGTTTCTTCTTTTCTTATAATCATGCACATCACACATTGGCAATGTGTGAAACATGAAGAGAGATCCAAATCCTAGCAAAAAAAAAAATGCTGGAGGCTATATTTACTCATTGAAAAACAACATTGTTTGGAGCATGAATGGAAATACTAAGAGGAAAAAAAAACACAACTCCACCCCATCTTTCTAGTTCCATCTATGCTATGGTTTTACATAAGGTAAGGAGGTTTGTAATCTTTCTTTTTCACGGTTGGTTAATACTGACCCTGCTACACCAGTTCAAGAGCTGTGGTGTATAGAAGGTCTCCACCAGTGATTTAGATCCTGGACCAGCCATGTGATTTAAGTAAGATGATGTCAAGAATGAAGGCAGTTATGCTGGACATCCTACACTAGTTATGCCAGTGGAGCAGAACAAACATAAATAACAATGATAAATCCAGAGTACTTGTAGCCTCAAACTGACAAGCACAATTATGCTGACATGGTTTTTGCATAATTTCTTCAGTGGTATGTTTCAGTATGATTTTCCTGGCTTATGTAAGACCTGGCTTTTCCTGTAATATAAAGAGAATCCAAGCCCTAAGTATGGGTTTGGAATCCAAATTCCTATTCACATGGAAGCTTTGCAATAGGCCTCTCACCATAATGGCCCAAACTAAAATTGGTTACTCAAACACGCCGAAATTTTGGAGGGCTTGAAATCGACATGTGAATTTGTTATAACACCCCCCCTGGAGTGAATCAAATAAAAAATAAACCTCTCTGACAACCCTACGAGTCCCTAGTTCCATGCCAGACTCACATTCTTTGTAACATTAAAAATCTGTTCTTTGTTGCTAAATTTAATCCCCAACCTTACTCAAATGTCCTCAGTGATATTCAGGATTCATCTCAAACCTACTTTTACAAGCCATGTCTCTGATCAGGAGTTCTTGACATCAGTTTCATAGTGGGTCAGGTTCGAAGGGACCTGAGCAAGTCCAACGCCCTGCCATGGCAGGAAAGAGTAAAGTTGTGCAGAGCTCAGCCGTATGAAGGCAAAGCCATCCTGAATTGCGCCCAGAGTCAGAGTTTAAGGACCAAAACACAAATTAAGTTGTTGTATGGAACCCAAGCTCATATGGTAACTGTTGTCTGATCATAATATATTGGAAAGCCACTTTAGCACCTTTCCAGAAAGGCTTGTGTCTAAACAGGATTTTGGCCAGTGTGATTTGGCCGTAGAGTAGCTGGGATTTTTGAAAACTAGACATTGTGGTGAGCTATAATCTGAGTCCAAAAACCCAAACATATTTGTATTATAAACAACTGTGAAGAGATTCATGGTTTTTGTGGGGGTTCTTTTGTAACCAGGCATAATCCTGTAAGAGGTTTAAGCTGTGCATAGATCAGACACAAACCCCAATCACAACCAGGCTTTTAAAAACATCCTTTATAAAATTTGTTCTCACTGTGCTCACTGCCATAAAAGCTACTTTTCACTATTTTAGGGCACTTAATACGGAGGTAAGGACTTGAGACCAAAGTGATGTGTGTACAACAAACAGGGAAGCTCTCTGGACGGAAACACGGGAGCTTGGGACTTTTACAAGTAGATTGGACAAATACTAGGACAGATGAAGTAGGGTGCACACCTGAATTGGCAGGAATCAATCTGTCTTCTGAGTCTCTCACTTCCAAGACCCTGTGCTAACCCAAACTCTGACACTGCTACTTCTCCCTGCTTCTTGGGTCCCTAATTTGATCATTTGTTGTATGAAGCTCACTCCAGCATCAGCTGTTTCAAATGACAACAAGGCAACATGCCCGGCGATCTCCAGCAACACAAATACAAAATGGGGCTCTCTTTAGACAAGTTAAGTAGCAAACAGCCTCCAGATGAAGAAGGAGCTTCAAAGCAAATGCACCTTTAAACCCGGTTACAATTCTAGCTGCTGCAACGGTGAGATCCTCCTGCTCTAAAAGACGGCAGGGCGCTGCTCCAGACAACTGCAGTGCGTTGTAGCCACCCCAGAACAATTGTGAAAATCACGGGTGGCCTTGAAAGGGCTCTGGACGTTGTTAAGCGAGGAACACTGCGGGCACACGAGCTGTACCTTTGAAAGGATGCTTTGGACTCCAAGCCGGTGTGCGCTCGCAAATACATCCCTGCCCCTCCAGCTAGGATGCTTAGCCACGACTTAAAGGGATGTCTCTGAAAAACAACCCGCAGGCTGGGAGGTAAAAGCGGGGCTGGGGGAAGAAGTCACACTGTCACAGGGAAAGCGGCCACCTGGGCAGCCCAGGGGCTGGGAGCGGCCAAGGTCAAGGAGGACGCAGCCAGTCAAGCCCTTGGCTCAAGCAGGCGCGGGATACAAGGTGGTTGAAAAGGATCGCGCACACAACGAACTCGGCGCGGAAGAGCCTCGGAGCCCGCCGCGAAAGAGAGGAGAGCCAACAGGGTGCTTTTATTATCCCCTAATGAACAAGTGCTTCCTCCGCCAGCCCCTCTCGGCCGGCTTGGCGGCCGCTCCGCTCCATTCCCCTGATTTCCCGTCGGTAGAAAGGCGAGCGGCGCCGATTGCTTTCCTATTTGAAAAGGAGAGTCTCGGACCTGAAAGTTGCAACGGAGTTTTCTTTGAACACACACACAGGGAAGGAAGGAAGGAAGTTAAGAACCCAATGAAAGGAGCTCACAGCTTCTGGGTCTTCCAGGGTCGGTTTGTATCAGATTTATTCTAACATCGATGGGGGAAATTATTATATACATCTAAATAATCCGAGGCGGGGTGGAGATAACGGGAAGGACCTGTATGTATTCCCGAACGTGAAGATTAGAAACAAAACAAGATTAAAAAAAAAAAAAAAGGAGAGAGAGAAAACAAAAGGCAGTAATACAGAGCGCAAAAACTGCGGGCTCCAGTTTCAAGACTGTAAAGAATTGGGGACGGGACTCTACATTTCTAACGTATTTTTAAAGATAGCATGGTCATGTACTCCGGCTTTGGAGGTGGCTCCCGGAGGCAGGGCGCCGGCATCGAAAGCACCTAGCAAACGACAGCGAGAGCCGGGAGGCAGCACGCGGGTCTAAAGCTGCGCGCGCAGCCGAACCCGCGCAACCCCGCTCCGGCCCTCGCAGGTCCCGCGCGTCGCGGCCAGCACGCTGTCAGGGCGGCAAGCCGCGGCTAACGCGAGCTACAGACGCAGCCCGGGAACTCGGCATGGCAGCGAGCAAAGACTTTACACGCCTGCCGGGGACAGACGGGAGCGAGGTCCTCGGCTGTACATTTAAAAATGTTGTTAGTTCCCCCTAAGAAGCGGGCAAACGGGACGGCACGGCGGGCTCTGCCCGCTGGCTTCCGGGACCTCAGGATTGCTTCTTGGGCAGCAGCTATTGCTTTTCCGCCCCCTCCCAAAAAGCAGGGGGTGTCCCAGGTCAGGAGGCCCGTTGCGACGCGGCTGGCTCTGCGGGAGAGCTCGTGCGGGTCCGGCTGGGCAGGGCGGGTTTGACAGGTGCCCGAAACTGCCGGCTGCCCCTCCGGCGCCCACTGCAACCCATGGCAGTTCTCCCCTTGGCCCAGCGGGATCGGGCCCGCCGGGCGGCAGCAGGGCGCGTGCGCAGCCTCCCGGGACCCCTGCAGCCGACGCGGGGGCCGGGGCAGCACGGGGGGCCGCGGGCACCCCCGCCCGGGCACTGCCCTTCTGCAGACAAAGCCTGCCACTCCCGCGGCTCCTCCGGCGAGGGGCTCCGGCTGCCCGCCCCCCCGCGCTTTACAGCCCTTCCCGTGGGCAATCCTTCTCCGCCCCGACGGGCAACGGTGCGGCCCCCGGGCCTGAGGACAAGCGCGGTGCCTTTGCCCCAGAGCCAGCCGGGCTCTAATTGACAGGGGAGGGCGGGGGTCGTCTCCCAGAGGTGACCCGGCTCGTTGCGGGGGCGCGAGACGCAGGACCGCAGTGGGGACGAGCCGTGGCTGGTAGACCCCCTCCTCAGCCCCTTCCTCCTCCCGACTGAGGTCAAACGCGGTCGCGGCTCCCACAGGAGCCAGACGGGGCCGTACTGCACCCAGCGCGGGGGAAGCGAGGGCAGGCTGGGCTGCGCCTCGGCGGGGGGCGCGGGCGCCCAGGCGGGGCTCGCCCCGCGCGCCGGGTACCGGCAAAGCTCCCGAGCGGCCGCCGCGGGGGGCTCGCCCGCAGCGCCCGCAGCCAGGTCGCCTCCCTGCTCCCACGGCTGCAGAGCAGGGGCTCGTACCTGTCACGACCCCCCCCCCCCGCCACTGGCGTCAGCTGCGGGAGAGCAGGGATGCGGGGGCAGGGGCAGACCTCAGGCCTCTGACAGCTGGAGCAGCAGCCAGGAGCGGGACTCGCCCTCGGCCCGCGGCGGAGCCTTTCTTTCCTGCTCCAGCCCTTTCAAAACTTTCCGAGCTGCTTCCCCTGCCAGCCGCAGCGCGGCGCGTTTCGCAGAGCCTCTGGGGGGGGGGGCAGCGTCCACGTGGGTACGGGGCGCTGGGGGGCCCGCCGCGGGCCCGCGTGGGGATGGCCGGGGCGCGCGGGGGCCGAGCGTGAGGGCCGGCTCCCTTGCACGGGTGCTGTGGGGGGATCTGCTCTCGCTCTCTCCCCGGCTGCGAGCTCGCTCCTCGCCTCGGGCTTCACTCCCCTGCGCTACCGCCGCCGACTTCCCGCTCCCGCGCCGGCGATGCGCGGACTGAGAGCGCGGCGCTGCCCCTCCTCCCCCGGCGCGCAGCAGCCGGGAAGGGAGGATCCGTGGGCAGGCCGCTGCCCTGGGGGTGAGGGGCGGGGCTGCCCGGGACAGCCCGTCGCTGCTGCTGCTGGAGCCGGTCAAACTGCACAGCCACTTCCCCCAGGAGCTTCCCTTTCATCTCCCCGCTCCTGGCGCCTGCGAACAGCCTCAGTTTGTCTGCAGCGGCTCTTGCCCTCCTTCTCCTCCCTTCCCCCCGGCCCCGCTGTAGCTGCAGTCCCGGGAGCCAGGCGCACACTTCCCAGCTGGCCTGGTTCACCAAGGAGCTCCACAGGAGAGGGCTCAGCGTGCGTCTCCAGGGTGGGTGCTCCCCCCAGCCCCCGGGGCTGTTGCCCACCCCTGCGTGACTTTGCCCCGCAGGAAGGATGGTCTCTCTGTCCGCTCCAGCCGCTCTGGGAAGGTGTCCTGTAGGGAGGCATCCAGCTCCAGCCCCACGAGCCGGGCTTGACTGGGAAGCCCGATTTCTCCCTTCTGGGGCCAGGAACCTGGCCTTTTACATGGCGATCAGGAGAAGCGAGGCGTGTTTCCAGGCAGGAGAAATGAAAGACCTTGGGCCAAGACTGCAGGTCATGGCTGTTGAATCCCTCCCACAGTCAATACAGCAAACTGGGACCGGTTGGATGAGGATGGATTTGGAGTGGCTCCGGCTCCCGTGGCTGGGTGCAGATAGTGGATTCCCACAAGCTCCCCCACACCCAGCTCAGAGGTTTCTTCCTCCACTCTTGGGCTTGGGGAGTGTGTTTCCCCTAACCTCGTATTCTTTCTCCTTCTGGTTTTAAAGCGTTCAGGCACCTGGGCAGAAACACCCCCACGGTGAGTTAGATGATCCACACCGCAACGCAAGGGGAAAAGCAGTCAAAGCGAATAGTGCACGAATCAAATTGACCATCCAAACCGATGGGCGCAAGCTCACACACACACACACACGCACGAGGGACAGACACCTTGGCAGGACACCAGGGTGCGCCCAGGACGGCTTTGCTAATCCTAGAAGGGCTACGTGTATACGGAATCCTATCCACAGACGGTCCTGCCAGAACCGCAGCAACCCAAGCCAGCGACTGTATGAAACACCCGTGAGAGGAGGTCGTCCTCCACGGAGCAGATGGAAAGGCACATTCGCCGCCCCAGCGCGATCCCAGCAAAGCCCTGTGCCGTGCTGGGCCCCAGGGAGCAAGCAGCACTTAAAGGAATGCAAAGCTAGACTTTCTGCCCATCCGAAGCAATGCACCCGGTGTACTCGGGTCTGGAAAGTGTCACCATGACCTACCCCCCCGCCAGCTCTCATTCTTCTAGGTACAGTTACAGCGGGCATTGACTCGGTGAATACTGTCTAATTATCTGTAGCAGTTCAGCTGATCCACAATGGCCTGCGCCCGCGTGACATTGTTCTTGTATACACACGCATTGTTTCGCTCCTTTCATCAATTCTCATTTACTTGTCACGAGGCAGGGAACATGGAGGGGAAGGGAGAGGAAATGCAAACCGACTGCGGCAAGAACAGCCCGCAAGAGCAGAAAGAGGTGGCCACAGTAGGGAACTTCAGGCGCTCCCCAGCTCCGCTCTCTCTCCGCTTGCACCGCTGAACTCAGCTGGAGGAGAAAAAGGCCCCTTGGCTAGATCTGTGCACTGAAGTAGCAAGGAAGCAGGGCCAGCAATAAAGCCAGCTCACAATCTGCGAACCTTTCTACAAGCTGAACGCTCTCCAGTTCTCTTTTTTGCACGAGCGGTGCCCGCGTAGTCCTCCCCCTCCCCGCCACCCTCTCGTGCAATGTACAGCTTGGCACTTCCCGGGTGCCACTGTTGAAAGCAGGCATCAGAGGAGTCCGTGTAACTTTGAATGGCAATGGCTGCCTGCGTAAGTGCACAAGGAATGCATGGGGGTGCGGTGTGTGCCTGCACTGGGTAATTGCTGGAGTATCTCTGTTTGTATAGATGCAGTGGATAACGGCTGGAGTAGTGAATACAAGGCGGATCTGGAGCCCAGGTTGCTGCTAACCCAAGGCCCTGTGCTGTTAGTTGGAGAGCGCACTCGCTGGGCCAAAGCAGGGCTGAGGGAATAGCGGACAGACCACCCCAGACCAGGCCACGCCAGACAGGAGGGGAAGAGGGCACAGGCTGCCAGAGTTTGTCCCAGGAAGTGCTAAAGGATCCGATTCCAGCTGCAGCTCAAAGGCACCTGGGTATGACACAGGTACAGGACACTAAGCGGTTTGGACTGGGTTATTAACCCGAATGTTACAGCCCTCCAGCTGAGTTATTCTGGGTAGTGTCGCGGAGCAGCAAGCGCAGGGAAAATGAACCGTTTCACCCTGGACAGAGACACACGTTAGGGGGCCAGGACAACAAAGGGTGCTTAAACCCCATAGTCCCCCTCATCTGGGGATCTGCCTCGACAGGGCCGGTTTTAAAACGTTTGTGGGGACAACTAGAGACTGGGGAAAAGTATCCCCCAGGTAGCATCACCCCCAACATTTCACACCTGCTTCGCTTCAGAGCTGCGCTGGGGCGGCTGCCCAGCCCGAGGTTCCCGACCAGTTTCAGACACCAGTTGCCAGCGCGTCCTTAAATAATGATCTTTAGGAGATTAAGCCAGTTAAGAAGAGGGGGGAGCTGATTTGCTTTTATCCTCGCGGTAATTAAGAAAGGCTTTGAAATCCTCCGCGGGTTTCATGCTGCTAGTATGGAGTGGAGAAGCGAGACAGTATTTCAAGCTCCTTCCGCGGAGAAGTTTGCCAATTAAGGACTTCATCTCCCGAGTTGATTAAAAACGCATTTATTCCTCAGGATTAAGTCTGCCTGCCATATAGGGGGGCTGGGGAGGAAAATATAAATCAAGGCGATTTGGAGCTAGATTTGTGCCTTCGCCCCCCCCAGGAAAGATAGCGACACACTGCGGGGGGCAAGCCTCATGGGGTCGAGAGAAATTGGACGGGGAAAACGACCCGTAGGTTGTAGCCGGCGGCAGGGAAGGGGCGAGATCCGCTCCAAGGGCGAGCTGCGCCTGGCTGTATCACCCGGCCGGCCAAACCCTGCTCCTCGCCTTTCCCCGCCGCGCCTGCAACGCCGCTCGGACCCCGAGGTCCCCGTGTCCTTGTCCCAGCTCCGGCATGCTTTGGGGATGCTGGGGACACGAAGCACAAACATGTCCGGATCGCCCTGGATGGGACCGGATCGGGATCGGGACTGAACCGAGTCTCCTTCCCCTCCAGCCATCCGGTGGGATCAGGCCCCAGCGGTGCGGGCAGCTCGGCTGCGGGGCAGGGGGCCCGCACGGATCGCGGCGCCCCGGGGAAGGCAGGGGCGCGCGGGGCAGTGGCGAGGCTTTGTCACGGCTTGGGTTGAGGGACACGGCGCAGGGCTGGAAAAAAAAGGGGCTTAAACTGGGGGGAGACAGACGGGGGGGCGGGGTGGAGTTGCCTCTCGGTGGGATCAGCCTTCATTACACCGCCACTTTCTTGCTGGGCCACGATTCCGACCTGGAGGGCTCCTCCATCGCGCGGCCCGGGACATTAACTCCTCATTTCTTTAGAAGTGTGTGGGGGGGGGGGGGGGGGGGGGGGGGGGGGGGACACTACCCAAAGCCACCCCGAGCCAATCGCATGAGTCACACCTTGACGTCAGCCCCGGCGGCTGCTCCCATTGGCTCGCTGGGCTTGACTCAACTTCCCAAAGGAGGAAACCCCCGTCTGCACCCAAAACGGGGGGGGGGCGAAAGTTGCTCAGTCGCGGGAGCTGGTGGGTCCCGGAGCGGCGAGCGGCAGCGGCGGGGCCCGGATCGGAGCTCGGGGCAGGGCAGGGCACGGCGGGGCGCGGGGAGAGCAGCGATGTCTTCTCCTCCCAAGGCGAAGGAGGTTTTCTCCTCGGACGAGGAGGGCCCGGCGGCCGGCGCCGAGGATCACGCCAAAGTCAAAGTCTCCAGCCTGCCTTTCAGCGTGGAAGCGCTCATGTCCGACAAGAAGCCCCCCCGAGAGGTGCCCCCGGGCCCCGGCGACGGGGCCGCGGCGGTGGGCACCTCCAGGACCCTGCTGCTGCCCGGGCACGGCTCCAGGGAGGCTCCCAGCCCCGGGGGGCTTACAAAAACCTTTGAGACCTCCTCGGTCAAATCGGAGACCTCGGAGGACAGCCCGTCCTGGATCCAGGAGCCCGGGAGATACTCCCCCTCGCCAAGTAAGTGCTGCCCCGAGCGCCGGCCGCGCTCCCGGGACGCCCCCCGCCTGGGTGCCACGGCGCCGATCCGGCTTGTCGGATGGAGAAGCGCTGCGGAGGGCGAGGGCTGTACGGCTGGGAAAGGGAGGGGAGAAGAGAGCGGGGCACCGACTCTGCCCGGCGCGGGCGGCGGGGGAGGCCGCAGCCCCGATGCCCCCGCACGGAGCCGGCCCCGCCGGCGCCTGGACCCGGGGAGGCAGCTGCAGTCGCCCCGGGCTCCTGCGATGCGCTCCCGGCCGCCGGGATCTGCCCTTGGCCCGCACCCTCGGGCTCGCAGCAGGCGTCCCGGCGTCCGAGGCCGCGGCGCGGGGCGGGAGGAGCAGGAGTGAGAGGTGTGGAGGCGTGAGAGCAGCCCCCAGGCTTGCACGCACCTGCAGCCGGGGCCTTTCGCCCCGCCGGCTGCGCCCAGGAGCTGCTCGCTGGTGGATGCGGCCCGCGCCGGCAGCCGCTCCTTCCTGGCCTGTTGGTCTCCCGGGCCGTGCCGCTGCTCGCTCGCCCCTGAGCCGGATTAGTCGCGTCTCCTGAGGAGGCCGTGTGGGAAACAGAAGCGATAGAAAGTCTCCCGTCCCCGTGTGGCAGCATCCCTGCCTGGAGCTTAACCACCTCCCTTCTCCAGCACGGCCTGGGGCAGAGCTCGACGTGGACAAGGCCTCGCTCGTCTTCCGCCGCCCCTGCCCCTGCCTTCCCTGTGCAGGGTCACGGATTCACCCAGCTCCCCCTGTGCTTCCCCCTCCAGCCCTTCACCCGGCCGTCGTTCAGGCTGAACGACCGGCCTTAACCAGCCTTGAAGTGTGTGCTGGGATCTCGGGGTTCACCGGTGGCGGTGGGAAGTGTATTAAAGAAATATGGAAAACAGGAGCTTGTTACGCGCGCGTGTGTGTCCCTTTCTCGCTCCCCAGGGCATCCTTGTCAAATCAAGCACCTTTTGACTCTTGATAGGGGAGAGAAAAATAAGGCCTGTGTAGTAAAAGGCTTTGGCTAGTTCTGCAGCCTGGGCCATCTCGGCAGGTAGACGGAGGTCTCTGAAAAGCTACTGGGCGGGGTGGGGGGTGAGTGGTTGGAGGAGCCAGAAAACTTCACGGTGGGGTCCTGTGATCGGGACGCTGCTGTGATTCCCGGTGATCGGGTCCAAGGGTGCAGTGAAAAGCGCAGGGGAAGCGCTCGCTTCTCTGCCGGCTGCGGCCGGTTAGGCTGGAAGACCCCCACGCCCTGCGCCCGGCGAGGCTCTTGCAAGGCGGTCGCAGCGGCGGGCGAGACATGGGTTCAAGCCGGCAAGTGTCAGCGGAAACCTCTGCTTGGTCTTCAAGTGAGTCCTCCGCCTGCTTTGCCAGCACCAAAAATCTTCCCCCCGCCGGGCCAGTTCTTGATGCCGTTTGCGGACCCCGGACATCTCCGCTTTGGCTGCGGCGGAAACCCGAGCGGACAGACGTGCTCTCGTTCTGCGGCGGTTTTGTGCGAGTCGCCCTTTAAGACAAACCCTTCGTCTCCTCTTCCTCTCCTTTGCAAGGAGGGAAGTAGGAGGGAAGGAAGGAGGCCTTTCGGCAGTCCTGGCTGGGGAGAGCTCTGCCCGGGCGCGGTTGTCCCGCACTAGAGCGGCCCGTGTCAGCACGGGGCTGCATCTGACCGGCCGTTTTCCCACTCGCCCTCTGTGTGCAGTAGAAAGAACAGGATTTAAGATCTAGATCAAATCATTCCCTTCTCCTCCTCCTCTTCCTTGTTCTGAAATACTGCCGTTTGGTTGGTTGGTTGGTTTTTAATCTCATTGCATTCCCTGCATTTAAAAACCCGCCTGGTTCACTCGCAAATTCAGACGATTCCTCCGCAATTCTCTGCAAAAGCAAGGGGCAATCGAGAGGACGGGCAGATGTGACATTTCTTAAAAGCAGGGCCGGGTTGCATGGAGGGCAGGCTGAGTGGCACTTTCAATATTCAACTTCAGACCTGCCTGTTTTTCCCTCTGAAACGAACTGCAAAGCAAACCGAGTCCCCCAAGTGTTAAAGCTGCGCCCATTCCAGTCTTACTTCCAAGGCAATCCGTATCAGGTCAATATTAAAAGCTAAATCTTCGGGGGAGGGGGCTTCATCCGATGGGACTGGAGAAGAAGGCAATCGGGAACATCCACTTCTGTTTTTCACATTCGTGAATGTCAAACAAGAGAAATGTTGAAAGCCAGCTTGCTGCCTGGCTGAAAGGAAAAGGAAGGCAAAAGAAAGTAATTCAAGGGCAACACTGACCACAGTTTCCCTAAGAACAGAAACTAGTGTCAAATAAAAGGAGGATCGCCCCTCATTTTCCAGTCCCGGAGAGAAGCTCCCTCCAGGACAAGTGGGGTTTGCTGGGTGGGACCCAGTGCAGGATACACCTGGGATCCTATTGCTTGCATGAGCCAGGTCTGTCCCATTGACCACAGCCAGCTGGGGCATCCTGGCACTGGGCTCTGAAGCCCTGCACCATGTACCCCAGCCTCAGGTGTCCCCACTGAGGATCCTACAGCACTGGATCACTGACAGGTTCTGCCTTGTGTGAAATCCTGGCTGCCCTTTCAACCCAGGAGTTGACCTCCTGCCTTGGCTGGAAGCTGCTGCCAGTGTCTTCTTAGGTTCATTTGTCCCTAGACTCTTGTGATGGGGTTTCCTGGCAGGAGTGGTGGACCCCAAACCCAGTTCACCCCACCTCTTCTTTAAGTATCCTCTTCCTCCCCTGCTTTTTCAGTAACTGGCCTTTTCTTTCCTTCCAGGACACCTGAGTCCCACAGCCTGCACCCTAAGGAAGCACAAGACTAACAGGAAGCCCAGGACCCCCTTCACCACCTCCCAGCTGCTGGCTTTGGAGCGCAAATTCCGGCAGAAGCAGTACCTGTCCATTGCGGAGAGAGCAGAGTTTTCCAGCTCGCTCAACCTCACAGAGACCCAGGTCAAAATCTGGTTCCAGAACCGGAGGGCCAAGGCCAAGAGACTGCAGGAAGCTGAGTTAGAGAAGCTCAAAATGGCTGCCAAGCCCATGTTGCCATCTGGGTTCAGCCTACCCTTCCCCATCAATTCTCCCATCCAGGCTGCTTCCCTGTACGGAACATCTTATCCCTTTCATAGACCTGTGCTCCCCATCTCACCTGTAGGACTCTATGCTACTCCTGTCGGATATAGCATGTACCACTTATCCTAAGAAGATGGGAAAGCAAAAGCAGAGACTTTCTGGTGGATTTTGTCCCATCTGAGAATGCGGTACCATAGCAGTACTGGCCATTCTGTCTGCATGTGCCATACCAAGTGTCTAGGAGTTTGCCTAGGCATAAAAGCAAAGCAACCTGTTTGTGCTCCAGGTCGGAGGGGCAGGGGGGAGGAACCTGCTAGCTCTCCTCTGAGTGTGATCTGAGCACTCGGACTGATCCCAAAAGGAACATGTAAAAACATATACCAATAATTAAATAAGGGGGGGAGGGGGGGTTAATACTACACGCTAAAAATGGGTAAACCAGCAGTCTTCTAGTGGAGGCCTGGTTTCCCCCGGCGAAGCCCAAGATCTGTTTTTAAAAGTTCATTCTCTAAATGGGATCTTAATATTGGAAGGGAACGTTAAATAAGGTGTAAGAGTTTGGGGGGGCTTGTAAACAAAATAAATGATAGCTATATTCATAATGTAAATAGAGAAGAGGCCAAAGGCACCAAAGTTCCTGCTTTTTTGAGCAGGAAACCCACCCAAAGATAGTCCAGAGAAGGGTAATAGGCGGAATGCAGAATCGGCCCCTTATATGAGTAAAGTAACCCCCTCCTCCCCCTTGGCTCATGTATATTTTTGATCTGTATAAATCTCTTAAATATTAAGGCCCCGTGGAGGGGAAGGAAGAATTCAGAGATTTTGGGGATCCTCTATCCTGCTTTGCTGCCCCGTATTTTCACCTGCATCTGTATTCTGGGATCTCTCTTGTTATTTAAAGGAGGGAAACAGAGATGCAGAGGAAATAGTTGGGTTATATATTTTTTAAAGTAGAGAGCCGGCAAAGACTATCAGAGCATACCCTTGTTTATTTGCAATAATTTGATTTTTAAAGATTACCTGGCAAAGAGAATGTCAATGAGAGAAATCATGCTTAATTCACAGAGAGACCCAGGTACCCCCTCAAAAAAAAAAAAAAAAAAGAAAGAACAAAAAGAAAAACCCAAAAAACAAAAAACCAACTCAAGACATGGGCAGTAGGGATGCTATTCATCTCCCCTGGTTTTATGGTGAAAGTGGGATTGTCTAAGCCCGGATTTCTTCTTTTAATTATTTTATTGTTTTATTGCTATTGCTAAATTTTGTGGCAAGGTTTTGATAGAGGATACAGACCGCAGAAGGTAGGATGTCTCCTGCATGTACATTTTTTAGAATATTGTGGGGAAGAAGTGAGCCACAAAGTTTTGACTTACTCCAAGTTTTTGACCTGTGTTGTCAACCCCTGACCAGTCCCCCTCACCCAGCCCCACTTTCCGTGATATTAAAGTCCCTTTGAAAGGGATGCCTTGTACAAGTTTATATATTTTATTGAAGATTTATTCTTTCCTTATCTCTTATTTTGAATTAAATTTAAAAAAAAAACCACAAAACTTGCTCAAGTGCGTGTGGGTTTGTCAGAGTTTACAGTTCTGTTTGAGCAGTCCTGGGTCATGATCAAAGAGGATATTCAGCGTTTTCTGTGTAGTTTTGCCTGTATTATTTATTATTATTATTTTTTTGCCCTCTCTAAATCTTAATAGGAATAAAAGCCAAATCCGTGGCAGGCTGAGCCAAAAATTCAAGGTCAAAAGCCAAGGCTTTTATGAGCTTTGGTTGTTTTTTAACAACTCTTCTCAGGCGCCTCTGTTCTTTGCACTATTGTGTGTCATACTGACATTTTTGCTTGCCTCTTGGGCGCAATCCCTTGCACCCTGGCATCTCCATTTGATTTGGACTTCAGTCCCCTCCCCGGGAGTTTACCTTCAGTGAGACAACAGCCAGCAAATGTTCATGCTATAGTTCACGGGAGTTGTGCTTAGACAGGTCGAGACTTCGCCGTCTAGACACAGAGGACAAGTCAGGATAAGCTGTATTATGGCCGAGTGGGAATGTAATGCATTTCCCTCCCCCTAGTCACCCCTGCCTTGGGCTCCCATCCGTGGTCCCTCTCCTGGACTGGAACAGGTGCGGCCCGACGCTGCAGGGCCCTTTCTGCCGAATCAGGGCGCGGTGCAGTCAGTCTTTGCCCTGCTGATTTCCTAGAGACATGCGTGCTCCCCCCAACCCTTGCTTCACGGTGGTGCTTTTGCATTTTCCCCTGTTTTTCCTCTTGGATAAGAAAACCACCCTGTTCCAGAGAAGCCAGCCAAGGGTCTCGGATCCCGATCAGTACATTTTTCTTTCCTAATAAAACGGGTGAGGAGCATGAGCGGCGTTACCGTTTTCGTGGTCACCTGTGCATGGAGAGCCTCTTGGGGGGTCATTTAGGGGTGGGATTTTTTTGTTCGTTTGCTTGCTGGCTTGGTGTTTTTTCAGCTGGGATTTTCTTTCGCCCTTGAGCCATGTCTGCCCGTGCCTTTGCACGCGGCAGGGAGAATAAGGGTAAAAAAGGACTGGGTGGGGGCACCCTTTAACACTCCTGGGCTTTCTGGACCTAACACTGGCCGGTCTGGAGGGAGCTGAGGCTCGACAGCTTTCAGGATGGGGCCCCGAGCTTGCCAGCGGCGGAGTCTTGGTCTCTTAGGGTGCCCGACTCGGTCTAGACCCGAAGTCAGGACTCGGCTCGGTCCCTGATCTCCCGAAGGGCTTCAGGAGCCCGGGCTCTGGCCACACGTCGGCGGCTAGGCCCGCGCCGAGCTCCGCGCGCTTTGGATCGGGTCCCTTCCGCGCAGCTTGCAGGCACCAACCCGGAGGAGCGCGACACCCGGGGCAGACTTTTCAAATTAGTATTTACTGCCACATAAAAACTTGAGACAACCGCTTCTTTTTCTCCTCCCCAACACCATTACCCCTGACTACAGGGGAGGGGGGGAACCTCCCCCCCCCGCTTCCCTTTCCAGCCCGCAGCCCCCAAATGTTCCCTGAACGCCTGCTTAGCCAGGGCTGGCAGGGCGATAAATAAAGCGGCGGTATTCTCCACCTTGGGCATAAATCAGCGGTGTCAGGGATTACATCTAAATCTTTTCGCTGGAAAGTCTTTGAGCACGGGAGCTTTGTGCGAGTGTTAGGAGAGAGCCTTAAATGGGATGCAGATTTATTGCCGAGCAGAAGGGTGTTGAAGGAAGTGCTCCAACCTCGCGGGCGCTGCTGCTAGCGCGACAAAGCGGGGCCGGCCCGCGACACTTGCTCGCAGCTCGCCGGGGCCCGGCCCCGCGCCCCTGATGAACTTGCTCCAATTAAAGCCTCCAGAAAGGCGGAGGCAATTGAGTAGTAGAGTTTACGAGAGGGAGGTGTCAGGCATTAACTCCGGAGACTTCATCAGCCGCCTCCTATGGGCGCAGCCCTGCGGGAGGGCTGGTAACCCGAATCAATCACAGGACCTGCAGGGAAATCAGAGCTGCTCCCATTAAGCACCACGCCGGGACTCCAGCCCCCCACCTTTCGCAAGAGGCGGCGGGGGCGTGCCTTTAATTAGTTATTTTAATGCAAAGTTAAATGCCTTCCGAAGTCTTTTCTGACACAAAGCAGATGGGCGATTAGAAGCCAGGCTGGAGGGAGCTGGCAAGGGCTCCGGGTATAGCCAGGTAGGTATTTCAAACAAATTCCAGTAGAAAGCGAGCAGTAATTAGAGCAATAAATAATAAGCGGGAAAATGCAACGCGATCAATTAGCCCGATCCTTAGCATACCAGCGCGATGAGCGGAGAGCCGCCCCCCCACCCCACCCCCCGGGTCGGCGGGGGCTGCTGGCAGGAGCACTGACACGGGCTCGCCAAGCCTGCCTTCCCCACCAGAAACCCGCAGCCCTCGGCGTCTTGCATTTCATGTTGTCACATTTCCTGGCCCGACCCCGGCATTTTCCTGCAGTTTATTAGGAGAGAACTGACGTTGCTAGTGCGGGGTGTTAGTCTGCATGCCCTAAACCGCCCCCCCGGGGTGGGGGGAGTTTCAATGGGGGCCTTGGCTCACGGTCGGGGGCTGTAGGGGACGGCGACGAGAGGATCCGGGTCCTAGGCAGGGAGAGAAGCAGCCCGGGGGTCTTGGAAGAGCGACCCGGGGGGGCGGAAAAGGACATTTTTCTGCTCGACAGCGAGAGTCTTACCCCGAGAGCCCATTCCCCTGGGCCGGCAGGGGTGGGTCTGCAAGCCGTGGCCCCGCGGCGGGTGTGCTAGGCAATAGCATCCCCGCGGTGCAGAGAGGAGGAGCCGTGTCTGCCCGCAGAATCCACTCCCTTTTACTCACCTGCTTAACACCGCAGCGGCGGCCACCTGCTCCGCGAGGCGGGCGCTGAAGCGGGGCACTCAGCACAATCCCGCTGTTCATGCGAAGGCAAATACAACCCCGAGCTCTTCCCAGGACCGTCTGACAGCTCGGGTGCAAAGACAGGAGAGAGCAGGGTAGATCGCTCCAGCATCTTTCCCGCACAGACCAGGATCGGGGCTATTCCCCGTCCTCGGATTTTGCTTTTAGATCCCTCTCTCATGTAGGGTTGCGTGATGTATTATATGCACGCAGGTGGAGAGAGAGGCTGGGTGCGTGTCTTTGTATTGCAGAGATTTAAGGACCGCTGTATTGCATTACCAGGCTCGACATAGTCTATAAATAGAGAGTAACTTCCATATACTCTATAGGAGTTTTATAGTTTGCATAACTTATGGACCCCCCCCATTCCCCTCACACACCCATGCATGATCCAGAAATGCAAATGTAATAGCTACAGCCACCGCAAAAATTACAAACGAGAAAACCAAGCTTCCCAACGGGCTCGGAGGGAAGAGACAAAACCACACTGGGGCGGTTTTCCTTGTGGCAGCAGAGCTGCAGGAGACAGCACCAAAACCTCGTGAAATCCAGGAGCTGGGGCCGGAGTCTGCGCTCGGCCGTACCTCGGGGCTGCCGCTTCTGAAGCCGCCGACCAGAAACGGTCCTTGTGACGGGCAGGCGGCCGCATTAGTGCTCCCCCGGTCCCTGCCCGCCGCTCCCCCGCATGATGGACACGCAGCTCTTCAAAACCCCCTGCTCAGCAAGGCACATCAGCGAGTGAGATGACGTCCACGATGGAAATAAATAACGAACACGAGGATTTTTAAGGACTATTTCTACGGGGCAGCTTTTTTCAAAAAAAAAAAATCGATAGAAAAAGCACGGCACTTCTCTTTCATCCCCCCTCCCCCTTCCCACTTACATTTTGCTGGTAGAAATATCCCCCCCCCAGTGTGTTTTTTTTTCTCGCCAAAGCTGCTGCAAAGGCAATGGTTAGTTCTTTTAGATCAGGGAGAATGCCCCAGGACAAGTGAAATATACCAAGGGGTGTGTGTGTGTGTGTGTAGACAAGTGAAATATACCAAGGGGTGTGTGTGTGTGTGTGTATAGACAAGTGAAATATACTAAGGGGGGGTGTGTATCTATCTATCTATCTATATATAGACAAGTGAAATATACCAAGGGGTGTGTGTGTGTGTGTGTGTGTGTGTATATATATAGACAAGTGAAATATACCAAGAGGTGTGTATATATATAAGTGAAATATACCAAGTTGTGTGTGTGTATATATTGTGTGTGTGTGTGTATATATGTGTATGTGTATATATATATATATATATATATATAGACCCAAGTGAAATACACGGAGAGACCCGGCGCTCGGGAACAGGCGGGGCGGGTCGCGGTGCTTTGGATAGCCGAGTCCCAGGAGACCGGCTTCTGCCCCGCGCTCCTCCCGTGCCACCCTGATGCGTTTCACAGCGTCCGACAGAAAGTATCCGGCTGTCGCTAGCAACCAGCGCCGTTGTAGTTCTCAACTAGTTGCACGAAAGGTATAAAAATCTTTCCACCCGTTATATTTTAGTCTTTAAACAGCAAAGCAATTCTGTCCCTGCTGTTTTAGTGGAAATGCCGGTCTATAAAGCTGCAATTGGAATATATTTTCAAACGCGACCTTCTTTATTTAAAAGCGGGGGCTGGCATAATTTCTGCTTTGCTGGGAAGCGAAGTCGCAAAGCTACGTGCGCGATTTGTGTTTTTATAACAATGTTCGAGGAAATTAAAACACTCTGTGATAGTTTTACTGTAAAAGCAAGTCGTTTGGGCAAATAGTCTCGGTCTCTCTACGTTTCTTGTTTATTCAAAACGCAGAGATCTAAAATCTCGTAAAGGAAAAATGTACTTGAAAAAATGCTGCTCCTTTTATTAAAGCGATGATGCCAGCGCTCCGTTCAAAGTTTGTTTTAAGTAGAGATAGTTTCCCAGACACGTAATGGATTGCTTGAAAACAGAATTCTTTGCTTTCCTAATGTTCTGTAATGGCCAATTCATTTCGAGGGAGCTATCAAGGTGCTGTGTTAAATAACAAACTGGCTCTTGCAAACAAAAAAAGTCATAATGAAAAATAAGCAGTCAGAATAATCTCCCATCGCTGAGCCAAAAAATGCAATAAAATTAATTTAAGACTGTCAAAACATCAAAGCTGAGAAAAGGAGCTGCTAAAATAATGTCTCTTGATAAGGAAATAATAAAAACACACCAAAAAATGTCTACTCAATAAACTCCACTGGATTTGGGGGTCTGTGCTATATTTTATTTGGTGATGAAAGCACTTTGATGTCACTGTATTCCAAACAATTATTATTATAATTTTAAACAACCTGGTGTTTTCTATTACGAACGGCTTAGGCTTTGAAGTTACACCTCATAATTTCTTAAATTAAATAAATCATTTTAAGTTTGCACTGGGAGCCTTTTAATAGCAGAGAAAGGAATATCATTATCTTATTGAGAGGCAATTGCAGTGGCTCCAGCTTGGCTGTAGCTGGGGGCAAAGCGGTGCACTATAACAGACATACTTTATTAGCCTCCCATAACTCTTGAAAGAACATTTTTATATTTTCTTTGATTCCCCCCTCCCCTTCTTGTTTTAAAGCTGTCCAAACCTTTAATTACTGCCTAATATGAAAAGCATTATTTTTTAATGCTGTGTAATTTACCAGAGGCAATAGGCCAAGTTAACAATTGTTTATTAGGGTAGCTGTTTCACACAGGGCAAAGAATGCTGCTCCAAACCCAACTTTTCATGGGTGGTTGCACTAATTAATACAGTGTCTGAGACTCCTGGGGGGGGGGTTAATATTAAAGCCTATAGGGCGGAAGGGTTTTAGAAGTCCAGCTCCTGCTGACGTCCTCCTCCCCTATCATTTCTCCTTTCATGCTGTTTTGATCCTTGTGTAAAGTCAGCACATACAAGAGGCTGCTCGCTCCCTTTCTCTGGAGGCCTAAGTAGTGCCCGAGGGCACGGGGACGCGGGGCAGCGGCGGCATCACGAGAGGGGAGCCTGGTGCCGGTCGCCGCGCAGAGAAGTTAGCAGGGCGCCTACTGAACGGTTCCGCGTCCCCAGTTTTTCAAGGGGGCGGGGGAAGCCCCCCCAGCCCAGCCAAGGGCTCACCAGGACAGGATGCACATTCCCCTTCCTGGACGGATCAAATCTGATCCCCGAGACATGTTTTCGCCCCGATCTGATTTTTCCCCCCTTCCTGTCGCTTTGTATTAGAGGCGATATAGCCGGCATGACGCACTCGCCGGTCAGTGTATAATACAATCCGGAAGGTTTTAGACCTCAGCGGGCCTGCGGCAAATTCCCCCCAGCTGAGGATCTGTCACAGCCCAGCCGCTTGGCAGGAGCCGCCGCGGGTAAACAGGCGAAAGGAGAGCCGAGGAGACCACGGATGCGCCCAGGATCACTGCTCAGGGCACGGGGCATCCCTTCCCCTTGGATCCAGTCTCCCTCCTGCCGTTTTTTCTCTTTTTTGGAAATGGTTTCCTGTTGCAGGTTCAAGTCAACCAGATCAGGTGCGGATCCGCCCAGCCGAGCGGCACCCAAGCGGTCAGACCCGGCGCGGGGCGCTACCCTGGGCAAGCACCCCAGGCCGGGGCTGGGCGAGCCCAGCCGCGGTGGGGCCGGGGCTTCTCGCCGGCTCCTGCCCTCGGCCCCGGGGACGGGCCGAAACCGGCCCGGGAGCGAGGAGGAAATTGCCCAGGAGCCGAGGGTCCCGGCCCGGGGCAGGGGCGCCCGGCGTGATAAGCGGGGCTGGGTCACTCCTCCTCCTCCTGCCCGTTTATTTGCTCAAACTACCGGGCAAAGGAGCTAACGACGGAGCAGATAAACACACTAACAAACAGACGACAGCTTTATGGATGGCGCGCTCACGGCGCGGCAGCCTCGGCCCCGCGCAGCCCCCGCGCAGCCCCCGCGCAGCCCGGGGGCTTCTCTGGAGGAAGGGACACCTCGAGGGTTGTCTGAGGAGCGGACTGGAGTCGTTTCTCCCCGTCCCTCCCCCCCGCTCCCAGCTCAGCTCCTTTACAAGTCTAATCTGCCCAACTGCATTGCTATTTTTCATGCCGGACCCATGCATTTATCGGCTAAGCCCTTTTCCTTTTTGATGTAGCGAGTCAATTGAGGAATGCCGGTCTCGGTTATCAATCACCCAGCTGGGTCTTAAAGGGGCTCTGGCTAATCAGATTTAATTGCTCATGTAGCGCCACTCCTGCCCTAGGCCACGACCGACTTGCTCAATTAAACCCCAAATACCTGCAATCAATAAATAAGGAATGACAACACGTTTAGGGGATTTCTCCAGCAAAGGAATTGAGCTGGAAACAGATTACAACCAAGAAGGCCTTTTCATAATTAAACTTACACTCCTTGCAGAGCCATCCAAAAGCAAAGCCCTCCTCCTTTTACTCAGGGAAAGCAAGATGAGCTGGTTTCCTTACAACAGCTTTTCAACAGTTGTTATATTTGTATTATGAAAGCGCCTGGAGGTTCCTGAAGTAACAGCCCCTGTGGTGCTGGGCACTGTACAAGCCTATGGCCCCCGGTCCCACTGAGTTCACAGGCTCTTTCATCTTTATTTGGAGGTAGAAGTGGTCTTTTTTTTATCCTCCTTACTGAGCACTCAAACCCAAGTTTTCAAAAGAGGATGCTTTAAGCTAGATGCAAGCATGGGAGGCACCTATGTTTTCCAAGTGTCAATAAACTTTCCCACATTAGAAAAAAGATAGCCCTCATCTCATGTAAAAATACGCCTCCTTGCTTTAAATGTGGTACTACTGTAGTTGATTATTATCATATCACACCTAAGATGCAGATAACTCTTGTACAGTATTTTGTGGGGCATTGTTGAAAACCCTTGGGAAGTGACAGATATGAAAAAGGCTTTTAGCCCCCTCCACTTTCCCCCAAATGCTACTAAAGCTGATCATCATTGCAAGCTGGTTGCCCAAGATCACAGTCACAGGAGCTGTTTTCTTTATTAGGATTAATTTTATAAAATTGCTGCCTCAGCAGTTTTGCATTCAGCCTTCCAGGACATCCTTTGAGTTTGCATTTGACTTTCTTGAGAGTGCAACTGAAAAGAATTACAATTAAAACTAAAGTGGATGTGGAACGTGATCTCTAACCTGAAGGATTTTGAAACCAAGGCAATTGTGCTAAGAAGTCATAATAGACTGGGACGGGATATGTCAAGGCTTGTGATTTACAGATAGTTTAGTCCTGTTCTTTAACTCCACTTAAAAAGCAAGCAATTCAATCAGGGGTCTTAGTGGTTCTGCAAGTTAACATACTCCCTTTGCACCTTTTTTGGGATGAGGCACCCAGCCAAGCTATGTTAGAAACCAATTTAGTTAGAACCACGTTTCAGCATAGTTTCTTATCTTGGTTTCCAGCATATTGGAAGCTTCTGTCCCTGTGCCAGAAAATCATAGAAAAATTCAGCAATATTTGATCTGGGTGAATAGTTCAGCATGAATAGCGTGATGGATTTTGACTCTTTCCCCATAAGAAATACCCAGGCAGCTTTACCCCTCTTTGCTCTTCTCCAAACTCATTCACTAAATACATTCTTACAAACACTTGTTGGTCTATTGACTGTTCAGAAGCAATTTGTAGCAAATGTTGGATATTTACATTTCTACCCAGGATGGCAGTTTTGACAGGACATGTCCAGTATTGCCCAGTAGTTTTGTACCCTGATGGCACAGTAACTGAGGTAACTCTTAAAATCACGTCCCTTTGAGTTTTACAAATTCCAAAATTTGCTTCCTGGAAATAGTCCTCGGTATTCCTTTAATTGCTGGTTCCATGATCCTTCCTGACCGTAAACCATATACAATCAAATATTTGTAGAAAGCGAGTATAAAAATGGTGACAGTACAGCTGAAAGAAATGTGTTTTAAACAGTCAAATGAGTAACCCAGTAAGGTTAAAAAAAAAAAAAATCACCCACCCACTGGCAGTGGGTGTATCAAGCTGGCTTGACCTTTGACCCACAGGACAAGAGAACAGTACAGATCAACTCAATACATTGACAGAGCTGTCTGGGAGGAGTTTGTACAGCACACGCTCACCTGACCCTAGTCAATGTTCATGCTATTTATCTTTTTCAGTCCAAAAGCTCCCTCAAATGTCCTGCCGATCACTAGCTTGATCCAAAGATCAGTGAAATCAATAGTAAGACTCCTATTCACTTCAATCGGGTTTGCATCAGGCCCTTCTCAGCTTTCTAGGCGTAATGGATTTGTGTTTTAAACTTCAAAACTTTAACCAATAACTTCACTAGTAAGAAAGCACTTTTCTTTCTCCTTTTTACTTCAGCTTGGAAAACAACAATTATAATAGCAGCCTGATTCAGTTAATACCCAGCTGTATGTTACTTGGTGTTTGCAAATGATACCACCCACCTTTTCCTGGCATCAGATATCTAAATGTTTAGCCTCTCTTTGAAACTATGGCAGTACATTGAGACTTCAAAAACAGGCCAATCAAATCACTCAAGGGGGGTGTATTGCTTCCTAGCCCACAGAAGGAATGAGCAAGAGTTCTCAAGTAAGAAGCAGCCGCGGCTCTGCTTTCACATTGCTGCAAGAGCGACGCGGCTCAGAAGGATGAGATTCCTCCTCACACATGCCAAAGGCAATTGGGCTAGTTTGGGGCAGTTCAGTTAGACAGATTGCCAGCTCACGGTGCTGCTGTTTCCAATGTTTCTATCACTTGTGGTTATGAAAACAGTCTGCACAATGTGAACAAGATGTGAGAGATTCCGTGATGCCTGGCTGAGCTGATGGAAAGCCTGAAACAGTCTCTCCAAGGGAGAGAGGAGGCTCTCCTTATTCAAAGTGAAACATTAGGTTTCAGAGTCAATGGCAACAATATAAATAAAGTTATTATTACACTTTTCAATGTTGAATGCAACAACCCTAAGGTAACATGTAAACTAGCAACCTACTATGAGTGGCATCTAACCTTAGCTTCTGGAATAGGCGTATCCTGAGATAGGTTGTACAGAAAGCTTGATCAGATCGCATAATATACATTTTTTTCCAAGCTGATTTTTTTCTGACCAAACATTTTCTCCCCCTTCCCCACTCCACAAGATATTTTTTTTAAGGTTAATTTCCTTCTTTTCCACCATCTTACTGATTTTCCTCCAGTCCGTAAATCAATACACTGTTATTTAAATTGGAGGGAGATTGAGTGAAAAGTGAGCACTATATGAAAATCAGCTGCATGGAAACCAGTGATTTAAAGCACTGCAAACACAGTCATGCATTAGTAGGACTATTCCACATGCTTTCTGATGGTGCATTGGGGATGCTAAACAATGGCATAACTAGAGACATAAATGAGTGGCTTTCAATTTATAATGGACAGACAATAACCAAAGGTCTCATCACAGTAAGGTATTTGAATTGCAAATAAGATAAAATGATGCAAACTTTGAATATGTGACCACTTACTTGTCTAGTCCTTGAGATCCTGTCTTCAGGGTTTAATAAATCATAAATTTACCTGGAATTCCTACAGCCTCAGACTGGGGTGTGGCTGGGTGCTAATTGGTATGACCCACCTAAGGCCAACTGTGACTACACTCCCAATTTTAAAGGGCTTATGGGACTGTGATGTTTCTATGTAGCATTTTTATATGCTACTTTAGGTATCTTAACACATGCTTGTGGGGGGGGCGCTTTAATTAAAGTGGCTCTTGGGAGCTGCTCTAATTAAAGCGCTGGTGTAATCAGCGTCCTGCTCTGTAAAATGCTGGTGGGGGCACTTTAACTGAAGGTAGTTCATTAATTAAAGCCATTTTGAAGCACAGGGACAAGTGCATGACTCCAGCAGACTAGATTAATAAAGTCTGCTCTGATGCGTTCTAATACGTGCATAGGTTCCCCACGTGCATAGGTGGAATTGATAGAGGTAAAGAAAATGTCCACTGAAACTATATCCCAGCAATACCTTTGATCAATATCCCGGCAAGTGAAGAAAGCTTGCCTGGAGACAGATGTGTGTAAACTGAATGCAGCTCATAGCAATGTTAGCGTCAAGCCGTCACCCAAGAAGTGGACTCACGGTAGAAAACCTTCCTAAATCTCAATGCCCAGCCCTTTCACAGGGTGCAACTCACTACCCTTTCTTCTGCTAACTCTGGGGTGGGGAACTCACCCAAGATCACTTACAAAATCTGTGGCAGAGTGAATCTACCTTCCAAATCCTATTAACCAGATGACTAGCTCTCCTTTCCACTGTATCACACTTGGACTGACATCTTCTTAGGCAGTAACTACTGATCTCTACTATGCAGCTCCATACGCTGTATAATTTGCATGAAAACCTCTCTTCCCCCTTGCTGTTCCAAGCAAAGGTTTTATGGCTGAAAAGCTGCAAGGTTTTGTCAGATTACTCAGGATGCTACTGCTTTTACTATTGCTTATTTTCCAGCCCACCGTGATGGATCACCATAAACATTTAAAACAGGTCTAAAACTGCTAGAGCAAAGGGAGCAAAGTGTGTTTGTACTAGATGTCTCTCTTCTTGGATTTGCTGTTTTAGGGGCTCAGGCTGGCTCTGACTAAAGCCAATGGTAAAACTGTCAATAATGGTAGGATGGACTTTATTTCCACTAGATTTGCCATATTTCATAGTTTCATAGTTGGTAGGGTTGGAAGGGACCTAAGCAGATCATCAAGTCTGACCCCCTGTCATGGCAGGAAAGAGTACTGGGGTCATACGACCCCAGCGAGGTGATTGTCTAGCCTTTTCTTAAGGACCCCCCAGGATAGGAGCCAGCACCACTTCTCTTGGAAGTTGGTTCCAGATCCTAGCCGCCCTGACAGTGAAGTGGTGCCTCCTGATGTCTAATCTGAATTTACCTTCTGCCAGCTTGTGACTGTTATTCCTAGTCACTCCTGGCAGTGCAAGGGGGACCAGGGACTCCCCCAATGGCTGCTGGTCCCCTCTGACTAGTTTATAGATGGCCACTAGATCCCCTCTCAGCCTTCTCTTGTGAAGGCTGAACAGGTTCAGGTCCCGTAGCCTCTCCTTGTAGGGTC
Source organism: Crocodylus siamensis (assembly GCF_052110815.1). NCBI lineage: Eukaryota > Metazoa > Chordata > Crocodylia > Crocodylidae > Crocodylus > Crocodylus siamensis. The sequence continues at coordinate 16,822,776 of NC_143404.1, read as the reverse complement.
TGCCCTTCTGCCCCCGATCATGCGAGTGGCCTCCTCTGGACCCTCTCCATGTTGTCCATATCCCTCTTGAAGTGTGGTGCCCAGAGCTGGACGCAGTACTCCAGCTGCGGCCTGACCAGTGCCGCATAGTGGGGGAGGATCACCTCCTTGGACCTGCTTGAGATGCATCTGTGGATGTATGACAAGGTACGGTTGGCCTTCCTGACTGCATCCCCACACTGCCGGCCCATATTCATCTTGGCATCAATGATGACTCCAAGCTCCTTTTCTGCCTCTGCACTGACGAGAAGGGAATTCCCCAGCCTGTAGGTATGGTGCTGGTTCTTCCTCCCCAGGGGCATATTCAACACCCCCTTTAAACGAGCATGGATTATTGAGGTCCTACCAGCGTTCCGCTTTGTTATGGGCAAAGTGAAGCAGGACTGATGGTCACATGAGTATGTGGATCAGAAAGGGTGTGGCTTGAGAGGCAAATCAAATGGAAGAGGTTTATTTCAACTGAGAAGGAAAAAGTTGACTCTGATTTCACCAGTCAAGAAACAGCCATAGCTAAATTGTTTTCCAGTTAAGTGAAAAAGCTAAGGGAGAAGCCAGAGGTGGGAAGTCACTGAAGATAAAATCAGACACTCATTCCCACTGCTGCAAAGTTAGCTTTCACCAGGACACGAAGGAAACACAAATCTTGATATTTTTCCCTGCTCAGAGCCATTTGACATTTTCATTTAACCTGTTCCATTTCCCTTGAAAGTGTAGGGTTTTAGAAGTAGTAATGCCAGCTCAGCGTGGGAGTTTTTTCTCATTGTCTTTCCTCAGCCTGGAATAAATTTCAAGGAAAAACCCATTTCCCTGAGGTTTGTCAATACATTTTAAATTGCAAGAGGGTCATATAGGGCTTGGCAAATCATCCAAGTATGCATCAAATGGAACTCATGAACATAAAGGAAGGCTTCAGTCATCTATTGGACATATCACTTGGAGCTTGCCAAGCGAACAGTGGAGCATGTTGATCTTTCTTGAGGAAGTGGCAGTAGTTTAACTGGTCATAAGTCATGGGGATGACAGCTATTACCTGAAAGACTGTACAAGGGAGGAAACAACATTTGATCTTCTCATCTGGAGTATGTGGTTCCATTAGACAAAGAATGCTGGATTGAATGGTAGGGAATGAACCATCCAGGCCAATCCCATGCATTGCTAACCCCAGTGCAGAAGTGAAGTGGCCAGCATGTTATAACACGAACTTTTGTTTTTATTGACCTATTTCGTTCTTACTGGTCACAGCTACACATAACTATTTACAAAAGCATATCAGCTGGTCACTGCCTCCCCACTGGAAGTGAATTTGGCTAGGGACTGCTGCAAGTAGAATTCAGGACCAGCTGATCTACTGACACCATATTTATTTTTCCAGACTGCCCTGCCAAAGTTTTTGTCATGTTGCAGACCTCCTTCAAGCCCCAAACCTACCTGCTGCTCTAGGCTTTATCAAAGCTCACATCTGCTATGGGAATCAGGAGTTTTGCTCCATTAGAGACCTTCTCACTAATCATTTAGTCAAAATACATAGGACTATTTTTTGCCCTGGTGAAATGCCAGAACAGCTGACCCTGAAGGCTCGGTTGCCATTGGCTGTGCTCTGCACTGTGCATGATCAAGCATTTCATAAACAGTTATTGTTCAAAACACTGGATCTTTGAGTCTCACTATGTGTCTCTCCAAGAGCCTGCGGCAGCCCTAGAATGCAAAAGAAAAGTTAACTGAATTATCTTGTCATCTCATTACATGCGATTTTAACTCTGTTTTATATAACAACGGAAGGAAGAGGTTTATGCATAGGGTGACCATATGGGACAATATAAAATCCAGAGCACCACCCCTGTCCCCCTCTCTTCCCCTCCCCCCAAGTCAGTGTCCCTGCTGCAGGCAGAGGCTAGGGTGGGGAAGCTCTCTATTACTATTCAGGTAGGTAAAATGGTCAATGGCTCACTAATGACCCATTGTTCTTTACTTCACAGGTGTTAACAATCATTTCCCCTTTTAAAATGGTCATTCCACTAATCGAGCTGACTATTTTAGGGCAATTTTGGGGTCTTCAAGGGCTTTCTATTTCACCATTTGTGCCTCTCAATCTCCACACCCCATGCCCTGGACACTTGTTTTAATTTTCATCAGCCAGCCGGGACTGGCCTCCAGAATTTGGGGCTGTCCCAGCCAAACCAAATAAGCTCACCCTAGTTATGCACTAGGGAGTTGTAGCCATTCTGTGCAGAATGAGTTTTGCAAATTTGCATTTGCTTATATTGACAAAGCTGTCATGGTTTTAAATCTTTATTCAATCATCTTACCAACTGGAAGAAGAGAAAACACATTTGTTTAATGTTTTTATTGACATGAAGTCACCATTAAATATTCTCTATTTAGGTTTTAGCAGTCCCCTTATTCCAATTGTAAGTTAAGAAACACTTCCCATACACAATCCACTTACTTTGTAGTTCCCTTTTAATGGGCAGTTTGGTGAAGGTTACTTTCCAACATGCATTTAAAATGATCCATTCAAAAGATAAGTAAATAGCAGCTGCTCATTAAACCCAAGACTTCACCCTGCATAGCAAACATATATTTAACCAGGAAACCTGACTGTAGGCCTTCACTGTTTTCCTTTTTTTCCTTGAGATCTAGAAACCTTATGATTCATCATCGTTTCCAAAAGGGCTTGAAAATTACAGGCCAAGCACTATTGCAAAACACTAGGGGGATCGTGGAACCAAATACACCAAAGAGCATTGCAAATATTTTCCACCCAGTGAGCATTGCTTGCTCCCCCGTTCTTTTTGATCATTGTTTACAACAGTAGCTTTTCTTCTTTTTTTTTTTAAGGAAATGAAGCTTTTGGATTTAAGTTATTTCATGGTTCATGTACTGTATCAAAATAACTACATTTGATAGAAGATATAAAAAGAGTTAAAGTAGGAGCAGAAAGCTAAAATATGTTGCTGTGGAACCATCTATGGTTTAGGTTGTCCAGAAAAAGTCATATGTTACTAATGCGTCTTTCAAGATCAGTTTAGTGCCCAAGCCGAGAAGGCCCTTGAAAAATACAAGCACTGAGTTCAAACACCAGGGTTCTTGCATTCAGACTTTTGCACTCCCAGTTTTTGTATGTGTGGATGCTCAGACCCTGTGTTCCCACAGTGCGTTTGCAGAGGCTCAGCTGCCCACTTTGCACATGCGTTGGGTCTTGCAGCACAAATTGCCTATTTCTTGCATGAACAGAAAATATGCCTATGCAATACTTTGTATACACCAACACTTGGAGTTTTTAATAAAGAAGCTAGCCTTTCATATATTGTTATCTTAGGAATTCAGCAGTGCTTATAGTATGAATGCAAAACCAAGTTGCCCCAAAGAAACACTAGGAGGTATTCTGTGCCTGGGAATGCAGAACCAGATTGCAGATTGCTGCCACTGTTGATTAGGCATAAAATAACTCTCTCTTTTTCAGGCAGTCTGCTTCACTGGCATGTACATAGGGTTTTTGTGTGCCATGGCTCCCTAAGTATGGACTTCTACGTGGCCTGTAACATAACCATCAAAGAAAGTAGTAGGATCTTTGTACCTATGGTCCATAAAAAAAAATTCTTTCTTCTGTCAGACCCAGGATGTGCAGAGAGACAGAAAGTATTAAAAGTAATGGGGGGGAGGGAGGGGGCAGGAATACCCAAATTCCTTTGGAATCTCAAAGAGTTTAAATCCGATTTTGGGTAAAGATAGTCCCAAGCCTAAGCATTATGTATGAACCTCTATGAATACTATGCATGTGAGGTTTTTATCAGTCAGAATCTGGCTCTGAATCTAAATTTCACAGCTGCCATCTATTATATATTGATTCTGTTATGGACTAGACAACCTCATGCTGAATAACCTCAAGAGGAGGAGGTACTGCAGATCTGAGATGGGGGGACCTGAATTTTGTGATTGGTCAAATCGCTAGGGAGGCATCTAGTTCGGGTGCTGGTTCATATTCTTTTTTTACTTTGTCAGAGTCAATTCACCCAATTTCCTTCATATCTAAAATAATTCTTATATAAAATAAAGCTCTTCCTTTATGACATTAGTCTAATGAAGCAGGTGGGGAATTTCCAGTCATTTTTTCCATGGGATCTGCTATCCATGCTCCTAGAACGTGGGCATAAAAGTCACCTCTGAGACAGAACGGTGCCTGTAGCTGCCTTTTTCTCCCCATAGATACGAATGACTAAATTTGTAGAGCAGCAGAAACTACTGTGTGCTTGAGACAACAAAATATATGGGCTGCATTTACATTAGCTGTAAATCACCATCACTACAATTCCACCAATGTAAGGATTGTAGGGCAGGCAAAATTTAGCCCATCTATGGACACTACTAGATACCAAACTCCCAAAATACCCAAACTCTAAGGTAGAGATATCAAACTCTTCCGTTGCATGCAATATTAATACAAGAACATCTTTTTTTGTTCAGTTATGAGTTTGAAAAATTTGCAGTGATGCAGCTTGGTGAATCAACTTGATACCAGCTTGAGATGGCAATATTGGTGTGTCTAGGGTAGAGCCCTGAGAAAAACTGCAATTTCGCAGACTGCATGGTACCATGAAATGAGCCCCACACAGCGATTTTTAAGGGTCTCGCGAGCCTGTGCCAGAAAAATGTGCAAAAGTGCAGGTTTCCCTTTGCAGGCTGGTAGAGTTCTGGCCTGCAAGGGGAAAACCCAGGCTTTTGCAATGTCCCAGCCCGCAAATGACTGCTGGGGGCATAACCAGGACATAACCAAGCAGCCAGATGAAGGTAAGTGGGTAGGGTATAAGGGGAAAGGGTGTTTGGAGGGCCAGGGAACTGTTGGTGGGGGGTAGTTTGTGTATGCCTGCCATAGCTGGTAGAAGGCCAGGGCTAGCGGGGCTTATTTCCCCAAACTTTTTGCAGCGGCCAGTGACAGCAGCATCACCATAGCACTGCCATGTCTCAGTGTCTGGTGGCGCTTGGTGTGCAGTCACTCCTCCACTACTGTTTACAGCTGCAGCATGCGCTGGCCCCACAGCAGCCCCATGGGAAGCAGAGGTGGGGGTCAGGTAGGGCTCAGCCCCCCCCGGATAATATTTTCCACTATTGCTTATGGTGCCTGCCACATGTGTGATGTGCATGGGTAAAGTATCATTTTTTCATAAAATATTCATGGAACTACTGAGACCATTTGCCAAGATCAGTTGTAATTCTGTGAATATTCCCTGAAAAATGATACCTCACTTGTGCACGTGCCACGCATTTTCTACAAGAAATCTGCAATTTTCTCAGGGCCCTAGTCTGGGGGGACGAAACAGAGACCAAGGACTCTGTAGGAGTGTGAGCGGTAGTAATGGATCCCTTAGCTTAAATAGCCCTTTGCCCCCTATCTGCTTTGTCTAGATGTGTCATCTGGGGAGTTACATCATTGTATATTATAATGGGAGCTGCAAGGAACTTCTCTTTTGAAGCCTTGCACCTCATGGAATTTCTTTCACATCAGATTTGGCTACAAAGTCACAAACCAAGATCACATTGGTGGAAAGGTTCACTTAGGTCTATGAGCTGCTTCAGTGAAGCTGGGATCAATTTTTAGTAGTTCTGGGGTTGGTTTATGGGTCTGTGGTTTTGGCTAAGATGCACTTTTAGCCATGGATTCTTCAGGGTGCAAAGAGAAGCAGATCAGAAAGAAATAAGGGAAAGAAAATAAAAAGAGATTCTTGCAAATCTCTATAGATCCTGCTGAGATCTGCAGGAGCTTGCCGCTTCTTTCTGAGGTCTGCACTGCTTGCCTCTTCTCTCACCAACCACCAACTCAGCCCTTATTATTGCTGTTTTTCATGCCTATTGGGGTTGTGTGTGAACACTTTGTTCTCAGCCATATTTCCTTGTGAGGCCTACAAACTACCGGTGTGTGGCAAAACTCACTGCTTCAGATGCTATGAGAAGTGTGGGGGAGGCCAACAGAAAGTTTAATGGGAAAAGTGGGACTTCGGGCCCTGTTGCTATTAAAACATCAACTGGACTATCAGCCAAGCTATGCTGAAGAAGCATAATATTATTAACAAGGTTTACAAACTCAGCACCTGCAGGAGAGGTAAAATAGATGATCAGTCTGCTTAGTTATCCAAGATGGACTTCCCAATGCTTAATATAGCTGTCTATATTGTATCCATTCACATAGGGACCCATTTTTTCCCTGTTTTGGTTCCTACAGTTTTGCCTTTGTAGTTGAGTGGCTGCTATTAAGTGTAGGTGCAAGTGATGATGCTATAATTTGTTGCTGCAATTAATTGCACTTAGATTGTGTGGCCCACAATCAGGTAAGGGTGCAAAATTACAAGCACCCTTAAAAATAAACAGATCCTTTATATACACATAACTTCTATTATTTGATTTCCTAATTACATCTGCACTGTGCACCTGAAACTAGGAATCAAAGGGTTTATTTTCCTCCTAATTTCACCAAGACAAAGTGACAGGATCCACTGGGACAGTAACTGAAAGCATATGCCTGTATGTCCCCCTGCTGCCTGAAACCTAATCAGAATCCTTGCTGAAATTCGCTTCAGTGTGTTACTCTGCTCAGCTACCTGTGAAAGGCAACTTGCCCTGCAGTGCTGCCTTTTGCATCCTGCTACTTCAGTCGGTCACCAATCTGAACTCATTGAGTATGTCTGAAGCCACATTGCACATTAGAGCTCCTAACTCTGACAAAATACCAGCAAACAGAGAAGAACTGCCTCAGTGGTTGGGTAGAAGATCAAGAAAGAACATCCATGTGTTGCAGGAAAAAGCACTGGTGATTCCCTAGGCATCACTGTTTACAGTTAGCATTCAACCATCACTGTGATACAGGACACAAACTACTATGTGGGATTGCTTCGGATGAGATGTAAACTGAAGATCCTTCTTGGGCATTTGTGATTTTTAAAGACACGCCCTCCCTTTATTTCTTTCTTTATTAATTTTTTAAAGAACTGGGGCTATCCAAATTCCAAACTGAAGTAATAGTATTCTACTTCCCCAAAACTCCTCCCAGTCCTTTAAGTCCATTAAATTAAATTTATTTTAGATTACTAGCTCCATGGGACAGGCACTATGCCTTCCCGCATGTTTATGCTGTCTTCAACATCGCTGGAAACAAATCATTAATATAATTGTGTTCTTCATTTCCTATGACTATTGTGTAATGCTGCTGTCACTGTGTAACTACTATGCTCCATCTGGGAGATGGCTGCATTCCAGTGTTGGATGAAGCATCATCCACTTGTTTTTGCAAAGGTCTTTGGAATGAAGTGCCTTGATATACAGGTACAGTAAGCTGTTGTTGTTCCCGCAGCCTTTTTAAAATTTTTTGCTTGTATTATTCACTGTGTCCCCCTTCCCCCCAGGGTAACATTGCCACAGAGGGCTGCTCCCAGATCCAGCCTAGTAGGGTGGAGAAAAGGGACATTTTTAAATTCCACGTGGATGTCTGGCTTCCAAGGGTACTTGCAGTGTTCAATTCAAGAGCTAATCCAGGATCATCATGCTACTCCAGTCATTATGGGGCGTTAATGAGTGTTTCCTTATTACAGAGCTCAAAATCAGAGCGCCTTGGCATTCTGCTGAGCAGGAAAAATGTAGAGTCTTACCCCAAGGCTTGTATGAGGAATGGATTTTTAAAACATTAACTTAGCATTTAGAACTTGTGTTAAACCATCTGTTCTGACGTGAGGTGTGTGAGTAAGCTACCCACAGATTTTCATCAGCAAGCTGTTAAATTAGTCCCTTTACTTCACAGAGCTTGTTTTATTCAATCTGCCTTTATTAAGAACACAGGTTTGATTCTGCAAGGAACAAATTCTTCTGGTTCTTGAAGGAAAATGGTTTTAAGCAAGGTTTTATTAGGTTGTATTACTGGGTAAGTGATACAGCATGTTACCAGAGTGAATCATCTGATTTAGAGTGACAGGAAAGGAACTCGAAAACTGTTCACAGCCATAACATTGGCAAGCAAAGGCTAACAGGGCCAGATTGGATCTGCTTTAACAACATTTTCTGATGCAAGTGGTAGTAACTATCCGGGGCTTTTGGATATTTTGACTAAGCTTCTCTGGTGTCCCAGAGCTGAGAAGCAGAAATTAGGCCCTCTTTGGGATATTTCTACTCAGACTGAATAAAGCCAAATGGGGCTGCTGATGGGATATGAGGCACGGTTCTGCGAGCAAGAGTATCTCTAACAGTCCCTTGGAGAGGAAAAAGTGTCTCGTAGGCAACTGGTAATACAGGATGCTGCCTGCAGTACACTGAATGCTTGTCCAGCTCAGTTTTCATAATGCTTTCTGTCAATGCCTTGCTCGGTAGCAGGGAGGTTCAAACAGCATCAGAGTACTGTGAATATTCATGGGAACTCAGTTTCATGAAGTGTGGCTTTTCATAGTAGAAGCCCGATTGGGTGAATTATGCTCAAGCACTCAAAGAGCAAAAGCAATTCATTGTCACCTATATAATTACATGCAAGTATCTGCCACAACTGTTACCCCTACCCTCAAAGTGTGGGAGCAATGTATCGCAGTCAGGACTGCAGTGTGGAGAAGTTAGAAGTCTATTCAATGCAGAGATTGAGGGGAGCAGGATGCTAATTTAAACAATCTCATAAGGAAGTCTGTTAGTTTAAATTGAAGAAATAAATCCCATCATACAAGTTCTTCTTTAAGGGCAAAGCCTATCTGAAAAAAGCAACACCCCCCCTATACTTACTTCCAATTTAGATATTTAACTAAAATCTACTAGTAGCATTCGTCTTAGCTGAAACAAATTCTTGAGGCTTACTAAGTTTCTGAAATTGAAAAAAAATTAAGAGCTGCAGCAAACTCCAGAGGTAAATCTAAACTCCCAGAATGAAATAAGCTCCCAAACTATACTCAACCTCCCAAGGTAGTGTAAGGACTGTACATAGCAATATAGTTAGCAGATTCTTAACTGTACTGAGCTCCTAAACTGGAGTGAGCTCCTTCAGCCAAGTAAGACATCAACTTCATGGCCTTTTAAGATTTTGTCCAATCAGTTTGATCTACCTGCTTCAAGCTGGCAAGATGCAATATGACTGCCTGTCCAAGCTCTAAAGAAAACCCTGCAAATATATCACTCCAGGTAAAAATGCTAGTGTTTCTCATTATTATCAAGAACAATTAGCTAATACAAGAGAAAGTTGTTTGTAGTGTAGACTTATTCTAGGAACTCAGCAAGAGACATTCATTCAAAAAATGTGCATTAACCATTTAGTCTTCCCGAAATCTAGCTCCACTTTGAAGCTTGGATTGTATTTACAGACACAAATAAACACCAGCAATCTGCAGACTGAGTGGGTCTCGGTGAAATTATTTGGGGAATCATTTCAAATAATTCAATTTATCAAGAAACTGCAATATCAGGAATTCTGTGTGCAAATATCAGGAAATTACAGTAGGAGTTACAGCCACAATGTTTGTTGAATAAATGATTTAACACATGACTTAACTGTGCTTCATATCCCATCAACAGCCCTGTTTGGCTTTATTGCACATTAATTCTGCAGCACCATTTTCAACATTTTACTTTGTCTTCTCAAACAGACCTTTCCTGGGCTTTTTTTGTGGGGGAAAGGGAGTCATTTCTCATACCAAAAGGAGTCTTGCCACTAGCTGAACTGGAGCAGAGGTACCAACATTTGCTTTAAAAAGTCTGCATTGTTCAAGGTGCTAATGAAAGGCAAACCAATTAATGCATTTAACTCAATCGGCAGGTGACATAGAAAAGCATGGCAAAGCAGTAGAGAGGGTTGAACCTTTAGATCAATCTCCCCTGAGAAAGTTATCAATGGGGACTTGGTTTCATTCTTTTTAGTAGGTCTCAGAAAGCAACATCCATATGATCATACTTCTGGTTTTAAAGAGAAAAAATATATGATAAAAGAGCTCCAAGTTTGCTCCCCATACAGACTGCTATCCATTTTGAACTCTGAAAATAATTTATTTCTTATGTTTGGTAGCTTTAATCTTGGGACTTTCTGATATTTTTGTAGCATTAACCATCAGGCCTTGCCTTAGTGGCTGTGCTTTAGAAGATAGAGTAGACATCTGCTGGATGGTTGTTTTGCATATGCCTTCTCCAGAGAAATGGAATAATCTCTGGAGAAGTTTTCAGGTCTCTAATTCACTTATTCCAGTTGGCCAGGAGTAGTTTCAGGGTGGTGACTTTCTTCTACACATTATTTTTTAAGAGAAGTTCGTATCTCCTTATGAGAATGGTACAGAGATCTGAAGGTGCCTGAAGAGAATACCTACCCAAGGGCAAACAATATTTTTTTGCAGTTTATTTACCATTTCAGTACTGAGCAATGGTTTGGGATCCTGCAAACTTGAGCAACTCAAGAGCTATGGTTGGGGTGCAATGTCTTTAATTGAAACATATGATTTGGTAGCTGCAATGATTTGAGGAATTGTATGATTTCTGAATTCTTTGTATGGTTATGAACTCTCCATGTATATCTTTAACAGGTGGGGAACCTATTTGAATGCGCAGCCTTTTTTTTGCCTTTTATGTGGACTTCTTATCTCCATGTTGGTTTGGAATTCCATGAAGTGGTGGTCTATGGTTAGCAATGGTCAGTTATTAAATTTAAATGGCCCACTATTGAAACAGAAGCAGGGTTGGCATGTATTAGAACAGGGGTAGGCAACCCCTGGCACAGGTGCCAGAGTGTGGCACATGAAGGTATTTTGCTTGGCACGCGTGCCTCGGAGCAGACTGCAGAGAAAAGGCTAGGGTGGCACTGCCACAATAAGGATCGGGCCCCTTGCAGATCCTCCTTTGCTCCTGGCATGCCAACATCTTAGAAATTGCGGTTGCAGGTGTTTTTGGCACTCGGCCCAAAAACATTGCCAACCCCTGTACTAGAAGCTCTAGTTTATTACAGAAAAGGACAGATGGAAATAGAGTTATCTGGCTGGGGTCCATGATCCCCATTTGGATCGATCAGGAAGGTTTGTGATGGGGGAGTTTTAAAGCTTATAAAAGGACAGGAACTGTCCTATTTGGCCAGATACAGGGTACTCACAGAGTTCAACTGGCCAGATACAGGGTACTTTCATGACATCAAAAGGAGAGGAGGTTGCTGAAGCAGAAAAAGTGCTACATCCCAAAACCCTCAGCCTCCATGAACTCCCAAGGGAACAGTGAGCTGGGAAGACTTGGACCTCATTCAAGTTGTTATTTCCTAAATAATCCCTGTTTTCTAAAGCTTTTGTCTTGAAGAATAATGGTGTTTTGAACCTTGTGCAATGCCTGTGTGCGTTACGAGCTACATCAACCACATGCCCCTGAAGAATTGAAGTATACTCTCAGGGCATCTATACAGATGACGTTCTGAGAGAGGATATGTTTTGGCTGTATGCATTCCTGAGGAGCTGGCCCTAGTCCATGGGTTATAAAACTGTCTGTGAAGCTCCAGTTCTCTTAAGGGTTCAAGGGCAAGGAGACGGTGCCCAGGGAACGTGCCAAAGATACCAAAAGAAGAAACAATGCTGTAGCCTGGGAGGTTTCAACTACAGGAACGGTGTGGTCGGTGGCCTAGCTGCATTCTAGTAAAGTTCCAACGAGAGAGTGCAATTAGGTCAGTGGCAGTAGACCATCTAAAGGCCATCTTCATAGTCACCCTTTACTTGTGAACATACCTTTTCCTCTGGCTCCTTTGCGAGGCATATTGATTGATTATGGCTTTTTTTTCAATACAAATATCTCAGCCTTGATGGAATGGAAGACACAGCCGCAGCAAGTCAGACCTCCACTCCAATAACAATTGCACCGAGGGTTTCTGACTCTAAGTTTTAACTGGAAAACACCATCTAAACACTTTTGTTTTAAAAAAACCCAACATAGTGTTTATTTGATAAAAACTAGAAAACACCAGAAGTGATTACTCGGTTCATATGGATTTCAGTCTTCACCCATATTTGTTTGTACAGGCAATGTCCTTTCTCTTCAGCTTGTATCTAACAACAACCTTGTGCTGGGCGATTTAAATTCACTCCAACTATGGAGTGGTAGCAAATCTCACTTCTTAGGCAAGGATGATTTTCCATGTGTACAGGATTCAGAGCAATGTGGTATTACAAACTGCAGCTGCAAATAAAAAAAAAGACCCTTATACAAAAAACCCAGCAGAATATTTCTGCAATCCTTGGGGTTTCACTGGGGAAGAAAGCAAAGGAGAGATGAAATTATTGTGTATGTAGAGTCAAGACTGAGCTATCTGATTCTTGTGTCCTGTATAAGGTGTATCCCACATTATGGTGCCTCTCCCATGACATGGCCCCATATGGCAAGATGCCCTTTTCACCACAGCACCAAGTAGCCCAGCTACAGCAACCTCACCCAGACTAAGTGCGGTGAGTAGTCATGTTGTACCTGCCTCGTGTGTTAGGTCCATGCCAGAAGCAGTGCAGTCATGCTGCTGTGGCACAGCAAATGTGGCTAGACCTTCTGGTTCAAGAATTAGGGTGACTGATTATGGGCCTGATGACACTGTGTGGATGCACTGCTTACACTCCCCATCGTAGGGCTTTGCATAAGGTTATAGTGCATTGAGAACATGCCCCTAGATATCAGTAAATGTATTTTTATGATCTTTTTCACTGTTATTACAGGCAACCCCCACTTAATGCTGCTTCACTTAGCGCTGTTTCACTATAACACTCATTTTAAATTGATACCTGATTTCACTTAACACTCAGCAAGTTTTGTTATAATGCTTGGGGTCATTAAAAACAATTGTGGTCTCCATCTTGGGTCCTCAACTACTTTTGGTTTCACTTAACACTTGTTTTGCTTAACGCCCATTTTTTCAGGAACCAATTAAGAGTACAGGGGGTTGCCTGTAGTTGTGCTTTGTGGCAGATAAGTGCATTGAAAAAATGTAGGCTTCATGTCAGTGAGGGGTCTGTGAAATGGAGTGAACGCCAAACCAGGGGTTCAAGACCTCTAATAAGCTTAAACTAGCCTGGGGGTCTTTTTAATTTTTTTTGAAAGATATACACTTATAAGAAAACTTGAAGTAGATACTGTTCAGACATGAATTTTGAGAAGCAACACTCCATCTCATTTCAGGATTTAAAGAAAAGAAGCCCATGAAAAATTCTTGTTTTTTGGAAACATACCTAGAACCCAAGAAATGGTAAGAAATAAGGCCCCCAAAATGAAATACATAAACTCCCAAAAATAGAACCCCTAATTATGTGTTCCTGGCATAGAAGGACCAGAGGAACAAGTTAAAAGTTGACACACATCTCCAGATACGTTCTTGTGAAATGTGCTTGTTTGTCTTCTTCCTTCCTTCTCTTCCTGTTGTCTTCTTCCCTAACAGCCCTCCTTCCCCCAGAGGCATATCCTGAAATGATTTCACAAGTATTATGAAAACTGGCTCCTTCCCAATCCTAATCCATCTACTGAGGATCATCCTCGAAAAAAAGGTTTCTGGTCAAAATGCTTTCCTCAACTGGGATAATTCCATTTTTATACCTTTCTTCCCTGCTTGAAGAAAGCTCCAGATGTTTAGGAGAGGAATATGTTTGCACACAAAGTAGATGTCTATTCAGTTGTGCTATTCTCTCTACCCCATAAACTTCCAGGGCTTCTCTACTTTTGACCTCATCTCTGTGTTTTCCCTGACTCACCACATTTAGGAAGCGGTCATTCTCACCGGGCTGTTCCTTCTGTCTAGAGTTCTCATGAGTCTTCACACACTTCATGAGTCACCTTCTTCCATTGAATCCTGACCTGACATTTTCACTTTCCCTTCAAGTTATGGTTATGACTTCCCCTTTTTCTTCACAAAGTAAGTTGCAATGATCTATATTCAGGATAACAAGAATAACAAAAAATTACAAATGCTGCTTGAATTAGGATATAGTCTAAGTTGTGGTCTGAGGTTAGAACCAGCCCTACAATTCATGCTTGATGGCTCCAAAACCTTACGAGCTGATCTCGCAAGATTCTGACTCCCAAATAATAGAAAGCTCGGGACATCAGCTGTTTAGATGGGATGTTTGCCATCCTGGGTTGAGTCCTATCTGGACTGGGGAAATAGACAGAAGGTACAGAAATCATAGAGATGGCTTCTGATCTGAATTGAGGTTTATTTTGTAGTAAGCCTACAAAATATAATGGAGTTCTTAAATCTGAAGTTCTGGTTCTCTGACCAATCCAAACATACATGGCTCATTGCTGAGAAGGCCATTCCTTCCTGATGGGTTAGAAGTGTCAGAACGCACAAAGCCCAGTGCTTCCAGAGTAGATGAGGGATGTTTTTTAACCCAGGTCATGGTTTCAGAAGTTAACCGCTATTACCTGAAGGCCCTGGCTCATATTCAGGATCATCAATGCTTTCATTTACTGTCCAGCTCATAAAGATGATGGTGATTTGGGCATTTCAGTTGTATTCAGACATTCAGTTTTTTTTTTACACTTTTCTGAGTTACTCAGTAGGATCCCAGTGAAGAACCTTAACTCACACCACAGAATACACGGAGGGTTTCACTTTCCTTTTCCAGTGGACAAAAGTGGAGATAAACAAAACATGCTGTGGCCATTATCAGGAACCTGCAATCTCGTTCTCAATTCTTACCTGAGAGAAAATATCTGGGGCTCTCATCATTTAGTTCACGTCACACTAATTGGCCAGCATGGGGGCATCTTGCCTTGCTGATATTCATAGTCTGCTTGTTTTGCAACTACAAAGAATGCCTCCCTAGTTCTATCAGTCTTGATGTTTTCAGCCACTTGCAAACCTACTTCATAGACTTAATAGATTTTAAGGTTGGAAGGGACCCATTAGGTCATCGAGTCTGTCCCCCTGCCCTGGGCAGGAAAGAGCGCTGGGGTCAGATGACCCCAGCCAGGTGTTTGTCCAATCTCCTCTTACATACCTGCAAGGAAGGGGACAGCACCACCTCCCTTGGAAGCATATTCTATATTTTGGCAACCTTCACTGTAAAGAATTTTTTCCTGATGTCCAATCTGAATTTGCTCTCCTTCAGTTTGTGGCCATTGTTTCTAGTTACCCTGATGGGTGCCCTGGTAAACATTGTACCCCCTATTTCCTCCTGCCCCCCCGCCCCCAATGAGTTTGTAGATGGCCACAAAATCATCTCTCAGCCTTCTCTTAGAGAGGCTGAAGAGATTCAGGTCTCTCAATTGGTCCTCGTAGGGTTTTTCTGTAGGCCTTTAGCCAGATGGGTGGCTCTCCTCTGAACCATTTCCAGGGTATCTACATCTCTTCCGAAGTGCAGCACCCAAAACTAGACATGGTACTCCAGCTGCAACCTGACCAATGCCGCATAGAGAAGTATCATTTCCCTAGACCTGCTCATGATGCACCTACTTATGCAAGAAAGAGTGCAGTTAGCTTTACTTATTACTTCACCACAATGGTGACTCATGTTCATCTTGGTAATGAATGATCTGTTGCTACCTATTGATGAAACCTGGAGCTCTGGAAACTGGTACAGAATAGCATCATTTTTCCTTGCAGAAACAGAAATGTTTTCTCAACTTTCCATTCAGTAATGAGGCTCCAAGAAGTACAACCTCCAGGAAGGCAGTGCTTCGGGAAGACACTGCTACAGGAAGTACCATTGCTTGCATCTGCCATAGGAATTGCAGATTGGCAGAGGAAAAGCACCTGAATCTGCCATTTACTGTCATTAAAGTAAGAAAAATAAGAAACTGTAGAAAAATGCAGGGGATAGCACAGTCAGCATTATCTAAGTGTGTAAAACCACTCATGGGGGGAAGTACAGGAAGAAGGAGCAATGGTTTCTCTCCCAGCACCTTTGCTCTGTAACTAAATTTTCTTTGTGCATTCATGGATATGAGGCATTGTTGGATCTGGTCCATCTCCATTTTCTCTGCCCTCTTAAGGTGAAGTATATAAACTTGTGCCTGATGCTGAGTATAACTGCAGTGGAGCTCCTCATCTTTCCTTTCACAGAAGCTAAACTTTTATGGAGTGTTTTTTTCTTTTCTCTATCCAGTCTCAACTCCCCATGACTTGAAGCAAAACCAGGTTTAACCAAGGTGCAAAATTTGCCTCCTTTAAACTTGGGACAGATCCAGAATGGGAACCTGGTCTGGAGAGGAGATACGACACTTTGTCTAGAACTAGCTGAGCTGTAATTAGCTGAGTCAACAGGTTGGCCTATATTCTTTCATGGCACTGTGGTATTTGGGTTCTTCTGGGCTGTAGGCACACAAAAAGGAAGGACACTAAGGACAAGATTCTTAGCTTACATTTGTACCAACCACCTCAAAGGATGGCCCTTATTTCTGATAGAAAAAGCATCATGTCACCTGAATGACCATTTTTGGTTTAACTCCAGGGTTACTCCATGTCCATCTTCTGTTCATACCTGCAAACGATTGCAGAAGCCTCACTCCTCCCACTTCCTCTTTCCCTTCCCTCAAGGCCCTAGCTCACTCACATAGATGCAAAAATAATAATTATCTCATAACAGGGTGCAATAGTCATGTTGTTGCTAAAGATGTCAATGTGGGAAGGAAGCAAAGAACATTGAAGTAGGAGTGTAACAGATCCTGTCTCATTCGTCTTAATCGTGTTTGCGTGTGCCAAGCAATAGCCATTATATTAGCTCATTGCTAGTGTCCTCTCTCTCACTGCACACAATAACTTAGTCATCAGATTGTGATTAGAGAACCCAGGGTCACAAAAAAAAACACACCAAAAAAAAGTGGGGTGGTGCACATGGCAGCACTGCATGCCACCCAAACCCAGAGCCTGGCCAGTCAGAGCCACACTCCTACTGCTGGCCAGGCTCCCTGCTGCAGGATCATCATGGCTACAGATCCCCAAGGTCCCCAAGTAAGGCTCTGGGGCTAGCACAGCTGCTGGCTCCAGCCTCCCCTACCTCACCCGGGGTAACCTGCCATGCGCTGGAGCGCACAAGGTGTGCAGCTGCTACTTGTCCCCAAAGAAACAAATGTTCCCACTCATGGGGACACATTATCTGAGAATGTTTCTCAACCTGTGGGTCGTGACCCAAAAGTGGGTCACAAGAATATATAAAAGGGTAGTGCACACACTTAAAAAATGGATCAATAAACTTTTGAGGAAGAAAAACATGGGAAATTATGAGTTTTCCTTTGCAGGTTGCAGAGTTCCAGCCTGCAAGGGGCTGCTTGGGGCCTCCCTCACCCCACACACCCTGCCCCTGCCCCTGCCCCTGCCCCACACACTGGAGGGCTGGGACCTGGGACAGGGGGCAGTGGGTTGGGAGTGAGGGGCACTGAGTCGGGACTGGCCATTGATGTTAACAAATGGGTCCTGGTACAAAAAAGGTTGAGAATCACTGCTCTGAGACCACTTCTCCCGGTACCCCATCAAAACGAGAGATCGTGTCAGTAAGAGATCATGTCAGTAACTAGCATTGGTGGATCAAGAGTTTTAAAAGGTGGTATGGTGCATCATCACATAACACACATAAGTTTTTCTCCAATTAAAAAAGAAACTAGAAGTTTTGCTAATATGTTGCGGCCAGTGGTTATATTATGTGATTTAAGATTAGAGCAAAACCAAGTATATTTTTTATTGGAATGTGCATTAGTTTGCTATATAACATATGTAGATAAACCCAAAGTAGGCAAAAATAATCAAAATATGTGGTTTCTGTACTCCTGTAGTCATTCCAATTAAATGTACATCTCTTTTCAGATTCATAAAAAACAATCTAGCTGAGGATCTTAACTTTCAGTGACGTACTGGATACATTGTCATTTCCACACCAGAGTTAATGGTTTTGGCTAGGATTAAATAGTCTGCAGGGCTGGGAAATAAGAATTACATTACCAGAATTGCAGAAGAAAGTGTAGCTTGATTCGTGGGAAACATCAAGACTATTACAAAGGAAAGAGGGTTGTTAACACCTGTAGAACAACATTTAGCAAGAGTCAGGTAGATTCTAATGAGCAACTGCACCTTGCCTGGATCCACCCTTCGTAACTAGACATTCAAAGGAGAAATTCAGTGACTGTGACATCTCTCCCCCTCACAGTTCATGTAAGACAAGGTTTTGGATACTTAGGAGCACAGCACAAGGCCAATCTTTTTTGGTCTTTTGGGCTGGAGCAAAATATTGGCATGAAGATGTTAACAAGCTGGAATGTTTTATCCTTCCATCTTTCCAGGGGCACATTTTTGGCTTCCTGATGCTACATGACAAAGGCACTGTATATATCCATAAATAAATAAATACAAGTTATACAGTCATGAGTTAATGAGAAATTGGCATTGTCCTTTCCTTGAAATTTACAGTCTCTTTGAATGTCATCATCAATTGTCATCATGGATGATCAGCAGCGGAACAGCTTACTTCTGGGACAGCGAAGTTCATTATCAACTCTTTCTATGTTTCCCTGAATGTTGTTTCTTCTCGATTTCTTCTCCTAAGGAATAATTTTTTTTTAACTTAATTTTCTTTCAGGTATATAGCACATGGCTTTCCAATAGCTAGTTTCCATAAAGACAAAGAGGGCAGAACATCTGTCTTTGCTGTCTCTCTTTATTATCCATGTATTAACATCTTGTTGCTAAATATATTGT
Organism: Crocodylus siamensis; assembly: GCF_052110815.1. Classification (NCBI taxonomy): domain Eukaryota; kingdom Metazoa; phylum Chordata; order Crocodylia; family Crocodylidae; genus Crocodylus; species Crocodylus siamensis. The sequence continues at coordinate 16,804,100 of NC_143404.1, read as the reverse complement.
TTAGTTTAGAGGATAACAACCTTTTTGGCCAGTATGTCAAAAATTAGCCCAATACCCTCCCCAGGTGTCAGTCTGATCTCCTTCCCTGCCTGATCTGCAGCTCTGCTTTATGTTTTCTGCCCTGTGTTCTCTGCCTAATCTGCTTTCTGCTTTCTCCCTGATCTGCTGCTCCATTTTCTGCTCCCTCCACTATTTGCCACGTCGGTATCTGTCCCCTTCCCAATCTGCTGCTCGCCACACAGAAGCTGCCCATGCCATTTGGGGTATGCATGCAATGGTGTTGGCCACCCCTAGTTTAGCTGATTCAAAACTCATGGTAAAAATCATTATTAATAATAAAACCATATGTCACTATAATACTTCATCTAAGCACCAAATTTCTCCTGGGTTTACTTTCTCTTGAGCTATTGATAAGCATCAGTCAGAAGAAGGGTCCGTAGGTTAAATCTATATTGCTTTGAATTTCTCTTCCATGCCTAACATCAGACGCCACCAAAACATCTTGAACTGATTTAAGGCCCTAGGGTGTTACTTAGTGCCATTCAAAACACAGCAAGCCACTTTCCATGTGCTGGGGCCACTAGGGCTCGTTAGAATGGCATTTTTAATAAAACTTAAGTGTAACTACAACATTTTGCGGCTCTGCTCTCCAGATAAACCACGACGTACGTCATTTCCCATCTCACCTCCCTAGTCATCCACCCTCCACTTTTGACTGTAGGGCCAGATTCATTGTGGATGTAAATTTGCTGATATAAATAGCATTCCATCCACTTGTTATAGGCTCATTTTAGCTTAAAGTTTCCACAATATTTTGAGAGTCTTTTTTTTTAGCCTGCTATAAGGAATTCTATCCTGAAAACAAATGCTGGAGTCAGACATGGACATTTCAGAACAGTTTGTCTGCAGCCTTAGCCTTATTTGTTGCCATGAACCAATGTCTTTTCATCTTATTGCTAAAAACATGAAAATACTCCCCCAACTCCAGTGTGCCCCTAAAGTTTGTCAGATATACAGGTTTTCCTGTTAGCATTGAGTAGCGTGTTCTGTCTCTTGATTAATAGAGGAATTTCTTCTGTAAGGGGCCCTGTGAGGTCATCGCCAGTCAGCAGACCAGTGAGCACTCATTGGGTGACTGAATTCAAATTGCCTGCATGTTGTCTTGCTCCCTAGAGGAGGCTTATACACCATGTATCCTCATGGCCTGTGCCCATTACAGCAACCTAAACTACTGGTTTAAAGCAAGGGCATAAGAGTCAAACCCTCTGGGTTCTCCTCCTGATTTTGCACTGATTCATCATGTAAGCCACTCACCTTCATTTTTTCACCTAGGAGTAATTATCCTGAGCCTCATTTGTAAAGCACTTTGTGTCCTCAGATGAAGGGTGTTACACGAGTGGAAAGTACCGTTATTACCAGGGATGCTTAAGATGAACCTCCCCCGGTCCAGTCAATAAGAAGCAATACTGAGCTGCCCTTGATTTAAGTACCCTTCTGATAGCAGGCTCTCCCTTTGCCTTCCATCATTTCTGTTAGACTGTTAGCACTTGTGGATGGGGAATGCCGCTTAATACATCTACGTGCAGCATCAAGCACATTGAAATGTTTCCACAATATGTATTTATAAAAGAATGAATATTATAGCAACAATCAACTTCCTGCTGTTTCCCATCCAAGTCTTTTCCAACCAACTGTCTTTCTAGTTGCCTCCCCTTCATCCAAAGCTGAAAAACAGGGGGAAGGGTGGGAGGGGATCAGGAAGAGAATTTTTGAATAAGGAGAGATACAGTACTCCAGAGTAGCACTGCAGCTCCCAGGTTACACAGTGGCCATGCAATGCTGTTTAATACCAGCCCAATGAGGTGAATAAAACCTACAAAAGTTTATGGTGTGTGAATTACTGTTGCACCCTGCCCTCTGCCTCGGCACTGAATTGTGTGTTCTGGAGGTGCATAACTGAAACCAGTCCCTCCACATGCTCTGGCAGGAGGAATTTTAGGAACCAAGGAAACTATTCAGTACTTGTGCCAGGGTCGGAAGTGGCATGCAGCTGGAATGGTTCTTATACATGCATGATACATTTCAACCCTGGTTTTTGGCTTGGAGCCTAGTTGCAATTGCATTTGTTTGGAAGCAATTCCATCTTACCAGGACTTGTCCTACATGCACAGATGTTCCATGTTCCCACAGTGAAAATACTGTGGGTTGCTGTATGTTATTTTAGTCGCAACAGCAAGATCAGGGTTTTGTGCCAGGCATGAATCTTTGTAGCCAATTCAAGAGCAGTGAATGATCTCAGTGGGTGCCCTGTTATTGGATAGCTCAGATGAGTGTCCTTATATAGGTTGGCTCCAAAAGGGGATTGCACTTGGGAGAGAAACTTGACCTTGGATACCTCAGGAGGGAATCTTGTCCAGGTCTTATCAGTCAGGGTAATAATGGAGAGCACACAGTTTCAGGCTCTGAGTATATGCAGCTGTGGAGTTATGGCCTCTCTTGTATTATTGATTTGGACCTTCCTGGTGGCAGCTGCCTTACTCAGACCATCTCCTGAGATACGTGCTTCTTGAACACTGTCACAAAGCCAGTCGTGTCTCAGAAAAAATCTTTTCCCCACATTTTACCTTCCAAAAAAAGGTGTATATTTTATTTGAGGGCATGTTTTATAGGAGACAATATGGCATATAGCTTTGCCACTACTCAGCTTTCATCACTGAATATTCTGCATGGCCTCTGGCCATATCATAAATTATGCATTTGAGAATTGTGGAAAATGCTTTTTAAATGTCTATACAATGATTAAGAAAACCTGTCATAGAAGATGGGCAGCCACATTATAGTCCAACATCTGCTATCAGTGGTAGCTGCCTTGTTACCTTTGGAGCTGTTGTGTAGCGTGTCAAATCAAAAGCACAACAAAAGATTTTTAGTGAATGCCGAAACATTCAAGATCTGGGAAAATGAAGTGTCCAATGTTATAACACAGAGAATGGGCTACAGATGAGTGTGTACACTATATCTGTTAGACTTCGTACATGCATAGGAACTGTACATACCATCCCAAACTTGTATCAGGCCCTGCCAGTGTAAAACCTTTGTTCATTCAATATCCCATTAACATAACAGGGACCCATTCATAGGAATAGGTGTATTGTTACATAATAGCAGTTCCTGAATGAAAATTGAGTCCTATATTAACACATCTCTAGACTAGCCCTGTGCCTTGAGAAATCAATGCACTTTTCATCTACTGATGCTTTCTTTGTAGGCATCACTTCACTGCTTTAGGCCTCGGTTTCCTCATCAGTAAAATAGGAATAATCATACTGATCTCTTTTGTAAAGTGCTTTGAGAAATACCTCTGTACAGGAATCAGGTCTTGCTACCATTTTATTCCAAGGAACGAATAAGACATTACAAGCCTAACGAAGCTTTTCTGCTCCTTTGGGTAAAAATAATTTGTGATTTAAAACTCACTAGCTCATAAACTTCTAAGGAATATATATTTTTAAATGGAAGAACACATATTGGCAAGCATGAATGTCTTAATCCACTAACAACTGTTACACATTACATTCTGAAGCCTTACGGTTAAGGTCAGTCCAACCACAGCAATGGGATTAGAGGGTCCTCAGCAGCTTTCAGGATCAAACCTCGGGTTTTTGTTGAAAGGCCAAGAAAATCTGATTTAGTATCTCAGCGACTATTGCAAACGTTGTCCGTTTCATGGTTACCACTGTTTATACATAGCATGAATGGGCATGTGTGCACACATGGGCACACACACACAATAAAATAGTTGCCCTGCTTGAACTCAACCAAGGAAACAAACTAATGAGTTAAAGGTCATCTTCTGTGTCATCTGCGTGTTTTTTCCCACAGTGTTATGCCCAGTTCTAATCCTGTGAGTCGATTTAAGACCTGACATGACTGGAGTGGCTATATGTTCTTGCTGTGTTCCTGGCTGCACTTCAGCGGTGAATCAAATTATTTCAGTACAGATGGTTTTCAGATTAAGTTAATATGGTAATTTGGTATCCTTTTGGATCAGAGGTGCTACATGCACAGAGAATCATTTATTCATTATAATTTCTTATTGTATCTGGGGAAGAGCAGACGTGCAATTTATTTAGTGAGGTAACCTTGAATGTTCTAATTTTTCCAATTTCAATCTGACTCAACCTAATTTTTTGGGTGTGACATTACTGTATTACTTTTACAACACCCAAAAGAGGACAGAATGAACTCTGCCCCGCCAAAATTGTTTTAGATGTAACCCGGAGAGAGAGAAGGAGAACAATACACAATAGGGAGGGGATGGGTTGAGAGCTTGAGATGTCTTGATTGGAATATAATCGTTATTAATATACTCAATTCTTATGGCTAGCCTGGGAAAGATGAGTTTTAAATTGGGATTTGACTGGATATAGGAATTGGCAGACCAGAACAGGGAGGGTTTTTCATGAGAAGGAGGAGGAAAAGTGTGGTTGTATTTAAGTAAGAAATAATGTATCTCTCTATGGACAGTACCATCCAGCCCAATATGAAAATAAAATGGATAACTTGCTTTCCACTTGTTGAGTTTTTCAGCAAATGCCTTTTTCTGAGACTGTTCACAAACCTTTAAGCTGAAGTTTCCAAAAAATCTCAGCACACTGGATCAACAAAACATCCATAAGCATCATAGTTGCTACTTCCCAGTACCAAGCATGTTTTAAAACCTGGTATTTAGAGTCCCATGTTTTAGGATGTGAAAAAAGTACTTGTACTAAATGGTACAATATCTCAACCCTTTACATTGTTTAGCTTGCCTACATCACCATCATCATCATGTTCTAAATGTGTCAGGTAAAGATCCTGAAAAACCGAACTACACCCGCCTTTGGGAGTGAAAAACAGAGTAGAGTTTCAGTAAAACTGTGAGCTTAAAACATCCAACATTAAGGCTCCCTCTTGTGTTCATAACCTGTAAATACAGCATTCTTCTCAGGGAGAGAACCCGGGGTATAAAATACTTGGGGGAAATCCAAAAATAGAGAGGAATTTGGGAATAAAAATCCAGCGTTAAATTTCAGTAAAATTGGATATACTTATCCTCCCGTCTAATCCTAGACATATATATATTTTAGAAATTATCAGTCTCCCTTTACGATCAAATCTTAATCTATGGGGAAACTTCCCTCTCCATAGAAGAAAAGTTTTGTTTTGTTTTGTTTTGTTTTTAATTAAGGGCAGAAAATTCAGCACTAAAATGCAAAATGCTTTAAGAGGCAGACTAAATGTGAACAACTGGAATGTGCTCATATACCTAGATATGACTTACAATAGTTCTTTTTCTTGATCTAAAGTATTCCATTTTTATCTAAGAAACTGTTTCTCTTGGTATTCTGCTTTTTATTGTAGACACAGAGGCTGAGGGATTCTGACACTAGGAACTGGTTAGAAGCACTTCTATAGATCAATGACTATAAAGCAAACTGCAAAGCAAGTGAGTTACCCCCCTCCCCAGCCTGCCGTTTAAAAGACCTGGCTGCTGTTACACACAGAACAACATGAAATCCTAAGGCAGTATTGCTGAACAGAACATTTTGGCCTGTTTATAGAGTTATTGGCCAATGCAATTCACAATAATTTTCCATGCCATCTCTCAGTATTTTGAACGTTTAGCTAAGGATGCAGACTTATCTGAATATTTTTATTCTAGAATCAAGCTGGGATTTTTGTAGGGATTGGGTTTATGGGTGAAATGACAAGTGAAATAGAATTAAGAAATCTAAATTTACAGCCACCCTCAAAATCTTTTCAGTTGTTGACAATCTCCAAAGCCATGAGATGTAGCCAGCCCTAATCTTTAGCAATATCAAAAGTGAAAATATTTCAAAAGAAGCTACCTCACTGCCCTACCCTGAATCTGCCTTGTCTGTTTAGATTATAAACTGGTTGGGAAAGGACTTTCTGCTACTCTGTGGTGGAACAGCCCCCTGGCACAATGGAGCCCCGCTTTGATTGATTCGTCGGTGCATCATCATCATTATGATAAAAACACTAGGGTATTAATTCTTCCAGAGGGATTTAATCACAGAAAAGACATAACTGTCTCATTCAGTGTAGAAAGAAATACCAGACAGAAAAGAAGAGATCTTCTTTAAACAGGCAGAGCTCTGCCACAATAATAATAAATGAATGGTAGTACTTTGCACTTGTCTGGAGTCTTTGTATAGGAATTAGAAGAGCACCAAGCATTTATCATATGTTAATGAATTTAACTGGGAGGTTAAGGATGCAGAAATGGAGAAACATAGGATTTACTGGGACAACAGGGACATGAGTCAGAGACGTAAGTTCAAAGGAAAAGACAGGAGCTGCAATGCAGGGGCGGAAACGTGGGTGACAAGGGTAGCAAGGAACGACACGAGAGTAAGTGCAGAGAATGAGCTATAGGAAAAAAATGGAAAGGGAAGGACAGGAGAAGAAGGTGGCAGAGAGAGGCTATCTAGAGGGACAGGGGCAGAAGAAGTGGATAACCACGGGAGAAACCTCTTGCAGTCTGGAGCTGAACCCACTTTTTTGTGAGTCTCAGCCTCATTGCTTTGAAACGCACCAGCAAAATGTGTAGCAGACTTCCACTTCTACAAGTCGCTGTATTAGCTTGTAGATGGCTCCTCGGGGGGGAGCGAGGAGGGGGGCAGTCTGTATGATTCAATCAATATGCCAATTGTAAACCATCTTGCAATTTTTGCTTTTTCGGAATGTAGTCATTTTCTGAAGACTTCTATGGAAAGTTTTGAAGGGATGACATTGCTTCTGCTTTCTGGGTTCAAGGTAGAAAGTTTTTCCCCATTTAATAAGTATTTCTTGAAAAATTCTACATTCTAAATCACTGTATTTCCCTTTTTCTTTTTATTAATCAAGGGTTATATTAGTCAGACTGTTTTCCCCAACAAACACCATTTTCCTTTTCATGCTTGGTGAGTTTTTGTAACTTTTCCAACTTCCGTCAGTTGTAGTGTGGCAAAGGAAACAGATACTAGGATGAAGACACCACTCCCTCAAACATAATTCCTTCTGCATTCTGTTGCAAACCTGGAGAGAAAAAACACAAGCCCCCAAAGCTGAAATCTGAAAGCGAGCTAAACTTCTTTGGTTTGGACAAAAGGCTAAACATTTCAAATTGTTAAAAGCAGTTCATGAAGCTCGCTAGTTTTTAAAAAGGCTATTGATAAAATAGAAAGAAGTAATCATGTGCTGGGTTTTCGGTTGTTTCACATTCTGCCACACTTTTAGCTTCTCTCACTTCTTGGCGTTTCAGACCAGCAGAGACTCCCCATGCCTGACGAAGGGTGACTGCACCCAGAAGCTTGCTAAGACCTTTTTTTCCAACTACTCAGTTGGCCTAATAAAAAATATCACATCTACTCAAAGAACCTTGCCTGCCTAATCATATGCTAATTTTCAACTTTATCTGGTTACAATTTCTCCCAGAAGCTTTGGAAGGGCTAAGTGATTTACTAATGAATCTTGTTCTTGGTATGTGAATCAAGTATTTGCTTGGGTAGAGATAGTAGGACAAGGTCCCAGAATATCTGGTTTTGCAATCTGCTTCGTTGTGAAAGTGGTTTTTAAGCATTAATTAAAACCATAACATTTCTATTTCCTCACTTTTCTAAAGAAATAACAGCAATAAAATCTTTTAAAGATTACAAAATTATGACTCCAAAGACTGGAACACCTGGTCTGTTGCTTAACACAGACGTACAAATGATTGTTTTGAAATATGCTCATGAGTCACTGAAGAGGAACATTTTCAAAGATTCAAATACTTATATTTTAAGATCTCATCCTGTGAGTCACTGGGAGCTCTTCACTGCAGCTGAACTCAGGTGGGAGTTGAAAGTGTTTGCTATCATACAGGATGCACTCAGGATCTTCTAGGATTTGGCCTCTTTGCATTAGGTTGGCCCAGAATGCAGTTCAGATGATCAAGAACGAGTTAAAATACAGAAACATGTCAGTAGGGTTACTAAAACCAAGTGAATAGACATGTCAAGGAGAATATTGTTTTATTTTAAATGGATTTTCAAAAGGTACTTTACCATGGGAGGTCTTAATCTTGCTTTAATTTTTCAGAAGCAAGTTACTAAATGTTAACAATCAATAGAGGAAACAAGCTAGAAAATCAAGATCCTCACATCTTATGACTTTTTAAAAACATCAGTCTAAAAGCAGATAAAGGTATGACCTAAAGAAAAGATGCACAACACTATACCAACAGTCAGACGTGTTTTTTTATGAACGCTCAGAGTCCTCCCTCATCCTTACTACAAACTTGAAAGACTGAGGGCCCCGCTGTAAACAAGAACAATTGTATGGCCGTGCTAATTTATGTGCCGCTTTCCAGGACTACATACAGATCTAGCAAAGAGAAGAGCCATAGTGCTTTTGTTTGCTTGTGTTCAATATTAAATCCTGTTTAAAAGCGGATTGAACCCATGTGTTGCACTGAGCAAGCAGAGGTGGACATGCAAGTACATCTATGGTTAGAAGCTAAATGTGCCTTGGCGCTGAGCCATAGCCCTTAGAGTCAAGTGGTAATTGTCTGTTGATTTCAATGGGCTGTGAATCAGCCCTAAACATCAGTCAGGGTTTTTCCCTTGCAATCAGGTTCCTTTAAAAAAACAACACAAAAAAACAAAAGCACACAGACAAACAATAACAGCAACAAAACCCAGCAGAAAATGAAACGATTACCGTGACTACATATTTACCAGTCACAAATACATTGTACCCGACCAGAGTATTTTTAGTTCATATTCAAGGAAAGTTTCAAACAAAGTAAGTCTAATTTTCGCAGGGAGCAAATGATCCATTTAGTAAGGTCTAAAAATTATGACATTGTCTCATGAATTATCTATGTAATTTCCTTGGTGTCATTTTACTTACAGCCACAGATGGGAATAATTGTCAGTAGCAGCGATAGTCTTTACAAAGAGTTTTCAGAAAATCTTTCGAATATTAGACATGATTTTTCTTTTAGACTGCTGTAATCTTATGCGTGCCTTAATTGCTTGGTTACTGTTTGTTTGTATGGAAGAATATGTGGTTTGGACAATAGGCAAGATATTCACTTTTGTCATAAGCAGAAGAAAATGCAATCAAGTAGCTCTTAGAGGACAGGCAATTTAAAGTTAATGGCAGTACTGTCTACAGCTCACAAAATTGTTGACAATTGGCGGCATGAGAAGAATGAAAAGGCGACTGTTTCTTGGGTTTTGTTCCTTTGTGTCCTTCATAATCATAATGCAAAATAAATGCAGTGTTTTATAGTCTGTTCCTGTTATAGTCAGTGTTGCTTTTTAAAGGTACATCATCACATAAAACCAAACACTGCGCTGTCTTAATGATGAAGAACATTGTATAGCTCTAAAACCGGTTGTTACAAAATTGTGTTACACCGTTTCGTAAAACAGCAGGGTGAAATCTGGAGTTGTCTGAGGCCCATGAGTGCTTTGCCACTGACTTCAAAGGGCCATGATTTTGCCTCAAGACTTGATAAAAATATTCAGATGGAGCAATATGTCAAATTATGTCTTAGGCCATATTTCTAACCATGCCCAGACTATTGCTCCTTCCCTCCTCCCCTTCCGCCCCACATCCCTTCTGCTTTTATATTCCCTCACATCTTCAGTAGGATACTTGTGCTGGAGGACTGATGGTTCTGATGAACTGCCAAAAGATAATCCAATATTTAACTCATTTGGAACCTAATCCTGCATATGCTTCAGCACGGGCATAGCTTTACTCGGAGGAGCAGCTTAACTGAAGTCAGAGTAACTGCCTTTCCCACAACTGAGGCTCTCACCTGTTTGAGAGGAAAATGAGCGGAGCAACTGTCTCTTAAGGACTTGAGTCATCACATAGGGGACCGAAAAGTAAAAGCGGGTCCAAGCCACTTGGGTTTGGGAGTGGAATTCCTTCCTGCGCCACAGACTTTCTCTGTGACCTTAAACAAGTTAGTGTGTCTCTACCTCTGCTCCCACTCCCAATTTGGAGATATTTGTGCTGCCTCACAGTTGGTGTTGATGAGCATCAGCGCAGGAAGTGTTGTGAAGTGCTCAGACACGAGGATAACAGGGAGCTGTCTAAGATAGAAGTGTTCACTTTAAAAATGCTATTCACGACAAGTCTGTGGACTTATTTCATTGCCATTTCAAAGCCTGGAATCAAGTGTGGGATGTATCAGATGTCTTCAGCAGCAAGTCAATGCATGCACTCTTGTAAACCTCCCTTGTAATCCCCCTGCTGCTGACACTTTATTAACCAGGCATTCCTGGCTGTTCTGTAGTAGGGCACCGTTAAGTGATTGCAGATGGAGTTTCTGTGCTAGGGTTCAGCTGTACCACCAAAGAGCTGCATGCATATTTCCAGTCTTTTGCCTTATTTGTCAGAGTGGTTTTTAACCCCCTTGTATTGAGGACTCCCTCTACCTCCGCAGTAGCCCTATCTGTGCTAGAAGAGACCTAAACAAAGCCATAATCCCATCACCAAAGCAAAGCTTTTATTTTCTGTTGTACAAGGGAGCACTCTAGGGGCCTTGTTACACCTTACACTGTAAGCTGCACAAACGGTGATGGGTGTTAGTGCTAGCTCAAGTTTGGAGCAATCACACATTCAGGCCAGCAGCGGCTTGGAGGACTGAAAGGTAAAGTCCCCTGCCCTCCCATTCCCTGCTTCCTTCCTGCTGCCCCAGGACCTCCCCCAGTTCCTCCCATGCCCTTCAGGGTTCCCCACTGCCTCCTCCCGCTGACACCTTTGGAGACATTACTTACTTGTGGCTTCCCACACTGTCTATCCAGGGGGATCAGGCAGGGAATAGTTAACCTGTCTGCCACACCTGGGCTGCTGCTCTTCTGGCCACAGGTACAAGTGGGTGTGGGGGAGGGGAGCAGGGCAGGGGAGGAGAAGTGTATGAGAAAAGTGAGTAGGAATCTGGGGAGAGTGGCACGGGGCAGTGGGCCTAATCCAGACCAATGGGGATGGAGGTGGGGTGGGATGTTTAGGTGTAGCCTACAGTGGCTACACGTTAGTGTAAAATGAGCTGGGCAACGTGGATCAGAAGTAATCCTGCCCTGGAGTGGAGTAACTTTAAGCCGCATAACGAGTGCTTAATACTAGTTTCAAGTGTTAATATGCAGACAGTCCAGGGGTTAAAAGTTCCAGGAGCCACCTAAAATTACCGTGCTGCAAGGCCCTGGGTTTAAAAACTAAGTGGACTAGTTTGGATCCCATCCGCTGTGCATTAGGAACAGATAAAGCCCAAACAAAATAATAGGACCTATCAGCTTTCTAAGATGCCTAATGAGAATGGAAATCTCTGAGCTACCTCATCTGACTGTGTCAAATCCTGACCCATGTGTATGCCTGATATCTACAGGAAGAAATACAGTACATCCTCAGTTATCTGATCACAGCTAACTTGTTCCTGGTGGCACTGCCTAACAAGCTATTCTTTAACCTTTACATAATACAGTACTTTTTCTCTGCTCTTAAGTTTGATACGGTGTTGTAGCATGAACTCTTGGTAATATATACTCTTTGTTTTTCAGTTTTATTTAATACAGTATTGTATTTCTACTCATAAGGTTGATAGAGTAACTTGTAACTAATGGTATTGCATACCTAATTATTCTAAGGTTCTTGTATTGAATACATGTTCTGTTAAATTTGGTATGTTTTTTTTTTCCATTAGGCACCATGCATTAGTATATATAATTCCTCACCAGATGCTGTGGTTTCACTTACCCAACAGATTCAACTTTCCAAATGGCTTCAGTGGATGATTTCCAATGGGTTCCAATAACAGAGTATACTGTACTAGAAAATCTCTGCTCTCAGTCAGGACGTCTTGGTAGATCAAAACCCCAGTGAACTCATACAACTAAAGAAAATGATTGCATGCTAGGCAAACTATTCACCGTACTGCACACAGGTTTCAGGTAACGCTGAACTACAACTCCACACATTGGCCACTTTTCCTTGTCATTAAATGTGATATAGAATATGCTGAGCTGTTCTCCGCAGTGGTCCTACCAATATCAGGGTAGTAGGAATGTGGCAGACTTCCAGTTAGGAACCATAATGACTTCACAGCGAACAACTATTTTTGAGTAGTAGCCCAGGGCATTTCAGGTTGGGGACCATACTACCAGTTTAGGATATAAGTTCCAATAATTTCATGGTAATAGAACTGTAACACTGATTCTAGGCACTATATGGTCCAAGAAAATGCAACACAGGTTTTGGGCTTCAGTCCCAGCTACTGCAGGGTTCAATTTGCATTCATCATGGAGATTACTAACAAGTCAATGAATTATTTTGAACATAGACATAGCACATCTGTGCCCCCACACAAAACATTTTAAAGCCCTGATTCAATTAATATCTTTATATGAAAAATCCACGTGTCGAAATGTTATGCAGAATCGCAACTGTCTAGCTAAATTTATATTAGTGTTTTCTCATGCTCTGGATTTCTCAGTGTACTTTGTGCATAATGATGGTAAGATATTTATAACGGACATGCCTATATCTCCAGGTAGGACATGTTGGTCAGAGGCTTCACCAAGTGTTGTTGTCATTGAGAGTCATTCACTCAGATAAGCTAGGCATGTAAAGAGCTCCATTTCACTTATGTCTCACATTTGTTCCATCCATCCAAGCAAGGTCTATAATATTGCTTCACTCCTTAAAACAGATCAAGAGGCAGTAATATGATGAAAAGTATCATAATTTATATCTTGAAGAACATGTGTCTTCCATATTGGAACTTTAGAAGGCTCCAGATTTTTCTCCAAAAGGTTTGGCCAAGTTAGGCATAAATGCTGTTGTGGTTAAAGCAAATTTGCTCTCTACATATGGACAACACGCTGCTCTTACATTTTATACTTGACAAGATTTACTGCATTATCATGGCTGATTAAATACTAAAAGTCTAAATGAAACATGAAGGCAATAGTAGCTCTTTTACCAGAAGAACATTGTTGTTTGTATGCTATTGGCACCAGATTTTGAAAAGACCTCAGCTCTCAGCCAAGCACCAGTTATTTTAAAACTAATTCAGCATCTTGTGTGCTGATCTCTTGAATACTGTGGCCATGAGTTTCAGAGATGGCCTCAGTTTCTTTGAGGAAAAAAATCAAGCCCAGGATTTAGAATGCTAACTAGCTCCATTCATCACCATCGTTCTGGAGCAGAGGCTGGTAACCTATGGCTGGTAGACTGGATCTAGCAATGGGATCTGGCCCATCAAGTGATTGGTTCCAGCCGGTGAAGCCTGGACATCTGCAGCATTCAGTGGCAGGGGACGTCTGCAGCAATTTTGCAGCAAATTGTCATTCTGGGGGGTAGAAGAAGTAGTGCCACGGTAGCAGTTGCGGAAGGAGTGGTGGCAGCAATATCAAGTAGGCTGGATGCAGCAGCCTGCCTTAGTTCCATTATAGCAGCCCACTGCTCTAAAAGGTTACCAAAACCCATTCAAGAGATTTATTACTGCCAGTCCATTCAAGTATGCAGCTAATATGCAGTACAGTTGATATATATGGTAGAAAGGCATAAAAAGGAAAATGTTAGAAGCAATGTTCTGAACTGTATGAGTTCTACGTATGCCACTAAGCTGTACAGGTAGGAATTAGAATTGGTTAATTGTGTGCCATAAGTTTTAAAGTGCCAAAAACTAATACTGATTCCCATTTAGCTTGCCTGGTAAGGATTTGTAGGTGCAGAAATGTCTGATGACTTCTCTCATTATGAAGTTCTGGATAGTAATATCTGTGGTGTTTCTTAAAGGCCGTAGATATATTGTGATGCAAGGAAAAATGTAATAAGACCAGGTCTAAGGTAGGAGCTTTTCATAACAGTCATGTCAATTAGGGGTGTAATCTTTACAAAATGTATTTGCTTTCAAAGGCTGTAATGCAAGCCAAAAATGCTTTTGTCTGTATAGCTTATTCTGCTCACAGAACTGATATATACTCTACTGGCATGGTCATGCCAATGGAAGTTATATCTATTCTAGGAGCATTTGACAGTAGAGCTGTTCTGGCAAACCTTTTTTAGAGTAGGCTTGTCCTGGGTAGTTTTCTTCCTGTACTCTGAAAGAAAGCAGTATCTTACTGGTACCATTGGTAGATTAGATCAAGAGTGTCTTGATTAGTGATCACTAATCAAGTACACATGATCCTCTGTACATTTTTCAATGCACTCCTAATAACCTGGGGATAGAATCAGAGGGTTGAAAGGACCCCAAGGGTCATCTTGCCCAACCCGCTGTGTGTCTTCCTAATTTCTATGATGTCATCCCCACACTCCCTTCCACTTTACACATACCACATGTGGAAAGGGGCAGTAAAGGCCCCCCGAAACGTGCTAACCACTGTGACTTCTAATACCTCCATTTGTTATACTTGAAAGTACCAGCAGGGAGTGCCATAAGGGCAATTTCGCTGCCTCATTTCCAGAGAGAGGTGTGTAGAGAGAGAGCAGGCAGTAATGGGCATGGGTAGGTAGGATCCATTTCTTGGTGGAATTCTTGAGAGCGCTGGAAACAGTACCAATCCATCCCATTTGATACTAAAATAGAAAGTGTAATGTTGGATATAGATATCCTCCACTATGCTCAGGTATACACAGACAAAAAAGGCCTAGGATTTCACGTGGTTCAGTCCTTATCCTCTAAGGTACTCGTAACAGGTTACCAACACGCTTCTAATAAACCCATTTCCTGAACATTTTCAGTAACTGTTGTTGGAGCTACTCTTGCACATGACAGCAGAAAATGAAACCAAAAGATTTAAATCCTGTTACCGGCTGGACAAACAGATGTAAAAATCACTTTGCATATTTGTGCAAGTGTTAGTACTGAGCATCACTGATACTCTCCCAAACATAGCACCTGTCCTACCTGCAGATCAGATAGCTTGATGTTCAGAGGAAAGCAAGTTGTAATAGGAATACAGGCGGTTTAGTTTCTACTTCTTTTCACTCTTCCTCCATATTCCTTGTTTTCTGTTTTCCTTACTGCTTCTGCTGAATGTAGCTGGGTAATGTCTAGCTTAAATGTTGCTTTAGTCATGCACCACTAGCCACCTAGAAACAATTGAATACTATTAAAGTAGTCATTTCTTCTTTGGTTGTATCAATTATCAAGACTAATGGCAGAAAGGTTGAGCCAAGGTTGGAGTGCATGCATGTCTCTTGGCCACAGGGAGTTCTGTATCACTGCTGTGAGCTGACATATAGAAGGTGCTGTGGATTTGATTGCTTCGATAAATCTAAAAAATGTGAGTTTCAGCAATTCTCAACTTTCCCTCTTAAAATAAGGAGAAAAAAGAGCCTTGACATCAATGAAGCACATCTCAGTAGAGCACAGGGCAACATCTGACCTGCATGTTATCATCGGGCTTGTTTAGTGAAATGTGCCATTACATTGGTATTTATTAGTTCATAAATTGCATTTCTCTTTTGGTGGGCATTTCTGTCCCAAATATTTAGGCTTATCTTTGACTGTGCTGATGTTTTTTCACTGAATTGTCTACCACACTTCCAACCAATCCTTTAAATGATCTCACCATTTGTCTCAGGTCTGCATGGTGGCTGGGAGAGTAATAGTACCAGCTGCTATTTTTGTGCACCCTTTAAATTGGCATCTGGGGCTAGTGCCCCAGTTTGTCTCCCTTTAGTTACATTTCTGGACCTAAGATGTGTGCTTACCAACGCCTTCCCTGGCTGCTGACTGGTGGCCATCATTGCCACCGATACCCTGGCCACTGGCACTACCCAGACCACAAAGCCACAAAACCTGCTTATTAAGATTCTGGCATCTACACTAAGAAACCAGAAAGTGTTTGGGATGAGGCTACACAACATTTTGAGAAAGAAACAAATTCTAATTTTGAGGCCCTTAAGGGAGTATGTATTAATGCTGGGAAGTAAAATCATTTGGATTCACGACTGACTGTCTAGCAACAGTCATTTAAAAGCCAGTGTCCAAAATACCTCAGAATGCAGATCTATTTGTAGGAAATGTCTAATCCAGCCCAGCCTCTGAGTTCAAATGTGAATCATTAATTCCAGCAAAATTTCCCACAACATCTGTACGCTAAAACCTCTTCCAGCTGTAGTGAGTTTGTTCATTTTTCAACATTATTAAAGGATACGCCCCTGCTAATAAGTCTCAGAATAGGGTGAAAAGCAAGGAATTCCTTTATTTCAATGGCATGCTATTTCACATTTACAGTTATGTACTAGAGAATGGCTTGTTATTTCCCCTGAGGCTGATCAATAGTAGCATTAATACCAAGTGATCAATTCATAGTGTTCTTAGAAAAATTGTCCAGGCCTCTAAGCTGTGAATGAAATACGAATATAAAATTTAAACTAAGGAAAATCATATTTAATTCATTTGAAAAGCAGCCTTGCCAAATCCAATATGCCATTTTAATGAGACTTCTAAGACTTTAACTATATTAGAATAACAAGGGAAATAAAATAGCACAAAAATGCATAGAAGTTACCATAGCTAGATGGCTTTATTTAACAACCCAGTCTCGGCTGTACTGGGCTGACTGTTGTCAAGATTTTTTTGTATTCTACTAAACTAGTATGTCCTGGATCTTAAGGGTGCAGTGGCTACATGCAGTCATTACAGTGAGAACAATGTTACTATATGAATAATGGATTTCTCAATTGAGTTGTCAATGCCAAAAAAAAACATAGCAAACAAAATCATTTGCGTTTTGGGCTGACCCAGAAAGATATTTTCTTTTGGGTTTTTTTGAATTTTAAGTGTTTTGAGTTAAAAGAATTTTAAGTGTTTTGAGTTAAAAATAAATTGTTTTATCCAAATTCAATGTTTTCTTTTGAGTTATATAACCTTTTTTCCCTTTTAAAAAATAGGTCAATTTTGAAAAGAAAAAAAGGCTACATGCTTTGTCAAAGCATAACTCCTTAGCTTTCCCCAATATATTTTCTTTTTTTTTCTCTGGCAGAGACTATAAACCAAATGAGAAACAAATGTGCGAACACTGCCTTTCACAGCAAACCTTTATTTTAGCAAAAGGACAATTCACAAAACAAGTTGCCTAGCTAAAATCACAACTTTTAATGTTCACATATTACATATTCTAGCTTCGTCTTTTAAGTACCTTCTAATAGTTGACTTACGGATTCATTTTCTCTCCTACAAGTGCTGATAACCTAATGAGAACTTATGTAAACCCATTCCCCTTCATGTCATTATAATCAGTAGCTAGAGGCTCTTCAACTCGGATGGGTACATATAGGAGGCCATGATGTCTGGTTGGCTCTGTTCCTTCAGCTCAGGGAGAGCTACACAGATATACAGAGCTCCCTACCCTTAGCAGCAGCTCCTTAACATCTCTAGCCCATAACCAATCATTCTTAGACCAATTATTCTTATTTTGTTTCCACCAACTTCAAGTGCAGGTGTTAGTGCTCAAACTAGACACTATAGTCTCATGTCCCAAACTGAGGAGCAGACAACTGGGGACCACTTTTGAAAAGTTTCATGCAAATGATCTGAGTAACGTCACACAGGGACACTGCAATACAAGCAGGAATAGGATGCAGCAGCCAGCATTCCCACGCTAAGCAGCGTGGCACGTGCGACCGTGCCGGCACGCCTGGCAACACAGCATGATCACGCCTGTGCGGCCGTGCATGGCATGCATCTTAGAGGTAATGCTGGCAGCAGCCTTAACCATAAGGGGCACTTGTACAACACGTGATGCGGGTTTAGTCCTTCAGGGTTGCATTCTATGACTTCAGGTTGTATTTCAAGCCCCCTAAATTGAAACAGTGGGTTTTATTTTTCCATCACGGTGTACACGTCGTTGCTCTTAAATCTCATGAAATGCTCAGTGCACTATCCGCAGTAAATTACTGCAGGGGGTGCTGCATAATACACATATTTTACACATAATTTTTAATGTTACTGATTTTTTTCACCGATATTAAAAAAAAATTCTTATTTTATTTTTATTCTTTTCATTCCTATCTTTATTTTTATTCTTATCTTATTTCTTAATTTCCTGTCATCAAATAAACTTTTTTTCTAGTGTAAATCCACTTGTGTTTTTTATTTCACTCAATTACCCCTACGAACAGAGTGCTGAAATTCTTTTATCATTTATAATATGTGCACAATCTTCCTTCCAATATGTGCATATTGGAACATTGTGTTGCACTAATTGGAACTCCGATAATGAGCTCCCTGCATTATCTCTCAGGGGGTCTCAGTCCTGGGAGACACCTGGAGCCCCCACTTCTGCACCCACATTCCTGCATTCACATTCCTTGCACTGTTGGGGGTAGTTGATTTACTTATTCAGCCCAAGCTGCATTGCTTGTAATGACCATCCCTTTAGGGACTCTCCCGTCCCACCAGCACATAGAGGAGCAAGCAGCCACTCGCCTGCCACATTCAGAGACCCACGGGAGCCCCATGAAAGAGCTGCCCCAGCCTCAGAATAGGATTTGGTTACAAGCGCGTTTGCTCACCACTAACAAACAAACAAACATATTCCCGGTCCCTTAACACGGGGCGGAGGGGTGGCCCTCCAGTGGGAGGGGGGCCCTCAGGAAAGGAGTGGGGCTATGTGCAGATGGGATAGTGAGGCTGAGGGGTGGCTTCTCCTGTTCCCCTCTGGCATTTTCCCACTCTGCCCCAGCCCCAAGCGGTTCATGTGTAAGCCACAATGGAGTGTGAGCTTGGAGGTGGCAGGGGGAGGGGGAGGGGTGTCTGCAAACCATGATTTAGCAGGTGGCCATTTCTTAACTTTGAAATCTTTCCTGCTGGTCTTATAGCAGAGGTGATGCCCTTCTGTGCATATTGGGTATCGAGTTAATGCGACCAGCAGTAGGTAATGCATTGTAATGTCCTTGCCACATTTCACCCTCCATATACACAAAGCAAAGAAAAGCCTTTAGACTTCAGCCATCTTTGGTTCCCCTCCCCACCATCATTGCAGCCTCCCCCCCGCTCCCCTAAGACAATGTACTTACTGCTGTCTTTTGACAGTTGAATGCTGTCTTTTGCCAGCCCGTGACATGTCCTGACCTATCTAACCTAAACATGGCTTCATGTGCCAGGGCAGGAGGGGATAAGCTGTATCCACTATGATAAGCGGGGGCATAGCAACACCCCAGATCACTGCATCGGGGATCTTGGCCACATATTGTCCTTTTCCATCATGCCAGGAAGAGGCAAGTTTCAAAAGACACATGCATCATGTGCACTGCCTGCCCAGCCTGTATAAATGTTAGTGAAACATCCCTGGTGATCAGCTACAGCCTGGAGGATCACCAAGGTAAATCCCATCCTGTTGGTGAATGATTGGCTCCCCTGGGCTGGGGATAGGACTGGGAGGTGTGTGCTATCCAATGCACTCACACAGTTAGGGAACCTCATGGCCTTGAAGCCTTCAACAACTTCCCTGGGGTTCTGGAGGCACATAAAGCTATTCACAGCAATGTCCGGCAGTAGATGGCATACCTCACATACTGCCACCCCAGCCATGCAGGGAGCCATGTCGAATTGGTCCCCAATGAAGCAGAGGCTAGCGGGGGTGGCCAGTTTCATGATGGCCATGGCCACCCTCTTTTCTGGTGTGATGGGGTGACACATGACAGTGTCCTGGCACTCAATGTGCAGTGACAGCAGTGCATCTATGTGCGAAAATGTGTCCCTGCTCATGCAGAAGCTCTTGAGCCACGACTGATCACTGTAAATCGACAGTATAATGTGTTCCCACCAGTCAGAGCTGCTTTCATGGGCCCAGACCTTGCGATTATTGCTCTGTAGGTTGATTCACAGAACCTTGTCAGCATTGAAATCCATGGCTTCCCCTTGGTTCTCCGATTCCAGCTTATGGCCCATTGACTGGTATAGCAAGGCATGAGAAGCTGATACCCTGCATTGGTGTCTCAGTAGAAGGTCCATCATAGCCTGCATTGTATTCAGTAATAGTATCTCTCCATTATCGAGTGCCTCCATTCTCCAGCTGGACACCTCCAGAGCATCCAACAGCATCTGGCTTTCCTTGCAGGTTCCATCAGGAGTCAGCAAAACCATCTTGTTATGCAGAAAACAACAGTTACTGTATCACTCATAGAATCATAGATTCAATGAGTCAGGAGGGACCTAGACAGATCATCGAGTCTGACCCCCTGCCATGGGCAGGAAGGAGCACTGGGGGTGTCAGGGGTCATAAGACCCCAGCCAGGTGCCTATCCAGTCTCCTCTTGAAGATCTCCAGGGAAGGTGAGAGCACCACTTCTCTGGGAAGCCTATTCCAGCCTCTGGCCACCCCTACCATGAAGTAGTTCTTCCTAATATCTAACCTAAACCAATCCTCCTCAGCGTGTGGCCATTGTTCCTGGTGACCCCAAGGGGGGCCCTGGTGAACAGACTTTCCCCGGGTGCCTGCTGCTGGCCCCTGATAAGGTTGTAGGCAGCCACAAGATCCCCCTCAGTCTCCTGTTGCAGAGACTGAAGAGATTCAGGTCCCTCAGCCTCTCCTCATAAGGGCTGGCCACGGAGGCCCTCAACCATGCGAGTGGCCTCCTCTGGACTCTGTCCAGGTTCTCCACATCCTTCTTGAAGTGCGGCGCCCAGAACTGGACACAGTACTCCAGCTGTGGCCTGACCAGCGCCACATAGAGGGGGAGCAAGACCTCTTTGGACCTGTTAGTGATGCCCCTGTTGATGCATGACAGGGTGCGGTTGGCTCTGCCTATTGCTTTGTTGCATTGGCGACTCATATTCATCCTGGAGTCAGTCCTGACTCCAAGATCAAAGAAAGGTAGTTGTGAGGTTCCTGCACTCTTTTTTAATAGGTCCCATTAGTACTGCCACTCTTGTAAAAACTTGGGATTTTAGGCTTTTTGGGTATGATCCCTGAAATCTGTCAAGCACTCAACAGAAAAAAAGCAGGCACTGAGCAGAAGACTGAATGAAAGAACCCTGATCCCCTCCACCCAACTGAATTAGATTCCCGGGAGCACAGTTGAGTGATCGGTAGGTTGGACAGTGCTGCCGGGATGGAAGGAGGGGTGTGCCTCAAGTGCCAGCAGCAATTCCTTTTAAGATGCATTGCAAGCTGCCAGGCAAAGAATTTTGGATGTCTGCGGGAGTGAGGCATTAAGAAGTATCCTTCTGGACAATGGGTGACCTTGGGGACCATTTGGGCCAGGCTGCGGATTTCAAAGGGGTTCTGTTAGGAAAGGTCACATAAGCAGATTTGTGTGAGAGCCAATATCGAGACCCCATTTACACCTGCCTAGGTATGTACATGTGCAAAGTCAAGCATGCATGAAAAAGTTCCTTTCACATTTCCATTCACTGCCGGGGGGCAGAAAGCATCTTGTGACCCTGGTCAGAGCATAGCAATCCCTCTCTCAGTGTCTCATTTTGGCACCAAAATATGCTTAGTGGAGATGCTGAAGAACAATCCATGTCTGCCAGGCTTGGAGCAGAAGCTGGATACATCTCAAAACCATGGCTCCAACTGGGCCCAGGAAGAATGGACATATTTGATTGATATTGGGGAGACTGAAAGATTCTGGTGCAGCTGGAAAATTGACAAAATAAGTCAGGCTATGTATCCATTGCCAAGGAAATGAAAGATCATGGCCATAACTGGGACTGGGCACAGTGCCACAGCAAGATAAAGGCGCTGAAATGTGTTTTTCATTGGGCCAAGGACCAGACTTCTTGTTCAGAGGCAGGACATACAGTAGCTTCATTCTATGAGCAGCTGTCCTGCATTCTCATGAAGGACGCAGGAGTACGTGCTTCTGATCCTTTGGCACGATGGGATTGCAGGATGGCAGAGAGTCACCTAGCTTACAAGACTCCACAGACTGTCCTGAAACTTCAGTGGGCAGTGCAATATGCAATGTACAGCCTTCAGGCAACCAGTCGGAGATAGGGGGTGAGTGCTCGCAGCAGCTTCAGGACAGGGGGAACCAAGATGAAGTTGTCTTGACCATGACCTCACTCTCCCTGATGCTATTCCTGCATAACTCAGAGGAAGAGGATGCATCGATTCCACAATGGTACTCCCCCAGATTTGTGAGACACGCCAGAAATTCCAGACACCCAAAGATCGGTGTTGGTGCTGGAGATGCCTGAGGATCCACGCCCAGGGACTTGTAAGTTATGGGGAAGAGGCATTACAACAGCTTGGGCGCTAGGCCTTATGTAGATCTAGCCCCCGCTGTTGTGCCAGGGCCAACTGTGGTAAAGCGGGAGGGAGGGCATTAATTTTGTAAGTGGCAAATATGTCCGCTGCTTGCAGTCACACAATGTTTTGCTTAAATGGGGGTGGACTTGTTGTGCCCCCTCTTAAGGCTGCTTGAGGGGTGGGGGAAGCATTAATTTGTTTACCAGCAGGAATTTGTGCTGCTGAGAGATGTACAATAAACTCAGTGGACTGGAGATACATCTGGATTTCTGCATAATCATCTTTTCCAGGTGGCTGCATGAATTTGCCAAGTGTCAGGGATGCTGCTGCAATCGCCAGTAGTCTGTCCACTGCAGGGAAAGGGGACAAGATATTTGACCATGAACACCATTTTCCTCCCCCAGTTCCTGTTACCAGCTACTGCATCCGCTGAAATTTTGGGACGTTCACCTGAAGTGCAGACACCAGCACAGACTGAAAGCTGAGCGAATGTGTGAACACCACCACAGGCAGCAATGGTCAAGAGAAAGCCTGATGGAGGCTTTGGTGGCAGCCTCTGAATTGTGAGTATGGTCTGCAGATGAATGGCAGGATGAACTCTGGAGGTGTATAGAAAGGTTGAAGAGTGAGAGGCAGCAGTGGCAAAGCAGTACGTCATGGCCAGCACAAGGTAATGCCTTGAACCTGGCCAATAAGTGCTTTCAGAATATCGCCTGGAGCCAACAAATGGAGGGCAGGTTTAGACAGGAGCTCTTTAGATGCATGACCCTGGCCCCCATTCATGAGCTTCCCGCCCATAGGACCACCCATGCAACATCCACTGTGCGTGCCTCTATCTGTGAGCTGACCCTCATAGAGACCCCTATACATGATCAACCCCCCATAGCAACAACCTCAGTGACAGCTACTGTGCCTTCACGTGAGGGGTGCACCTACTCTAGCAGGACAAGGAGAATGCCACAGTGCTTTAGGGATGAAGGGGAGGGTGAGACAGAGGGGCATGAGGTGGGGGGGGAGGGAAGAAAGAGCCAATGATGGGTGATGTGTTTTTAGTTGTTAGTGCTGTGCTGATGCTTCTGTAGCAAATCAGGGAGTGGGCATTGTGTTCCTGTGTTGGTTCTGTTTCAGTTAATGACAGTAAAATAAATGCTTTGGTGAAATTAAAATGAATTTTTGTCCATGTCTGTCTGCTGACATGGGAAGGGTTGTAGAGGCATGGGTTGCGGTGGGAGGTAAGCCAAACCAAAGAAAAACAGGCTTGTTTCAGACACATTGCACTAATGAAAGAGGACAGGCCCACCTCTGGACTGAGGTGGGGGGTGTTTGCCCAGAATGTGGGTACCGTCAGGGGTACAGTGGTGAGCAGTAATCAGGGCTGCTGCACTGTGCCCATAACATTTTCTCTGAGCGCATGCAGCTTTCCATCATTCCCCAGCCACCCCACCCAAGGTGGGCAGCTTGTGGGAGTAGGGGCTTTCAAGTCCTGGGCTTTTATTATTGTGACCAGAGAAAGACACAGCAGCCAAACCAAGGCCGGGTGGTGGTGGCTGGCCCAGAATTTAGTTAATGCAGGGACTGCTAATTGGGTGGGTGCTGAGTACATCAAGCAGAGTACTAATTGGGTTGGTCCTCTGACTACATCAAGCTTATCAGGGTCAGAAGTTGAACCAGATGGTTGACAGTGTTTGAGATCAGAACAACTTCAAAACCAGTCAGGCAGACAAAATTCTAATTGCCAACAAGCCAGCAAAAGTCCTCACCACACCCTTCCACAAGCTAGCAGAAACCACCCATCCCACCCCCATCTACACTCCCATCTTAAACAGAGGGAACATGAAGTGAAGAATTGAACAAAGCAAATAGAAACTTTTATTTACAAACCAGAAATTAAACAAAAGTAAACAAACCACAGAACAACTTTTATAAGATAATGATGCATAATTACTACATAACAGGAATTTCTTTTTACTACCATAATGGTGCATGAGCCACGGAAAAAAAATCAATCTAAGCAATAATCATTTCTAAGTAAAAGAACTTGGCTCTAAGTTGGAGTTTCAGAGCTTGACCGAGAATTGTGGATGACAGAGCACACTGGCCTGCGCTGCTCCCTGGCAGGGGCAGGAATGACCAACAGGGGTTGCCAGGAGTCTCGTCATTATTTGCAGGTCCTGCCGGGTCTTGGAATGCCTCCTGGACTCAGTGCCTTTCATGCTGGCCATGAATCTGCCATAGCCAGATGGAGCTGTCTCACCATCAATGCTCACAGTCCCTGAGGGCATTCATGATCATGTTGGTTTGTGCATCAGCGGCAGCCTGCCTCAGTAGCCTGCGTCCTTGGCTGCAGCATTGCAAGCGGAACTGAAAATCAAGAAGTGCAGGAAATAGAGTGAATTAAGGATGCTCAGCACTCTAAAAAGACACATGCAGGGCATCTTGTGAGCAGATAAATGGTTGGTGTAAAATAAGAAAAAAGGGGTGCCTGGCCACAGGTGGTAGCAGGCCCTGACTGGCTGCAAACAAATGTCCACCCACTGTGGCCACTGATGCACCTCCTTGCTGTGGGTTGCCCTGTAGCTCCCTGCACTGCCCACTAACTCCCAGGGTCTTTAAAGCACTGTCCTACATCATCCCCCTCCCCTTCACTTCACAGCCCAGCCTAATTGCAGGTGTCAGTTCAAATGACAGGTGATTTAAAGGGTCCCCAGGTATGGAGGTGAAGTTCCATAGTCTATCCACCTCAGAGGAAGCAGATGACATGAGTGGGACCCTTCCACTGTTTTTTCCACTGGAGCCCTGCAAGTCACAGTGGTGGTTGGCAATGTCTCAGCACACAATGACACCCTGGAGGCCTCTGTCCCTGTGCATAGTAATTCAGTACCTCCATTAATGGCTGGAAGTATCTCTAGTGTGCCACATCACACGGTGGGGTACCCTGCCACTGTGCTCTGGTGACATCCCTGCAGGAGACAGCCTGAAGCATCTTTGCTTTAGGCCAACACTGCAGTGCTGTCCTGTTGTGCCCCTGCTGGCCCGTTCTCCTTGCAACATCAAAGTAGATGTGCCAATTGGCCCATGGGCTGCAGATGAACTGGCACACAATCTCAGGGTCTCCCAGCACCCGCACCAGATTTTTTGTTTCAGCAGAGGTCCAACTGTGCCCCAGTCTGCTCCATTCTCCACCAAAAATCAAACATCTTAGAACAATAAGGCGTACTCTGGGGAGCGGTGTGTTCAGTTTATAAGTCTTGAGGTGATAAGGCCAAGGGAAGTTCACCCCCTCTCCCACCTTGTTGTGTCTGGACAAAGTTTGGACAGCAGACATGCTCTGCAACTATTGCAGGTTTTGGCACAAGTCAGTGGTGCTCACAGGGCACGTGCTAGTGGCAGGCAGGGTCAAGGCAGGGAGAGAGGCTCTGTCTGCACCAATGGCAACTTTTGGTATCTTACGGGCATGTTTGTTCTGGACGTGTGTTAGCCCTGCTATGCCCTTTAGCCCTGTGTATACCATGGCGCAGTAGCAGGCTGCCCAGTGACCCATCATGTATCAAGACATCACTCCCAACAGGACAAGGTCTGAAATGCTAAGCAATTCAGACATAGCCAGTGAGGGAATGATTTGCTGACAGAACTCACCCGCTAGTCATAAAGTGGGCATGCTTAAGGCTCATGATCAGGTTCACAGAACTCCGCTTTTTGGGTTTACGTAA
This sequence comes from Crocodylus siamensis, assembly GCF_052110815.1. NCBI lineage: Eukaryota > Metazoa > Chordata > Crocodylia > Crocodylidae > Crocodylus > Crocodylus siamensis. The sequence continues at coordinate 16,778,131 of NC_143404.1, read as the reverse complement.
AACCAGTGAGTGAATTAATGGCATTAGGGGGACAATTACACTGAAGCTAGCGAAAAAGGGAAGTTTTAGAGGTGCAAGGGCACAGGGGTTCATCAGGGCTGTTACCATAAGATACCAACAGGGTGAACCAGGAAAAGTGTCTGCCCTCCTAGAACTGCAGGTCAGCTTTGGGGATGGAGAAGGCTGCATACCAAAAAAAAGGTTATGATTCTTGCAGGCTAGTATCCATGATCCTGAGACCAGGCACCTACTTACTGCTTTTAATGGCAAATAAAACCATACTCTGCAGCCCACATAAAGCAGGCAATCGATTATTAATTCCATGCAGTAACCCCAAACCCTGAACTAGAGGAACAGGATACACCTTTCACCAGCATAGGTCATTTTTATTCCATTGAGTGGTTTTGTGACACCACTCACAGCATTAACCCCAAGTTAGATGATCAGCATTCAATAGCATGCTTTACTGTGCAGGATTTCTATAATAGTACACCATGCACTTTATTATCCTTGATAATGGAGAAGAGAGTATATACAAACATACTAATTGATCTCCAAAAGAGCCTGAGATCATCTTGATCTGCAACCTCCCAACACACCCTGGGGCCCTTTGGACACCCACCATATCAAGTGAAATAGGAGATGGCAGTGACAGATCAGTGTCTTTGAATTCTTTATTCAATAAAATAATAATAAGAGGTCAGCAGAAGACTGATTTATGTCAGGCTCTGCTGCTACACCTGGTGTCCTACAACATTCATTACACTAGAATAACTGCAAATTGTAATGACAGTTGGTGGACAAAGGGGTTCACTACACAAAAACTGCATGACACCCAATGGACAAAGAGGCTCACTACATGTCATCCAATGACTTGCCATGTACACATGACAGATTAATGGCTGGACCATTCCAAGTTGCATTGTTGTAAACTAAACTACATCAGGAATGGGTATTCATTTGTGACAATGAAAATTCATTTAAATTGCCAAAAACTCACATATGTAGGTATGAGAGTGATGGCACCATGAAGCCACACAAGAGGAAATTTTCATCATGTGTACATCATCTGGGTGTCACATGTACAAGTACCCAAGATGGTCTTTTCTTTCTTGCAATCCTATACCTCGATACCTTCCATCTTTTGCATGAAATGAAGCAATAGTCGCTGTGGGAGTTGGGGGGTAGGTCACCCGGTTGTGAGTTCCCCAATTCCCCGAATGGCCCCTGGAGAGAAGGGGGTACGCGCCGGACCGCTCGTGCCGCTGTTAATCTCGCCTGCCACGACTTGATGGATCAAGGGGTTCACCCAAATGGGGCACTGACGGTCCTAAAGAAAAGGGTACCCAGGCTCCAAAGTCCAGGGGTCCTGAGGGCTCCTCCTCCCCTACACCCTCGCCCGAGCCTCCGGGATATGGGGGCCCCGTTGGGGCTCCCTTGTTGACGGACTAGTCTGGCGGGGTACCCGCCTACTGACGGACCCGTCCCGGAGTCCGCCCAGCACCTAGTGTCCCTGGTACCGGTGGCCCCTCTAGTCCAGATTTGTCCTGCCCTCAAGGGCCTGAGTCTCTAGACCCGGGGGGGGCTACAAAGTCCGCCTCCCTGCCCGCGGGTCTTCTTCCGTGGCCAACTGGCCACCAGTCGCCGGAGAAGGGCTCCTCCGGCCGAGGCTCCCTTCCCGGGTTCTTCCGTCGGAACCGCCTCCGATCCCTTCGGTACCTGCGTTCCGACGGGATGCCCCGCTGCTCCCGGCTCCGCTGCGGTCAACTCCGCTGCAGCCGGCGTCGGACGCGTGGCTCCCGGTTCCGCCGTCGCCAGCCCCGCTGTTTCCGGCTCTGCTGCTCCTGGTTCGGCGCTTACCGGCTCTGCGCCTCCCGGCTTTGCTGCAGCCGGCGTCCTTTGCCTCGATCCCGGTTCCGCTGCTGCCGGTACCGCTGCCGCCGGCGCCTCCGCCGCCGGCGTCCCTCGCACCGCTCCCGGCTCCGCTGCTCCCGGGTCTGCTGCCGCGGATTCCGCTGCCGCCGGCGTCCCTCGCGCCGCGCTCGGCTCCGCTGGTCCCGGGGCAGGCTCCCGCCGGAGCCTCCGTCCTTTTCTAACCAGGGTAGGGGTGCTCCTTTTATCTGCCTGGGCCGGTCCCACACCGGCCCGGTTTACGTTCCGGGAAACTTTAAAGCCCCGGCCAGACTTCCGGGTCAAATCCCGGAAGCTGGACGGAACCCCGGGCTTTCTCGGTCGGGCCGGGTCCGCTGGGGTCCTGGCCCCCTCACGTACCCCACCCCTGGAGATGCCGCTAGGCGTTCTATTCGCTGCTATCTGCTCAGCCTCTACAGGTTGTTGCCCTCTTGAAGGGGGCGGTTCTGAGGGCCCCGGAGGTACTTCCCCCCCCCGAACCTAGACAAAAAATCGGCTACTGTGTTGCTCCGCCCAGGTTTGTAACCTATTTCAAACCGATATGCCTGTAGGGCTAGTGCCCACCGCATTATTCTGGCATTCTCCGTCTTGGTGGAGTTCAGCCATCGCAGCAGGGCGTGATCAATTATGAGCCGGAATTTCCTGCCCAATAAATAATACCTAAAGTATTCTATCCCCCACCTTATCGCGAGGCACTCCCTCTCTATTGTGGAATACCTCTCTTCATGTATGTTGAGTCTGCGGCTCGCGAATGCCACTGGACGCTCCTCTCCCTCCACCTCTTGGGAGAGGACGGCTCCCAAGGCGTATGCCGAAGCGTCAGTCTGTAAAATGAAGGGGATGGTAAAGTCTGGGGTGTGTAATACTACCCCCTGACACAGGGCTCGCCTTAGTTCTTCAAACACCCGATGCCTTTCGGGGGTCCAGTGGACACGGGGGGGTTCTCGGCCCTTAGTAGTGTCAACCAAGGGGTTGGCCAGTTCGGCAAACCGAGGTATAAACCGTCGGTAATAGCTGGCCAGCCCCAGGAAGGCTCGCATTTGTTTTTTAGTGACAGGAGCCTCATGGTCCCGTAGTGCCGCTACTTTATCCTTTAGGGGCCTTACCTGCCCTCGGCCCACTAGGAAACCCAGGTATTTTGTTTCGGCTTTACCTAGTGCACATTTCCTCGGGTTGACTGTTAGGCCCTTTGCTCGTAATTCCTGCAATACCTTCCTCAGGGCCTGAAGATGCTGGTCCCACGTTTTGGTGTAAATGACGATGTCATCTATGTACGCCGTGGCGTATGCTTGGTGGGGTGCCGGAGCCAATCGATGAGCCTTTGGAAGGTGGCTGCAGCTCCGTTCAGCCCGAAGGGCATTCGCTTAAACTCGTAAAGGCCCCACGGGGTTCCGAAGGCCATCTTGGGCTGGTCCTCTTTTCGTAAGGGAATCTGCCAATAGCCTTTGGCTAGATCCAAGGTGGAAATGAAATTGGCTTGGCCAATACGCTCCACGAGTTCGTTTACCTGTGGCATGGGGAAAGCGTCGAATTGAGTGATAGCGTTCAGTTTTCTGAAATCGACGCATAGCCTCAGGCTGCCGTCCGGCTTATCTACGGCTACCAGCGGGCTCCGCCATGGGCTGCGGGACGGGGTGATGATGCCTTGGGCCAGCATGTTGTCAATTTCATTCTTGATGGATTGGCGCTTAAAGAAGGGGATCCGCCGCCACTTCTCTCTAGCCACCTGCCCCCGTGTCGTCAGGATGGCATGTTCTACCCCGTTGGCCTTCCCCGGAGTCTCAGTGAACACGTCCTGGAATTCCGCCATGAGCCGCTGCAGCTCCCTCTGCTGGGGCGGAGAAAGGGGTGCTCCACTCTCGGGGGGTCCCTCAGTCCGGGGTTTAGGTCCCCCTTCGAGGTTGGAATCTTGGTCGTCTCTAAGCTCCCGATCTAATTCCAACAGGAGTCCTTGGGGTTCCTGCCATTCCTTTAATAAATTAATATGAAGAATCTGGGATGACCTCTGCCGGCCTTCCCTCTGAACCTCGTAGGTCACTGGGCCGGTTCGCCGGATGACTCGGGCTGGCCCTTGCCATCTGGCCTCAAATTTACTGGGATGGTTGGGCAGCATAACCAGCACCTTTTGGCCGGGCTGTAGCTCCCTTTCTTGGGTCCCTCGGTCATACCGGTGCTTTTGCTGTGTTTGAGCCTGAGCGAGATTGTCTTGAGCCGCCCGCTGGGCCCTGTGGAGGCGATCCTGGAACTCTTGCGCGTATCTGTCTACCTGCCGGCTTCCCCGCGCACTGTTCTCCCAGCTTTCTCTGACAATGTCTAATAGGCTCCGCGGCTGATGTCCGAAGACCAGCCTAAATGGGGAATAACCCGTGGAGGCTTGCGGAGCATCCCGCACCGCGAACAGTAACGGGGGCACCAGGAGATCCCATTTAGCTGGGTCTTCCTGGGCACACCGCCGGAGCATGCCTTTCAACGTCGCATTGAAACGTTCTACGAGTCCGTTCGTCTGGGGGTGGTAGATCATTGTCCGTAGGTGGGCGACGTGTAGCACCCGGCACAGGGCGGCCATCACCGCTGACATGAAGTTGGTGCCTTGATCCGTCACAATCTCCTTTGGGATCCCGGAATTGGTAACTGTTGGCCAAATCTCTCAGCTCGTCCGGCCAGGGTTGCTCGGCCTCCGCCTCCGCCAAGCCTGCCGTTAACTCCTTCCGTGGTCGGAGGGTGTCCAGGACTTCATATATCTCGGGCCAGTCTCGTCCCACAATCAAGGGGTGTAAAATATCCTCGCTTAGGCCCACCGGTAGCCACCGCGAGACCCCCGAAGGCGAACCTCCAGGAGCCGCCGCTCAAAGTACGTCCGCTGATTGTGGAGGCAGACCAGGTAGATCCCTTTACACCGGGGAGCTCGCCGCCACTCAATCAGAGAGGGCCGAACCAAAGTCTGCGCACACCCCATATCAATTACGGCTTCGAGGGGCCGCTGCCCCACCCAGGCTTTAACCCGGGGTAACGGTTGGGGGGGAATCTCCTCTCGGCCTGCCACCCCGCACTCCATCGGCTCCTCTCGAGGAACCTCCTTTTCCTTGTGGGCCCCTTTGAGGTATGCAGTCCCCTTAACAAGGGGATATTCGACCTCAGTCGGGCAGGACCTAGCCAGATGCCCTCTGCCTCCACACCGGAAGCAACTAATGTGTTTGCCCTCGTACTTCTTCTCCCCCTTGCCCCCCTTGCTTTTACGGGGGGAACTTTCCACCCGGGATTTCCCTTGGGAGGGGTGCCGCCCAGCCCGGGCCGCTGTATACTGTTCCGCCCATTGAAGTGCCTGAAGGGAGGAGGTGGGGCCGTGGCACCTTACCCATTGTTGGGTGTCGTCCTCCAAATCTGCCAGGAACTGCTCGAGTAGGATCTGGTCGCATATTTCCTCCTTCATGGCGGTATTGGGCCTCAGCCACTTCGTCAATTCATCCCTCAGGTCATGTCACAGCGCCTTAGGAGTCTTCTGCGCTTTGGCCTTGGCTCCCCTGAAGGCCTGTCTGTGCTTTTCTGGTATGATCTCTAGGCGTTGGAGAATCTCCGCTTTCACGCGATCATAATCCCCGGCCTCCACCCGTGTCAGGGCTCGGTAGGCCGCCTGGGCTGGTCCGATTAGCAGAACCCCTAATCTGCTGGCCCACCTTCCTTTATCTAGCCCTGCGGCCAATGTGGCTCTCTCGAATGATTCTAAGAAAGCCTCAACATCATCTTCTTTAGTCAAGCGAGGCATGCTCAATTCCTCTCTATACAGGCCCCCCCCTAGCCTGTCCCTGTTGGAGGATGAGCTCCTGTAAGCTCACCTGTCGTAAGGCCGTCTGTTGTTGCTGCTGCAACACCTGTGCAATGAGGTGTAGCGCTTGTGGCGCCACCTCCGGGCCCGTGGGGAGCTCCATAGTTTTCTGGTGCTCGGGTTATACGGGCCGGGTTCGGTTCCCGGCCAATGCACCAATTGTGGGGGTTGGGGGGTAGGTCACCCGGTTGTGAGTTCCCCAATTCCCCGAATGGCCCCTGGAGAGAAGGGGGTACGCGCCGGACCGCTCGTGCCGCTGTTAATCTCGCCTGCCACGACTTGATGGATCAAGGGGTTCACCCAAATGGGGCACTGACAGTCCTAAAGAAAAGGGTACCCAGGCTCCAAAGTCCAGGGGTCCTGAGGGCTCCTCCTCCCCTACACCCTCGCCCGAGCCTCCGGGATATGGGGGCCCCGTTGGGGCTCCCTTGTTGACGGACTAGTCTGGCGGGGTACCCGCCTACTGACGGACCCGTCCCGGAGTCCGCCCAGCACCTAGTGTCCCTGGTACCGGTGGCCCCTCTAGTCCAGATTTGTCCTGCCCTCAAGGGCCTGAGTCTCTAGACCCGGGGGGGGCTACAAAGTCCGCCTCCCTGCCCGCGGGTCTTCTTCCGTGGCCAACTGGCCACCAGTCGCCGGAGAAGGGCTCCTCCGGCCGAGGCTCCCTTCCCGGGTTCTTCCGTCGGAACCGCCTCCGATCCCTTCGGTACCTGCGTTCCGACGGGATGCCCCGCTGCTCCCGGCTCCGCTGCGGTCAACTCCGCTGCAGCCGGCGTCCGACGCGTGGCTCCCGGTTCCGCCGTCGCCAGCCCCGCTGTTTCCGGCTCTGCTGCTCCTGGTTCGGCACTTACCGGCTCTGCGCCTCCCGGCTTTGCTGCAGCCGGCGTCCTTTGCCTCGATCCCGGCTCCGCTGCTGCCGGTACCGCCGCCGGTGGCGCCTCCGCCGCCGGCGTCCCTCGCGCCGCGCTCGGCTCCGCTGGTCCCGGGGCAGGCTCCCGCCGGAGCCTCCGTCCTTTTCTAACCAGGGTAGGGGTGCTCCTTTTATCTGCCCGGGCCAGTCCCACACCAGCCCGGTTTACGTTCCGGGAAACTTTAAAGCCCCGGCCAGACTTCCGGGTCAAATCCCGGAAGCTGGATGGAACCCCGGGCTTTCTCGGTCGGGCCGGGTCCGCTGGGGTCCTGGCCCCCTCACAGTCGCTTACACTATGCAGCCCCAATTCGTCTTCAGAGAAGCCCCATCCAACTGAACAAAGCAAAAACAATAGAAGTTCCATCATCATATCAATATCCACATAATTCAGTAATCATTAGGATGTTGTCATGCACCAAGGCATGGACTGTTTGCCTAGTGGCTAACGTGCACCAACAGCCAGGTGTCAGAGGGAAAGTTAGGTTAAAGCCAGAAGACCAGAATCTGAATCGTAGCTGAAATAACAGGCAATGCAAGGTCAGAGAGCAAGTAAGGTCAAAACCCTGGGAGACCCAAGTTGCAAACAGTCCAAGTCATGAGGCAGAGGTCAAAGTCCAGGCAGAGTCAGCAACAGGTGATCATATCTGGAATCAGAATACAGAAGCAAAGAGACAACGAAGCATCCCAAAAGCAGCAAGAGACTAGTTCAGGCAGGTTCTACAGGAAACAGGAAGCTTTATATAGGTGGGAGGATCCTATTAGTAACCAGGAGCCCCAAATCAACCAGGGATCAAAAGTACAAGGCCTTTTCCCAGTAGGGCTCCTTTCCCTGGCACTTTACCTATGTCCATGAGCTGTGGCCTGGTGGAGGGGTGAGCGTGTGTTTGGTTCTGAGCCTTTGGTTCAGGACTGGATTCTGACAGATAGCAAGCTTTAGATCCACAAAGCAGACATCTGCTACTTCAACTAAGCTAGTAATGGAGAGCAGTAGTATGTTGGAATCTTTTAAGTGGATCAGAATGAGAGGTGGCCAAGACGTATATGAATGTGTTGACCCAAGTGATTGGGACTTGATCAGGCATGGCTAGTAAGCCACTTAATTAGCTATGTATGATTGCAAAAGTGTATGCACTCCTCAGTTCATATGTATTTCAGCTATGTGTGAATCAAGGTATATATTTAGCTCTATTAGTGACAGCTTGATCCACCACATGTGCTAGGCTCTCTAGCACCAGTTCAGTTAAGCTTGTTCTGAAATACTTTGGTAGAATAAGACCAGAGCACACAGTGAAGTTTGACGGGAGTGTGCACCATCTAAAACCAGGCTCCGTGTGCCCCGATCACCGCTACAGCCCCAGGAGGCCCCCAGGACCTCAGGTGAGGCACAAGTTAAGTGCCACTGCTATTTGTCCCCAGGGAAATGCACATTCCCACTTGTAGGAGGGTTTGTATGAGTACTGTGGATAGATGGGATCCAGTCTTTGAACCATCATTTAGAATTCATGGGTTTTGGTTCTATGACCCTTTAGAAAGAAGGGTCAGTTCTAGACCTATGTTTGGATTTTAAGTACTCCAGGGCATTTAAAGTTGCTTAGATCTAAGTGTCTGGTCTGGACTTGCATTGAATTGGGTTAATAGCCTGCATTTCTCATTCCAGTGATATCACCAGGACACCAGATTTCTAATTGAGATCAGTGGAAGTCAATCAAAGTGGGTATAAGGGGGAAATAACTACTTCAGGATTCAAGACTTTTGTATCTGAAATAGTTTTTTTTAAGAAAATGTATGGAATTCAGCTCTCCTGAAAAGCAACCTTAGAGCTATCTGGAGCAAGTTCACTGGTTCTCTGCTTCTATAGCATTTGCACCAACGTAAATGCTTCAATGTTCTTTAAACAGACTTTGAATGCAAGTTGGTTAGTGGAATGGCTTGTCAGGTAAAATGAGAGAATAATCTGGGATTACTGAAATGAGGCCTACAACTCCAGATCCTTTGGGAATTAAAAGCTAAAGAAATGTATCTCAGAGCTTTCCAGAAATAGTTTAGGTAATTAGGGGCTTAGATTTATTGAAAAAAATGAAAAATATGTCATTGTTACTGGTTCATATTTTTCTTTCTTTTGCTGGTAGAATAATGAGCCTGGTAATTTTATGTTCAAAGAGCAGGACATGTTATGCATTGTTATTCCTCTGTTCTGCCATTCTGAACATGAAGGTCTTTAGGTGAACCTCACTGGACCAAGACTGCTTTTTCTGTGTTAAATCTTGTAGCAATTAGTAGGCATTTCATGGCCCATTTCTGTCGAATAATGTAACTTGGCAAAATGGTGTCCCTGAAAAGCACTCTCCTTCTTCCAGATGTGTTGAGACTTTGAAATTAGTGGTGTGCTGCAGGCTAGAACAAAGCTAAGCCTCCCCCAAAAGTAACCCTCCTCCCACACCAACAGGGATGTGTGTATTTATCTTGTGAAAAAAATTATGTCCATCAAAAATCATTATGGCTTTCACTTGGTCCCTGAAGAAGAACTTACACCTGACCTAATGGCTATTCCTGAGTGTGTCTACATGTGCATGTTACTGCATAGTAGATTAATTTACTGTGTAGTAAAGTGTCACCATCTACACATGTGCCTCAATTAGGGCACAGTAGATCAATTTACAGTGCCATTGGATAGTTCTGTCAAACACAGGTACTACCCAACAGTGAATTTTTGTGCTTAAATGCTTGTGTAAATGATGACGTTGGGATTAGTTTACTCCAGCTCAAATTGCACCAAACTTTATTCAGTCATATTAATTGCAGCTGTAGATGCACTCCCTGTAAATGAGTCTGTGGTGGAGATAGATCAGCAGGTACCCAGGGGAAGGTTTGACATCCCAAGGCCTGAGGCAGAAAGGAAGAATTCAAATTACATCAAAAACAGTAACACCCCAAAATAGGCTAGTCCAGCATGATTCAGCATGTGAAAACAGGCAGTACTGTCTGTCCATCATCTGAGGCAAAAGCTCATTATGGTTTTAAACTCTTCACACCTTGGAGACTATCTGACTTCTTGCATTTTACCTTTAGTAGCTGATATCAAATGGAATGCTGAAGCTCTATAGACACAGCCGGAGTAGTCTATAGAATCGGGTGGTGATTCAATTCAGAGGAGATATGGCCAGATTCAGTGGCCAAACCTCCAAATCCAAATCAAATCAGGGAATCAATTAAAAGGTCTGAATTGATTCAAAGCTCTCTGACTCTTCAGAAAAGATTCAGAGAGCTTCGATGATTTGGCTGCAGCAGGGAGCTGCAGTGGGACTCGGAGCTGGTAAGTAGGGGGCGGGGGAGGGGGAGCTGGGGAAGGAGGGAGGGGACCATGGGGGTACCCCTGCCAGGCTCCATCTCCCACCCAATCCCCCAGCCCCCTGACCCCAGCCTGTTCCCTCAGCCCCACATGGCTGCCCTGTCCGCCCCGGCTCCTGGTACTTTAAATAAAAGTGCCAGTGCTCACCTGGTGCTGCCAAATGGGGGGTGATTCCTGATGCCCTCCACTGCTACACACTGTTTGGGAGACTCTGCATGATCCACCCAACCCTCCATCTTCCTCCCCCAGCCCCACCATGGCTGCCCCACCAGCCACAGCTCCGGCCCTTTAAGAAGAAAAAAAAATGAGAAGAGCCCCAGGACTCACCACTTCTGCAGTGGCCTCGGGGCTTTGGGGGGCTCATGCAGAGCTGCCCACATGGTGTGGGGATCACCCCCAACTGGCAGGAATGGTGAGTGCGGGGTTTTTCTGTGTTTTTTTCCTTAAAGGGCTGGAACCACAGTGGGCAGGGCAGCCACAGGGGGGCTGTGTCAATGGCGGGGAGGGGCAAGGGCTCATGCAGTGTTTCCCATGTGGTGTGGGGCAGTGGGGAGCAGTAGGGATTGCTTTCCCTGCCTGGCAGCACCGGGTGAGTTGGGGCTTTCCCCCCCACAAATGCTGCAGGGAGTTGGGGGGGGCAGGCAGCCATTGCCGGGCTGGGAGAGGGGAAGGGGATGGGCCTGGGTGATTTGGAGATTCAGAAACACGGCAGCAGCCGAATCTCCAAATCAGATTCGGCCAAATCGATTCGGGACAGCAATTCAAATCCCCTGAATAGGCCAAATCCAAATCTGAAGCAAATACTAGCCGCTTCGCACAGGCCTACTGAGTAGTATGTTGAACAGTTTGGGAGGGTGGGTATTTTCTGATAGCTTGTATGAGGGTGAGTAGTCTGGGAGGTATACACGTATGTGGGCAGGGCTGGGGAGGAGCTACCAATACCTCAATATTATATGGCACTTATAGAATAAACCCACTCCTACATTTGGACCCATTTTGAAAGAGGAGCATTTCAAAAGGGCAGCAATTATTATTTTCTAATTGTTATGCGTGGCCCAGACAAGATTTATACCAGTATAGTAAAACCATTCCTAATTTTACCTTGGATGAAGCAGTGTTAAAGTTAGGGAGGTTTTGCTCCATTTCTATTGTTCCCAGTTTGTTTACAAGTAACAATTAGAGCATAACAAGTGCTGCCCTTTCCAAATGTTCCCTATTTGAAATGGCTCCAAATGTACATGCATCTATACCCTTGGAAATGCTAACAGATCACTAGATCTGTTAAAAAAGCCCAACCTGACAGAATACTTGGTTATATAAGCAGGTATGTCTAGCAAACAAAGGGAAGTGATTCTACTACTCTATTCAGCACTGATGCATCTTCACCTGGAGTGCTGTGTCCAGTTTTGGGCCCCAATCTTAAAAGATAGTTTGAAGAGTCCAGCAGAAAGTGACAAAAATGATTTGAGGCTTGGGAAAAGTGATTTATGCAGAAAGGCTGAAAGAACTAGGATTATTTAGTCTGGAGAAGAGAAGACTGAGCCGGGGATGTGAGAACAGTCTTCCAGTACCTGAAGGGCACTTATAAAGTACATAAGGCGTGTGCATCAGGAACTGGGGGAATGCTTGTTCACCAAAGCACCTCAAGGGATGACAAGGTCCAATGGTCACAAACTCCTGCAAGACTGTTTTAGGCTGGACATAAGGAAAAACTTCTTTACTGTTCAAGCCCCCAAGGCCTGGAACAGACTCCCCTTAGAGGTGGTGCAAGCACCTACTCTGGACACTTTTAAGAAACATTTGAGTGTTTATCTTGTTGGGATCCTTTGACCCTAACTGACTTCCTGCCCCTTGGGCAGGGAGCTGGACCCAATGATCTTACAAGGTCCCATCCAGCCGTAATGTATATGAAATCTATGAAAGTGGATGAAGATAGATTTTGTTCTGTTGCTGTAGGAGACAGTACTAGAAGCAACGGCCTCAAACTGCAGCAGAGGAAATTTTAGTTGGAGATTAGACAAACTTTCTGACTATAAGTGTGGTCAATCACTGGAACAGGTTGCCTAGAGAAGTTGGGACATCTCCATCCCCGGAAATGTTCAAGAGCGGATTAGACACTTGGCTGGGATGGTTTAGCCAGGGATGATCCTGCCTTCAGCAGGGGTCTGAACTTGGTGAACTTGTGAGGCCCCTTCCAGCCCAACTTTCCTATGACCCTAGATCTTTTCTAGAAAAAGCCTATAAAATTGGACCTTTAGAGGCCTTTTTATATAAATCGTAAATGAACCTGTATAATTCTGTCATCAGAATGTAATTACCTGTGAAATTCAGGATGTTAGTTAAAACCCAGTGATGGATAATATAGGCATATAGGGCACATCCAGACAAGTGTGGATGTTTGTTTCCCAGGGACACGTAGCGGTGCACCGCAGCTACTTGTCCCAAGGGAATGCCCATGCCATGCATGCTTTGGCACGCAGCAGGTTACCCCAGGTAGGGGAGGAGAGGCTGGGGCCAGTACTGTGTTGGCCCCAGCAGCCTTACCTGGGATCCTGGGGGCCTCCCAGGGCTGTAGCAGCAGTGATTCTGCCCCACAGAGCCCAGCTCCACTTTTGAGCCCCGCATGCATGGGCGGCACACCCTTGCAGAGTGGAGAACATCTAAATGTGCGGTATGTGGTACCTGCCCAGAACTGCCCAAGACCTGGCAGGGCCAAACAGCTCAGTACTGAGGAAATGCCTAAGCCCAGCGAGGCACTAGCAATTCGGTGTTCCTTTGCTGATGTCCCCTAAGGAGCTTCATCTAGGAGGCATTCTCAGGTAGGCACAGACTCCACGAAATTCAGGTGTGGCCACCACTTAAAACTGGTCTAAGGACTAAAGGCTAAAGTAGAATATTTAGAGCATCTAGGATACGGGAGATCAAGGTTTAATTTTTTTCTTCTGTTTGAGGGGATTCAAATGCACATATTCTACCTCCCAGGAGAGTGCCCTAATAACCAGTCACTAGGCTGATGGAGTAAACCCTCCACCTTCTCTCTCTGAGGTGTAGCACCATGCAAGAAAACAAACCAAAAAAAAGCGGGGGGAGAGCACAAGCTGGAGTATGGCTTGGTAGCCTACTGGTAAGCGTACTGAGCTTAGAGGGAAAGTCCTAGGTCCCAGTCCCCATACCTGTATTTTACATTAAACTGTCACTGGACAAAATAAGTCACCTCCTGATTTGGCAGCTATCTTGAAAAAAAAAAAGAGTGGGGCCTGATCAGGTCTTAAGGACGTCGGCACCTCCTTTCAGGAAGGAGAGGACTTCACTGAAGTTCTGACTCGGGTGTCTCAGTATCACCCCTCTTATCAGCATTTCCTACTGACTAGCTCTAGACAGTCCCCTCCACCCCCCCGCACGTTTTCAGGTGATTCCCTGCTCTGTGTTGGATCCCATTCTCAGGCACCCAACTCTCCTCTTCATGTAGACCAGGCTTAGGACTCTGGATTTCCATCTAGGTCCACACCTAAAAGCAGGTCAATGCAGTGTTCAGCTCTTAAACACCCAGCTGCTTTATTATTAGGTCTGGACAAACAACCATGGAAATCTAAGACTCAGAGGAGCAGCTTTCTCAGGTTCTCAAGGGGACATAAGCTGCAGCAGCTGGATCCAAATAAGAGGAGAAGGTATAAAAAGGCAAACTGCGTTCAAGCTGGCTTTTGTTCTGCAGAGAAGCAGTTCTCAAGTTTGCTAATAGGAAGGGGGCTGGGTATCTGACTTGACTTAGTTCATTCTTATGAGCCTTATTTTTTGAGGTAGGAATACAAAGGGTTGAAAGGCTTTTTAAAAGAAATTGCTACTAAATAATGTTAGGTTCTCTAAGAGTCAACTAACCTTTTCCTCACCCCCAACCTGACTTTTCTTAGGATTTAGATGATTTCTAGATTGAAACAAAGGGACATCTTTTTTGTTTTGCTTTTTCAAGGGAGAGCAGGGGTTGTTATTTTGTTTTGTTAAATCTCAATAGGTTTTTAAAGGGGAAATAATTATAGCAATTGGAAATTTATCGTGGAACTTTTCATTAGAGGTGATAGATGTTTAATTTCTAGTCACAAAAGGTTAACCGTCTCAAGGTGTGGGTGAAGTTATGGCCAGGTGAAAGTAATAGACTCTCTTGAACATTCTCATTTGTAGAAGTATTTTTGGAGATTTGGTTTGAGAAGACCCTACTTCTCCTGTACAGATTCAAATCTTTCTATTAACTACTGAAGTTCCTGTTGCTTGAAAGCAAGCATGACTTGAATTTGAGTTTGATCCATGCTTTCTGACCTGTGTAAGAGCAGTGTGGGGGGATAGTTCACTATAATCAGATGACCCAATTTTGAGGTTTGCTCTATTAAATGAACTTGCTGTGAAGCTTGGAGTTGATTGCACCTGGTACTTGAAAGAGCACTGGACAAATTTTCTGGATAGATCAAAAAAACTAAAAAGTAGTGACTTTGAACACAGCTTATTTACTCAAGGGTTTTTAGTGAGCACTTGGCTGGAGTGGCCATTGCTTGGGCCATGGGAATCAAAAATGGACTTCCCTGCCCAAATATTGCAGGATTTAAGTCTGCAGCCCAAAGCCTAAGCTAAGGGGAATGTAGCCAGGATTTCCAGTAACAAAATCAATGCAGAAGAACATCACAAAACAGATTGCAAAACCAATGTGTGCATTCTGGCACTTTATGAATGTTCTTACTGGAACACCCCAAAAAAACCTCAGGGCACATAGAGCATTTATAAACTAGGCAAAAGTCTACAGCTGGCTTACTTTTACTATGAAAAAGGCTCTGTGGCCACTAGAGGGTGTTTTGGTTGCAAAACTGTAATTTAAAAAAACACTAGAATTTAATTTAGAGGCTGGTATTTTGTTTTGCTCAGAAATTAATTTACAGTGGCTCAATTCTATAACGTGCTATTCTTAGACAAGAAAATTCATCATTCAGCCAAAATAGCCAGCCTGCGGGTGACTGTCAACAACAGATAATTTACTTCATCTGTCTTGAGCTCACTTCCTTATTGTTAAAACATTTGTTTCTTCAGGGCAGCATTCAGGGAGGCCTATGCAGGGCAAAGTATTTAAATAATAGACATAAACATTTACAGAACTAGTTTCTAGTATCAGCCCAGAGCAAAAGAAGCCTGATGCTTTCAGTATATACACCCCTGACAAAGGAGCACAGTGGCCTTGCATACCTATTCAAAGATGAGATGACTCCTGACTGAGAACATAATTCCAGCTTCCCCTGCAACAATCGCTCCCTGACTTGATGAGTTCGGAGGGTAGCTAGTTTGGTGCTCCAAGGGAATTCTGGCTGAGTTGGAACACTCCAGCTGATGAAGCTCTGTACCTTTTAAATAAGTTTTACAGCAAAAGGCACCCCAAATTATATTGGTCACATTAGCATCTCTTTACTTACCCTTGACTTCCAACAAGAGGCAACAGAAGTTTCTTCCATAAATTTTCTTTTATGAAAGTGTAATCTCCCAGAGTGTGGAGGCCCCCTGCATCTGCAGTTGTGCAACTCCAAATGAGAGCCCTAAGTAGTAGCAATCAATTTTCTAGCCAAGAACCTACTGACTGCACTCAGGTGGAGAAATTGTGCCCCTTTTCCAGGCATGGAAGGCCTCATTGACTTGGATCAGGGCTTGGATTTGGATCGGGACTTTAGAGCATGTCCAGGGTTTGGGGAACTGGTTTTCTTGGATTTCCCATGTGGAAAAGTTTATTAGTACATGGCAGCCTGAAAGCAAAAAAGGAGTGTTCATGTCTAGGAAAAAGATTTATAAGGCATTTTCTAGCTATGTATAACACTAATAAGAACTTTAAGATCAATGAACCTTCTCCCCTGGTTTCAAAACAACAATATTATATAATCCCATATATACATTTATGTAGTTCCATCTTATTTCAACGAAGGCAGGCAAGTGAAGGTGGAATGTTAAATTACTTATGAAAAAAGAAGAAATACATTGTTCTCTGTTCCATTTTGTTCCTTTCTGTTCTATGTTCACCAAACATGGATTCACTTAGGGCCCTACTTAATTCCTGCATCAAAGAACAATAGGTGGGATTAAAATTGCAAATGCAATCAGTGAATTATTAAAGGTAGATAAATTGCGGGAGGGTGTACCCAACTGCATTACTGTGCTGGTCATTGTGAGAGGGGAGACAGGAGCCCCCCCAGCATGGCCCAGACCCCTAACCAAAGCACCCCAGCACCCACCATAGCAGCTGAGATGGGTGGCAGCAGAGAGGAGACTGGAGCACAGATGCTGGCACAGATGCAGGCTTGGCAGTTTCAGAGCTGTCTGAGCCTGTGTATCAGGGACAGCTGGGGGTGTGGCCTCCGAGGGGCATGGGCTGCTCAAAAGGCAGCCAGAGAAACAGCTGGAGAGGAGTGACAGAGAGAGAGATGGAGCGCCAGCCAGGAGACGCTGGCTTAGGAGCCAGGAGGCTCCAGCTCTAGCCCCAGCTTTCCAGTGGAGGAGGAGGCAGCTGGTCACCAGGAGACCAGTGAGGCAGGAGGCAGGTTCGGGGGTCAGCAGGAGCCAAGGAGCCCTGCTAGAGAGCAGCGATCAGGTTGGATGCTGCTGGGGAAGTGCAAGGCTCCAACTAGGAGCCCTGGAACTGGGACTCAGGGCAGACCCTCAAGTCCACAATCATCCTTGGACAGCTCTGACAGGGGCAGAGCATGGGGAACTACAAGCCCCAAAAAAGGGGAGAAGAGTGACGCCGGCAAGAGGGACCAAGACGACAGGACTCCAGGTCAGCCGGGCTCCAGGGTGGGGACACTGGAGAAACTGGTTAGGGACGGGGCACAGAGGAGGTCCTAGTACCCCTGCCTGCTAAAGGGGGAGAAGACGGACAAGCTCCTAGGACTGGGAGAGAAAGGAGCCCCAAGAAAGAGAAAGGCAGACTCAGGAGCTCCACTGGCAGGTGATGGCATTTTTCTGTTGAATAGTGGATGACCCCAGCAGGGGCAAGTTTATTTTCCTGGAAGAGGGGGAAATCATCCCAAAAACCAGGGGTGGCCCCCTTAAGGGTCACAGTCCAGAAGACCCAGCCCTGGCAAGGTGGGCAGCGTGGGGAATATCTGCAGGAAGCAGCATCAACCCAGGCCGAAGGCATGGTAAGGGTGGGGTAAAGGGGTGGTTTTGGAGTCCTATGAAGACAACCCCAGGGTTGAGACACCTCCGGGCCCCAACCGAGAACTGCCTCCCCAACTGATAACAACAAAGACATGGAAAGCAAGAAAAAGGGGCAGCGCCCAGACCATCTAGGTGGCACTGGAATAGAGTGTCACCCTGACGTCGCTGGGAGGCAGGGCACCGACAAAGAGGTCCCCAAAGCCTTACAGTACCTACCAGAGACAGTCACCATGGGTGGTTCTCCACTGACCATGTGTAAGCCACAGTGTAGGGAACATAGAATCATAGAGTCAATGAGTTGGGAGGGACCTAGACAGATCACTGAGTCCAACCCCCTGCCATGGGCAGGAAAGAGCACAGGGGGTGGGAGGGGTCATAAGACCCCAGCCAGGTGCCTAACCAGTCTCCTCTTGAAGATCTCCAGGGAAGGTGAGAGCCCCACCTCTCTGGGAAGCCTATTCCAGGCTCTGGCCACCCTTACCGTGAAGTAGTTCTTCCTAATATCTAACCTAAACCTATCCTCCTCATCTTGTGGACATTGTTCCTGGTGACCCCAAGGGGAGCCCTGGTGAACAGACTTTCCCTGAATCCCCACTGGTGGCCCCTGATAAGGTTGTAGGCAACCACAAGATCCCCCCTCAGTCTCCTCTTGCAGAGACTGAAGAGATTCAGGTCCCTCAGCCTCTCCTCATAGGGCTGCCCATGGAGGCCCTCAACCATACAAGTGGCCTCCTCTGAACCCTCTCCAGGTTCTCCACGTCCCTTTTGAAGTGCGGCGCCCAGAACTGGACACAGGACTCCAGCTGCAGCCTGACCAGCACCACGTAGAGGGGGAGCAAGACCTCTTTGGACCTGTTAGTGATGCCCCTGTTGATGCATGACAGGGTGCGGTTGGCTCTGCCTACTGCTTCGTTGCATTGGCGACTCATGTTCGTCCTGGAGTCAACATATTTGGGTGATAGTAGGTTGAGAGGAAGCTAAGGCCATCAAACATGTCATTATGGTTCCTTGCCCACTGACAGTACTTGGGCAAGACTCATTGGAGCAGTCCTCTGGGCTGCTCTTCCTACCAGCTTCAAATCAAACACCTTGAAACATGTTTTATTAATGTCTGTGGCTTGCTTTTTACCTACCCTTCCTTGTGGCTTGAAGCTATCCTTGTTATTGCCTTGCCCCAGTTTGTACTCCAGGGCCACGTCCAGATGAGCACAGTCATGTGATATGTGGCACCACAGAAATGTCTGTGGCACTGCATACCACATATTCAGTTGTTCTCCATGCTGCAAGGGAGAAAAACTGTAAGGGAGTGTGGGGACTTTTTTTTTTTGATATCTGGGGGTCAAAAAAAACGACTGGAAAAAAAAAAGCAGAGCAGTGCACACAGGCA
The DNA here is from genome assembly GCF_052110815.1 of Crocodylus siamensis. Classification (NCBI taxonomy): domain Eukaryota; kingdom Metazoa; phylum Chordata; order Crocodylia; family Crocodylidae; genus Crocodylus; species Crocodylus siamensis. The sequence goes on along the minus strand of NC_143404.1, from coordinate 16,759,572 downwards.
GCGTGTGCCACTCAAAATTGGAGCCTGGCCACCTGGAGCCACGCTTCGGCTGCCAGCCAAGCTCTGCATGTCAGGATCACCACTGCTGCAGCCCCAGGAAGCTCCCAGAAACCCAAGTAAAGTTCCTGGGGCCAGGCCAGTGCTGTCCGCCGGAGCACATGTGGCACAGGCATTACCTGGGGACAACTAGCAGTGGCACAGGGTGTGCCGTCACTAGCTGTCCCTGAGGAACCAAATGTCCATGCACGCATGTGTGGATGTGGCCCAAAAGACACAGCATGCATCTGATCCCTTCCAGTGTTTTTGGTCAGGCAGTCCTCTCTGCTCTTCCCTCGCCTGAAGATGAATAGTACAGTGACCAAAGGAGCAGTCAGGGCAACACGAGTCATTATGGCAGCAGAGCTATCTGTGAAAATGTTGAGGATTCAATACTGCAAGTTGCCCCTTCCTCCTGCCTAGGACTAAAAATCAATTAATACCTACACTAGAGTCCTAGGGGGAAAGTAGTAGTGCCTCACCCTTTTAGAACGTATAATCTTGTGTCTGCAAAGCTTGTACCTGTTTTTAGCATAGTATCAAGAAAGGGTGTAGTACTTGTCCCTGAAAGTCCTTTAATGTAGATGTCTGTACTCTGCTGTGTGCTGCACTTCATTTTGTGGGTGCAGAAAAAGCTGATGAGAAGTTCTGGGAGTCAAATTGTTCCCACGCATGGGGAAGGCAAACCCTCTGCTCCTCTGAAATTATACTCTGTATCCTCCATTACAGATGAAGTTCATCATAAATAGCAGTAGGTGGCACCAGCAGGACTTTGCAGAATAGTCTTTAAATATATGTATAGCACTTCTAATGCTTGTAACTCCCCAAATATTTTACATGCTTATCCACAGATTTTATATATACACACAGATTATATATAGAGAGAGGTATGGGAGAGAAATGCACATCACCACCCATCAGTGGAGTGAAGTCATCGAAATCACCACTTAGGGTAGGATACAATCCCATTTAGGAAAGTAAAATAGAATTACAGATTTAGGATGGGACAGAATTGAAAATATACCAAATCCCAGTCAAATTGCAGGAGGAATTTAGGTAGACACTGTTCTTATATTAACAATTCTCTCAGACAGCTTGGTTCAACATGAAGTTTCTTGTTATCTGTCTGTGGTAATACTCTGGGGGTTGCACACATTCACATCCGCATAGAATAAACCTTTTCAAAAGCAAATAGAAATGATTAATGATCACAAGCTATCAGAACCTGTTAGGAGTCTCATTTGGAAGCGAATGTAATAACTTGTAAGACCATCTCCAGTTGATTATGAATTAAGGAATGTCAAAGCCAATAAGGGTGTTGCCTGCTCAGGATCCTGCATCTGAAAATGCAGTCTTTTCACTTAGGTCAGTCAAGCTAAAGCATTTTTTGAGGAGCAATGTGTTAGCTATACAACAAGATCAAAAGTGTCTCTACTTTAGATGGAACCACAATAATTAACTAAGATGTATTTCTGATACTGTCTTGCCACTCTTTCTGTAGTCATTCATGGTATACATTCCACAGGAAAAATACAAAACAGGCTTTGGAAGGAAGTCTAAAAGGGTAGTCTTAAAATCTTTTTTAATAGCTCCTGTTACTCTTTGTTTCACTATGTACTTGTAAGTTTAGCATAGTCCCCTGAACTTCACATTTGAAGGTTGCTTCATCAATTAAAGCAATTTACTCCAGGGGTTGGACATTGTATCCCAGACCAGAACTTTCATTACATCACTTTTAGTTGATGAATAACTTTGCACTGAAAGTGTTGCAGAAATATTCGAGAAGAATAAAAATCTATTAGTATGCACAAGAAAAACACTTCAGAAGAAAGAGAGTGTATAGGGAAAGATTCTGTCTTTTTAATATCTATATAACAAAGGTGCTTTCAGAAGGAATTGCAAATGAGACACACTTCTTTAGAGGAAATTTGCATATCATTAGCCTGTAGGTTCATTGGGTTTTTTTCTAAGGTAAGGTGGAAGAGTTCGCTTTTTGTTTGAAAAATGACAATGCATTCAAAATGCACCAAAATCTTTCAGTGATAGAGGAAGCCTGTTATTTTTTCTATATTTCTTGCTAGCTGCCATCAGATGTGATAAAGGGAACTGAAACTTTAAAGACAAATGATAGAAATTTGATAGTCCACTCTAAATTTATTTCCTTAGATTCCTATGCAAGGGTTTATTTTTAAAGTGAGAAAAAGATTTTCCCTTGTGTGTCTTTCTCTTTTCAATTACCAGTTTAAAATGTTGCATCAACCTGAGCAGAAACTGTTTTTAGGTAGCTAAAATCTTCATCTTTGTAAAGCTGCAGTATGATAAGATTTTACAAAGCTTTTCACTGGGCTGGAAAGGAGTACTCAATGGCTGCTCCACTCCAATCCACATGAGAGAACTTTTTACCACAGTTACATAATTTTTGCAGAGAAGTGGTTAGCGATGCAACCATCTGCAGTTGAATACGAATGAAGGAGTGTCAGAACTGAAACGGGTGTTGTCTACTCAGGATCCTACATCTGAAAATGCAGTCTTCACATGTAGGTTAGTTTTTGAGGTGATGTGTTAGCTGTAATAACAAAGTCAAAAGTGACTCTACGTGAGAGAAAGGCAGTCCTTGCCACAAGGATCTTATGAACTATAAACCAGATAACGGAGTTGTATGAAGACATCCAGATGAGTAACTTGGCGTAGATTTCTTTTTTAATATGCTGATATTTGTGGGCTCAGGAAAAGACGGATTGTGGGCTCAGGGAACCTTTAGGAGGGATTTGAATGAGTATATTTTGGAGAATTAATGCACTGGAACTAGAATAGCAAGGACTTAGCAGCATAGATCATTTGTGAGGACTGAGCCCTGACCTTCTGCATTGTGAAAGCTGGAGCGTTTACTGCTTGAACAAGAGGAATTACTATCAATATAGGATCATGGTATATATGGCACAGAAGGTGATATAACAAACTGCTCCCTTGTGACATAATGTACACAGACATAAGAAGTGTCATTTGAACGAGGTGGCAAAAGTGAGAATTACGGACTTGTTACATGGTAATTTTGGGTGGCTCTTGGGAGCTCTTAACCCCTGGATTGTGCATGCATTAACCCCTGAAAGTGGCTTAAAGCACTTGTTATGCAGCTCAAAGTTACAGCACTCCAGGGCAGGATTATCTCCCCTGTTCCATTAAGGGGTGCCCACTCCCCACAGATGTGCCACCCAAATTGAAGATGTAACTGCTCCAAGGTAGCACTAAGCTGATCAACCTCGGTGTGGCTCACAGTAAAGTGTAACAAGGTCCTTAAATGTAAGGGGGTTGGGCTGGAATGAAGGAGCAAAGAGAAAAAAAAGAGAAGGGGCAATATGTGATCAAATTCTGATAGATAAATTGAAAGCACATGACATGTGGAGAGTCTGAATTTGATAGAGAATGAGGGATTCAAAAAGTACTGTGAATGATGGTTAAGGACAGATAGAAATCATTTCAGTTGGACTAAAATCGGGAATCGATGGCCTTTAATTCTTTGCTATTCCTTTAGGCTTTGTTGGGGGGGGTTTTGTCCCAGGATCATCTAATGAAGCTTGTGCTTCTCTCCCAGAGGCCTGAGGAAGAGTGCTGTGATACCAAAAGCTTGCCTATATCTATCCCAACTATGCACTTGGTTCAACAAAAGGCACAGAAATTCTTGCCTCTAATCAAGACAGTCATGGGAATATGTTCAAGTAGGAGCAGTATCGGATGTTACTTGTATTGTGCCATTTCTCCAGAAATATCTGGCTTAGTAATATATCTTTGATTAAAGTTCTTGATAATTTGGGTTATCTGGATGTAACACTAACTGGATACAGTTGGAATTCAGGCCCATGCGAGTTCTTTTTCAGCTTTTAATAGTTTAATTTTTATTTGGAAATCTTCCTGGCTTGTTCTGATCTCACATATACCAGAGAAAATCATTGCATTTATTAGGGTTACAATGAATCAACACTACTGAAAGATCTGACTGAGTCTGTTGGGGATGTCTTGCAACTATTGTATTTATTAAAGGGAAAAAAAAGAAATCTAGACTCTCCACAGAGCTGCAGTGACTCATTTCTCCCCAGGCCCAGGAAGCAGGGATATACAAAGGCAGAATTTTTATCCTCAATGTCCATTGCACCAAAATAAATATTCCTTCCTCCCATTCAGAAAGTCTGCATTACAAGCCTATAATTTCTGTACAAAGACGTCATTGGCATCAATGGGATTTTGCTGTTGATTTCAAGATGTGCAGAGCTGAGTTCTGAAGATTTTTTCCTTGTTTAACTATATCAATTAATAACCGATTTGTTTCACAATTCATTTCACAGCCATATTCACAAATCCAGAGAAGAACTTAAATAATCTTCTGGATATTAGCAGATTGCCTTGTATCTTATATCACTTCCTTTGAGCTAATGCTGCATAACCTATAGGACTGTTTGTGATCTAAGAGATTGCTTGAGTCATATAATTAAATATGGAAAACATCTGTCTTTGGAAGTGTCTAGCAACAATCTGAGCATCTGGAAAATATTGGAAAAGAAGCTAATTAAATATGTCAACTTACAAATTGTTATAACAGGAAGCATTTAGGAATAGCAGCTAATTGAGATTTAATTTCTTGGGCCTCTTGTCTTTGTATTCTGGATATCACTTTGGAAAAGGTTAGGCAATATGCTCTTCCAAATTAAACTAAGTAAACAAAAGACAGACTGAGAGCCTTGTTACCAAATGCAGCTTTCCCACCCTTGGGATGAGAGACACTTTCACAGCCAATTCTCCTCATATTCAGACTGCTTACAAATTAAATGTGAGTTTGCAATGTACTTCTAATTCATTTGCTAGTATCATAGACAAAACATTATTAATATATTTTAATCAGTGTTTCCCAACCTTTTCCAGCCCAAGGCACACTTGCATTAATAAAAATTTTCTGTGGCACACTTGTTAAGGCATTCCCCATCCTCATACGTATTGTAGCTCATCGCCATGGCAAAATCCCATGGCACACCTGAACATTTTTGTGCCATGGCACGCTGGCTGGCAAAAGTCATTTTAAGTAATGTTTATCTGTTGTCTCTAGCTGGTCAACAGGTTGTCGCATCCTGAGAAATTATGATCCAGCCTCAGTCATTTACATGTTATTTAGACGGCACCAGAGGTTGTCAACCAATGTGGTGCAAGAACCTACCAGGGTTCACAAACTCCAGTGCCACCACTGTCACAGGGTGAAATTGTCCCACGTGCCTTGGTTTTCAGGAGTCACATGGCATCCAACTGAGGGAGCTGCAGTAGAGGCAGCATGTCTTATTTACATTACATTTGTATTAGAGTGATATTGTAGACATGATGGTGGTGAGAGAGACAAGGATTACTTAGGGTGATATGCTTTATACAGGCAGGCATGCTGCTTCTGCTTTAGCTCGTTTTGGTTTGGCTTATGCTGAGAAGTGGCTAAAGCAGAAGTGGTGCACCTGCCTATGTAATGTAATACATTACATACACACCACCTCTGCTGCTGCTTCTCAGATAGGATTCATGTCCTACCTGAAAACCAAGGCACCTGATGCAATTTCATCCTATGGTAGCAGCTGTCTGGACACCGATGTTGCTGCCACCCAGTAGAACTGCCTCTCCATTTTCAGGAGACACACTGGAGCTGAACAAAAAGCAATGAAAAACAACCACCAACAACTGACCAACCAACCAACCAACCAACCAACCAACTCTAAAGCCCTAGCAGAAGAAGATGTCCCATTGCACTTGTCTCATCCTCCCCTCCAAATGAAGCAACAAGCACGATAAGTTCATACTCATTGCTTAATGCATAACTGGAAGGTGCCTAAATACTAAAAATTAATAGCCCCAGGTCTAGTACCTATATAAATAACTCTGTCTGCTATTTTGTGCCCACTTCCCTTCTTACGTTTCTTGGTGCGTTATTGGGAATTTACAATGATGTAGTTTTTACTTTGTTTTAACGTTGTTCAGGAGCTCAGTGAAAATTATGTTTTTTGTCATGCTGAGTGGTACCCCTTAGTCCCAGTGCGTTTGGACGTCAAAGCTCTGTAATGTTTTTCACACAGAGGGGGAGATATGACATTACGAAGCTGCTTTGAAAACTTCCTTTTACAATTAAGCCTATAATGAGTAAGGTTTTCCCTGGTGTTTATTGCGTATGTGCTGTGAATAATTCACTTTCTGACTCTTAATAAATCAGCAGAACATTTACACAGAGCAAAACAATATTTGTGCACCTGACTATTCTTCCCACCAAAGAAAAGAATGAAAAACATCAACTAAAGTGCAAACCCTATCTAAGTGTAAGTTGTTAAGTGTAGAGATTCACTGTAGGGAGAGAGGAATGGCCTTCTCTTGTAAAGAGAAGAGGTGGTGCTGCCAGACTTTTAACAGCAACTATTCAAACAATGATTATTATTTGACAACTTTTCTATACTGGGTACAGTTGCTTTCCAATAGCCACTGATGATGTATAGGATCATATGTATACTGAATCATCAAGTAGGGCTGGCTTACGCTTAGTGTGTGATGGATCCAAGTAAAAACATACCCACAGCCTGCTTCCCTCTCCCAGAAGTGATGAGTATCATAACCTTGGGTGTTCGACTTCCCATGTTGTTTTTTTGAGAGAATTTGACCAAGAGGCAGAAAGAATTCAATACCAGAGAAGGTTAAATGATTCTAAAAAGAAATTACTGGTAAAGCTTAACTTGAAATGCAGACTGGATTTAAAGTCCTGGTATTTTTGAAACTGGCACAAGTGTGTGGAAACCAGTGAAATGCAACAAAGTTTTTGAAGAACTGCTCTGTGATATTCAGGTTGGCTACAGCAGGTGTCCAAGCTGATACTGAATTCAGAGACAGAAGATTCAGAAATTCCAAACTATGCTTTTCTATACCTTCTTGCCAAATAATCTGTCTTACTAGTAGATAAACCTGTGGATGCTTGTGCTGAATAAATGCACGAGATTCTTTTTTATGAAAAGTACCTAACATTTCTAAGGGGCCACAAGTGCTTTAAGATTAGTTTCTGTTACTTTTTTCAAGGTCTTCATTTCTGTGTGAACCAGCATGATTTCCTCTGTCTACCTTGAAGTGCTCTTTTGGACTCTTTCAGGCTTTATGAGTTAAGTAGCTGGTAATAAATGTATCCAAAATTCTGAATAAAATTAATGTAAGAATTTAGAAAAGTGCCTGTAATATTTTGAGGGCATGAAATAGGTCAGTAAGCACCATGGCTGTGCCTGCAGACCATGAATTCATATGTTGATATGACCAACCAACACTTGCAAATTACTGCATACGCTGAAACAGCAGCCAGGGTTCGATGTCTGCCCCACGTCAGGTTCACCAGGAGCAGTGAAGGTCATAACAGCCAAGTATGAAACCTAAGCACTTGGTCTTCTGAAAGTTTGGGCCACATCCAAAGTTTGGATGTTAACGAGAAGACATACTCCTGGAAATATGTCCAATTCCTCTGTTAAATATTACTTTCATTTAACAGGTCTGCCATATTCTTTACCAAACATGCCGGTCAAGATTGGAGAACAGCTAACTAGAATAAATCTAGACTACCTTTCTAAGTAGGCATATTATGTAAAAATAAATATATTCCAGCAAAGTTCAGTCTGGTTTTATATTTTTCCCTCTGTCTTGAGCTGCTTATTTGAAACTACTGCTTTTTCATTTTGATGTGCTCCCTCCATTATTCCAGGATATTATTCACTAGATAGAACTGAGAGGAATTGACTCAGCCTTGTCTTGGTTTATGATCGCACATTATCCAATACATAGCAGAAAAAATGTCTATTTTCTCTCAAGTGAAGTGATGAAGACTTTTCCTATAAACATAGTTTCTTTTTAGCAGGATAACTTGAATCCACTCCTATTTGCCTATCTGGTATAAAGAGCTTTTGAACTTACTGTATAAAACCAATACTTCATTTGCCAGTAGCTCATTCTTATGTCATGTGCTAGGTGCCTAGACATTAATCCTTACCAGTCAAGTAGGACAAAGCCTGCCATAGTATTTGGGATGAAATTGGGATGACATTTTAAGGTTAAGAGCAAGTGACTACCACTATCACTGACTCACTAAGAAAGTTTGGGCAAGATTCTAAATCTCTCTTGCCAACATTTCTACTCTGAACAACGGATTAATGACATTTATCTTCCTAGGTGCCATGAATCTGTTTTTCCACTGCACCACCCCAAAATCTCATGCAAGTCAACAGGATGCTCATTTCTGGAGATAAGCTGAATATAGGCTGTGCTGGTTGCTGCCTGGGGCTGGGAGGTAAGTTTTCTCCCTCTGCTGCTACGTGTCAGGTTTGGGGGGGGGTGTTGTTTGGGGGTTTTTTAGAAGTTTTTCTCAGAGGTATTGTGTATTGGCTGCAGCCAAAGCTGGGGATTTTGACTGGGGTGTGCCAGTGCTCCTGCTGGGACTTAAACCTGGAGTTTCCTGGCTAGAGGGTCTTGTTCCTCTACTCAGGGTCAGATCCATCACCATATCTGAGGTCAAGAAGGAATTTTACCCCATTGTGAGATTGATATAGACTGTGGAGGTTTTTGCTTTTCTCTGCAGCAGGGGGCATGGCCTCTTGCTGGGGTCTCTCAAGCATATTTTAACAACCTTTGCAGCAGCAGGACCACTGTGGTCTCCCTATTTTACCTGTGGCAGTTTAGAGTGTTATGTCTTGGATGTTATGTCAGAGTTGACTGTGTAGTTTGTCTAAGATGGTTAGACAATAGATTTGTATAGGCTGGTTTGGATAAAGATGATCCTGGCTCAGACAGGAGATTGTACTGGATGGCCTCTTGAGGTATCTTCCAGTCCTTCTTCTCTATGACACTGCCAACACCCTCCACAAAATATCAAGGGGCAATGGGAGTTTTTACTAGGTGGATGTTCAATTTCTGGAGGTCAGATTGCATGGATCAGCTCAGTTCCAGCCTCCACTAAATCTTGCCCCATTTATCCCCTCACTCCTACTTCCCCCAAAGACATCAAGACTGAGTTGAATAGGAGTTGAAATTCCACCAAAGTCTGGAAATGTCAGTCACTGGATCCTTCATTCAGAAACCTGAAATCCCTGTGAGATAACAAATGTAGGCAAGGCTGAGCAAGAAGAGCTTAGGAAGCTTTCCAGCCACGCTGAACTTCACGTTACCATAATACTTACTGCTACAATTTTTTTTTTTTAAATTGTATATGATCACTCATCTGGAATTCCTATGGAAATGGGTTTTGTCCATCTGATTTGAATTTCCAGCTATTGTTTTCTGTGTGTTGAACCATAAAGGGAAAATACAGTTTTGTTATTTAACCTTTTTGTCAGCTAATCTAATAACTGAAACAAATTGGCAGCAATGATCATGATCACATGATTGGCAGAAATTTGGTGGCTGAATCAAATCAGAGGACTCTTTAATCTCTCCAAATTGAATCAGAACCCTCCGAATTGATTCAGAGAGATTCGGACATAGAGACAGCTTTAAATGTTTTTTCTACATATCTCTAGGTAGCAGGTGGCTTGTGAGTGCTGGATGCATGGAGTGCCCGTAGTAGCACGGGGAGCTCCCCAGTGCGCTCAGCAGCAGACCCGGAAGTGGACCACAAGCACTCCTATGAGATACTCGATGTACCCCAGCATCACAGCAATCATGAGCTGCGCCTGCTACCTCAAGGTATGTAGAAAAAACTTTTAAAGCTGTGTTTATGTTCGAATCACTGATTCTCCGAATCAGCATCAAACCTTCAGATCTGGATTCAGCCAAATCGAATCAGGGACAGTGATCCAAATCAATTAATTAAACCACTGTCCCTGATTTGGGCCCAATCAGAATTGAATAGGGCCTGCTTTGCACACCCCTAATAGAAGTGGTTAGTTTGGGGTGGAATGGGTTTTTTGGGGGTGGGGGGAGGAGAGAGGTTTTTTGGGAGGGCAGGGGAGAAGACTTTCCAACTTTTTCTTGAAAGTCAAATTATTCATGAAAAACCCGTGACCTACTCTAGTTTATGAATACACATGCAGCACACATGTAAACATGCATGTTCACAGACATTTTTCCTACACTTGTTGCTGTGTACCTATGTTGTTATATAAGAATGACCTAGATGGAAAATAACTATTATGTGTCTTTTGTCCTACTGCCCAGAGCAAAGTTTTCCCATCAGAATATTATCGAGTGTTTTATTTGGCCTAGATTTAAATGTTTCAAAAGATGGATGGGTTTTACCACTTATCATACATTTTTTGTAAACCCAGTGATTTTGAGGATTGCTTAGGTATAATATTATAGTGCTTTGCAAAAGTAAAGCACTATAGTGGTAGATGATGTATTATTAACTGTTTGGTTGTGGAGACCTAAATGGGAGACCTATATCTCCTGTTGTTGCATTTAAATTCTTCCTCATAGATAGAATGCATAAACTGCTATTTTAAGTGCAAGGACTTACTCACCTATAGCATCCTCTTGCAGTTTTACACAACTGAAAATGGCTAGAGATAAGCCCCTGCTCTCCTACTGTGCTAGTTACTAAATCTGATCAGGCTTGCAGTAGAGAATGTGCTTCAGTCCCCGAATAGGTATAACAACATGCATGATTCCCCAGCATAAAAAAAAATCTTGAAATATTTCTGCTTCTAGTAAATTTATCTAATGGGTGCAATTCTGCACCACTATGTAAGCCAGACCTGAACCCTAAAATAGTCCTGATTCAGAGAGGCCTACACTGTCATAGGTGACAGCTGGCGAATGCTAGCATATGATGACATAGCTATGAAAGCTTATGCTTCTCTGAACCAGTGAGTCTGTAAAGCGCTGCCTGTCCTGTCTTGTGCCTAACTTGAAACTAAAATAGCTAAATACTATTCTTTAAAATATTCTTGTATGGTGAAACAACAGGATGATTTCTTGCAAGATTTTCTTCTTCAGAATTCTTGGTGCATTTGGCAAAGCCTTTGAATATTGAATTCACAGCTGATGTAGAAAAGCTGGTGAGGGTCCTTGCAAACTGTGTACAAACTAGGGCTTGCAAACCTTTTTTATCTGTGTTACAACTCAGTTTTTATCTCCTAGTGTTTCCTACTTCGTCTTTTTGCGAACAGAGGCCCATTACTTTGCAGTTGTTACATGCACCAGAAGGGAGTAGGCCAATTGTACCAATTGTATACATCTCACTTTCATGTCTAAGACAAAAGTGAAAGATTTACCTGACTTGCTATTTAGTGAACCTAAATAAATGGTACTTTCACATCACTCACTGTAGGACTTGCAATTACGTTGATTCATCATATATTATGGAAAACATGGAAACCCATTTATAACTGTTTTTGATCTATTAGGTGTCATTTTTGATTTCTCAAGATTTGGATCTTGAGAAAATCTCTTTTGCTCTGAACTAGTTAGTTCTACCTTTCTTTCTTTTCTTTCGCAGAGGCATTGAGGAGAACTTCTTTTAGGCCTTCCTTGATTGTCCCTGCCTGTGGCTGCTCTTTGTTGCCCTCGAGCCACCACTGTGGTCACTGAGCAGGAGCCTCTCCGGGACTACCTACGTGTGCTCCTACTTGTACTTCTGCCTGGTCAACTTTCTACTGGGTCAGGCCAAGATGGCTGTCCTCAAGAGCCGCCACAACCGACTTGCTGGGACTGGCTCAGATGATGCCCTGCAGCTTTTTGGCCTCCTGGTGCTGTGCTCCAGCGGGCAGTGGCCTGCCTTTGAGGCATGCTGGGCCCTTGAAGGAGTGCTGTACCATGCAGAAGATGCCCAACTTCAGTACACGCTCTGATGTTATGACTGGTCTGGGCGACTGGCAGGTTCGGTGTCGGACTGCGACTCCCAGCTTGTGACGTGCCCTGGGTCCTCACCAGGCTGCATTTTGCTTTTTTTTTTGTGTGGGAAATAGAAGGTGTTGTCACATGTATGACTGGATAAAGCAGGGTAGGAATCGTTTGTTTATAGAGAGGTTTGGTTTATACGACCATGTGGCTGGTGTCCTGACTGCATAATGGTATGTTAGGCATGACGTGTAATACAGCAAAGGTGTCTGTCACAGTGTGATGTTATGAATGTAATGATATGGTGCGCTTGGTTTGATGGTAATTTGATGGTAATTTGTTTGTCTTTGCTTTGTATATTGGACCTGGACCCTAGAGGGGCCAACTTTTTGTACCCCGAACACCTGAATAAACTAGTTAAAAAAAAAAAAAAAAAAAGTCAAAGTCTCTTTCTCTTTCTTTCTTGAGTTTAATCATACTTCTACTAAACTTTTAAGGAAGAGAAACTGTAAACTCACTTAAATTCTGTTAGAACTACATTGCTTAAAGAATCTTTCAGCTTCTTAAGTGGTTATGCCTTTCAATATACTGGAAATAAGATCCCCGCCCCCCAGAAATAAGATGTGGATTAAAAACATTATGCATTACTATAAGGCTGCATGTTTTATACAAATGCAATTCAAAATATGCAAAATGAAATAAACAACATGCAGATCAGATTAGGCCCTGATCATGCAGATGTTTACTTGTGGGTTGGTGTTTATTTCTCTGAGCAGTCCCATAGACTTCAGTGGGAATAATTGTGGGAGGGAGATTATTCACGTAAATAAGGTCTTATGTGATCAGGCCCATGTACTTTAGTCATCAAGGCTAGGGACAGACATTATAGATAAACCAGTTTAAGTGATCAGAAACTGGTTTAAACCTGTAACGGAACAGACATTTGGTGCATATAAACCAGTTTGGCTAAAACTGGTTTGAGATAAACCTGATAGAATGTAGTATCAGACTTACCTGACTTGGATAAAACCTGGTTTATACAAAGTTTGTCCCAGACCCCTCCCTGGTTTAAGTTAAACCAGACTCTTCCAGCATCCCTGCATGCTCTCTGAGCTGGGCTGCGCTTTAAGCTCCAGAGAGCTGGGTTGGCCCTTCCCCTCTGCTCTCTAGCTGGAGCAGGGGAAGGGCATGTCCAGATGCTGGTTTGCCATGGCCCCTGAGGCAAATTCCTCCTTCCGTCCCCTCTTCTACCTCCCTCTCCCGCATGCAGCTGGAGTTTGCCAGCGCCAGCCGCACCTCCACGGCTTGCCTGCAGGCAGGCAGGGAGCTGGTTAATTCCTCCCTCTGTCCCCTCTCTCCCTGGAAGGGGTTTGGCTATATCACCAGGGATCTGGGTTTTCCATTTCCAGTGGAAAAACAATGAAAAACACAGATTTCCTGTTTTTAGTAGAGAAACCTGCGGATTTCCCTGCTTTTGCAAAGAGCTCTGAAGGCTGGCTGAGTTCCAGGCTGCAAGCCCTGTTTGTAAAAGAGGTGGGAAAGCCCCAACCCTGCCTTGAGGGGCAGGGGGAAGGGAAGGGAAAGGGGGAAGGGCAGGGCCTGAGGTGAACAATTCCCCCCGTGCAAACCCCTGATCCCTGCTGGAGTGCCTGGCTTTATACCAGCGAGGCCTGGGGTTTTGCATGGGGGGATTGCCGGTATCAAGCCGGGCACTCTGGCAGGGATCAGGGTTTGCAGCTGCCTGGAGTGCCCAGCTGCCTCCATGTGGAGCGCAAAGCCCAAATGGGCTTGGCATCTCCATGTTTCATGTGTATCCAGCCAGGCACTTTGGCCACCTGTAAAGCCCCAATCCCTGCCGGTGTGCTGGTTTTATAGCAGTGATTTCCTCCCCCCATCCCCTGCAACCCCCCGGTCCTCATGGGTATATAGTGGGGGGGGAAGGCAGGGATCGCCACTATAAAGCCAGGCACTCCAGTGGGGATCGAGGTTTGCAGCTGCCCGGAGTGCTGGCTGCCTGCACGCCAGACTGGGTGGGCTCCACGCCTCCATGTGCAGCTTCCTGAACTCAGAGGCTGCTTGGGCTGATGACAGTGGTTCTCATACTCCTCCCCCACCACTGCACCTGCCTACAAACCCCACCCCTCAAGCCCACGCCTCCAACACTTCACCCCCACATAAACCCCACATCCAGTCAAATACTGTTATATTTATTTTAATGTATATGTTTTTAAAAAAGCAATTAATTTTGCATTATGTTGGTGAGTTTTGCTGCACATTATTTTGAATTTTCTGTACAACTAAGGGAATTATGTGCAGAAGAGGTTTCAGCTGTGGCCCCAGCACCCTCCCACCCTGTGGGACTGCCTGGGGACTTCTTCACAGCCTACTACCTCCCAGCCAGGGAGCTTGCCCCAAGTCTTCCACCCATTCACAACCCCTGCAAGCATGCCCGTTGTAGCCCATTGCCCTCCACTGCTCCCGGTAGCCTGCATGCCCCCATCCCTCTCCACCTCCTACATGCTACAATTGCATACAGTGTTAAGCAAGCTTTGGAAGTGGGCATTTGGAACTAGTAGCTCTTAAGTGGTTGTAAGAGTTAAGAATAAGAGTCCCCTAAGAGAGCAGTAATATTTATTTACAGCTGTTTACATTCATTTAAAACTCCATTCTCTGTTAAGCATATAGACTAAAGGAATGAAAGAGAAGTGTGATAGAAATTACAATATCAGAAAGTCCCAGGATTTGCAATAGAGCAGTGAGATGAGTCTTTGTGGTAGCAGTGAGTATATCATTTTATCTTTGTATGTTTTCATGTGAGCCAGTGGCTTTTATAGTTTTATAGTTTAAATAGATTGTTATTGGCAGTTTTAATGAAGACTGAACTGGTCCCCTCAATGTGACTTGTGGGGTAACTAGTGACCTCTGTTTAACCAGTAACACTGGTCTAACCAGTGAGACAAAGTTAACTGGTGACCCCAGTGATCATCAGGGCAAATGACGATGGTTCAGGGGCAAATCAAACACCAGTTCTAACCACTTCTTAGGTTATGGTTCAGTTCCTGTTTGACTCCCAGTTGGAGCAAGGGGCAATGGAACAGACACCCAGGAAAGCTGTGAAATCTCCTGCACCAGAGGTGTTCAAGAAGAGGTTGGTTTGCCACCATTCAGAGATGAGCCAATGCTCCTCCTGAGACTCAGCCCTGGATGGTCTGGCTCAGGGTCAGACTGATGCTGTGGATCAGGAATGAATTTGCCCCTTGTCAGATTGCTACAGACTGTGGGGGGTTGTCTTCTTCTGCAGTAGGGGCAATGGCTTCTGCTTGGATTCTTGCAGCAGCTGTTGACTGGCTGCACTGGGCCAAGCCCCACAGGCAGTGCCGTCTGGCACCTGGCAGTCCCCCCCCCACTGTGTTGCCCCCAGACTCCTGCCCCTGCGTTTTGAGGCTACAGTAGAGCTTGCCATAATTTGCTTGAGGGGGAAAAGGATTCCCACCTTTTCTGCTTAGAACTAGGGAATCCTTTTTGTTTCCCCAGCCCCAACAAAAATGCAGGGTTTGCTTGCTTTCTTGCATGGAAAATACTTGATTTCACACTTTCAGTAAAAAAAAAAAGTGCAACTGTGAATTGAGTTGGTCCCTATGTATGAGGGCTCATGCGTCTGATGCATTTCAAATTTTACTTCAGTCTCCAGACACCGTATCCAAGTCCAGAAAAGATGCCAAAGACTGTGAAACTCACACCTAAAGTCCATGCTGCTGAGTTTGGCAAGGAGAAGTTTCACGCTGACGGTACTGTGCTGTTCTGCACTACTTGCAATACGGCTGTAGATCACGTCTGAAGGCAGCCGATTATGGAACACGTGCAAAGCGCTAAGCAGAAACAGAATGAAAAGAGATGAAGAGAGGGTGCTGAAAAAGGAGGGCCGTCAAAGAAACCATGCACTGTAACTGCAGCATTCCAGCATTCTCCAGCTGCTGAAGCCCACCGTGATGCCATCACTTTGGATTTTATTCAAAAGTGTTTAAAAGCAGACATTCCCCTGCATAAATTGGATTTACCTGTTGTCAGGGATTCTTTGAGCAAATACATTAATGGAAGTGGTGCCATTCTCAAGTCAGACCAACTGTATTCCCGCCTACCAGCACCTCCTTAAAGACTTTGAGGGAAACTTCATTGCCATGATTGCTGATGAAACAACTGACTTCCAGAACAGACCAGTTCTCAACATTTTATTTCAGGTCCTCAAGATACAGCCTCCTAAGCATGCTAGCATTCCCACACCACAGCTAATAAAGACAGTGTGCCTGAGGAAAGTTAATCATGCCACCATTGCACAAGCCTTGATTTCCTGTCTGATGGAATTTGCCGTGCCGCTTGAGTGAATATTGCCATTTGTAACAGACAGTGCAAGCTACACGATGAAGGTTTGGAATGATGTGCTTTGTGGTCTGTGGTCAAACTGTGTACATATTTGTTGCTATGCTCATAAAGTTGCTTTGGCAGGAACTACTTGGTGAGAGCCCTTCAAGCAAGTGGATCACTTCGTAGCTTTAATGAAGTCCCTTTTAGTGAAAGCTCCAGCTCATCGTGCACGATTCTTAAGATACCTGGAGGATCAGAATGTTGATTTGCCAGCGCTTGCACCAGAACCAGTTGTGACCAGGTGGAAACATGGTTCAATTGTGTCAAGTACCACGTACAGTACTCCTGGTTCTACCATGGGTTTGTGAAACTTGAACAAACAGAACAAGGGGATACAGCTGTTCTGCAGCAACTGGCCAGCCTGTTAGCAGTAGCAGACCTGCACAATGATGTGAAGTACGTTGCAGAGAACTGCGGATACCTGGTGACAGCACCGGCCCTTACAGTCCGAGAAACGCCAGGTACACAAAGTGTACAACATTGTCTTGGATTTGATTTCATGGTTGGAGCATCTTGTCCTAGCAGCTGATAATGTGAGAGGATCCACAGCTGCTCAAAGTGCTGCTGATAAACTGAGACAGTACAGCACGAAAAGTAAACAGCCATCAGTTGACTTTCTCTGCACTGTTTGAGCACTGGATCCTAAACAAATTGGTTCTGTTTGTATAGACTACGAAACAGTGAAATCAGAATTAAAGCTGCCCAGTGAGTGCAGCATGGAATGGCCAGTGTATTTAGGAATTGTAAAAGATGGGTTTGCAGATGCTGAGGATCCTATTCAGTTCTGGATGACTGTTGAAGACCCCATTCCCAACCTGGCAAAATATGCAGTGTTTCTCCTG
Organism: Crocodylus siamensis; assembly: GCF_052110815.1. Classification (NCBI taxonomy): domain Eukaryota; kingdom Metazoa; phylum Chordata; order Crocodylia; family Crocodylidae; genus Crocodylus; species Crocodylus siamensis. The sequence continues at coordinate 16,742,458 of NC_143404.1, read as the reverse complement.
CAGCTGACTATAAACTCAGCTGACATAGAAAGAAGTTTCACCAAACTTGGGGTGCTTTTCAGTGCTCAGCGTAAACATCTGAAACCTGAAAATGTGGCTGGAATGCTGCAACTGTATTTTAACACCCCAGAGTAACTGAGTAGCTTTCCCCTTTGCCTTGTAATAAACCTGACTTTTGTTGATACATTGCTTGCAAGGGAGTTTGTTCATCCAGTTTAAATCTAGCTGTCCCAGGTTTCTGGGTGGGGGCTCAAGCCAAAGCTAAACTTATCTGAGGCCTCTTAAAACTTGAATCCAGCCCTTCTTGCTGTAAACAGGTGCAAGGAGCAGAACAGCAGGGGTTAGCACTGCTGAGATCCACAAAGCAGGGGGCGGAGGGGGGAGACACAGACACACAGCCATGGTTGGACCCACATCCTGGTGCATGGTGGGAGCTGCTGCAAGCAAGCAGCTTTCCTGTGCAGCTCCACTGTGCCCTGACGAGGCCCCGGGGGAGGGCAGCAGGGACAGGAACACAAGCCCACAGCTCAAACCCAGCCTTTCCCTGCCCCCCGCCCACATCTGGAGGGCACGGGTCTCCCTCATGCATGCTGCTGCTGGGAGCTGGCCCTGCCCCCACCCAAACCCCCAGCAGGCAAGCAGCAGTGGGGGAGCCAGCTAGTGCTCCTTCTGCTGCAGCTGCCTTCTGTTGGGGGCAGGGAGCTGCAGACCTGTGTCCCTGGCCCCATAGCCCTGGCAGCTGGGATCTCCCTCTGGCAGGGCTAGGGGGCCAGGACCTGTGGGTGGGGGGCAAGGGACACATGAGCAGGGCTGTTTGGCTGTAGTGGGAGGAAAGAGGGAAACCAGCAGGGCTGGGAAGGCTGTGGGGGGCACCATGAGGGCCATGGGGGGGCCGTGGGGGGCCTTTAATTTTAATCATGGATTTTTTATCAGAGAATTTGCTACTGCCCCCGCTCTCCCCAAGTCAAAGTGAAAGGTGTTTGTTGTGGGAGACTCCATCCTGCGGGGCACTGAGGGGGCAATCTGCCGCCCCAACCCCTTAGCCGGGAAGTCTGCTGCTTCCCGGGGGCCCGCATCCGAGACATTGCGGAGAGGATCCCGCAGCTCCTCTGGCCCACAGACCACTACCCCATGCTCCTTATTCACGTGGGCACCAATGACACGGCTCGGAGCACCCCCAGCCAGGTCATGAGGCGCTACAGGGAGTTGGGAGCAGGGCTTATGGGTCTAGGAGCTCAGGTGGTGTTTTCGTCCATCCTCCCAGTCTCGGGCTATGGGCTGAGGAGGGAGAGGAGGATCCACGCAGTCAACCAAAGACTGCGGCGCTGGTGTCATCGGGAAGGCTTTGGCTTCCGTGACCACAGCCCGCTCTTTGGCGAGAGAGGCAGCGAGCTGCTGGGAAGAGATGGCCTCCACCTCTCTCCCCTGGGGAGGAGGCTCTTCTCAGCCAGGCTGGCTGACCTGCTTCACCGGGCTTTAAACTAAGCCCGCTGGGGGATGGGGGGACTACTGCCACTGCTGGCCTGCTGAGCAACCCTTGCAAAGCCAGCGGACCAAGGCACTTAAGGGAGCCCACCCCTGCCCCAGCCCTGGCACAATCTGTGGGCAAGGCAAGAGCCCCCAAGGGCACACTTGCCTGCCTGTACACTAATGCCAGGAGCCTGGGCAACAAGCAGGACGAGCTCGTCCTCCTGCTTAGTGCAAAGAAATATGATTTCATTGGGATAACGGAGACCTGGTGGGACTCCACCCATGACTGGACCACGGGTATAGAGGGCTATACCCTGTACAGGAGGGATCGTGTTGACAAAAGGGGCGGGGGTGTAGCTCTCTATGTCAAGGAAAGCTACATGTCCCTGCAAGCTGATGTTGGCGACCGGCATGGACAGCTAGAGACCCTCTGGGTAAAAATTCATGGGGAATACGGCACAGGGGACACAACGGTGGGAGTCTACTACAGACCTCCCACTCAAAGTCCTGAGCTTGACCAGGAGTTCGCCCGGGAACTGACTGAGGCCACTTGCTCCAGGACCTTGGTTGTCATGGGTGACTTCAATTACCCGGACATCTCCTGGGAAGATCACTCAGCAAAATCCGAGCGGTCACAAAGCTTTCTCTCGTGCATGGATGACCTCTACCTGACTCAAGAAGTCTATGGGCCAACGAGAGGCAAAGCGCTGCTCGACCTAGTACTGGCTACGGGGGACGACCTAATCGGCGACCTAGTGATCGATGGGAAGCTGGGTGACAGCGATCACGAGCTGATCACCTTCACCATCCACCGTAAAGCTGGCAAGTCAGTCAGCAACACAGAAGTCCTTGACTTGAGAAAAGCCGACTTTGACAAGCTCAAGAGGCTTGTCGGTTAGGCCCTCAGGGACCATGACCCCAGGAAGATGGGAGTTCAAGAAGAGTGGTTGCTTCTCAAGGAAGCGATCCTCAATGCACAAGCTAAATCTATCCCAACACGGAGGAAAGGCAGCAATAAGGTACAGCACCCCTCCTGGCTCTCCAGGGACCTAGCGGACCTCCTGCGGCTAAAAAGGAAAGCCTACAAAGGATGGAGGACGGGATTCACCTCCAAGGAGGATTACTCCATGCTGGTCCAGTCCTGCAGGGAGCAAACCAGGAAAGCCAAGGCTGCAACTGAACTCCAACTAGCTTCAGGCATCAAGGACAACAAAAAATCCTTTTTCAGATATGTGGGGAGCCGGAGGAAAAGCAAGGGCAACGTTGGACCCCTGCTAAACCAGATGGGGCAACTGACAACTGACGCCCAGGAAAAAGCCAACCTATTAAATAGGTACTTTGCGTCAGTCTTTCATCAGTCACATGGGATGCCCATGCCTGCTATGGGACAGGGAAATCTGGGTGAGGGGGATCCCCTACCCTCCATCAATGCTGACCTCGTGAAGGAACACCTTGAGAAGCTGGATACCTTCAAGTCAGCTGGCCCTGACAATCTGCACCCCAGGGTACTCAAGGAGCTGGCGAGTGTCATAGCCCAGCCCCTGGCACGGATCTTTGAAAACTCCTGGCGCTCTGGTGTAGTGCCTGAAGACTGGAAGAAGGCCAATGTGGTGCCGATCTTCAAGAAAGGGAGGAGAGTGGATCCAGCTAACTACAGGCCCATTAGCCTGACTTCTATCCTGGGGAAGATCCTAGAAAAGTTTATTAAGGAGGCCATCCTTGAGGGACTGGCCCAGGCTAACATCCTAAGGGATAGCCAGCATGGGTTTGTTGCAAGTAGGTCTTGTTTGACCAATCTCATTTCCTTCTATGACCAGGTGACCTATCACCTGGACGAGGGAGAAGAGGTTGATGTCATATATCTTGACTTCAAAAAAGCTTTTGATCTGGTATCCCATGATCACCTCTTGGCCAAACTGCCCAGTTGTGGCCTTGGCTCCACCACGATCCGCTGACTGGGAAATTGGCTCCGTGGTTGGACCCAGAGGGTTGTGATTGATGGCAGTCACTCATCGTGGTGCCCTGTGACCAGTGGGGTCCCTCAAGGCTCTGTCCTGGGACCCATACTGTTCAACATCTTCATTAACGATGTGGACATTGGAGTCAGGAGTGGACTGGCCAAGTTCGCCGATGACACCAAACTTTGGGGCAAAGCATCCACGCCAGAAGATAGGCGGGTGATCCAGGCTGACCTGGACAAGCTCAGCAAATGGGCAGACGAGAACCTCATGGTGTTTAACACCGAAAAATGCAAGGTTCTCCACCTTGGGAGGAAAAACCTTCAGCACCCTTATAGGCTCGGCAGTGCTACGTTGGTTAGCACTACAGAAGAAAGAGACTTGGGGGTCATCATTGACCACAAGATGAACATGAGCCTGTAATGCGATGCTGCGGCTAGTAAAGCGACCAAAACGCTGGCTTGCATCCATAGATGCTTCTCGAGCAAATCCCGGGACGTCATTCTCCCCTTGTACTCGGCCTTGGTGAGGCCGCAGCTGGAGTACTCCACAATTCAAAAAGGATGTGGAGAAGCTTGATAGAGTCCAGAGGAGAGCCACGCGCATGATCAGAGGTCAGGAAAACAGATCTTACCATGACAGGCTGAGAGCCATGGGACTCTTTAGCCTGGAAAAGCGTAGGCTCAGGGGTGATCTGATGGCCACCTATAAATTTATCAAGGGTGACCACCAGGATCTGGGGGATGACGAGGTCGAATGGTCACAAACTCCTGCAAGACCGTTTCAGGCTGGACATAAAGGAAGAATTTCTTTACTGTCCAAGCCCCCAAGGTCTGGAACAGTCTGCCAGCGGAGGTGGTTCAAGCACCTACATTGAACACCTTCAAGAGTAAATTGGATGCTTATCTTGCTGGGATCCTATGACCCCAGCTGACTTGCTGCCCTTTGGTCAGGGGGCTGGACTCGATGATCTCCCGAGGTCCCTTCCAGCCCTAATGTTTATGAAATCTATGAAATTTTATATCAGAGAAAACCAGGATCCCTTGATCATCACACGTATGTGGTGGAGATGTAGTTAAGGGAAGTTGCAGACAGCTTCACCACAGAATACAGAGAGCTACATTTACATTATAAAGCAGAACCTGTAAAAGGTGGGAATACCTAAATAAAGCCTTTTTGAATCCCTTTTTCCCCACCTCCACTTTTCCGATCTCCATCCACCCCCTTTACCCCCTCCCCCCTGCTGGTGGCTGGCATCCCATGTGTCATGCTAGCCCTGGCTGGTGCCTGGCTATGCCCCCTGTGCCCCATCAGGGAGGGGTGAGAATCTTGGTGGGCAACTCTTCCCTCCCCTTTGGCAGTGGCTGGCAGGCATGCTCTAGTGCCCTCCAGCTTCTAGCTTGATCCACTGCAGGCATGTGGCTGCATTTCTTGGTTTAACAGAGAATGTCTGTCCAGTTATTTATCAGTTTAAGCTGCACAGCTTAGACTAACCTGCAAAAAATGAATCAATTCAGGCTCAGGCTTTTTGAATGTCTGTCCAATACGGCTGCATACATTAAAATTTCTATCAAGGGAAAGACCCTAGAGGTAGTCGAGCACTTTCCCTACCTCAGTAGCCACCTCTTTTAGAGTGAACATTGATGAGGAAACCTGGCACAGGATCTGATGCTCCAGTGCCTCATTTGGGAAATTGCTTCGTTGTGTCTTTATTCATTACAATCTCCAGAAAGATGTCAAGATCCAGGTCTTCAGTGCGGTCATCATCCCCACCCCCTCTACAGATGTGAAATGTGGTGACCTAGCATTGTCATCTCAAAAGCCTGGAGATGCATCACCAATGATGCCTCCAGAAAATCCTCAACAGCAAATAGGAAGATAGCCACACCAATGCCAACACCTTTGCTGAAGCTAATGTTACCAGCATTGAGTGGGTGATCCTCAAGCATCAACTTCACTGGACTGGACATTGTGTGTGGGTGCCCAACTCTCAACTTCCAAAAAAATGCTCTACTCCCAGTTTAATAACAGCCTAAGATTTTGCAGTGGCCAGAGGAAATGCTACAAAGACATATAGAAGGTATACCTCAGGAAAATGGATGCCAACATCAATAACTGGGAGGAGCTGGCTATCAACCAGCTCCAAAGGCACTGCAACCTCAGATGAGTGGCAGCCCATTTTGAGGCACAGTGTCTTGCCCTTAAAGCAGAGAAGAGAAACTGTAGGAAGGAAAAGGAAATAGAAATCCTAGTCTGCAGCCTACTCTCCCCTGCAGAAAGACCTGCAACTTCTGCAACAGGTCTGTAGCTCAGGGACTGGAGTCTTAAGTCATATCAATGTCCATCAATGACCCACCAAGGTGAAGGTCACAAACAATACACTAGCTGAAAACTTCAGAGGAAAAATGGCACTGTTGTGTGTCTAACAGCACTGCTGCCTCTAGGATTCTCCAAGTATCCCATTTCAGGAGTAAAAACAATCATACAATATTTAATGGCACATCTTTCAATATCTAATATCTTGAAGTTGTTTGGCATATAATCCTGAGGAAATCCTCCTAATTTTAGGTTAACTCCAAGAATCGTAATTTTTTTTTGCTAGTCTCCCCTAAAATTTTAGTGTAACTCCAATCTGTTGATTTCAGGGATTAAAGATGTTGCCATAAGAAGTTATACCATTGTCTCAGTGAGATCAGGGAGCAGGCCCTTGGAGAACAAATTACTGGTTTATAGTTTTTAGTTTTCTGTCCATTCACGCTGGAAGACCAGCATCTGTCATGACGAGTATTATGCTCACCCACAAATCTGATTCAGGCAGCATTTAAAAAGGCCAAAACAGTTGTTAAAACAAATTGCCTTCCCAATCCCTTGAAGAATTGTTTCAGTTCAGACAAAATCTGTCTCATGGCCTCAAACAGAAGTCACTTCCAGGGACTCTGTGTAACTTTTAATTAGCTTATACCTAGATGATTTTAATAAACCACTTACAAATGGAGTGTCCTGTCATATGGTATTATCTGTTCTTTCAACTTATATTGTCAGGAAGGTCAAATGTGAATAGCTCATTCTAGGATGGCAATAAAATATGCCAACAGTAATGTTGTATGAGGACATGACTAACAAGGTTGCTCTATGCAACCTTGCAGAGAGCTTGCTGTTGTACCCCTTTATTAATGTGCAAGTCATCTTTTGCAATGCTAGTGATGCGGTCTGTAATTTAGATAATAAAAAGAGTTGTTGTTTAATAAAAAGAATGATAATTTATTGATACTTGGATACCACAGGGCTATGAGTGTAATGAAACTAAACAAGCTAATTCCATTCCTCCCCATGCACTTCACACTAATTAAACGCAATAATCAATAAGGTTGTAGCATTGTCGTCAACAACATTAAAATACAGAGTTGCAGCCTCTGCCTGTTTTCAGAGATGGGGTGGATACAGAAAGGGCACAGTGAAATATGTGTAAGAAGCTACAAGATAAGACTTTGCAAGACTCAGTGTCAAGGCTTCCAGTCAATTATGTAGTAGTTGTTGTAATAACAGGTCCTAACTTAATACGCCATAATTGGCCCTACTGCACAGTAGCGCCGGTGCACATTTTTTGTGATGCTAACATGTGGTAGATTAATTCTACTGTGCATTAGTGCAGTGGCAGGGAGCAGGGTATGAGAAGGGGAGCCATGAAAAGAGGCAGAGTACCATGGGGATTAACAAGCAGGGAGTGGGAAACAGCTCTGGGGTTTGCCTGGTTAAGGAGGGACATCTGGGCAGACTGATTAGAAGCCTCCCTGGGGCTGATACTGGAAGGCAGAGAAATGGGGGTGCACAGCCAGATTAGGAGAGTCCCTTCTGCAGGAAGGAAGCTGCTAAGAAGCCAGCTGAGAAAGGCTTAAGAGTGCCAAAGCTGGGCAAACAGGGAAAGGCCTGGGAAGATCCCAGCCCTAAAGGGACAGTGAGCCTTAACTATCCTAGGCGAAAGGGAAACATCTTTTCTTTAGTTAGAGGGCTGGAAGGGCCTGATTTTATTTACTTCCTGGAGGACCAGAGGAAGGGACGGGATTAAAAATGGGTGAAAAGACGGGATTAAAAATGGGTGAAAAGGAGGTCCCCCGCAGGAGCCTGGGCAGACTCAGCATTGAAGTAGAAAAACGACTGAAAGAATATGGAACAAAACCATGTAGCAGGCACTGGAATAGAGGCAGGCTTTACCCAAGATATTGTCCAGGGTGGGAAGGCAAGGCAAGGACCCAACCATCCTGTTACAAGCATAGCAGCATGCAGTAGAATTAGTTTACTCTGCTTGTACCCTCTCGTGTAGATGCGCCCCGTGTCTCTGATTAAAGGGGAATACTTCAAACTGCAGTAACAAAGCTTCACTAGTCAAGCATTCAATTGACCTCCCTGTGCTTGTCAGTGCCGCATAAGCATTCAAACAACTTCTGGAGTAGAATCCTATTCCTTAGAAGGTAAAATGCTCCTTGAGATCAGTAGGGCCAGGATTTCATTATTGAAGTACAATGTCAGTTTGTAACTACATGAAGTGTAAAGTCTGAGGTGGGGATACAGGTTGTAGTCATGTTGGTTTGTGGGCAAAAGTAATCAGAACTCTTGGGGAGGTGAAATCTTTTTTAGACCAACTAGATAGTTGCAAAAAAGAATTTTTATTTGCAAGCTTTCAGGCACATGTGCCCTTCCTCAGGCTTAGGAGAATGCAAAGGTTGTAAAATGTTTCCCAGGTGGAAATGAAAATTCATATTTCACAGGACAGTTTGAAGGTAGTGCAAGACCTCCTGGTTGGAAAAGTTCATGGATACTCTGGATGAGAGCTCTTTTCAAATTATGCCCAAAAAACTGCTTAGGTCATGGAGGAAGAACATTACAATGGTCACCCAACCTTCCTACTGCTATATAAATGTAAACAAAAAAAATCTCCTCGTCTCTGTGTTGGGTTTCTTTGTGAGTCAGCTGTCCATTTGCAAAATAAAGGGCAAGAAAAGTATTATCCCTTCTATCAGGGTTTGTGCAAAAACTCCTCACATGCATCTTTCAGGTGAATTCTCCCTATTGGCTTTGCTTATTGATGCTTTATAGTATGTATACATTATCACCCCAAAGATGTGCAAAAACAAAACCCAGACTTTCAAAGACCGTTCAGATAATGATGATAAAGACTTCTCTTTCAACAAACACTTGTCCCTGAGGCATCTTGTCAGCTACCATGAGGAAAGGCCTGATGAACCCTCCAGAGCAAATAAATGAAACTTCTGACAGAACTAGGATGGAAATACATTATAAAGGCAAGGACCCTTTAAGAAGTATCTCAGACAATCTCTGGATTAACTAAAGAGCCTCATGTTAGCGTTGCATGTGATGATAGAAGTCTCACTGCCCTTTAATTATTGGAGTTAACATTTTAAAGTCTCCTCTCTTGTTTTAAGTTTTAGAGGAGACCACGTTGCTCTGTTTCTCATGTGGACTCTGTCTCGTGTGTTTGTACTTACATACATGTGAGTCAGAGGGTTACCCACCAGGGAAAAACCCACAGATGTTGTCTGAATGCTTTGGAAAAGCAGCCATGCTACGTTGGTGAAGCTACAGCAGCAAATTCTGATCCTGTCTGACTGTTTTTCAAAAAAAAGATTGAATTAAAGTATCCTCATTAGACTTGAAGCTCAAAATACAGAAAGCAGATCGAAACCTTCAGGGAATCCTGCACAGACCAACAGCAGAAAAAGGGCAAAATGCTGAGCAGATGGTTCTCAGTGCAATGAACAAGAGACTGAGGGCAGCTTGCTTCAGCATCCAGGACGATGACAGTAGGACCAAAACATCTGGTCAGTTTCCAGTGAATGAAAAAAACAATTAGACACTTTGTAATGAAAGCTGTGAATTCCCCACTAGGTACATTGTATTTCGAAGTGTGTTCTGCAGGGATTATGCAGCTCGTTGACCTGTTTTCAAAATTGGAGAGTATGATCTAAAAACTTGCGCAACTTGTTTATCATATACATTTTAAGGTAAGGTTCTCAGGTGAAGTAAATCAGGCTAGCTCTAATGAAGCCATGGAATTATGCTGATTAACAGAAACAGTATGTCAGTCATCATTTATGTGGATCCTATGCACACCAATCATCATTTGGCTGGTGACTTTTTTTCTTTTAACTGAAGCAACTGAGATACACAGCATTTATTTGGGTTCAATTCTCAGTAAAAGGACACACTCTTAAAGCAGGGGCAGGTGATTATTTTGGGTGGAAGGCTGCTTATTTCAGGTCAGGCCTGACCAGGTCATGCTGCATCCTAAGGTCCTGGTGATATAGCCAAACAAATGCTGTGTATTTGGTACTTCAGTTAAAAGAAAAAAAAAGTCACCTGCCAAATGATTGATTGCTGTGCATAGAATCCACATAATTGATGACCAGGAATCCTGGTTTTCTTTGATTTTAAAAAATCCCCAATTTTCAGTTACAAAAGTGACCTCAAATCCACACTTTCCACGATTAAAATGAAGTATCACTATATATATCTCTACATATTAGTGGTGTTTCACTTAAATCATGGAAAAATATGGATTTGGGGTTACTTTTTTTAACCAGAAATTGGGGATTTTTTTAAATCAGAGAAAACCAGGATCCTTGTTGATGACTAACATACTGCTTCTGTTAATCAGCATAGTTCCATGGTTAGGCAGAGGCTTCTGGTTGGGGGTTGGGGTTGGGGAACAGCAGGGTCATGCAGGCCTTGCTGCTGTGGCTGCTGGGTCCTGCCACCCCTTGATCCTGCTGCTGGCTCCCCCTGGGTCCTGCTGCTGCTGGTTCCTTGTCATCTTTGACAGGCAGCCAGGGGCAGATAATAATTTTCTAAATTTTTAGGGACTCTGCAGGCTGGATAGAATGGCCAGGCAGGCCAGATCCAGCCCATGGGCCATATTTTGCCTGCCCCTGTTCTAAAGCACAGTAGGATATAGATATTGCTCTTCTTCTATGTGTAATTTCTGCCCATTGATGAAAAGTGAAAGCTGATTGTGAGGGACATTCCAACCAGGTTTGCAAAACTCACCAACTGAAGAAAGATGTATGGTGTTATTTGTTGTTTTTCCAAACCTACTTTAAAAGAAAAATCCTGCCTTGGCTTTGTAATATATCAATTTCTGTTTTCAGATCAATTTCTATGTCAGATGTCCATTTAATTCCTTAATTCTTTTAGCTCTCAGGTTTGAAAATCATGTATCCTTGGTTCAATGTTTGGCTTAGTGAAGTCACTGAAATTCTTGCATCTATTAGGAATACACATGACTTCAGTAAGAAACTCTGAGATTCAGCTTCAAGTATATGAGGCCTGAAAGAATAGTGTTGACGTTCATGTGATTTACAATCTGAAATTAATATTTTCCTTTTCACTTGTAGATTGTTCAAACAAATAATAGAATCATAGAAAATGTGTGTTGGAAAGGACCTCAGGAGGTCATCTAGTCCAACTCCCTGCTCAAAGCAGGACCATCCCCAACTATATCGTCCCTCCCAAAGCTTTGTCTAGTCAGGTCTTAAATACCTGCAAGGATGGAGATTTTATAGAAATGAAACTACTAAGCATCTGGAGAGAAGGACGAAAATGGTAAATTGTTTTAAAACAAGCAGACTGCTAGCTCACACACACTTTACATAAAGTGGAACACTTATTTGCTTGGTAAAGAAACTTTATGGTTCAGTGCTATTCAAACAAATAATATTATCCACTTCTGATTATTGATTAAAAGGGAGTTTATAGAGAAGGGGATTTTAATTGACTTGAAAGAGCTGTAATTGATTGCTTGGAAATGTCATCTAAGAATTTTCTTTTTTAAATGATGCATGGAAAGCAGAGACTTGGAAACATATGATTAAAACAACCTTCCCCAGCGACTCATTGTCATTCCAAAAGAAATCACTAGTAAATGCAGTATCTGTTTTATTTCAAACTGTTTTGTTCATTCTTTTCAATGTTTCAGCTTGCTAGGAACCTAATCAGTTTTCAAGTGTTTTATTAACAGAATCCAAGCTTCATGAATGTATTGATTTTTGGGAAATTTTGATTATTTAATAGAATTAATATAAAAATGAGGGAGAGCACCTTTACATCTCTTTATCTAATTGAAATACAGTTTTTTTCTTTAAATCAGTGTCTGAATTCTCTGTATACATATATTCCACAAGGTAACCAAGACAGAACAGAACAATCATGATGCAGTTTGCTCTGGCTGAGAATACCTTCAAGATTAGTTTTATGACCAATAAACTGTGAAAATAGAGTGTGAAATTCATTGCTCATTTTAGGGACTATGCATATGTTCAAAGGGCTAGCTCATTTCCACTTGGGTCTCAGAGCCAGCCTTTCATAAGGTGCCCATCAAACCTTTCTACTGGGAGGAGCAGGGGGGCGGGAGAGGGGGTGGTGAATGTGCCATACCAGATCAGAACAGTTCATCAGGTACTCTGTTGAGGATCTCTAAAGATAAAAAATTGTCTATAACAGCATTGCACCTAGACACTTATTTAGTACTGAGATGGTAACTCCTTACCAGCCTCTAAAATGGTAATTGTAGACCAGTGGTTCTCAAACCTTTTTTGTAGTAGGACCCATTTGTAAACATCAATAGCCAATCCTGATCCAGTCAATAGTTGAAGTAGAAAACAGCTCCCTGACCCTGCCAGTGCTTCTCACTCCCACCCTCCCAGCCCTGCTGGTGCCCCTCACTCCTGACTCATTGTTCCAGTATGTGGGTAGGGGGTGGTGCATTGGTGATGTGTGCCTCCTGAAACTGGGGTGGGATGGCAGCTCCCCCCAGGTGGTGATGCAGGTGGTGATGCAGGCATCGGTAGTGAGGACAGGCCAAGACGGGATCGTCTGCAGGTGGTTGTGGCAGTGTTGGCAGCGGGGGGGGAGGGGAGGGTACCCCCTCAGCCAGACACTGAGCCCAGAAGTGCTGGTGGCAAACCTGGAAGTTCCAGTGGCACTTCTCGGGGGGGCACCAGCACTTGACCTGCCTCCCCTACCCATCACCTAAGCTGACAGCGCTTGCTCTCAGAGAGGGTACCAGTGCTCTCAGGGGGGGAACATGCACCCCCTATGTGCTGCCTATGGGGTGGTGTGTGTGGAACATGGGTGGGGGCATATGCTCTAGGGCTGTGTGAAATTTCACTGGCTGTTTTGATTCAACACTGTTTCAATTCATTTTGAGCTCAAAACAGTGACATCAAATCAAAATGAAGGGCTTTGAAACAGCCTCAAAACAAAATGAGGCTACTCAAAATGTTTCAAGTTTCGAAGCCGCCAGCAGCGAGGTGGTAAGAGACAGGGGAGAACTAGGGCTGCACTCCCAGCAGCAGCCAGGAGTGCAGCCGTGGCTCTCCACGTCTCCCGCTGCTGGGCTGCAGGAAGCTGATAACAGCACAGGGGAAGCTGATAACAGCACCTGGGCTTAGTTCCCCTCCCCAGCACTGTGATCGGGCTGGGGCTGGGGAGTCAGCTCAGCTAGCGCTGAGTAAGCCCAGCTACCTAGCACTGGTGATGGGAAGTCAGCCCAGCTGGGCTGACTTCATGTCCCCAGCCCAATCTAGCAAAACGTCAAAACAGTGTCAAGACAGCCTGACTGTTTCAACAAAGCAAAACCGAACAGCTGTTTCAAATCAAAATGAAATTCAAAACAGAATGTTGTTCCGTCAAAACCTTAAAACTCAAGGCAAAATGGAATGGTGCTGTTTTGCACAGCCCTAATGTGCACCCACAGCAGGCACAGGGCTGCAGCCTGGCTGAATCAGCATGGGCAGGAGCTGCCTCTGCAGCCCAGTGGGCAGGACCTGGCATGGGAAGATGGAGCATGGTGGCAGGATTTGTTGCTGGTGCTGCCACCACCAGGACCCCTGCACCAGTCATGTCACCAGCAGTGCAGGGAGTAATTGATGGGGGGCTGTGCTGAGAGGAGCAGCAGCAGCAGCTGGGCCATCGTGGTGAGGTAGAGTTGTAGCATGCAAGTGGCTGGCAGTGGGAGGAGGTTAGGGCATCGTGCCCCCCCATCCATTCCTCTTCAAGCTGCTGGCAGCATGACTGGCACAGGGGTTCCAGCAGTGGCAGCAAAGAGTCTCACCACCCAGCTGCACCTGCCCACACTCGGTCCTGTCTGTTGGGCTGCAGAGGCAGCTTCTGCCCATGCCAGTCCAGCTAGGCTGCAGCCCCATATCCATGGTGGGTGCACAAATCTGGGGGGACATGCGACCCTCTCATATCCTCTCGGCACATCATCTATGCCCCCTGCTGCCCCATAGACTTACCTGCGGGGAGTTGCAGAAGCTGCTCTCCACTGTGCCTTGTTGCCATGTGCACATGCACCCGGCACCCCCTGCTTGATTACCCTCCCCTTAGCCCCAGGCAGCCCCTTGCAGGCTGGAACTCTGCCAGTCTGCAAGGGGAAACCCAGTTTCCCATGTTTTTCTCCTTTAAAGGAGAAAATATACTTCTTTTCCACAGAAAATAGAAAACCTGGATCGCTGTTTCTTAGTATGCACAGTTATTAGTATGCACAATGTTAACATATGGTGAAGTGAAAGCAGCATCTATTTATTTAAAAATGGATGCAAAGTGATGAGAAACACTGTTTCAGATCTTAACCTAAGGTACATGATTAATTTTTGTTATGTGTATGGTCCGCAGCTTAATGGTTCACTCCATATTTATCATCTATGTTTGTTCATTTCTTCTCAGCCATTTAGTCTCTACCTGATGGAGTGTTATTGTCACACTTTCTCATGTATGCCTGCCAGGGAGGGAGAACTTGAAGAAGGGAAAATGAAGAAAGTTGGGAAAGGGGGATGATATGAGGACGCACCCTAGGTGTCCTTCTTAAGCAGGAACATTCATCCCCCCGGGGACAACTAGCACCGGCACATATTTGTGCTGCTGCTAGTTGTCCCCAGGGAACGCCCTTCATGTGAGCTCTGCCATTTGGTAAGTTGGCCTGTGGGGTAGAGGAGTCTGGGGCCAGCAGCCTTACTTGGGACCTGGGGGCCATCCCAGGACTTCAACAGTGGTGATCTGGGTGTTCAGAGCCTGGCCATCAACTGGAGTATGGTTCTGGCCGGCCAGGCTACGGTTTTGGGTGGTGCATGCTACTGTGTTATGCGCTGTGCTTTTTTCTGGCACAGGTTTTTTTTTATACTAAGATATCCTGGTATCAAAAAAACTGCTGAGCTGCAAATTAGCAGTGCAGGGAATGCCTGCACGTGCACTGTGTATTTTGCTGCACTGCAGACGGGTCTGTGGGCACCATAAACTGCATGTGCACATTTGTCTGAATGCCCCCCAACTGTTGATGCAGGAGGCTCACTAATCTATGAACTATTCATGGCACAGATCAATAGTTAGCACATTTTTACAAGACAACTGTTGTTCCTCCTCTCCAATGGTACTACAGTTGTGTTTCCATCACACAGTGAAGCAAAGTGGCAAATCAGTACATCTCTTGTTCTTCAAATAAACTTATTTGATTTTGTAGCAATTCAAAAAACCAAAAAACAAAGAACAAAGAGTCTGCTGCTGCACATCTGGCATTCAGTGGCTTTCATATCACTTAAACAGCTTGTCCCCTTCCTACCTATGGTTCAGTTTGAAGTGATCATTAAGCATCACTGAAAAAGGAAACCATTCTAAAATCCTTTTGTCAGTGCTTGTTGATGTAGTCTTGAATGCTCTGACAAGACGCACAATTCAGAAGTAGATTGCTGTCTGTTTGGTATGCTTGGCTGATGTAAAGATCACTTTAGAAGTGCAATGAATGTCAGAACACTTGGCAATGTGAGCTGAAGACAAGGGAGAAGGTACTTACTTTCTGTATCAAATTATAAACCATTAAGCTGAGACTGAAATACTGAAAACACCTGGTCTAAATAGCTTTAGTAGTGATGTGCTATTTTCCTCAGATTGCTGCAACCTACAAAGTTAATATCAAAGTGCTTAGCAGTTATTTGCTTAATTGTGCATAGAGCAAAATGTCTTTATGCAAAATATAGACTGTTCCACTTAGAGATGACATTTGTTTTGTTATAAACATTTATGCAGAAGAATACTTCAAACACACACAGTTCAACACTGATTTTGATTCTATGCTGCCTTTATGCCCATGTAGTTAGTTCTACTGACCTGAGTGGATTTCCTCCTAATTTAGCAAAGGTGGAAATACCACCAGGTCCGTTGTTTTATTTCTGAATCTAGATGATGTGCAGCTCTCATTATAGCAGGACGTCTTTTGAGTATTTAAATCCACAAGGATATGGGCAAAGAAGGGGAAAGTATTAGCAATAAGACTGAGCTGTGTGTGTGGTCTGAAAACATTGTTGAATTTATCACTACTAACTCTGGTAAAACATGCTGATCCAAATTCTAGTTCCTGAACTCAGGACAATCAGTTTCAGATGTGAGCAGCCCTTTAATTATTGCTTTAAAATAACATCTTACAGGACAGTATATTGTTTTGAATGGAATACAGACAGTAGTAGTGTCTGGTATCATTGCTCTCCTCCTCCATCAACAGTACCCTAGCGACTTATGACCTTCAAAGAAGGAAAATCAGACCGTAATGGATTAGGCAGTTTGCAAAGGAACAAATCACATGGAGTTTTAAGTGGCTCTGTGATTATAATGGAGTGCTTGAACCTTTTGTCTTTAAGTCAATGATTTGAAGCTAGTCTATGTTGCTGGTGGTAAATATCTTTCTGACGCAGTTCTTACAGTTGTTTACTTGTTGCTCTCTTGGTCAGAAGTATGCTATTTTCAGAGTCTCAGAGTGACCGAGACAAATTGGAGGATTGGGCCAAAAGAAATCTCATGAGGTTCAACAAAGACGAGTGCAAAGTCCTGCACTCAGGACAGAACAATCCCATGCACCGGTACAGGCTGGGGACTGATTGGTTGGGCAGCAGCTCTGCAGAAAAGGACCTGGGGGTTACAGTGACTGAATATGAGCTAACAGTGTGCCCTTGTTGCAAAGCATGCTAACAGCATACTGGGCTTCATCGGTGGGAGTGTTGCCAGCAGGTCAAGGGAAGCGGTTATTCCCTTGTGAGGAATAATACTGGTGAGGCCACATCTGGAGTACTGTGTTCAGTTTTGGGCCCCCCACTACAGAAAGGATGTGGACCGATTAGAGAAAGTCCAGCAGAAGGCAACAAAAATGGTGAGGGGGTTGGGGGACATGACTTATGAGGGAAGACTGAGGGAACTGACCTTATTTAGTCTAAAGAAAAGAGTGAGAGGGGATTTCATAGCAGCCTTCAACTACCTGAAGGGGGGTTTGAAAGAAGATGGACCTGTTCTCAGTGGTGGCAGATGACAGAACAAGGAGCAACCGTCTCAAGCTACAGCAAGGGAAATTTAGGTCAAATATTAAGAAGAATTACCTCACTAGGAGGGTAGTAAAACACTGGAGCAGATTACCTAGAGATGGTGGAATCTGCATCCTTGGAAGTTTTTAAGACCCAGCTAGACAAAGCTTTGGCTGGGATGATCTAGTTGGGGATGGTCCTGCTTTGAGAAGGAGGATGGACTAGGTGACCTCCTGAGGTCCCTTCCAACCCTAATTTACTATGATTCCTGTATTTCTGATAGCTGGTTTATGTTTTCTAGTCTCTTTCATTTTAGTTCCATTGTCTCTTTCAGAATTTCTCATGTATGCCTGCCATAATGATTACAGCATGTGTTAACTGAAGCTCACTAATTTTCTCAATGGTTGCATCTACATGAGACATTTATTGTGCAGTTGACAAACTAACTGCACAGCAAACATCTTGGCATCTAACATGTGCCCCTGCTAGGGTGCACAAAACTAATAACTTGTATTTACAAGTCCTAACCTGCTGCAGAGTTTATTCATGTGCAGCAGCACATGTGTAGACACTGCCCCAGCTGGCTAGGGCAGAGTGTGCTTCAGTATAGGACTAGCCAGCAGGCAGACTCACACTGAAGCACCCTTGTGCCCCAGATAGCTGATCCACAGCACATGGAGCCTTGCTGGAGAAGTCCTGGGCTAGCAGGCTGACCCTCTGGGCCCCCTGACATCCTGGGCTTTGCTGACTGGGCTCTACAAGCTGCACACAAGTTTGCTCCTGGGTGCACATTCAAATAGTATGTCTGGGTGCGTCAAGACAAGCGTGGATATTTGTTGCCCTGGGGACAAGTAGCAATGGCACATAGCAAGGTAGGAATGCCTGCATGTGCAGAGTGTGGCGCTGCGCCCCAGCATCGGGGACAGAAGTGGATTCAGAAGTCCTTGATCAATCTCTTTGATGCTGCCATGTCTTTCAGCCAAAGAAGATAAGCTAAACTATTGCAACAAACTTTATTTGTAGTTTGGGCAGCAATTTTCTGGTATTGTTTTTAAATAAGTGATTGTTTTAAAATTTAAATAGGTGGTTTCTTCTCCTTCCCAAAATGTTATCGAAACTAATTTTAACATAAACTCATCCATTTCACTTTCCCTTCTTCCTTGACTTCACTTGAACAATCTTTGACTTAGCAGTTGCCAGCAAAGTTGGTGATTAGAATTGGGAATTAATGCATGCCTGGAACAAAAAACAATTTCTGAGCCCTGAGGTGTGTAATGCTCCAAACCAGATGTGCTGTATTTCTGCCAGCTCAGTAGCCTTTCCTCTGTGCAACAACTGAATAGTACTTTTTTCTCAGAACCTTTTCATCACGTAGAGCCATCACAATCCGGTCATATGAATATTGAAACATCTAGCTTTTCTTTACTGTCGTGTTGCCAGCTTCCAGCATAACCAGTGGATCTTCTTCTCTGAATTGGTGGATCTGTGCTTCCTGCTTTAGCAATTGTGTGTGGGATAAAACAGGAATAATTCCTGGCCATTACCCAAAATCTGGATGTTGTTGAGCTGTTGTTGAGCTGAGGTGTATGGTGTTCAGTTTGGAGTAAGAAAACAAAGCCCATCAGACTTAGAAATCTCCTAGTTTTCAGTTATGAAGTTCATCTACAATGTTATCCCGCCTTCTGGTAACGTTTTCCCAGGTAGCAATTATTTAAATTATTAGCAAGTTAGGGAGAAAGTGCCTATCCATTTTGTAAGAGTCCACTCCAACAAAACTCCTACTTTACTGGAAAAGAGAAAAAGGGAGAGAGAGAGAGAGAGGTGCATGCAAAAAGCAAAAAACCTGATCTTTTAGGAAAATAATTTCTGATAAACTATGCAGATGCTGTTCTGTGCTTTCCTGGGGATCCGAGATCAAATGATTTTCCAAACTGCTAAAAGATAATGAGATATAATACTATTAAAGACAAACAAGAACAATCAAGGAAAGAAAGAAATTATATATAAGTATACATTAGAAAGCATTCATATGTCTGTCTGAACTTTCAGATAAGATAAATCAGAAAGTATTTGAGCACAGAGCTATTTTTCTTTCAGTTGACAAACAGAATGTAAATAGAGTCTGAAAACTGGGGCAGAAGCTAAGCTCCAGCCTGTAACTTCCTATATATGCTCAAAAAGCTGAAACTAGGATAAGGAGATAATGTCAGCTGTTTCACCCAGTGGAGGATTCTCCCACTTGCACTGTTTGATCTGCTGTTGCAGCTCCTATGCTAGGAGAAAAGGACCATGATTTGATGGCACATGGTGGGTGAAATAACCAATTAGGACCATGCATAGCCAAGTAGATATCACTCCTATCATCTCTGGCCCCTGATCTGTGCCAAATACAGCCTGGGGATTAGAGTTTTATGCAAAATTATTTCCACAACAACATTTTGTCTGATGTTTTATAACGAGAAACTAGGATATAAGCAGGAATTACTTTTTGTTCTGTGCATGCATAGTTCCTAGCACAATGGGATACCTGTTCTCCGACTGGGGCTCCTGGCTAATATGGTCATTTGAAATGATAAGATGAGAGAAGTAGTATATTAAGGACCATCAAAAGAGGAGAGAGTTTGAGTGGGAGAAACGTGTTAGCCTAAAAATGAAACCAAGTGGAAGCATTAAGCTGGTCTCTGAAAAATCACCATACTGCCAAACACGGCATCAAGAGCTCTTGAGGATATGTTTATGTTCATACTGAAAAAAACACACTTAAATGTCTGTTCTATCTAGACTATTACCCCAAAATTCATTGCATGTGCACATAGTCCTACCAGTAAACTCACTTGCTACTTCAGTGATAGGAAACAGGCATAAAATGGGTATCCATGGAAATCCACAAGAGCAGATTAGACAGTCACTTGACTGGAATGGTATATAGTCAGAAATGATCCTGCCTTGGCTCAGCAGGGGTGGACTACATGACACCATGAGGTCCCTTCCAGCATTTCTTTCCTATGAACCTATGATCGAAGGAAAAACTTTCAATCCACTTTTCATACAGGACATTCACAGACACATTTTTTGAGTCTGGGGTACTTGAAACTGATTTTTTTCATGGGAAATAAATGAACATTTTCAATTTTTCATGGATATTTTCTACTGCTTTTAAAATGTTCTATTTTTCCTATGAGCACTGAATTTTTACAGATTATTAATTATTCATTGGCTTTTCCACCCAGTCTCTTTTTTATATACTGAAAATGTTTCACTCTCATCAGATGTATCGTGTGGAACATAATTAGCATTTTAAGACTAGACCTGTTTGAGAGATTTCCCTATCTTTGACTCATGGTATTAATGAAGTTTATGGTATTTATTAATAATGATTTGGAATTTCTTTCCCCACCATTGAATGAAACTATTGAATGAAACACAGAAATCTTTAAAAAGCACAGAATAAATCTAAACTTCAGTCCAAACAAAATGTCAAATATGAAACAAAAATGAAACCTCTTTAATAGAACAATAGGAAAGGTAGATAACAGCATCCAACTGAAATTCATAAGTTTCATAGTTAGTAGGGTCGGAAGGGACCTGAGCAGATCATCAAGTCCAACCCCCTGCCCTGGGCAGGAAAGGATGCTGGGGTCAAATGACCCTGGCTAGGTGTCTATCTAGCCTTCTTTTGAAGACCTCCAGGGTAGGAGCGAGCACCACTTCCCTTGGAAGTTGGTTCCAGATCCTAGCCGCCCTGACCATGGAGTAGCGCCTCCTGATGTTTAGCCTGAACCTACTCTCAGTTAACTTATGACCGTTATTCCTTATTACTTCCAGTAGTGCTCGGGGGAACAGGGTCTCTCCCGTTCCCTGCTGGTCTCCCTTGGCCAGTTTATAGACAGCCACCAGATCCCCTCTTGGCCTTCTCTTGTGGAGGCTGAACAAGTTCAGGTCTTGTAGCCTCTCCTCATAGGGTTTGCCTTCAGAAAAGGCATCAGTATAAGCAACACTGCTATTAGGAAAACTTCTACAACATTTGTGACAATGACATGTTCACAGATCTCCAGTTTTATATCTTATCGACAACATAAGGGGCTGTCTGTTTTGAGCACTGTGCTTTGTTATCAGTTCAGTACTGCA
The DNA here is from genome assembly GCF_052110815.1 of Crocodylus siamensis. Lineage (NCBI taxonomy): Eukaryota > Metazoa > Chordata > Crocodylia > Crocodylidae > Crocodylus > Crocodylus siamensis. The sequence continues at coordinate 16,721,547 of NC_143404.1, read as the reverse complement.
TAACAAGAAAGAGTGAATTGCTGAACACTGCTTATGGCAGTAGTTACATTTTTCATAAACCTTTTCTTAGAAGTCATTGACCAGCACCAACCCTGATTTTTGATTACTGATGTTATGAGAAAACAGTTATTTCAGGTTAAGAACTAATTCTCTGTAGCTGAAGGAATTGAGTGAATGATCTCAGGAGGGGAGGGTTTTTGTTCTCTCCAGCGTTTCCATGGGAAACTGTCATTACTGCAAAATTGGCATTACAAACTGCATACCTCTCCAAATACGTGGCATGCTTGCTTATGCTTATATTCATACACATGCAAACAAAAACAAGCAAGAAAACATTTTTCATACTCTACAACGTCGAAGTGCCTTTCAGCTCAAGGGCCTAATCCTCTTCTGCATTAATTGGTGTGTCCCAGACCCCGCTTTGACTCCCCAGCGTAGGGGACCCAGCATGATGAAAGAGAATAGTAAAGAGGTAGCTTGCATTTGAGCGAGTCCCAGCTTGTGAAACAGTCTCTAAGGCTCTATTTCAGCTTCTGTTATGTTGCTGAGATGGCTTCCAATCACCCCTACTAGGATTCAGGGAGAGGAAAAATAGATTAGAGTCAACTACCACTCCTCATTTGGGTCTGACATTGGTCATAGTTTAGCTTGACCCAAAAAGGTGTTTCGGTACTCTCAGCTGTCCTGAAATTATATTCCTATGTTCATGTACCTTTCAGTAAATATACTCCAAAGAGATATGAGAGAGAGAAAAGAAGGGGTTAAAATACTTTGTTAGCTACAGCATTTATCTGAAATACCTACTTTTAATCACACTTTCTCAAAATCTATCAATTCTCCCTCTATCCCTGTTTAACTCCACAAATTGTATATCAAAGTACTATCCTTTGGAAAACAAATTTCCAGAAACAAGGACACAGTGGGTACGTCTACATGAGACGCTTCATGTGCAGGTAGACTAATTCTACTGTGCATTAGCACATCATGGCAAAACCCATGCTAATGCACAGTAGAATGAATCTACTGTGCATTAGGTGTCACAAAAAGACCATGCGCTGTTGCTACTGTGTATTAGCATCAGCTACTACGCATTTATGTAGTTTTGAGGTGCTAAACTTAATGTGCAGTAGGAACAGTGTATTAAAGCCATGTAGATGTGCCCAGTGACTTTTATATGCTCATTCTTCCCAAAGAAACTGACTTGCTGAGTCGATTTGGAACTGGATTCCTTCAGCTCTTATATCATTGAAAGAAACCACCATCTCTTCCACTAGGTGGTGAAGTTGTAAAGCTAAATGTAAGAATCGAATTATAAGAGCCGAAAGAGCTAAAAGCAAATGTTTGTGAAAGCACTACATCGTTTTGAAGGTATTATGCCTCAGGTATTGTTGTGATACTGTGCATTGATCAGGCCCATTGACCTTCCTGGGTCATCACCGTGACTTTTGTGCTGGGGTGAAAGCAGTGCCATCCTTTTGAATAGCTGCACTCCAGAGGAGCCATGACTGATGTGTGGTTCACCACTGAGGTAGTATATTCCCTGGTGCTCTAGATACAAAAGAAGTAAATTTACAGAAGTAAATTGGTAGGAAAAAGGGAAAATCTGTGAAAAACTTGTATTTTTAAGGTGATCATGTCATAGAAAGTGTCCAAATTACCTTGCTAAATGTTGTCTTGATTTTATGAAGGATTATTTATTTTGCAATCAATGATACCATCAATCTAAATTCCCTTTTTTACAAATAATTTGCAAAGTGTCAGATACTTAATACTGGGTGAAAGATACAGGGATAATGAGTCTTTAGTTAAAATTAAAACTAAAAAAACACTCCTATTAGGGTCATTAACAGAAAATGACATGACATTAGGTCTCCACTGAGATTTTTGACTCACACAAATGAGAGCAACATTTAGAAAGCTTGAGTTTTGAATTTTCTGTAGAGTTCGTGAGTATATGCCCTGAAAAAGTAACTTTATGAATGTTTCATTGTTATTTTGTACTCTATTTCAAGTTCATGATGAAATGCAAAAAAATCACCATCTTTTTGGAACAGCTTTGCATTTTGCTGAGAGAATGATTTATGTTTCACTCCTTGACTTGTTACGAAGAGCTCTTGTAGTGAAGGGAAAACTTTTCTGCCTCATTTCTTGTCACTGAAATGTCACTTGTGTTGTACTGTTCTGCATCTCCACTTTGTGTGCCATCTGCTATGCCACTAATGTGTCAATGCTTCTGTATATCACTGTTTTTTTTAGAAAATTTCCTGCGTTAAACATATATATTCAACAGACTACACTGTATAAACAGCAGAAAAAATATATCTAAGAGCTAGATATACAACCAAAATGTCATGCACATCCCTGATGCAGAAGTCATCTCAGTTTCATGAGGGATGCATTAAGTCCAAGTCTATGATTCCCTTGCAGCTGCTGAGCAGCATTTGCTGCACTTGAACAGGTCTGCCTGAGGCTCACTTGCATTCTGGCTGCATGTAGGCATTATAGGGTAGGATGACTCTCCACAACTCATCCTGTCCTGATTCACAGCAAGGATGTAACCCAGTGTTTACAGTAAAGGGAGACTTTATTGTGGCGTTCTGCAGTATATGACTACACTTGATTGGGTATTTCTATCCCAACATAAGCCTTAGTAAATAATAAGTGTATATTATTTAATTAACAAAATGGAAGATTTAGTACCTTCTTAGGCTTTTGAATGCTATTGTGCAATTATGTAATGACTGATCTTTAATTATTCTGCTGATGGTAATTTATCCCATGCCTTGTCGTTATCTCCAATGACTAGACATACTCGCTCATCATTTCCAGCAAAAATAAATCCCAGGATTTACAGAATGATATATGCTTAGAAATACCTTCTTTTTTGGCATTTTCAGATAGGCAAGGCAGAACAATCTCTTGAAGTTTTTTTCTGTAAATCTGTCAGCAGAACTTCCTAAAAAAGCAGGTATATACCGGTAATTTTTTCTGTGAACAGGTCTCTTTCTCATGCCTCAGCAACAGAATCATGCCCAGCCAGAAGAGCAACCTAATGAACAACTGTTTACATGGATAGGATGAGTCAGCTAATAATGCTGCATCCAAGTTCATTTAGGTGCAACGAGTCCCTGATTCTCTGGCTCCAGTTTAAGTCAGAGCTGCCTGGAGGGAATATATCAGTTGTGAATTGAAGGAGCCCTTTTTGACTTGATTGTTCTTCCCGACTGTCTGAATGCATCCAACACGCAGAACCCTGCCCACGTCACAATATTTGTACCAAAGGCTGTGGTGAAGGAGCTGTAGGAACTAGCAGATGCTAGGTCAGTGCCTGATTAAGCTCTCTGCCATGCTGGGAACATCAGCCTAGAGGTTACAACCAGTCTCCCTTCCCTTTATCCTGAATGAAAGGTGCAGCAGGGCTGAGAGCCTGATACTATAACAAGCTTTTGGGACCATTATACTGTGAGTCCAAGCCTCAGAATCACATGATTATTAAAGACAAAATAGAAAAGCTTATTTCACCATTTCAAAGCAGTGATGGATTTAAGACTTGCTGTACTAAAAAAATGCAGTTCTTTTTTTTCAAAGCATGGGGCTCGAGTGAAGACTTTGGAATTTGGCTAAATACAGTAACAGGTTATTGATCTCATCTTCTTCAGGCTTGGACTATTTTCATTCCTAAGAAGTAAAACAACGTCCAAAGTTTTTCCCTGGAAATGTTCTATTTGAACAGAATTCTCCCTCTGCATTAATCATCATCTTAGTATCTGAGAACCTTCCAGTAGACTTCTCTGGTATTGTCTTTGACATAATCTGCAAGCCAAAGAGCTTCAAAACACTCATTTACCTTAGATTAAGTTATAGTCAATTAGGACCGAGTGGCTATCAGGAGGTGAAATATGCTTTTGTTTATGGGAAGCAACTTTTAGAGTTCAAGACCACACTTGTCATTTATGAATCCGCCCTTTGGTCCAGAGGCTGAAATTATCACCCATGAATTTGATACATGAAATTTTTGGGGAAAGTTTTCAGCTCCTACTTTAGTCCCTTCATGATGTCACAGTGGCACAAGCAGGTTTTATATCCGGTCCATCTAGCAAGCTGAGATCCTAATTGTAGGATGAAAACTATAACTTGAATAAAGCTGGAATATTGGCTGAGTGCCATCAGCACTCCCACCTTTCTGATGTGAGGCTGGTAATTGGGCAGTTAAAGGCAGAGCTGAAGTGTAAAACATGCTGTGATTCTGAGGCAAAGCTCCTTGGAGGGATTGTCTGGTTGGTATAAGTCATATCACCTCTTTAACTAAGGTAAGAAATGAGCAGGTAATACCCCAACCAACTATAACTTCCTCTTGCACGGATGCTACAATGGAGGAGAGCATGAATAATTCATCTTTGTCTTTAAAAATCATGTAACTATACAACCATAATCAAAGGATGTTTTTTTGGGGCAGGTAGAAGGTTTCTTTGGGGGTCTGACCTGGTTATTTCTTACCTCAACTTGGAATTTTTGTAGGTGTGACATTAACTCAGCATTTCTTGATCGTATAATACTTAGTTGCAGGCTAATTTGAGATCATTTTTTTAACCATGAATAATTGTAACATACTTTCAACCTTAGTGCTTTCTTAATGTACTTTTTCAGATGAGACTAATAAAGGAAGTAATATTAATTATTTATACAATGGAACAACCGACAGTGGGTTAAGTGCTATTCAGACTTACAGTGAGATATATAGGTATGTCTTTCCTGTGACTGCAGCATAAGGTAGAGATTCCCAAACTAGCTAAACTCAGCCGTGGTAACAATCTAGTTATGACAGTACAGTTCACAATATGAGAGAGCAAAGAACAAATGGTAAATGAAGGAGAAAAAGAAACACAGACTATACTCATTTCAGACAAATAAACATGCAAAATCACCTATACCCACCTGGCTTTCTATCCCAGTCAGTATTAGCTATCAGCAGAGAAATGATTCTTGAGGGAGGAATTTCAAAGATGGAGCTGAGAGTGATTTCACAGAAAAATCTCCATGTGTAAAAGCCATGGCAGAGGATAGAGGGGGGAGGAAGCAAATCAGGTTGGAGGTCAAGATTGACATTTGTTGTGTAATTTAAAGGGAACAGGATTATCAGTAAACCATTTCCATTTAATAGCCCAGGAATGCAAGTTCTTTTCATGAAGAGATGTTTCTGACAGCATGATATCATGCTGCCTTTCAAAGCAGTGAAATGAGAGTGATTTAGATATAAATGCACTTTTCCCTGGATGTAGGGTCAGTAGTAAGTGAATGATTAACAGCCCTAAAGAGTTTAGTAGAATACATCAGGTTCAAATTTCCCAACCCTTTGTCACAAATGTATCTTAAAAGATGTGAAATAGGATTATTGTGACATTGAGTTCCTGTTGTTCTTAAATGTAATACCAACTCAAAGCCAAAGTAATATGTCAATGACTTTGCATTTCCATAATCCTTTATATATAGAATATATGTGTGTTTCCACTGCAGAAGCCAAGGAGACTCTAAGATAGATTGAAAAGGCTTGGAGAATGCTTTTAAACAATAAACCCTCAAATACTATCAATCTCTCCATGCACATACTTACCAAAGCTTAAAAATCTGTCCTCTCTAAAGACCTTAATTTCTGTCCAGAGAAATACCCTAATAATATACTACAATGAGGAAAACTAGAAGAATTTTTTCTGATGCTTCCATCTCAAGGAATATTTCTGCAACCAAAATGAATCCACTTCCAACAACACTTCATCCTTTGACAACACTGAGGGAAAGATTAACCACAAAAAAACTAAAAAAGCAATAAATTGGACACCTCACAGTGGGCGAAATTCAATCCTTGCCCTCTGTATTGACTACTTCAGGGAAAGAATGAACAATGAAATAATCAGCAACAAACACCACCATAACATCCTCTCCCTCTCAGAGAGAAGGGCCATAGGATCTCTATGATCCAATCACCAAATAGTAATAAAGCCAGCAGATAAAGGAAGAGCTACAGTTATCCTTAACCATGAAAACCACATTAAAGAAGCCAACAGACAACTCTCTGATACCACCTACTATGTAAAACCAGAGGAAGATCCAACTCCTCTTTTCACCTTAAAACTCAAACCCACAATCAAATCATTTCCATCTGAACTACAAGAAGACCTACAGAACTTGGTCCCCTTGCTACCTAACCCAAGGACTGTTGCTTGCTCCCTAAAATCCGCATACAAGGGAACCCAGGCAGACCTATAATATCCAATCCTAACTGAGAAAATATTAGGTTTCATCAAATCCATCCTAAAACCTCTTGTCACCCAAAGAACAAGTTTTGTCCAAGACACAACAGACTTTCTACAAAAACTTAAAAACATAGACCACCTTCCCTGCAATACCCTCCTAGCCACAATGGATGTTCCCAGTTTATAGTACCAACATCCCACACCAGAATGGCATCAAAGCCTGTCTTATATACTTACAAGAGCAAGATGACATCTCAGAGTACAGACCTAAAGATATTACTGAATTTATATACCTCATTCTCACACACAAAAACTTCACTTTCAATAACCAACATTTCCACCAGACCATAGCCTTTAAACAAGGACCAAACCTCACCAGTCTCATCACCAGAAGCAAACTTTTTATGATCCCAAACACACCGAATGGATCCAGACCAAGCCAGGATAAGAAATGTAAAATCTGCCAACATATTTCCAACACTCCCACGATAACAACACCCTACAACAGAACCATCACCATTCCTGGATCTTACACCTGCAACTCCAGAAATGTAATATATCTCATCCAGTGCACTAAATGCCCTGATGGAAAATATGTAGGAGAAACCAGACAACAACTGTGTGTGAGAATGAATGCACACCAAAAATCTTTCAAAGACAAAAATACCCAGTTACCTGTAGGTGCACAGCTCTCACAAGACATCCAGTCTCTCAGTTCTAATCCTCAAAGGAAATTTACAAAACACCTTTCACAGATGAGCCTATGAACTTCACTTCATAAATCTACTGGATACAAAGAATCATGGACTAAATATAGACATTGGATTTATGGTACATTATAGCCTGCCTCCCATCTGATAACCCCATGTAACCTGTCTGCATTTTACCAGCTACCTTCTATCACCAGGTCAACATTCCCCCTTTCCCATTCCCACCTAATTGTCTCACACCTATTGTCTCCCATTCCCTCTGATCTTCACTGCCACACATTTTCACAGACCTGCATTTTGCATTTTGGCTTCTATTCCATCTAGGAAAACACAGAACAACAGCAGACTCTTTCTATGCATGAAGGATGATGTTTGTGCCTGAAAGCTTGCAAAGAATATTTTTTCCAACTATTTAGTCGGTTTAATAAAAGATGCCACATTTACCCAAAGGACCCTGTCTGTTTAAAAAAATAAAGCTAATAGTATAAAAATATTTTTTTCAAACGACCAGAAAGTCATGTGTGTTTTTTTTTTAATTTGCTTCGTGCCTAAATATATGCCCTACCCACCCTTTGCAATTCCAGGACAGGCTTTTACTATCAATGATGATGACAACAGGTAACAAATTGCTCCTGATTTACATCAGTGCAAACAAGATACCTTTACTTGAAAATTGCAGTGCACATACAGGAAACACTCCATGGCTGTCCCAGCCCCAAGAGCAGCAGCAGCCTCTTCCCAGTTGTGGGGCTGAAGTGAGCTAGATAGAAAATTGTGGGAGCTGTACAGACAAAGGCAGGACATGGGCCCCGCAGGCTGGCCCAAGAATGCCATGCCTCTTTGGGCTGCTGGCAGCAGCAGGGCAGGCTCAGCTGCATGGGGCAGGTGGTGGCAGCCCAGGGAGGAGGTGGGGGGCTTGGACAGGGGTGACACTGGGTTTCTATGGGGTGGTAAGGTGAATTTTGGGGTGACTATAGACACCCCAAACCACCCTCTAGTGCCACCCTGCCCAGCCCCATCAGTCAGCTGAAGAGTTGGTGCATAACATATTGCATCACAAAGTAGAAGGGAAAATGTGTGGCCAAGGCCACGTAAAGTCTAGCTTTCATTAAAGTTCCATATGATGTTTAAGTCCATGAATATTAGCTAGAACCTGAGTGTTGGAAGACCACAGAGCAGTCTGCATGCATTTTTTAAATCTGCTATGGACGGAGGAGAGAAGGAAGTCTTTAGCCTCTGAGCAAGATGTTCATGTGTGCTGGTGTGCTCAACACACATGAAGGGAGGAGCAACACTGAATGGCAATCTGCTCGCTTATGACCCCCAAATCCACAGTCTTGCACAATTCAGGTCCATCTCATAACTGATCTAAATTGCACTGGCTTGTTACTTCCCCTTAGGATTACCACAATACTGCATACTCCAGTCATGCTCTGACACAGTGACATGTCCCTGTTCTTTATGCAACTCTACAATTGTCCTTTGCAGGAGGAAGACCAAGCTACTCAGAGGGAAGCATTGTTAACCTTTTTGTGCTTCCAGGGTAGTACAAAGAAAGCTGATGCAAGGGCAAGGAGCTGGTGGTATCTATTTAACTATGAGGGTTGTTTTTATTGATGTCTCTGCTGCCAATATTTGAACTGGAGCTTCTGTTGAATCCAGGGCCTTCAAACTTGATGGTTCAGTCATTAAGCTAAGCTCTCCAGCTGTGTCATGAGGTGTAAGCTCCCTATAGAAGCTCTATTACTAGTCTTTGGGAAAAGCACAGCTAGAAAAAAACATAAGCCACAAATGTCAGCTAACAAAGAAATTAAATAAAGGATGAAGTACTTGCAATAGGTTATAATTACCTGTATCACTGGCTTCAGGCCATGAAAAGAGAGTCAATCAAGACACGAGAGAGTAAACAACAGTAAAATCATTGAAATAATACTACGGAATTGTCCTCTCTGTAGTTTGTCAACTACAAGTATACAAGAAATCAAACAGAACAGTCAAGACTATAACAGCAAACTATTATAGGTTAAAAGAACTTGGTAGTCAGATAGCACAGATGTGGATAGAACTGGACAGCAGATCCATTAGAACCATTGTGATATTATGGTTCATTTTATCCACACAACAGGTCCAGATGGGCAAGGAGGATAAACAGCAATAGAAGACAGTCATAGCCCATAAAATATATTATTATTATTATCAAGACATTTGTAAGCTTTAAGTATGTAGGTAAGGTCAAGTAAAGGAATTTACACCTGCAATATCAGCCCAACTTCAACTCGTTTAATTTATAAGATTAGACAGAATCAGGTTGTGGCAGGTTCACGATCACATTGCCACTGCTAGCATGCTCTGTCCATTTGGGTGTGCCACACTGGAGTCTAGTCACCCGCCATGACTTGATGTTATATGAAGTTGTACCTGGGTGTCTCAGCTGGTACTTCTTCTGTGGGGCTCCTCCTTACCTACACCCCACCCTTTTCTGCTCAGGTGGTCTGGACTGATTTCAATGGTATCTGGTGTGACGAAGGCACCTGGCTTCATAATTCTTGGCAGGAATATGGTTATGGCTTCTCTGACTGATAAACTGGCAAATTAATAATACTAGAACTAAAACCACTTGCATGATACAGATGACCAGGACAATGATGCTTGCCACATCTAGTGTTTGTCTTTAATTCTCCAAGCTTCGCATGGCATTGATTCGCATGGTTCTCACATGGTCCCATGTTGTGGGTATGTCCCAGGAGAACTGACGTTCTGGGGCTAGCTTGTACCTGGCCATGTATTGCAGTATCCTGTGGGGCATTTCTTCATGCCCACACAAGTCTCATGATTCTGATACTTCCCTGCCTGGGAGTTTTGGGTCCATGACTGCTCACACATGATGGATAGAACTGAAGGGTTCCCAAGAGGGTTCTTCCCTTCAGCAGCGGCCTGTGATACCCATTGGGCTGCCATCTTCCCATCCTGGATAATCTGTACAGCCCTGCTGGCAAAGTGAAGAGTGGGCAAGATCAAGGTTGGGTCTGCACCCTTTAACCCATCTGTTGTCACTCCCATGCTGATACCTGGTTTCTCTCTCCCAGGAGTCTGGCTGTTCACTGTGTCCTCTGGTTTGCTGGGGCTTCCTGCCTCAGGAAGGGTCTCCAGTTTCAATATAGCAGGTAAATGTGCATTCTGGCACCCTGAGAGTGTCCCCGCTGTGGACTGGGCTCATGTCACCTTACTGAGCAACCCCATGGAAAACTGAGCACTGATTTTCATGGGGTTGTGCCAGTTCTTTTCCAGCTGAGGTCAAAGCATCTGGTAGCACAACCCTCTTTCTCTTCTTCCTGTGGTTTGGCTATGGAGCTCCTTTTACCCATGGGGAGTATTGGCACTGGACCAATCTATGGGCCTTTTCCCAGCCGCAGGCTGCAGGCCAATCTGCCCACAGACCAGCCACCTAGACACCAGCATTGCAGTAAGTGGGGTGTGAGCTTGCCACACAGGTACATTCATTACAGTATGGCAATCAACAAAAAACAACAAAAAGACAGAACAAAGAGCCTATCCATAGAATTGACAATGTAAAGGTATAGACAGATGAAACAATTGTGTGTACTCAAGGATACTCAGATAAGTAGTTACACTGCAATCGCTGCACTTGCTGATTCTGTAGCAATACAAGTGAAGCAAAAAAGTCCAACTTTTAACTCTGCTTTATTCAGTGGCAAAATTAGGGCAATTTAGCTAACTTGCATCACTGTAAGATCATGCAAGCATAACAGTTGCAACTTAAGAGGGAATATGAGATTACGCTCTATCTGTCATTTCCAACTGAGGAACATATAATCAAATCACCTCAGAAGTACCAGACAACTAGAGGTCCCTGTTACTGAGAGTTATCTGGCAGGACATCCTGAAAGAGATACCAGAAGCAGAATTAAGTCAGCAAAAGGAGTTAGGCTAGTCAGTGGCAAAATCGTAATACCCTTTCTCACTATAAGAATTACTTTATTCTACATCTGGCTCTGTTGTCCATATATTCTACATGTGACCCATATGAGATTTGCATTGAATGGAAAGTGGGATTCATGTAAGGAAGGATACTGCAATCTGGAATTAACTGACTGAGAACATAGGCCTATTTTTTTCCAGATAGTGGAGTACAAAATTCAGGAAACAGCAATTAAATTGGTAGTGGTTCAGAGAATACCTTTATAACACAGTGAATCAAATTGCTAATTCAATTATAATTTCATCAGCAGAAAAGATAGTGCTGACAGTGAGAGCTAATTAGGGTCATAATTACAAAAGGACCAACCTTGCTACATGAAGAAGAAATTGCCATGGCGTCTCTCTATGTATCCCAGAAGCAATTGAAAGCATCTCTGATGCAGACAGAACAACCACAGAGAGGTGGAAAGTTAAATGACCAGCACATCACAATAAGCCAGTGCTATCTTGCGGCACTGAGGGAGTAATCCCAATTCCAGTGTCTAAGTCTTCCCTGTATCTTACTGTTTGTTAAGTGAGTCTGGATGCCAATAATCAGTCACCATCTGCATAGACAAGCATTTTGTACGCTATGCCTGCCACCTTGAAATCTCCTCACACAGGTTTCCATGAGCACTGGGAACAGTCTCTGCTATATCCAAATTATGTTGTATGAAAAGTAGAAGGAGTGCAAGGGAGATAATTAGGCTCTTTGTCTAGCTGAAGTCTCATTACAGCATACTCACCTGTGGGGCAGGAACCAACTTTGCTGAGAACCCTTTCCTGCAAATAGCCCTAACAAAAGATTATGGGCAGCCTTCAGCCTGTTCATGTCATGTGGGACTGAGAATATGACTCAGAAAACCCCTAGAGATTCTTTTAAACTCTTTTCTAGCTTTCAGTGTAATGTCGGTTATGAAGCCAAAAGGCAGTAGCCAAAGGTATTGCACACAAGTGACCGTGGGCAAAAGCTTCCTTTCTAATATAATACAAGGTCAGTGAGATGTTGAAACTTTACATCCCTGCATCCAATTGTTTCACAGACAGAAATAAACCCAATGTGCATGTCCAGACAAGTGTGCACATGTGTTTCTCCAGGGATAAATAAGAGTGGTACATAGTTGTGCCACTGCTACTTGTCCCTGGGGAACACCCATGCACATGTGCTCTGGTGCATAGCAGATTACCCCAGGTGGGGTGGAGGACTGAGCTGGCCCCAGCAGCCTTATGTGGGGTCCAGGGGGCCTCTCAGGGCTCCAGTGGTAGTGATTCAGCAGGAGGGAGCCCGGCCAGCAGCTGGAGTGTAGCTCCAACTGGCCAGGCTCCACTTTCAGGTGGCACATGCACCACCCCGTTTTTTTCTAGTGTGGGTTTTTGACACTGGGATCTCCTGGTGTCCAAAAATCACCTGCACTGCAAATTAACATCATATGGAACACCTGCATGTGTGGCGTGTGCATTGTGCAGGGCCACAGATGGGTCTGTGGTGTCACATACTGCACATGCACACTTGTCTGGACACACCCAATAGCCATGTCCAGATGAGTGTGGACATGTAGTATGTGGCACTGCAGACCCATCTGCACTGCTACATGCTGCACATTCAGGCATTCCCTGCACTGCTACCTGGGGTAAAAAAAAACCCACACCAAAAAAAAAGCAGGGCAGCATACATGGCTGAAGGCTGGCCAGCTGAAACCACACTTCCACTGCCAGCCGGGCTTTCTGTCATGTCTGCAGGCCCAGGAGGTCCCCAGAGCCCCTTGAAATGCTGCTGGGGCCAGCATAATTGCTGGCCCCTGCCTCCCCTACCACACCCAGGGTAACCTCCTGTGCACACACTGCTACTTGCCCTCAGGGAAACAAACATACACACTCTCTGGACATGCCCCGGGAGTCTGTATTTGAATTATTTGTTCTGATCTGTTTTGTTTCAAGGAGCTTTTAAATGAAACTGAGCTAAAGAGCTAGTTTCCTCAGTATGTTCATCATAAAGAAAATTAACACAGGGGATGAGCAGGTTTTGTGAGAGATTGTCCCTGTATGGGAAAGTCTTTCACAATAATACACAAGTGTATGGGAAGAAAGAAAAGGGTTTGTAAAAACCAGTTGCAGTGAAGACAAGAAGATGCAGGTTTCTGCAATGAAACCATTGTCGCTAGGGAGCAGATTCAAAGAGAAGAGGAAGTCAGAGCTATGATCTTAGCAACAACACAGAAAAAGAAAAAACTTAGACATTATATAAAGTAAGTAGTGACCAGATCTGGACACAGCCTGGGTGCAGTGGCCAAGAGAGACAAAAGTTCAAAATGACCCTGAGAGAGCCTGAGTGACTCAGCATGGTTATATTGTAAACCGTGAGAGAGAGATTGCATATATAGTAGGGCTGTATGAAGCTTGGGGTGGTGATTTGATTTGGAGGAGATCTGGCCCGATTCGGTGGCTGAATCTCTGAATCTAAATTGAATCAGGGGACCAATGAACAGGTCTGAATCGATTCAAAGCTCTCCGAATCTTTGGAAAAGGTTTGGAGACCTTTGATGATTCAGGCAGTCCCTGGTGGCTGCAGCAGGGAGCTGCAGCTGACTCCAAGCTGGTAAGTACAAGGGGCGGGGGGAGGGGGGCTGGGAAAGAGGGAAGAGGACCATGGGGGGACCCCTGCCAGCCCCCGCCTGCTCCCTCAGCCTCCCCATGGCCGCCCCATCTGCCCCAGCTCCTGGTGTTTTAACAAAAAGCTCCAGCGCTCACCAGGTGCTGCCAAGCAGGGGGCGATCCCTGCTGCCCCCACTGCCCCGCACTGCATGGGGAGCTCTGCATGAGCCCCCGACCCCCTCCTTGCTCCTCCAGACCCCTCGATGATCTTCTGAGGTCCCTTCCAGCCCTAATGTCTAATGTCTATGAAAACCCGCACGGGTGCCCCGCCTGATCCTTTAAGAAAAAAAAAAAAAAACAGAGAAAAGCCCCAGGACTCACTGCTCCTGCAGCAGCCTCAGGGCTTTGGGGGGCTCATGCAGAGCCCCCCCCCATGTGGTGCAGGGAAGTGGGGGGCAGTGGGGATTGCCCCCTTGCCAGCAGGAGTGGTGAGTTTAGGGCTTTTCGCATTCTTTTTTCTTAAAGGGCCAAGCTGCCCTGGTAGGGGCACCCATGGGGGGCTGGGGGAGTGAGGGGGGGGTTAGGGGATTAGTCTCCCATGCAGCAGGAGGCAGTGGGGGGCAGTGGAGATTGCACCCCCCCCCCTCCACCTGGCAGCACCAGGTGAATCGGGGCTTTTTTCTTTCCAAAGACCTGGGGCAGATGGGGCAGCCATTGCCGGGCTGGGGGGATGGGCCTGGCTGATTTGTCGGAATTGATTCAGGCCAGTGATCTGAATCACCAAGTCAAATCACTGTCCCCTGAATCGGCTGAATTCAAAGCGAATACTAGCCGCTTTGCCACAGGCCTAATATATAGCATTTGGGAGGGAAGACCAGGAAATCAGTTTTGGCCAGGTTTTGTTTCAGGTAATGGAGCCTGAGATCTGGAGCTGGGTGCAAAGAGATCTATGAATCTTTGGCATAAAGATGCCACTTGAAATAGTGTGTGCAGGGATAATCTTGTAGAGAGATCGTAAAAACAGAAGAAAAAATGAACCTACAATAGGGCCATGCAAAACCGTCTCAAAGGCTGGGAGTAAGGAGAATGAAGATTCATCAAGTAAGAATCCTGAAGAAGTGATCAGAGGGGACAGGGAAAGGAAAACTGAATGCAAACAGCACATGAAGGACACAATATTAAGAAGGAGAGTGTAATCAACAGTATTGAAGGCAACAAAAAGATCAAAGAAAATCTGAACAAGCTACAAATCAAGTTGTCTGGAAGTCACTCAGAATATTTGCAGACAGGACACAAACTTAAGCTTTTAATCTCATATCAAATCCTTCTGGGACCAGCAGCTTGAAAACAACCTTTGTATCTAGCTGGCATCATCCTCCAGAACATCCAGCACTTGCAGACAGACCCATGAACATTGTGAACATTAATAAGTTTGGCTGTTACAGGAATGTACAGAGGAAATGCCTTAGTGTGAAATATTAACAGTTCATCTTATGCAGTAACTATTGCTGAAAGTGTTCAATATCATATGGTTCAGAAGAAGTTACTTATTTCATTCATGTGGGTATAAATCAAAGTAAATTCACTGAAACCACTGTGGATCTAGGGGAAGCAAGGACTATATTTTTGTGCATGCTACAGTCATATTGTCCTTGAATGTCTAATTGCTCATGAGTCACACTGATACTTTACCCCACCAAATGCTTGATTTGTCCATGAAGTGCCTGCTCCTGAGTAAAGAAAAAAGAATTCCACTATAAGCAATATTTTATAGAGTAATTTCTTTTGTATATAGTGTTGACTTCTCAGTCTCAAGATTTGGGAATGAGCATTCACAGATTCACAGAAGTTTAGGGCTGGAGGGGACCTCGTGAGATCATCAGGCCCAGCCCCCCAGTCTGGGCAGCAAAGACTGCTGGGGTCAAATATTGGCAAGATGGGATTCAGGAGATGTCTTTATAATGATAGATTATCATTGATCTGTTTGTGATGGATTTGCAGTATCAGTTCATATCCCTGCCTTCAGCGTGTTCACACTTGTAAGATTCTGGACCCTTTCTCATTCTAATTAAATGCCACTCAGAGATGATGAGGTAGCATGGAGTTAAATACCAGCAGTATACAACTAATACCAGTAGTGCTTGCTTTTCACAACAAGGGCAAACAAGGTGAGAGCAGTACCTGAATGAAGAGTACTGAGCTGACTAAATTAAGCTCAGGCAAGACAGATAATACAATAATAGAGAAAAAGTTGCATTTGAGAGGCCTACCCATGTTCTTCACTTTACTTTTTATTGAAGGCATCTGTCCTTCGATGGCCAGAGAGGTCTGCAGCATTAGTGTCCTCCCTGGATTCTCCACTCCTGCTAGACATTTCTCTACAAATGGAAAGGGAGTTTTACCCTTTACCATGAGATGCAGACATGGCCCCATATATTTATCACCACCGGGCTTACCCACTGCAAAGCACTATGAACTGGGATGAACCCGGGGGTGCTGAAAAGGCCCATGTGAATGAAATGAGATTATTTATATGACTGATGATACAAAGAGATGTGATCATGTCAACCCAGGCACTGAATCAGTGGAGGCTAACTTTTTTGACAGGTGTCCCACAAATTAGCCCTGCACCCACCTCGAATGTGACTCCTGTCCCCTTCCCCAGCCTGATCTACTGTTCTGCTTTCTGCTCCCTGCCGCGTGCCCTCCCATTCAATCTGCTGCTCTGCTTTCTGCTCCCTAACATATCTGCCACTGTGTCATGTGCTGCTTCCCTGCTCTGCCATGTGCCACACATGCAGAGTGTGCCTATGTCACTTGTGGCACTCAGTTACCCCTGTACTAAATTATGGCATTTGGCTCCTTTTAAAAACATTGGGTCAAATTCAAGCTCCTGATTTTTGGGACCTTATTTAACTCGGAGACCTCCTTTCACTCTGAGACGATGATTTAACATGATAAGTGCACTCTTCAGGAACAAGGGATCAGTCAACAAAATAAATGAGACTGTGGAAGCAGCCAGCATTGCCTTTCTGGCACCTGGCCATTTGTTATAGAACTCACTCTCACAAGAGTTCAAAATGATAACGAGTCTTACCTTTTTTCCAGCTAAAAATGCAGGAACTGCCTCTTCGCCATGGTCTCCCAGTGATATATATGAAAATAAAGAAGAGATTCTGTAATCTGGTTGGAAAGAGATAAATGGAAATACCTGAAGACTTTATTGGCCATACATAATTTTTCTGGAAAGTGCTCAGATAGCAAGGCGACAGCAGTGGGCTGGGATTTTTAAGACTTGTGTATCTGCAAGCTACATTTTGTGACAGAAGTGAGTCTGCTTGATTATAATTTATTAATGTGGTATGTAAAATAGTTACATGGCTGTTTACTGGATGAATTTATTGTTGGCTTAGTTTAACAGCTAATCTATTGGGTTGTTGGAAAAGCAGGAAGTGAAATGGTTGCTGAGGCGAAGCTACCCCTAGGTGAATACTTTACAGCAATTGAGAAGCATTGCTTCCACTATTAGTCCTGTAGACCTTACTTCTGGGCTTCAGTTACAAAGCTTGCTTTAACAATGCTGGAAATGAGCCAATCAAAAAGATTATATGGCAAATACTCCTCTGTGTCTTCATAAAGGCAGAGGCAATTGTTGGGGAGCTGTTTAGAGGAAAGAACTGATGCACAGAAACATCTCCTAGGGTTGCTGAAGAACTTACGCCCTTCTAGACTGCTATCAGAGGATTGCAAGGCTTTGGGTAAGATAAGCATGGAAACACATTGTCACTTCTTGTTAGACATTGTTCACTTCTGCTTATGCTTTGTTCCTCCTGTTAGGATTAAGCAATACTTTTAGTTTGAGGAGGTTGTTCGGTTGCTTTTATTCACCATTGGTCACAAATTCCTAAAGGAGAGATCTATAGTTGCTAGACCCACTGCATTAAGCATAGAAGTATGACTAGTACAGGTGGTACTATAGTAGCCCATGGTCTGACATGATAAGGTCTGATGCCTAAGGAAGTACACCAAGACAAGCATAGGGGACACAGGAGAAAGCTAGCCAGGACCTGTTCAAAGGATTCTTCACCAGTATTTTATGATTCATCATTAAATGCAGCTTGTCTGATTGTCTAGGTGACCAGAGGAGATTTATTCTGGAAAACTGAAAGGGAAGATTTTGATTTACAGGACAAACAAGGGCTACAGTCAGTAGATACACCACAGCTTGTAATTGGAGAGACTCTCCAGCTAATTCCAGACCCTGCACAGAATTTTAGCAAGGTTGACTCTTCAATGGCGAGGCCCGTGTGTTCTTAATTGCATATTCTGAGTTAAACTATATGAGGTAGAGTCTTACTTTTCTGTCATATTACTGGATTACAGCATCTCCTCTTGTTTGGAAGAGGATTTCTGGAGATAACCTAGAAGTAGATTTCAGAAGGTTGAGTTCTCTTTGGCCTGAAATATGGACCGCCCTAACATCTAAAGGAGGATTGGTGGGGGCAGGAGGGTGATCCTTGAGACGGTTCATTCTTTTTGGGACATATCTCTTCTAGGCCGAATCATTTCTTTAGCAGGCTTTGAGAAATCTTTTCCTGTTTTCCTTTTAGAATTTTGGCCTGCAAGACCCCAGGCTTTTCCTGCACTGCCATAAGTCACGTCATACAGCACAAACCCTTTAAGAAAGCATTCACTAAACCAAAGCCTGAACTAATCTGACACTATCAGTACTGTCCCATTCAGATACTGCTACTCAGAGCTGTGATGTTTGCCCAACCCATGTGGCTTTATCTGTGTATGTTAGCTCATTGACTCTGAACAAGAAGGTCCTGTTAATACAAATGCAATCAGTCGGCATACTGCAGTGGAATCTTAATGACTTTTAGAACAGATTAAAATATTGAAACCATGGCAACATACAAAATTCAAAGTCTGGCTGTATTAGAATACCCAAGGACAACTGTGGTATTCATTGTTAATGGGACTTTTAAACTTTAGATACCTCCTAAGTTGAAGAACGCCATAAGTAGTTAGGGTAACGTAGTATTCTTATTGAAGTTAGTACCCTGAAGAATCCCATTGAATTAAACATGGCTCTCCATTTTAGTAGGAGTAAAAGTGAGATATAGAGAAAGAGCTTGCCTCAAAAGTGTGAGGCCAAGGCTTGCAAGCCCATGTTTATCATCTCTGTGGTAGATGAAGTGAAACGGAAGGCAGGGTAGATTTTTCACCAACGTTTTCATTGGGTTTAGCATTTATGGATCTCCCCTTTAGGAACTGTGACAAATGGTGAATATAGCAACCAGCCAGCCTTCTTAAAGGAAAAATATTGATTAGTCTTAACAGAAGAAACAAAGCATAAACAAAGTGAAAATGTCTAACAAAACCACCAGTGTATTTCCATACTCATCTTACCCAAAGACAGTTCCTTGATAATGGTCTACAAAGGTCTAAGGTTTACCTAGGAGGCATTTGTGTGCAAATATCCTGCCTTCTGCCTGACTTCAGACTAACATGACTAACTGCGTCTCTCTGCAGCTGAAGTGAAGCCCATCCTATCCTCTTGTATGGGGATGCCCAGCCCTAGCCAGTCCATTAGATGATAAGTCTGTAGGTGAGGGGACTGGTTCAAAATAAATACAAACTAGACCATACTTCGGCCCATCTCCCAAATGAGTTCCAAATAATGTCATAGTTAGATCAGTCCTATTTAACCAAGCATCTCTCCCATGGCCTGTACAGACAGAACTCCTTTCTTCTCCCTGATGTCTCAACAGATTCTCCCACCATCTAATCTATACTTACATACCTAAAAAGGGAGATATGGATGCTAGCTTAGTGATTCAATCTCTACTAGCTTCTATAATACATCTTGTCCACCAGTATATTCAGAATCACATGCTGTGCAATGCATAAGCGAGCTTGCCTAGAGA
Organism: Crocodylus siamensis; assembly: GCF_052110815.1. NCBI lineage: Eukaryota > Metazoa > Chordata > Crocodylia > Crocodylidae > Crocodylus > Crocodylus siamensis. Next base: position 16,702,083 of record NC_143404.1, on the reverse strand, counting down.
ACTAAAGGGATTCTCTAGTAAGGAGCCTGTGCAGCTATACATGTGCTCAGTTGCAATAACAATAGCAATGACATGGACTAATGATATTTTTGTTTGTTCAGGTTTTGGTTAATTTTGAATTCTAATATGTTCAGAGAACCAATCTGGATGGATAACATGTACCTGATCTGCAGATCAGGACCAGAACAAATAAAGAATAAAGGCAAAGGACAGGCAATAGGCTGATGTTGCCACAGAGAATCAGCAGCTTACTTGAACATCCATTCTGTAAGCAAGAGAGAGGCCTGTTTTAGAAATGTCAGCCTATAACTTAACTAGTGTATGAATCCAAGTTGCTGTATACTCTAGTTCCAGTAAGATGCTTAGTGCTAAGATGGAGCTTCTTTTTCCCCTTCATTGTTCTATGACCCAGAAACATCCTTTGAAAACAGTAAATCACAGCTCACATTAGTGTCATTTCATTGTTAGAGTTAGGGCTGGAGGAATAATTGCTACTGAATCAATTGCTGAAGTGAATACTTTATTAAACTTTTCACCTCCATGGATGCATATTGATGGCTTTCCTCACATCACCAGCAAAAGCCTGTCATTGGCAAGCTGGCGCACTAACTCAGTACAAGATTTATAGATCTCTTCTAGTATTTTTCCTGTTTTACCAGGTCTTTTAGTCACCACGTTCAAAATTCTAAATGGAATTTATTTGAAAATGAGTGATTAGTCACATATGAAATAAATACAGTTCTTCACAGGACACTCAAAGAAACAGGCTAGGTTGTTGGTTTCTGTTATATCCCGTGTACATTGTGGACTGGCAAAAAAGGGACTTCAAGTTGTCTTAAGGTAACTGGGTACAAGAGCTGCTCCTGCATGTGCGCCATAATGTAAGTAAGCTATGAGCCAGAAATGAATCAGAGGTTGGATGAGAAAAGATGTAATCCTGAGTCTAGGCCCTTCAGCAGCTTCCAGGACTAGTGGGCATGAATGATAGCAGGAAGCAATGAATCCTACCCTCTGGTACACTGGGTACTGCTGGCATGGGCTGGGGAATTGGCCCAACATATTAGACCTCTGCTATTGAGGACTGAATGTTCAGCTACATCTTGAGATTCATTGTAGATATATATAAAATATCCATTTGTTTGAAATGCATCTTTTGTATATTAGTGCACATGCACACACAGACTTGGTGGGTCTAAATAACAGGTTTTTTTCATTATAATGCAGATGTAATAGCTGTGGTTTACTCAGATTTACATCATTGTGGTACAGTCTCTCCATCAGGTGATGGTGTTTACATGCCAGTTCTCCAAGCAGAAAATTGTCTGTTGGATATTTGTGAAGTAACATGTCAGGAGGTAATTTTTACTGGATGAATTTTAAGCTGGACACTTCACTAGTATTATGGGAAACAGGAGTACATTATAAGCAATTTATACGCCTAGAACGCACTACCTTATTTCACACTAAAGCTTAAGGGTATCCATGTATAAGGCAATAAGAGGTAAAAGTAATGAAATTTGTGCCCACAATTCATTATTTTCAGGTGTCAGTTTGGTGGATACAATTTGTGTCTGGAGACAGAGAGGGTAAGGATAAAATTCTGGCTCTACAAAAATCAGCAGCAAAACTTTCATTGATTTTTCAATAGAGCCAGCACTTCATCCTTGGACTCAGCATCAGTTACGAGCATGAATAATCACTATTAATACAAACAGTCCCATTAAGGGTATGATTCCTTCTGTGAATAAAGATTGCACAGATGAGTTCAGGTTGATTATACTCATGAGTGAAGATTATTCATATGAGTAAGGGATGCTAGATCTGACTCCAAAAAGCATAGCAAGTAGTTGTGACATTTTCCTCTGATACAGATTTGCTTGATGTATGTCACATCCCTTCCAGACTTTTCCTCTTCTTTTCACCTACTCATTGGTTTTTTATACTAACTTATCTGAAACAGGTGAAGCAGGAAACCTCCACTCTTGGGTCAGTTTCCCTGTAACGGATGTACTTGAAGCATACAGTCAGTTATTCGGTGGTAGCAAGTGATTCTGAGTGCTCTGAATTTTCATACTCCCAACCTAAGACCTTTTAAGGAAGGCTGATTCTCAGAAACCACTGAACACTCAACCTCTGAAAATAGGCTTCTCTTCAGTAGGTCTGAAGCTGAGGAACCAGTATAGCTCCACACTTTGAAAATGTAAGGGTATCCACGTATCTACCTTGTTTTAGGACTCTTAAGCTATTTTCTTTTGCTGCTGTCTACCACATCCCAGGTGAACGTCAGCAAGGTTACACCAGGAATGAACTTGTCCTTGAAGATCAGATTTCCAAAAACCAGGAGCCATGATTTTCAAAGGCCAACTCCTGACAACAAAAGCTAGAGTATCAAGAGCTCATCTCTTAGCTACAACAGGTTTTTCAGTAGTGCTCAGTGCTAAGCAGCTTGTATTGCAGTACTTAAGTCTGGGCACTGAGCTCTTCTGAAAGTTGGCCACAGCTGTGAGTTCTTTTGAGAGTTCAGGCCTTAGAGCCAAAAGCAGCATTCAAAATGGCATTAGCTAGTATTAGCTAGTGTTTCTTCCTTTTTAACAGATTACAGAATGAAGGGGGAAAAGTCAGGGAAAGAATAGCTCAAGGCAGTGTTTGAGTCTGACTTTACTTTATTTCTTTTTGAGTTAGAGCGATTAAATGACCATCATTTGCAGATATATGATTGACTGACTTATTCATCTTTAATTCATTATTAAGGAAGGATTCTCAGGGCTCTAGTTTTTAAACCAATGCTTCGTTCCTATAATCCTTGTAGGAGATTGATTTTCCAAGACTACACAGCTAAAATTGCTCCCTGAATTCAAACAGAACATAATGTCTACTGGGATTTGTGCAGTACCTGCTATCTAGGCAATTCATTTGAAATTCTGCTTGAGGACAAGTTATTTTACCAAACATAACTTTTCCATTTAGATGAAGGTGATTAAGTTGCATGTAACTCTTGCGTTTGACTGCGAGCCTTTGGAAAGATGCATCATTTGCGTACAATTTACGCAATACATTTAATTTTTTACTTTCTTCTTCCAGGATCTGATTTCATTTGCACCAACGTGGGGTCAACGGCTTCACTGAATGTAGTGAAAATGAAATCAGAATCTGATACTTTCTTTCTTATTTTAATACAGAAACTCGCAAGAGTAATATTGATACAGCCCACGTTGTTTTACTAACAAAATGAAATGACTTTGTCAGCCTGTTCGTGGACAATGAAATTAAATAACTCATGTAGACAGAGGTCTACAGAGAAATACCCTTTATATATTAAAATTAGTTTTACTGTTTCAATATGGCTTGATGAAGAGCTAGCAACATACCACAGGAATGAATATGTAATTTATGTTGCAGTGAAGCACAGGCAATAAAACAAAGGAAAAGGTGAAGAGTTTATTAAAGAGATCTGAGATTTGTTAAGGAGCGACTGTTTTGAACCATGTTGTATTGCTATATTCAAATCAGATAACCCATTAAAAGAAAGCTAATGTGTTGGAAACAGCAGCAAATAAGTCAGTCAACACTTGTCAAAGTCATTCCAAAAACACTTAGTATGTACTTAAATATATGTTGCCTCAAAACTAAATAATACCTTCTGTTGCTGGACAAACATATAATAAGAGAAAATTTCCAAGACCAAATATTAAAATCAAAACTGTTTAAAATAGCAAAAAATATATATTTTTAAATCCAGTTATGTTTCTATAGATGCCTAAATAGTACAGGATCACTCCCTTTGTATTTTATTCAAAAGTAAAATTAAAACCTACCTAAAAATCTGCTGTATTTTGTTAATAGATCCTTAGTTGGGGAAGGGTCATGTCTTGAAAGTTCCCAATTGATATAATATGAGCAAATAAATGTAGTAGATTAAAGCTGGGTGGATAATGTCCCAGCTAAGCAACATATATAAACACATCTTAAACATTAAAGGCCAGATGTCTACTCCATTGATTTCAGTAGGAGTTAGGTACCTAAATACTTTAAAAATGTTGGCCCTGACTTCTTTTACTCCTGTTGTTCCTATGCTGTATAGTGATGGACTCATGATGTAATTAAAACTGAGAGCCTTACTGTTGTAGTGTACATTATCTGAAGTAGTGGTTCTCAACCTTGGGAGACACAAAGCACGTCTGGAAGGTGCCAGCTCTTAGCTTTCATTCTTGTTTTGACTACTGAAAAATACTAGAGCAATTCCTCTGTTGCAAAGAACTTGGACCACAACAGGTCAGAACATTTTTGACATAGTGAATTCCTATTTGAAATGTCTTGGTTTATCTTGTGAATCATGTGTAGGTGTTTGCACACCTAACAGTGCTAATATTGGGCTACATCCTTAAAAGACACAGTGCCCTGGGTATCACCTGTCTGAAGTCCACTTTACTAGTTTGTGCAGAGTAAATGTGCTAGTTTACCATGTATAACATGATAGAAACAGCTTACTGACAAGTCAAAGAATTTGGCTTTCAGTTTTGCACAAACTTTTCTTCAATAAATCTCAGTCGGGTTGTGATTGCAAGGTGGCTTGGGAACATTCCTTGACGGTTATTACACGTGCATGGATGTTGGATTGACAGAGATTAGTACAGAGACTTGTCCGTGAGCCTTGATTACAAATTACAGTAGCCAAAAGTGTAACTGCTGCCATTTGTGTTGGTGTCTGATGAGCCAATGATTTTAAAAGTGACTGAACAATACCAAGCACCTTCAGTTTGATTCCACTCTGGACATACTGGCTAGGGACAGACGTTCAAAAGACAGGAGCCTGAATTGATTCAATCTTTGCAGGTTAGTCTGACCTGCCTAGATTGAACCAATTTGCAAGTGAATAGGCATTCAGGCTTATTCCCTCTTCCACCCCTTTTACCCCTGGGGTGCTGCAGCCAGGGTATACCAGCCCCAACTGCTGCTGCTGATCGCTCCCTGCATGGGGTGAGCAGTGGGATAAGCTCCCTCCCTGCCCCCTCTGCCAGACACTGGAGGGAGGGGAGAAATAACCCCGCTTCTTGCCCCCCCCATCTAAGGGGGCCATTCTGGCTGGTCTCCAGCTGCGCCCCTGCCCCGATGCTGGAGTAGCGAGGGGGCAGGGACCATGAGAGGGGCAGCAGCCCCTCTCATGGTGTCCTGGGAGTGGAAACCTCTTCCCAGCAGGAGGCTGCATTGCAGGCAGGAGCAGGGTGGGCAGAGCTGCCACAGACTGTATGGGTGGAAGCTTTAGCCCCACGGCTTCTGCCCAGTGCATGGAGCTCTGGCTCCAACTCTGGCTGTTTTCCACCTGCCCCCACCCACCTCCCTGCAGGGGCTCCTCATTGCACCAGGTGGGAAGAACAGGCAGAAAGCAGCCAGAGCTGGAGCCAGAGCTCCAGGCACTGGGAGAAGCTGTGGGGCTAAAGCTTCCACCTGCCCACCCGGAGCTGCACGACAGGCAGGAGCAGGAGCCACAGCTGAAGGTGAGGGGAGCAGAACAGCTCTGCCAGTGTGCACCTTCCCTTTGCCTCCAGCAGCTACTCCTGTCCCCTCTCCCTGCTGTCTCTGCTGCACTGCTCTGGGCGATGAGGGGGGTGGGTGGGTTTCTTCAGTCCAGAGAAGGGAGCTCTGGCTCCAGCTGTGACTGCCTTTCTCTGCCCACCCAGCATGATGAGCAGCCCCTGTGGTGAGGGGAGGAGGAAAGGTGTGGAAAGAAGCTGGATCTCCATGCTCTGAGCAGAAGCCACCAGGCTAAAGCTACCCCCTTCCCTCTCTGCCCAGAGCGGTGCAGCAGGGACAGCAGCGGGAGGGGGAGAGGAAGTAGCTGCTGGAAGCAATGGGAAGCTGTGTGCTGGCTGGGCCTGGCAGAGCTGTTTTGCTCCCCTCACCTCCAGGTGAAGGTCCTGCCCCACTGCACAGCACTGCTCCACTGGGGTGCAAGCTTTAGCCCAGGGGTTTCTGCCCAGTGCCTGGAGCTCTGACTCCAGCTCTACCCACTCTGTCTACCTGGCATGATGAGCAGTCGCTTGGGGCGTGGTGGAAAGCAGCTGAAGCAGGAGCCAGCACTCTGTGTGCTGGGCAGAAGCCATGGCACTAAAGCTTCCACCTGCCCAGCTGGATCTGCATGGTGGCAGTAGCAGTGGGAGCTGGAGGTGAGGGACACAGAAAACCCTTGCCAGCCCCTGCCAGTGCACAGTCCGTGGTGCAGCTGCAGTCGGTGGGTATTGTACAGGACAGGGGCATGGTGGGGCATGGCAGGGCCTGCGAGCCCCTGCAGCAGGCAGCTGCTGGGCTCTAGGCCTGCCAGCACCTCCAAGCCAGCCTGGGCAGCCCGCTGCTCAAACAGTCACTGGCCATGCCCCCAGCCCGAGCCAAGGGCCCAGTCCCCACAGCTCAGCCCAGGATGGCCCTATGCATCCGTCCTCAGCAGCCCCTGTGGGCTGGCCTGGCTATTCCCTGCAGACCCAGCCCTGCAGTTGTGAGTGAGGCAGACAGATGGCAGTGCCATGGCAGTGCCTCTGGCTAGAGAGTAGAGGTGCAGGACCAGCCCTGCTCTCTGGAACAGACAGCACAGGCAAGCCTAGGGCTGCAGAGCATGCTGGGATGCTGGGGGACTCTAGTTTAACTTAAACCAGGAAGGGGTCTGGGACAGAAGTTGCATAAACTGGTTTGACCCAAATCAGTTAAATCTACTACATTCAACCAGGTTTGTCTTAAATCAGCTTTGGCCATTTTGAAACTGGTTTATATACACTGAATTTATGTTTTGTTACAGGTTTAAACCAGTTTTTGATCACTTAAACCAGTTTGTGTGTAACTTGTGTCCCTAGCCACTATGATAACTTCTCTGCTGTTCTGCTGTGTCTGGGAAGCCAGTGCAAAACTGGATGAAAATAAAATAAGAATCAAAGACAAAGAAGGGATGTGCTGAAAGAACAATGGTATAATAACCATTTCTGCCATTCAAATTAACTTTCCTGCATAAACAAATTACCAGGAGTGCAGCTGCATTACAACAGTTGAAATAGCAATGATAATACTCATCAAATATTCATCAATAAAAAATTCAATGCAGTAAAAAGGGAATGAAAAATAGAATATGATCATATAATATGACAAAATGAACTGAGGAAACAATTGGAGAAAATGTGTTTTCCAGATAATAGCTAGATTTTATCTAAACACTTATACAGATTATTTTGGAATGTTTAGTTTGTGTAGCAATATAATTAGATAGCCTCCTTGTCCATGTACAGTACAGTTCTGCCTTAAATCACAAGTACAATGTAAGCACCAAAATAAATTAACCACTTAGCTATTCAGCCTACAGTTTCTGAGATGTTTATACTTGGTGTAACCTTTTTAAAAGAAATGGCTGGAGTAGACACCTCTGGAAAATGCAATCAAGTAATTTGATGCTGAAACAGTATTAAATTAAATAACATGCCTGTATGATATCAACAAAATATAATTAGAGAACATATTGGCCAAGCACATATAATTCAATGTAATATATTTAATCTGTGTAGCACAAAGAGAGGGCCTGATTCAAAGAGCTTTAAAATGAAAGGAGCCTCCCTGCTGACTTAAATGGATTTTGAATCAGGCTGTTTAAATACACTTCTTACATTTGTTATAAAGTCATTATTTCAGAATCTAGGAATAATATTCTCACCTGTGCAAAAGGTCAGCTCAAGAGCTATACACCGTTTGTACCTCTACACAGAGTCATTTTAATCAGAGATGTTAAGGGATATTCAGACTTCCGCAATCACAAATTACTTCCTTGAAATCAATGGAATTGCTGTTGAGATGAATATGGATTTGTTAAAGGAATCAATTCCATAAACATTTCCATTAGAATAGTCTTTGTAAGGCTTAACAAAAGAGATTTTAAACCATTTAACTATTTAGTGGATGCTTGCTTTATGCAGTATTTTATCATCAACCTATCCTAGGTGATTAGTAATGGTAATTCTATGTTCACTATTTCAGATGCATCACTGATGCAGTTGAAGTCAGTGAAAAGCAACCCTCCATTCTCAGTCAAGAAACCCAGATGCAACATCATATACTGCTTCATGATATTAGGAAGAACTTTCTCATTATGAGGGTAGTTACCCATTGGAACAAGCTACCCAGAGGGGTTCTAGAACAGCGGCAGGCAATTATTTCAGGTGGAGGGCCACTTATCAAGTTTTGGCAAGCCATCGAGGGTTGCACGGGTAGCCCTGACACTTTACAGGTGCCCACCCCCTCTGGTCACCATCTTTGGACCAGAGGTCCCACCCTAACCCCTGAGCTTTGCTACCATAAGTCCCTTGCCTTGCCCCCCAGAATTACTCCTTTTAGCAAGGAAGTTTGCATCTCTGAACCATAAAAATACCAAATTATATTAAAAAAAATCAAACGTACAACAACATTCATAAATTGAATTCAAAAGTGGTTTTGTCCTGATTTATATATGTTTGTGTAGTGTCTATAGAGGTGATAGTATAATAGCTTAAAATGAAGTCTTACTCTTGTATATTGAGGGAGGGTGTGGGTGGGTTTGGTATAGGTTTGTGGGTATGTGGGGCGTGGGGATTTGTGGGGGGGGTGGATAGGTGTGAGGGCTATGGGTGTGTGTGGAGTGTGGGTGGGTATGGGTTTTGTGGGGGAGCTATGTGTGTGGGGGAGGGTGGCTGGGGAGGGCTGTGGCTTGTGTGGAGGGGGGAACTTGCCCAGATCCTGCCCCTCATCCCCTGCAACAGGTAGAGCCCCTGCCAGCACTCCTTCAAGCCCAGGCTATGAACTCCTGCCACTCCTGGCCCCAGAACACTAGCACAGGCCCCATGCTCCGACTCATTACCACTTTCCCCCCATCTGCCACTGCTACCCTCCCCCACTTCTACCACCACTGCCCTTTTTCTGCCACTCACCTGCCCACCACTCCAGCACCATGTTCCAGCTGCTCCTGCAGTCCTGGCACTGCATCTGGGAACCATACGGTACCAGAGCAACCAGCCAGCTGGTGGGCAGGGGGGAGTGGGGAAATGGCTGCAGCGGGAGGGAGAAAGGGGCAGTGAGCTGGCACTGGTGCACTGAGGCCAGCACTGGTGGGGCCCGGAGCAGAGCAGCAAGGGCTCTATGGAGCTGGGCTGTGCTGCTACAGCAGAGAGAGCGGGGAGCCAGCTCAGCTCCATAGAACCCCTGCCAGACTAAGCCCTGTACTCCTTCTGCCCTGCTCTGGGCCCTGCTGGTGCTGGGTCCAGTGCACCAGCATGGGCCAGATCTGCACTCCTGCCCAGCTGTTGCTGTATGCCCTGTCACTGCCCCTTCCCCTGCCTGCCACAGCTGTTTCCCCACTCCCTCCCCTACCCCACCCTCTGGCCCACAGTCCAGCTGCTCCAGCATCACATGGTTCCCAGCTGCAGTGTCAGGACTGCAGAAGCCAGCCAGGCTGACCCAGCCGTGAGGACTGGGGTGATCACCCACGGTCCTCCTCTGCCTCCCTCCTCCACACCTTATCTGTATTTCCCTCTGGTGTAAGGAGGCAGAAACAGTCCCAGGCCAGATACCCCTGCCTCAGAAGCTCCTGCTAGGCAGAGGATTCCGGGCGGGGGGCGGCGGGAGTGCGGGGCCATGCTGGACTTACTGCTGCAGCTGCTTAGTTCTGTCACTGGCTCCCCCTGGGTCCTACTGCCCTGTCTCCTGTAATCTTTGGCAGGCAGCAGGGGCAGATACATATTAATTTTATAAATTTTTTAGCAGCTCCATGGCCCAGATAGAATGGCCTGGCAGGCCAGATCCAATCTGCAGGCTGTACTTGGCCCACCCCTGTTCTAGAATTTCCACGCTTGGGTGTTTTTAAAGAGCAGATTAGGCGAACACTTGACTAGGATGGTTTAATCATAGACAATCCTGACTTGAGCAGGGGGCTGAATTAGATGACCTCTTGAGGTCCCTTCCAGCCCTGGTATTCTATTCTATGATTTTACTGTTCCTTCACAAATAAGCAGTTTTAGTTTATTAAAGGTTTCTATAGATTTTAAACTATATATAATACCTACTGATGGGAAGAATGGTCTTAGTTATAGAGAATAATAGAATGAGGGGGCTAGAAATGAAATACTTTAGCTAGAGTCTTATAGAAAAGAATGCACAGCAGTCACTATAAAAAAGTGAACACACATTTAAAGATACCACAGAGTTGTCAATTATTTTTGCTCTGAAGATAGTGGCTGCTTGTTCAATACTATTATACATTAATTACTACCAGTTGCTAAATACCTACTGAGGATCAGGGCTTTCTATACAAGTTGCTAAGGAGAAAGAAATATATGATAAAGATTTGTCATACACATTTCTCTCTGCTTTTAAGTAGAATTGTGCATTTTTACAAAGCATGGGTCATTGTCGTAGGGCCAGGATGCCATATAGCTAAGTTTTTTGCTATAAATGAGGAAAGCAAAATATACGTCCAGACAGAAAAAGGGAAAAAGGAAAAGCAGTAAAAATACCAGCGAAAAATAGGATGATTGGGCAAAGTGGAAAAGTGGGCTCCTAAAATCTTGCAGAAAACGTTAATCTAGTCTGTTACATCAAAAGTCAAAACCAGGAAAAATATCCCTGTTGTAAGAAGTGCTTTCCTTCTTACTACAATTCTGGGAAAACATAACTTGGTCTATTGAAATCACTTAGTTTGCTACTATTTTTTCAGTATCAGAGGTTTGAGGTTCAGATGCAGTCATCAAGAACAAAGTACTGGGGAGTGAGTGTTATGTAAAGCACTTATTCACCTTTCCAATCCTTCCCTTGTAGCATTGTTCTCTCTGTGCAAGACAATTTCCTTTGCATTGGAATAGAGCAGTCTTCAAGCTACTCTAACTTATTATTTATCTGCATTGCTGTAGCATATAGGAGCCACTGTAATGGATTCCCATTGTGTTGAGCACTCCATATACATAGAACAAAAAGATTGTTGCTGTCTACAGTGGGGTTGTTGTCTAGGTAAGGGTGGGCTTTAGGCTAGGTACAGACATTCAAAAAGCTTGAGGCAGAACTGATCTAAGTTACATGGTTTTCTGTAAGTGGCAGAAGTTCAGAACGGTAGCAAACAGAACACATATTTCCCTTTAGTGGAGCGGGGAGGCAAATCTTAGACCAGGTTCCTCCGTTTTTAAACCAGCCTATGTGTACCAAACTTCTGTTCTGTTATGGGTATAGACTGGTTTCCAATCATTTATACCCATAACAGTGTAATGTCTGTACCTGGGCATAATGACTGGAGATACCAGGCAAGCACCTGGTCTCTGTGTGTCACGGACTTTCCCTAGTCCCAGCTGCTTCTCCCTATATTTTTCCCCTTTTGCTTATGGTACCCTAGTAGAATTATAGCAACTACAAAGGTTATTTTAGTCCTATGGATATCCAAAGTAATGGCAAATAAGTTACTACAGTACCTAGAAATCAGAGAGTTTAGTATTTCAGAGACCTTATATTATCTGTGTGCTATCAAAGATATTCCTGAACCACTTTACTCAATATAATCTGCTTACCTCAGCAGCACAGGAAAAAAATGGAAACCAACAATTAGATCAGGCCCCAACTTTTCAAATTTGTTAAAACAAATGTGTTGACCTCCAGGGATATAGTAACTTATTTACCATTTACTTTGGATATCCATGGGACTAAAATAACCTTTGTAGTTGCTATAATTGTACTAGGGTACCATTTAGTGTTATTAGCACTCAGCTGAGTCAGACACTTTATATTGCTTTTATATGTAGAATTCATTCCATAATTAGATCTGTGACTTGACTTTTTCAGTTGAAAAAGTCCCTCCAGACCAGAGCTATGACCATATAGAACCATAACTTCTCCATATCACTTTAATTGATATGCATTGTAAACCTACTGAAGAGAGTCCTATATATATCCGATGTAGAAGATGGCCTTTTAAAATTATTTTAATTATTTATCACTTTGGTATGGTCATGAACAGATGCTTTAGAGAATATTTCTGCATTCTCTGAGAATTATGGATGCCTTACTTTATAATAATTTCAGTTGCAAGTCATAATTCCATTTTAAAGTAACAGGTAAATATTGAATGGACTTGTGGTGCGCATGTTATTCTGCAAAGACAAATTTAATTCATTTCTTCTTGAAGGGAAATTACATTTTTAACTACAGCCAAGAAACTATATTTGAATAACACCTGATGAGGCTTGTGGTATGCAAACAACTCTTTATTATATATAGGAACTCACTTAAGAACTATATACAGTAAAGTGGTAACAGTCTTACTGCCGTTGCAAGGGTCTTGTGTCTAGCTGCATTCCTGTTCTACTCCACCCATTTCCTCCTGGCTAAACCTTGGGATGTCACACCCCTGGACACACTGCTCAGGTACAGACAATACACTTTTACTAATAAACCAGTCTATATCTGGAACAGAACAGAAGTTTGGCACACGCAGACTGGTTTAAAAATAGCAGACTCTAGTCTAAGTGTTGCCCCTCCGCCTCACCAAAGGGGGAATGCTCATTCTGTTCAATGCTGATCTGAACTATGTCATTTACAGAAAACCACATAACTTATATTTATTCCACCTCAGGATTTTTTAATGCCTGTACCTAGCCACTATGATTACTATACTTCCTCTTATACTTACTGTGGCCGGGTGGGGGTGAATAACGAAATCTCTCTCCCTAGGACTCACCTGCCATGCTTTGGAATGATGGAAGAACAAGAAGTTAATTCCCCAAAGAGAGAAAGTGTAGTAAATCCCCCCAGAAGCAGGATAAAAAGAAAACTGGTTTATTAGTAACTTCCCGACAGGTTGTGGAGCACTCTGGCTCTTCTCCAGCTTGTGGTCTCCCCTTTCTCCACCACTGTGCAGCCCACTCCCACAAGTCAGTCAGCTCCACTCCAGTCCCACTGTCTTTTCTCTTTCCTGCAGTACCAGTGGATCCTTTCTCCATGGGGCCTTCTCTCAACCAGTAAGCTTTTCCTCTCTTCCTCACCTCCTTACTTCACCGATCACTGTGGTTACCTACCCCCAGTCAGTCAGTCTTATCCGCAAGCTGCTCCAGCACTGGGTCTGCCACTCCTGGTGTCCCTGCTGAATCTCCCTCCACACTGTGCCTCAGGGGACAAAGGAAAACCCCTTGCTGTGGACTTAAGTAACTGCTGGCTCCTAATCAGTTAATATTAACTCTAGATACTATCCCTTTCCCAACTGTGTTTATTAATTAATTCACTTTGTCCTGTCCCTGACCTGACTACTTGCCACTTAGTAACATCAAAGGAACAGGGCTGTTTTTGCCCTGTTACACTTACTATATGCCACAACACGTATGTATTTCCAGATCTGGTAAGTGATAAATACCCAGCTTTGTAAAGGGATTTGGGTCCCTATAGGTGTCTAATAGGGGTGTGTGAAGCGGGCCATTGTCCCTGATTCGGGGCGAATCTGAATCAAATGTGTTTTGATTCGTTGATTTGGATCGCTGTTCCTGATTCGATTTGGCTGAATCTGAAGATTCAATGCTGATTCAGAGAATCAGTGATTCAGCTGTAGACACAGTTTGAAATATTTTTTCTACCTACCTCAAGGTACTAGCGCAACGTATGATCACTGTGATATTGGGGTGATTGGAGCATCCCACAGGAGCATGGCGGGGCACCCGTGTGCTCAGCGGTGAACCCGGAAGTGGACCAGAAGTATGTCCAGTCTACTTCCAGGTTTGCCGGGGAGTGTGCTGCCCCACCCCCGCCTGTTCCCCCCAGCTCAATTATCAGCCATGGGGGGAACCTGGGTGCCCCGCCAGACCCAGGAGGCTCCAGTCACTGAGCTGGAGGGGTGTGGGAGGGCCCTCCTGCATGCTACCTGGAGGACCCGGAAGTAGACCAGAAGTGCTTCTGGTCCTTTTCTGGGTCTGCTGCTGAGTGCACTGGGGACCCCCCACACTCCTGTGGGATGCTTCATCTGCCCCAGCATCACAGCACTGATATGCTGCCTGCTACCTTGAGGCATGTAGAAAAAACATTTAAAGGTGGGTTTATGTCCAAATTGCTGAATCTTTCTGAATCTCTCCACGTTGATTCGGAGGGTTCTGATTCAATTTGGAGAGATTAACGAGTCTCCTGATTTGATTTGGATTCAGAGATTTGGCCACCGAATCAGGCCAAATCTCTTCTATATCGAATCAGGGACTGAAGCTTTGTACAGCCCTAGTGTTGAAAAGCCTTTTAAACAACTAAATCAAAGTATCGTTTTTGAAGTGACTGAAGAAATGTTCATGTTGTCCTTAATGATACAATGCATATCTTAAGTGCTAGCCACATACATTGGAGAAAGAGAAAAGTTTCTGGATCTTCATAAGAGGATATAGGTGCAGCAGTTCATTACTCAATAAAGGCTTATTACTAGTTAGCTTACTAGACATGTAGGCTTTGAATTGAAGTATGGTGAGGAGGAGGAAGAAGATATAACACTACTGCATGTTAAAATTATTCTCTTCCCTGTTTTGTTCTTGAGTAACTTATACTGCTGCCGTCAAAAGTTTGACAAAGTTTGAGACACTGTGCTATATTAATGTATTGAAAATTGTCATTGGGCCTACAAACCAAAGGATGCAAAGGATGTTTTTTAGTTGTTAAATACAAGATGAACACACATGTGCATGCATGTACCTAAGCATATTTTTTATAAATTTTGAAGCTAGACAAAGGATTCCCTAGTTCCTATACCTCATACATATTAATTCCAGGAATGTGAACATCTTTGTCTCTATTCCCATTGCAAAAATGTAAATAAATAACATTTATTTCTATTGTATTAGAGTTATTCTCCATATAAATTACCTGCCATATGGATAATTAATTAAAATTAGTTACCTAAAACTCACTCTGGTTTGTTTGTTGATTTCAGCATCCTTAATGAACATTCATACTGACAGCTTTGTGAATTTCCACCAAGGAATTTGTTATACAATCTGTTTCATCCAAAGGTTTGTGCTGCAGGAAATGCCACTCCAGTGAGAAATTATGAAAAAGTGACTGATGTGGCACAATGCTATAACATGCATTCAAACCTCCAACTGAGTTGTACCTCCCCACAAAACTGTGCCATTAGCATGCCACTTGACAGCAGTAGCTATATGAGGAATCCTTTTCTCATTTTTCCAACCAGATCTTCCGGTGTGCTAAGTGGGAAAAGAAGCGTCTTTCTTCCTTTTCTGAGGACATTTGTGTTTCCATACAATACAGTAATGCTCAAAAATGTTTCCTATTGACTGTGCTGGATTATTCCTGGCCTTTATGTGGGTGTACAAGTGAGAATGATGGTACAAAAATTCTACGGAGGGGTTGGCCAGGATTTTAGTATCTACACTCCCTTGAGAGCAGAGTGTGAGGACTGGAGGAGGGAGGACATCTGGGAGGCTCATCCATGACCTCAACCCCTCCACTCCATTCACAGTAGCTACCCTACTGCGTTGGAAGGGACCAGTGCCATATCCTTCTTCCCCCTCCTCCTCCCACCCCTTGAGGTAACAGTGAAAGCATTTTCTTTTGAGCTCTGGGAGACACCATCCCACTTTGTTGTTCAGTGCTTCACTTCTTTTAATACCAGGCAATAGCTATATGGCCCAAAATAACCTTCTATCTTTAAACATATTACAGTGCTCTCCATTTCCCAGCTTCGTTTGTGAAGAAGAGCAGCCTTGTCGTGCACTGTCCTTTGGCAGCAAGCTCATGCTTCCGGTTTTTAGTCAAAACAGTTTTAAGTTATTACACGTACCAGTGGGGGACCCCGCAGAAGCCAGTGGAGCTTGACAACCACCCACAGGGGCCTTGCTCTTTCAGCCCTTATGAATCCCTCACTAACTGACTGGAATTTGACATTTCATTTGCATCCATGCACTGCATGTGTGAGCACAAGGCAGAGCAGCTTGCTCTTAAAATCTGCAAGTGATTTCAGTGCTATGAAGAAGAGGAGACGGCAGCTCTAGTTTGAGCCAAGTGTAGGGCCAGGCTTGCCTCATGGAAATTTGTTAATGAAATTACTCATCAGACTATGTCTGGCTCCTGCTATGCCTTGTATTCTAGTCTCTTGCACCCCTCTGAAACAAGGCTAGTTGTAGGTTTCCATCTTTAATTACTGAATGAGAATGCAAATGCAAAAACAATTAACATTGTTGTGACAGACATGGAGACTGGTCTTGTCAACAGGAAGTTCCCCCTGTTTGCAGGCCATTTTCTACTTCTGTTAAATCCAGTGGAGGTTTTTCCCTTGTATATCAGTGGAAGCATGTTTTCTAGGTGCTGGGCACCTGATATTTATTCTGTTCACAGAAAATAGCTATTGCCCACCTCTATGAACTTTCTGTGCTTTATGAGCTTTTTTCCCTAACATTAACCTTCACAACTTGCCCATGAGGCAGGTTTTATAGCCTTGATGTTAAATGGGGAAAGAACAGCCCTGAGAAGCTAAGAATGGGATTTTCCAAAGTACCCATGTAATTTAGGAGCACATTGAATTTCACTGGGATTTATGGCCCTTAAGTCTCAAAGGTATTTTTCAAATTTCCACACTTGGTGCCTTGCCTAAGGGTCACAGTCGCAGAGCTGATCACAGAGGCCAAATGTCCTAAGCTCTCCTTCTGTACCATTCTAATCACCACTCCCTGCCCCAGAAATAAATTAGGACGGTGATGCCTTCTCTATCACAGAGGGGCATGAAGAAAAGGAATTAAAAATTCAAAGGAATAAATAAATAAAACTGGAAAAGCTGGATTCTGTTCATTATTTGTTCATGTTCCTTGGTTTGTTTCCTTATTTCATTCTTGAGGTTTCACTCAGATGAACTTGCTCTCATTAAAAATGGAACAATTTAAAAATGAAAACGAAAAGTAAAGTCAGGTTCATTTTTGAGTGCCCAGTAGCTGGCACAACAGATCCTATGCAGTGACAGCTGCCTGGGATAATTATTAGTTTATAACTTAGTTTTTTTTCTTACGTGGCTGCCTAGGAGGCCAACTAAAAGACTTCGTATATCTTCCCTTGAATGCCTGGGATTTGGGAACACGGCAGCACAGTATGTGAGCTGTCAATCCCTTTTAGGTTTGGAAGCCCAGGACCTCTTCATCTGTGACTGCAGTGTGCCTGCTAGGCTTCAACTCCTCAAAATCCTTCACCATAAATTTTGTACCACATCACTATCAAACTTATTTCTAGATGAACAACTTCAGGTTGTAGTTGAATTTGGCATCCCTGAGAGTGAGATAAGTATTCCATATTCCTCCTTTTGGCTAATTCAACCCGTGTCCACACAGGCCCCTTACTGTTCTTTTCTGAGCAGAGACTTGGGCTCCCTTCACACATTACATTCATACCACGATTAACTTGTTAATTGTGGCATAAATGGCAAGGGTGCTACATGTGCACCCATGTGCCATAAAATGACAAACAAGCCATAAAAATAGCCTACATGCATGTATTATACATAGAACATTTTTATGGGTGGTTTGTACGGCGCCTTAAATTAAATGTTTTAAATGCAGGGACTCACGGTGATTTTTATTAGGTGTTGGCTTTATGATGATGATATCTTTCCAATCAGGAGAAAGATCAAAAACCATAAATAAAATGTAATTTTATTTCCAACCTAGGCCTCAATTCACCAAAGTAATTCAGTGCTCTCTTCAGTATAGGAAATGAATAACCCTATTGACACAAAAAGGATTTCACGCAGGCAGTGTACTGGTGTGAACTGGCTGAATTAGAGTCTGACTCACTATTGAAACTCAGACCTGATCGGCTTGTTCAATAATGTGCTGCAGGGTTTTATTGTACTTCCCAAATCATTTGGATACACAAGGTAAGATTCTTTTAGTGGATTGGTTCTTTCCTTTTCTTGGAGATCGAGGATAGGTGGAGATATACATCTTTATAGATGTAGGATAGGATAGAGGATAGGTGGAGATATACAACTTGTAGTACCCATACAAATGCACACCAAATGGGATGGACAAAAATGGAATACATTTAAATATAGCTTCTCTCTCTTGGCTTCTTTTAGTTCAAACTTCAGATAAACACAAGTGCAGCCTGTGGGACATGATCTGGTTGCCCTCTCTTGGAAGCTACCTTCCTCAGGGATATGTTTGTTTTTATATTCGTCTGGGCTCAAAAGTCCAGGGACCCTGAAAAATATTGAAATGTTACATTTCTCCTGGCTGGCTATGCTAGAGCATTATTAAATATAAAGCAAGCAGAGAGAGGGGAAACAAAAGGCTATTGAAGGGCAAAATTAAAATCCTGGGGAGGCTGGGAGAAAAGGATAATTACAGACACCTTGGGCCTGCACCTTCAGAATTGCTTATGACATTATGTTCCTCATGATGCTGCTGTAATGGGAATGTAATGTATGTAACAGCAGGAGGAAACGGGGCAGTCTGCAAAGCCATGCTGACTATTAATTTGGACTGCAACTCCCAAGGGATGGAGGGGCAAGGGAAAAAGGAAGAGGAAGCTTGAGGCTGGAGTAAGGGGAAGAGACAGGAATGTGTACATAGAGCCTGGTCATCCCTACACCGAGGAGTGCACTGTGGAGCTGGAGATCTCATTAGCTCAATCAGCCAGGACTGTGGGCTGGAGAAGCTGGACTCAGACTTGGGGGCAGGTGCAGGATGCTGTTTGAATGCTCTAGGAGCTAAAGCTTGCTTGGGGACTCTTCCAGAGGTGTGTGTGTGTGTATGTGTTTTGGAGGGAGTTACCAGGTGCCCTTAGCAATGTTAATAAGGCAATGGCCAGAGGGTTAGCTCTTCTGTCCCATGCCAAGTGTCCAATCAAATCACACTTCTGATAGCACATGTATGGACACTGCTCATCTTAGACGTTTCTTCCTTGCTGCTTTAACAGTTGTGGAAGCTCCCCAACCATCCTGAAAGCTCCTAATCAACATTTCTTTTAGTCGAAACGATCCTCAACTGCACATTTCTTTGACTTCATTCTGTGCCTTCTTTCAGGGACATTTTTGTCAATATAGCATGGTCACAGGCTAAAATGACATCCTGCTGCCTTTCACTCATATGGACAAATTAAGATTTCAGCCAAGGGGAGAGTTCAAAGGAACCACTGACATTTACTAGATTGGGACTACTGGGGAACTGGAACAATGTACTTTAGGGCTTGTACACACGTATTTGCATTATTTTGTTTCAGTTGGGTTTATGACGAGAAAATAGCCTACACTACGTTAACCTAACCAAGCAGAGAATGTACGAATGAATTTGACAATGCCATCTTGCAGCTTTTTCCTTTATTGTTTGGATAATTGCATTGTCAAGAATTACTTATCATACATTTAGCACTTAATACCCATTTATTATGAGTTCATGTAACTGTTATTTAAGGAATAATACATGCTAACTCCTTTCTACGCCATTTGATGCCACTTTGATTCTGTAATTGCTGGTTTCCTAGGATATTATGCCACAAAACCTGAAGAAATAATTGGTTGTTTCATTCCAGACAATACGTTCTGGAGATGCATAGAGCTTAACTGGCAGATTTGTAACAGTGCAATAGAGGCATAAAGCAAATGAATGCTAACCACGGAACAGGATTGCACAATGTCACTTACGTAGCTGCTGCTATCGTGCAGCAGTAGTTAAAATTGTTCAAAGGAAAAGGATTCTTTATGCAAATACTTTAAATTTTATGCCTTTGGGGATGCCATTTGCAAGAACATGCCAGCACGACAGATGGAACAAGTACCAAATTTGATGAGAAGTATAGGGGACTCACTAACAAATACTAATGTTCTAACACTCGGCTGCAATTATTTTTTGTTTGCGCTGGATACACTGAAACTTACAGGCACAACTCATTATTTTGTGCTTGATTGATTGTTTTTATAAGCATGTAATAGCAAAATGAACAAATCTTTGAACATATATTTTAAAAGTACTATTTTAGTGAACTTTTGTCAGTGGGTGGTAAAATGTTAAGATATGTTTTTGTTTTGCCTGATATTTTCTATTATAGTAATCATTTCACTATGAATTCTGATATCTACGTAAAACTAATAGCTTTTTGTAGGTCCGTGTAATAGATAGGGTTGGTACAACTAACTATTATTAAGATTCCTGATGCTTGCCATAGCAAGGCCTTCTATAACTTTAGCCATTTAAGCTGAAACTTCATGCTTAGTGCCTGACTGAAGCTTATCTTTTTTCTTGCAAATTTTAGCCAAAATGGGGCAGCTCATTTGAGAATGAGACTAAGGCATAAGACCACGTTGTTCTGTGGTAAATTCTATCGGCCTTACTTTATTTAAAAGGTTTATGCTTCATAGTAAGGACTTGAAAGTTGGCAGTGGGATAGCCTTTGCATTAGGGACTTGCCTTGTGCTATCCCTGTTAAAATCTTTCAAAATTTGGCCAAGTCCTTTCAAAAAAATCATAGTTGCCACATGCTCACAGTAGAGACTCTGCTTTTAACAGCTAAATTCCCCAAAGATTCTGTACACTCTGGGCAAGACTAAACAGGGCTTTGCCTTAATAATTTATGCTGCAGGCTGTGTTGAGTTAGGGGTCCTGAACTGAGAGAAGAAGGATTGTTTCTTCCGTGCTCTCTCTACATACCGTTTACTCTATATACAATGAATTCAGCTACCATTTAATTATTTTTGATTCCCTGCCAGCACTGTCCCCATGCTTCTTAATTATCAGCTCTTAATAACTGGTCTATGCTGGCTAATTCTTTATTATTTGATTTTTTTTTCCTTGTGTGCTGCATTAACCAGAGTTTACTGTATGCCAGATCTATCTGAGGAAACTAATAAAACAAGGTCTGCTGGCTCTAAGCTTCTTTGCACATCCTTATGTTCCCTTTAGGAAAGCAAATGCCGCAGTTATTCAAGTAAACTTCCCATCAGCTCCATATTTCTATGGTCCATTGTTTATACAGCTATAAAATAATGCCCTCACATGCCAAAGAGTGGACATATCTGTAGCCTAACCGTACAATGCTGGCTAAAGGCCTGGCAATAGCAACTTCTCCTGCTGAAAAAGAAACGCACTAGACATTGGGCACAGGATCAGCTTCAAAATGAGTAGCTACTTCCTGCTAATCATTGATACCAGTCATTAGGATCTTAATTCAAGTACTCTAATTTGGAATTATTGTAGTCAATCACATACCAACAAATCATAGTCAGCTATGTGTTAGGTACAACAGGAGAGAATGCAGCACGAAGAAGGGATTATGAAGTGTGGTTACCTGCAAGGGAAGTGGGACCATACATGGTCCTGGAAACTCTCTTCCAGTCTATGTGCCTAAGGGAGAAGTAGCAGTTACAAAAAACTGCACATTAGAGTCCTATACAATATTACATAAAACATTAAAAGCTTCCAACCTCTGTCAAAGCTGTGGTCCCAATCATCGGATCCCTCTACAACACCTATATCATTAAGGCAAAATCAGCTAGCCCTTACTTGCATGAGTAGTTGTACCGAGGGCTTGATTTTTACAATCAGAACTGTCACTAGTGCCTGACTTAAAGAAGAGAGCGTGTCCTTCACTAACGGTTGGTATGAGAGAAGCAGAAATTAACACTGAGCTTGTAGCTTATGCATATTTTTTTCTTTACAAAGAACTGATTAACAAGTGTTAATGACTTTACTTGCTTCAGGAGTTGGGTCCCTAAAGCACAGGAGAATGGGATAAAATCCAAGAGTAGGCAATAGCTGTTCCCATTTGTAATTGGTATGTCAGAGGTCCCTAGCAGGAGGTGGTGTGTATATCACTTTGCATATTAACTTATTAATGATGTCTCTGGGTGGTCTGACCAAAAACTGACTCACCATCAAATCCATTTTCAAATGACAGTAGACATATCAAAACAAGTTGTGTATATTATAATTCAAGTTTGGGAACAGACTATTGAGTTTTACGGTCACCTCATTAAACATACCAGGCTGGGCATTTTCTTAATTAAAGAAAACTTTCACAATGTCTCCAACAAGAAAATAAACTGCACAAACAAATAATGAATGATGTTCTTTAACACGAACGTGGCAAATGCACAACCTGATTAAAAATGAACTTTGCAGACTTTCCTGAGTGAAGTACAGATCTTGGCATTTTGCCCTCGGAATGGATGAGCTCATTTTGATCAAATCGTCTCTGGCCCAAGTCTGGACTACTAGCCCCAAACAAACTTTGTGTTACATTTCTCTGCCGACATCCTCTCCTCGCAGACTCCATTCCCGGACTTCATCAGGAAGAAGCAACAAAATTGATCAAAGTATCTCCGTAAGAGGCCATTTTTCTGGTACCACCAAGCTAAACAAAGGAGAAGATCCCATTTAAATTGTAAACCCCACAGTCCTGGACCAGTTTCATACAACTATGGAAAGTCAAAATGTCTCATTCCTTGGTAAATTACTTATTGTACATGGCTACTAGACTTGGGTGGGAATTTTTGACAACACAGATTTTCTGGATTTTTTTCACAGAACTGGAATGTTTCACGGGAATAGTTCAGCTTTGATGAAGTTCTGCTCAAACATGGGCATATTTCTATTGGAAAACTACCCAGTTTCCTGCCAGCTTACCTGATGTGCTACTGGGGAGACTGGACTTCTAGCATCTGCAGCTCTGGGGAGCCCTGCTATATGAAATGCCCTGCTGTGCAGTTGGGAGTCTAGAAGATCCAAAGAGACCAAGCTGGATACGGTGGTGTCAGCGCTACCAGGCCCAGGAAATGGGTCTTTGGGAACTCCTGCAACAGCTAGGAGTCTCCAAATTCCTCAGCTTCTGAGTGTGCTGCAGGACTCTGGAAGCCCTGACCCCCTAAGCTCCAGAGTACCTGGGCATCGAAGTCGTTGGCTGCTCCATTTTATTTTGAAAAAAAAAAATTAACAGAAGCTTTGAAAACCTGAAAAATCTTTCTGAACGTCTTAGTGATGGCAAATGTGTTGGATTTTGTTCTAGTTACAAAATGTTAGAAGTCCCATCAGAATGAAAAGTCCAGGTTTTGATTAGCTCAAATGACTATGTGATCCCTGGCATCTGGAAAATTTTAAAGATAACTACTAACGGGCACTGGCCTGCTTTCTCTGTAATGGTAGTTGTCAATTTTTTTTGACTGCAAACCTCTTTAGCTGCAAAGTACTGCTGCTCACACTCCCTGCATCCAGTGTATCTGCATGTTCACTGCATGTGCATTTTTTTTAGGAAGAGTCTTGGCACTGACAGCAGTGCCATTACTCATTGCATGTTATCCAATCAGAGGCTCCACAGCTATTATTAAAATTTAGGCATGGACCCCTTGGCAAAGCGCTGCATACCCAGAGGGATACCTGCACTCCAGTTTGAAAATCACTGCTCTGTACCAAGCGTCCAAAGAGAGGTCCAAACCAAAACCTTAAAAGAATTTTAGGGCATTTCAATATCTGAACATTGACCCTAATCCATATTTTAGAGTTGGAGTGATCTTGACTATGGGCTGAAACAAACTCTGGTTCTAAATACCCCCTCATTTAGGCATATCCACAATCTGTGTTTTTTTGGCTCAATTCCATTTTTAATTTGGAATATCTCTTGTGGAGAAGTGCCCACAGTACTGTCTATTGTTCTATTGATATATTTCTTTCTGATATAAATTAAATTGTGCAAGTTAGACCTTTTCTCCTTTCCTCCTTTGATCAAAAGTTGAGGTCGCCTTGATTAGGCCATAGTGGTCCTGTCTAGAAAAACCCCATTTGGAAATTAAATGAGACTTTAAAATGTACCGTCTCTCACAAATGAATTAAATCCATTGGCTTGCTGTCCAAAATGAGATCTTCAAAAGCCAGAATGGCCTTTGGGGACCTGCTAATATTATATGTCTAGACAGAGGAAAATTATGCTGGTGCAGGCACTATCAAAGGCAGACACGGAGCAGATTCCTAAGATCCCTTTACAGAGTCCTCGAGGCAAGTTAGAAGACAGGTACGAGTGGCAGGACCACAGCCACAGCATGACCCTTGGCACTGATTTAGAGGGGGCACCAGGGTGGTGGCCCCTAGGGAGTCTGTGTAGCAGCAGGCAGCCACAGTGTGGGGAGCTTGCACTGTGGATGTAGCAGCCAGTGTGTGTGGGGTCTATACTCTCCAGCATGCAGCACCCCCTTCTCCCCACCTCCTGTCCTCTGGGTTGCAAAATCACTTCTGGAGCACCATATGTCACACTGAGGACATTGCACGTGGAACATAGACCCTGAATCTGTTTTCAGTCTGTCCATCTCTTCCCTCCTGGACTTCTCCCCAGACGATGAGTGAAAGTCACTGCCATTCCCCTCACCAGGGTTTTGAGCTTGGTGCTGTGCAGCTATTCATTCTGGTAAGGCTCTGTGGAGGTGGTCCTAGCTGCAGCCAGGACTGGCAGCTGTTAACTGGTTTTAAAAAAATCACAATGCCAATTTGCAATCAATCTACTGCTTTCTACAGCATCAGGAAAGCTGAGCAGATGTAGCACGATCACAGTTGTTTCAACTACCAAGCTAAGAGGGTGTTGCATATTGAATGAGCTTTGTACTTACAGACTAGTTAATTCCCCTGCTTGAATGCTCCACTCATTCCCAAATAATAAGCTATTGATTTCAATGGCACGCTAATGGATTGCAGCATAAGCAGGCCTGGTAGAAGCCTAGTATTGAGAAGGCATCAAAAAATGGAAATTGCTTGTCAGAGTTGGCTTCAGCTATTTTAGAAACTTGTTTACAAGTGTTTGGTATGCTGAGTATTGTGATGATACCATCAAAAAGCTGTTACTGATGCAAGTTCTGCTGAAAGCTGGGCCTGTCCCTCAAGTGACTTAAATGCACCCATGCAGCATGCTTGTGGTCTGAATTTTAAAAGCACAGGCCTGACCTAACATCAGACAGTAATTCTCTGGAAGGCACTCTACTATATATATGAATTCAGCTGTATTTTTGCTAAGACAGGGAGAGAGAGAGAGAGAGAAAGAGGGAGGGAGGGAGAGAGAGAGAGAGATCTTAGCAAAAAATACAGCTGAATTCATCCTTTTAGAACACGTATTCAGCAATTTGCTTTTATAAACTGCTGATGCTAAAATTGCATTTATTGGTTGTTTGGAGTTTCAAATTGCAAGTGTGAAATTGGATTGTTAGTAGATGTTCTTTCTAAAATAGTTTTTTTCCCCAATTTTTCTCAACAACCCATTCTGCCAGGTGTTTAGAATTCAGTTATTTTTATTTTCCCCCAGGAGTAGGATCTGTCATTGGTCTTAAGACTTTGGTCACAGGAGAACAGAAGGGGTGGAACTGAGGCCCAGAAAAGGAATGTATTAGGGCTGGGCAAAGCTTCAGTTGCCGATTAGATTCAGCAATTTGGCAGCCAAATCTCCAAATCCAAATCAAATCAAGAGACCTTTTAATATCTCCGAATCGATTTGGAGAGATTCAATGTTCTGGACATAGACACAGTTTTAAATGTTTTTGTCTACATACCTCAAGGTACCAGGTGGCTCGTGAATACTGAGATGGTGGGGCGGATGCAGTGTCCCACTGGAGTGCGGGGTGGTCCCCAGAGTGCTTGGTGGCAGACTTGGAAGTGGACCAGAAGCACTTCTGGTCCACTTCCGAGTCCGCTGAGGAGCATGCAGGTCTGACTCCCCTGCACTAGGCAGGAAAGACAACTGGGCTCAGGTGACCCCAGCAAGGTGACCGGTCAGTCTCCTCTTGAGGATTTCCGGCGTAAGTGATTGCATCACCTCTGGAGGGAGTTTATTCCACAGTCTGAACACCTTGACTGTGAAGAAGCTTTTTCTAGTGTTAAACCTGAAATTAGTTTTCCAGAAGTTTGTGGCCATTACTCCTGGTTTTCCCCAAGGATGCCCTGGTGAACAGTTGTTCGCTGAGTCCTTGATGTATTCCCCTGATGTAGTGGTAAGCTGCTACCAAGTCCTGTCTCAGCCTTTTCTTTTTTAGGTTGAAGAGGCCCAAGTCCCTCATCTTTTCTTCATATGGCTTGCTTTGCAAGTCTCTGATCATATGGGTGGCTCTTCTCTGGACACTCTCAAGCTTTCCCACATCCTTGTTCAAGTGTGTCGCCTAGAACTGGATGCAGTGCTGTGGTCTCACCAATGCTGACTAAAGTGGAAGAATCATTTCCTTGGTTTTGCTTGAGATATGTCGGTTGATGCATGCCAGAGTATTGTTTGCCATGCTGGCTACAGCATCACACTGACAGCTCATGTTCATACTATGGTCTATTATTACCCCTAGGTCCCTTTCAGTCATGGTGTTAGTCAGTATGGCACCACCAAACCTGTAAGTATGTTGAGGGTTGTTCATCCCCAGGTGGAGCACTTTACACTTTACACTTCTCAATATTGAACTTCATCTGGCTCCAATCCACCCAACTTGCTAGCCTGTCTAAGTCCGCCTGTATCTGCAACCTATCGTCAAGTATGACCACGCTCCCCCATAACTTAGTGTCGTTCATGAACTTGGCCAGTGAACTCTTCACCCCCACATCCAAATCATTGATAAAGATGTTGAAAAGCACTGGACCAAGTACGGACCTCTAAGGGGGTCCGTACTTGACACCTCCCTGACCCGAGCTTGTAGGGATTTGGTAAGGGAGGCTAAAGCAGCACTGGGCAAGCTGAGGGACTGCAGCACTGATGAATGCACAGTCACATGGGTGGCAAACTGGCTCCAGGGGCACACCCAGAGGGTGGTGGTGGACGGGTTGATGTTGACCTGGAAGGGTGTGGGCAGCTGAGTCCCCCAGGGCTTGTCCTTGGGCTGGTGCTGTTCAACATCTTCATTAGCAATCTGGACAAGGATGTGGAGAGTACCCTGTTCAAGTTCACTGATGACACCAAGCTGTGGGGTAAAGTGAATACACCGGCAAGCAGGGACCGTATCCAGGCAGACCTGGATAGGTTAGAGAAGTGGGCAGATCTGAACAGGATGCGGTTCAACAAGGACAAGTGCAGAGTGCTGCACCTGGGGAGAGGGAACCAGCATTATGGTTATAGGTTAGAGGCTGATCCTCTCGGCAGCACAGAGGCAGAGAGGGATCTTGGAGTCATGATTGACTCGAGGATGAATATGAGTCACCTGTGCGATGAAGCAATAGGCAGAGCCAACTGCACCCTGTCATGCATTAACAGGGGCATCACTAACAGGTCCAGAAAGGTCTTGCTCCCCCTCTATGGGAAGCTGGTCAGGCCGCAGCTAGAGTACTGTGTCCAGTTCTGGGCACTGCACTTCAAGAGGGACGTGGAGAACCTGGAGAGGGTCCAGAGGAGGGCCACTCATATGGTTGAATGCCTCTGTGGCCAGCCCCATGAGAAGAGGCTGAGGGACCTGAATCTCTTCAGTCTCTGCAAGAGGAGACTGAGGGGGGATCTTGTGGCTGCCTACATCCTTATCAGGGGCCAGCAGCAGGGACTCGGGGAAAGTCTGTTCACCAGGGCCCCCCTTGGAGTCACCAGAAACAATGGTCACAAGCTGAGGGAGGATAGGTTTAGATTAGATATTAGGAAGAACTACTTCACTGTAAGGGTGGCCAGAGCCTGGAATAGGTGGTGCTCTCACCTTCCCTGGAGATCTTCAAGAGGAGACTGGATAGGCACCTGGCTGGGGTCTTATGACCTCAGTACTCATTCCTGCCCATGGCAGGGGGTTGGACTAGATGATCTGTCTAGGTCCCTTCCGACTCATTGATTCTATGATTCTATGAGGGACACCACTGGCCATTTCTCACCAGGACAACACAGATCCATTCATTAGATCTCTCTGGGTCCTACCCCGCAGCCAGCTTCCTTTCCACCTGACTGTCAAACAGTAAAGCCCACAATCCTCCAATTTTCCCATGAGAATGTGGGGTACCAGATCAAAGGCCTTTTGGAAGTCTAAGTATAAGTCTGCCTTATCCAGGTGGTAAGTTACCTGGTCATAGAACGAGATGAGATTGGTAAGACAAGACCTTCCTGCAACAAATCCATACTGACTGTTGTTCAGAATCCTACCTTCGGTAAGTGTATTACACATAGACTTCTTGATGAATTTTTCCAGGATTTTCCCTGGGCTAGAAGTTAGGCTAATTGGCCTATAGTTGCCTGGGTCCTCTCTCCTCCCCTTCTTGAAGATGGGCACAACATTGCCTATCTTCCAGTCTTCAGGGACCTCCCCAGAGTGCCACGAGTTTTGGAAGTTTCACCAGGGGTCCCGTGATGACTTTGGCCAGCCCCCTTAAAATTGCCAGATGAAGTTCACATGGCCCTGCTGACTTATAAATGTATCCTCTTCGGGGTGGCAGTTCTCTGACTACCCACCTCCTCCTCTGGTGTCTCCATTGGAGCCTCCTCATGCAGGGTGAGGGGAGCATATATGTTGTGCAGTGCCAGGGAGGGGCAGTCCTAGTCCTGCATGTCCTGGATCCTGAGATGACCATCTTCCAGGTAGCTCCAGGTGGGTGTTTTTCAGCCAGACTTCTTGTTGATCACCTTCTACTCTATCTTCTTATCTTCTTCTTCATTCTTCAGGAGAAGAGCCTGACTGTAGTAGTCATAAGTCTCCTGTTCATGGGCCCTAATGGCACAAAGTCTGCCTATCTGGGCCTGGAGCTCAGTCAGTTGGGACTCCGGGGACCTCACTGGGGGTGGGGGTGACCTTGCTCCCATTCCCAGTTGCTGGCAGCCTTGCCAGGCAGCCCCCACAGCCTTGTGTCAGGGGCTTCATCTGGGTGGAGGCCAGAACCATGGGTTCTGTCTGGGTGGATGCTTCAGTGGTGCAAGGAAGAAAGCTGTGCGGTATGATGCATCCCCACCATTGTATGGTAATAGGCTATACTACTACCCACAAACAGGCCTAAGAACTGGCCTGCAAACTGCCTGTTCTGTTTGCAGTCACTGTTCACTGACTTCCTGGTCACAGGTTCCCTGGTTGCCTGGGGAGTCTCCTTTAATACACTTCTGGGCCTGGGCTGACTCACCCTTGTGCAATCACACAGCAGTCAGCAATCCCACAACAATCAACAATCACTCAACAGTCAGCAATCACTCTCTGCTTCTCAGAACACACACACACAGCCTACCAAACAAGCACTCAGCAAAACCCTGTACCAGGGTACAGGCAGCTGGATCACTTACCTTCATTAACATGTATTAATTATAAACGTGCAACAGCATGAGAGAAAGATCCCACTGAAGTGAAAGATAAAAAAATGTCAGTCAGCAGACTAAGTGTGCGTGTTTTAAGAAAAGATTAATAATCTTTAGTAGCTTGGCAGCAGTAAAAGTGGATCTCTTGAACTAGAGTTAGAAATTACACATAAACTGGTATATGTGATTGCAAACTGATTCAAATCTGTAACACAACAGAGGTTCAGTGTACATAAATCACTTTTAAAATGGCTGAAACTGATTTAAGATAAACCTGGATGGGTGTACAACCAGTCTTAACTGATTTGAGTTAAATTGATTTATTGAACTTTTGTCCCAGATCCCCTCCAGATTCAAGTTAACTCACAGTCCCCCAGCATCCCATGATGCTTTGCACCTCCCCCACAAACCTCCCCTTACAGAGTGGTCAGGCTAGGCTTGGCCCTACCTGTCTGCTCCAGTTAAGCATGAAAGCATGCTCCTGTGCCCGCCAGCTTCTAGCCTGGGCCACTGCAGGCAGGTGGCTGCATTTCCAGAATCAAAAGTGAACATCTGTTCACTTACTTATCAGCTCAGTCTATGTAGTTTAGACTAACCTGTGAAGATTGAATTGATTCAGCTTTGGGCTTTTTGACTGTCTGTACTTAACTTGGATGAGTTTTAAATTCTCTCTTCACAGTCTGTCCTGCCTATAGATTGTCCATGCACATGAGCACACAGAACAAATTATGCATGCAGATGTCCAGTGTCCAATTACAAATAGCAGATTTGTGCATGCATGTTTTGTGCATGGCAGAAAACAGGTCACACATGTACCTAATCAATCCATGCATACCACACATTTACAGCTTAAATGAGATGCAGATATAATTGTGTGTATAATGGCATGTGTCTAAATTTAAACTCTTAGCTCATACAGCTAGATCCAAACTGGTATTTAGTAGGGCTGGGCAAAATTTCGCTGGCCATTTCATTTTGACACTGTTTCAACCAATTTCAAGGTCAAAACAGCAAAATTGAAACAAAACAAAAGCCCTTGAAATAGCCTCAAAACAAAATGAGACTGGTCAAAACGTTTCAAAAGTCAAAATATTTTGACCATAGGATGAGGATGGGAAGTCAGTCCAGCTGGGCTGACTTCCCATCCCCAGCGCAAAATTCGGTAGGACGTGGGAATCAACCCAGCTGGGCTGCTTCCCTGACCCCCATGCTAGATCATGCTGGGGTGGGAGGCAACCCAGCTGGGCTGCCTGCTGCTCCCGATATGAACCAGTGCAGGGGTTGGAGAAGCAGCCCAGCTGGCTTGCCTCCCACCTCCTACCAAATCTTGCACTGGGGATGGGAAGTCAGCCCAGCTGGTGTGATCACCCCCCCGGCGTGATCTAGCACTGGGGATGGGAAGTCAGCCCAGCTGGTCTGACTCTCCATCCCTAGCGAAACTCAAAACAGTGTCAAAGCAGCATTTCTGTTTCGATGAAATGGACTGGAACAGCTGTTTTGACTCAAAATGAAATTTGAGACGAAACACTGTTCCTTTGAATTGCCAAAAAAGGGGCAAAATGTAACGGTGAAGTTTCACACAGCCCTATTATTTAGCGCATAAATCCTTGTTAATGTCAATGGCATCTAATTATTTTAATCTGCGCTCTTATTTTTTGTAATATGTCTTTAGGCCAAATTGTACCATTCCTCCAGTTGACCATAAATTTATTTTGAAGAATGCAATATTGAGGGACTGTACTTCTTCAGTCATGCTAATGTAAATGTTAGGACTCCTTTGGTAAAAGATCTCCATAAATGCACTCATTTTTTATAGAAACACTCATTTGCACTAATGGAACTCTGTATCTGGCATATAGCTTGAGTAATTGCACACACAAGCTTTCATTTTGTATATCCAAACCTGGTTATTTGCATGTACCCACCAGCATTATAGAAGCATTTTGAAGTTTCTTTGAAAATTTGCCTTAGCATTGAATGATTGTCTGACCTTAATCACAAAATGCTTAGCTGCTGCCTTTCAGTTTGTCATGGTTGAAAAACAGCCAAGGACTGGGTATAAAACATTCAAAAGCTCACATTTTAAATTAAAAGAATTTTGTTGTGAGAAATCAGTTGTTGCATAGTGTTGTAACTTTGCTGGGCTCCTCTGGAGAACCCATGATTATTATTAGGCTAGCTGTGTAAGTACCAGTTATCTTAATAACAGGGAGCATTCAAAATCTTTTCAGTCTGGGAAGGGGCATTCATCCAACCTGACTTCCAATTTTTAAAGATACTATGGTAACCATAACAGATCCTTCAGGGCAGTTTTTCCTGTGTGGAGAGATGTTCATGTATGTGAACATCATGTAGATGAGCATTACCATCAAGATGTTTTTCTTGATGATAATGTTATAATGATCAGCATCAGTGATATATAGATAGATAGATAGATAGATAGAGAGAGAGAGAATTCATATACATCATATAATCAGCATTCCTGTTTTCATACCCATCCCATTAGGATTAAAGAAGAGAAAGAAAATGGTGTGTAAACAGAAATGATGGCAAAATATTTTTTCTGGGTTTTTTATGTGGCAGCAGCTGGCCTTACACACAAACAAACAAATAGAATCAAGGCAGATGCCACTTCATTTCTCACTAGAGGATCTCCTCTCTTCTATGTTAAAACAACTCAGTTGGAATATTTTTTTACTAATGTTTATAATTAAACCTTTAGAAGCTTGCAACTAAAATATCTTACCCTATTTAACTTTTTTTTTGCTGCATCATTTTGACCACCCATTACTTAGCTGTTATAGGATTTTTCTTGAAAGTCATTGTGCATACAGATTTATTAATATAGAGCTACTTGTGAAAACTGATCTACTGGCATTTCTGTACTGAGAGAGGAAATGTATTTATCATACAAATAATATGGATTAGACAATGGATTATGTGAAGAAAACAGAAAATCAATCAAATGTTGGTCTATCAGAGTAGAATATGTAATAAATACTAGTTCTAGAATACCAAGAATTATTATTTTTAGAGCTATTGCTAAGCCACACACTGCTAAGTCATATTTATTATGGTCTAAGAGGCCTTTGAAACTCCAAGCACACTACAGTTAAAGTAAAAATCATTTTTGTCTCTAATCAGTTGGTAGCAGCATTAATTTAATTGCCATCAAATATAAAGGGACAGATTTTTCCCTGTGCCAGAGCTTTGCTTGGCGTGGGACAGATGGAAAGGCATCAGAGGCCTGGTTTTGGCTTCCTGATGCTAAATCTGGCCACAATCCAACATGGCTTGGAGCTATTGCTGAGTAGCTCCATATTACATTTCTGTCATAGGGTCCTTATTTGACCCTACATCAGTGGAAGAGCTAGCATAATGCTATGTAACTCTTCCATGTGCCTTCCTGGGCCCAACTGAATAAACAGAGTTAAAAACTTTCTGCTGGTGATGTTTTGGTCTTGGGTTACAACCCCTTTAAATCTCTGAAGTACTGCAGTGACACTGCAATATATAACCAACACTGAATCTGTCCTACAGCATGATATTTAAAAACTATATATATGTTCACCAGATGTAGACTGTGGAACAATTTCTAGTGGTTTCAGTCAAATAAAAATGCCTGGTACTTACAAAACAGTTCACATTTTCACTACACTGGACATTCTTCACTATTGGTTCAAATAACAGTTCTGCTTTACAAAAGTTAGTGAAGGAATTTAAACTAAGAAAGTGCTGCAACTCGGATGCCAGGAATGAGTTTCTCACAATCAGATGCACCAGAACCCAAGCATTCTCCTTGCTGCCTCTCTCTAAACGAATCTAGAGACTACCGTTTGTAGACACTTTTTAGCGGGTTTAAAGTGGGTTAAATGCCTTTTGCACCACTTTAGTGGCATTGCTGTTTGCACGTTTGGCAGCGTGTTGCACATTAATTCTAGCTGCTGTAGCACATCCAGTGGCATAATGTTCCTTAATTGACTTTGGGACCCAGCAGATGATTTTGGGGCACTGCAAAATAAAACACCTCCAAGGAGTTTTTGTTTCCTGCCCTACAACTACCGAGGGATACACCAGGCTCTGTGTGGCTCAAGGGCTGTGCAGGCAGACAATGCAAGCAGCCTGGCACCACCCTGGGATAGCAGGCTCCACAGAAGGAAAAAATAAAAAAGCGGGGAGCCTGATCTTTTTTTTTTACCCCTTGGAGTCTGCCTGCCTGACTGCACTGCACAGGGCCCGGTGCTTCTCTCCATGGCTGTGGTGCCCCTGGGACTGCCCAAGCTGGGTGCCTGTGGGCAGGTGCTGCCTGGGGGTGGGGGGAGAGTGCTGCTGCCACAGAGAAAAGCACCAGCCCCCTCCCAGCTCAGGGACCACTCTACCCACCATCAGCTTGCTCTCCCCTTCCCGCCACTGGAGAGGCAGCAGGCTCCAACATGGGCTCCAACACAGGTGTAGACAACACAGGGTTTCACTTCACCCTAAATTGAAGGGTTGTTTTTAAAAAAACATTGCTTTAATTTAGGGAGAATTAAACCCTTGTGTCATCTGCAAATGGCCTACATTCTTAAGTGAGAACAAAAAGAGAAGTATCAAATTCTTCTTCATTTCTCCTGGATGAAGCTTCATTTTTTTTAGCAAGGTGGCTGTGCTAATCTCTGAAAAATCAACTGTAATTTGAAGCGCTCTTTTGAAGAATATTGTATGGGGTTTTGCACAATCCAAGTGCACCTCTCTCCATCAATTTCAACATATCCAGGGTGAGATAGATAAAGGGGGACATATCTTTTGATGAAAGCATGAGCCCTGGAATTCTATATCTAGAAAATGTGTGACTTCTTTAATATATAGGCTATTTTACTGACTCCACGTATATGTATACAGTGCCTGTATAGTAACAAGTGGGACTGTCAAATGATTTTAAAAAATGTTTGCAAATAGTTGCACAATTAAAAATATCAATGGCATTTGTGATTTTAATTGCACAGCTAAAAACTAAAAATTATGCAAAATTATGCAGGTACTTGGCATGGTTGGGTGTGGGGGGGTGTGTGGGGGAATTTGTGAAGGTGTGGCGGGCTGTGGATATGTGTGTGGGGTTTGAAGCCCAGGGAGGGGAGGTCCCTTGTATGCCCTGGCAGGATGCAGGGTACTGTGGGTCAGGAGTGAGGGGCAGCATCAGGACTGGGTGGGGGCTGCGGCTTGGAAGTGAGGGGCACAAGCAGGGCACAGGTGTATCACTGCTCCCCTCACAATCAAAACACCCCCCCCAAACGGATGTCCTCTTTCTTGAAACTGGAAATATGGTAACCCTATAGGAATGCAACCTGGTAGTGTTCAGAACAGCTCCCAGGAGGTAAGTTTGAGGAGGGAAAGGAGTAGGGGGAGAGGGAAGGGATGGGCAGATTGAGACCCTCATGGTGAGGGAGGTTGTAGGGCAGGGGCTAGGGTGAATGGCTGGGGTGAATAGGGCCCCAGGATCAGGGTGGGCTGTGGGATGGAGCCGTGGGCGGCTTGTCCAAGGGCATGGGGGCAGGTGTGGTTCCTTGCTGCTGTGTGCACCTCCGAGAGATGCATGGAGGGCATATGCCCACTGGATTTGTGTGCGGGCTGGAGACGGGCTGCCCACCGCAGACTGGGGCTTTGTGCCTTGCTGCCTTTGCCCCAGGAGCTGCGCAACACCATATTGTGCCTCTGTCTGCCAGGGGATGTGCCAAATCATTTAATGTTCCTTAAATGACTTTGGGACCCAGCAGATGATTTTGGGGCACTGTGTGTTTTTGAATGAGTTAGACTACAGAGTGCCTCCCTGCCCTACTCTCTATCCATATATAGCCAAAACTCCTGCCAGGCTCTTATTTCAGGGGCTGATTAATGCATCATCTTTTCTCTATCCCTCTCATTTCTGAATAGGTAACTTTCCTCATCCAGTATGTGACTCCCAAGGCAAAGGCAGCAAGGCACAGAGCCCTAGTCCACAATGGGCAGCCTGTCTCCATCCTGCACACAAATCCAGGGGACACATGCCCCCCATACCTCTCCCAGGGGTGCATACAGCAGTGGGGAGATGCACCCCCCCCACGCCCTTGGATGACCCACCCTGCCCCTGGGGCCCTATTCACCCCAGCCTCTACCCCTGCCTTTCTCCCTAACCATGGAGGCCTTGATCTGTGCCCTCCACCCCTTTCCTTCCCTGCAATCCTTCCCCTCCAAAAACTTACCTGCTGGGAACTGCTCTATATGCCTCTGGGCTGTGTTTCTGGCTGCGTGCATGCTATGGCTACTCGTGTGTGTCTGTGCATGTGCCCCCCTGCTTTCCTGCTGCAGCAGCCTGCACCCCATGCCCAGGATGCCCTGTGGCTCCTCTGCACTGCAACCACTGTCCCTCTGGGTGGTGCAGAGGTGGCAGTGAAGGCAGCCCAGGAGTGAAGCCCGGGTGTGGCTCCCAAGCCATGTGCATGATTAATGCGTGAAAAATGTAATGCAAAAGTCAGTTAACGTGTTAATAACGTATGTTAACAGCTATTAATTGAGAGCCCTAGTCATAAGTAATTAGATAATGCAACTCCAGAGCTGACATTCATTCTTTAACGGTTTGGGGGTTTTTTCTATTTTTTTCCTCCCTCTCTTAAACACACTCATTCTTTTAAATCTTTTGTCCTGTGGCAAAGGAGCCAATTAGACAAAACAAACCTCTTAGTATTGTTATACCATGCTGTTAATTATAAGAAAAGGCATTATTGCCTCCTCTATGAAGACTGTGGGCAACTGAAAAAATCTGGAAACCAAAGAACTGCTGGGCAGCATCATTAAATAAGAAAATGCATACTGATGGGGATTGAAATCCCAAAAGATCAGCAGGATTCCACTACTTTACACTTCTTAAGCACAGTAAAATAAGAGGTGAATTTAATCCAGAAAACATTTGAAAAGAAGGAAAGGTCCTTTACCCTTTCTGTTTTTAAAGCATCAATTTTAATTAATCATTCTAAAACCTGAATGTAATTTTCAGGCATGTAGCAGAGTTCCACATTTTTTTCTTAGGGGTCAAAATCATCACTTGGCTGACAAGTTTTGTGTTCTTTGCTTTTTTCAATAAGAGAGGAAGGTGGATATCCAGGAATGTGAAGAAAAACATTTTCTTTCTCCTTAGATTATATATGATTGAGATGAATTTAATCTACAGTGATGTACCACTGTGCTCATCTATCTCTTTGTTATGTAGTGTTTTTGCGATATGTTTGAGAGGGGGACAGAGTAAGAGCTTTCAGATTTAATTTTACGTTGATTATACCAGGTTGAGAATCACTGTCATGTCATTTTAGTCTCCTGTGTTGTATTTGCTAAGCAATCTCAGGATGCTGAGGTAGCAAAGGAATAGTCTGATACTTGGTGTGAGAACCCAGGACCTCGTTTTTGGAGCAATTTTGGACCCTTATTTATATGGAGGCCTTTTTATGTTTCCTTAGCAGTAAGTAACATATCTATTTTCTACATTTTTGATCTCTATAAGGCCCATTTACTCTGCCAGACAGGCTAGTATAAATGAGAACCAGTGCTCCTGTGTCTCTTATCTCATAGACTCTAATTTAGCCTCAGATGTGACCATAATTGGCCTTTAAACTCTGTGAAAAAGGAATGAAGTCAGCTGATGAATGTAATCATATAGGGGGGAAATCAACGTATGTTTTCTGACAGTATTAACATCTCTAAAACCTTTCTATAGTAGTCACTTGCATTCTGATTCAAAAAAGAAAAGAAAAAAACCCAAGGAACCCTTTAAAAAATGTCCAACACTGCTAGTATGCTGGACTTTTGAGGATACAGTGAAAAATCAAGGGGTCAGGAGAATGCATTAAGCTGTCTTTGCTGAACTGGTTGTAGATACACTGCATTATTATACGTGTGTATTGAAACAGCAGCAATATTATGCTGATCTAAATTAGTTGTAATAAATATAGTAGAGTGGGATGAGCAACTTAGAATCTGCAGACAAGTCCAAGATAGAGGTTTTCTGGTGAAAGGAGAATTTGACGGGGAGAAAGGGAAAAATATATCAGTTGGGGGATTGAAGCCATCGGATGCCATAATCCTGAAGGACTACAGGGCAAATCATGAGGGCAGTCAGAAGGTGCATTTTCTTAGCTGAAAGTGAGCAAAGGAAAGAAAATAAAAAGACGGTTGAAATAGCATGTGATATAAATTCTCAGGGAAAGTAATGGGGTAAGCTAAGGCCAAGTGCTTCAGTTCTTGCAGACTGGAACACTTGAGTATATATTTATCAAAGAAAATAATCTTTCATTGGTAAGGGATGGAGAAAAAGGCCAACACATGTAGGTTAGTTCCCTCTTGGATCTGGCATGATGTCGAATCTGGCATGATGTCACACTATGAGCAAATAAAACTAGAGGCCTGGCACCCATCCCTGAACCTCAAAATTATGTGTTTATCTTTATGTATATATTTATTCTACCTTCATGACAATTTTTCTATGACCGCTTAGCAAGTTTCAAAACAGATTTGTAGCAAAATCTCAATTTTTTCATGAATTCAGGAATTTTCAAAAGATTTTAAGGGATCAAATTGTATTAAAAAAAATCAGCAGGAATTCACTAATGCACCTCGGCTCCTATGGATACCCACCCCCGAAGCCAAAGGCCAGTATCTATCCCTCTTAATAAGCAAGGATTCCAGTGTGGTGGAATTTTCAGTTGTCCAGTTCGACATCCTCTTTTCCCTTTGTAGCACATGATTTCAATTGGCAGTATAACTGCGGGGGGAGGGGGGTGGGCTTCACACCACCAGAGTGGGCTCCGTGGGGATTGTTACAAGTTCGTGGAATTTACAGCAAGTCTGAGATGGGATGGTCGCAGGCCTGTTTCAAGAGCCAGGGAGCACAGTGATCATTTAAATCTACCTTTCCTCCCATTTGCCACAGTTGGGCTATATTCTGACACAGCACAGAGGACAGTTTAGCCCTAAGCTTGTCTTCCTTCCTTTCCCCTCAGCGTCTTCCTTGTTCATGATGAGTCAGTTCAAGGTATTTTTGTTCCATGACACTTGCAGTTTTTGTCACTGGATCCTTCATGCATTCTGATCTGTTCTGCTCAACAAACACATCCAATCGCATTTGGTCTAGAGGAAAGAAAGACACAAATTACAATATATCTATATAGAAATTGCTCTTAGAAGGCATGTTGCACATCAGGACTTCATAGTGCTGTCTCAACAAAAAGCCATCCATCCAAAGGAGCTCAGCGTCACTGAATGTTAGAGTGAGCTGGTGCAAGACAGCCTTATACAGCAATTTCTATGAAAATGTTTACATAGTTTTATAGGACTGGGAGGTACTGGATTTTTTTTTACATTCCAGGCCTTTCTGATTGAGTTCCTGTAGTTTTACCTGGTGAATTAGCAAGGCTTAGTGAGTTCATATATAGAATTCATACATGAAATTTGTAAACCAAATAGGTAACTGCACACACAATGTGATTCTTTCTGTGCATACAAACACAAGTCATTGGCATAGACCACAGGTATCCAACTTTGTTAGACTCAAGGCATCTCTCAGAATGAATCAGGCATAGGTGTCTGCACACCTACGAGTGCTAATATTACACAGCACCCCACATGAACCTTGAAAGGATATTATGGCAGCCCTGAATACCGCAGCACCCTGGTTCTGGCTCACTGGTATGGATGTACATTTTTCAGGCACAACCAAGACTGTGATTAGTGAACATTTTACTGTGTTTACAGTACGGCCTTTCATTTATTTATTTATGGGGGGGGGGCAGAATATAGCAGCCCTCTTATAAACTTGCTTTATTTTATGAAAAAGGTAGTGCTCCCAAGAAGGCTTCCTAGGCAAAACCAGCCACCTGAGTGAGAACTTAAACATGATAATATTTTTATGTGACTGAATTATAACCTCTATTGGTAATCTCAGTCTTTGTTTCTCCTAATCACTTTCAAGAGATTTGTGGTGCAGCTGAATACAAGGGAGTGAAATTCATCCTGCTATTTTTAATGGCTCTCCTCTAGATTTATGTTGGTGTTACTGAGCTGAGTCTGACCCATGAGTCCAGTGACAAAGTGATGGCTTGATCTCAAGTGTTCCTGGGTCTGTCAAAATGTGATCTCAGTTCCACAAATGTAGATTGGGAAGCCATTAATTAGAGTTCTTCTGGATTTGTATTGGCCTGAGAGCAGGATTTAACACTAAGTATTGCTTATTCACACCAATTCTGAACCATCTATTTGTATTTACTCAAACAAATGACGACCCTGATTATAAGATGACTTGTCCCCCCCCCCCCATTAGATTCTATATCTGGAAAAATTATAAATTTGTTATAACTTTCAATGTATATAATCTAATCATTGGAGGTTTGCCTTGAATTTATCTCCTTCCCACTGCTACAGCGGGGAAAATAAAATCGGGGGGGAGGTGTCAGGTAGCCCCTTGCTTTCTGCTTTCTCCCAACTTTTTTCCCATGCAGCCTCTTCCCCCTTGCATTACTGTCAAGCCCTCCGCTCCCTGAGCACATGGAAGTGAGGAGCAAATTTTAAAATAATAACTTCGAAACTAAACATGGCTGTAGCAATTTGCCTATAGTACCCGTGCACTAAGTTTATCCAGAATTGATGCATGTTACATTTATTTTGAAACTGCTGTAAGCTTTAGCACAGATACTCAATAAACGCACTTTTAAGCTGTACTTTGCCACCTACTTAAATGTAGTACAAACTATGCACAATATTAGTCCAAAGCCAAAGGCTATGTCTGCTGAAGTATTAAACCATCTTATAGTCTCTCCTTTTTCCCTATGTTGCCTGCAATTATTTACCCTTCTCTTCACTAATAAATGAACTTTTATTATTGGGCTGGGCCCCAGCAGAGTCAACAGCAGTTCAAACCATGATGACCCCATAGCTCAGCACTGTTCAGTATGTGTCTGTACCCAAGATCTCTCCCACAAAGGATTCATGTGCTAAGTAGTCCCCACTCATGACTGGAACTGGACGTTCTTGTCACAAGTCCAGGGATCCTCCAAAATGTATATGCAGATGAGGTGCAGGGCAACCTGGTCCAGCTTCACCTCACGGTGGGCAGGACCACTTTAATCATATACACCAGGCTGGGAGAGTGGGTGACAGAGATTCTGGGTGAGCTGTATGCAATGCTGTGGCTCACTCTGATTTGGAAAAGAGTCAGCGGTGAACTGCTCTTAATGGGCACTACCATATACTTTATTCAGATGGATTGCGGTAGCATCATGCATTTTATGGTCATGCTCAGTGTTGGCTATATTTAATCAACTTAATAGTTGGTTTTTGTTGCTGACCACATGTTGCTTTTGCCAGTATAAGGACACACAATGTATTTAATGAGATTTCCTTGTATGCGATTATAAGGGGCCTTTCCCTCAAGCCATTTGTGGGAAAAAAACATCATCTGGTATTTGAATAAATACATCTTATGCCTCTCCAGCCTCCAAAACTGGCTTAAAATCTTTAAAAGCAGATGTGTGATGAGATTTCTTGTACTACTTTTCTCTCTAGGTATTTTGTCACTTTCACTCCCAGATAAATCCCGTAAGTGCAGAGAGGGATTTAAATGAAAAACAATGGCTTAAGTGATGCCTGCAAAGCATGTTCACATTTCCAGGTAAAAATCCTGATAGAAATGCAAACCAGAATTTAGCAGTAGTACCAAGCTTGGTAAACCACAGTTCAGAAAACCTCTAGATGTCAGTGGGAGCATCTACTTGGGATGCTAAATGCATAGTAGACTAATTCCACTGTGCATTAGTGCATCATGGCAAAAACCATGCTATTACACTAATGAACAGTAGAATTAGTTTATTGCGCAGTAGCACCAGTTACTGCATATTTAGTTAGAACCTGATATTGCAGGTGCTAAACTTAATGTGCAGTAACCACAGTGAATTAATGCACATGTAGACATGCCCTGTGTGTGTTGTTCACATTTAGTTCTTTGAAGACTTATCTTTTTTGTAGTAAGTTCATACATGGGTCTTGGTCTAATAAAAGCCCTGCTTTGTTTCCTATTCCCTACTGCAATGCTACTTCTGCTACTAATTTAATGTAATTTCCTTCTCTCTACTATCTAAATCATATCTTCTCCCAAATAATATTTATAAATTTAATTCTCATATGTTTGCCTTGCCTGATGCAGTATCTGTATCATTGCTTTCTGCCATGGAATTTAAAACTAGACGTTTGCTTTCCTGGCCAGTGAACAGCAGTGAACACATTTGCCTTTTGCAAAGATGTTGTGATTCTGCTGACAAGGTTCTTTGGGTAAATGTGGTATCTTTTATTAGACCAACTAAATAAAGGGAATTTACAAAACACCTTTTGTAGATGAGCCTGCGAAGTTCACTTGATAAATCTACTAAATAAAAAAAACATGGACTAAATATGGACACTGGATTTATGGCACACTACAACCTGCCTGCCATCTGATAACCCCACGTAACCTGTCTGCACATTACCAGCTACATTCTGTCACCAGCTCAACATTCCCTCTTCCCCCACCACCAGCCTGTCTCACACCTATTGTTTCCCATGGCTTCTGATCCTCACTGCCACGCATTCGCATTTTTACAGACCTGCATTTTGCATATTGACCTCCATTCCACCCAGGAGAGCATACAAAACATGACCACAGTCTCCCTATGCCTGAAGAAGGGTGTTTGTGCTTGAAAGCTCGCAAAGAATTTTTTCAACTATTTAGTTGGTCCAATAAAAGATATCATATTTACCCAAAGAACCTTGCCTGCCTAGGTCCTTAGACCAACACAGCTACAACCAACAATCCTAAAGCATGGAAATGGTTCTGCTGAGGCTTTCAGCATTTTTGACATGCATTTCTATATCGATTGGGCCCACCACTTGACTGTAATTCCAGCAAAGATTGAAGATCAGCAATCACTGACCTTTATTTGTACTTTCTGAGAAAGCCTCACTGCCAAGATACAATTCTATGTGGCTGGTGCATGGCTCATCTCTGTTTGATTCTCTTTAAATGGATTTTCAACCTGCATTATAGGGATAAAAATAGCAAGCAGTCTTTAAGACTAAAATACAGTTCATTTTCACTACTTTTTTTCCTCAATGGCTCATAACTTTTCCAAACAATTGAGTTTGGGTTGAAATTTTCCTTGTTTAGCATCTTATCCAAATATAGTGAAGTTGATGGTAATTTAGAGACAGTAGGATGATGCTAGTAAGCTAGGGCCTGGAAGATGGCAGTTCAACTTCCTGCTGTGCAGAAGACTTCCTCTGTGACCCTTAGCAAGGCACTTTGGGACCAAATCTCCA
The DNA here is from genome assembly GCF_052110815.1 of Crocodylus siamensis. Taxonomy (NCBI): domain Eukaryota; kingdom Metazoa; phylum Chordata; order Crocodylia; family Crocodylidae; genus Crocodylus; species Crocodylus siamensis. The sequence continues at coordinate 16,659,546 of NC_143404.1, read as the reverse complement.
AATGTATATAAGCACCTAGCTCATTAGATTGCAACTCCTAAGCATGGCTGTGGAGGAAGAGGTCACTCCAGAGCTATTTATATTGCTTAACAATTCATCTCCTGTGTACCTCAGTGGAAGCAAATTAGATGCAGACATGGAGTCAAGAGGGAAGCAGTGTGGACATTTATGCTTCAGTCCCTCCTCTATAAAATGAGGATAATAGGAAGAAAATGAGGATATTTCACAGGGATGTGAGAAGACATACATTAATGCCTAAGAAGTGGTCAGATACTATAGTAAAAGGGCCTCTGTGGGAATCACTGGATACATTAATTAATGCTGATTCATTGGTACCTTTGAGAAACTTTGCTAGACTGTAACATAGGAGTTAGTAACTAGTGTCTGTATGTGAAATTAATGCATCTGAATAAACTCCAGTACAAGTCACATTGGAGTTTTTTTACTCGCAGGTACCGTGTTTACATATGTGCATGGGACTGCAAAATGTTGAGCTGGGTCAAAGCTGCCCTGGCTGGTAGGGAGTCTGGAGGTCAACTTGCCAGCCCAGGACTGCTCTGAGCCAGGTCAACATGCTGCAGAGGGGCTGACTGGGGCAGCCCCTGCACTGAAGCAACCCTGTACTCCAGCCAGCCCCATCAGGATTTACATATTCACTGCAGTGCACTAAATAACACTGCTGCAGGATAGTACTTACGTTTACAAGTACTACCTACGGCAGACTTAATTGGTTTACTGCAGCCTAATAGGGCCGCACATGTAGATGCTGAGACTTTACTGCAGAGCTAATTAGGCAACTCCACAGTAAATGTCTTGTGTAGATACGCCCACAGATACATTGTTGGCTTCCTTACAGTGATTGCTAATAAGTTGCAGTACAGTGTGACCACTATATTTCAGTTATGCAAGCAAAGAGGTTTTCAAATGATTAGTGCTGACTGAACCTGTATTCAAAATACTGAAGATATAGAGTCTAGCACAAATATTTCTTGAGATATTAAAAAGGTGCAATTGCTTCAATAACACTTTTTGCTATTTCTTGGAAATAAGGGACTAAAAAAAGTACGAAGAAAAAAATCTGACAGTTTCTTTTCCTTAGTGTCCTAGCAATTTAATACATTTTGGGTCCTCATTAAGGTTTTCTTACTTATTGATATAACTGACTGAATTGTACCAGATGAGTCAGAAATTAAAACAAACCAATATATCTGCAGATGGGGAGATATTTCCATGATGTATTTGATATAATTTCTTTGTTATGTCACTGATTTCTGTGAAGTCACTCCTACTTTAGACTGGTATGAAATTAGAATCAGGCCACTAACAAAATTACAGAATCAAAATGGTCTAAAGTATTAAGACAGACCAGGATTTAGTTGCTTCAGTTGAATTATCAACAAATTATGAAGAGATTAGCATACAGAACAATTCTGTACCTCCTCCATAAATGTATTGCAGGGGTCAACGAGAAAAAACTATTGGGGGTATTCTGTTTTTGATTTAGCTCTGTACTTTAAATACTCATTTATGGCAAAGCTCAATGAGAAAAGGCATTGGGGGTATGCTATTTCTGACTGAACTTAAAACTTTAAATATTCATTACACCCATTTTCCCCTTGCACACAACAAACCAATTTGACATGATGCACTTTCATCAAGTCCAAAAACTTGCATATTTCTTACGGGGAAAAAATGTTTTTTCAGTTACATACAGAAAGTACTGTTCTCAGGAACCAAAACAACAGATGACAAATATTCAAGATACAGTTCTTCAAAGCTATGTCTGTTGATGTATTAAATCATCTTACAGTCTTTCCTTTTTCTCTGTGTTGTCTGCAATTATTTACACTTCTCTTCACTGATAAATGAACTCTTATTATAGGCTGTAAAAAAACCTCTGGACATGTGACTCATAAATGCATAATAGACTTTTACATGTTGTGATAGCTGAGAAGCTACTATATAATAATTTCGTACTGATATGTATTAATAGTATGCACACTGCAAGTGACCTTGTCAGAGAGATAACATTACTGAATAATTATAGTAGGTTACCAGAATTTCCTGTATGTATTCACGGGCCTAACTTAATTAAGGAAGAACAATCAGGGAAGTCCCACAACAGATTTAGCAACAAAACATAAAAGATAAACAGCTTAGAAAAACAATAGGGAAGTTTATTAAGTCAACCTATAAGCAGAAGCCTATATGCAGACTCTGACATAGGTGTAAGCCTTGTTTTACTATAGAGAGGGGCTAGAGAGCAAAAGATTACTTAACAGTTAAAAAGTCCACCATAAGAAAATGATGCGGGAGTCAGTTTGCAGGAGCTTCCTGACTCCATGGGTCAGCTGTACATGGGCTCTAAGGGAGTCTAAAGAAGTTGGGTTGGGTCTTCACCAGATTGAGGAAATGGTAAGCCTTGGGGAAATGTAGACATGTCTGTAGATTGTTTCTAAGGTGCTTTTTTATTATAATAAATACTTTGCTTTACGAAGGCTGTTTCATCATTACTGTATTAACCACTAGTCATTGCTCTCAGGGGGAACAGAACTTCAGTCTTGAATGCAAGTCAGATGTGCTAGGATAATCACAGTTGGTATGAGGGCACTGCAGTCCAAGGCTAAGTGTAGAATCATGTGATTCCATTTCATGACAGAAAATGGCTAGAGGCCTACCTAACGTCTGAGATGAAGATCCTGCATCAGCCCAATCAATGTTTCTGAACATTGACCTAGAGCAAGCAATTTACTTAGGAGATTATTTGTCCCTTCTTTGTCTGTCATGGCTGTGAATAAGAGTGGCCAGCTATCAAAAATGTTGTTTCCATTTATTATCAAATATTGTAGCAGAAAAGAACACATTAAAAATCATCTTAGCAACTTGCTTTTTCCTAGTCCAGTGTTTCAATTTAAATGACTAACAGAATGTAACTCTTTGAAAAAAAAAAAAGGAAATGATGCTAAAATGCTGGAGGGTTATTAAGATACAGATGAAGCATATATCTTATATGTGACTTCAGAACTCCCTTTTGATTTCAGAAATACAGAACAAAATAGTGGACCGTGGCTGAAGGAAGCCACTTTCTGGTATTCACATTTTGCCAGGAAGTTGTCCTTTAAGAAACAGTCTAGTAACAAAAAAAAAAGTGCTATTCAGACCTCTCAGAAAATATGACATTTTATTTACGTGGCACTGTCTTCAGAAAATTGGATAAAATGTATGGATCACTTTTGGTGGATGCCTTGGGATCCACAAAGATGCAAAAATGTAGATCTACTCAACAGCTACTTTGCCTCAGTCTTCATAAAAAAATTAAGATGCAGCCAGGCACCTTATAAGGATTATCTGGATAAGGAAGGAAGCAACTTAAGGGGAGAGATAACAAAAGAGATGGTCAGAGAGGTTTTGGTGGGTCTAAATGAAATCAAGTCAGCAGGGCCGTATGGACTACATCCCAGGGTACTGAAGGAACTATCAAAGGAGAGCTCAGAGCCCTTGGCAATCATCTTCATGAAATCATGGGAGATGGGCCAGGTACCATAGGACTGGATAAGGGCCAGCATAGTGCCTCTCTTTTAAAAAGGCAAAAAGGAGGACCCGGTTAGAAGACCAGTTAGCATCTCCTCAATACCTGGGAAGTTACCAGAGCATATCCTAAGGCAGGCCATTTGCATCTGAAGGAGGAAAGGCTGATCACAAGTAGCCAGCATGAATATGTGAAAAATCTTGTCAAGCAAATGTATTCTCCTTCTTTGACAAAGTAACTACTGAGGTGAATGGGGGAAATGCTGTGGATGTAGTATATCTGGACTTCAGCAAGGTCCTGGATGACATTCTCATAAACAAATTAGAGAAATGTGGGCTAGATAAACTACTACAAGGTGGACAGATAACAAGTTCAGTGGCCATAAGTAAAGGATAATTATTCATGGGCCCATGTCAGAATGGCAGGAGATTTCAAGTGGAGTCCCATAGGGGTCTATTCTGGGCCTGATGCTGTTCAACGTGCTTATTAATGTTTTGGATGTTGGCATAGAAAGTTTCTTGAGCAAGTTTGCAGATGTCAGGAAACTGAGAAGAAATGCGAACACAATGGAGGATGGAAGTGCAATTCAGAGGGATCTCAACAGAGTGGAAAGATCTGGTAGGTCACAGACACAGTATCAGTCCAAAGTGTGATGCATCCACACAAAAGATGAATGCAGTTTTGGGATTCATCAACAGAAGCATTAGGTGCAAGACATGGGACAGTAATAATACCTCTCTACTTGGTACTGGTCAGGGGTTATCTGGAGTACTGCATGCAGGGTCCAAAGGCAGGCAACAAAGATGATAAAGGGCTTGGAAAGTATGTCATATGCAAAGCAACTGCACTTAAGAGGAGACATGATAGCAACCTTCAAATAGTTGAAGGGCTGCCATAAAGAAGAGGGAAAACACCTTTTCTCTCTTGCTGCAGAGAAGAATGTAGACCAGCGGCTTAAAGTTGCAGCAACATACATTTAGATTAGATGTTCAGAAAAACTTCGTCACTGTGAGAATAGTGAGGCAACGGAATAGACTGCCTAGGGAAGTTGTGGACTCTCCATCACTGGAGAGAAGAGGTTGGAAAGCACTGAACTAGGCACAGCTATGCCTCTGTTTTACTGTAGGTATTTCCCATGCTTCTGGGCCTTGCTGGTTGCCCCCACTCCCCCCACCCCCCGCTACATGTGTCAGGGTGTTTTTAAACCTTCCTCAGTTGGCTACAGTCAAGGCTGGGGACTTTGACTGGGGTGTGCCAGTGCTCCTGATGGCAGCAAAGCCAGAGGTTCCTGGCTAGAAGGTTTTGCCCCTTTGCTCAGGGTCAAACCAGTCACCGTTTTTGGGGTCAGGAGGGAATTTTACCCCAGGGTCAGACTGGTACAGACTGCAGGGAGGGGTGGGGATTGTCTTCCTCTGTAGCAGGGACATGACCCTCTACTCAGGATCTCTTGAATATATATTGACAACATTTCAAAAAAGGGTTCCTCTGCTGCCATGGTTCCCCTGCTTCAAGTGTGGTGGGTTTAGGTGCTAGGTCTATGTTGTGTCAGGATTGATGGTTGTTTTATGTAGAGTTTAGATTATGGATTTATATAATGGTTTGGATAGGGATGATCCTGCCTCAGGCAGGAGGTTGGGCTAGATGACCTCTGGAGGTTGCTTCCAGCTCTACTTCTCTATGATTCATTATCACCTTCCATTTGAGAAACTTTGCTAGAAAGTAACATAAGAGTTAGTAACTGGCATCACTGTTTTCAAATTTTCCTTATTTAGTGATTCATTATTTCCAGTGCCATATAAGGAATTTCCCATGTGGGTGAGATATTACACACATCTATTAAAATTTTATGGAAACACTCAGTGAGAAATGATGGTATTTTACTTGAGCTATTTTTTCCCCTGTGATCTGTGATATAAGATAAAAACAATACTTGAATACAATTATTGTATTTAGAATGTATTTTTATCTGCTGCCTGGAGCAAATTCATTCTGTTTTGTGCAACCTGTTATATAATGAAATCATTACACAAAGCCATCTTTGTCTCTGTGAGAGTGCTTGAACAGAGGGAGAAGCAAAAAACAGAGCTTTTTAGATCTGACCTAATCTTTAAAGTTCAGTGTTCTAAGTAATAACCCCCTCCCCCCTTACTCCCTGGTGAATATTTTCTATATCCTTGAACTCCTTGAATCCTACTCTTGCTTATCTGTGCTACAGCTGCCATTTAGCTAAAAAGGTGATTTCTGACAATGATTTTTTTCCTGTTTGGAACTAAAAACTGGAGGTGGACTGATACGTTGGTCTGATACCAGATCAGCACCAATATAAAGAAAATTGACTATATTGGAAATTAGCCTGATGTGCCCAATAGTTTGGCCAATAAATGCCCATGCATGTGTGCAGCCTCAGCATAGCATGTAGGCAGGAAGGAGCACAGCCCGGCAGTGCAGAGAGCTGTGTGCAGCTGGTAAGTCTGTTGTGGTGAAAGGGGAGGGGGGAGGGAAAGGGTGTGGGGACAGATCAATGCCCCCCCCCCCCAGTGAGGAAGGTAGTGGGGCAGGCGCAGGGGTAAGCACTGTCCAGCTGGGGCAGGGCAGGCGCAGGACAAAGCTGCGGCTCAACGGGGAAGCATGGAGAGGGCAGCTCCTGCCACTGTGCGCTGATCATCTGGCAGCTCATCCAGCAGCTCCCACTGCTGCTCCTGCCACTCATCTGGGAGGGCATGGGGGATCTGCGCAGGGCAGGCCAGGCGGGTTGCAGCTGCAGGCTGGGGCTGCACTGTGCTGCACTTGGGGTGGGCTGTGGTGGCACTGGGAGGTGGCTATGGAGGCCAACCCGTCACAGCCCCAGCCCCACTCCCTCCCTCACTGCAGGAGGCCTTGATCTGCCCCCCATGCCCCTTCCTGTCCCCCTCCTCTTTCACCACAAAAGACTTACCAGCTGCTTGCAGCTGTATTGGAAATCGGATCAGTATCGGCCAATATGTCTCCTTAAAAATTTGCTATTGGTATTGGCCCCCAAAATCTCTACGGAGCACCCCTACTAAAAACCATGGGCTTGATCATTCTTCCCTCCTTTGTATCTGTTTGAACCATTAAGTGAACTTCAGTGAAGTAAACCAATTTTAAACAGTCCAACCAGTCAGAAGAGTCAAATGCCTTATTGCAGTTCTTCTATTTCTAAAGTTTTAAGTTTCATTTAAAAACAGACTTATAGTGACCGGTGAAAATATCTTACAAACACAGATCCAAGCTAAGAAGTCAGTTTACACATGTTTAACAGGAAGATGTGGAGGTAATATTTCAAAGTGGAGAATAGTCTATACTGTAAAGTAAAAAAATGTAGCAAAAACATCCATAGTATTTATATGAATAGCTTGAAACTTGACTTGTTGATAATAACCTAAAGAGAGGTACATCACAAGCCAGGTTCAAACACAGCCGAGGTGAGAATGCCCTGTATATATCCATTTGGGAATATACAGGATATGAAGGGCTTATTTTAGTTTGTTTCTGGAGACAAGCAAAAGTCTGAAGAGGCTAAACAGATTTTGCTACTACATGTACAAATCATTGCTTGCCAGGGGCTTAGGAGTGATCAAAAGATCTACCTTTGTTTGGATTTCTATTAATAATCTTAACTTGATTGCCTGGTGTTATGTTCTCATGACAAAGATTCCATTTTCACAGGTTTTGTGTGTCCTTGGATGGCACTCTAAGTGCATGAGGATTCCCTATGCTTATGGCCCTGCTGAGAGTTTAACTCTGGCTTTGGAGAGGGTAGCAGGTGTCTTTATAATCTAGCCCTATGTTTGCAATAACAATGAATGTAGCATTGCAAAGCATATAGACCATATGTTGAAAATCGAATTAATCTCTCTACTTCCCCCCCCACTTTTACTTTAAAAATCAATGAAAATGTTTTCTAAATGTTATTGGGAGGTCAGTATTGAGTATATACTCAAATGGCAAATCCTTGAGACTGTGATGGAAAAAGATACAGAATCACAAAAGAGAAGCAGCGCTCTAGCTGTTACAAGCAATGGAGGCTTGACAAACACCACAAAAAATATTTTGATTTGATAGGAAATTTAAAGAAGATATGGTCAAGACCACACTGCCTTCATGCAGCCAAGGAGGAGCTCCTTTTATACTCTTAGGATGGTACAAATTAATGACTTATGCATCCCTGTATGCTAAAAAAAAAGATTAAAAATGATGTTGGTAAAAGAAAACTTAGCTATTACATTGTGTGGTATTAACATTGATTTATCCTCTTTGGGTACCTACATACTAGGGCTGTGTGAAATTTCAGCAGTCATTTCATTTCAGAGGTGTTTCGGCCTGTTTTGGTGTCCAAAACACCAAATTCAAAATGAAGTGGAAGGCTCTGAAACATCTCCAAAAAAACCTGAAACCATCCAAAATGTTTTGGATGTTTCAGACTGTTTCAGAGGCAGGCTTGCGGGGAAACAGAAACTCAGAAAAGGGAGGGGGAAGAGAGGGGGGGAAAGACTGCTCTGATATTGACATCTGTAACTGGCCAGTGTCTGAAATCTGTCTCTGAGGTCTCTTCCAATCCCAGTGCCCTAGGGGAGGGATGGAGAAAGAGCATATAAGGCTCTGTGTGAAGCCTTTCTCTGACTTTTGTGAGCTGTCTGTCTGGAAGCAACAGCATGTAAAAGGTATTAGCTGGCTACAGTGACTGGCTTCCTAGTCAGTCTCTTGCTAGTCTCTCTTTTTGGAAAGGATTGGATATACACCTTTCCAATATATTACAGATAGAAGATATAGTAAGCAGATAGAAGATGATATAGCAAAGACATACAAGATATAGTAAAATAAGCAGATAGAGGAAGATATAGTAAACACATAGAAGATATAGTAAACACATAGATTAAACAGACAGAAGATATATTGCACAAAGATATATTACACATACACACACATATTAAACACATACACGATATATTATACACACACACATTTTCCAGCACAGGAAACATTATGAAGTGTGATGGAAAGGAAGGTGCCAGGTCTTCAGGCAAGGGAGGGAGAGGGGCTAAAGCGGGTAGGGGGAGAGCTGCAAGTTCTGCCCCTCCCCCCATGCCCAGCCTAGACACATCCTCTCTCGCAGGCCTGATCCTTAAAGGGAATTTACAAAACACTTTTCATAGACAGGCCTATGAACTTCACTTCATCAACCTCCTATATACAGAAATTCATGGACTCAGTATAGACATTGGATTTATGACACACTATAACTTGCACAACATCTGACTCCCCAGGTACCTCTCCATTTTCACTTGCTACATTCCCCTTCCCCTTGCCCCCCAGCCTGTCTCTCACCCCCTGACACTCAAATTACATTTTCACTGAGTGGCTTTCTTGCCTGGATTGTATGCCAGCCTCTGGCTTCTTCACTATACATTCCATCCAGAAGAGCACACACATACCAACTAGATTCTTCCTTAGCCTGACAAAGGCTTTCTAAACCTGACAGCTTGCTAAGATATATTTCTTCAACTATTCAGTTGGTCTAATAAAAGATATCAGAGGTACCCTCGACTGATCCGTGCTCGGGCCAGGACCCAAAGAGGGGTCAAAGGGCCAGGGGCTGACTGCAAGGAATGCCCAGAGCAAGAGGCTTGAGATTCTGACTGACCTGAAGGCAGGGTCAGGGCCTAAGGTGGAGCCAAAGATCCCAAAGAGGGTGTTACACAAATTGCCAATTGCTCAAATCATGAGTGAGACCTTATGAGGGAGGATAAGGCAAGATGCCGCATTTATTAATTAAGGACTTAATACACACACACACACACACACACACACACACACATTCATTACCCAATTTCTGTTCTGTGTCATTATACATTACCATTCTTATTAGTGATTGCATCAACTTAGTGGCCAGCCAAGTTGCTCCACAAGTAGGAGCCGGACTCCTGTCTGTCCATCTCGTCAGACAAATTGATGCTCCAGGATGACACGCAGAACAGGACCCAAAACCAATATGATTTGCCCCATCTTTTAAAGCCTTGTCAATTCATCCAGTCCTCTGGGCTTTTGTTATGTTATCACTGTTTCCTTCCTTGAAGGTCGGTTGCTGCTGTTCTGTCACTGTTCTGGGGTAGAGTCTTCTTGTTTGGTCTTTTAGCTGTTTACATTCTTCAGTCAGTCACCAGCTGATGTTTTCCTTTTGCATAAACATGCTCTTACCCATTCTTTCACACATACAGCATACAAAGGTTGGGCACTTATGTTAAGCTACAAAGCAATAAAAAATGGAGTATTTTAAGGCAATGCAAAACTCAAGAAAATAAATAAGATTAAAAGCAACAGGCAAAAGTCTATTTACATAACATTCCCTTCCTTGATGCTTCAAAATATTTTGTTTTGAATGGAATCACTATAATTTTTGCAAAGCTATATATTGTAAAGCAAGTAAGGCATGCAATTTCAATTTAAAATACATTTGTTTTATTTAACAACACATATAACACATTGCAATCAGCATTAGTTTGCTTAATATAGAAAAGATGATAATAGAATGTAATGTGTAAAATTAAAAGCAATAGGCAAAAAGTCTATTTGTATAATAAGAGGACCAGAGCTGGAGGGGGTGAAGGATGCAATGTGCAAGGCATGGGCTTTAGTGTTAGGGGAGGTATGGAGCTGCAGAATGGATATCACCCCAAGACACCTAAATGGGCAGCCTCCCACCTGGGAAACATCTGAGTCAGTTTTCCATCAAGGTATGGCAGGAAAAGCGGGGCAACGGTTGGCCCAGAAACAGGTGGACAGGCAGAGATTTTACTGGCACCAGGAAGGCTCCCTGTTACAGGCTACCGTCCCTGCTGGTTTCATCCCGCAGTACTTTGTGTGTGTGTTAGTCACACATCATGACTTTTGCTTTGAACAGCTTGAGGTGCAGTGTCACAGAACTCCCTGTACCTATCTCCTTGAAACTTGGCAGCCTTTAAAAGCAGCTACCGTCAATACTATTTTCATCCAAATCAGGGGAGAAATAACCAAGTTATAGGCATTTTAGTGATTCCCCATTATAACTTATGGCCGAATCACCGAAACAGTATCAAAACTCCAAAACAGATTTGGCCAAATTGAAATGGAACAGTGATCCTAAACACCAAAATAAATCACTGTCCTCCAAAACGGCTGAATCCAAAACCAAAATGAAACAGCCATTTTGTACAATCCTACTACATACATCACAACAAATCTTAGACCACTGCAAAGAGTCAAAATAAAGTAATTTGCCAAGATTCTGGGACTCTCGTAAGGCTAAGAGAAAACCAAGGACATTCCATAATATTGTTACTTCATTCTATGAAACACTATTGTGAATATTGCAACAAATAGATGTTTTGGTTCCTGATACGGACATTATGGCTGCATTCGGACAAGCGCGGCCATGCAGTATGTGGCACTGCAAACACATCTGTGATGCCACATACTGCACACTCAGATGTTCCCCCATGATGCAAGGGTGTGCTGCCCATGCATGCACTGCTTCCCTTTTTTTTCCTATGGGTTTTTTTTAAATATCCGCTGGTCAAAGAAGCCCACAGAAAAGAAAGCAGAGCAGTGCACACACAGGCAGCATGCACCACTCAAAAGCGGAGCCAGGCCATCCGGAGCTGTACTCCAGCTGCTGGCCAGGGTCCACCTACCACACCTGGGGTAACTTGCTGCATGCCAAAGTATGCATGGTGTTCCCTGGGGACAAGCAGCAACAGCACAAGGTGTGCCACTGCTACTTGTCCCTGGGGAACCAAACATCCACACTTACCTGGATGCGACCTGTGAAAGCAATACTATTTAAAGGTCAGATTCTTTACAGGATCTCTCTCAGGCACTGTCTAATATTCATCATCACCAGCTTCATTTTGAATTGCAGTAGCACAAAGTTCTAAAACAGACAAAAGGGAGTGAAGCCTTTTTGTACCTGTCCCTGGCTTCCATTTCCTGGGCTAAACAAGGCTGAAAGATCTTCAGAGGAAGATTATGTAAAGTGGAGTACACATTATGTAAAATGGAGTATAGCTAGTTAGGAATTGTTAGCATCGCTCAAATGTGCTCTAACAATAGATTACAAAGTACTGCTGATTTTGAATGGGGTCTTGCCTAGTTTTTCTCACCCAGAAGAGTCCTAGTGTTAAGACAGGGTTAAATATGGTGTGATTATTAAAACTGGAATAACAATGCGTGTCTGAACTCTGTGACTGGCAAGACTGAGTAGCCGAGGGAGAAAATCCCTTGAAATACAAATATCTATCATATTTAGGTTATCAGTGATTCTACTGTACCCTTATTTAAATATAATCTTGTTATCTTAATAATATAAGCATTGATTAATGTTTAAAGCTATTTAGCATACAATTAACTCAAATTACACAAGCCATTACACGAGGAGCAAAATTAGTTTTGTAACTTGCAAGTTATTTACCTTTATGCTTGATTTCTTTCTAATAATTAAGCCAAATTACAGTAATTGACTGTTATTTAATTAACAAGCAAATATTAACTTAATCTAAAAGAAGCAGTTAAAGACAAGGTATTACCAGCCCTAAGTCATTCCAACATAAACATGTCAGACCACATCACTTTAGACTTCAGTGCAGAGGCAGATTAAGATTTACTGGGGTCCGGGACAAACAAAATTGAAGCCCCCTCCCCTCCATTTCTGCAATGCACTGAGACATGGAGGGCTTGTATGGTCAGGGGCTTACAGGCTAATCCCTATGAGGAGAAACTGAGGGACCTGGATCTCTTCAGCCTCCACAAGAGAAGGCGGAGAGGTGATCTTGTGGTCACCTACAAATTCATTTAGAGGACACAGCAAGGGATCGAAGATGTTCTGTTGACCAGGGCACCTCTTGGGAAAACAAGGAACAATGATCACAAACTGGCAGAAAGCAGATTTAGGCTAGATATCAGGAAAAAATGTCTTCATGGTAAGAGTGGCCAAAATTTGGAATGGGCTTCCAAGGGAGGTGGTTCTTTCCCCTTACTTGGGTGTCTTTAGGAGAAGACTGGGTAGTAGGCCTGTGCAGGTTGGCAGCAATCCGATCCAGCTTTGGATCCGGCCACTTCAGATGGACATGATCTGATCCTGAGCTCTGGGCCGGGTTTCTGTCTTGATCCGGCCGAAATGGCTCTGAAGCTTCCGAGCTGCCTCAGAGATCTGGCCAGAGGGTATAATGGGGAATCAATGAAATATCTATAATTTTTTTTATTCTTGCCTGATTTGGATCACACTTGCAGAGATGGTAGCCTCTGCTGAGAGCATGAAACTTGCCAAGTTTCAAGAAGATTGGTGCAGGGGTTTGGGAGGAACTATACCCCAAATTCTTGAAAGCAAAAGTTGTGTCACGGCTGTGTGTTACAATGCAGGGGGTCAAAACTGCAGGCGTCGTAGTTCTTACTGAGGCCACAATGCCTGCCAAGTTTCAAGGATTCAAGTTGCTAGATGTACACCTTGCTGGGGTCATTTGACCCCAGTACTCTTTCCTGCCATGGCAGGGGGTCGGACTCGATCTGCTCAGGTCTCTTCCGACCCTAGAAACTATGAAACTATAAGGAGGTTGGTGTAGGGGTTCGGGGGGAACTGCACCTCAAGCTGCAGACAAGCAAAACTGATGCCATGGGTGACACTGCATGTGTTCAGGTGTAGCAGGGTGACAGCTGCAGGGGTGCTGGCTGTGATGCCTGCCAACTGTTGAGGAGATTGGTGCAGGGGGGTCCTGGGGCCCTGCACCTCTAGCTGCTGACAGGCAAAACTCATGTGGAGACTGTGTCTGTCCTGGGGCAGTTGATTGTATTGATTCTTTCCTCCCCTTAGCCTGGTTTTGTAGCTGCTAATTGATGCTGGTTACGTTGTTAGGTAGTAGCTAGGTCCTGTGTATCGGGCTGGTCCCTGAGTGAATCATGATTGACTCATGGGTAAGTGGTAACACAGCAGCTTAGCAGCCAGGCCTGCAGCAGGGTCTCCCCTCCTGCCCCAAGACAGACACAGTCAGTCCCACAGCACCCATGGCACCAGTTTTGCTTGCCACAGCTTGAGGGGCAGTTCCCCCCAAACCCCTGCACCAATCTTCTTGAAACTTGACAGGCTGTGTGGCCTCAGTAAGAGCCTCCATCCCTGCAGCTTTTACCCTGCTATGTTGTAACATCTAGATGTGACATGAGTTTTGCTTTCAAGAATTTGGGGTACTGTTCCCCCCAGATGCCTGCATCCATCTTCTTGAAACTTGTCAGGATTCCTCCTCTCTGCAGAGTCTACCACCCTGAAAACTTCATCCAAATCGGACAAAAAAACAACAAAGTTATAGATATTTTATTGTTTCCTAGCTGGCCCATGCGTTAATTCACCTGTGCTTCAGTGACACAAATTTATCCCACATATAGAATGTAGTTTTTTCAGAGTGCATCCCTGGTATAAGGATCCATTTCCAGTTGTACTTTCTCATGTTACAGAAGTTGATACGTTGTTTTATTTTTCTGTCTGTATTTGTAGTTTTACTTTCATTTGTGTTTTCTACTTAGTCTTTGAACTCACAAAATCCTGTGTGTGTTCTTAATTTGATGCACTGCAAGTACTCCCACTCAAGTCAATGGAATACTCTGAGAGATAGAGCCTCTATTTATGTAAATCAACATAATTGGAGGTCATAGCATGTAAACTTAAATGTTCACATAAACGGTGGCAAGATTGGTGTGTTGAGTATGTTCTTAAGTAGTTTCCTGACTAGGGGTGCTTTCCTAAACTTGGGCTCATATGAATAATAACTAAATAAAGAAATGGCGAGAAGGGCAAGCAATGCAGAGTTGCGTTTTCTGTCTGTCTTTCTACTTTGTACATTGTGATCTGCTGTTTTTGTCACCCCATGTGCCTCACTAAACTTGTCATATGTAAAGCTTTAGTCAAATGTAACCAATGGAATCCAGACTATTTTGCACCTCACAAGGGTGCAGATTCAGTTCCAACTGAAAGACCAGGGCAGCGTAATCAACTTAATTACAATTTATTGTTCTCTCACACAGCCTCCCAAAACTGAACTACACTTTGACCAATACCAGACAAATAATGGTTATGGGGAGGGTAATGAGGAAAACTATGTGGTGTCAGATATCTTAATAATATGACATTTGGACCATTTTTGAGGGAGCCTTCCTGAATGCCACAAATTTTTGTGTGTACATAAAGTCAATGTGTCCATTTGCTAATGAACCTGCATTCATTTTCAAGCATGTGCCATCCAGATAATGAATTTATATTAAAAGCATGGACAGGGAACAATTTCACTCCAAAACTAAGTGAAAGAAGTAGTTTCAACTCTGCTTGCCACAGGAATGGAAGTCCATGAATTCATTTGATACACCAAAATTTCACACCTCTTAATAATACATAGTGTAACACATCTTCTAGCACAATACTTTCCACAAATTGATGCCTGGACTATAGTGAAACATGGGGGCAGGACATGTTGCAGGTATTGTTTTGTTACTACACATCAACTCACATTTCTATACCCATAAAAATGTGGATGTGTGTGTATAAAATCAAGGGCACCTTCAAAGCAGAGACAGAGAAAGTACTAAAACTTATCAGCAAATTGTCGGGCGGTGATAGTTGTAAGAAAATCATCTCCAGCATCCTTTTCCTTGCAGTATTTAAGAACAAGTATTGAAAACATCACTGTATGTTTTGCTTGCTGCTTTATGTCTTGCTGGTTGCTTTTTTTCTAGATACTTGTTGAAGCTAAGTAAAGACTTGAGCTGTTTCAAAATGCAGCTATATTTAGGACTCAGCATGTTAATGTTTCTATTTGCTGCACAGCCCTAAGGAATTCTTCAGATAGCTTTTATGGTATTTTGGTTGCCAGGGAAACCACTTTCAGGGGGTGTGTGTGTGTGTGTGTGTGTGTGTGTGTGTGTGCGTGTGTGTGTGTGTGTGTGTGTGTGGATGTAGAATACACTCTTTCCAGACTTGCAGCCACAGAAACTCATGTTGTGTTAAACAAGAAAAATACATGACAAAGAAATCTTTCTTCATGCATTGTTCTGTATATAGACAAACACAAAGGCAAGTATTGTGCTTATTACATCTTAGCTATGACTCACATTTGTCCCTCTAGACATGCTGCACCTTCCCTCAGGGGTGGATTTGGTTGATGGCATTGCTTTCTCTCCCAGAACTGGGAAAACGTATAAAACGGCTGAGTAAGATTTTGAATCTACGGCTTTTCTGTCTTGCAGCAGCACAAACCTCTCCTGGAGCACCTTTCTCAATTTTGTTCCTTTACTGATGACCTGAATCACAATCAAAGAATAAAGGAATCACACAGGGAGACTAATTATCTGGATTTTTTTTTTCCAAGTCTGTCCTTTCTTTCCCCCCTCCTCCCCTCTTTTTTGAAGCATTTGCTATATTGGAAAGACTCACAATTCTTTGAAGTGACAGTTATATGAAGTGACAAGTGGTTGGAAGATTGAAGCATCTGTCTTTCTTAGTCTGTGGCCCCTTGTGCCAGAAGAAAACTGACATGACATGATCAGAACAGAAGTCTGGACTAAATCTTTCACAGTATGTTAGGGCAAGTAGAGATGTCTGTTGGAGAATTTTCCTTAGTAAAATACCATACAGTCAGCTTGGGAGGGGGAAAAAAACAAGTTTGCATTAAAAAAAAAAATTTCTAGCAGTGTTACTGAGCAAATGTAAATCTGCTATAGGATTCCTCCCCTCTAGGCTAATGGGAAGAGATTTTCTGCTACTATCTTTCCCTTGCCTGGGTTAGAAGCTGTGCTTTCTGTAGAATATCCATCTGCTGTTACATTGACTACCACTGGTAAGAAGACTGGGAGTCTAGAATTGGGGAAACGGTGGCATTACACAATGGTTCAGGTAATATAACATAGACCTGTGAATCTAGGAATCATCAATGACCTTTGAAAGTACTGTACATTCAGCACCTCAGTGTGTGTACTAGTAGGCAACTACTTTGGATCAGCGGTTTTCAACCTTTTTTAGCAAGTGTACCCCTTCAGCCTCAAAGTTTCAGCTCATGTACCCCTTTATACTTTTTTTCTTGTTTGTAAGGGAGGGGGCAGATTGAGGCCCTCGTTGTGAAGGAGCGAGTGGGATTGGGGCTGGGTCAGGCGCTGCATAGGCAAGGGAAAAAAAATTATTTGGGGGGCTGAGCGCGCACCCCCTCCAACAGGTTAAGTGTGGGGGAAGGGGAAAGGGCTGTGGTTGGGGGGGAGCAGATTAAGGCCCCTACTGTGAGGGAGGGAGCTGGGCACAGGTGAATGGGGCCCTAGCCAGGCTGGGTGATGGAAAAAGCGGAGGCACATCAGTGCCCCCTTGGCCTCCACTTACCACATGGCCCAGCTGGAGCACCACTCACTCCAGCCCCTGCTCCTGCCCTTCTGCCTCCCTTACCATGGGGGCCTTGATCTGCCCATGGCAGTAAAGGAGGGAGTGGGGCTGGGGATTAAGTCCCCCACAGTGCAGGAGGCAGTGATGGGCAGGGGGACCAGGTGGGAGCACCAGTGCCCCCCCCCACTACAAGTGTAGGCCAGGGAGTGGAGCAGCCGCAGCCATTTCCATAAATGGCTGCAGTGATCGGCCACAGCAATAGGACATCTTGCAATAGGACACAGGGCCCCCCACCCCAGTCAGTGAGATTGGCTGTGGGGGGGACCCCCTCTGGTCATGGGGGGGCATGTTCCCCCCCGACTAAGGCAGCACCAGTTGCCTATAAGCATGAATGATTCACCCCTACTCCTGTGCCACTCCCTCCTACACTGTGGTGGTCTCAACACCTGGCCCAACACTCCCACCAGGAACAGCCCAGCGCTGCCCCAGCCCTAGCCCACAGTGGCCCACAGTCTGCCTTGCCCTACGTGCTGATCCAGGAGCATTCACCCCCTATGCCCTCCTAGGGGTGCATGTAGGGGCAGAGCTGGGAGGGGGAGCTGAACGGTGGGGGAGCTTGCACGCGGTGGCGACTGCTGCCACCACCACCCTGCTTGGCCATGTATCATGCCACTTTACCGTGGCTGGTCACGGCTCCCCGGGTTGCTCATGGGCTGCACATCCGGTGAATTGCCTGCCACTAAGGGCGGGCACAAAACACACTCCCTTCCCCACCATTTCGACGTTCACAGCTCTGCTGTAAGGGGGTAGTGAGCTGGGGTAGGGGGCGAGGAGGTTTCACAGGGCCAGCAGCACCTGGCATGTCCCTTCCCTGGGTAAGAGATGAAGTGTGGGAATGCACTGGGGAAATGCCATCGTTGTGCCCCAGAGCATACTCCATCCCTGCCTGCCTGCACATACCCCCTACAATCGTTTTAAGTCCCCCTGGGGGTATGCGTACCCCCAGTTGACAACCCCTGCTCTGGATCATTCAGATGCCTGATGAATCTGTTTGTGGCTGATGAGCCCAATTCAAGAGTGACACAGCTTGTTACAAGTTTCACAGATCCATATGTTGTCTGAGTTGGAGTCCAAATTTACAGCATGCTGCTTTCTTCTTTGTCACTTTGCTTCCATCCTTTGGATCAAAGCCACTTTTTGTTGAGCTATACCCAGTGCCAAATGTTGCCTCCAGATTGAACAGGATTTTGCATGCTCCTCCTACCTTTCTACATTGATGTTGAATGACTTCATATCATTTTTGCATACATCATGGTACCACCATAGAGGGTGACCCCACTTTCTACAGCCATTTTGAATCTCATTATACAAAATATTCTTGGGGTCAGAGTCTTCTCCCATTTTCCTGATAAGGCTGATCCACTGAAACCTCCTCTTCTTGTTAGTGGTTTTTAAGTGTGTCAGATGTGCGCCCTCCAGTACCTTTGTATTTGGTATTCTATCTACCCACTTTATTTTCAGGAACTTATACAAACCTCTAATGTTGAAACTGTTCAGTCTTGTGATATGCCTAGCATATGTAGGCCATGTTTCTGAACCATAAAACATGCATAACAGCACACAAGTCTCGTAGAGTCATATCTTCACCTTAGCTGATAGTTTGCTGTTATTCCATGCATGTATTTGTAATAGCATGAAATTCTTAGCTCGTTTTCCAATTCTGTTAGTCAGTTCAGTCTGAAGGTTAAGATTCCTGCTTATCATAAAACCCAAGATGCAAAAACTGTCAACCCACCAAGAAATTTGTCCTTCAGAGTGATTTCAGGTATTGGCTTTTACACCCCTTGGTACATAATCAAAGTCTTCTTGAAACTAATTGCCATCCCAAAGGTCTTACATAATTCAGAAAATCTGCCCGAGAGCTTTTTCAGGGAAGATTCACTGTGGGCAACCATGTCCACACCATCTGCAAACTGGAAATCTCTCAACCAGTTCTTTCACCTTGCTTTTCACTCTAAATCTTGAGATGTTGAAC
This sequence comes from Crocodylus siamensis, assembly GCF_052110815.1. NCBI lineage: Eukaryota > Metazoa > Chordata > Crocodylia > Crocodylidae > Crocodylus > Crocodylus siamensis. The sequence goes on along the minus strand of NC_143404.1, from coordinate 16,640,586 downwards.
GAGCCTCCATCTAATCTGGTTCGAAGATAAATGCCATAATTGCTGTCCTTGAATGCATAGTTTCATAGTAGCAGGCAGAAGCAGGAATGAAAAGTAGATCTTCAAAACCAGAGAGACTAAGATACACTCCTGCTTCACCCCACTGTTGACATCAAAGGCATTTGACTCTTTGTGTTCATACTCTACAGTTGCCTTCATACCTTGATGTAATGAGCTAATTATGTTCAACAGTTTGGGGAAGACAACCCGGTTGCTTCAAAACAGTAAAACGGCCCTGTCTATTGACTGTATTGAAGGCCTTTGTCAAATCGATGAAGGCTATGTACAGTTTGTGGACTATACCTGGATAAAAATGACATGTTTTTGGACAGATCACTGAATCAAGCTCACAAAATTTGCTTTTGGAAATCCACAAGACCTTGAGTTTGGTAACTTTTAAGATGTTCACTATATTTATTTGTTATTTGTTAAGATGTTCACTACATTCTTCACACTGTCCCTCACAATATATATTAGGAATATCATCATCTGTTAAAATCCTTCTTTCTCCAGTACAGCTGTTTTAAAATTCTGTGCATTCTGTTGGCTGTTATGATTATCATAGTTTAAATGAACTTCAAACCTGTGTTCAATTAACATCAAAGGAATCACCCAAACATACGAGGCCTAATCTACAGACAAAAATTGCATCCATGGTGGTACATGCTGTATCACAGTTATAAGCACTAATCAGATAATTATCTGAACAAAGAATCTCTATTTTGTGCTTCTATAATTTTGACTGTTGCTAGCCTGAGTTGTTAAGGTTTCTCTCATCTCTGCTAGCTAATTTTGCCTCTCTCTAGGGTATGTACATCTTTCTTGTGTCCTTATTAGCAAATAATGCAAATGTAGATGGAATCTAAGAGATTTAATGATGGATTAACTATTTTACTGGGAAAATCTAACTCAGAACTCCCTTTTTACATGTCACTTTTATTACCCACTTTCAGATCTGATCAGTCTGCACTGTGACTAAGCTTATTGGAGTTGTTTAGCTTGTATTAAAGAAAATTGGAAACTGGTTTAGAATGTCTGGCTACACACAGCATGTCCTGGAAAGGTGAAAGTCATTCTTCAGTATTGGCACCTCCAGTACTAAGTCTGGAACTTGTCAGTTTAGATGAGGTGCTTTAGTTTGAAGTACAATTAAATACAGGTACGATTAACTTTAAACTCATTTTTCTTTTCCCCCATGCCTGGGGCAATGCAGGGACTGATTTGGTTCATGGCATAATTTTAAGCAGGCTTGGGGATAAGTGATGCTGCTTTACATTACACCATGCTGCCTGTGGTGCCTTGGTACTTACAAACACAGTAACACCCCCTCTTGTCCACAGGCGAGCCTATGGGGTCAGAGGAAAAGACAGAGAGGAGCTGTCATGGTAATCCAAGCCATTGAAACATTCTTCCACTCAAGGAGAATCCTCAGGGAGGAGCTATATCTGTCTAGTTTAACGGCGTTGTACATTAGGGAAACCAATAGGAAGTGACTTAATGGCCTTGAGAATCAAGTGCTATGGGCACAGTCTCACTCCCTTTGGATTACCATGAAAGAAGGCTTGAGCCCTAGCATAGGATCCATGTTGCTCACTGCAGCAGTGATTCTTCCCATTAGTAACTAGTTCACAGAGCAGATCATTGGAGATTAGCCAAGAGTTCATTTCAATTTTTGTCATTTCTTATATGGACACTCAAGCTGTAATTAAACTCTGCTTCATTTGCTCAAGCAACCTTTGTGCCTTGTCCTATTTCATGGTGTTACTCAAACAGGTTGAATCCAGTAATAAAACATAATCCATGAAGGGCCAGATACTCAAGTGCTTGATATACAAACTATTCTTTTCAGTTACTTGGAAAATCTGAAAGAAGCCAAATTAACAAGTAAAGTAAATGTGCTGAAGGCACAAACTGTTACTGTTTGTTTATTAATCTTCCCACTGCTGCTATTGTGTAGGAAAAATAACCGCCAAGACTGAAGAAAATGAAAATAATTTCTTTTGGAAATTTCAAACTACCACTGAAGATTATTATTTTAACTAAAAAACTCCCATGATTAGCAGCTCAGGAGAGAGAATGTGCACGTGGTAAGCCAGATAGATTGTCAAATGTACTATAAGGCCATTGCATATGTAAAGATACCCCAATCAGATTATCTTGAGAGGCAGAGTCTGGAGTAGTTGGATCTATCACTACAGTCTTCTAATTATTGAAATTAATTACCAGCGACCCACAAAGGCATTTCATAAAATCATAGACACATAGATCAAAATTAATGTTGGGAGGGACCACCACAGAAGATCATGTAGTCCATCCCCAAAGCAGGACCATCCCCAACTAGTAACTAAATCCTATTTAAGCATCTAATTCCCTTTGAATTCAATGTACTTGAAGACAGGAGTGGATATATAAATCCTTTATGTAACCCAGCACTGTGCTAAAGCCTCCTTTCTCAGGAAAGTCTGAGAGCTGTACTAAGGCGTGCACTAAGCAATTAATGCTGCCCAATTGCAGGGTTTGGGTGAAAACATGTGGGAAGCACTCTTTTCCCAGTGGTATTGCCCAGGTTATGCAGGATAGCAGTATCAATGTGGCCAAAGACATACTTGTTATATTAAAGTGCTTAAGAGACAACATGGAAGACAGTATGGAGATGCCTTTGATGGATGGGTATGAATAGGACCTCTACATTGACGTTATTGGAGTAGCAGAGAGAAGTGAAGTAGCTTATATGAAAGGAGGCCAGTTGTGAGGTGTAAGAAAGTTCTGTAAGATATAAGACCTTGAAAACAAAGACAAGAAATGCTATTTACCTTGATGTCATTACCCAGAGCTAACCAAACTGATAAACCAGGATGGTGGTATATTGCCACACTATAAACCTGTAATAGTGCACTTGAAACAATAGATTTAATAGATTTCATAGACATTAGGGGCTACAACGGACTTCGTGAGATGATCAAGTCCAGACCCTCTGCCAGAGCCAGGAAGTCTGCAGGGATCAAATGAACATCCAAACGCCTTTTGAATGAATCCAGAGTAGGTGCTTGCACCACCTCTGTGGGGGCAGTCTGTTCCAGACCTTGGACACTCAGATTGTAACGAAGTTTTTCCTTATGTCGAGTCTGAATTGGCCTTCTAGAAGTTTGTGGCCATTAGACCTTGTTATCCCTTGAGGAGCCTTGGTGAACAACTGTTCTCCCAGATCCTGATGCAGCCCCCCCTTTCCCCCTTATATACTTGTAGGCAGCCACCAAGTCCCTCCTGAGCCTTCTCTTGGCCAAGATGAAGAGTTTCATGTCCCTCAGCCTCTCCTCATAAGGCTTGCTTTCTTGGCCTTTGACTATATGTGTGGCTCTCCTCTGGACTCTCTTGAGTTTATCCACATCCCTACTGAAGTGGGGGGCCCAAAACTGGACTCAGTACTATTATTATTGATAGCTGAGTCCTACCAATAAACCTCCCTCAAAGCCAGAAAAATACAAGAATGGAATTGTGATTTATATTCTGGGTGCACTTGCAAAAAGCCTGTATGCCAGTGAATTCCACCTCCTGAATATGTAAAGGAATGCAGATTTGGGTCATGTTGAGTTGTAATGAATGGTTTAACCATTTATTTAGCACCCAAAAGACATTTAGAATGGGGTTGGCTTTAGGTTTATAGCTTATTTCCCTATGATGGGACACATTCCATTTGAGTCTTAGGATTGTCTTGCTCAGTGTGATGTAGCCACCCAAGAAGCACTGTGGCCCAAATATGGGGTCTAGAGCTAAGAAGTAAATGACTGTGATGCACATACAGCTAGAGACTGTATGCATCAGCTGGCCTGTAGGCAAGGAAGAGGAATAAGACAAGTGAGATTAGTCTAGGAGGGGAGGGAGTGGACTTAAATTTAAGAACAGGCTTTTCAAACGCATCTATTTTCACCTCTTTTAAATCCTAAAACTTCCCCAAATGGTAGGAGTTGCAATGCCATTTCCATGTGAACTGCATTGCTCATGCCATTGTAGGGCCACGGTAGCGCTGACTATTAAGTAATCTCTCTGAACTTCAGTGGCTGCTTGTAACACAGTGACAGGTACACACAAAATAACTGGATATGAATCTTGTTGTAGACAGACCCACTCTCTTTCCTGTGCACACTCTTCCCAGTCAGATAATCAAGTAATGATGAAAGTCCTCTTCTCCGTCAGATAATCAACTAATGAGGAAAGTCAACCAGTCATTCCAATCTCTCGTTCCTCCTGTCAGCTGCAATAAAATAGACATACTTTCCTATTCTTTTGTTCTCCTTTGGGCTATGAGCCAAAACAAAGAATCCAGCCAAGCTTTTTCAAAGACCTATAAAAACCCCAGGACCCAAGTCTGAGCCCTAAATTATAGAGTAGCATTAGGGCAATTAGACATTTAAGAACAAGTCATAGGTACAAAATGGGATAAACAGAAAATTGGGTTAGAGCATTATGCAATCGCTACTTAATATTCTGGAGTGATAATCTGTAATTCTCCACTCCACAATTTCTAATTTTACTGTCTCAATTAATTTCACAACTCTTCTATTTGTTCTGAAAACTCCACATGGGCTTGCTTGTTCAACCCTCCAATCTCAAAACTACATACTCCTTTCTAGAGTCTCGGGCTCATCTTTGCTCTGTTTCAGAAACACAGTTGTTCTGTTGCCCTTCTTCCACCCTCTTCCAGGCAACTGAACCACCTCTCCTCTCAAGTTTTCCCTCCTCTCTTTTCTCTTTCTGTTTGACTCTCAAAAATCACTCTAGAATACTCTCTGGAATCCATTCTGAAGAAAAAGACATTGCACAGTAGTCTCTGGTGAGCAACTGCTCTATTCTTTTTTTTTTTTTTTATTTGCTGCTTTACTAAGTAGAGGAGAAAGGGGTTGGAATAAAAACACTAAAAACAGACTCATGAGATGGTGTTGAAAGGTGCCAAGGAGACCCTGTGATATGAACTGCTTTCAGTGTGCTGCCTCCTTACCTGAGACCAACTCCTTACTTGAGTAATAAAACTGTGCATTTTTCTGGCTGCAGCACCCAACATGCTTTTAAGCATGGGGCTCTCAGAGTGGCACTGAGAACCTTGATGTAGGTAACTACATTTTTAATACAGCTCATCAGGAGACTTAGTTGCTTTAGAAGGGCGATCCCAAAACACTATCAAGCAGCTGCCTAGACCTAGTTAATAGGAGAACTCTGAGGATAGGAGTGTGCCTTAAATCCTGCCTCTTTCTGATCTTAGGTGCCTTACTCAGCACTAGAGGAATGTATGTATGTCTATTCACTTAGGATCCACAGACTGGACTTCCCTTCTGAAGAGAGGCACTTATGGGCTTGCAGCCAGGAGCAATTAGCTAGCCAGTTAGCAGGCTGCCTGCCTGAAGGGCTGCAGCTGGCCCAGTTAATTAGTAAATGAGGGGAGGTTGGACTGGCTGACAGGGAAATAAAAGGGGGCAGGAAGAGGAAGTAAGTTGGAGAGTTTGGAAGTGTGTCTGTTTGTAGGGAGCAGTAGGGTTTATAGTGCAGAGTTCATGTTTTTTGTTATGCTCTGTGGGGCAGATTGACCCAGGGTTTGAAGCGGAGTTTGCATTGTTTTGCTCTTAGCTGAACCCTGGGAAGCAGAAGAACCAGGGCATTACAGCTGTTGTTTCTGAGCCAGAAAAGGACTCTTGCTGGGACCAAATTAAAGGGCTGAAGAACTGATTTGAGCTTGGCTAGCTAGCATCCTTTTCCAGAAAGAGAGAGACACTGATGTCCCCTTTTCTCTCCCCTTTATTCACTAGCATAACAGAACACTGATCTTACAGTGTGAAAGATGCAGGGCTCATCCCCATTTCTTCATGCATCCCCCATCTCCCAAGTAGTCCCATAGCCACTAAGTTGTCAGGCCAGTGAAAGAGAACTGACTCTCTACCTGTGATGAGGGCTGTCCCCTATGAAACAGGAATCCTGAGTTCTTGTCCTTGCTTCAAGGACTCTTTCATGGCAGGAGATTATGAATCATCATTTGTCACCATTTTGTCTATGATGGCTTTAAAGCCATACTAAGACAACAAAACTTAATCTGTTTTTTCTATACAGAGTACAGTGTACCATTCAATGACATACTAATATATGCAGATTGTGACATAGCACTCTTAAAATTGGATTCAATTTAAAATTGTGACAAGGTGGGAGGGCATATTGGATGAGAATGTAGTTTGGAGACAAGTTTTCAAATACATTTCTTCTGTGATAACAATATGCAACGATCATGCAAGAAAGAAAAAAGCCAATTATAGCCCATGTAGGCACAATTTTTGTAGATGCATCACACTCAGAAATATCCATGCAAGTAACTGAAAACATGACAGAGAAATTACTTTCCATCTTTTTGGCTCAAAGCCTTTGACTCAGAACTTTGTGCGTGAAACTCCAAAAGGTGTAAAAGGGAAAAAAAAGTTAAAAGCAGGTTCTGAAGAGGGTATTTGTTAGCCTGATTTTCTTTCTCTCTCTGGTACCGTTTCACTTATCATGATCTAAGACTGTTAACCTTGAACTTAAAGGAAATTGCATGAAAATGCTAGTTAAGGAGAACTGTAAGTTTAAAATAGATGCTAAATCTATCAATTTATAGAGTGTCAAAGACTCCTAGGACTAAAATTAACATTTTGGTCAGATGGAGGTACTAATCATTTTCATAGATATGAAAAACCTGCTTTTGAAAGCGTATCTGTATGCTGTTAAGAAGCCCAGTTAGAGGGAAATTCCAGACACATTTCATTTTTGGTGATCATCCATGTCAGCTTACAAGTATCAGATTGGGCACTATTTTGTTTTAGATTCAATCCCTCTGCTATAAGAAGTGCAATCATTATAAAGCACTAGCAGTAGGATGAAAATATTTCCTTTTTTAACCTTATTTTCCCATTTCTTTTTGTCTTCACTATATTGAAAGGTTGCGCATCACAGTGCCATTGCAAAGAGGTCTCTAATGGAAACATAGTAGGAGAGCATTACAGAAGTAAATGGTAATAATTACACATTTGCCTTTGTCTTTAAAAGGTCACAGTGAAAGTTATAGGAACGTAGTTTTCTTTTTTGAGATGTCCAAGTCCTGAGTTAAGAGAGCAATTTCTCATCTCCCTCAGTCCCTGTCTTTTCTTTCCTTACATGTAAATTGTATTTATAAAATAATTTAATTCCAGAAACCAGCCATCCTGTACATAGGCCACTGGAACATTGGAGAGCTCCCAGTTAAACCCAGACTGACTTTTTTAAAACTGTTTTTGTAAGGATATTCATTTAAAGGAGGAGAGCAATTTCTCACTCCATTCCTCTCCATGCAAGAAAAGATAGCAGGTCCTGTGACTGCTTGATTCCAACTTGATCCCAAGATTGCCAAAAAGTTTTTAAAATCCCAATGCCTTTACCTTCATATAAAGAGTATAATCTCTGTGAAGGCAAATCTGATAGCAACCAAAATTGGGCCTTAGACATAAAAGAATCACTTCAGTTTGCACAGGTGTTACATCTATAGCAACTATAGGGTTAGGTCAATCTAAAATGACCAATCATGCAGACCAATCATTCAGAGTGATTAATTCGGACAAGGATGGCATGCCCCATCTAAATTAGTGCAACTCAGGAGGTACACTAAATTAGATCAAGAAAGAGTTAACCTAATCTCTGGAACCCATTTGTAGCATAGGTTGGGTTGGGAAAGCCCAGATGCTTGCCCCAGCCCTGGGGCTGTGCTATTCCTCCCCCTTTCCCCCATGACTCTAACCAGGCTATTTTTAGCCCCCTGGACATCCCCACCTCAACCAGGCAACAACCAACTCCCTGTCATGGACCCACCCCTGTACAGACCTGCCAGTCCTGCAAATGGTAAACAGCTGTATACACCATTCGCTGTTTGGGGATGGTTTCCAGTCTATGTGGAGGCAAATCTACATCAAGATGGCTTAAAGTAAGCATAGACCAAGTGCAGCGAATGATTGTATGTACCCTTTATCTGGCATTTTCCTGAAAACAATGAAACTATAGCTTATATAATTTCATAGACATTAGGGCTGGAAGGGACCTCATAAATCACCAGGTCCAGCCCCCTGGCCAAAAGCAGGGAGTCAGCTAGGGTCAAAGGATCCCAGAAAGATAAGCGTCCAAATGTTTCTTAAAAAAAAAAAAAAAAAAGTGTCCAGAGTGGGTGTTTGCACCACCTCGGGGGCGGGGAGTCTGTTCCAGGCCTAGGGGGCTCGGATAGTAAAGAAGTTTTTCCTTATGTCCAGCTTAAGATGGTCCTGCAGCAGTTTGTGACCACTGGACCTTGTATCCCTTGGGGTGCTCTGGTGAACAGGAATTCCCCCAGCTCCTGATGCATACCCCTTATGTACTTATAGGTTGCCACCAAGTCATCCCTGAGACCCATAGCTTGCAGCCTCTCCTCAGAAGGCCTGTTCTCTTGCCTTCTGATCATGTGCGTGGCTCTCCTCTGGACTCTTTCAAGCTTCTGGGCTTCACAATTCAGAAAGAACATGGAGAATTGGATGCAGTACTCCAGCTGCAGCCTCACCAAGGCTGAGTACAGCAGGAGGATAACATCCTGGGTCATCTTGAGATGCATCGGTAGATGCAAGCCAGAGTTTTGTTCACTTTGCCGGCTGTGGTATCACATTAGTGGCTCATATTCATCTTGTGGTTAGTCATGACCCACAAGTCTCTTTTGGTTGTGGTGCTAGTGAGTGTGACATTGCCAAGCCTATAAGTGTGATGTGGGTCCCCTCCCGCCCCGAGGTGGAGCACCCTGCATTTCTCTGTGTTGAATGCCATCAGGTTTTCATCCTCCCACTTTGCAAGCCAGTTCCTCAGCCATTAGACTGTAGTGTAGTTGAGGCCACAGTTGCCCAACTTTTCCATGAGGACAACATGGGACACCAGGTCAAAGGCTTTTTTTAAAGTCCAAATATATGATATCAACCTCTTCCCTTTTGTCCAGGTGATAGGTCACCTGGTCATAGAAAGAAATGAGATTGCTCAGGCAAGACCTACCCGCAACAAACCCATGTTGGCTGTCCCTCAGAACATTAACTTTTGTTACCCTGTAAAGAATAGTTGCTTTGATAATTTTTTCCAAGACCTTTCCAGGGATTGAGGTCAAACTTATTGGCCAGTAGTTTCCCTGATCTTTCCTCCCTCTTGAAAATAGGCACCACATTGGCCCTCCTCCAATCTTCAGGTACTTCGTCTGAGTGCCATGAGTCCTTGAATATACTCACCAGTGACTGTGCTCTGATGTCTGCTGGTTCCTTCAGCACTCTTGGGTGCAATCTATCCACACCAGTTGATTTATGAGCGACCAGCCTCTCAAGGTGCTCCCTCACAAGATCTGTGCCAATGGTGGGCATATGTTCACCCTCACTCTGGTCATCCCATATCATGTTAGGCAGGGCAGTCCTTTTGGGCTCGTGAAAAACTGACGCAAAGTAATCATTAAGCAGATTGGCTTTTTCCTGGGCGTTGGTTGTCAGCTGCCCAGTTGGTTTAGCAAGGGTCCAATGTTGCCCTTGTTTATCTTCTGACTCCTCACATATCTGAAGAAGGACGTTTTATTGTCTTTGATTCGTGTAGCCAGTTTGAGTCTGGTTGCAGCCTTGACTTTCTTAGTTCACTCCCTACAGGTGCAGACCAGTAGGGAATACTCCTCATTGGTGGTGTTTCCATCCTTTATAAGCCTCTCTTTTTAGACATAGGAGGTCCAAGAGTTCCCTGCTGAGCCAAGGGGGTTGCTGAGCCCTTTTACCACTTTTCCTATGTGTTGGGACTGACTTCTTTGTGCTTCTAGGATCACTTCCTTAAGGAGCAACCACTCGTCATGAACTCCCCTCCTGGTCAAACCAGGCCTCTCAGGGCCTCAAGAACAAGCCTCCTGAGCTTATGAAAGTCAGCTTTCCTAAAGTCAAGGACTACTGCATTGCTGGCTGACTTGATCACCTTCACTATCTACTGCAAAGCTGGCAACTTGTGGTCACTGTCACCCAGCTTCCCTTCAATTCTTAGGTTGCTATTTAGATCATCCCCTTTGCCAGTGTCAGGTTCAGCAGTGCCTTACCTCTTGTTGACCCATAAATTTCTTGAGACAGGTACAGCTCATCCATGCATGTGAGGAAGCTTTGGGACAAATCAGATTTGGCTCTTTGCATGAGATGTCTGGGTAGTTGAAGTCTCCCACGACAACCATGGACTGAGAGTGTGCAGCCACAGCCAGTTCCCTGGCGAATTCATGGTCAAGCTCTCATTCCTGATTTGGAGGTCTGTAGTAGACTCCTACCATTATATCCCCTCACCATATTCCCCTCGTATTCTAACCCTGATGGTCTCCAGACATCATCCTTGGGCATCAATCTCAGCTTGTAGGGATTTGTAGTTCTTCTTCCTTTTTTCAGCATGATCTTTCCTGTACAGGGTTGTCACAGAGTGGGGCCTTGGAGCAGCCGTGATCCCACTAGCACCCCCTGCCGTGCCAATTAGGCAATCCAGCACCCTCTTACTCGCCCGCCACATCTTGTTGGTATATGGTTCTAGAAGGGAGGCTGCCTCTTGTTGCCCTGGATACCGTGCTACGCTTGCACTGTCCCCCATTCCGTATGGAGTGACCTGGTTCACCCCAGCCTTATGGGCTACGTGTGCCTCCAACCTCCCCTTTAGCATGCCCCAAGCCTCGCAGCTCTTCCGGACATTATCAGGTCCTTTTCATTTCTGCGCCCTGCCCGGCGCCTCTGGGCTTGTCACGCAACCGGCGCCCCTCTATTCGTTAGCCCTCTCGGGCTTACTGACAGTACTCTTCCCTGTTGGGCTCAGGCAGCCTGAGCCTTACCTGGCCCCTTTGATCCTTCAGAGTCCCCACCACTGTGGAGCCCCTCTGGGACCCTTTCCAGTCCACACCCCTACTGGGGCTTCTCTCAGTACACGTGCCCGCTCCTGGGGCTTCTCTCATACAGACTGTGTCCTATCGGGCCAGTCTCTTCATGCCTAAGCACTCCTAGCCCTCACCAGGCTTCTCAATAAGCTTATTCCCCTTTCGGGGCTTCTCAAGTCCTTCTCTCAGTTGGGGCTCAGGTGGCCGTAGCCATGCCTGACCCCTTAGACCACTGTCAGAGTCTTTTGCCCTACTTGGGCTTCTCCGCTTATCGCCCCACAGGTCAACACCCCTCAACACCACGCCACACCGGCGTGAACAGCTATGCCTACCCAGCACCGCTCACTGTACCACACAGGGCACCAGGAACCCCCAGATTACTGGGGAACTCCCATGAGGCCTCCTCACACCCCTACAGCCTCACCCGGTCCTCCGGCATATAGCAATAACAAACAAGAAACGTAAAGCCGTGAGCCAACTGGCTATAACTGAAAATAAGCCTCCTGGCTAGAACCTAAGTGCCGTGCCCTTATGGCCACTATGTCCCACCTTCAAGCTTCCCAATCAGGGTTCTCTCCCCCTTACCATGATGCAGCCACCTAGGTGCCCCAGCTGCACCACTTGCCTCTGCTCTGCTTGGCTATATTGCAGAGCTCTTGCATCTCTGGTTGTCAGCAGAGAACTGCTAGCTAGGCTTTGGCCTGGGCTGTTTATAAAGGCCCGGCCCTGCCCCCTTCTGGTCACCTGACCAGCACGGTTGCCCCAGCAACCATCACCTGAGCTGCCCTTGTGATTGGCAGCTGCCCTTATTCCTGCCTAGGAACAGGGCACCTCAGTGCCCCTGTGACAAGGGTATAACCATTTATACCTGTAGTCCTGTCATATGAGGAGTCCTGCCAGGTCTCCATTATCTCAATGATATCATAGTCATTTTTGTTTAGCAAAAGGACCAGTTCCTCCTATTTATTCCCCAAACACCTGCCATTAGTGTACAGGCAAGTAAGTATGCTGTTGGAGGCCCTAGGCTTCCTTGAATCCATGGAGAAGCTCTGTTCCTGGGCTGGCGTAAGAGTGGGTTCTCTCAAGCATCCTACCCTGCTAATTCTGCAGTTGATGCTGGGTAAGCTTGCTCTGGTGGCTGTCTGCCCATCCCCCGGCAAACTTAATTTAAAGCCTGGTCAAGCAGGTGAGCCATTCTGGCTGAGAAGAGCTTCTTCCCCAGTGCAGTGAAGTGGAAGCCATCTCTTCCCAACAGACCACAGCCTCTTTCTCTGAAGTGCAGACTGTGGTCATAGAAGTCAAAGCCTTCACGATGACACCAGAGCTGCAGTCTTCTGTTAACTACCTCAGTTCATCTCACCCTCCTCCTCTCAGCTACATCCTGGATATTGGCCCCTGGGAGGCAGCAGACCACACAAGCTAAGGGGTCGGGGCAACAGATCACTCCCTCTGTCCCCTTCAGGAGACAGTCTCTCACAACAGCCACCCTGCATTTTGTCTTAGGGATGGTAGCTGTACCCCTGTACTCGCAGGACCTGGCAGCTCTGTGGGCTCTACTGGTGGTATGAGGGGGTTGTACCTGTTGCAGAGATCCAGGTGGGTGGTGACCCTGGTGCAATGAGCCTTGGAGCCAGTGACAACCTTTGTCCAATTCCCTGGCTGGACAGTATGGGAGTTTCACTTGGCCTCCCTTGTCCTGGCAGGTGAACTACCTCTTCATTCTTCTTTCTTTGGGTGAAGGGCCTGGCAGTAGGAGTCAATCTCCTGTTTGTGATCCCTGCTGGCATGCAGCCTCTGCACTATGGTCTGGAGTTCCCCTATCTGACATTGCAGAGACTCTAATATGGAGCAAACCTCACAAGGGGAGATGGCAGTTCTCTTGATCCCGTGTGCCTAGATTTGTGCCAGCCAGCCCCACAGCTAAGAGCCAGGGGCTCCATCTGCGTGGAGGCCTTGGAAGTACCAGACAGGAGGGATCCAGCTGCAGGGGGGGAACTTTGCGATGCGACACATCCAGCCCATCATTGCACAGGTAGTAGGCTAGGCTACTGCTTTGCCAACTGGCTCACTGCCTAGAGCCTCGTGCCTTCCTTGCTCCCCCTCCTGTGTGAATTCCCGTGCTAACTCACGTGCTGGGCCTAGAGCACGTCTGTTTGTGCATTCTATTGGCGAGGCTCTGGTCATGTGGCTCCCTGGTGGGGCTGAGCCAACTAGGAGCTGGGGGCACATGACCCTCCTCAGCTCCTCTCAGCTGTCTCACAGCTGAACTAACACCCACCCACTGTGGGCCCCACCTACTTCCCGGCTACACTGGGGGTCGGGGTCTGCTGGGGTCTTGCTGGGGTTCCCAGGGCTCACAGGGGTGCAACAGGCTTCTGTCCATGTGTCTCATGCCAGAGCAAGGCCCAAACTGCCTGGCCCAAAATTTAATCACAGGTAACCAACAAAATGGAAATAGAGAGGTTGCTATTGAAAAGCTGCTTCCATATGCAATTTTTAAAAAGAAAATTGACATTAACATAAAAAATAAATTATTTTAGATGTGAACAGTTGGGAACTCTTCTAGTTAGGCAAAGCAAATCTTAGAAACTCTCCAGATTCACCCATCACCACCCTAACCACTGCTGCTCCTAATACCTTTGATCTGCCCTTTGTACATCTCCAATCAGTTCTCTGCTAACTTGCTATTTTGACAAGAAAATAACTCAGAGGGGGGAAGTAGTTTGCTTTGCAAAATTCAGTATTTCTTCAGTATTCAATATTTCTAGAATTTCACTAAAAATATTGACTCATTTTCACCTGGCATGAAAGAAAAGAGACGATCATAAGAAAATAAAGAGATGAAGTGGCAGGGGGACGAAGCGAGGATCCAAAGGAATTTCTTGTTCTATTTCACCCTCATTCTTTTTTTGCCTTCATGGCTTGTTAAATTTGATAGTATCTGCTTACTTTTCTAAATGTTTTCTGTTCTTGTTTGGTTCCTCACTCATTTTGACATGATGTCTGTTTCATTAGAGCACAAACACAAGACAAGATTGATCTATAAAACATGTTTCCAATCAGTATGAGGGAGCAGAGGCCTTTAATGATTTAGCCAATAAAATAGAAAATGTAACTATTCCTGCGTATTATGCTATGTGAATATTAATATACATACTATGCACACTGGGACAATATGTACTATTACTATTGGCACCTCATGACATAATAAAAAACATAACATTATAAATAAAATACTATCATTTTATATGTAATCATGAAATTCTGGTATGGAATTTAAAAATCTTGTAAAACATCTCTCAAAATGAGGTTTCAAGTTTTAAATTACAGTTCTTTGGAAAATTATGGTTTTCCTTGAAACAGCTTCAGTAAAACTTTTGGGTTCAACTTTGTTTACAACTGACATGATACATACCATATATTTTAACTGAATTTCAGAATGTATTTTCCATTAGAATTAAAAAATATATATTTTATATTTCCTGTGAGGTATTCCGCCCTGCCCAAAACCTCTTAAATATTATTACTGCCGCTACTCTGACGTATGACCTATTTGAAATTCTGTTATTCTTCAACTGGGAATCTTGTCTGAGCAGAAGAAACAACTGTACCAGAAATCATTATAAAACCCAGTTTAAAAATGAAAAAGGCTTACTGTGCAAAATTTAGACATAGATTCGTATGATTTTAAGTGGAATTAAATTTGAAGCTATTTGTTCATATTGTGGATTTCTGTCTCTTTCTTTAGGAAAATATGATTCACTTACAGTGCCCTCTTCCAGATCTGTGTCAGTGAAGCCACCCTGTAATAACTCGAAACTTCTACACTGGTTGAAGGTGGCATCTTGAGCTAATTCATTTTTAATGCATTATTCCCATTTTACAGACAGAGAAACTGGAGCATGGAGGAGGCAATGTCTTCCTAAGGTTATCCAGATCATCCTGGTCAGCCTCCCAGGTTAACTCAGTATCGCTGAATCACAGTTCAGTGCTCTGTCCATACTGCTTTTATTTTGCTCAGGTAGACCTTACTATATTTTTTGGTCAAAGGAGAGGTTATCATTAGGCCTTTACGAAGTGGCTAGTATTTGCTTCGGATTCGGATTTGGCCAATTCTGGGGCCAGTGATTTGATTTGGTGATTCAAATCAAATCACTGAATCAAATTGATTTGGCCAAATCTCCAAATCAGCCAGGCCCACCTGAGCCCAGCAATGGCTGCTCCACCCACCCCAGCTCCCACCTCTTTGGGAAAAAAAAAGCTCCCACTCACCAGGTGCTGCCAGGCAGGGGGGCAACCCCTGCTGCCCCCCACTGCATAAGCTCTGCATGTGGGGCTCTGCATAAGCCCCCTGACCCCCCCATGGGTGCCCCGCCCAGGCCAGTTTTGGCTCTTAAAAAAAAATAAATAAGGAGAAAAGACTCACCATTCCTGCTGGTGGGGGTGGTGGTTCCTGCTACAACCCGCTGCCCTGCATCATGTGGGGGGCTCTGCACAAGTCCCCCAAAACCCTGAAGCCACTGCAGGAGCGGTGAGTCCGCAGGCTTTTCTTAGTTGTTGTTGTTTTGGTTTTTTTTAAAGGGCCAGAGCTGGCTGGGGCAGGGCACCTGTAGGAGGGGTTGGGGGAGCAAGGCGGGGGTAGTCAGGGGGCTTGTGGCAGAGCCCCCCATGTAGCATGGGGCTATGGAAGGCAGCAGGGATCACTCTGCCCCACCCAGCAGCACCCAGTGAGCACCAGGATTTTTCTTTAAAGCACCGGGAGCTGGGGTGGGCTGGGCAGCCATGGGGGGAGGGGGCTGGGGGAGCAGGGGGGTCAGGAGGCTGGCAGGGGTTCCCCCATGCTCCCCTCCCCCATGCTCCCCTTCCCTGTCCCTAGTACTTACCAGTTCAGAGTCCAGCTGCAGTTTCCTGCTGCAGCCACCAGGGACTGTCCGAATCATCAAAGCTCTCCAAATCTTTTCCTAAGATTTGGAGAGCTTTGAATCAATTCAGACCTTTAAACTGGTCTCCTGATTCAATTCGGATGTGGAGATTTGGCCATCGAATCAGGCCGAATCGCCAAATCGAATCAGCTTTGCATAGCCCTAGTTATCATGCCTACATCTCCTCCACGACAGTGACAAGAGACTATATACCTGAATCTGTCTGTGTCATATAATATCTTCCACCCTCTATATTCCAAGTTTGTTCATCCTTTTTTTTGCTATGAATTACTATTACAATTTTGTATGGTACAAGTGCAAGGGTGCTAGAGAGCAACATCCCCCCTGATATTCATTCATAAGGGCACCCGGAAAGTTGTGCTTCACAAATTTTTCTATTCAGTGCCCCGTGATAAGGTTTTGAATAAATATGTTCTGGAATTTGAACTTTTTTAGAGTTCTGCACTAGGCAGGATTTGTTTTTGCCCTGCAATGGTCAAAGTTTTATGTTCATCTCCACTTCTACAGCACCTACTAAATGCTTGTTCAAAACACCAGCACCTACTAAATGCTTGTTCAGTGTAGTTTTTTGTTGAGTCAAGGCAGTGCCATAGCAATGAAGTTTGGAATCTGGGGCAAAGCCTGCAGTGGCAGCCTGCCCTCACACTGTGCACAGATCCAGGGGGCATGTGCCCCACCATGCTTGCCTGGGAGTGCATTCAATGGCAGGAGCCACCCTTCCCCCATCCCCATGCCCCCCTTCCAAATAAGTCATTTGTGGCTCTGTCATGCGCCCCTCATTGGCTGAGCAGTGCCTGTTGACACCCCTTCAGCACACAGGGCAGTTGTCCCACTTACCATCCCTTCGTCCTCTTCCTACAGCACTGAGTCAAGGCA
The DNA here is from genome assembly GCF_052110815.1 of Crocodylus siamensis. Classification (NCBI taxonomy): domain Eukaryota; kingdom Metazoa; phylum Chordata; order Crocodylia; family Crocodylidae; genus Crocodylus; species Crocodylus siamensis. Next base: position 16,623,816 of record NC_143404.1, on the reverse strand, counting down.
AGAATTACACTCACTGTAAAAGCACATAGCATTTCAGCCATCAGTTCTCATGTCAGGGTCAACTCTCTTATAATTATTACCATTATTTCAATCCCCTTAATACCTTTCTTCTCTTTGGTTTTTAGTTCAATGTTCAAGCTGAAAGGAGAGAGGTGCTTAATCCAATACACTTTGCAGATCTGGTCTGAGGGAAGCGGAGGTTCTGGCATCATCTCCTTCATTCAGTGGGGTTCTTCTGCCATCAGAATGGCAGTGCAATGACGGCACATTGCATTCACACTAGGGCTGTGCAAAGCCTCGGTCCACTATTCAATTTGGAGAAAATTCAGCCTGATTCAGAGGCCGAATCTCTGTTTTTTGGGGGGGGTGTTTCCCAACACTTTTTAAAAAGAAAGCTGCTTTCCCTACCAGTGTGATCCATCACTGTGTAGGGAAGCACATATATGCACTCACAGACATACATCATAGACGAAGAAGTCAGATATTATAACAACACAGAAGAATTCAGACATTCATAGAAGAAGATATTAAATATAGCTATTATATTATTAGTTATAGTTACATACAGACTAAAGACAACACAGAAGAAGTCAGACAGAGATTCAGATTAACACAACACAGAAGTCAGACAGTCATAGAAGAAGAGATTATTTTAGTTGCACACAACAGTAAACACAATACAGAAGTCAGCCATTCAAATTAACACAGCAGAAGTCAGAGAGTCACAGAAGAAGAAGAGATCAGATTATATATAGTTATTATTATTAGTGATTAGTTACAGTCAGACTACCGACAACACTGAAGTCAGATTCAGATTGTAAATTCCCTTTCAGGATCGGGCCTGAGAGACTGGAGACAGAGTGGGGTTTTTTGTGAGAAATGTGCCCCCGTGGCTAGCTGGGTATTCTTGTCTTTGATAGATTCTGGTGTGCAGTTTGTGGGGGTACTAGAAATTGTTGGCAGGTTTTCTGTTTTGAGCTGTAGGAAGTTGGCTTCTGGTGATGAGGTTAGGTTAGCAAGGTTCGGTAGTTGAGTGAATTTACAAAACACTTTTCACATCCGGCCTATGAACTTCACTTCATCAGCCTCCTAGGTACAGAAGCTCAAGGACTCATTGTAGACATTAGAATTCTGACACACTACAACCCGCCAGATATCTGACCCCCAGGTACCTCCGCACTTTTACCTGCACTGCTACATCCCCCTGTCCCTCACCCCCTGAAGCCTCCATTTCCATTTTCACTGCCTGGCTTTCTTGCCTGCATTCATGCCAGCCTCTGGCTTCTTTACTATTCCTTCCACCCAAGAACAGAACCCCTTCCTCCCCCCCAAACTACAGATGCTTCCTCAGCCTGTCAAAGGGTTTTTCAACCCAAAAGCTTGCTAAGATATATTTCTCTAACTATCCAGTTGGTCTACTAAAAGATAACAGATTGGACCAAAGGACTTTGTTTGCCAGTTCCATGTCCTTAGACCAACACCCCTAGCACCTGTCCCCGGTCAGCTGACCGGAAGCACACAGGGACCTGGGCACATCTAAGCCCCAAGGCTGGGGCTGGCAGGGACAATTCTCTGGCAGCTCCTGCAGAAAAGGAAAGTAAGGCACTCATTTGTGACAGTTTGGCTGCCTGAGATGGTACTGTGCTGCAGTGCGCTGCTTATTACCTATTGTTATTTAAAGTGGGGGACCAGACTGAGTCTGTAGGGGGGAGGAGGAGACCTCATTGGGGCACACCAACATGTTGTGTAGAGGCCCCAGTGCCAGTGAGGGTATGGCTTAACACACACAGAGTATCACTCATGTAACATGTTTTGCTTGTCAGCAGCTTGAGGTGAAGTTTCCCAGAACCCCCTGCACTGATCTCCTTGAAAGCTGGCAGGATCCATGGCCGCAGCATGGCCTAGCATGCCTGCAGCTTTCACCCCATTGTGCCTTAACACATACAGTGTCATCCATGTCATGAGTCTTGCTTGTCAGCAGCCTGAGGTGCAGTTTCCCAGAACCCCCTGCACCTAACCCCTTGAAACCTAGCAGACCTCATGGCCTCAGCAGGGGCTAGCATGCCTGCAGTTTTCACCCCACTGCGCCTTAACACACACACACACATACGAGCACGTGTGCGCGCGTCTAAGCAGCTTGAGGTGCAGTTTCCCCAAAACCTCTGCACCTATCTCCTTAAAACGTGGCAGGTCTCATGCCTCCAGAAGGAGCTACCATCTCTGCTGTTTTCGTCTAAATCTGCCTTAACACACACGACACGAGTTTTGCTTTTGAGATTTTGAGGTGCAGTTTCCCAGAAACCTCTAGAGCTATCCACTTGAAACTTGGCAGGCTTAATGCCCTCAGAAGGGGATACCATCTCTGCAGTTTTTATCTGAATAAGCCAAAGCGTAACAAAGTTATTTCAGTGATTCCCCGTTATAGTCTATGGCCGAATTGCCAAATCTGTCCGAATCGACACCAAATCTTCCAAAGCCGATTCAGCTGAATTGATTCAGAACAGTGATCCAAATCTCTGAATCGAATCACTGTCCTCTGAATTGGCCGATGAATTGAATAATTCCCTATTCGCACAGGCCTAATACACACTCCATGGCAGGCAATTCAGGTAGAAAACAATTTTTGCCTGGCCTGTCCACACACATCTTTCCAGTTTCCATTAAATGTCTCTGAATTATATTTAATGATGTTGTCTGTCATGCAGCCAGAGACCATCTCAGATGTCTACCTGGAGATGAGCTGAGAGGTGGTAGTGGTCAAGATGTTAAAGTACAGAAGGACTTGTTCCTTTTGCCTTACTGTCTAGAGTTTATCCCATCAATCTATGTCCTCCTCATAGAAGTGCTGAAGCAGAGTATTTCTGGTATGAGTATTATGTTTCTCATGATATCATAGCATCATTTTCTGCCAGGAGACGATGATACAGTTAGCAAGGTATCCACCACTGCACTGTTCCTCTGTACAGAGGCAGTGCTGAGAGGTAGTTTGTAGTTTGTGACTGTGTTTTTTTTTGTGGAGATTCATGTTCATTTTTTTTTCTTGCTTTCTATTCATCTACACTCAAAGCATTTCAGAGTAATTCAGTAACAAGTAATTCAGTTACATAGTGCAAGGATAACACAACATATGGGAACTTCCTGAGTTTTCTTTTGAAACAGTTGGTAATTTCTGCATCTGGTTATGTGGGAAACAGAAAGGAGCACATGGTCAGGACTGGATTTCATTTTCTCCTGTACAGCTTGTCCACCAGTACAAGTAACAGAGCCTAAGTCTGGCTGGGGCTTTGCCTTTTTTTGACAAATATCACAGCATGGTCTTAAATTACTACGTATACTTTCTACGTGAGAAAAATGGATGCAGGGTTTTTGTTCTGTCACTTATTTTAACACTCACTTGCGGTGGGATGATTACAGGAGTGAGTTAAGCCCATTAGAAATTATTTGCCCTTGTAGAGAAAGTGTGAGGTCCATCTGCTGATTTAGACTTGTGCCTAGGGTGAATTTCACTCAAAGGCCCAACCCTGAAATTTGCCATTGGCTTTTACTTCTTAATTGCCAAAACACTGCAGTTGAATTCAGCAGGATTTTTTTTTTTTCTGAGTAAGGGTAAAGAAACCTTCTTCTGCTTTGGCCCAGTATAATTTATTCATCTTTCCCTATGCCACCATACACAGCTAGTTTCAAAATCTGAAGCTGGCTGCTTTCTCTACTTATGCAACATCATTTTTTAGCTGTAGCAGCATCAAGCTTTGAGTGGATCCCTGACTGGTTTACCTGGTAGATGCACTGGCAACTATGTTTCTGCTCCAATAATCTCCAAATCACTGTGCTGTAATCTGGTTTGCATGGATAAGAGGAGGTTGGATGAAGTTGTACATGAATAACAGTTCTGACAAAGCCTTCCTAGCTCCAGATTCATAGAGAAAATATTATGTAAGTTGCAAAATAGGAGGAGGAAGAGAAGCTGTCATGGCCATTTTTACTGCATCAGTCTATAATATTGGCACCAGCCCCAAATACTAAAGAATATGCTAGGCAATCTTTCAGCACCTTTTATTACATGGAGGCAAAAATTTTGGAGGAGTACTTACCTTTTATTGGACCAACTGTATGAGTGGAATAAAGTCTGGCAAGCTTTTGGATGCAAGACATTCTTCATCAGGTATCATCAGGACCTGATCCAAAACTTGTTGAACTTTTATTTTAATCATTCAGCTGGTCCAATAAAACATATCACCCCCCCCCCCCCCCCCAACAAAGCTTCTTACCTTTCAGATGATTCCTGGACCATCATGGCTAAAACATCACTCTAATGCTACTTATACTACGTATAAGTAATACCCTAATACAACTTGCTACATATGCTTACTACATACTGTACATCCTTTGATATGTACATACATGCTACATACTCTAATACTATGTATACTATATGTGCTTTCTCTGAATGGATTACACAGAATTTGATACAGGATTCCTCTTCTCTGTAAGCACAATGTCTGCACCTCCACTCTGATTGTAGATAATTAGGTAGAATCAATACAGTGCAGCCTACATGGTGTTTCCAACGTGGAAAATCTTTTTCTGGACATGTTACAGCTCAGTATTCATGCCTCTTTTACTCTCAAAAGGCTGCTCAGACTTCCTGATGTGCTGGATGTTTAGATCACCAGTTTGATATTGACCTTTTGTTTGCTGCTTTTTTTGAGAAGCTTGGTAAATTAGCCCACACTGAGCTCCATATTGCCACACTGAGATTGCTAGCTCACTTACAGGTACCTTGAGTATCTCTACAAGATACTGCAGTTTGCCGTGCAGTCATAATGCCCATTGAAATACATTGACTTACACCAAACCTGGGCTATGAGTTGGAATGTTTTCAATTTTTTTGCATCAAAACCTTTTCTGAGGAGTTTTTTGAAAGCCTGATTGAACAAAGGCCAAGATTCAAGCTAAACTTTTTGCAATGTATGTGGTAAAACAGGTACTTTATAGAGGGCTAAGAGGAAGGAAGCTCTGGAATGTAAATGGTGGGAACAATAAGCCTCCATTTTGCAATGTTCTCACTGTTTTCTTTGTTTTAATGCATTGTGTTCAATAAATCAAGAACAATCAACTTACAACCAGCAGCCACAGTGCATTAAAATAGGTAACTGCATTATGAGGCACTAGTGAATTTAAAGAAAATAAAAAGGCAGTTTCTTTCCCCTTTTAAGTACTCTTAGCACAGAGTACCAGAAAATGCTATGGTTGCATCCAAAGTTGGCTATCAAGAACAAACTCTCTGATACTTCTCTTTGACATCCTAAGACCTGGTCCTGGCATCCCCTAACAGCAATTTTCTTTGTGTTTTTGCTCTACTTGTTTCATTTTTTTATAGTCTTTAACCATAGGTGAACACAATGGCCAAAAATGTTTAGTTATTTTTCAATGCCTGGCATGAGACATAATGATTAGTTAGTACAATTAGTATGATTGTGAGAAAAAGGATATCAGCTAGAATTAACATAGACTGCATTTTGTGTTACATGAAAGGTATAAAGCATGGGGTTTTCAATCTTTTCTTTTTCAGTTACTTACGGCATTCAGTCCCCCCAAATAAGTCCTCCACAAATTCCTCATTCTCTTTAGCGCCTGATCCCATGGCATTCAAAAGCAGGTGATAGGGTACTTCTGGTAATTGGCAAGTAACAGTTAAGGTTTCAACCCTGTAATAAGCTCTGCATAGATGCAGAGGTCTGTGTGGAGCTCATTTCAGGATCAGGCCAAAAACAAATTCAATTTTTAGACCATAAGAAACTGGGAAGGCTAGAAGTGTGACCTATATTACTGCTAGTGACCAGCTGAGGAGGAAAGGAGAGGGTACCTTCATAGTCCGCAAGTTAAACACTGCTGATGTTGAAGCATGAGATGAGAGGTGAAAAGGAACAATTAATAACAGAGAAAAGGATAGGAGTGGAAAAGAGGCTAAGACTGCAAGAATCTATGCTGCTACTGGGGGCATCGTAAATCACACCATCCTGTTTTCTATCATAATGTCCTCCTCTTCAGGAAAGGGTGGCTGCCGAGCATATTTGTGCTCTTTGCCTGCCACAGCATCTTGGGGGTGGGGGAGGGTATGTGTGTGTGTGTGCGCGCGTGTTCATCATTAACTTTTGCAAGGATATCTGAGCAATTTCCCTGTCAGTAGAATAGCTTGTATTAAAATAATGACTTGAATGTAGAATCCCGTATGCTTTTGATTCTAAAACCTTCCTTGGGGAACTATTTAATGGCAACAGTAGCAGACACTGGAAGTTCTGCTTTTCTTATGATTTGCTTTATGGGATTTGTAGTCTGTGTTGCATTAAACAATGGCTGATGATTCATAGAGAATGCAGAAATATAGGCCATGTGTAGACAAAAGGAGGAGGGTGTGTGCACGAGACTTTAAAGTGGGCTAAATGCTTTTGCACCTCTTTAAAGGTGTCGGTGTTTGCACACCTCAGCGGTGCATTGCTCATTAATTCCAGCTGCTGTAGGAAATTAATCACCATAATGCACCTTAAATGATTTGGGGCGCAGCTAATTAAAACTCCTCCAAGGAGTTGTAGTTTGGTGTCCTTACAGCTGTGGAGTGAAGCACCAGGCTCTGTGCAGTTCTGTGGCTCTGCAGGAAGCCCTGCAGGCAGCCTGGCAGCAGCCCAGGAAAGCAGCTCCACCCAAGAAAAGCAGCAAGTCTGATTTTTCCCATCCCCAACCCTGAAGCCTGCCTGAGCTGCACGGGAGACCAGTTCTTCCCGCCACAGCTGCAATGCCCCCCGGGACCTCCTGAGTTGGGTGCCTGTGGGCAGTGCCGCCTGGGGGACGGTGGGAGAAGGCTGCTGCTGCCATGAAGGGAAGCACCAGCCTCCCCCTCCTCCCACAGCCCAGGGACTGCTCCACCCTCTGGCAGCTCGCCCTCCCCACCACCAGAGAGTAAGTGTGGGGTGTGTGCACGACATGGGTTTAAAGGGCCCTAAATTGATGCCCCTGTTCCATCGACACACGCTGGTCTTCTTTAGGGGCACAGACACAAGTGTGGGTCCGGCCATAACTGAACACTTTGCAGGAAGCATTCTGAGTCACAACCATCCCCCCGACCAAACAGAAGTTTGCTTTTGGTTTTGAGAGAGAGGGGAATCTAGCTGCCAGCTGCAGCCTGCAGGCAGGTTCCCCTAGCAATGGCCCCTCCTCCCTGCCACCCCTGCTGTTTTCAGAATGGGAGGGGGGAAAGGAAGCAGAGGGAGCTCATTCTAGGGGTTCCCAGCCAGTGCTGGAGAGTGAGGCGGGGGGACTGGAGCCTTCCCCCCTCCCCCACCTCAGGGAGATTCCAGTACACCCACCCCCTCACCAGCAGGGGGTGAAAAAACCCGGATTGAACCCCCTCTGCTTCCTTTCCCCACTCCCATTCTGAAAACAGCAACTGGCTGGGAGGCAGTGCAGCCACAAGTTATGCAGAAAGTGCTCAGTTCTGAAACTTCTTCATCTGCAATGAGGGTCCAGATCTTCACTCAGCTGGCCATATTTGAAATAGCCTGCAGCCATGCACTTGTGTTTGGTCACTGCTATAGACCGCGTTCTGTAGCCAGATCGGGAAAAATTGTCACTGCTGTCTGCGCCCTTCGTAATAGCTTTACTTTTATGTCCCTGTATTTTGTGCTTTCCTCTAGGTGCAAATTGACATAGTTAAAAAAACAAACAAAACCCCCAGAATGTGAATCCATATTGCTTCAGAATTCATCTGCTACTCCTTTTTATTCACTGTCTAATTTCAATAATTCTCTGCTTATGACATCCCATTAATTTCAGAAGCACAGATTGTGTTGTGACACTCCAAGGATAATGATGGTGATTATTTACTGTGTAAAACATAGGCGACTGTAGTGTATCTATCCTGCTTATGATTTATATACAATACAGATGAGAAACAGGAAATATGGATAAAGAATGACCCGGGGACACCAATCCAGGAAAGCATGTGTATAACTTTAAGCACATCACTAGTCCCACTGAAGCAGTGCTGTAGCAAGCAGGGAGTGAGAGGGGCGAGCAGGGTGACCGCCCTGGGTGCTGGAGGAAAGGGGTGCCAACAGGCACTGCACAGCCCAGGTGGAGTATGGGACGGAGCTGCAAGCGGCTAGTTGGTGGGGGAGGGGTGTGGCTCCTGCCACTGCGTGCACTCCCGAGCAAGCGTGGGAAGGAAGGTGCCCCCCACACCTGTGCGTGGGGTGAGAGCAGGCTGCTGCTGTGGGCTTTGCCCTGGGTGCCAAACTTCCTTACCCTGGCACTGCACTGAAATGTTTTTGAGTGCTTTGCTAGGTCAAGGTCTTGGTACTGAAAATAATCTTAGTGAAACATTACTCAAATGCTGCATAGAATAAATCTGTAGAGGTGCTTGAATGGAGGTAAGGAGATAACTTGAGGAAATGACACTGGAAAAAGGAAAGAGGAGGAAGAGATTAAGGAAAATGTAGACTGGAGCAGGGTAAATCTAATAAATGAGCATGAAAGTCTCAACCTTGTTACAGAAAAAAAATGAGAACTAGCAAATGAGCAAATTTTCAAAGAAGGAATAGGAGAGTGGCTTAGAAGGAAAGAGTAACTTGACTTTTCAGCAGCAGCACTTTGAAAAGACAGGGGAAAGGGTAGGGGTAGGTTTTCAGCAAGAGCAGAAGAGCCTTTAAGAAAAAACAAAAAAATGGAAGATGGAAGATACAATTTGCATGTCAGAGTCATAACAAATGGAAACCTGGGGAGAAATGAGCTGAGGGATCCAGCTTTTACTTTAGGCATAACCTCCACAGAAATCCTAGATCAACTGAGTAAGTACGTGACCCGCCTAAAATAGATTCTGTGAGAGTGGATTTTTTCACATAGGGCCAACTGCTCTTTAAGGAAGTAAAATAATAGAATGTAAAATAAATAGGGCTGGACATTTATAAGCAACTCCATAAAATGAACGTTGTAAAATAATGATGCTCCCGCATTCACAGGCTAGTGAAAACAGACATGTGCCTGTTAAGTGATTGTTCCAATCAGTCTCTCATAAATGCCTTGTGCTGGAAGCTCATCATAATTCTTGCATGAATTGCTTTATATATCAGCATACAGTGCAAAGTAACGAACAAAACAACAGTGAATTAGGGTTCAATTTAGCAGTCAAAACACAGTGCATGAAATAATATGAAGTACAAAAAGCGCTGTGTAAGGGGAAGTTAATGACAGAGCAGCAATTTATGCTTGCTTACAATGACCGGTCTGAATGCTACATGGGGCAAGGCTGCCTTTTTTTCTCTCCCCACAACCAAGGAAGTCATTAAATTGCGAATTCCTTATCCCTTTATCCATCACTTGGCGTCAATGAAATGTACTGCCCTAAAGCAGTTCCCAGGTCCCAATTAAGGAGGCATGCCATGTATTATTGGCTTCTACAGGTAGATTTCAGTTTCCCTACTGAGCATTAAGAAAGAACAGTTAATACCAGCAGAATTTTCTACTTTATCACTCTATTTATCCAAGAACAAACAGGAAATGTGTAACTGCTGAGCTGCTCTCACCCACACAGGAGCCATCTCCCCCTACCAAATGGTAATTGCAGGGTATGGAGTTGGACTTTCTTCCCTCTTCTGCAAGTTCACTGCTAAACTTTCAATAATGAAAGAAGGTGATAGTATTCTGAGGGCTGCAGAAAAGTAAATTCTTGAAAGCATTCCCACCAAACTAGAAAGTTATTGTTCTTTTTTGTTTTCTAGGTATTGATTTTTCTGGATGCTGAAGCCATTCATCACTAGCCTGGATAGTTCCTCCTCTGCCTCTGGTTGTCACAGAAAGAAGGTTTTAGCTGTGATGCAGTCAGACAAGAAATGCCTTGGTTGCAGCTACAATAAAGGAAGGTCATTACTCTCCTCCTGTTATTTCTTAGACTGAGGATAAATCTCTCTGTGTGTGACAGGGCAGTCGACTCTTGATTTAAGTTTGAAAGCTTCAGAAGTTCTTTTAGAAGATATCAGGCCTCAGTTTTATCTCAGACTCATTTTTTAGCTAAACCAACATGATTCCACGGAATCCAGTAAAGTGGAGTCCCTCCCAATTTACGTCAATGTGAGGAAGAACAGAAAGGCCACATCTAGACAATTGAGCATGCACCTGTTGCAGAGCCTAAAAACAGGTTGAAATGCTGCAAGAGGCACGCTAGGAGTTTAAAAAAATTCAGTGTGGACCCTAAGTTTGATACTAGGAAATCCAGTGCTGCAGATTGCTGCAGCGGGTAGAGGGTGCGGGGGCCACTCAAGGTTAAGGCTGCTTCAGCACTCCAGTTGGCACAAGGGGCTACTGTCCCTAACTACCAACTGGCTGGGCCTCAAAAGCTGCTTGCCAGCTGAGCTTCTTGCCAGGGTTGCCCTTTATACTGCTGGGGCCAGTACAGCCTTTAGCTCCCCCTGGCTGAAGATCTAAGAGGAGCTGGTTTGTCTCAAGAGGCACAATTTTGCCCCACACCAAAGTGCATGTTCAGGCACATGTGCTGAGGCACATATCTCCAGCACAAATTTGTGCCACTGCTGTTTGAGCTGCTGCAAGTGTACATGTCTGCATGTTGGATGTGCTCATTGGAAACTAAGCATTTCATTTGTGGGCACAACTGCACAAGCAGACAAGTATGCTTGTAGCAGCACAAGTTGTGCCAGAGATTTGTGCCTCAGTGCACATGCCTGAATGTGCACTTTGGTGTAGGGCAATTTGTGCTGCTTTGGGCAAACTGACCCTGCCCAGCTCCTCCCAGATCTTCAGTCTGGGGGGAGCTGGAGGCTGGGGCCAGCCCTGGTGAGCAGCTCAGGGCTACTTGCCCTCAGGACTGGGGACATTAGCCCCTTGTGCCAGCTGGACTGCTGCAGGAGCCCTGACCTACAATGGTCCCTGCATGCTCTACCCTCTCCAACAGTCTGGCAGTGGGGATTCCCATCTGGCTGAGACCTGCTGCCACTTGTGACAGCATCCAGTCCCTCAGACCTGCAACCCCATGGCTGCACACCTGCCAAAACTGGAAGGGGCCACCTGGGCTGTGGTACAGGCACTGTCAGCTGCCCCAGAGGGAATAGGTGTGAGGGGAGGCGGGAGGGTAAAGGAATTGCAGGAACAGAGGATGATGAAGTTTAAGCCAGTTTAAATTTGCCTGTTTAGGCAAAGACATTTTGTATTGCTACTTAAAAACCAGCCAGGGATGACTCTGGAGAGACAGTACAGCTAAGTCTGATATGAGACTCTGTCATCAGTGCAAGCCTGAAAGATTAAAGACAATTTAGAAGACAAATGAAACCATGAGATAAAACCCTGACATACCCATACAACAGAACATCTCGGCACCAGGAATGCTGCATGGTATGTTAGAAATGATATCGCTATTCCCCTAAGAAGCACCTTGTGTTTATATGTGTAATGTGGCACGTGTATGTTTTTGATCAGTGACTCTAGATGGGAAGGAATTAGGGTCACCCATTTTAAAACAGCCTCACAATTTTGTTCACATAGCAATTGTAGGTGACATGATCTGCAGGTAGAAAAGCCAGCTGGTGAATTCTGGCTCCCCTGAAGTCGATGGTAAAGCTCCCATATGTTCAGCAAGGGTGGAATTTCACCCTGTGTTTAGAATATGCATCTAACTACCAGATTGTTAGTTGTTAAAGGAGGCATAGAGAAATGCAGTTGCATAGATAAATGCTTCCATTTCCACCTTTGTTTAATTGCACCTTATTCATTGTAAGAATAATATTTTGGTTTCAAATTTGGAAGCTACAATAGAATCTCCTCTTAAAATGTCTAAACATTTTGTTCCATACTAAAAGTGAACCACTCCTCATAGCTATTCCTAGCTCAAAATGCTGATTAGCATCAGCAGCCGCCTAAGTTAAATTACATTAATTTGACGCAACACAATTAATTAGTCAAGTTTGCATTTTTGCTGAACTGAGATGTGGATTTTGGCCAGTAATTGGAGACGCTTGATTGTATGACAGCAGCAGGCATGTCTCATTGATATCTGTTATGGAAGAAGATTCTCACTGGCACTAAATTAAGTCAAAGCACATAAGTGATATGATTAAAAAGTGACTGTTAACACGACTATTAGCTGTACAAAAGCCACAATGGTCCTGAGAGTTTCTAATTGTAGAGCCCAGTTTCTTACAGTTACTAGGAAACAACAAATGCATGTGACAAGGGTTCCTTCTGTCTTTTTAAATTGAGGTTTTTTTCATGAATTTAGTTAGCATTAGTTAAAGGCACTAGGTATACCCCCAGGATGGGTAAAGTCTAACTAACCTGTCAATACCCATTGCTGCACAAGATTTCTGTATTCTGGTTTGGAAGACCCATTTAATGCAGTGAGAGTTCAGTCCATATGGCCTACTCAGTATTTGACTTCTTTCTTAAGGCTGTCAACCAGTGTGCCAAGCATTACCAGAAGTCCAAAACACCACCTGTACACTAGGGAATGATCAAACACTGCCCGCCCACTCATTATGTACGGTGACCAGAAAATGACCGACAGTTACTAATGAGTATGGTCTGTTTCTGACCTCTCTGATTCCAAATCAGTCACTGTATATCCACTTAGAATCATAGAAAATTAGGGTTGGAAGGGACCTCAAAGCAGGACCAAGCAGGACCACCCCCAACTAGATCATCCCTGCCAAGGCTTTATCTAGCTGGGTCTTAAAAACCTCCAAGGATGGAGATTATCCATAGCCTCTCTAGATAACCTGTTCCAGTGCTTTACTACACTCCTAGTGTGAGACATTTCCTAATATCCAACCTAAACTTCCCTTGCTGCAACTTGAGACCATTGCTCCTTGTTCTGTCATCTGCCACCACTAAAAACAGTCTAGCTCCATCCTCTTTGAAACCCCCCTTCAGGTAGTTGAAGGCTTCTATTAAATCCCCATTCAGTCTTCTCTTCTCCAGACTAAATAAGCCCAGTTCCCTCACCCTCTCCTCACAAGTCACAACCCCTAGCCCCTGAACCATTTTTGTTGCCCTCCACTAAACTGTCTCAAATTTATCTAATCCTTTCCTTAGTGGGAGGTGGGAACTGAACACTACTCCAGATGTGGCCTCACCAGTGCTGAGTAGAGGGGAATAATCACATTTGTAATTTTGCTGGTAACAACTAACTGATGCAGCCTAGTATGCCATTAGCCCTCTTTGCAATAAGGGCACATTTTCCTGAGCCTTGCAATCCTTTGGATCTCATATTTTTCCAAATGACGCGCTTTATAATCAGTAGGTATTTTCTAATTTTACACTGAAGGGGAAAAGAGAAAACACAGAGGAAACTGCAGACTAAACAAATAGGCAGCTTCTGCACTGTATTTTGTTTCTCTAAAGCAATAGCAATTTTTCCTTTTCTCCTTAGTGAGCAATTCTGTTAGATTTCCTACACGACAGAAAAGCAGAAAGGCAAAAAATGAATGCCAATTAAGAAAACGTTTGGCATTTGTGATAGCAAGGTGTCTCTGATTCCTTGACAGATCTGTTAGAACCTTTTGTCTGGCATCTGGGGAAAGGTAGTATCCCTGCATGCTGGACTGAATGCCATGTACTTCAGTTAGAGGAGAGAAAATCAGCCCTAAGGAGATCAGAAATAGCAGTGGTAACTTCATTGTTCTTCCACTGGCCCTAAAAATACTGTAGCTATTAATAAGCCATTTTCTTCTCTGGATAACTTTGCAGCACTTAGGAATGTTAGGAATGCCTCTAATGAATACAATGTAATTGAAACCATGCAATATAATGGAGCCCAACATGATATTTTAGGAGAAGTTTGAATAAGAATGTTTTTCAGTTTCATAATTAATAATTTAGTTAGAAGTCAAGGAGATTTTTACTTGATTTTTCATCAGTGTCCATCAAATTAAGAAAGATGCAATAAGAATATCATAGAATAAATATAGGCTATATAAATCCAGACACCATTGCTTTCTAAAGAATTTGCCATTACTGGAATGACCAAATGCATTTTACCATGAAGCAAGTGGCTCTATAAAAGGTCAAATAAATAATTTAAATATTTTTTCATGATCAATTGGTAAATGATTCACAAATTATATTTTCCGCTTGCTTACCACCTTTAGTTCCTCACCTGCTTTTGGAAATCTACAGAAGTACAGATTTATACATCAGCTGTTCTACTGATAGGCTTGAGTAAAACAATCTGAAACAGCCACTAGCCCTGGAGAAATAGGGGGTAAGGTACCTATTTCTAAATAAAAGCCAATAGCATTTGTGTGCCTAACTCACTTAGACACCTTTGAAAATCTCTGGCTAAATTATACTCCTCTAATTTAGACAATGCAGTTAAAAAGCCAATGCAGTTAAAAAGACATCTATTTGCGTGCATGGCAAAGCACAGCTATCTTGCTCTTTACTGAGGGAGGTAAGTGGGTGGAGTGACTGCAAGATGGGAAGTACACAAAGGGGAGAATTAAATTTTAGACACTAAGGAAATGAAATGGAGAAACAAAAAAGAAAAAATGAGCTATTTAAGAAAAGAGAATATAAAGTTACCAAGGCCACCAAAACCCTAAAGGGAAAAAAAGCAATACAGTCAATATGGCACAGATATTTGTTAACCCTATTTCTTTCCTTTGGGATCTATGCTTTCTTACCTTCCTTTAATCTGGAAGCAACCCTACTCCTAACTCCTTCCTTGATATTGGATAAATCAGTTAATCCATCTCTTACTTTAGGGCATAAACTGCCCACTGTCTCCAGTAGATTTCCAATGGAGGTCATACTCCTTACGAATTATTCAACATTGGTCAATATTGGAAATTAGACTCTTGACCAAAGAATTTTTGCTCTGTTCTTCTATGGCAAATCTTATATCCTGTATGTTAATGTAATGCCTCCCAGCTTGCCTGAGACTGAATTGGAAACATCAACAGCTAGAATCATAAGTCTGTACAGTCTGAGTTGAAGAACCAGCCATTCAAGCAGATAGCTGTAAAAGACTGTCATCCTCTGGATTGGGTGCAGAAAGAGACATGAAAAACACACCAACCAGAGCATCCCTTACATTAACTCTGTACTTCACACATGATTGAGCATCCCTCACAACTATTTTATTGATTTAAAGCCAGCTTCTGCTACCCTTATTCAAGTTGAGTCTACCTCACTTCTCATGCATTCCCTTTAAATCAATGAGACTAGTCATTGAATCAAGTGCTGCTTGGTGGGAGGAAGCATGGCACGGATGTGTTGAGGTATCTATTTTTACTGCTAGAAGGTCATTTTATTTTAAAAATAATTCAAATGCCAGATCATATCATTGCACTTACAAAACCATGAATCATGGACATTTCCTCCTCCAAAGCTTGTTGCATGATGATTTTCTGCTTCATTTCCTTCATGAGAAAAGGATCATCTATCCTTCTCTAGCACCCGGAACTGCACTGTAAAAGGATCTGACTCAAAGCCAGTTGAAGTTTACTGAAATGATTACACCAGATTCAGTGGGCTTTAGACCAAGATCTAAATGTTTAGCACTCTTGGGCTAACTCCACTGAGTCTAAAATGAAGCCACACCAATTTACTTTAGCTGAGAGTCTCTTCCTTTAAAAGTAAGTGTTGATTGACAACAATTAAAACTTAGCTCCATAAAGGCTTTCTTCAGCTGAGATGAGCAAAGCAGAGAGAAAATTCAACAAAGAGGAATCTATTGAATGAGAAATACTTTAAAGTAAAAATCACCCAGAGTGCAGATAAATAATAATAGTGTCCCTTTTAATCATACCATGTTTACCTTTTAATGAAATAGCACTTGCATAAGTCATTCCCTTAGCAATAATTGTCACCTGCTAAGTGACCATTTACTCAGTGAATTTTGCAGGCATATCCCTAAAAGGAAATAAACTGTCCTACTTCTGACTGATGCTACAGTATATTGTTATTCCCATTTCTGCAGATGAGTAAAAGAAAGCATGAAGCAGTAACATGGCTTTCTCACAGTCAGCAAACAGGGTCTGTCTTCCAAACAGAATCCAAGGATCCTGGATTCTTGGTGCATTGCATTAACAAGTAGCAAAGTCGGCTGCATTTTGATTGTGTCATACTTAATCACTAATATTTGCCACACTGAGAGATTTAGCAACATTAATTCTCTTGAGGATCTCATAAGTAATAGCAAAAGTAACTTTAACAGACATGGAGGAAATAGGTATTTTTTCAAACCACTGAAATGCCTAATGATTCACTGAACAGTTTGATTTGAAAGACAGAAAGTCTAAGAGATTTAAAATACTGTTCTTGAGGAGCAATTACTTGTGATTTAATCAGCTATGCATTTATAAAAAAGAAGAAGAAGTTATTTTACGTAGGAGAACAAAATGACTCACTAAGTGAACTTTCACCATAGGGAAAAAATCCATATTACCATCAAAGTAGTGAACGTGATTCAAAGATATATGCAATGAGACTTGACAGTGAAGATTTGCAAGCTGGAAAGTCACCTAAGTTTTATTCTGCAGCCCTCAGCCAAAAAAGACTTAAGGTTTAATTATATTGTTAGATGTGAAGGGTGTAGAGCAATTGTCGTAGATACTGGGGTGCACTGAGCAAAAGGGTGCAAGTCCTATATTAACCTCTTTATGTCTCATCCACTGGTAATCCTGGTATTAGTGATGTGTTCAGGAGGTGGTCATGTATCAGCAACAGCTTCTGCAATAAGTCTCACGGTTGAAGAAAAAAATCTGATCTTCTGATGAAACACGCAGAAAGGAAAAAAAGTATCAAAAATCCTTATAATACCGCTTATATTGTAAATTCTATTATCATACAATAAACATTACCTAGACTAAAAAGGTGTGCTTTTGTAATAGTACCTTTAACCTGGAGGTGTCCAGAGTTTGTTCTTGCATACAAATCTATGGTAAATATTTTATATAAAAGATCCATCAACTGTGTATACTTATAGTAAAAGTTGAACTAGGACACACCCCAACTAAGAACCTGGCAATATGCTCTAAGTATCCTTTTGCAATGTGTAGTTCAGTTTGACATTTGGCATGATTAGAGCTCTTATGCACTATTACAACACCAAAAATAAATGAATAATAATTGATGTAGCCCATACATATGTGAGACTTGATTTTCTGGTACCCTTCCATACACCAATTAAGTATCCTTTTCCAGAACAATCCAACATGTACATGCTTTGCTGATGCAATCACATCCCAAAGTGGTTTATGGTCTTATGAATCAACCTTTTAAAGCAAATCTGTTTACTGATTAGTCTGCAGTGTCATCATAAAATAATTAATCTTTGATTCAAACTGGAAAAAAAATATTTTCATAGCTGATCACTGTTAATAGAAGCAGTTATCTATATATTTAAGGTGAACGACAAGCCATATTTCAGGTAGAAGGCAGGGTAGATTTACACCTTATAGGCAAACTAAATCAGACTATAGACTAACTAAATCCACTCTGCCTTCTGCCTGAGTTCAGTCTAATATAGAATTATAAAATAAATTGGGATTGGAAGGGATGTCAGGAGGTCATTTAGTCCAACACCCTGTTCAAAGTAGGACCATGCCCAACTAGATCATTCCAGCCAGGGCACTGTCAATCCAGGCTTGTCCTTGGTGAATCCATGGTGACTGTGCCTAACCACCACCACCTTCTCCTCCTCCTCCAAGTGCTTCAGGGATCTGCTCCATGATTTTTCCAGGGACTGAGGCGAGGCTGACTGGTTTCTAGTTCCCTGGATCCTCCTTCCCTTTCTTAAAGATGGACACTATAGTTGTCCTTTTCCAGTTGTCTGGGACCTCCCCCAGTCACCACAAGCTTTCAAAGAGAATGGCCAGCGGCTTTGCAATCACATCAGCCAACTCCCTCAACACCCTCGGATGCACAGCATGTGGCCCTATGGACTTGTAAGTGTTCAGCTTTTCTAAATAGACGTTAACCTGTTCTTTCACCACTGATGGCTGCTCAACTTGCAGCCTGTGCTGTCCGGTGCACTAGTCTGGGAGCTGACTTCGCCTCTGAAAACCAAGATAAAAAAGGTGTTGAGTACTTCAGCCTTTTGCTCATCATCTGTCACTAGGTTGCTTCCCCCGTTCAGTAAGGGACCCACACTTTCCCTGACCTTCCTCTTGTTGCTGACATACTTGTAGAAACCCTTCTTGTTAACCTTCACATCCCTTGCTAGCTACAATGCCAATTGAGCCCTTGGACTTCCTGATTTCATTCCTGTATGCCAGAACAATATTCTTATTCTCCTCCCTAATATGGCTAACTACCTCTCCCAATTCTGTTTTCAATCACAAAGCCCATTTCTTTTGTAAGGAATTAGCTTGGCCAGTTTCATATTCAAAGTGTATTTAAAACAGTTTCCTTTGAACATACTGGAACTGCACTCACAAATCACAAAATCTTGATCACAAAACATATATCATGACTAGTGATTAGCATAGGCATCTAATTTGTGCAAGAGCTCAAGAGAGTTATATAAGCAAATGAGGTACACAGTTGTACATCCCAATTCAAGAAGCTACTAATTATGCTAATAGAAATTATATGCATCTGAAGAAATAATATGGCCCCAAAGGATTCCTTAACAGCCTATAAAAATTAAAGAAACAGGAAGAAACAGTTTAAAAATAAAACATGAAACGAGTAATTTTATCTTTCCCTTCCAAGTGCCATGAGGAAATGTTTCCATTGCATATACAACATTATACATGACATCACAATAAGGTATAGAAGAGATCTTCCTTGGCATTCCCTTCATTTTGTCAGGCAATATGTCACAGCCTACAGTTGATTCATTTTGGGGAACGTGTGAATAACCATATGGATAACATAGTCATCATCCTTCTACCTCATGATCCAGAAATATATATATATTTCAGGAGCAAGCCTGAGAAAACTGGAAAAGAAATATGTGGTGACTGTGGGGGCATCTACACAAGATGCTTCCTGCAGAACTGCCTAATTAGCTTCACAGTAAAGCATCACCATTTACATGTGCACCCCATTAGGCTGGAGTAAACTAATTAACTCTACCGTAGGATGGTACTGCCTGACACAAGTACTATCCTCTGGCAAAGTTAGTTACACCACCTTAACGCATGCGTAGATGGTGACTTGGGCTGGCTGGGGCATAAGAGTACTATAGTGCAGAGCTGCCTGCCAGCTAACACTGCAGCACTCTCATGCCCCAGCCAGCCCCTCCACAGCACATTGAGCCAAGGTGGATTAGCCCTGCCAGCTGGGGATGCACTGCCCCAGATCAATGTGCTGTGGTTCCAGGTGCAGATGTAAACACTGCACTTGGGAGCATAAACTCTGGAATGAACTGTGCCAGAGTTTATGCAGGCACACTAATTTCACATACATATGAACCTTGTCTGTGTGAAAGTTGAACTGTATTTTGAATTGCTAGACATAAAGTGCTGGCCTTAGAATTATTCAGATGATCTCAATCTTAAGACCTTGCTTAGGAAAGGTTTCTGGCAATGGGTGCACCTTGCTTCCTGGAAGTCACAAACCAAAGACATTTGTTGGAGATAGAGGCATCATTTGCAGACAACAGAAGTAGCCAATTATTTGCTTTGCTTACCTGGGGGCTATATTTTGTTATGACTAAATGACAATAAATTTAGTCATTTGTATGTCTAGCACTTGCTCAAGGACATGCTGTAAGTATATTCTATGTATGGTGTCTCAACAAATTCAGATATTTATTTTTAAAAATGCCTTGGAGTTAAAATTATGAAGTTGATCCACGCACTGTATTTAATAGCACCACTAATGGCATGGAGGAAACAGATTTTCTAACTGGAAATTTTGGGCCCCAAGCTACATCTTTTTTGCTTCAGCCTTTTCAGTGTTCTTTTAAAATATTGGATATAAAGGGGTGGTGCTGCTTCTCCTACTGCTATCTTTTTCCAAGATCCTTTGCAAGCAAATTATGTAACACAGGTACAGTACAATGTAATGAATAGAAGGGGTCTTAAACACAGAATCAGAATATTTGAAGAGACTTATCCATTTGGCACTATTCAAGTAGTACAGAGGTCTTGAATATGTCCATAAGTGGCCACTAGGAAATTCTCTTGGTATAGAGGAGTTTCTCACTTGTTTCAGCGTTGTCGTCTTCTCATGTCTCAACACCATATTTGACCATTTTCTTATACATCCTTGTGCTTGTTTATTGTCCTTTGCTAGATCTTTCATTGTACATATGCCTTCAAGCAGCAGGCATTGTAGCAGGTGTTCCATAATCCAAGGCTCTGTGCCACAGTTGCAGGTGGTTAAACCAATGGCATAGCCCCATTTCTTCATTAGTACCTTGGAGCATCTAACTCTGGTACATAGGTGGTTGAGATACTGCTACCTAGTGGACCAAGCCATCAGCAACTAGTAGTAAGAACTTGGCCACTAGAATGTCAATTTTTTCACTGTCAGGTATTTTCTTCAGCCTCTTGTTCCACATCTGTAGTCATGTCTCATTGGGTGCTGGTGAGGAAACTCCCACAGACATTTGTGTGCTGCAGGATGGTCATACAGCGGGTGTCTCATATATTCAGTTTGTCTCATTCATTCTATCCTGCTGGCTACTGCTCTTCTGATGTCAGGCAGAGCAATGCCAACCAGCAGGTAATACTGTTTAGGCTGGTAGGCTTCAGACATCCTGTGATGCATTGGCAGCTATTATTCAGAATGGAGTCAAGGCACTCTGCATGTTCAGATGTCTCACATACAGGGTATGCATATTTGGCAAAGAAGAAGCTGAGAGCCAGAGCAGTGGTTTGGATGGCTGAGGGGCTATCTCCCTATTTCAAGTTGGTAAGCTTGTATAGAATGGTCTTATGAGTGCCCACCTTTGCTTTTAGTCTTTATGATGTGCTCTTTGTATGAGAGGGTTTGATCAAGGGTGACTCCATAGTAAACTGGATTTGGATAGTGGGATAGCAGACTATGTAATTTTGAGCTGGAGTTGGCCTCATGGTTTTTCAGATGGAAGGCTGTGAAGAGGTTTCCTCTGAAAGGCTGTGAAGAGGTTTCCTCTGCCTCTCCAGAGAAGAACGAAAACCGGGGAAACTTACCAGACCAATAGGAAACAATACTGTTGCAGAGAGCACCGCAGCTGCTGGAATGACATTTTATCAGTTGCTGGTCCTTCTGGAATGGCGTTCCCCATATTCGATGCCCTATTTCTGATGGAGGACCTGCACCAGATGAGAGAGAAGATGGACTAGGGAAACAGGCAAGTTCCCCTACCTCAGCCTGAACCCTAGCTGTGTGAACCCTGGGGGTGGGAAAAGGACCAGATTTCAGTCTCAGAGCTCAGAGAAGCTCTAACTACTGGAGATATATGCTGCAGCATTTCTTAACTGTGGATACTGGAGTACTGGGACTGACAGAGCTGCCACAAGCCACTCAGCAGGATACAAGATGTTTTTTTCTTGGCTCATCTTTGCATTTGAGTTACTATTGTATCATATAGAGGGTCGATGGATTGGTTTTGAGCCCTATCAGGTAAGGGGGAAGAACCCCAAGCTATATAAGTGACATTGAACTGTGGTGAGACAAAGACACTGCCTATCCGTGGTGAGGTTTGGGTTTTTTTTTCTTTTTTCCTTTAATCTAAGTTGCTTTTACCCACAGGCTGTGTCCCGATAAGGATTGTTCCAGAGCCCAAGGGGAAAGGAACCTGTACCTGTGTGGGGGGGGGGAGAGGAGGGGGGGAAGAAAAAAAAGAAAACAGTGCATAGCATTCTGGACTTTGGGAGTGTGAAATATGTACCTAGGCCGTGCTGTGTTGTGGTGGTTGCAGTTCCCTTTTTGTTATTGTGGTGACCTGATATTCTTGGGTCCACACTGATCTCTTCATCCAGAGGTAGCACTAAAGGAGATCAAAGGCTGAAGAAAAGAGAAGAACAGTGAGGCAATAAAACATCTGTTAATGACTGATATTTCCTGTGATATCATAACATCTGGTTGGTGTTTGGCTGGGGTGTAAGAGGAGGTTGGAGCCCCAGGACTGGTTGGTGTCCTCAAAGTGAACTCTCAGCAACAGAACACCTCCTAATATCTTACATCAAGGCGTGACAGGAGAGAACCGGGTGACTATTGCTGTCTGATTCTGTGATGATAACAAGGTTTTTCCCTCATGGCCCAGACCCACCAGGTGCAAGGACCAGAAGGGTGTGGGAGAGATCTTGTTTTCCCTAGCGCCCCTGGCATAACTAGAAATAGCGGCCACAAGTTGTTGGAGGGGAGGTTTCGATTAGACATCCGTAAGAACTACTTCACTGTCAGGGTCTGGAACCAACTTCCAAGGGAAGTGGTGCTGGCTCCCCTACCCTGGGGGTCTTTAAGAAGAGGCTTGATGCCTACCTGGCTGGAGTCATTTGAGCCCAGTTTTTCTCCTGCCCAGGCAGGGGGTCAGACTTGAAGATCTACAAGGTCCCTTCCGACCCGACTTCTATGATTCTATGAAGGTCAGTGGGGACATGGCCCCTATCCAGTACCCTGTGGACAAAGGCATACACTTGTGTTTTTGCTGGGTTGGCACATAATTAGTTTTCAATGAAGTATGACGTTAGGCCAATTAGTGCTGTATTTAAGGACTTTTCAGCATGGTCAAAGCTAGTGTTTTGAGTTGTTATGAACAGGTCATCTACGTAGATCAAACACTGTTTCCAAATCAATTGGTTGGTAATTCATATAGATGTTATTATAAGAAATGTTGTATCAGCTACCCTCAATGTAATGGGCACATCAGGGCAGAAAGGTGGAGGCAGGGCAAAGTGGAGGTGTGGAAGAGTTGACGTTCAAAGTGTAGGTTAAGCCCCATCTTTTTAGAGTTTTCATAGGCTGAGATTAAGTCAGGCCCTGTACAATAGGCCAGAAGCCTTGTTCTCTCAACTGCTGATGTAGTTTTTATTACTTTACTAGATACATCTATAGCATTTTATAAACTTGTTGAATAAACCAGTGCCTCATTCTGCAAGGTAAAGACCAAGAGATTTGGAGGTGAGGGAATTAGATTTGTCATTTTTGTCTTCCATGTTTTATTTATTTCTAGCATTTTGCAATACTCTTTCTTTTGGATCTTCTTTTGGATTCCAGCGGTAGTGGAATGTTTGTCCATCAAGGGCAACCTCCTTCACATGCAAACTTCTAGTTTTTCTCAGTTTGATTCTGTCACTTTGCCAACAAGTGCATTAGTACACAGACATACTATGAGTTAGACACTGGGGTGTCTTACTGTTTGCTGCCTAATTTGGGCTATTTCCTGCATTATTAACTGGAGATGAGGGACTAACTTAACTTTCAAAAGGCTTTTAGTCTATTTATTTTATGTACTTCTGATCATTCAGAGTAATGCTAAATAGCACGTACTCAGTTAGTAAACAGAATTGCTATATAGTAAGACTGTCCCAGTACATTATCACAACTGCTATGCATTACTAATAGCTTTTCAGCATGTTTGTCCCAAACTCCTCAGTGCTCCTCTATTTGCCTTTTTCATTTTATTAATGTTCAGTACAGTTGCTCACCTGCTTATTACTTTTCAGTCTTTATTGTTAAAGGAATATGGCTAGACAAATGGCTTTGTAGTAGTAAAATGGCTTCTAATATGGAAGATTATGGTTAACTTTTGATTGCCCAAAATAGAGTACTTCCTACACAAGTCAAGGAATGCTGCAGAGGTAACAGGTGAGAGAGGACAAAAAAACCCATATTGCTCAACAGTCTCCTCCCTTGGTTAACTGAGGATTGACATTGGCTGAGAGGGAACTAAGAAAAGTCGTGCTTAATTGTAAAGGAAATAACATATTTGGATAATCTGTTATCTATAAGTGGTATTATTATCCTACCACTTCCCTAGGTCCAAGAGAAACTTCTTAATATTCACAAATTCACAAACCTCCCTTTGTACATATATATAGGATTTGTGCATAGTTGTCAGAATATCTTTCTTTGATGTTCAGTGAAACATTTGTTTTTTTCCTCTATAACAAAATATAGTGAATGCTGAAATACTGAAAAGCCCTTTTCTCTGAAAGGTGCCTGGATCAGGCATAAAGGGTGTCTTTGGCATATGTTATTACAGACTTCAGCTGAAAACATCCTTTGTTTTCTTGCTTCCATCTCATCATTTCTTCACTCTTTGGCTGTTATAAATAAGGGGCATGGTAGAAGAGTAATTAAGACATTTTCCTTCATCCCTAGAGGTGAGAGTCCAAACTGTACTTCGGACTTACGTTAAAGGCTGCACCTAGTTAAACAATCTATAAATGGAAAAGTGGACATTGAGACTGGGAAATCAAAGGTGGCAAAATATGATGCTAGCCATATCGTTCCCTTGTGTTACCACTAGCTACAGAAATTAGTGGGCCTTAACAATTCTAGTCATATGGGTCACTGGGCTGGAGATGACCTTTGTCATTATATCTTTACTATTATTTGTATTATCAGAGTTCCTACGTGACACAGAAAAGCAAATAAAAATAATAATACGAAGAATAATATAATTGTATTATCTCACTCAGTAAAAGTTTTCAGGCTGAAGATTGCTTGAAACCTAGTAACTTTAGTAAAATTACATTTATTGTGGTGAAAACAAAACCTGGGCATTCTTAAGAATTAAAT
Source organism: Crocodylus siamensis (assembly GCF_052110815.1). Lineage (NCBI taxonomy): Eukaryota > Metazoa > Chordata > Crocodylia > Crocodylidae > Crocodylus > Crocodylus siamensis. The sequence goes on along the minus strand of NC_143404.1, from coordinate 16,599,132 downwards.
GAGTATAAGTCAGGATTTACTGGAAGTGCAGTCTCAAATTTGAACAGTTCCCTAATTTTGGTGTGTGTCAGAATGTAATCTGAAGATGAACCTCCTCAGTGGATCCAGTTCAGATAGCACCCAAAATAGCAGTCATTCAGTCCTGAATACCTTCCTTATTTCTCTGCCTGTTTAGGTATTTAGGGCTGCTTCCTGTTTCTTGGGAATTTCTATGACATGCTGAGTGTCTTCAGCTTCAAATGGATTCAGCAGGAGTTCAGGGTTCAGCAGGCATTCATTATGTAGTCAGAATAAAACATTATACTTGCTCATCATTTTGACCCATCTTGAATGCTCATCTGAGTAACCATAACTGAGTCACTTTTGGATAGGCTGAAGATAGCTAACAGTTGGTTTGGTGATGGGGGTGGGCTATGATTAAAGTAATTATACATTTAGGTTAGAATTAAAATAATTAAAAGATGTGGTTCTCATTTTTGTTTGACTGTGGGCAAAATCCATTATGTTTTTCATTAGTTAGATCTTAATCATCTTTTTCCCTAGCTGTATCACAACAAAGACGGCAGCCCAGGGATGGAACACTCATTTTATTTACTGCATGAGGTGCAGCATTAACATTGTCCATTTACCAGCAGTAAAACTTCACCTGCCAACTGAACCTTCATATTACTTATATCTGCTAATTTACAGCATAATCAGATAAATAAATGGCTAATCTGGATTATCTTCATATCACTGCAGCTCTTCTTAGTGCTCTGCTGTACCTATGCTCTTATTCTTGGAGGCTAAATACAGGCAGTCAAAAAGCCCAAGACTGAATTGATTCAATCGTTACAGTTTAGACTAAGTGGTGTAGATTGAACTGATAAGCAAGTGAACACAAATTCGTTTTTGATTCCAGAAATGCAACCACATGCCTATAGTGGCTCAGGCTGGAAGCTGGGGAGTGCTAGAGCATGCCTCCCTGCTCTGCTGGAGCAGACATCTTGGGCCAAGACTAGCCCATCCACCCTGTGAGAATGGGAGTTTGTGGAGGAGGTACAAAAAATCCTCAGACGTTGGGGGACTGTGAGTTAACTTGAATCTGAAGGGGATCTGGAAAAGAAGTTCCGGAAACTGGTTTAACCTAAATCAGTCTGGTCTGCTACTACATCCATCCAGGTTTACGTTAAACCAGTTTCGTCCATTTTGAAAGCAGTTTATGTGCATTGAACTATTGTTGTGTTACAGATTTTGAACCAGTTTACGATCACCTATTCATAAATTCCATAGACATTAGGGCTGGAAGGGACCTCATAAGATCATTGGGTCCAGCCCCCTGCCCAAGGGGCAGGAAGTCCACTAGGGTCAAAGGATCCTAGCAAGATAAGTATCCAAATGTTTCTTGTAAGTGTCCAGAGTAGGTGCTTGCACCACTTCTGGGGTAAATCTGTTCCAGACCTTGGGGGCTCAGACAGTAAAGAAGTTTTTCCTTCTGTCCAACCTAAAACAGTCTTGCAGGAGTTTCTGACAGTTGGACTTGTCATCCCATGGGGTGCTCTGGTGAACAGGTATTCCCCCAGATCCTGATGCACACCCATGTGCTTATAGGCTGCCACCATGTCACCCCTGAGCCTGCGCTTCTCCAGGCTGAAAAGTCCCATAGCTCACAGCCTCTCTTCATAAATCCTGTTCTCTTGTTCTCTGATCATGTGCGTGGCTTTCCTTTGGACTCCTTCAAGCTTCTCCACATATTTCCTAATTTGTGGAGCCCAGAATTGGATGCAGAACACCAGCTGCAGCCTCACCAAGGATGAGTACAGCTGGAGGACAACGTCCTGGGTCTTGCTCGAGATGCATCTGTAGATGCAAGCCAGAGTTTTATTTGCATTGTCAGCTGTAGTATCACATTGGTGGCTCATATTCATCTTGTGGTCAGTCATGACCCCCAATTCTGTTTTGGTCATAATGCTAGTGAGTGTAGGATTGCATGATCCTATAAATGTGATACAGGTTTTTATTCCCAAGGTGGAGCACCTTGCATTTCTCTCTGTTGAATGCATTAGGTTTTCATCCACCCACCTTGCAAGCCTATCGAGGTTGACCTGGATGACCAGCCTATCCTCAAGTGTAGACACTCTTCCCCAAAGTTTAGTGTCATCAGCAAACTTTGCCAGTCTGCTTTTGACACTAGTGTCCAGATCATTTATGAAGACATTAAAGAGTACAGAACCAAGAACAGAGACTTGAGGGATGCCACTAGTCACTGAGTGCCATGTTGATTTGGTTCCATTAACTACCACTCTCTGGGTCCGTCCTCAGAGCCAGTTCCCCAGCCATTGGACTATGGAGTAGTTGAGGCTGTAGTTGCCCAGTTTTTCCATGAGGACATCATGGGACGCCAGGTCAAAGACATTTTTAAAGTCCAAATATATGACATCAACCTCCTCATAGGAGGAAATGAGATTGGTCAAGCAAGACCTACCCCCAATAAACCCATACTGGCTGTCCCTCAAAATGTTACCTTCTGTTATCCTCTCAAGAATGGTTGCTTTGATAATTTTTTCCAAAATCTTCCAAGGGATTGAGGCCAAACTGATTGGCCTGTAGTTTCCTAGATAATCTTTCCTCCCTTCCTTGAAGATGGGCACCACATTGGCTCTCTTCCAATCTTCAGGTACTTCACCTGAGCACTATGATTTCTTGAACATCCTCACTAGTGGCCATGCTATGACATCTGCCAGTTCCTTTAGCACTCTTGGGTGCAACCTACCCAGACCAGTTGATTTATGGGGGTCCAGCCTCTCAAGATGCTCCCTCACAAGATCCTTGTCAGTGGTGGACATATATTCATCCTCATCCTGGTCATCCCACAACAAGTTAGGCAGGGTGATCCCTTTGGGCTGGTGAAGAACTAATGAAAATTAATCATTAAGCAGATCGGCTTTTTCCTGGGTGTAGGTAGTCAGCTACCCCAGCTGTTTTAACAGGGGTCCAATGTTGCCCTTGTTTTTCTTCCAACTCCCCACATATCTGAAGAAGGACTTTTTACTGTCTTTGATTTGTGTAGCCAGTTTGAATTCGGTTGCAGCCTTGGCTTTTCTAGTTCACTCCTTGCAGGTGCAGACCAGTGCAAAATACTCCTCCTTAGTGGTGTTTCCTGTCTTCTATCCTTTGTACGCCTCTCTTTTTAGACATAAGAGATCCATGAGTTCCCTGCTGAGCCAAGGGGGTTGCTGAGCACCTTCACCACCTTTCCTATGGGTTGGGATGCATTCCCCTTATGCTTCTAGGATTGCTTCCTTAAGGAACAACCACTCATCCTGAACTCCCCTCCCTGTGAAATCATGGCTTCTCAGGGCCTCCAGAACAAGCCTCCTGAGCTTATGAAGGTCAGCTTTCCTAAAATCAAGGACTACTGCATTGGTGGCTGACTTGCCAGCTTTGCGATGGATAGTGAAAATGATCAACTTGTGGCCACTGTCACCCAGCTTCCCTTCAATTCTTCGGTCACTGATTAGATCATCCCCTTTGGCCAGTACCAGGTCCAGTGGCGCCTTGCCTCTTGTCAGCCCATAAACTTCTTGAGGCAGGTAAAGGTCATCCATGAATGTAAGGAAGCTTTGTAACCAATTGGATTTGGCTGGGTAGTTGAAGTTTCTGCATGATGACCATGCACTGAAAGCATGCAGCCTCGACCAGTTCCCTGGTGAATTCTTGGTCAAGCACTTGTTCCTGGTTTGGTTGTCTGTAGTAGGCTCCTACTATTGTATCCCCTTCACTATGTTCCCCTTGTATTCTACCCCAAAGTGTCTCCAGTCATCCTTCTTGGGTGCTAATTTCAGCTTGTAGGAACCAGTTTATGGGTAATTTCTGTACCTAGTCAGAATGTTAAAATGAATCCATGCTGCTTGGCTGACCACAGCAAGCAAATCATTTCTGTGCATTGCATTCTACTATGGAGAAGAACAGGGAATGTATAGAATTAGCTCATTGCTCTATGGCACAATCTATTTTTGGAGCCTCTCTCTTCATAGAAACAAGTTTTTTTTCCATGGGAAATAAATCCTTGAAGAAGTCTCTTTCAATGGATTTGCTAATTTAAAACATCTTTGCTTTTGGCTTCTTGGTACTGAGCACAGAACTGCTGCATTGAGTTAGTTTTCCAGTCTCTCGAAATGACACTGAGATTTATTTAGAGAAAAACAAATTTAGACCCATTTCATCAGACCTGTAAATCTGATAGTAGACGAACTGAGTCTCTGAAACTTGAACTATATATGTGAAGATAATCAAAATGCTACCATAAGATGCATTTTAAAAGGATGAGTTGCTGGAAAATCCTGCAATGTGGGCCTCTTAAAAAAGAAACTGGTAGTATTGCAAGAATTAAATATTAACACTAGTATACAGGTAACAGACCAGGGTTAAAGGAAAGCAAGGAATTACTGTAGATTCTAGTCCATTAAAGTCAGTGATGATCAGTCTAGCAGTCTTGGATTTGCTGTAATTAAAAACATATTAACTAAATGGAAACTTGATACAAATGCCTGTTAATGTGGTGCATTGTAAAATGTGGTAAAATCTCTCTCACACATACACAGACATTTGTAGAGCAGAACTAGTCAAACAGGTACCTTTCTTTCTTGTGCATTCTAACTGTATTTTCAAAGTTACTGCAGTGTAAAGTATTTGACTAGTCAAAAGAATAAAACAGAAACACTGCTGTGCATTTTATTGGTTTACAACTCCAAGCACATCAAATACAACTATGCCTGATCTGGAGATTTGTACTTCCTATTGCTGCTGACAGTTTTGCTTCAGAAAGCCTTTCAGATCAATGAATCTTCTTTGTTAGGATATAGCAATATATCTAAGCCAGCTTAAACTAGTTACCTTGATTTCTGCTGGCAGTGCAGGCTGCAAAACGCTCCCGAAAAGCCAAGTGAATGCTATGGTGTTTAGCTGGGCTGAGCTGACTTGCTGCTGCTGCCAGTTACCTATCTTTATTCAACCTAGTTAGTTTAAAGCTTGTTTGGGTATATCCATAAAACTGTGGTCACTGCAGTGATTCCAAAAGTGAATGTCTCTCCACCCCTGGCACTACATCACAGGGGGCAGGGAATATTTACTCCCAGCCTCCATCCCCCACACTAGATCACAGGAGAGGGGGCGAAGCAGATCTAGCATGGGGGATGGAGAGGCAGCCCAGTTGGGCTGCTTCATAGATTTCATAGACATTAGGGCTGGAAGGGACCTTGGAGGATTGAGTCCAGCCCACTGCCCGAGGGGCAGGAAGTCAGGTGGTGTCATAGGATCCCAGCAAGATAAGCATCCAAATTTCTCTTGAAGGCGTTCAATGTGGGTTCTCGAACCAGCTCTGGTGACAGACTGTTCCAGACCTTGGGGGCTCGGACAGTGAAGAAATTCTTCCTTATGTCCAGCCTGAAACGGTCTTGCAGGAGTTTATAACTGTTTGACCCTGTCATCCCTTGGGGCACTCTGGTGAGCAATCATTCCCCCAAATCCTGGTGAACACCCCTAATAAACTTATAGGTGGCCATCAGATAGCCCCTGAGCCTGCACTTTTTCAGGCTAAAGAGCCCCATGGCTCTCAGCCTGTCGTCATAAAGTCTGTTTTCCTGACCTCTGATCATGTGCATGGCTCTTCTCTGCACTCTCTCAAGCTTCTCCACATCCTTTTTGAATTCTGGAGCCCAAAACTAGATGCAGTACTCCAGCTGTGGCCTCACCAAGGCCAAGTACAATGGAAGAATGACATCCTGGGATTTGCTTGAGAAGCATCTATGGATGCAAGCCAGCATTTTGGTCACTTTACTAGCCGCAGCATCACATTGAAGGCTCATGTTCATCTTGTGGTCAGTCATGATCCCTAAATCCCTTTTGTCTGTAGTGCTAAGCAGCATAGTACTGCTGAGCCTACAAGGTTGTTGCAGGTTTTTCCTCCCAAGGTGGAGAACCTTGCATTTTTCAGTGTTAAACACCATTGGGTTCTCATCTGCCCATTTTCTGAGCCTGTCAAGGTCAGCCTGGATCGCCCTCCTGTCTTCTGGTGTGGATGCTTTACCCCAGAGTTTGGTATCATCAGTGAACTTGGCCAGTCTGCTTCTGATTCCAATGTCCACATCATTAACAAAGATGTTGAACAATACAGGTCCAAGGACAGAGCCTTGGGGGACCCCACTGGTCACAGGCAAAGGTTGACTTCTACCAACTACCACCCTCTGGGTCCAGCCACAGAGCCAATTCCCCAGCCAGTGGATTGTGGTGGACCCAAGGCCACAGTTGGCCATATTTGCCAAGAGGTGATCATGGGATACCAGATCGAAGGCTTTTTTGAAGTCAAGATATATGACATCAATCTCTTCTCCCTTGTCCAAGTGATAGATCACCTAGTCATAAAAGGAAATAAGATTGGTCAAACAAGACCTACCCGCAACAAACCTGTGCTGGCTATCCCTTAGGATGTTGCCATTGGCCAGTCTGTTAAGAATGGCCTCTTTAATAATCTTTTCTAAGACTTTCCCCGGGATAGAGGTCAGGGTGATGGGCCTGTAGTTTGCCAGATCCACTTTCCTCCCTTTCTTGAAGATAGGCACCACATTGGCCTTCTTCCAATCTTCAGGTACTTCACCAGAGCACCAGGAGTTCTTGAAGTTCCGTGCGAGGGGCTGGGCTATGATGCTCACCAGTGCCTTGAGTACTCTGGGTTGTAAATTGTCAGGGCCAGCTGACTTGAAGGTATCCAGCTTCTCAAGATGTTCCTTCATGAGGTCAGCATTTATGGAGGGCAGGGGATCTTCCTCACCTAGGCCTCCCTGTCCTGTAATGGGCAGGGGCATCCCATGGGACTGATGAAAGACTGACACAAAGTACTTATTTAATAGTTTGGCTTTTTCCTGGGTGTTGGTTGTCAGTTGTCCCATCTGGTTTAGCAGGGGTCCAATGTTGCCCTTGCTTTTCCTCTGGATCCCCACATATCTAAAAAAGGACTTTTTATTGTCCTTGATACTTGTAGTTAGTTGGAGTTCTGTCGCAGCCTTGGTTTTCCTGGTTCGCTCCCTGCAGGTCCGGATCAGTGCGGAATAATCCTCCTTGGAGGTGGATCCTGTCCTCTATCCTTTGTAGGCCTTTCTTTTTAGCTGCAGGAGGTCTCCTAGTTCCCTGGAGAGCCAAGGGGGTGCTGTGCCCTTTTGCTGCTTCCCCACACCCCTGTGATCTAGCATACGGGGATGGTGAGTCAGCCCAGCTGGGTTGCCTTCCCACCCCCAGTGCAATCTGGAAAGTCAGCCCAGCTGGGCTGAGTTCCTTTCCCCAGCCCTATGGTCTGGCAAAACTGTCAAAACAGGGTTGAAACAACCTCACTGTTTCGATGAAGTGAACAGTGAGGTGGTTTTGACTCGAAATTATATTCGATACAAAACACTGTTCCGTCCAGACCTCAAAACTGAAGTTAGAATGGAACAATGCTGTTTCGCAGAGCCCTACTGAGTATACTCCTCCCTAGTCATTTGTACAAGATTCCACTGCTTGTAAGCTACCTTTTTTGGTTTAAGTTCACTGAAGAGTTCCCTGCTAAGCCAAGCTGGGCTTCTGCCATAACTTGCTAGTTTTCCTGCACATCAAAACAGTTTATTCTGGCACCCTCAGGAAGGTTTATTTAAAATACAACTAGCTCTCCCAGACTCCCTTCCCCCACAGGATCCCAAGGGATCCTGCCCGTCAGTTCCCTGAGCAAGTTGAAGTCTGCTTTTCTGAAGTCCGGAGTCCTTGCTCTGCTGTTATCCTTCCTTCCTTTCCTTAGGATCCTGAACTCATTCATCTCATGTCATTGCTGTCCAAGTTGCCACCACGTCTATGTTTTCCACCAATTATTTCCTGTTTTTGAGCAGCAGGTAGTCTTTTTTTAGTTTTATTTTATCTATATTAGTTCAGAACAATAGCTTAAAGTAAGCTGTCTAGGGTATCATTAGCAATCTGACTGCAGTAATGCAGAGTTCATTGTTAGCTGTCTGACTTGGTTGGGTTTTATTTAAACCTTCATTTGAACCTATCTAATTAGGTGGGTTTTCATTTAAATCCACCTGATTGGGTGGGTTTCATTTAAACCTAAGTTGGCTATGACACTGAAATGGCTGTCTTTCTTAATGTATCAATATACCTCTCATATTAATTAGCTCTGGGGTAAATTGTAAAAAATAGATGTAATTTTCATTAGTGTAATTAAATCTTCAATAAGGAAGGTAACGACCTAAATTTATAGTGGCTTTGCTTGGATTTATTATTTTCTTTGTCTGTCTAGCTCTAGGTCTCTTTTATCAGCTCAGGTAATCTTTCTAATGGCAGCAAATTCAGACGTTTGGTTTAGTTATTTGTATTTGATATGCCTGTATGAATTTCATCACAATACAAAATGCACATAACTACTATGCACTGCATAAAATTATCACTGACTGAGAAATGTGTCTTCCACCTAGAAAAATGTTCAAGCATCTGAGGAGATTGGTACTGAGCCATGGAACCTTTGAGGTCTAGGTTAGAGGCACAAATTTAGCCTAGGTCAGAAATGACCAAAACATATTATTTTCTGTTGATTTGCATTAAATTAAACTTTTGGCCTTAGCCAAGTTAACAAAACTGTGAAGAGCATTTTCTTCATACATAGAAACCTAGATATGGACCCCAAATCCCATTGGTGGTGGCACAGTAGGGGGTGCCACTATGCAGAGCCACCCACCTCACTGTGCTAGGCCAAAAACCACACTTCAGGAGTCTGCCTGCGGGATCCTACAGCAGGCCATCCCCCTTCCCAGAGAGCAACTGCAAGCCTGGGGTAACGTAGCCACCACCTGGGCACTGATCTCTGTTAGGACTCTCTGCAGCCTGAGGTACACAGAACCTGCAAGCCACGGGGATGCTTTGCCCACTAGTAATATTTCAGGGTGCTTATTTCATCCTGAAGCATCCAAAAATAGCTAAACCCAATGTAGCTGGCCCAGCAAAAGAAGCAAAAAAGGCTTCTCTGTCCCCTCTCTCCTCAGGAATTCACAGCCAGTCATGCTGCAACCCAATAGCCTTATTGATCAGGGGGAGAGAGAGAGTGCAGAGTAAACAAAGGAATTAAGAGAAAACACTTTGAGCAAAGCAAAATAAGTTGAATCTTATGTCCTAATGAGGGCTCGCACCTAACGTCCAGCCCCTAATTGGGACAGATGCTTGCCTCTATTGTTCTGTATTTTAGTCGGTCTCTAGTGCTCATCACCTTGTCTGAGTGGGGTTTTTTCTCTTTTTCCTCACTCCATCTTCTATACAGAGACAGTTTTATCACTTTGGCCAGCTGGCTGAAGTTTTCGTTCTTGATATCTGCCTCAGTGTAGTGACGGCTCCACCAACGCCTACACCCTCACCCATTCCACCAGGAATTAATTCAGCAGTTAGAACAGTCTGTGTCAGAGCAGCAAAAAAAAAAATGCTTTGTAGATCTTTAGATCTGGCCAATTAATAGCCCCGCTTAGCCTGGCTGTACTTCACCAGGCTTGGAGCAATGCACAGTTCTGATATGAATTTTAACCATTTTTTTTCTTTACTGGCCTATTGTCCAGATAGTTACAAACACATTATCCTATTGTCTCTGGGAGTACTCCCCTCTCACTCCAAAGAAAAGGAGAAACAAAAACAAACTGGGACTTCTTCTGCCCTTATATTCCAAACTTTATCTTTTTTTTTAGCCCTGCTATTAGGGTCTTTACGGTACCTCCAGACTGCCCCACTGCAGTTTCACTTTCCCTGAGGGCGGTTCCTTCAGGGTTCTCTCCTCTGCAACTCCCTTCACAGAGCTGCCTCTCTGAGACCCGGTCTGCACTTTCAGTTGTCCCTGCCGTTCTTCTGGCTGAGTCAGCCACTTCTGGTTCCTGGTGTCTCCCTTTTGCCTGCTCTGGGTCTCTTTTTATCTTGGAGTTCTGGCTGACCCCCCCTCTCCTCCAGAAACACCAGGTGAAGAATGAGCCCTGCGTAGTTCTTTGCGGCCTTGGGGCTGGGATAGCTGCTTGCAATTCAGGTGGGACAATCTTACTTCCCTGGGGCTCTTCTCTTTCCTCACATCTTACAGTTATGAGCACAGGGACTCTTCTAATACATTACTGAATTACTTAGTCCTAATCTACTAGCTGGTTTGCAGGTGTTTACTTCCAGACTCATCCAAAACTTCTCTGGAGGCTTGTGGCTTCTGTGTTCCACGTTGCCGCTGGAGGAAGAGAGCGAGAGCTTCCCCCTCCCTTGGAATTTATCTAGCCCAGTCACCTAGGTGACCATGTTGAACCAAAAAACATGCAAGTGAAAGAGAGAGAGAGAGGGGGTAGCTGGACTGACTGAAGCAGAGGCAGACAGAGGGGGATTTCTTCACACCATTGTCCCAGGAATTATACCAACACAGAGTGCAAAGCTTATAGACTAAGTAAGATAGATATTCATATCACAAACTCCCACATAAACTCCTGCCTCTTTTAAAAGGCTTTGCAAAAGACAAAAATCTGAACTTCCTGTCTCTGTCTCTGTCTCTAAAAGGTCCATCAGCAGGAGGTCCAGAAGTGGTGTGGCTGTCTAAAGCATGCATTGCTAGTAAAAGTCAATGGACAAACAGTCTTCATCTTCATGGGCTGTCAAATTCGCACCTCTCTAAAGCACTGTTCAACTGGAAAACTATTGGACTTAACCATCTACAGGTTGTTTCCACAGATGCATTTGCTTTTATCAGTGCAGACAGGTATAATTTACACATCCTTGACCTGTTGCCCCCTAGGAGAAAATCATTCAATGGGAGAGAGATTTCCTGCTCTCCAGTGGTGTTTCAGTTATAAGAAAGGAACTTTAAAATCTCTGCTGGAGGCTCCTAGATTTGAGTCACCATAGCTGCCTGCCAGTTGGCCCCCTGCTGCAGCATCCCCCATAGGATGGGTTTTCATTGGTGAGATACTACACTTTGAATTATGCCAATGTCTGTTGAGTCATTCCCTGACTATGCAGTGTTTGTGCCCTAATAATTAGCTACAAAGAGGTTCTCATTGTGATTACTCATATAGATTTTAACTGATTTCAGCTAGATGAGGATTTAAGAGAGGAAACATCATATGCAATAAGAAAGATGCCCTATAGATCCCAAGTAGAGACACCCTCATATAGTCATACTTAATAATATTCTACTACTGATTTCTCTTAACTAGAAATATTCCATAGAGATATGCATTACCATACAATAATGTACATTGCTATGTAGGTCAGACTGGTTCTGCAAAACCTGTGCGATTGCAAGTTTCATGGAGTAAAAACTAAGAAATCTGAGGGATTATGATTTGAGGAGATACAAGTTTCTGACTGTCAGTCCTAGTGTTCTGACTGTCAGCTGCTGAAAAAGTTGTAAAAATTTGAGAATCCAGCTTAGAAGGTAGTTGCTGCTTATTTATGTGTGTGTTTGCCTTGCTCTTATCATGAAACTCCAGCTGTGTGGAGGGGGCTAGTCACAGGAAGCCAGGCTAAATAAAGAAAAATGGGTTGACTAAGAGTCCATAAAAGAAAATATAGCTGTCTTCATATATGCCAGCTCCAGCAGCTGCTCTGCACTGATACCTGTTCATGTAGCTGTGCCACTAGTGTGACAGACACAACTTGTATGTCATCAGAGTATGTAGGAGCCCTGATTAAGTTAATGATGTGGGGTGTTGAGGGTGGAAGACTCGCTCTAAATCAAAACATCTATTTCACAGACACGTGCAGTGGTTCTAATAGAAGGAAGGGAGTGGCGGGGGAGGTGGGGGATAGACAGCAGTATTGTCAGATTTGCCACTGTACTTCATGTCTTGTGAAAAGTGATGGTTCTCTTAATGATCCAAGAAATTGCATGAAAATACCCTTTTTTTTCCCTTTTAAATGTAAATTTCTATGTTGGTTGTAGAAAAATGTGTGCATACATGAACCCAATGCATTCTAAAGACTCAGTAAAAAGAAATGAAATAAAAAAAGCCAGTGTTTCCTAGTATTTTTTTATATATGTCAATTTTTTTTGGCCAGTGCCATGTGTTTGGAGATCTTGATGCTTGATATCTCGATGCTTGAGGTGGGTGGGAAATGATTTTCCCATCCTGTGAAATTTTTTTAAGCAGAAAGAAAAGAGAGAAAACCAGATCCAAATGAAAGTGAAGGTGATAAGATTAAGTTTAGAAAAAATGGCATTTTCTGATTTGGGAAAAAAATCAAATAGAAAAGATTTCCAGTGGTATCATGCTGCAATATATTTGCCTGCATAAGCCACAGAGATTCTGCTTCATTGTCTATATCTGCGGAAGGTACCAAATAAAATTATTCTCACTCAGCAACAGCTGAACTGTTATAGGCCTTGACAACAAAACTGGTTCTGAATAAACTCTCCAAATAGCAAAGACTTTTTTCTTCTTTCAGATTCAAGGCACATGAAAAAAGCCATCAGATGAAGACAGTGCGTATTTCCTGCAGTGAGAGATAAATACTATGGCAAAAAGTCTCCCGTGAATCACAATTCACAGCATTTGCTTTCTTCCTTTTATTTTCACACAGTGCTGCATTTTCAACATATTCCTTCCTCCATCATATTCTTACACTTTCCAATTTCTTTGTCTGTTCCATCACCCACATCAAAAAGCACAACCCTGTTATTTACTGCTGTCCACCTCCTTTGACCGACCTTGCTATATATAATTTGCAATCTGCCTCTCTCCTTCATCAAAGTCTTCCGGCTAATCTCTGACTCCTCCCTACAGCCACCACAGCAAAAACTTGAATAACTTTCCACATTCCTTTCAAGTTAAAAAATATGTAAGTTTATAAATATTTGAAATGGATATATATCAAAGTTAACCCTCAGCATGCCTGTTTTCTCATTCTCATTTTAATTTGACTTGAGTTTGTATTTCTTTATGAAACACAGGGCGCATGTACACACACCACTACAGTGCTGTTGTGACTGTTCCTGTTAAAAGTACTAAAAGATGGTGCAGCAACAGCCCATACTGCACCGTGTGCACCACGCATGGTTATTTTAAGGCACTACGTCACTGTAGCAACGTGCTATAATGTGCAAGTGCGCTGCTACAGTGATGTAACTGCGGAATCATAGGATTTGCCTGTGGATGCTACATCATCATAGTGTGTTGCTACAGCGATATAGCATCACATGTAGTCACACCCAGGGGGAGCTTTGTGATTTTTTGGTCATCATATCTAACATGTTCTTGCAGGAACTTGACATTGTATATATTTGTTGCATGCAATACCATGAAAGCCCACGGGTCTCAGAGGTCAAATTGGTTTACTAATTACCATTAAATAGAATGGGTTAGCAACATACATAATATAGCTTCATATTAGTTCATCTAATGGCTAATCTGTAGCTCCCAGGCTCACACTTGACCAAGACTGCCCACATTGCTCTAGCTGCAGCAGTACCCAGAGTTTCCAGGCTCTCCCTCCAGCTTCTGTTTCTTGTCCCCATCCCAAGGGATAACAACATGGTATGGCATGGTAGTGCCAGGGAAACCCACAATGTAGTGCAGCAGGGAAGATGGAGAGGGGACCACCTATGTGGTCTGGGGGACCTATGGCTCATGCTAGTATAGCCCATGCCATCACTGGTTTGGCAAATACACATAGTTTTTTAGTCTGACTGTGTATAACAGAAATTAGAATGGCCTGTTAAATCATCCAGGACAGCCCTTTGCAGCTAACATATATTTTGAACATTACTTTTTTCTCACAGGCTAGGGACAGAAGTGATTTGGTTTAAGCCAGTTTCTGATCACTTAAACTTATAACAGAACAGAATTTTAGTGCACATAAACTGATTTCAAAATGGCTGAAACTGAGTTAAGATAACCCTGGCTCAACATAGTACCAAACTTAACTGATTTAGGTCAAACTGGTTTATGAAACTTCTGTCCCAGACCCCTTCCTGATTCAAGTTAACTCAGAGTACCCCCAACATCCCAGGATGCTTTACAGCACTGGGCGGGGCTGGGCTGGGCTGGACTGTCTGCCTACTCCAGTTGAGCAGCGTTGGCCCTAACCCTCTGCTCCCTAGCCAGAGGACTATCACTGCTCCAGCTGGCTGAGAATGGGATAGGGGTGGAAAACCTGGCTAGGGACCACAGCTGGGTCAGTCTGGCAGGGGCAGAGCAGCCGCTCACAGGCTTTTCCCTCACTCCCTGCTGGAGTGGGGGAGGGGTGGCCAGACCCCAGGCCAGGTCAGCAGAATGAGGCATGGCCACATGGGACCCCCACTGGGTTCTGCCTGGCAAGAGAAGACCAGCCCCTGACCAGGGTTTCCCCTGCTTGTTCTTCAATTGGAGGGGGCAGAGGGCATGGCCAAATGTTGTCTGGAGTCAAGAAGATGAGGTGGAGAGCGGGGTTTAAACCCCCTCCTTCCACTGGCACATGACTTCAGCCGGGGTCTGCCTGGCAGGTATGCAGCAGCCTCTTCCAGGCTTGTCCTCACTTGCCATTGGAGCAGAAGGGGTGGGGGCACTGCTAGAAGCTACTGTGCCACTGCTAAGCCCCTTCCCCTCCCTCCGTCCTCTCTGCCTCAACATACCAGCCCAGGCCTGGGTCTGGCCATGCTCTTCCATCCCACCCCCACTCCAACAGGAAGCAGGGGAAAACCATGGCAGGGGCTGCTTCCCCTCTCTGCCCCCCAGAAACACCCTGGCTTTAATCCCCCCATTATACTCAGTGGACCTGCCAGGGCCTGGCCATGCCCCCCCTTCCTCAGCTCAAGCAGGGAGAGGGGGAAAGCCGGAAGAGCTTCTTTCCCATCTTCCCTCCAGTCTTCAGGCCACTAATAAAGGGAAGGCAGGGTTTGCTCTAGCGCCCCCCAACTTCTAGCCTGAGCCACCTCAGGCATGTGGCTGCATTTCTGGAATCAAAAGCAAATGTGTGTTCACCAGCTTCTCGGTTCAATCTATGCAGTTTAGGCTAACCTGCAAAGATTTTTGACTGTCTGTACTTATCCAGGATTGGTGTATGTGGGTAAGTATAGCTCCAAGGATTTCAGAACAGGTAACCCTGATTTAAATTGGGCCGGTAAGAAGAATGTCATCAACATTGTAAGCCACCAAAGTTTCTAAATAGAATTTATGTCATGTATTACAAGAAAAGATAACTTTCACTTCCTGGCCAAATAGGAGGTTCAGAATATTCTGTGTTAATTTGGTGATAGTCAACAGCATCTGAGCAGCTTCCTTCTGATGCCAAGACCAGGAGACTGAGTTAAAGAGCCAGGCTCTCAATTCAAGAGCTAAAGAAAAACCTACAGCTCAGACCTACCAACTGCAGGTGTTTCCTTGGCCTGACAAAGGACTTCTAAACCTGAAAGCTTGCTAAGAAAAATGTTTCCATTTAGTTGGTCTAATAAAAGATGTCAAATTTACGCAAAGAACCTTGTCTGTCTGTATCCTATGGACTTGGCACACACTAATTAGTGGGTTTTCATAGATCCATAGACGTTAAGGTTGGAAGGGACCTCAGTAGATCATCGAGTCTGACCACCTGCTCTGGGCAAGAAAGAACCCTGGAGTCAGTCAACCCCAACCAGGTGCCTGTCTACCCTCCTCTTAAAGACCCCCAGGGTAGGGGAGTGCACCACCTCCCTTGGAAGCCCATTCCAGATTTTGGCAACTCTTACCATAAAGAAGTTCTTTCTAATGTGTAACCTAAATCTGCTCTCTATCAGTTTGTGGCCATTGTTCCTAGTGACTCCAAAGGGTGCCCTGGTAAACAGAGCATCCCCTATTCCATGCTGCCTCTCCTTGATGTATTTGTAGGCAGCCACAAAATCACCACTTAGCCTTCTCTTGCGGAGGCTGGAGAGCTCCAGGATCTTTAATCTCTCCTTGTAGGGCTTTGCCCGCAGGCCCCTAACCATACAAGTGGCCCTCCGCTGAACCCTCTTGAGGTTGTCTACATCCCTCCTAAAGTGTGGCACCTGAAACTGGATGCAGTATTCCAACTGTGGCCTGACCAGTGTTGCATAAAAGAGAAGTATCACCTCCTTGGACCTGTCTGTCATGCACCTGTTAATGCACAATAAAGTGCAGTTGGCTTTACTGATCACTTCATCAAATTGATGACTCATGTCCATCTGGGAGTCAACAGTGACTCCAAGATCCCTTTCTGCTGCTGTACTGCTGTCTGCTTGTTAGTTCAAGGCATGTTACTAACAGGTGAAGTACTTGGTCAAGGAATCTTGAAGTGGCTCGAACTAGATCAGACTTAACCATATAACAGAATTTTCTGTCAGGAAGAAAGAACAACTGCATTTGTCCTGAATATAACTGTAGTGAGAATTCACATTGCAGCTTTACAATCTATATACTTCAGCTTGGATGAGAGGATCCTTCTTTTAGATGAACTAGGAGGATCTCCACTGAGCTTGTCTCAGTTGCAAATTGGTCTCTGCATATCTGATCAAGCTCACTAGATTTCATTTAATGATAACAAAGGCCCGCTGAGCAGTTCTTTAATGTGAAGAAACTGACTTGATTCAGCATTTCAGTTTGTTGTTTCTTCTATGCGGTGCCCCTGGCTGTAATCTGATCATTACAGCTATAGTAAATTTCCAACTAGATATTATCATCATCAAAATACAAGGGGTATCATGCAGAAAAAACCATCAAGCTAAATTTAGTGTGAATCCATTGTTACCCATAACACACTGAAAACCCTTTTTTTCTTGTATTTCATCTTGATTTTATCTGCACCTCACATATTTGCTACAACATGAAAAAGACGAGGAAAGGATAGAGGGCAAAGTGTGGTGGAACATAGAAGCAAATACACAGGCTTCTTGCTTTGAGTGAAAATAGTGATAATCATCTCAAATCTATATAACAACTCATGTCAGCTTATCTAGCTGGGTAGAACTAGAACAAATCTCTAAAAATGCCACAAAAATGATAAAAAGGGAAGTGCAAACAGGAGAACTCTGCCAGTGTATTGCATAGAGACATCAGTGAGAGAACTTAGAGCAATCATGGGATGAGGAGGGGAAGATCATTGAGTGTTGTTACTTCTCTGTGGGCATGCCTACACATGCATTTGATCTTGGATCAGTTTACTTGTGAGTAAACTACTTGCAAGTAAATGCTCCCAGGCAGGCATCTATACACGTAGGGAAACCAGAGCAGATTCACTGCTAATGGCAACAAACTGTTCCCACTTCCTAGGGCCCTAAAATGGGCCCCTACTGCCACCAGGGGGAGCCCTAGGTTCCCCCTGGTGCTAGCCCAAGGACTGGCAGGGAGCACTGGTCCAAGAAACAGCTGTATCCTGGCCAGGGCTTGGACATTACACCCTAGCCCTGGGGCTTCCTGCTGCCAGGGCGGGGACAATGTCCCCCTGCCCTGGCAACAGGGAGCTACGGGCCCCAGCTGCCCAATCGGGGCAGGGGACTTGGAAAGAGCTTCATGGGAGGGGCAGGTCCCAGTCTCCTGCCCCGATATGCCAGTGGGGCAGTTAGCTCATTGCTAGCTGCCCCACCAGTAGATCGGGGCAGGGGACTGGGACCTACCCCATCCCTGCAGCTCTTTTCAATCCCCCTGCCTCAAACACTCTATCAGGGCATGGGTCTAGGACCTAACCTTGACTAGGACAGTTTCCAATCCCCACCCTGCATGCAGGGCAGAGACTGGGGAGCCTATTCCCTATTTACATTGAGATGTAAAATACAAAAAACTCAGTGACCTAAATGGCAAAGAATATGTAAATTTTCAGCACTAGGCATAGCAACTGTATGTAAAGAAATATCCATGTATTCCACATGTAGATGTAATTTGGGTAACTGACAATTACAATTGAAAATTTGGTCAAAATCAATTTTTCCTGCTCTGCTGATAAAATTAATGAATCTGCATTCTTGCTGAAATTACAGCTGAGTAAACTGAGTTATCCTGACCACGCACCCGCATTTTTGACTGCATTTACACTATCCATCAGGATTAAAAGATGATTATTTTAAAGGAAAATAAATATATTTGAGCAGTTAATATTATTTTCCAAATGTAAACTTGTAAAATAACTTCTCTGGGTGTGTATCTTCAAGCATAGTGAGTCCTTTGCAAATTCCTCTTTTTGCATGGTAGTTCTTTAATGGAAGAAACAAGGATTTTTTCAAAGACTATCAAAACCATGTCAGGTTTTTTTTTCACATCAAATTCACCATTCCACTGAAATCCATGCTTAACATTGTTTAGGTTCTATTCTTGGCAATATTTAGATGATCAACATTTTCTTAAATTTCAAATAATATTTAAATTATTGAGTCTTTCTTTCTCATCTGTTTCTGTATTCACTGCTGAATGTGTAACTTTGTTTTAGTAACGTTTCGTCTCTGCATGCATTTCTAGTAAGGATAAAATGAGGCCAATAAGGATAAATTATCTCATGAGAAATGTAGGTTTAGAGGTGGGAAAGTTCTGCTAGCTCATGTAGTCAATTTCTCTATAGTACCTTTACTGATTTCCAACAGTATACAATTTTAAAGGCTGAATCTTCAGTTGGTAAAAAAAAATTGGTGGCAATTTCTTGATTTCATTCAATGGAACTACACCAGATCGTACCAGCTGAGAATATGGTCCTAAATGGCCCGGGAGAATTATAATGCTTAATTAACTGAGCATATTAATAGATCCGTCTGTGTGGATAGTGAGAAAATTCTAAATGGTGATGGTACTCAGAAAAAGAGGGGTCTGCCATCTCCTGGTAATTAGCATTTATTAAATTCAAGCTACTTGGGTGACAGGTGCTAGGGAGGTGCAAAGAATTATTATGGCTATGATAAATACCCTCCCACTTTTGATGCTGGCCATGCCATCTCTTTCCCACTCCACCCCGATCTCCTAAATGAATCATCATTTATGTTAATGGGAAGGGCGGGGGGTTGCAGTGATTTCTGCACTCACTTCTGCACTGATTGTTGCTTATCTTTACCTAGTGAACCAAATCAAATATAACAGCATTGATGTTGCTGTTATCCTGTAGCAAAACTGTGTCCACTTCCATCCCATTATATTGTTTAGAAGTAGTGTTGGCTGATTAATTAAAACTAGCATTTGGAAAGAAAAACCCAGGAAGAAGGGCTTAGATCATGAAACCGTCTCAGCATCTGTTTGCACTGAAGACACTGTGATCTATCCCAGTTACACCACAGTGTATCAGGAATAGCTCCACATAGGTAAATGTGTAGAAATGGGAGCAGAATCTGGCTTACTAGTCTTTTCTTTCCTGCTATTTGCCATTTATAAGCGTACTCAATGAACAGAAGATTCAGACTGTCCCATTGGCAACCCGAAACCCGAACATTTTTTTTCCAGCTATTTAAGTTGGTCTAATAAAAGATATCAGATTCACCCAAAGAACCTTGTCTGTCTATGTCCTAAGACCAACACGGCTACAACCTATACTCCTGTAACATGGAAGCTATCAAATTTAGCCGTTTTTAATGGAAACTGTACAACACGAAAACGAAAGAAGCCAAACTCAGCAGCAAGATATATTTTCTAAGCCTATGCAACAAACATAACTTCATTCCCAGAGGACTACACATCCACAGTCCTCTGACTACTGCATACAACTCCAGATATGCTTCACCGCTATGCAGAAGAACTTCAGAGAAAATTAGACATGATCTACTTCAGCTAATCTACTCCAAAAGAAACCAACTCAAGAAGGAAATCACCACATGCTACAACAACTTAAAAGAGATAAATCCAGCCATCATCCCTAATATTATACAATGGATACAAACAGAGTACGAGAAATGTTATACAATCATTCATCCAACATAAAAAAAAGAAATGGAACAAATTACTCCAGGAACTTTCCCAGCCAAAAAACAACCATCAGAGGAACAATACCAACACCTTACAACATTCCAGACTCAGACTTGATGAAAGTGGCACCAAACCCTCAAATATCACCAATCTCTCCGCACACATGCTTACCAAAACTGGAAAATCTGTCCCTTTTAAAGGCCTAAATTTCTGTCCAGAAAAATACCCTAATAAAATACTTCAGTGTGGAGAACTAAAAGAATTCCTCCAATGCCTCTGCCTCAAGGAATATTTCCATGACCCAAATTAATCCACTTCCAACAACAACTCATCCTCTGACAACATTGAGGAAAAGATCAACCCCAAAAAACATAAATTGGACACCTCATAGTGGATGAAATTCTAACCCTGACTGCTACGTTGACTGCTTCAGGGAAAGAATGAACAATGAAATAATCAACAACACATGTCACCATAACATCCTCTCCCTACCAGAGAGAGAGAGGCCATAAGATCTAACCACCAAACAGTAATAAAACCAGCAGATAAAAGAGGAGCACTGCCATGAAGACTACATAAAGGAAGCCAACAGACAACTCTCTGATACCACATACTACAAAGAACTACAAGAAGATCCTATTCCCCTTTTCACCATGAAACTCAAAAATACCATCAAATCATTTCCATCAGAACTGTACAAAAAGCTACAGACCTTGATACCCCCACTACCTAACCCAGGGATTTTTTACATGCTACCTAAAGTCCACAAACAAGGGAACCCTGGCAGACCTATCATATCCAACCATGGGACCCTAACCGAGGAAATATCAGGTTTCATCGAATCAATCCTAAAACCGCTTGTCACCTAAAGAGCAAGTTTTGTCCAAGACACTACAGACTTTCTACAAAAACTTAAAAATATAGACCACCTTCCCAGCAACACCCTCCTAGCCACCATGGATGTTACCAGCTTGTATAGTAACATTCCACACCAGGATGGAATCAAAGCCTGACTTACATACCTATGAGAGCAAGATGACAACTCAGAGTACAGACCCAAAGATATTACTGACCTTATACACTTCATCCTCACACATAACAATTTCACTTTTAATAACCGAGACTTCTGCCAGACCATGGACACAGCTATGGACACCAAAATGGCCTCACAGTATGCCAACCTTTTATGAGCCACTTGGAAGAAGAATTCCTCAAGGACTGCACCGTCAAACCCTTGCTATACTGAAGATATATCAATGACATCTTCATCATTTGGACTAAAAACCTGCAATCTCCGATTGAGTTCCGTCAGAAATTCAGCAATCATCATCCCTCCATCTGACTATCTCTTGAATACTCCAGCACTAACATCTCCTTTTTAAACACGATGATCTGTATCCAGAGTGGTAAAATACAGACCATGTTATACAATAAACCCACAGACCAACATACGTATCTGCACAGAATCAGCAACCACCATAAACACACCAAGAAAGTTGTGATATACAGCCAAGCCCTCAGATACCACCGAATTTGCACTGAGAACACCCGGGATTGCCACCTCACTAGTCTTAAAAAGACACTCCTCCAAAAAGATGGCTCTTTCTGGATATCTACCAGGATACCATATAAAGAATTGCTGCAGTACAGAACCCCTCCCCCCCGCCACTGCTGGTTATGACATATCACCCCTCCCTTGAACCCATATGGAAAATCCTCAAACAACTGCAACCCATACTAGGAGGAGACCCTATTCTTAAAGAGCTCTTCACAGAACAACGTACCCTAGCCTTCAAACAAGCAGTGAACCTCACTAACCTTATCACCAGAAGCAAACTTCCTATGGCCCAGAACATACTGAATGAATCCAGATCATGCCATGACAAGAAATGAAAAACCTGCCAACACATCACCACCCCCACAATTACTACACCCCACAACAGAGCCATCAGCATTCCTCTTACAGCTGCACCTCCAGAAATGTAATATATCTCATCCAATGCACCAAATGCCCTGATGGAAAATATGTAAGAGAGGCCAAACAACAACTGCACACCAGAATGAATGCACTCCAGAAATCTATCAAAAACTAGAATACCCAGTTACCTGTGGGGACACATTTCTCACAAGAAAACCACTCTTTCTCCAATCTCTCTGTTTTAATCCTCAAAGGGAATTTACAAAACACTTTTCACAGATGAGCCTATGAACTTCACTATCAACCTGGATACAGACAATTATGGACTAAATATAGACATTGGATTTATGATGCACTATAACCTGCCTGACATCTGATTCCTCAGGTACCTCTCCACTATTTTCCTGCTACATTCAACCCCTCTTCTCTCCCCCCACTCCCCACAGCCTGTCTCTCACCCACTGACTCCTCAATTTACATCTTCACTGACTACCTGTCTTGCATGCATACCAACCCAGCCTCTGCCTTCTTTAATATTCATTCCATCAGGAAAAGCACGCACCAACTGCAGATGCTTTCTCAGCCTGGTGAAGGGGGTTTAAACCCGAAAGCTAGCTAAGAAAATGTTCTTCCTGCTATTTAAGTTGGTCTAATAAAATATATCAGATTCACCCAAAGAACCTTGTCTGCCTATGTCCTGAGACCAACACGCGTACAACCTACACCCCCATTGCCAACTACCAAACAAGCAGCAGACATAAACAAAAAAGTCATACACTGTTAGGAAAACAAAGTGACACTGTGCACTACTATAATACTTACCAGCGGTGGGACAATAGGTGGCTTATTACCGCAGAATGTGAGCAAAGCTGTAGCCTTGCCACTGTGCCACACTCAAAAAATAAGGAGCCTACCTCAGCAGCAGTTATAACAAGTTACTTCCAGCATGCTCAGATGAGGTTTGACGTCTCTTCTCCTACTCCCCAACGTGGCTGATGAGAGACCTAGCTGAGCCTTTTCTAGCATGAATAATATTTTCGCATTCAGTAACCTAATTTAAAAGAACTATAACCAATCTGCCCCTCTCAGTTCCTCTTTTAAAGGGGTGAACTCCCCGTTCAGTGTCATCAGGAAGAAATGGGTTTACTTTCTACACTAGTCATATTTGCAAAATTGCCCCAGAAATGCCAGCTTCACCAGTGCACCTCACTTTTCTCCAAAGAGAGACCTTCAAGCATTCAATGACTGAAGATTTGTCTAGACAGTAGGCACATCTACATGTGCCCCAGACTGCACATTTGGTACTGCACAGTCATTTAGTATTGGTTAAAGCCAGTACTAAATGACTGCTCAGTACCTGCCAGTATTGCACGGCCTGGCAGCACATGGTTAGTTTTAGATGCTACATTGCTGTAGCAACAAGCTCTGGCAACATAGGCAGGGTGTCACGGTTTGTGCTCAATGATGTTCCTTCACCATAGTAATGGGCTATGTAGCTGTAGCTTGCCCCTACAGCAACGTAGCATCTTGTGTAGGTGTGCCCAGTATCCATTCTGTTTGAAGCAAGACTTTGAATCAGGACTCCACATGTGAAAAAGTCAGTAGGTTAATGTTCTCTAATGTTAGCAAGGTGAGACCCCAAAGGAGCCATATTTTAAAAAACTTAGCCAACTCCCATAAAACCTTTTGAGGCAACTATACCAGCCAACTACACTGTTTTAAAACATGTAGCAATTTGAAACATTAAATGCAAATTCTAATAGCTAGTACCTATTTTCCTTTCTTGTTTTATCCACTGCATCAATTGTTCTTAACTTATTTTATGCACCCTCACTGCTTCAATACACCTTCTCTAACTACCATGGCAGTACAGTTTACAACAATGGGGATTATTGGATAATTCAACATAGTAAAAAATAATAAAAGCTAATAGCTATCCAAGATAACAGTGAGTAAAAAGACAGCAATATTATCACGATGTACTACCAGGCATAAAGGGTACCTACCTTTCTATTTTAGCTTGAGAGAGATATATTTAACTCAATGCATGCATTTTATTCTGTCAAAATATATCATTTGAACCCTACCATAACAATCCTTTGTGCATTTTCCAGCCTTGAAAAGCAACACTAATAAGGAAAACAATATGTCATGTTTTACAGTGTATTGTTCATTTGAAAAACACTTTATCAGATCAATCCTTTGAATACCCTTAGGAGATAGGTGAAGACTATTACCCCCATTTAATCTGCAGCACAAAGATTAAATGCCATTCTCAAGGCTCACCAAGTCAGTCAATGTCAAAGTTAGGACTCAGATTCCCAGTCCCTGTGAGGCCACTTTCTACAATATGCCATTACAAATAATGTGCAGCACAGGATACCTGTTACAAGGTTAACAACGAATACATCCACGCACACTGTATACTTCTAACTATCCCACAATCTGAGACTTTGATAGAGAATAACTGATTATGACAAGGAAATATCATTCAGTTTTGCATTTCAGAGGAGTTCATTTATGCAACAGTGAAGGCCAAAGGAAAAGTTATTTTTAATGGATGAAACATTCTTGCATCCTACCTGATACTTAAACTATCTGGCGTAGGGACAATGGAGCCTGAACTCTTGACTAGGCTTCCTGGGGAGAGCCCAAAGAGCCAGGCAGGAGCCCAGGTGCAGGTTGCCATGGCAACCGGCTAAGGCGGAAATTAGTCAGCACCTGTACCTGGTCAGCTGGCAGGAAGGGGCAGGGCCTTGGGCCCATATAACCCCAGGCTGAAACTAAGGGAGGCAGTTCTCTGCCAGCGGCTAAGGGGGAAGGAGCCTTCTTAGAATGAGAAAGTAAAGAAGCCTGACTAATCTCTGCTCTGGGTAATGGAAAAGGGGCAGAGCACACCTTCGGTAGCCTATGCTAAGTTATAGCCCAGGGGCTTATGTTTTGTTTGTAGTTTTATAAGATCAGTGGTTTGGGTGAGGCTATTTGGGGAAGGAGGAGGCCTCACTGGGGTCCACTACAGACTGGAGACCCCGGCGCCAGAGAGGGCACGGCATTTGGGGCACAGGGACAGGGCTGCGGAGAGCCCAAAGAGGACAAGGGGCCGAATTATAATGAGGCCGAGGCAAGACAACACCAGTACCATCTGCGAGGCTTGGGATGTGGTAAAGGGGCAGTTGGAGCCATAAGGCTAGGGTGCCCCCAAAACACCCATTGTGAAATGAGACCCTCAAGGGGTCTGGGAACCCACAGGGTTCAGTAAGTCCATCAGACTATGTCCAAGAGGACTTAAAGACAGCCTCCCTATTTTCATATTTCTCATCAAAGATGTGGCAGGTGAGAACTGAGGGTACCCACTGGGCCAAACTGGCATGGTCAAGGGGCCTTAGGAGAACATGGCCATCCTTAAGGACCCACCCTGTCCTTTGACAGCCCCCAATTTGTCATTTCCACTGTATCTGTCAAATTCAATACTTCTGATTTTTCTCAGGGGCTTTTTTAATCTCGTTCTTTCTGTGGCTGTAGTAATAAGAAAAGGGAGAAAGTGCAGACTAGAGGACTACACATGAATTGTCATTGCTGAGTTCTGATTCTTTCAGTTAACCCTGATGAAGGATCTGCTATGAGAGCTTTGCATATACAGCAAGGGCATAATACTTGTATCTGTTTTGGTCTCCAGTTGAAAAGGACACACTTTCCAGTAGAGCTAAAACTCTAATGGGCTCAGTTCCACAGGAAACTCCTTAAGCTGTGATCCTTGATTTTGTGTGAAATTTTACCCAGCCACGTTCTCCTCCCATCCACTCATAGATGGGTGACACATTCACTTGCTGTATAAAAAGTGTCTACTTATTTCAAAGCTTAGACAGCATGCTTTATTACTGAAGGGACATACTCTGTTCAGGATCTTACTTCCTGCTGTGCTTAATTTCTGAATTCAAGGCTATTATTAAAGAGGAGGGGGGAAAGATTCTGTGAGCTTTTATCTACATACCCAAATGGTACTCACTTTTGTTAGAAAGCAGCAAACATTTTCTCGAGATGCGTTCTTTCTGGCTCCCCAAAATCTTTGATCAAAGGCTTCAGACATAATTTAATTCTGTGAACATCCATCTGTTTGACATGCAAATTGTGCACTTTAAAAAATATATATATTTTAAGCCTTAAACTTGTCATTGCAGTATATAACACTTCATTTGTTCTTAATCCATTTGAAAGCACTGAATTTGGCACAACACATTTGAATCCGCATGAATTATAAATTCATTTGGCACAGGAGCATGCTAAGTTAGCAACATCTCAATTAATGAAAAATACAGTCCCATTTCTAAGCAATTCATTTCTAATTCTTTGCTATATTTATTTAAATGATTGTATTTCTTAGCAGTTCCCTTATTTACTCAGATGTATTTTAAAATATTTGCTTATGAGTCCATTTTCATTTGATTTTTCTGTGTCTCTTTACTTTCTGAGACATTGCCCTTTCGGGGCTTTGGAAATGGTTTTTGGATATGCAATTTCATAAATATGAGCAATTACCATTATCTGTATACAAGGCCCAATTCACCAATGTGATCCTCTAGTTTTAGACTGGCATGTAGTACATGGTGAATCTAGTGATATATCTAGTATGTACCAGTATTCCATACATATGACATCCTAGATGTTTCTTACAGCTGTCCATTATTTACTGATTTTTTTTCCTTCAAAATATACACAAATAGAAATATAGTATTTACTTAAACTATAAAAGGTAAAGTGCATCACCTGTTTGGCAACCCCCACTCTCTTTGAGCAAGAGAATGTCAGGGAACCTGCTGCCAGAGCCAGTCCTAGGAGTGTGCGGGGCCTGGGGCATATCAGCCTGTGCTGGGCCTGTACGGGGGGGGGGGGGCGAGTGGCAGGAGCATGAAGCCAGTGGCACGCAGCAGCCACATGGAGTGGTGTCACCCTTGGCATTGTCCATGGGGCCCCACAAAGTGCAGGGTCACAGGCAGTTGCCCCGATTCCCCCGCCCCCCCCCCAAGGGACGGTTTTGCCTGTTGCCAATCAAGTGTGCCGGTAACACCAGATCTAATGCCAGGAGACTATACGTTTCATTAAACACATCCAGGGAAAGCTGCAGCAGGAAGCTTTTGGCAAAGATGTCTTGCAAGGATTCCCTGTGCAAGATGTTCCTGCATAATCCCATTTGGGCAAGGAGAAGATGGTAAACTCCTTCCCCATGGCAGAATCCCTAGTATTCAGACAGAGACCTTCTGTACTGCCCTGGATTTGAATCCTGGTGTTGAGTAACTGAGTTGCAGTGACATTACAGGGATTTCTAGTGAGAAGAGTTCCTGTGGAGGGACCCACAGAAAAAGCAAATAGACATGAAATATCTTGCTTGGCTGGATGGAAGCCTACACATGTTTCTTGTCAGCCTTGCCCTCCTCACCCCGTCACGTCAGTTCTCCATTGAGAAAAAGATATCAAGATTATCAGGGGAAGATCCAGGGTTTCCCAAAGGGGGGTGCAGGAGCAGCAACTCCTACCGTAGGAGTGGCTGCATTCCCAGCTCCCTCCCTCCTCTATCCCCACTGATGTGGGCAGACCACCCTTGGCCTCCAGGGAATGTTTCAAGTCCCTAAAGCTGATAATTCTACTTCCCCTCCGCTTCCCTCCTCTCCCCTGACTGCTGCTGCTCTCCCCGGACCAACCTGTTTTTAAACCTTTGTCCCCTGTCCATTTCTCCATGAGGACCAGACTACAAAAAGTCCTGTTTTCCAGTTCATTGATAGAAATGCATGTCAAACACTTGTCCTCATGATTCTAGGGCAGTGCACAGCCAGGAGGAGCAGGATTCCCAGACAGGGAGAGAAAGAGGTGGCCTTTTTATGTCAGCACTGCCCCTTGCTGCTGATTGGCCAAGGACGTGGTGGCCCCACCCCCACCACTGATTGGCCAAGTGCGGGGGGGGGCAACCCTCACCAAGGGGATGTATTCTGTATTCTGGGGATGTGTCAGTGGCCACCCTATGTCTTAGGGATGGGGGAAGGTGCCAAGCCTCTCATGCCCATTCCAGCTATGCTTAGCAGCAGCAGCAGCAGCAGCAATGAATATAATCGCAATGGTATTGCCACCCTGGGAGCAGAGTGAGGGGGAACCCCACCCACATTGCCACTGCCATTGTCACTCTTCCCAGTCCCCATGCCACTCAGCTGGAGTTGGCAGAAGTAGCACTGAAGTTTACCCTGCTCCAGGACAGCAGGAAAAGCAGCAGCTGGGAGCTGAGGAAGCAGGGGAAAGGGATTCATAGATTCATAGATGCTAGGGTCGGAAGGGACCTCAATAGATCATCGAGTCCGACCCCCTGCATAAGCAGGAAAGAGTGCTGGGCCTACATTACCCCAGCTAGATACACATCCAACCTTCTCTTGAATACCCCCAGGGTAGGGGAGAGCACCACCTCCCTTGGGAGCCCGTTCCAGACCTTGGCCACTCGAACTGTGAAGAAGTTCCTCCTAATATCTAATCTAAATCTGCTCTCCTCCAGCTTGTGGCCATTATTTCTTGTAACCCCCGGGGGCGCCTTCATAGTTTCATAGTTTCATAGTTTCATAGTAGCTAGAGTCGGAAGGGACCTAGGTAGATCATCTAGTCCAACCCCCTGCCTTAGCAGGAAAGAGCACCGGGGTCAGATGACCCCGGCAAGGTGCTCATCTAACTTCCTTTTAAAAATCCCCAGGCTAGGAGCCTGCACCACTTCCCCTGGAAGCTGGTTCCAGGCCCTAGCCACCCTGACTGTGAAGTAGCGCCTCCTAATATCTAATCTAAACTTACCCTCCGCCAGTTTGTGACCGTTATTCCTGGTCACTCCTGGCAGCGCACGGGGGAACAGGGACTCCCCCAATACCTGCTGATCCCCCCTGACCAGTTTGTAGCAGGCCACAAGGTCCCCCCTTAGCCTTCTCTTGTGGAGGCTAAACAGGTTCAGGTCCCGTAGCCTATCCTCATAAGGCCTGCCCTGCTGACCCCTGATCATACGAGTGGCCCTCCTCTGAACTCTTTCCATATTGTCCACGTCCCTCTTGAAGTGTGGCGCCCAGAACTGGACGCAGTACTCCAGCTGCGGCCTGACCAGTGCCGCATAGAGGGGGAGGATCACCTCCCTGGACCTGCTCGAGATGCATCTGTGGATGCATGATAGGGTACGATTGGCCTTCTTGACTGCCTCCCCACACTGCCGGCCCATGTTCATCGTGGAGTCAATGACGACTCCAAGATCCTTTTCCGTCTCCGTGCTGGCAAGAGGAGAGTTCCCCAACCTGTAAGTGTGGTGCCGGTTCTTCCTCCCCATGTGCAACACCTTGCACTTATCAGTGTTAAACCCCATCCTATTCTCATCCGCCCACCGTTGCAACCTGTCAAGGTCAGCTTGTAGCCTATTGCACCCTTCTAGTGCACCCACATCCCCCCACATCTTAGTGTCATCAGCAAACTTGAACAGGGTGCTTTCTACCCCCTCATCCAAGTCACTGATGAAGATGTTGAACAGTGCAGGCCCGAGGACCGAGCCCTGCGGAACCCCACTGCCCACATCCTTCCAGGTCGAGAAGAACCCATCCACTACCACCCTCTGGGTGCGGCCCTCCAACCAGCTGGCGACCCATTTGACCGTGTGGGCATCGACACCACAGTCTCTCAGCTTTTTGATGAGGACAGGGTGAGAGACAGTGTCGAAAGCCTTCCGGAAGTCCAAAAAGACTACATCCACAGCAACCCCTGCGTCTAATGATTTGGTGACCTGATCGTAAAAGGCCACCAGGTTGGTCTGACAAGACCTGCCACTGATAAACCCATGTTGGTTGCCCCTGAGCATGCATTCCCCCGCAAGGCCCTCCTGGATGTGTGCCAGGATAATTTTTTCAAAGAGCTTACCCGGGATTGAGGTCAGACTAACTGGCCTGTAATTTCCCGGGTCCTCTTTTTTTCCCTTTTTGAAGATAGGGACCACATTGGCCCTCTTCCAGTCCTCCGGCACCTCGCCAGAGCACCACGAGTGCTCATAGAGCCGTGCCAGGGGTCCCGCAATGACCTCAGCCAGTTCCTGTAGAACCCTAGGGTGAAGATCGTCCGGACCAGCGGACTTGAACACGTCCAGCTTCTCCAGAAGTACCCTAACTAACTCCTCGCTAACCCTTGGCCCAGGCGTGTCTCTCTCGGGGCCCGAGGGGGGCCCAGCAGGGAGGTGGCTGAACTGGTCCCTACTTAGGAAGACAGAGGCAAAGAAATCGTTAAATATGTTAGCTTTGTCATCTGGCGTGATGACTAAGTTGCCCATCGTGTCCTGCAGGGGCCCCACATTACCCGGGACCCTCTTTTTACCCCCTATGTATTTGAAGAAGGACTTCTTATTGTCCTTAATCCGGGAAGCTAGTCCTATCTCCAACTCTGCCTTGGCCCTCCTGACTGCCCCCCTACATCCTCGGGCGACTATAACATAGTCCTTCTTGGCGATGACCCCATCTCTCCATTGGGTATATGCCTCCCTTTTAGCAAGGAGACATTCCCGGATGCTCTTAGTGAGCCATGGGGGTTTATGTGCCCTCCTGCTCCCTTTGACCCTTGTTGGGATTACCTCCCTTTGGGCATGGAGGATCGTCTCCTTAAGGAGCAACCATTCACCTTCGACATCTGATTCCCTTCCCCTCTGGGTCCTCAGCGCTTCCCCAACTATCCTCCTTAGCTTGTTGAAGTCAGCCCTCCTAAAGTCTAGGGCTGTTGCCTTGCTGCAGCCCTTTGCCACCTTACGCTGGATGGTGAATTCCAGCAAGCGATGATCACTGTCTCCCAGGTGGCCCATCACCCGCAGCCCCCTCACCAGGTCCTCACCCATGGCCAGCACTAGGTCCAACAAGGCGTCTCCCCTGGTGGGACTGTGCACCTCCTGGGTTAGATGGAGGTCCTGCAGTCTGGCTAAGAACCGACGTGAGCGATCAGACTTGGCTGACTGCTCCTCCCAGCAGATGTCTGGGAAGTTTAGGTCCCCCATGATGACCACATCCTTAGCCCTCACTGCCTCTGTAAGCTGACCTAAGAATTCCAGGTCGAGCTCTTCTCCCTGGTTGGGAGGTCTATAGTAGACTCCCACCGTTAAGTCTCTCTCCCCTGGACTGCCTTTTACTCTAACCCAGAGCACCTCAGAGTGCCCCCCCTCTACCCCCATGCTAATTAACGAGGAAGTATATTCCTCCTTGATGTAGAGTGCTACTCCTCCACCTTTCCTTCCTATCCTGTCCTTCCTGTATAGCCTATAGCCTTTGACACTCACCGCCCAGTCATGCGATGAGTCCCACCACGTTTCTGTGATCCCTACTATGTCAGGGCTGGTGACAGCTAGGAGGAGGGCGAGTTCCTCCTGCTTCTTCCCCATACTTCGAGCATTCGTGTAGAGGCATTTGAGGCCTTCAGCGGTTGTGCCCACTGACCCCCTAGTCTCAGCAATGCCCCGTCCCCTATCGCTTACCTGTTTCTCCGTTATGACCATTGGTCTGGGCTCGCTGGCTGTTGCTGGGCCTGGTATCTCATCGTCTCCTCCGCCCTCATCTTCCCCCTCCCCCGACGAGCCTAGTTTAAAGCCCGCCGAAGGAGGTTCACCAACCTGGAAGAGAACAAATTGGTGAATAAATACTCACCAATTCCCTTCTGTGCCCCCCTGACGAACTTATAGGCAGCCACCAGGTCGCCTCTCAACCTTCTTTTGCGGAGGCTGAAAAGGTCCAGTTTCTCTAATCTCTCCTCATAGGGCTTGGCCTGCAGGCCCTTAACCATACGAGTGGCCCTTCTCTGGACCCTCTCCAGGTTATCCGCATCTTTCTTGAAGTGCGGCGCCCAGAATTGCATGCAGTACTCCAGCTGCGGTCTGACCAGCGCCCGATAGAGGGGAAGTATCACCTCCTTGGACCTATTTGTCATGCATCTGCTGATGCACGATAAAGTGCCATTGGCTTTTCTGATGGTTTCGTCACACTGCCGACTCATGTTCATCTTGGAGTCTACTAGGACTCCAAGATCCCTTTCCACTTCCGTGCCACCCAGCAGGTCATTTCCTAGGCTGTAGGTGTGCTGGACATTTTTCCTCCCTAGATGCAGCACTTTGCATTTCTCCTTGTTGAACTGCATTCTGTTGTTTTCTGCCCACTTGTCTAACCTGTCCAGGTCTGCTTGCAGCTGTTCCCTGCCCTCCGGCGTGTCCACTTCGCCCCATAGCTTAGTGTCATCTGCAAACTTGGACAGAGTACATTTCACCCCCTCGTCCAAGTCGCTGATGAAGACATTAAAGAGTATCGGTCCAAGCACCGAGCCCTGCGGGACCCCACTGCCCACACTCTTCCAGGTCGAAACCGACCCATCCACCACAACTCTCTGGGTGCGACCCTCCAGCCAATTCTCCACCCACCGGACTGTGCGGGAGGGGATGAGCTGTGCCTTTGAGCATGAAGGGAAAGTAGGGGAAAATTCTTCCCTGGTTTGGGATATTATTTTTGAAAGTCCCCAGAGGCTCCTGTAGTATGGTTAAATCTGAAAATGGGGTGCAACTGCATCATTGTACTTCCTCTGGATCTGCCCCTAAAAAGTATAATCTTGCACTGCCTGCAGTGTTACTAGCTTGCTGAGCCATCTGCAAATCTCAGGGCATAGCTGTCAAGGGTCCTCCGTTTCCTCCTTTCCAAAGAGACAAAGGAAGTTGAGTGATGCATCACTTCAGTTCTGACCCTATCAAGGGTCAGAACTGGAACTCCAGTTCTTCAGTTTGAATAAGTTTTCCATCTCACAACTGAAGCTAATTCTGGTAAAAATCAAAATGTGTAAAGCCAAAACAATTGAAAATGATTAAAGCAAAATGTTCCAATTGAACCAAATCATTTTGTTTCTCATTGTGAGGGAAAGTTTAAAGGTGTTAGATCCTGGCAGTGGCAGATTAAGATTAATGGGGGCCCAGCCCAGCCCAGCCCCTTCACCCAGTGAGTGTCATGCAGGTGGGGCTGCAGCCCTGCAGGACTGTGAGATAAGCCAGGGCCCAGGCCAGCCTGAGGGAGAGGGACCTGGGCTCCAGACTGCCCCCAGCTGCCCAAATGACCCTCTGCTGGTCCCAGCAGGGCAGGGCTGTCCTGTCCTGCCTCGGTGGTGCTGGTGCTGGCAGCCATGCACAGATGATGGAGAGTAGGTGCAGGGCTGCCCATGAGGCATCTTGGCAGCAGACGGCCCTGGGAAGTGACTGCCACCCACAGGCAGCCTACGCCTTCCCCTAGCCTTTGGCCCTGGCCCTGGCCCTACCCTTGGCCCTGCCCCTACCCCTGGCCCTGGCCCAGCTAGAGAGCGGGAGGAGCATGCTGCCCACCCCAGATGCCCGTGGCCAGGATATCCAAATGGGCCATGCTGCCCCTGATGCCCTGGCAGGCCCCTGATTGACAGGGGCCCCTGGGCCCAGGCCCTGTGGGCTCATGTGTTAATCCACTCTTGGATCCTGGAAAGCAGCAAAACAAATTGTGTCCTTCTCTCTACTCATGCCATGTTGAGATTTAACTTTTGACCTAAAACTGCTACCATTTGAGATGCACAGGTATTTCTCAATGATCTGTATTTCAGGGTGAAAATGTTGGCTCATTGAAACTGTTCAGAAGAAAGGGTTGGTTTCAACAAATCTCCCATTCAAATATTTTTTTAAAATAGAAGTGGTTAGAAATGTCTCATATGACATGCTTTTCAAACTCTAGTTCTTCAGTTTGATTTTTATCAGAATTAGCTTCAGTTGTGAGGTGGAAAGCTTATTCAAACTGTGTGAAGCCAAAACAATTGAAAATGATTAAAGCAAAATGTCCCAGTTGACCCAAACCATTTTATGTATTTATTTACTTATTGGTTTCTAAAAATTTTCGTTTGCAACTTCCTGTCCAGATTCAGGTCAGCAAAGTATTTTGCAAACTCAAATATTTTCCCTGGAGAAATTATGCCAAGCAAAATTTACTGTGTACCTTGTCTTAACATGGGGCAATTTCATGATGTCTGCCTCATGTTAAGGCCCTACAACTCACTCACTAAGAACGCCATGATGCCATTTTCTTTATGGGTGACCTATGTTCAGAAGCAGCCTATCTGTAAAAGCCACTCCTAAATAGGCATCAGTGCCATAGCAAGCGGGGGGAGGGGAGGGAGTGCAATGTGGCAACCACCCCAGGTGCCAAAGCGAAGGGGCACCAACAGGCACTGCCCAGCCAGGGTTGGACAGAGCTGTGAGTGGCTCATTTTGGAAGGCATGGGGACAGAGGAAGGGTGGCTCCCTAAGCTGCGTGCATCCCTGGGCAAGCATAGGGGGGTGAGTGCCCCCTAGACCTGTGCGCAGGGTGAGGGTGAGCTGTTGCTGCGGGCTTTGCCCTGGGCATCAAACTTCATTGCTATGGCACTGATAGGCATTAACTGAACATTTTGTCTGTATTGGGCAAAACTGTGTAGATCTATGAGTGCAGGACTTTAATGAGGAAAGGTCTGCTTTTCACTTGGGACTACAGAAGTCCCATCTCTTATCTCTTCCTGTCTACATGAGTAATTACCTTAGTCAATATATCAGATTTATTCATTCTTTTCACATTTATCCACTAAAAATTTCCTCTCTCTTTTAAAAGGCAGTCAGATCACCCAAATATCAAATGACAGTGACATGAATGACTTGATCCAGTGATCTGAGCACAGGAACTCCTCCTTTATCATGGTACTTCTTCTCCAATACAAGTTGTATCTATGCTGTTACATGAGCTTTAGTTAAAGTGTTCCTGCACCATTTTGAAACACAGGAATGCTGGAGCATGGTAATTACCTCTGGAAAGATTTTAGAGCTATTTCTACTTAGAATGTATGTATTACTCAGCCTATGGATTTCTCCAAAAAGTGATTTTAGGATGTTAATAATGAACTAGTAATGCAGAGTGTCCATATCAGTTACCTAACCAAATCAAACCCATTTAGTTGCTGCTCATTTTTGTTTCCTTAAATTTCCTTTCAGAAAAGCAATTCTCAGTGGAAATCTAATGGATGAGGTCTAGTCTTAGATCTTGAAGGAGAGACTAACAGATATGACACCAAGAGGTATTAAGAACCTGAATATCCTATCCATAGGCTTGGTTTCTTCCAAGTAAAGAAATCATACCTGTGAAAAGAAAAGTGAAGGTTACCAAAGCTATTATGCAAAGCATAAAATGGATATAAATGAATGACAGCTAATTAACTTTTGTTGAAAAGTGTTGCTGTAAATATCTCTTGATGAAAGAGAATTTAGCCTCAACAAAATGTTATGTCTAGCTATTATCTTGGCAAGAAAACAAAACAAAACAAAATTAGAGGAAAGGAAAGTAAATATATGGACTAAGACCTTATTTGTTGAAGTGTTTTTTTTCTACTTCATGCCCAAATATATCAGCAAATTCTTTGTGAGTATTCTCTGCAACAGAAGAATATTACAGAATTGTTCTATATGTTAGAGCTAGAGTTGTACTGATATATCAGTCACATATTGGATTGGCACCAATAGAAGGAAAATTAACATTATCGGCAATTGGCTTTTTTTGTCCTGTGTAGCTGATAATGTCACTAATAAATGTTGTGTGCAGGCACACAGCATGCATGCAGATAGGAATGCAGCCTGGCATCTTGGAGAGCAGCCTCTAGCTGGTAAGTCTGTGCAGGGAAAGGGGCATAGGGGAGGGAAGGAGCATGGGTGGGCAGATCAAGGCCCTCATGGTGAGGGAGGGAGTGGGGCTGGGGCAGGGGCCAGGTGCTAACCAGTCAGGCCAGGAGTGGGACAGAACCATGGGCAGCTCATCCAGGAGGTACAGAGGGGCAGGAAGAGTAGTCAGCTCCCCGTTGCTGCACCCCACCCCCCAGGGGATGCATGGGGGGGCATGTGCCCCCTGGATTTGTGCATGGGCTGTCCACTGTGGGCTCAGGGTTGTGCTGACCTCTTCCCAGAGGGGTGCTGGGCCAAAGCTGTGCTCAGGGTGGGTGGCAGTAGTGCTGGAACAAGTGGCCATGGCAAATTTTGGGGTGGCAGTAGCCCACACTATAGCCACCCCTTCCAGTGCCACTACCAAAGCCTGCCTGACTCCACCCCCACCTGCCCCAAGTGCAGCCTTGGCCCCCCCCACCCCCCTCCACCACAAAAAGGCTGGTGCAGCCCCAGGGCCCAAGCCCACATCGGCCAGCCTGCCATTGCCCTGCACACAAACCCAAGGATTTCCTGGGGTCAAAATCCTGCCATGCTGCGAAGTAGTCATGCAGGGAAAGGCCTTCGTGTGTGGTGTGTGGTGCCACAGATGGATCTGTGAGGCCACATACCACATATCCATGCTTGTCTGGATGCACTCCATATGCTCAGAACCCTATATCATTACACAGCTTATATCCCTTTTGGATTGCCTAATTATTGTGCAGGAAGAAGAGAGGATGGTTATGACAGCAGAATATGCATCAACTCTGCAAAAGGAACAATATGTCCCCATGTAATGAGAGTAATATAACTTTAAAATACATTTAATAGTTTCATAGTACATTACGGTAATACATCCGAATATAGATGGTATTAAATGGTTTAATTTTTTTCTGATATTGTTCCTGCTTTGTAATCATAGCCAAGATTTGTGAGTGCCATTGGGTGGATGAGAGTATAATTCCAATTTCAATTTTTGGATATCTACCTAACATAAAGCCATTATTTGGTCACTAAAGTAACTAAAGAGTGTGAAATAGATTTGCACTTATACATGAATTCAAAAATATGCTGGTAACATTGGAGTCCACTTCTAAACATCAAGCACATTGTGACCCATAAAACCAACTGGCAGTCCTCCTAAAGCTGGAGGATAAAGCAGGCAATTTAGCCCAGTATCCTGGTATCAACTAGTACTGAATGGTGAGAAAGCAGAGATTTGGGAACATGAAATATTTGCTCCTGACACCTGATTCTAACCTTACTCATAACAGATTTAAAAGCTTTATTGAGAAAATATTAATTAAAATGGTATAATTACAAAAAAAAATACTGGACCCCATGCATGGTAACCATACTAGATAAACGGCTGATGAATTGTACAGCATACTTGGGCAGTGCAGCATTTGCCTGGGGTAAAATACAGACAATAATGTGGGTGTTTTTTATTGCAGTCTAATAGCATAAGAGGAGGTGTCCCTTTTGATTGCTTCCTTCATACTTCCTTCTGGCAGGTGTTGTTGGCAAATTGTATTCATATACGATTGGAAGGCAGAAACACTTAATGCAAATATATATTATATGGACTGTGTGTTTTTTGTGTGCACATGTGATATCCTATAAAATATCTTGAAACCAAGGCAAAGCTCACTGGAAAAAGTTATCCATTGTTTTCAGAGACAGACACAAAATAGAATCAGCATTTTCCCAGGGTAGGATGCTGTGCACAGTCCCAAGTCTTCTGTAGAACTGCACTTGCTTGAGTCAAATAAGGAAACATACTTCATTATTTTCAAGTAATATTTTAGAGAAGATGATAAAGGGAATACTTCCTTGGGGTGATTCTGAGATGATGTTCTGATTCTGACTGAAACCTATTTTAATTGCAATAACAGAATTCCCTGCAACCTCTGTTTTTGTTTTGGGGTGTTTCAGTACAGGGGTATTGAGTTAGACATAATGGCTCTAGACACATAATCGGGGGCATACAAACAGCAGAACAAACTACAAACAGCTCGACCTCATGAATTTTGTCTGCCAGAAAGCTATTAAAAGGGGATTTGGCTGGACAGTTTTACAAAAGTGCACCTAGAAGATAGACATATCGTTAATCTCTTTTAAAATAAATCTTTTGTTATCCTGTACTTACTTCCTTGAATAGCCAAAAATACGCCTGACCTTCATTCTGTTTCATCCATGCAAATTATAAGGCATGTCACATTTTTTTTATTCAACTAAGAGAACTGTTATTTTACAAGCACTGCATAAAGCAAATTCTTGGCTTGGGACTAGGTTTTTTTTTTTTTTTTAACTTTTACCTAAATGTTATAGCTATAAAATAAACACCCAGGCAAGGGTCACTGACCTCCCAGAACAAAACATATTGTTAAAAATACTGCAGTGTCCTTGCTAGGAAAGCGATTGACCCAAGGCGAATTAGTTCCAAAGCCCGTATACTTGGAGATCTTTGCTTATCAGGGCAGAAAGATAACCAGTGGTGGCTTTGAGCTACTGCTGACTGATTTAATCATGATGATTTGTACTATAACTGGAGTGGAATACTACAAAACCAAGTACAAATATACAATAAAAATCATCAGCATCAGCTTTCTTCCTGCTAGTTGGTTTCCTAGCCAGACCCATCTTAAATAGAGATTTTAGCTCATAAAACTGTTGTTGTCAGCAGTCATGTAAAAAAGGACTTAATTCTATTAACACTGAATTCATTGGGTTTTTAAATGCGATAGTACCTTGTGACAAGGCATTGTCACTTGTGTGGGCATAATTGTGGCAGAGCAATGACTGGTCTGTAATTGTTGCATTTGCAATTTCTGTATGTGACCGACATGATCTGCCTTGCTTCAAGACTATTGTACCATTTAGAAAGGCTCCTCTTTGTAAAACAGCTTCTCCTGACTATGGCAATAAACTCTCAGGTGCCATGGCACATAGGAGCCCCAGTCATGGGCAAGAACCCTTTTGCATTTGTTGCTGTACAAACACAGAACAGAAAGACAGTCCCTAAACCAGATCTTTCAAAAGTGCAGTTGGAGGATGAAATGCTTTGGGCTCTAGTCCTATCTCAAATAATGAAATAATACCTGAGGACTAAAGGGAGAAATTATTAAAATGGTGATGAATAGGGATTTCCCTGTTGGTGTCTGGAGATCTTCCCACTGTTGCTGTCATGCATACTTCCTTCACTCCCTGCTCCTACTCACTTCTAATAGGTGCGTACATATGCATGTGCACACTTGCAGGCCTATGTATGCTGTTCTTATTGCTTCCCTCCCCTAACAGCTTTTTCTTTGAGTACTTGTTCTAGCTCCATATGCCTGATATATACCTACTGTTGTGTCTACTTCTAGGCTCTTCCTTTATTACATGTAGGCTGCCAAACAGTTTCCAAAATGTTGAGACCACTATGACAATTAATTATTAGAGCAAGTCCCCTGCCCACTGAGAAACTCTGTGTGTGTGTGTGTGTGTGTGTGTGTGTGTGTGTGTATGTGTGTGTAGATAGTACCTTATCAAGGGAGGGGTGAGTGGGGTGACTGCCCCATGGGCCAAAGTGAAGAGGCGCCAACAGGCACTGCCCAGCTGGGAAGGGGTGCAGGATGGAGCCGCGAGTGGCTCATTTAGGGGGACTTCCAAGACCCTGGGAGTCTTTAAGAGGAGGCTTGATGCCTACCTAGCTGGGATCATTTGAGCCCAGTTTTTTCTCCTGCCCAGGCAGGGGGTAGGACTTAAAGATGTACAAGGTCCCTTCTGACCCGACTTCTATGATTCTATGACAGGGGAAGGGGCAGCTCCCACAGCTGCATGCACCCTTGGGCACGCATGGCAAGGCATGTGTCCCCCGGATCTGTGCACGGGGCGAGGGCAGCCTGTTGCTGCAGGCTTGCCCCAGGCATCAGATGACTTTGTTACAGCACTATGTATAGATCCCTTCTGGGTCAGTAGCTACTTTCTAATGTAGTGCTCTCCAAATTCAGAGACACCAAAGAATGGATTGCCTAGTAGTCTCCTGCAGGATGTACTGTCACCATACTGCTAGCAGCTCTGAACAAAGCCTGACTGCTTAATAACAGTTCTATAACGAGAAGAGGCATATTCTCTTAGGATTAAAGGAGTATTTTTGTATTGAATTGTATCCTGGCATCATAGGCTAGTATCTGCATAGAAAATTTATCTTCCTAAAAGAGAAGAGTTCACCAGTCACCTCTGGTTTAATGACCTTTTACTCTGCTTTTTGGACAGCTTGACTGAGATGCAAGAAAATTAAACTCCTTGGTTCAGAGCACAGGACAGGTGGATCATTCAAGGACAAGAATCAAGATACAACTGATAGAAGGCACTTGGTCCAGTCATTAGTTCATATAACTTCTTCCATGGTAGAGATTATTAGAGATGAAAAGCAGCTTTGCAGGAAGTAAATTTTTGAAGTCAGATATATTATTTCTTCCTATTATTCCTGTGTCTATCGTGGTAGTGCCTGAAGGTTCTGTCAAGAATCAGGGGCCCCGTGCATTGAGCCATGTAAAAAGAAAGCAGCAGCAGCCTCGGAAAGTCTCTATTTTCTGTTTCCAGTTTTGTATATAACATGGAAACGAATTGAATAAATTAATTTGTGAACTGACAAGCACTTTAAAACTTCACAGGAAAGGCACTACTTTAAGTACAAATTATTGGCATATTTATATTTAGAGTGAAAGGAATGGTGGGAATATTGGTACACAAACAGGAAATCTCAGCTTTATTTATATTTCTAATAGAATCCTTAATTAGGCAGAACAGCACTCACTAAAATTAAATTATACCACTTGAGTAACCTATATAATTTGAAACAAAATAATGCATTCTCTGCCTTGCTTTGATTTTTATTCATTCAGTTGTGCTCGCCTTATATAATACTTTCCCATGTTTTATACATTCTACACATTCTTATTTTCCTGGCATTGATATTCATTGTTTTCATCAAGTTGTTAGAGGAAAATTATATAGCCTCCTAGAGAAACAGAGTGAATGCTTTGAATGAAGAGTATCACATGGAAGTTTCTAGATTTTCTCAAATAACTTATATAGTGCCTATTAAATATAACCCCTGCTACTACCTTGTGTTTTACAATGGCAACGCTTAGCAAAAGTGATGTCCTTGTTGTCTTACACAGAGGTCACCAGCTTCCCTTCAAGGCAAATGATGTAGAAGGATTTTCCTACCAAAACATTTTTGAGTAAGGAGCCTATTGCATGATAACAGGGAAAACTGAGGTAGGGTGGAGGTGCAAGGGAAAGGGAAAGAGAGAATATGTTGTCAGTCTGGGCCCCAGAGTTAGGATGCTTAAAGGAAAAGTAAGACACCCATTCCCCCTGTAGTAGTACGAGTGGAAGCTTATACTCTCAAGCATAATTTATATACACAATTATTTTGCCCCAGTATAGTTCCATGCTGTTTTTAATGTTGTACTGTTTGTGTTCTGTTTTTCTGGAAATATGACATGGCATTTTTATATAAAGGGGGAGAAACTGTGAAAGGTAGGCCTGTAAGTCTTGTCCTTTGGTCTTGGTTCCCTCACCAGAGACTCTGGTCACCATGCAAAACTTTTGGGACCAGACCTGACACCAGCTGAGTTGCTAGATCTGTCTTAACAGAATGGATCTGAAGGTGGTAGGGCTACATTTGTGGGATCAGACAGGGCTGCTGTTGATTCAAGAGAGTCAGGACTGAGGAAGAGCAGAACTAGCTGAGCTGACTTTCTAGAACTAAGAGCCAGATACAGACATTACACTTTTACCAGTATAAGTCATCGGGAATTTGTCTATACCCATAACAGTACAGAAGTTCAGCACATATAGACTGGCTT
The DNA here is from genome assembly GCF_052110815.1 of Crocodylus siamensis. Taxonomy (NCBI): domain Eukaryota; kingdom Metazoa; phylum Chordata; order Crocodylia; family Crocodylidae; genus Crocodylus; species Crocodylus siamensis. The sequence continues at coordinate 16,557,765 of NC_143404.1, read as the reverse complement.
CTGCCATTTTTAAACCAGTCTAAGATTTTCACCCCCCACGGAAGGGCAAATGTGTGTTCTGCTCACTACTGATCTAAACTATACCACTTACAGAAAACTGCATAACTTAGATGGATTCCATCTCATGCTTTTTGAATGTTTGTACCTAGCCAAGAAGAAGTGGCTGCAGCATGCTGGGGTAGGCGGGTTGTAGTGCAAGGGAATTTACAAGTCAATAGTGCACAAGCTGAGGAGAGCTGGGTAGGTGACAGGTCACCCCCAAGTCTAACTGGATTTCTGGGTGAGGGTCAGTTGGTTCAGGATTGTTTTTTTGAATAATGATTATGGGTCCTGAGATGTTGAACAGTCAGTAACTGGGATGGTGGAACAACAAAGTGTTGATATACTTCTTAGGGTCTGGTAATGAAATGACATAAATATATATAATATAACCAGATCCACATGGTAATTTAGCTGGGCTAATTAACATTGCTAAGTGACAGTGCCCATCCACTCCATTAAGCGCTAACTAACCTGCCACAGGACTGTATGAATGCAGCTACACTGCTCCTTATTTACGAAGAAGCCCATATGGAGTAGTGCAGTATGTTTTGGGGCTCTGGTGCCAGGCCATGTAGACATAAGTTAAGTTTCCTCATCTCTAACACAGTAGTAATACTATCCTCTGTGAAGTGCTTTAAGACAGGGAGGTGGAGAGCACTATGGGTGTACAAAGAAATTAGGATGATATTACAGGGAAAAGTGGAAGGCCAGTGTACATAAAGATGTGACTGATGTCAAGTCTCTATTTTATTTCTGATGAACACTCCATTAGCTACAGAGAGCAAGGAGGGGTGGATTCCCCATCCCCCATAAAGCACAGTGTGCATAACTGCTCCCTCCACATGCTTACATCCATTATAATTTACATTTTAGTATGACTGATGCTCAAATAAACATTTCTTGATCACTCTGGTATATCCATTTGCTCCTTCTGTTTGTTTATAGAACAGAAAGCTCAACAAGACTCACTGAGTAAATTAAACAAGGATGGAGCAGGGAACCATTTATTTTCCTTTTACAAGTGCAAAAAGAAAATTGCTGTTCCCACAAGGAATGCTTTCGTGCTGTCCAAATAAATAAAACTCCCATGAGTCATGCTGAAGGGCTACGTTCCCCTCTTTCAAATTGGAAAATTTTAAGGCCAGGCAGAGTAGCAGAGCAGAGGACTGGGGAGGCATAGAGCTCTTTAATTCTATGTATCTGACCTACACCAGTGTTCAGTAGGAAACACTGCAGTGCCACTGCCTAGTTTCCCATATATGTGGTGCAGCCGGGAAGGTTTCTTGGTGTCACAGTCTGAGTCTCTGTCTGCTCCTGGACCAGAACAGAGACATATTGCTTCATAGGCAAGGCTTCTTGAAAGCCCTATCTGATTCCCTTGATCAGTCTCTCACATTTTATCCAGTTGATTGACTGATCTGCTTTCGAAAGACTGGGAAAGCAGGCAACAGGAATAGGATCATCGTATCTGTGATTTGGTTTTGTTTCTTTCTCCACACTATAAATAGCCTCCAAAGAACTTTAATCTATTCCCTTTAAGCAAAGGAGGTTTGAGGGACATCTTGATCATAGTGTAGATGTCCCTCTGCAGAGAGAACACGTCTGTTAGGTGAGGACTCTAATTTAGCAGACAAAGGCACAGGAAGATCTGATGGCTGGAGGCTGAGGCTAGACAACTAAAAACAAAAAATAAGGGACCAATTTTAACTGAGGAACAGGCAACCTCTAGATGTGGTGAATTCTAAGTCACAGGGGCTAGGGACAGATATTCAAAAAACCTGAGCCTGAATTGATTCAATCTTTGCAGGTTAGTCCAACCTGGCTAGGCTAAATCAGTTTTGTACCCAGACAAACATCCCAGAAATGCGGGCACATGCCTACAGTGGCTCAGGCTAGAAGCCAGGGGGCACTAGAGCAGCACTCCCTTGCCTTGAACAGAGCTAAACTGAGGGGGGTGTGGCCAGGCCCTGGCAGGATGCTCTGATTAGAGAGTCCCCCCCTTTCCCCTGCAAACAGCCTGGCAGGGAATGTTTATCCCCTCTAACTTGGTGTTTATCACTCCATTAAGAAAACAGAGGGACATTACCAGCTACCTGTTGATTCTGCCTTTGTCCAGTGTGCCACAGCTCAGAAGCAACCAGCATGTGGTCTGCTAGCTAATGTGAGGGATGAGGGAATGCCTGCATAGTAGAGAGTGGGGAGTGGGGAGAGAGCAGGAGCAGGAAAATTTTAAGCCCAGGCAGAGTCACTGCCAAAGCTGCAGCCAGGGAGCAGAGGGGAGGGGCCAGCCCTGCTGTGCAGCAGAGAGCCCCACCCAGCCCAGAGAGCATGCCGGGATGCTGGGGGACTCTGATTTAATGTAAACCACCAAGGGGTCTGGGACAGACATTGCATAAAGCAGTTTGAGCCAAATCAGTTACATCTGATACTACTTTCAACGGGTTTATCTCAAACCAGTTTCAGCCATTTTCAAAATGGTTTATGTGCACTGAACATCTGTTCTGTTACAGGTTTAAACCAGTTTCTGATCAGTTAAACCAGTTTATGTGTCATGTCTGTCCCTAAACAGAAAGTCTTTCAAAAGGTATAAACTAGCTCAACCAGAATTTATGGGCTCGGTGCAGGAAACAGTGAAATTCTATGTCCTCTTTATGCAGGAATACACAATCAGATTTCTCCCTTCTTAAGAAGTTTTGTTTCATCCTGATACAAACTAAGAACAAGACATTTCCCATTTTTCACAGAACAGAAATTCCAAAGATATTTTGTAGTGATAATGCGGCAATGCCAGAATAAAAATGTTTCAAGCCAAAATGTCACAGTATTTGCTATTTTGAATATAGCTTCTCATAAGAAATGTCAAAATAAAATTCTTCATCTTTTTTACACAATTAGAATGCATCATTAAGGGACAGGTGAAAGAGGGAGAAGAGACATGTCTTGGGACAGGACAGCCTATGGCAGGCTACAATGAAATTCAGTAAAACAGAAACTCTTGAAACAAAATAGAAACGTGGAAAAAAGCTAAATTAAAAAACTGTTTTTATTTTTGAATAATTAAAACAAGGTTGTCACAATCAGCATGATTTCTTGAACCTTTTCACTTTCAACAAAATTGCATATCTTTGATAGAAAGAAGATGTTGCCAAAAATATTTAATCATCAGTAAGAAATTCATACGCTGGGATCTTGGTCCCAAAAGGAATGCTTATCCAGTCATATACAAAAATATATCATGGAACATAGAAACCACACAAAGAGCTCCAGTTTTTAATATTCACAATGAGTTTTATGCAAACCAGCTGGACATCAAGTGTTATTCATCAAAATTAGACAGTCAATGATTTAAAATAAGAACTAATTTATGAAAATGATATACTATTCACAAAAACAGCAAAACGATAAGGCATTCATAAAATAAATTATTCACTCAGCTCTAATAATTTATCATCACCTGTTCAGGATCTATTCTATTTTTGTTTGTAATTAGCTCTGTCTCTTTTTGTATGCAAGAAAACTGAGAAGCCTGTAGACCAAGTATCTCATTCAATAGATGTCTGATTTGATAGATTTGATTAATGATTCAATATGGTTTATATTATGAATATGTATTTTATTTGAAAGACAAATTTAACAGCCTGCACCTACTTCTCTGAAGGATGTTGAGTAGCAGATACCATCAAATACATTCTCTATTTATTTCACTTGTAATACATGATTTTCACCTGTGATGTATGTTTCAATACTTTAAAAAGTCATTTCAGCTCCATCTCTGTTTCTGAATTTGGAATAGGCAATCTGCTTTAAACATATTCATGGGTAATGTGTCATTCACGTCTACCCAAAGGAAGTAATTGGAAACGAATACCCCTCAGAACTGTGATTTGCCTGTAGAGGTTGTGGCAATGTGGGCAGGAATCACGGGCTAGAATGTAACACCCTGCAACTTGAACCAAGGATTAGATTTATTTTAAGCATGTGAAATTCAGTTCGGTCACTCTCAGTATCTGGGTGCAGGCCCAATTCTGTTTAGCAGGTGGCTAAATGCTCTCAGTTTTCAGGAGTTTGGATTCTTAAATCTTTTCAGTATCGAGCCCTGTGTTTGAATTCCAAAACACTGAAAAAGAGCGCAAGTTTTGTGATCCTCTGCACACAGGGAGTTAGTAAATATTGGTCATTTCAAAACACCCGCTGTGTTTTTTGAGTCATCATCTCTCCATTTTGAAGGACTGTTTTCCTGGCTCATAACTGTGGACAAAAACTGCCATATGGAGAGGACGGTGGCATTAAAGAGAGATCTTTAAAAAAACAAACAAACTAAATGGATGATGCTCTGAAAATATACTTCCTATATATAGCACCATGGAGTTCTGTATTTATTTTAGTTCAGTAGCTTCCAAGTAATGTTTTGTTCAGTTTACCAGTTCAGTATTTTAGTTCAGTAGCTTCCAAGTAATATTTTGCTCAGAAGACAATTTGTTTAACTGCTAGCAGTGGAAATTTATCAAGGGCTGTGAAAAATCAAGCTGCTCTCTTCTGCATTTAAGATCAACAGCGGGAACAGCAGTTTCAGAATCAGTGCTTTAACTAGCAGCTTGACTGATGATGCACCCTGTCATTTTGTCAGTAAAGCAAAGCACTCATGTGAAGCAGAAAGGCTGAGCACATTTAAAAGTTTAATCTTATGTGTCCACTTTGCTCAAAAGAATTGTAGTTCAGAATATAAAAATATGAGGGAAAGCCTTAGTTTATGTTCCTGATGAGTTTTATTGACTTAACTGAAACTGCATGGGTTTATACATCTGGATAACTCAAAGAAAAGAATTTACTTTCTTAGGGTCATCAAAATAAATCCAGAATACTTAAAAGAACCCCTTTTTGACAGTCAGGGTCAAATTGATTGACTTTGTTCCATCAGATGATGAGATGAAGTGGTCCTGAGGTCACAAAAGCTCATGCTGCACAGCTCTGATTTAATTAGTCTATAAGGTGCAAACCACCCTGCCTTCTGCCTGACTCTGTTACAGTCAGGTAAAGAACAACTTAGATCTCTAACTGTACCATGTCTATCTCCTGTGTACAGCTTGCTGAAATATTATTAAAATTTTGAGTTAAAAATATTTACTCACCTTTGTACAATCCTTTGATATCTAAAGGATATGTAAGTGTTAAGGAAATGCAAGTGTTAAGTCTCAGCATGCCTTTTAGTATCCTGCCACTCATAGACAGAGTCATAGATTTTCAGGGGCTGGAAGGGACTTGCTGATCTTGGGGTCCAACCCCCCACTCTAGGCAGGAAGACAACTGGGGTCAAGTGACCCCAGAGAGGTGACTGTCCAGTCTCCTCTTGAAAACCTCCAGGGTAGGTGACGGCACCACCTCAGGGGGGTGGGGGGGAGTTTATTCCACAGTCTGGACACTGACTGCGAAGGAGTTTTTCCTGGTATTAAGCCTGAAGCGGCCTTCCAGGAGTCTGTATCCATTGTTCCTGGTCTTCCCCAGAGGTGCCCTACTGAACAGTTGTTGACTGAGCTCCTTTTGCACTCCTCTGATACAGCAGTAAGCCACTATCCAGTCCTCCCTCAGCCTTTTCTTCTTTAGGCTAAAGAGTCCTAGGTCCCTCAGCCTTTCCTTGTATGACTTGCCTTGCAAGTCCCTGATCATATGGGTGGCTCTTCTCTGGACCCTCTCAAGTTTTTCCACGTCCTTGTTGAAGTGCGGCGCCCAGAACGGGACACAGAACTCCAACTGCGGCCTGACCAGTGCTGAGTACAGCGGGAGTATCACTTCCTTAGTCTGACATGAGATGCATGGGTTGATGCATGCCAGCATGTTGTTTGCCCTGCTGACCACCGCCTCACACTGACAGCTCATATTCATGTGACGGTCAGTCATAACCCCTAGGTCCCTTTCAGCCGTGGTGCACGTCAAGCTGTCACCACCGAGCCTGTATGTATGTTGAAGGTTGTTTTCCCCAAGATGGAGCACCTTACACTTGGAAGTGTTAAACTTCATCTGGTTCTGGTCAGCCCAGCTCTCGAGCCTGTCCCGGTCTGCCTGTATCTGCAACCTATATTCTGACATGACCACACTGCCCCATAACTGGGTGTCATGAAAAAGCATAATAAAGATCTCTCCAGTCCACACTGTCTACCACTGATAGTTCTACTCTTTATCCATGTCAAGAAGGCTTAGTGATGTTGGATCTTTTAACTGGCAGAAAAAGATACTATTTTCTATTGCTTCTTTCTCCCTTCAATCTCTCTCTCATATTCTTTGTGTGTATATGTGTATATGCACCTCCCTCTCTTCCTCTGATTAGTTTTCATATATACTTCAAGGCCAACTTCTACCTTTTACCATGCCTTTGGACAGGTAAGGGTACTGAGTCTAGCATTTTTTTAGTTTCCTCCCTCTTTTTCACATATATTCCAAACTAATTGCTGTATATAAGCAAGTTTGACAGTCTTCAATGGAAGTTGCTTTTGATCCTGCTTCACCAAATAACGATGTGCACAACTTTAATCAGATGCATTGATCCACTGATTTAAGTACTCACCCACATAAGTATCATGTCGAGTCACATTGTTTATGTAGTGATGGCTACAGACTTGGGCACAGACTTGGGCACTGTTTTAAGTTGCTGCTTTTCAGTTGTAAAGAACCCTCAGCTGTTTGAGTACCTCAGGTTCATCACTGAATGATGACATGCAGTTTCAGAAAATACTCCGGTTTTCAGCAGAGAATTGGGTCCTAAATATCCCCTGAGTTTGCAACATGAAGCTTCTGGTCCAATTTGTATACTGATCAGGATAGATAAGTGCAAAATGTTCTGGAGTTGGACATCATATTTTGAATGTTTTATAAAGAGATCCAAATTTTGCACTTGAGTTTTGCAACTCAGTGCCCTCTAATTGAATAGCAAGCTCAAGACATGCAAATCAGTGCTATTTATTAAGGAGATACTGGAAGGATTTAAAAATGTGTGTGTACAATTAAAATCTATTTTAGGATATGTTAATAGCTTATTAGTGCACTTAAATTCACATAAGGTCACACAACTTTTTGAGATATGCAAATCCATTGAAATATATGTAAAATTAGCCCTAGACATAAATTCATCAAATACTTTAAATAAGTCCTGTGTTCAAAAGAACAGTCAATGCCAAGTTTTGTAATCAGAGACAAGATTGATGCAATTCAAACTCTGATTTAATTCCAGATTCAGAAAACAGACTTATAGAGCAGTGAGTGCATGTCAAATTTCAGTTGTGTTCATTCTGAATAGTTTGTCCCTACTGTATTACCAAAGGATTTAAAAAATGTGACTTCCACCTCTCTATTTTGTATACAGAGATTAAACAAAACCCTGTTGGAGTTTGTGCTCAGACCTGTACTTTACAGCTGGTCCTTATGTCTAGAATATGAGAAACCACAGATAACAACAACCTAGGATTTGGGAAAAGGCAAATATGGATCTCAACTCCAGTTTCTTGAATAGACTATTCCCACACGTGGCATGACTATGCAGCTATTAAGCTATAACTTCTTTGTGTTCATGATTTCTAATAACTCTTCCAGCCAAGTATAGGCAAAATCTATTTTGTATCACTGCCTGTTAGGAGATATACACACACTGCTCTCGCATGTCAGCCTTTGTTCTTGCTTCAGTATTACTAGTCCCAACCATTCAAAAACCCCAAACTATGAGATTTGACTTAAGTAAAGATCTAAAGTTAAAAAATGTATATGCTTTTAATACTTTTTATTTCATAGCTGGTTTTTGAACCTTTAGTTAGAGTATACTCTGCTCAAACATTTCTCTGAAACCATAAGAGCTAGAAACTTAACCAAATAAACAAATCACACCTGAATTTTTTCCTGGTTTTTATATGACACTGTACTGAAGGTTTAAGAAATGCTTTGCCTATAAAGTCATCTTATATGGTCTATCTCAGATTCAAACACTCCTGAATTTGGGGACGTTAAGATGTGGAACCAAATTTTTCTTCTCAAATTGATCCTCTAATTCACCAGTCTAAGGAATTAAGAGTGTCATCTTATGAGAGCCTGGTTTGCCCAGTTCAGGCTGGCAAGCCATAATACCAGAAGTGATGTTAAGAGTTTACATTTATTTGGGATTTTAACGACCCATGTATTTAGATGACCCTTGTCTAAAAGCCTATGCACCTTGTGCACCTATATAATTGTATTGGAAATCCCACAGAAATAGGTCTGAAGATGTCCACGTCTTACTTGGTTCTAATCAAAGTGGAAATGTATAAGGATTAGCTTTTCTCAAAGTACTGCAGCTTCCAGTCCAAAGTAAGAGGTAAAAGTAAAAGCTTTTAAAAGAAATACTTATTTCCATGTCCCAAGTGGCCCAAAATGAAAAATGAATTGACCAAATTCTTTAAAATCTCTAGACAATAACAACTTAGAGGTGATTTGAGTGTTTCCTGTAATATGATGGCTTTTCTTTTATCTGAGCTGCTTCTGTCAGGACTAGATTGCGTTCTATTTCTGCAAGAAATACAGTCCTGATAACAAAAATTTATTCAAGATATTTTCTTCCACCAAAGTTAGAATTTGCTGTAGTTTTATCCTGCCAGGCATAAATGTCCTCTAGATCCAATCAGGTGCCACCATACTCCCAAGAAGTACTATTCACATCATTCAGCAGTATGCCCTCTGGAAAGGTACGGGATCCTTAATTCTGAGTGGTTGGTGAAGAGCTAATGATTTATTCATGACTAAGAGACAAAACTCTCCTGAGAAATCATCATGCCCAAATGACAAAGACCATGTTAATATATTTAAAATTGTTTGATGAGCATTTATCAAACCTGCTACCTATGAGATAGAAGGGAAGGCTGGCTCTCGCACTAGATTCAGAGCTAGTATAACCTGGTATACCTTGATTTATACCAGACAGGAGAATGGGGCTCTAATTTTTAGCTTGCAGATTTAGCCTTTTTCAGAAAAGTTTTTACAGATTTCAATTATATTCAATAATAATTAACAAACATCATAATTATCCCAATTATTAGTTCACTAAATAAAACTTTCCATTCCCAAGGGTCACCACTAAAAAGACAATATTCAGTAGCCATTACTTTGCAAAAGTATTCGGTAAGTCACTCTGTTTCCCTGATTTAGAATAGGAGCAAGATCCATTATTTGCCTTTTAGTTATCAGAGATCTGTTGGTTAGATGAAGCAGCTGATATACAGGACTCTGGAAAGGCAGCAGTAATAAAAGTACGTCAGAAATAAAAAAGACCAACATTCCCATTGTCCCTTTGCTCCCACCGTTCTTTAATTCAGCATGGAACAACTTGGCATGTTAGGAGCTTTCATGTCCAGTTAGCCACTCTTTTTCTGAATGAGCTACTTTAGTTTGCTGCCAAAGACACAGAGAGAAAAAGTACCAATACATTAAGTCTTCTCAGGTTTGTCCTAACACAAGAATTCAGTTCCTCACGTGTCACTTTTCCATCCTACTCACCTTCCTTCAAAGGTCTAAGTGAAAATTTAACTCAGCTAATATGATCAAAACTGAATAGTGATTTTTGTGTCTGGGAGTAAACAAGTTTGTCAGACAGCTACTATGTCATGGGATAGGTGAAATCAGAAGCTTTTCATACTTTTCAGAGCAGTGGCATTTCAACTTGTGAGGATACCCTAAGGTATTGCTGCTGACTTTCCATATTTTTCCCCAGGACTGTTTTCCTTGTTTTGCTTGGATCTCAAACCCATATCATTATTATGTTTGTTTGGAGATGAAGACTGGCACTGATCCCATATGGTCAAGACTTTTTTTGGAGAACATAAGCATCATGGAATCACATAGTGCAACTGCCCAGAGTGATGAAACAGGAGTCTACAAACAGATTGGAGAAGCTGTCACCACTGGCTGTGTGCTTTACATAGCATAGATTCTTGATGGTCAGATGAAGAATGTATGAAACTCAGAAACATCAGAAGAAGGTTGACTGATTTCATATATATATATATATATATATCTATCAAATGAAATGCAGGGAAACCATGTTCCTTTTTGCTCAGATTGATAAAAATTAACTAAGAATTTGCTAATTTAACTTTCTGAACAAAGCATTTGACAGAACGCAGCTAAGAGTTTGGCCTTGGAGAATAGAATGTTTTGACTTGAGTCAAGAATTTGAGTCAAGCCAATACTGATTTCTTTAAAGCAGTGAAGTGATATTAGGTTTTCTAGGCAGGTGAATACTAGAAAACATCAGTAAGCATGCCAGAAAGGTACATTTTAACTGAGGTTGGCTAACCCAAATTAGCTAACTTGGTAAAACTATTAACTCTGGCTAGCATCTTGAGTTCAACCCAAATGAGCCTGGGTTGAAATTTAGTAACCTTGTGCTCAGCGCTAGTTTTACCTAGTTAGGTATCTCAGGTTAACCAGTCCAGATTATGAACACACCTTTTGTTAGACATAACTTGTAACATAGCAGGTAGCCATATACTAGCCAAAACAGTATCGTGACTTGAAGAGCTCTGAAAAAGCAGGGACAAATTTCCCACGCGCATAACAGATAATATTTCATAGAGCTGCATCCCTCATGCCAAGGGTGAATTGGTTCCTAAGAGACCACTACAACCATATATATGTTACAAAAGTAATACATCTGATTGCAAACCTGTTGGGACACTTTTTAGAGCAGCTTGGTCCAGTATAGCTTGAAAAAGCACTGTGACAGGATGATTTGTACCTTTAAAAAGGGACAGCTAGTGCTGTTAAAGGTGGTTCAGCTGTGTGACACTTCTGCTAGTGAGGGAGTCTCCCACCAGGAGTTTTGGAAAGCTTCCAGATGACAGGAAGTAACTTGCTAGGAGAAGAAGCAGCAAGAGTAGAAGTTAACTTTTTTCCTGATGTCTGGAGAGGACAAAGGACTTTGGTTTGTTTTGTCAGAGCCTGAAGTTTATTTAATAGAAACTAAATTGCTTAAGGAACTAATAGTGCAGCTACCTGGCTTGCAAAAGGCAGCAGAATAAAAGATCCACTTGCAAATACCTAATCAATTTTAGCAAAATGAAAACAGGGCAGATTTAAATAGATCATTGAAAGCATACACAAGTTTTGCAACAGACATTTACATAATTTCGTTTTTTCTATTATTTAGCCAAATTCACAAGTAGAAACCAGTCTTGAAAGCTCAATAAAACCAAATCTAGCACACAAATGATGTACAAGCATAACACATGGATAAATATCTGCGAAAGAGTAACTGAAGGCTGATATAGCAAGACATGTGAGGAAAGCATGCATAGCCCTAGCCACATCAGGGCTGAGATCATTTCAATGCCTGTTAGTTCCTCACACTCCTAATTTGCTAAATTCACTTAGAGGAGCAAGAGTTTTGAAAACAGAAAAGCTGTGCTTTAACTTGATTTAAAATATAGGTGCTGTGGGTTGTTTCTGCCCTAGAAGAAAATATCTTTCATGTTTTAGACTCAAACAAAGTTTCTCGAACTCTAAATTTGCAACAGCGCATTTAAAGGCAGGTGGGCGGATGGGTGTGGAGGTGGGAAAGTGAAAAGACAAAGGGAAGAGAGCAGGGGAGAGCTCTTGGGAATCTGTTCACAGAAAGCTCTCAAAGATTTTTGAAGTTGAGGAGTTATATTATGTTAATCCAAGTTCTAATTGCTAGGCAATAAACAACACCCACTTGCTGAGTAAATGTCAAGGCCAAGCTTATAGCTAAATCTGCTTTGAAACAATGTCAGTCATTGCTATTATCACAAACAGATTGAACCTTTTTATCATTAAAATAAAATAAAAATAATCTAAGATTATTAATTACCAGAAATAATAGACCTCTAGTTAGAAAATAAAAACTGAGAGTGGGAGGACAGAGATTAGTTCATTGTACCTGTTTGTGAGTCAACTGTTAATAAAAAGGTAGAGTTGCATTGATGAAACTGATATATCTGTTACCTGTTGTAGATGCATACAGAGTCAGGAAAGCATGGAGTGGTTGTCAGTAAAACTGTGAAATTCACCCTTGCTGTGCCCCTTGTGTGGTGCCTTCAAAACTTGGCACAGAAAGGGTGAATTTTGCATGCTTATCACCTGCCGTATGTGCAGCTATCCATATTTTTATGTGCAAAGTAGTCATTAGAAATGCCAGTGTATATGCCAATGTATTGGGTCCTGCATTGACTGCAAGCCCATTTTGAGCAGTTCACATACTACACACATCTTAGAACATTTGGCCTTTTTAGTAACATCTGCAAAGAAAAAATAGGTGCATTACCATTTGAACTAAGCAGTTGCTCCCAGTTTAGCATACATAGGAGGCTTAAAAGTTCTTAGGATTAAAGCAACAGCGCTCAGAAATCATAGTCCATGTCTTATTCTCAAATCCCCCCACATCTAATAGCATTTCTAATCACGGTGTATAACTTGGAAAAGCAGAAACCCATTATCTTGCAGGAGAGTCCCTCTGATGCGTTTAAAACTCACCTTCCCTTGACAGGAGCCCGCCCACACATTCCTTTTCGATATACCTTAAGGACCCCAAGCCAACATGTTATAAATCACAATTGAAGCAGCTAAGTAATTTAAGCAAAATTCAGATTGAGCAATCTTGCCTTCAAATATAAGAAATTACGATGGATTTAACCTCTTATTGCATTTGGACCATAACAAGAAAGGAATGAAGCAGAATTCGGAGCTCTGACAAAAAGACGGATGGTTCAGCTTTGCATATTTGAGAAAGGGAGACAATGAAGAGCAAAGAATTTGAGTCAACCAATCCAAAGGTTTTCAGGTCCCTCAGGAGGGCTTGTGTTACTATACAAAATAGATGGTAGTACCTGTTGATGAAAAAGCCTATTTAGTTAGGGTATATTGAACTGAATGTTCAAGTCATAAATTGTATCTTTGGTTCCACAGATTAGCAGCCTTCTGTTGGGTGTAGCAAAAAGAGCTTAATACAGAAATTCCCTCTGCTCTGTGCATCATGATTATAGGAATTTTGTGACTACTTCAGATACAATATAGGGATGAATAGAAGAATCAATAAGTGATTAAACTAGCTTCATTTTTAGTTAATTACTGCATTTTAGTTAGGTGTTTGGGGGATGAATAGTAGTATGCAAGTGACAAGTATAATTATTATTGATGCATCAGGAAATACCACACATTCAGCCATGAACACCTTCCCCTGACTTGCAATTAATTCCTGAAAAACACCACTGTAGACAGAACAGCTGCTGAGAACATAAGGATTAGAGCCATACCAGGCTTACCTGCTATCACTCAGTCTATTATAAAGATCACTGCTCTTCAATGAATAAAGAATGCTTTGTTAAAAGATGGCAAATGCTTCCTCAAACACTGCAGCACAGTAATTAACCAGCCTCTTATGGAAATCTTTGAAAGCTGGAAAAAGCTTCGAAAATAACATTGCTCTTTTTCTATCTTTTTAGTTCACTTGCTTCTTATTCAAAAAGACCCGATGCAAACATGAGTGTTGCTTCTTCAGAATTCAGCCCAGCACTACTCTGGGTAAGGGTCGGTGCAGAAGCAGCAGAAAACATTGCACAACAAAGACATCCCTCTCAAACACATTTTCTGCCATGTTCTCTCGTGTGTGCAAGAGAAAAAATATTCTTTACATCTCTGTAGAAACCACCTTATGCACCTCACCTTTCCCTAAGATCATTTTACTGGCGCTCCCTCCCTCTCTCCTGAGGTAATGGACTGGGTCCAGTCAAAACTCTCTTCAGCTTGAAATGGTGAATACCTAGCTTTCCCATGATGGAAGGTCTAGGCTGTGGAGGAGGGCATGCTGTGGCTGCAATCCCCTGCCCCCAGATCTCAGGAGGGGAAGAAAGCACAAGGAGCTGGGAGACAGGAGATGCTCGAGTGAGCACACTCGGTCCTGTCAGTGGGACTTCCATGAAGTCTAGACCACCGATTAGGGCTGGTAGGGGGAAGAAGACATCCTTAAAGTTAAGGTTCAACTATAAACTTGTCCACTTTTCATGAGTGAGAGTCCTGTCTGGAAATCAAGAGGCTAGGGTGGTGTTAAGACATTTCTTTGCCAAATGTAGGGCTTTTAGCCTATGACTTCAGGAAGATAATTTTAGATTTTGCTAAACATCACCTGTGTTTTCTGGCAATCATATTCAAGATTTTGATTGGGATTCACCTAAAAAAAATTAAAAATCCATTTTCTACACAAATGCCTTCATTCTGGTGCAGAAGATGGGAAATCTAGGAAACATAGTTGGCTTTTGGTAGCAAGGACTTCAATGGTTCTCTGAGAACCAGCATTTTTTAAATACGAAGGCCCAGATCCACATGAGTGGAAGCAGATAATACTAAACCACACACAAGCACTCACACTGCAGAATACATGTGTCTGTAAGGGCAGCTAATGGAGAATAGTTATTTCACTTTAAATTCATACCCTTCCTTATTTTTTTAAAAGCTTTCCTGTAATAAAAAGCCCCAAAACACACGGAAATGGGCAATGGTTATTTGTTTTGCTTTAAATAATGTATATATTAACTGGATTCTCCATTATTCTTCATGGAAATAAGTATTTTTTTTAAAAGCTTTTATCTCTATTTGAATAAAGTTAAACAGAATGAAGCTGTGAAAAAGAAAAATCACCATAAAGGCTTTTACTTGACTGAAGAAGGGAAAAAGATATGTAAAAGAATATATCAGTAGAAATTAACTCTTGTGTCTTTTTTAGGGTTCTTAAGCCTCATCTGTCATGACTCCCACAGGACATCTAAGCACCATCTAACACAAGGGCTAAAACACAGCCTGTGGAAATAAGCAGGCAGTCGCAAAAACACCCCCAAAACCAACAGATGTCAAATTCATATATATATATATATATATATGAGAGAGAGAACGCACTTGGGAAACAGCGCTGTTGAAATAGGAACAATTTAAAAGCCATGACAATTATGTGCTCCCAGAAAAACAGAATATAAAAGTACAAAAAGTAGTTGCCAAGTTATAAACTAGAGATAGTAAAAGGGTGTTAGCAACTGCATCGTTCTGTCATTTAATTTCAGTTCTATCTAGATATTTGTCTATTTATAGATTAAAACTTTCAAGTTCTCAGGTTCCCCACAGCACAGCACAGCACAACCCCTCTGTACCTCTACCTATCTAACTAGAGCAGGGGTGAGCAAAATGTGGCGGGGGGGGGCGCAAATCCAGCCCTCCCATTGATTCTATCCAGACCATGGATAAGTTTTGGATAGACCTGTATTACATTCATTGATAAGTGTGGAAACGACATGAAGAATGGAGAACCGCTGCCGTGCATGGCCCTTCTGGCTGCTATACCTGCACTTGTCCACCAGAGGGCAACAAGAACCAATGCCTTGCCCCTGCCCCGCCCTTGCCCACAGGAGGGCAGCAGCACTCTGGGCATGGGCAGCAGCAGCCATGTGCAGCAGCAGGGAGAGCAGCGACATACACCCGGGGCCTTTTGTGCATGGACGCAGCCAGCAAAGCAACCCGTAAATGTCCTGCAGGGCTATGGCTGTGTAGCCAGAAGGAAAGTGTGTAGGCCATGGGTAGGATCCAGCTTGGCCACAACACAGTGGAGGCAGGGTGTGGAAACTGTGGCAACATGATTGTCTGTGGTGATTTGGGGGTTGTCTTGTGGAAATGTTTACGAAACTATGTTTTTTTTGAAAATTGTATGGTAATTTGGAGATTTTTTCTGGAAATGTGAGGCTTTTTGTGAAAATCTGGTAAATTTGCTTGATAATTTAGAAATTTTTTTCTGGACTCGTGTGTGGAAATATGGTGTACTATAAATGCCATAACGGTTTTTAAGTATAGCTGTTGTTAAACACCATTCATTTTATGTGTGCAGCCCTCAACTGCTCAAGTGGCCCTTGTTAAGTGGCCCTCTGGCCCAAATCATTGTCCATCCCTGACCTAGATGTTAAGGAGCTTGATTTTTATATAAGAGATTCTTCCAAACTCAGAGTCTCTGGAAGGCAGTTTTTATACTATGCCCAGCAGTGGAGTCAATGGCTTCTAAGAGTCAGATTTGTAGCAGCTGTCATGCCCAAAGATGAAGAGAGTCACCCTGTAGAGTTATCAAAAGCGTGCAGATGACTTGTTATGCTGAAAACATTTCTCATGGATGAATTCTATGCCCTGCTCATTGGTAAAGGACCGGTATCTCTCATTAGGGGAGTTCGAAGCAGGCCATATTTGATTCAGATTTGGCCCAAATCAGAGACAGTGATTCAATTCATTGATTCAGATCACTGTCCCTGATTCAACTCGGCTGAATCCGAAGATTCGATGCTGATTTGGAGAATCAGCAATTCAGACATAGACACAGCTTTAAATGTTTTTTCTACGTAGCTTGAGGTAACAGGCATGGCTTATGATTGCTGCGATGCTGGGGCGCATGGAGCATCCCACATAAGTGTGTGTGGGGGGGGTGGGCGCTCCAGGTGCTTGGTGCTGAACCTGGAAGTGGACAGGAAGTTCTTCTGGTCCATTTCCAGGTCTGCTGGGGAGCATGCTGGGGGACCCACCTGCGCCTCCTTGGCTTGGTGGTCGGCCACAGGGGGACCCCAGGTGCCCCCCAGGTGCCCCCCAGACCCAGAAGGCACCAGTTCCCAAGCCGGGGGGCAGGGGGGCCTGGAGGGACCCCTCTGCGTGCTCCCCAGGGGACTCAGAAGTGGACCAGAAGTGCTTCTGGTGCACTTCCAGGTCTGCTGCTGAGCGCGCTGGGGAACCCCCCATGCTGCTGTGGGACACTCCATGTGCCCCAGCATCACAGCACTCAGGAGCCCCTGCTACCTAAAGGTATGTAGAAAAAAGATTCAAAGCTGTCTCTAACTCCAAATTGCCGAATCTTTCCAAATCGATTCAAAGCGTTCTGATTCAGTTCGGAGAGATTAAAGGGTCCTATGATTGGATTAGCATTTGGAGATTTAGCCACTGAATTGGGCCGAATCTCCACTGAATCAAATCAAGGACCAAAGCTTCATACAGCCCTATCTCTCATCTCTTAGAGCCTACTTACGTCATTCTGGATACCCCAAAGAGCTATAAGACCAGTTTGATAGTAGTTCTGGCTGTGAGAGGGCTCATGAGTTGGTGGAAACCTATCGCATCCATACTTTACAACTTCATATTGCAGCTGTATAAAAGAAACAGAATAGCAAAGCAGGCATGACTGTGGCACGGTTAACTCCTAAACTGGGAAGCAAGAAAGACAGCATGAATCTGCTTTAGACCTCCCAAATCAAGCACACATGCATGCACACACACAGCTGTTCTTGGATCCTGTACTGATCAAAGATGTAAAAAACAGAACATGTAGAGCTGAGCATGCCAGAAACATAAAAAAAAGTCTTTCTACAAGGAGGCTCCAGCCACTGCAAGAAGGTCTTGCCTGTATTTCTGAAGGCACATGGCATTTTGATGTGCTAGGGACATGTCCCATGGTGGCCTTTCAGTCTGTAGCTATAAACCTTTTCAATGCAGCTATACCTGCTGTTGGGCTATTGCATGTTCAATGAATTGGTGGTCTTGGAATAAGATATTGTTATTAGCACTAGTCTCATCAAAAAGTCTAGGAATTGACTGACTATGCAAAAGGCAGGTATAACGGTATCATTAAAGCAATGGCCAGCACTGAGGCTTCTGTAGAGCTATAATGGGAGCTGAAGATGTAGACACTGGCCAATGCACCAGATATTCAAAGTTATTTCAGCACATAAACCCTCCTTAGTGGGATTTTCGAAAGTCCCTATACATTAAGCACCTAATGCTCATGGAAATCATTCATTACTTTTTGCTTTTTTATGTATTTACATTGCAAAGGACTAATCACAACCTCAACTATCATGTCATCCCAGAGACCAGTGATTTTTGACCAGGGCACCATGGTACATCGGGGTACCACAAGATCTTCTTAAGGAACCCACTCAATTTCAGTGCTACTAGATTTGCAAACAATATAAGCCCAGAGCTGTCAAATGGAAATCCACAGTGTCAAAAACATTCTGATGTGTTGTGGTCTTTCTGAGCTCTTTGCAACAGAATTGCTTGATTACTTTTCCAAAGTCAAAAAACAAGTAAAAGCTACCAAGTGGCATTTTCTGAGTGTAACAAGGGGAGCTTTGAGTTTAAGAAGGTTGAGAACAACTGTCATGGGTGATCCCATGGTCTAGGCAATTTGCACTGTGATTATATTCCATTGTAAACTTTATGTAAATAAAGGATTTCATGTTCCTGTGTTATCATCCTGGCACCTCTCACAGTTACTAAACTCAGCTTATATTAAAAAAAAAATATTCAAGAAAAGGGGTGTCTGCTACATCCACCTGCCCTGAAAAAATCAGAATGCTGAGGGATAGTAGATCATCCTGCTTCCCATGTTTTCTCTCTCCATTCACAGTTATAATCATAAAATCATAGAAAAGTAGGGCTGGATCCTGAGGCAGGATCATCCCTATCCATACCATCCCATACAAATCATTCTCCAACCAATTGCTAAAACTACACGGTGAGCACTTTCACACAGTCACAAGACATGGCATGCTAACCTACCATAGGTAAAGCAGAGGAACAACAGTGGTCTGTATTGTTACATGCTCAAGAAGAGACCCATGTCCCCCACTATAGAGGAAGGCAAAAACCGCCACAGTCCTTACTAATCTGACCATGAGGTAAAATTATTTCCTGACTTCAAAAATGGTGATTGGTGTGACCCTGAACAGAGGGGCAAGAACTCTTAGCCAGGAACCTTGGGGACTCCTTTACACCTATCCATGCTCTGTTAAGATAAGCAGATGGCAGAAAGTCACATCACATCCAGCTCAGGAGCCAGCACTTCCCCCAAAATATTTTTTTTTTCATTTTAAATAATTTCTAAGAGATTTTTTTTTTGTCCTCCCTCTTCTTCAGGTTAATCTGACTTGACTTGCCTGAGTCACATCAGCATAAGGTTAAGAGTTTTCTTCCACTTAAAAGGCAGGCTGTCCTTTTTCTCCCTCACTGTCATACCATCAGGAATTGTGAGGGCCTTGAAATGAAATCTTGGGATCTAGTGTAGGAATGGGTGCTTGATGAAGAAAGGAAAACCTATGCATATAACCTTACATTTTTGCTTTCTGTGTGTATAAAGCATGCATAAAATAGTCAACAAAGACCCTCTAGTCCTCCAAGCGGAAGGTATGGATGAAGAAGACTATGACACTGTTGATACCATAGTAACATTTCCTATATCTGGTCCCTCTTGTACTAAACAAGCCTATTGTTCTCTCCTTCAAATTCTCTCCTAACACCTGCTTCTCCTATGGTAGAAGAAAGCAGACAAGGTATATCAATGCAGAGGATGAGGTTCCAGTGGCTAAGTAGCAGTAGGAGAAAACTGATATTTCAGTAGTTGCAAAACTGAATACACACACATATTTCATAGCTAATGCAAGTATGTATGTAAAAGTTATATACATCTGATCTGGCAGTGCCTTGCCCTTGGAAAGTTAGAAGGCAAGGTAGATATGCACCTTAATAAACTAAGTAATATATAGAGAGAGAGCTCAAGCTTTCATGACTCCCAGTTCACTTAATCACATACTGTGAAAGGACATGCAAAACCAGGGTATACAAAGGAGAGATACATTACAATACAAAAAATAAGGGAGGAGGGAAAAAAAAAGAGAGTGAGGGAGGGGGCAATGCTAGAAGTGAAAAGCAAATGAACAGTAAACCCATAGGAACAAAGGGGGTCACAAAAGCTAACCCAGGTAATAAGATAAGAATTCACAGAGATAAGAATGTGGATAAGAACCCACAGTTCCTGTTTAAACCTTACTTAACACAGTTCAGAGTGTGCATGATTTCATGTTCAACAGTTGCCATCTTCATGTATAGTGAGCTATCTGGACTAATGTGACTGTTACTTCCTCTGTGCCCTAATCCTGGATCTTTCTTTCAACACCCCAAACCAATGAGAACCATGCATCCCACATGAAATCCTATTAGCCTGAATGGATAATCCAGCTGCATGGAGTTTTTGGAACATCTGAGACCCATTTTTAAACTGGTTTGAACAATGGGGGTTCAATTCTAGTTGTGGTCTTTGATGTTTCCAGTGTCAATATTACAAACCAAAAACCAGCAATGTCAGTGGAGCAATGTGCAGCAAGCTTTTGTTGAATTCACTCTACAAGCCATTATGGAGGTATATGGCTTAGCTAAAAATAGGATGAGACATTTCTATGACTTAGAATAGTAACTTCAATCATAATAGCTGATAAAAGGATGAGATTATGAGTCCTCACACTCCAGATCCTGAGATAATGACTGGCTGTGGTAAGTACATTTTCTCCTCATGATAAAACACTCTCAAAATTATGTATAATGGTGAGGATTTGGACTCCACTGAAAACAAGTAATTTCAAGTGTTCAGACTACAACACTCCAAATAACAATGTGATGTCAGTGCTTCTTACCAGTTGATTCCCCTTTTTTTCCGTTGTTAGAAAATGTGAGACATTTTATAAAGCGAAAGCAAGGGCTAAATAATTTAAAACTAGTGTAGAGCTAAAGCAATCTAAATGCTAAAATGACTTCCTGCTTTGCTGCACAAAACAGCAAAGAATCCTGTAGCAATTCAGATTCAAGGGAGGAGGGAAGGAGAATAATTCACTGAGAAGGTTGGCACCCTTCAATATGGGGAAAAAAATTAGAGGCTGTGTTTTAAAACACAGTAATTAGAAACTTAGGACCATATTCTGCTCCTGGATAAGGCAGAATAAGTCTGTAGAGACTCCACTGAAATCAGCAGAAACATACGTAGATTGATGGAATTGTGAGCAGAATTTTTCCCTTAGAAATGATGAATCATGACTAGAGTTGCCAGAGTTATCTGGCCTTATACCTTTCAATGTTTTTATATATATATTCTTTTTTTTCCTATTTCAAAGTTGATTAAGAGTGATTCATCCAAAGTCACATAATCGTAACCAGAAATATATTCTTTCTTTGATCTGATTATTTCTCTTCCATTAACCTTTGTTGCAGGTATTAAGCACTCGTGGTTCTAACCTGATGAGGTTTCTTTATTACCATATTATTATTTAAGGCTTGGCATGGATGTTGCATTAATTTAATTGATTGTAGGTTTTTGCCTATGTGGATAAACTAGGCCTGATTGCATAGAGATGATTACAGGTTGGAAAGTTGCATTGGCAGCTCCATAAATGTTTAAATACCTTGGATCTGAGAGAAAGCTTTGCATTCTCCTGGTGGTCTAGTGACATGCTTTCTACTTTTCCAAAACCATTTTCTCCATATTGACTTGCCTGCAGTTTCTGGGTCAGTATCATAATTTGACCCTTCCCGAAATAGTGAAAGGTACAATCTGTTTAGGATATGTGCATTCACTCTGAGTCTTTAGTCCTACACAATTTAAAAAAGTGAAACAAACAGTCGTAGATTTCATAGATTTCATAGACATCA
Source organism: Crocodylus siamensis (assembly GCF_052110815.1). NCBI lineage: Eukaryota > Metazoa > Chordata > Crocodylia > Crocodylidae > Crocodylus > Crocodylus siamensis. Next base: position 16,536,210 of record NC_143404.1, on the reverse strand, counting down.
GGGCTAGAAGGGACCTCAGAAGATCATCGAGTCCAGCCCCGAACCCGAAGGGCAGGAAGTCAGCTGGGGTCATAGGATCCCAGCAAGATAAGCATCCAGTTTACTCTTGAAGGTGTTCAATGTAGGTGCTTGAACCACCTCCGCTGGCAGGCTGTTCCGGGCCTGGGGGGCTCGGACAGTAAAGAAATTTTTCCTTATGTCCAGCCTGAAATGATCTTGCAGTCATTTATAACCATTCAACCTCGTCATCCCTTGGTGTGCTCTGGTGAATAAACATTTCCCCAGATCCTGGTGGTCACCCCTGATAAACTTATAGGTGGCCATCAGATCACCCCTGAGTCTGCGCTTTTCCAGGCCAAAGAGCCCCATGGCTCTCAGCCTGTCGTCGTAAGGTCTGTTTTCCTGACCTCTGATCATGCGTGTGGCTCTTCTCTGCACTCTCTCAAGATTGTCCACATCCTGTTTGAATTGTGGAGCCCAAAACTGGACGCAGTACTCCAGCTGCGGCCTCACCAAGGCCGAGTACAAGGGGAGAATGACGTCCTGGGATTTGCTTGAGAAGCATCTATGGATGCAAGCCAGCATTTTGGTCGCTTTACTAGCCGCAGCATCTCATTGCAGGCTCATGTTCATCTTGTGGTCAGTGATGACCCCCCAAGTCTCTTTCTTCGATAGTGCTAGCCAGTGTAGCACTGCTGAGCCTATAAAGATGCTGCAGATTTTTCTTCCCAAGGTGGAGAACCTTGCATTTTTCAGTGTTAAATACCATCAGATTCTTGTCCGCCCATTTGCTGACCCTGTCCAGGTCAGCCTGGATTGCCCTCCTGTCTTCTGGTGTGGATGCTTTGCCCCAAAGTCTGGTGTCATCGGCGAACTTGGCCAGTCTGCTCCTGACTCCAATGTCCACATCATTAATGAAGATGTTGAACAATGTGGGTCCAAGGACAGAGCCTTGGGGGACTGGTCACAGGGGACCATGATTCTTGACTTCCATCATTTACTACCCTCTGGGTCCAACCATGGAGCTAATTTCCCAGCCAGCGGATCATGGTGGACCCAAGGCCACAATTGGCCAGTTTCGCCAAGAGGTGATCATGGGGTACCAGATCAAAAGGTTTTTTGAAACAAGCTTGTCAAACCTCAGCTTATCTAATACATCTTATTTTCCTTTCCTTATTTCCACACCCCAAATGAGACCAAAGAAATTAATTTTCATTCCTCAAATCAGATTTCTGAGAATCCCTATGTTCAGCTTCTTTTTTTACCATCTCCACATTATTCCTAGGCTTTCTCTGACTCAAGGGAACCTTTACATCATGGCTTTAGCTGTTAACATGCATTGATCATTAACACTGCCTCCGGCACACCTATGCCCCACTTCCTTTAAAAAAGGCCTGCACTCAAGCCTGGAGGAGGAAAGTAGTATTCTACTGAGGTGAAGAATCTCTGTATTACTAAGTAGGGAGTCACACATCTCTCAAAATCCTGGTCTGCTGAGAGAAAAAATTTGAGGCACCTAAAGGAGGGATTGAGACTCTTAGCCAGTACAAAAAACAATGAGAGTAACCAGTTTTCAACTACCTCACCAATACTACCTCATATCATCTACTCTATTTCCCAGTAAATCCTACCTGTTTTGGGGCTAACTCTCTATGCATAGGGCTAGTGAATACTGCATTCTTTTAATCTCATAATGAAAGGATCCCGAATATGTGCTTTGTAATTATTTGCTAGGGTTGCAGTGAGCACCAGAGACGAATGATTGGGTGACCAGGTGTCTTAGGTTCATTCATAAAAATTGTCAGACTCAAATTTTTAGGTTAGGAATAAAAGGCATCAACCATGCAAGCTGCCTCTAGTTTCTAATGGCAACTCTTGCCCGTGAGCCTGAGATTTCTTAGAGCAAAGCAGATATCATTTGTAAACAACAGATATTGTAATGTATGTAGGTAATTGTTTCCCCTAGACAATTGTTCCATGACACAGAACCAACAGGGGCTTTGATCAAAGCAACACAATACAATTTCTTTCTGACTTTTTAATATTTGTTTACCATACCCAAAAAACCACACACACAATGTATCGGACCAAGTATATGGTCCAATAAATACAAACTCTTTGACCTATTTTAATGGAGTGATTCACATTCAGACTAAATCAGAATAAAAGCTGCCCCCCGTCTATAACAGTTTCTGTCTTGTTGATCAAGTGATCAGTGTATGGGTTACTGAGGATTTCAAGTGTCTAATGTTACCGTTTTCCTAATGGCCAGTGTTGGTTTAATGAAGAAATCACATTTAGACAATTGCAAAAGCAGAAAAAGTTTCCTTCTCTACATTTTCTCTAACCTTTGCTTCTAAAAACAGTTTGCTTTCAGGCCATTTTTTCCTCATTAGAGAGAACGAACAAAGCAACAAATAAACCAAACAATATTGTTGTATTTTAACAAATTCCCCAGTGCATCCTAATCAATACACAGTGTAAAGCCATACAGATATTTTCAAGATTTTGACTGGGTATTTGGGCTGCCTACTAATTTCCAAGTGTCTTTGAAAGAATGTGAATGTGATCCCAGGAGCCCATACTTCCTGAGAACTAGTTCGTTATGGTTGAAAACAAACTGTATATGTCTGGTTAATGTAGCTGCTTGAGGGTCTCCTTACACCTTCCCAGTGTATTGAGCCATATTCTGTTCTATTTCACATTTTTGTTATTCTAAAGTTACTCTGTGTGTAACAGGGAGCCGTTTCCAAGCCCCTGTTACAAGCGGGATCCCAGGCATGACCGGGCTCACCACTTATCTTGCCTGAGAGCTGCACTGAAACCTCGTTACTGCTACAGGCAAAAGGCACCTGGGCACAGCTGGGAGCCAGCCCCTCCCCAGGAATAACCAGGGTCTTGGGTGCAGCCAAATCTTGCCCTGGCCTAATCTGGGGTCATGGTGGATCTCCACTGCTACCAGTAGGATGTCCAGAGGTAACTCAGAAGTCCTATTGAGCCTGGCATCCAATGAGCTCCAGCTGCAGCCACCCATCAGGCCAGGGAGCTGGATGCAATTGCCCCCCTAAAGGCCCAGCAGACTCAAATAGGGTAAGGCTGTAGTTGTGAATCCACTGACTCCAGGAAGAGAGCAGTGCCCATCTGTGCAGAGACACAGAGAGAGCAGCTTGAAGCAGGTTGAACCTGGGTCTGAGCCCAGGTGAACTTCAAGATCAAAGCAAGCCAGTGAAGGGTAGCCAGTGGAAGAGGGCCAGCCACACAACCCATCAATGTTGGACACGGGACACAGGGGAAAGACTTTGAGCATGGAAAGTGGCCATGAAGGTCTCTCAGAGAGACCCAAGCATTGAGATGTCTATTTGGGAAGGGGGTTGCCAGCCAGATGGATATTTTTTGGGGAGCCACTGATGTGATGTGGGTGGAGGCAGTATAGAGAAAGAAAGAAAAAGTTGAAAGGTCTCAAAATAAGCTGAGTTGAATAAGAAAGTATCCCAAAATCATGGAAGCTTAGAGGCTAAGCAATGGTTGCAGGACTTTTATAATAAGCAGCCCTGGATAGGGATTCCGTTACTGGACCTGATAGATGGGCGATATAGAAGACAAAAGACATGGGTCAGTGGTGATTGTACCCTGAAGAACCCATGGCAGGGAAAGACACTGAGGCAGGGTTGTACAGCTGATAGTCACCACTCAAGTGGCTTGGATATGGTTGGAAGACCATAGGTCTCCTTGACAGGTGGGGTAAGGGCAGGGTAGAGGGGAGCTAGAGCCCTGTGAAGAGCATGTATCCCTTTTGTTGATCAAATGCTGGTTCCCTTGTATTTCATCATTCAGCTTCCCTTCATTTTGTTGCCATCAAGGCATGGCAGGATGGTATAAGGAAGCAGGCAGCAGATTGAGGAAAGAGGTATGGACACACCACATCCATTGATGTGTGGAAGAAAGAACTTGAAGATAATCTGGTACATTGTGGACGTGTCTACATGAGACTACTGTGAAGTGGTTACTGTAAAAGTATTTAGTACTTGTATAACCAAGTACTAAATAAATGCACAGTAACTGGACTTACTGCACCATAGTGCCAGCAAACACCTTTTTTGTGACGTACTGCAGAGTAGCGTAATACTACTGTACAATAGCATCTCAGCGCAGTTTTGGCCATGAGATGCTAGTGTGCAGTAGTACTGGATACTGTGCAGTCAGCATCTCTTGTAGATATACCCTTTGCTTAATTGTACTATTATTTAGAACTTGTACATAGCTGGGGTCAAAAACAGCTATGAATTGTAACATAATAGAAATCTGTTCTCTGGCTAAAATCTCAAGCAGCCTTTTACTTTATTTTATCCATAATGTTCTTAACTACCTTCCCTACCACACACACTATCTTAGCAAACAACTACATAACACCTCTGAGAGAGCATTATCATAGGTACTCTTTTGTCTATGTTTATAGTTCCTGTCCACTAATAACCTCATTCCTCAGCAAATGAGGACATCATTTGAAAATGGGTTCATTTTATATCACATCTCTGTTCCCAATCCAGCAATCCTTTTAAAGAAAATCAGTAGCACAGTAGGAGCCTAATGATTCATTTACATGTGTGTTTGTATATGTATTCTAAATACATAATTTAGAACAACTCGTTGCTGGGGTTTCTATAACATTCAGCTGCACATGGAAAATGATCCTAACCAACAAATTCTTCATGTAATTTCTATAGTGAATCAAACTGTATTGACCTGCTGATGTCACAAGCACTTCAGTCCTATCTAGGTCAATTTAGCATAATCAATTCTATTAGATCAGTTTCAGGTTTTGAATAAGACCACTGCAATTGTAACAGGTTGGAAGGGGGGTGAGGGCAGCCATTATGTCAAAAGTAAATATAAATAAGGCAAATATCTCTTCTTTCCTGATCATCATTAAGACTGTATATAATTAGTTGTGTATCTTATTTTTCTTTATAATATAACTTAGTTTTAACTTACCTTGTGGATTTTTGTTCTCCTTTCTTCTTTTATTTATACTTGCCAAAAATCTTTACAGAAGACCACCGGACACCCGGATCTGGTGTCTGTTAATTTTTGCTACTTGAATTCGCTGGCCAGACTCTTGACTAATACTCAAATCCCCGTTCATTTGGGTAAATTCTAATTATACTAGGGCCTGCCTAATTATAAATGTTAATCCATGGCTTAATGACTATTAATAAACCTAATTTGCATAATGTGCTTCTCTTCAGCCAACAGAACGTCTCAGCTAATACCCTGCTTAAGTCTTATTGCACTTTTGTACGGGGCTCTAACATGTCATGAGAAACACATTCTAGTCTGGTTTTATTTCCTCATGATACATGACCTGTCCTGCTTCACTTTTTTTCAGTCTTACCTCTAAGAAACTAAGTTAAAAATAATTTCCTGTTGCAACATCCCGAGATTTATAGAAACCACTACATAAGAGCTAAATATAATTATCCCATAGAGGTTTTTTTCTTCATGTCTTTTTAAAGTCAGTAGGCACATCTACATGTGATGTTACATCACCGTCATGACACGGAACCTCCCTATAGCGCGTCACTACTGCAATGTAGCTGCTAAAAATAACCGCGCACCACCGGGACATAACTGTGCCATCATTTAGTACTTTCTAAAGCAAGTATTAAATGATGGCGCAGTAACAACTGCACCATGGTGGGCACATAGAAACACAGCCAGTATGGTGTGCATTTCTCTTTCTAATGCTGAAAAATTGTCTGAAATTAAAAGGCAATCTCTTCTTGTGAATCAAGAATTGTAGTGTCACAGCAGGACAGAGGTTGCTACATAATAAAATAGTTCAAAATGGCAAGCCAGCCTCTGTACTGATGCTTTTCCAGGAAATCCAAGCTATACTAAGTTCAGATAAAGTTTGGGATGGTTTCTGAAATCGTAAAAACCTCCTGGGAAGTAACTGTCATGTGTACTCGTGTAAAATAAGGGTATTTACATTTTTATGTAAGTTAAAAATAAAACTAGCTTCAAGTGGCTTTCATGTAAGAAAATGAATTAACTAGGGGAAAAAAAGCAGATCTACTAGCAGAACAGCTGGGAAAAAACAACAACAAAAAAATCTAGATTTTTCTGTACCTGTTGGTGTGAGATAGCAAACTTGTATTCTCTGAAAATCAGGATCTTTAAAAATTCCTCAAGTGGTCATTAAAAAAAAAAGAAATACCTTTAATAATTTGACACTTTTGACCATTTCAGCACAGTCTTGTTGAGATTATACTAATAAGAGTCCCACAGCTTACTAGAGAAATACAAAACTCTTGGTTCAGAGGTAATACCTTTTATTAGACCAACCTAAAAATAGCAAAAAATAATCCTTTCTTTGCAAGGTTGTGAGCACATGCACCCTTCTTTAGGCTGAGGAGAAATCAAAGATTATAAAAGTCCTCTTAGGTAGAAAATAAACTCCATTTTTCACAGGGAAGTTGAAGCTAGGCGTGTATTCCCCTGGGTCTGTGAGAGTACTTTTTAGCCATAATTTACAATGACTTCATATGTCAAGTAGTAGAGTTCTTCTGTGCAAAGAAATGAAAGTCATATAAACACTCCAGGGTTTGGGGTTTTATTATTTGGTTTGGGGGGGGGGGTTCTTTGTTTTGTTTTTTTACCTTCAGTGAGTTGAAAATGACCTTTCATTTGGGTAATAACACCACCTTCACTGCTTTTTGTAAATTTGAAAGCAAAGTTATTAGAGCTGAGGGAATAATTCAAAATGAATAATTAATTTGACATATTTAGATTTTTTTTGCGTCCTATGTGGGGGGTTTTTTGCCGTGTGTGTGTGTGTATTACATATATTAAAGCACAACTACATCACCCAATGCTATAAATAAAGGGGGCATGTACTATATGCACCACTCAATCTGATTCACATTTGTAGTATCTATACCACCTTTTTATCCCAAAATACTTCGTTATCTTGACAACATAAATTTCACACAAGGCAGGCAAGATGCCTAGCTATTTTGTCCTTCAGCATGTGAAAACTGCAGAGATGACATTTCCCAGAAGCTGTCTTCATGCCTCACATAAGAAGGCTAAGCAACCTGTATGTAAAGCACAGCTTACCATTTTGCCGCCAAAGAGCAGTAGGGCTGTGTGAAGCTTCAGTCCCTGATTCAATTCAGTGGAGATTCAACCCAATTCAGTGGCCAAATCTCCAAATCTGAATTGAATCATGAGACCCTTTAGTCTCTCCAAATCAAATCAGAACCCTCTGAATCGATTTGGAGAGGTTGGGAAAAATTTGGCAATTTGGACATAGACACAGCTTTAAATGTTTTTTCTGCATACCTCTAGGGTATCGGGCAGCTGGTGAATGTTGCAATGCTGGGGCAGATGAAGCATCCCACAGGAGCTTGGGGGGCTCCCCAGTGTGTTTGGCAGCAGACCTAGAAGTGGACTAGAAGCACTTCTGGTCCACTTCCAAGTCCACCTGTGCCCCCCCAGCTTGGCAACTGGTGCCTCCTGTGTCTGGGGGGGCACCTGGGGTCCTCCCACAGCCAATCACCAAAACAGGGAGGCACTGGGAGGACCCCAATGCTCCCCCCAGCAGACCCGGAAGTGGATCAGAAGTTCTTCTGTTCCACTTCTAGGTTTCCTGCTGAGCATGCAGGCCTTTCCCCCACCCCCGTGTGGGTTGCTCCATCCACCCCAGCATCGCAGCATTCATGAGCCACACCTGGTACCCTGAGGTATGTAGAAAAAACATTTAAAGCTGTGTCTATGGCCAAATCATTGATTCTTCGAATCAGCATCGAATCTTCAGATTCGGATTTGGCTGAATCCAATCGGGGACAGTGATCTGAATCAAAAAATCAAATCACTGTCCCCAATTTGGGCCAAATCTGATTCCGAATCAAATACCACCCATTTTGCACACTCCTAAAGAGCAGGCCCATGGCCTGAATTCTGAGTTTAGGCCCATCCTGTAGTTAGACCATTTCAGCTCAGGGATGCTGCATGCTAGAGACTGTCAATATTAAGAATGTCATAGAAAACAATAGTTCTGACCAATCTGATTACCTTCTATGATGAGATTACTGGCTCTGTGGATGCAGGAATAGCAGTGGACATGATATACCTTGATTTTGATGCAGTCTCCTGCAACATTCTTGCAAGCAAGATAAGGACATCCAGGTTGGATGAATGGACTGGAAGGTGGATAGAAAACTGACTAGATCATCAGGCTCAGAGGGTAGTAATCAATGGTTCAGTGTCTAGTTGGCAGCTGGTCTCAAGTGGAGTGACCTATGGGCTGGTCATGGGGCCAGTTTTGTTCACTGTGTTCATAAATAACCCGGAAGATGGAATGGAGAGCATGCTCAGCAAGTTTGCAGATGACACCAAGCTGGAGGGTAGGGCTAGGATTCAGAGATACCTCAACAAACTGGAGGATTGAGCCAAAAGAAATCCCATGAGGTTCATGAGGACAAATGCAAGGTCCTGCATTTAGGACAGAACAATCCCATGCATCGGTACAGGCTGGGAACCAGCAGCTATGCAAGAGATATGCAGAAAAGGACCTGGGCAATCAGCTGAATATAAGTCAACACTGAGCCCTTGCTGGGAAGAAGGATAACAGCACACTGGGCTGCATTAGTAGGAGCATTGGCAGCAGATTGAGGAAAGTAATTCTTCCGCTCTATTTAGCATTGTTTAAGATATTCAATAGCAGCCTTCAGTTACCTGAAGGGTGGTTCCAGTGAGGATGGATCTAGACCAGGGGTGGGCAAAATATGGCCTGCAGGCCTGATCCAGCCCACAGAGAGACTTTATCTGGCCTGCAGCAGATCCCTTGGTCCTGCCTGGCTCAGCCATCATCCAGCACGTGGCGTGTCCTGCCACCCCTGGGCGCACACAGGGGTTGGAGCATCTCTGTGGCTGGAGTCCATTTCTAGACAGTCCAGGCAGTGGTAGTCCTTCCAGCTGCTACCACCACTGGTGCCACCCCATGGAGACTGGTGGGAACCCACACATACAGCCCCAGCACTGGTCTTGGCCCACCCTGCATCCACTCCAGACTTGTCCTGGCCAGAGCGGACCAGCTCTGGACCAGCCAGGACCTATGCACACAGCTCTGACCCCAGACTGCTCTGCGCCTGCTCTCAGCCACCAACCCATGATGAGCAGTGGCAGTGGCTGGGCAAAAGCTGCTTCTGGGTGCAGAGGAAAAACAGTCACCTCCCCCTCACTACAAGCAAGAAGGGCCCAGAAGTGGGGAGGGAGAGGTGGCCACTTTTCCTCCATATCCATCAGGAGCTTCAGCCTGGCTGCTGCCATTCATCATGAGTGGGAGGTTGAGAACAGGTGCAGGGTAGGCCAGGGTATGGGCTGTGCAGATAGGTCCCAGCTGGTACAGAGCTGATCCACTCCAGCCAGGGCAAGTCTGGAGTGGGTGCAAGCCAAGGCCAGGGCCAGAGCTGTTGCACGCAACCACTGCTGGGCTCTGGTGGCAGTGGCAGGGAGGAGCTGCAAGGTGCATGGGCTCCAGGCTGTTGCAGGTGTAGGGGTGCTAACTGGCCTGGAACAGCTCCGCAAAACTACCTATGTGTCCCACAGGCCCAAAATATTGCCCACCCCTGAACTACACTCAGTGATGATGGAACAAGGAGCAATGGTCTCAAGTTGCAGTGAAGGAAGTTGGAGGTTTTCAAGACCTGGCTAGACAAAGCTTTGGCTGGGATGATATAGTTAGGGATGGTCCTACTTTAAGCAGGGAGTTGGACTAGATGATCTCCTGAGGTCCTTTCCAAACTTAATTTTCTATGATTCTTTGAATACTATCTAGTCTCACCCAAGAGAGAATTCTTGTTTCCCTTTGTTGCTTAATTTAAAGAAAAAAAGTGTGATATTTGTTTTCTTTTGAAAATTGGTATTTTCTCAGGATAGACTGTCAGATGCAGCATATATCCTCTTTTTAATGAAGCTGACAAAATTTTTATTATGTAAAACTGCCAAATACCTCCTATCAGTACAGCCAGTCATGGTACTCCATCATCTATGATGCATGGAAAAGGGAAAGTGAAGTAACACGGGTATTTTTTTGGGTGATATAGGAGGGAACTTTAAATCATCTCTCTACCTCAACTTAAATTGTATGGATCAAATCTACCTGCTGTTTCATGTTTCCCCCCAGCGTACCATTACCATGGAAATGTCATTTGTGAGGATATTATACAACAGAAGCCATAAAAATGGAGACGGCTGCAGGCTTCACAAATCAACCCTTTGGAGATCTGTAGGGGAAAGCTGAGATAGCTGAGCAGTTTAGAAAGTTAATGTTATCATTCAGTATAAAATTTAAAACAAAAGATAAAACATGATGAAAGACATGGGGGAAGGTAGGCAACTGGGGAAATCGTGGATGGGATGAAAATAGGTTGATATGGCTGTCTGTATACATACCCCAAAATGAATACCTCACCTTTAAGGATAAGCAAAACCCAAATAATTAAATCACAGCTGCTGTAATCCTTGCTTAGAAATAAACCCTGTGCTTGCAGCAAAATTGAGATATTTCTACTGTGCCAAACAAGTGAATCTCCTACAGCTCCCGTGCAATGAACATGTCCTGTCAAAAACTAAATGATTCTAGGCTTGGCATCTATCTCTATTATCACCATCCTTGTAACTACTCACTTTCAGTCATCTCTGAAGGGCTATGCAAATAATTTTCCTGGTGGGGAGTGGGGTGGCTTTCATGACTGGAGTTAACTTAGATGCTTGCACCAAAATTTAAATTTGGTACCATCATATTGGAAAGAGTCCAGCTGTCTATAAATAACTTATTGACAGTTGGACCCCCAATCAACACAATCCCCCAGTAAAACCCCCAATCAACACAAAATAAAAATTGGGTATACCCAAATTTGATACCCTTTAAAGCAGGTTGTCTCTGGGCACATATTGCCATTAGCCTTTTTGAATGTAGATCAGGTTTGCTCATGCTATCTCTCCTAGAATGTTTATCCACATTTCTATCCTCTCTTCTTTCAAGTCTTCCTTCAGGGCTGATTTCTACTGGGATTCCTTCAAAAAATTTTTTAAAAATCCGTCAATATTTAATGGTAAGGCAGTTTCATAGGCATTTGGAGGATTTTGATGCTTAGCCATATAATTATGAAGTTGAACCACAACCTCACTATAAAAATAACATTTAAAATTAGAAAATGGTATAAAACTTTATAAATTTAGCTCTCTTGTACCACTGCCACTCATGGCCTGTGGAAACACATTCAAATCATCTAGGAGAATTCTCCCAGGTTTGTTCTCCAGGTAGAGAAACTTCCCCTGAGTTTTGCATACAAATATATGAATGCTGAAGCCCTGAAGAGCGGACAGCTTGATGTGCTGACCCTGGGCAGCCAGGGAGGAGCCCTTTGCACACATTGAATTGAGCTCTGCAGGTTCCTTTCATCTGCCTAGAAACAAATGGTATTAGTATATAGGTCAGCCTTGATTGATGATCCAGATTGCCCAGGATCAACCCATGTTTCTGTAGCAAGCCGTGCTCCTGAGGTGGCCACAAGAGCCCCTGGTGGCCACGAGGTTCATGCAATGCCCTCACTTCACAGGCTTGCTCCCCTTCACCTCTCCTGCCATGCCTTGTTGTTATTAGATCCTAGGAAAAGGAAGCTGTCCCAGGGATCCCTGATCCTATGCTGCTATTCAGTGATTTAAGAGCTTATTACAAGTCTATGATTGCCCCTTACACCACACTCAAGTCTTGCAGATGTTAGCAGTTAGCACCACTCCTAGGCTTATACTGGCACCAAGTCTTCCTCACTGCTGGGACTTGCTGTCCCTGTGTCATCAACCTTCCCAGCCCCTCCTCCGCATCTCCCCTGAGCCCAGGCTGCTGTCTCAGTCCAAACACACCCAGGCACTTTGTCCATTCTGGCTACTCCCAGGTAACTAGTCCCTGTAGAGGGTGGGATGCTGGAAGATTATGTTCCTTTCTGAAAGAAGCCACAGCATATATAAGCATTAGCTATACCAGGAGAAACTTTACCAGGAGAGATTTAATCTTGGGTGTTCCCATTCTTTGCTGGAGTGGTCATTTTTACTCTGGCAGAAAAAGCCTGGACACTCATGGTTTCTTTTGGGAGAGCAGCAACACTCTCAGGAGAAAGCAACACTCTCAGGAGAAACTGAATGTCTGTATGAAGTCATAGACTGCTTAGCTTCTTAGACTGAACCAAGCAAAGATATATGCCCATGAAGCCAATGAGAATATTCATAGTGAATTAAGCTGGGCAGGGGTGTAAATGTTGGTAGAACCAAGGCCTTCATCTACAAGCTCTTTGCTGCATGGATTACATCTTCCTAAGTGTTCATAAAGTACCTAGCACAACAATATCCAGATCCTGACTGGGGTTTCTCAGCAACTACCACAATAAGGAATATTGAACAACAGTAATAACAAATAACATTGACCAGCCATTGGTGCATGACATCCACTTGTTCAGTGACAGAGTGAGCCCAATACAACCATGTGTACCACTTAAGCTTTAAGTTTTATAATATGTGCATGCCTAATATAGATAGATACATGTTTGTCTGTCTGCCTGCCTATCTATAGATACCTGTATAGACATATATCAGTGTGTGTGTGTATGTGTGTGTGTGTGTGTGTGCAGGCGCAGTGCTGTAGCAACTAAGTTTGGCACCCGGGCAAAGCCTACAACAGCAGACCACCCTTGTCCCACACACAGATCTGGGGGGCAACTGCCCCTCCTTGCTTGCCTAGGAGTGCATTCAGAGATGGGAGCTGCCCTTCCCCCATCCCTGTGCCCTCTTAAGTGAGCTGCTCATGGCTCCATCCATCATCCTGCCCCGGCTGAGCAGCACCTGTTTTTGACCCTTCGCTTTGGCATCCAGGAAAGTTGTCCTGCTCGCCCCCCTTTTCTCCGGCACTGCGTGCGTGTGTGTGTGTGTGTGTCCATGTATACACATACATAGATACACATGCACTATATAATTGCATATAAAAATTCTCCCCACAGGCTATAGCAGACTAGACCCTTAGCTCTATAATAGCCTAGTCACTTCCAACCATAACTGGAAAGAAATTTCTCTTCCATCTCCTACGTGCTCAACATACAAATCTCTACAAGTTCTATGAAGACAGAACAAGTTGTTTTACTAATGATATTCATTTAGTTAGCTGTGAGCTTTGAACAGCTGTTACAAGTCCATAATTAAAACCAGGCAACCACCTGACAAATTGCAAGGAGCAAAACAGCAAATCACTGGGAGGCCCCACCTCTCTTCAAAGTGATAAAGTTAACAAGCAGGCCATGTATTAAACAAATCTCTGAAAATAGGAAGTTCATACTTGGGTGAGTTGCTAATTTGAGTCCTTTATAATTTAATGTAAGGTAAACACTCTGCTTTGTTTAATAGTAGAGTGAACCAGGACCCACATTCAGATATAGAATATTTAGCAACTGAGAATGGATTACAGTAGCAATTTGTGCTCATCTGTCATTTCTATATGAATGACAAGTGCACTGAGAACTCTTCTTTTGGAGGAGTGCTGATATGATGGGAAACGTAAAGTCTGCTGGGAAATATACATTTCAAGCTCGTTCTAAGATGATAAAAATACCATTGCTTAGCTCTTTTACTGTCTTGTACTCGGGATCTTACCTACTGGTTATTAGTCATGTAAGATTCAATGCTCATATGCTACAACTCTCTAACATCATTTTTCAAAATTTCATGCAGCACAGAAAAAGGCATCTGAAAATTCATAAAACCTCTGTCCACCAAAAGGATTAATAGTGTTAGAATATCAACAGCTCCAGTTAGGCCTGTGAAATTATCACTAGAGGAAATCAGTGAATAAATTACACATAACTATGTGGCTGCAGTGTAGATAAGAACTATCTGCAAAACTGCATTATAGCAAAACGTCACCAGGATCAGAATTGAGAAATTCCTGTTGTGTCCTTTAACTACTATCCCTCACTTTTCCTCAGCCTATATTCTACTGTTACCTAATACTTTTTTGAAATCAGTATTTCTGCTCTTACCATGTTTTCTTTGCCTCACTCTGCTATGATCACACAGTCAGGATGTACCAGTACTTCAACATACATTTCTATTACCTGTCAGGAATGAAAATCAAGGAAAAAGTTCAGAGTAATTTTGAATAGATGGACTTTAATAATGAGATGTTTAGTGAAAATTTGTAGTGAATGCTTCAAAACGGAAGCATGTCTTTCTTTTCATGCTTCAGGTGTTCAATTCTTCACTAAATGCATTCAGAGCAAAATTCTTGCTGGAATATCAACTGCCTGGTAATAGATTAATTTCCCTGTTTTCATTATTACTGTATTGTTTTATTCCTAATGAAGATTGACACACATTGAAATGAATTTTATTAACACTGCATTCCACTTCTTGACTGATTTGGCTAGGATCACCTCCCAAATATTGCTGCTCACAAGTTAGCTTTTTTCCAACAGAAGTTAAACCAACTAAGTAGTAGGCCTGTGCAAGTAGGCAGCTATTCAATCCAGTTTTGGATGCCAGGGATCCAATCTGGAGCTCTGGACTGGGTTTCTGCCTCGATTTGGCTGAAGCGGCTCTGAAGCTTTGAAGCCGCTTCTGAGATCTGGCCATAGGGTATAATGGGGAATCAATAAAATATCTATAACTTTGTTGTTTTTTGTCTGATTTGGATGAAACTTGCAGGGGTGATAGCTTCTCCTGAGAGCACGATGGCTGCCGTGTTTCAAGAAGATCAGTGCAGGGGTTTGAGAGGAACTGAACCCCAAATTCTTGAAAGCAAAACTCATATCACGTCTATGTGTTACACCACATGGGGGTGAAAACTGCAGGGGTTGTGTCCCCTGGTGAGGCCACAAAGCCTTCCAAATTTCAAGAAGATCGGTACAGGGGTTTGGGGGGAACTGCACCTCAAGCTGCTGACAGGCAAAACTTGTGACATAGATGACCCTGTGTGCGTTAAGGTGTAGCAGGCTGAAAACTGCAGAGGTGGTGGCCCCTGCTGTGGCCAAGAAACCTGCCAGATGTCAAGGACATAGGTGCAGGGGAGTTATGGGGTCCTGCACCTCTAGCTGCTGACAGGCAATACTCGTGACATGGGTGCTTGTGCAACTGACTGCCTGTCTTGGGAGAGTTGATTGTCTGTATTGATTCTTTCCTCTCAGTGTGTGGTTTCTCAGTGTGTGGTTTTGTAGGTGTTAATTGTTGCTGATTAACTGGCTACACTAGCTAGCTACTGTGTATTGAGCTGGTCCCTGAGTGAATCATGATTGACTGGTAACTGGTAAGAGTAATTTAGCAGCCAGGCCTGCAGTAGTTCCCCTCAAGACAGACACAGTTGCACAAGCACCCATGTCCTGAGTTTTGCTTGTCAGCAGCCAGAGGTGCAGGGCCCCAGAACTCCCCTGCACCTATCTCCTCGACAGCTGGCAGGCTTCATGGCCACAGCAGGGGCTACCATCCCTGCAGCTTTCACCCTCCTACGCCTTAACACACACACACTGTCACCCATGTCACAGGTTTTGCCTGTCAGCAGCTTGAGGTGCAGTTCCCCCCAAATACCTGCACTGATCTTCTTGAAACTTGGTAGGCCTTGTGGCCTCACCAGTGTTGCCACCACTCCTGCAGTTTTCACCCCCCTGTGTTGTAATACGTACATGTGACATGAGTTTAGCTTTCAAGAATTCGGGGTGCAGTTCTCCCCAAACCCTTTCACTGATCTTCTTGAAACTTGGCAGGCGACATGCCCTCAGCAGAGGCTATCATCCAAATCAGTCAAAAATAACAAAGTTATAGATATTTCATTGATTCCCCAATATACCCTATGGCCGGATCTCTGAAGCGGCTCTGAAGCTTTTCTAAAGAACTTCAAGCCACTTCAGAAAGCCTAACAAAGCCAGTGCTTTGGTCCGGACATGCTGATTTGGATGCCAAAGCATCTGAAGCTTCTCCAGATCCTAAGCAGGGTCTGAAGCCTTGCACAGCCCTACTGAGTAGTTGGAAAAAAAATTCTTAGCAAGCTTTCAGGTGCAATCACCCTTCTTCAAGCATAGGGAGCCTGTGCTTTTCTGAGATGCCAAAGAATAAGAGAAGCTAAAAGTGTGGCAGGATGCCAGTAGGGCTGCGCAAAATTTCACCAGGTGTTTCATTTTGATGCTGTTTTGACTTGTTTTGAGCTTGAAACAGCTAAATAGAAACAAAATGAAACAGCCTCAAAATGAAACAAGGGCACTCAAAATGTTTTGAAAGTTTCAAAATGTTTTATGTTTCATGGGCTTGCTTGCAGGGAAACAGAAAGTAAGGAGAGGGAGCGGGAAGAGGGAAGGAGGACTGTTCTGATATTGATTGTGTAGCTGGTCAGTGACTGTGATCCTTCCCTGATGTCCCTTTCAATCCCAGTGCTCTGGGAGAGGGATGGAAAACCAGCTGTGCCTTAAAACACACACACACACAGTCACACATCGGGAGTTTTGCTTTTGAGAAGCTTGAGGTGCAATTTCCCAGAAACCCCTGCACCTATTTCCCTGAAACTTGGCAGGCTTTGTGGCCTCAGCAGGGGCTACCATGCCTGCTGTTTTCACCCCCGTGTCTTCACCCTTACAAGTGACATGAGTTGGCTTTTAAGATTTAAGGTGCAGTTTCCCAGAAACCTCTGCCCTTATCACCTTGAAACTTAACAGGCTTGGTGGACTCAGCAGGAGCTACCATCCCTGCTGTTTTCTTTTGAATCAGGCAAGAAATGACAAAGGTATAGCCAGTTTCACGATTCCCCATTATAGCCTATGGGTGAAATATCAAAACAGCATTGAAACAGCAAAACAGTTTTGGTTCAATAAAACAGAACAGCGCTTTGAAACAAAACAAAACTCTAAATTAAACACTGTCCTGGCAAAACAGAAGTCGAAACTAAATGGTGCTGTTTTGCACAGCCCTGGTTGTCAGTGAGAATGTAAATAGGTAGAAATTAGAAAAACAAAAGCTAAAGAAGGGGAGGGAGGAGGGGAAAAAGCAGGGTGGGGAAAGGCCAAAGGTGAGTAAGGGAGACACTGCAGTGGTAGTGATTCAACATAGAAAAGACGTCTACAGAGACCTCTATTTTAAGTTGTCCAAAGTAACAAAAAGCCAATTCAGCCTGTTGGGAAGTCAATAAAGGATAAATATAGAAAAATCTAATTGATCTGAACAAAATGGTCTTCTGATATACTGCACTTGTCTGTTTATCAAAGAGGAATGTCACACCAGAAATTAATGGACAAAATTGTGTCTTATAGATGAAGCCTAACTGGTAATCAAAATAATGATCCATCAAAACAGTTTGCAGTCTATAGTTTGAAACTGATACCATGAGAATGCAGCAAGCTTCACCATCATGACTATCATACTTACCATCTCTTAGGACCCCAGGATCTACCAGGACAGCATTGGGTCTTCATTGTTCTAATTCTGAGAAATAACCCAGCTGAGTCAGAAAAGAGGACCTACCTCCCAAATGTCCAGACATCTGAGACTTACGTTTTCCCCATCTCTACATCATACCCTTATGCTCACTGTATGGTACATATATACTTACGTATGAACAATATTCCTGCCTCCTTTTTCCTTCCCATCTTGCATCTTCTCCTTCTTACTTCTCTAATATTCTCTTTCTTAAAAAAAAGAAAAAGACTATGGTTTAGCCAGCTATGGCTGTTTCTTTTTAAACACTGCTGTCAGTCTGTGACCAAAAGGGCAGCTAAAGCAATTTTTAAACAACTTAAGGCTGATATAAGTTTTCAAGTCTTAGAAACGTTGGTAAGAATGTGCTGTGCTTCTCTTTCTGTAACAATAAGGACCCCTGAAAGAGTCAGCACCAAAAAAAGAATCTTAAATTTCCCTTCTTTTCTGTTTTTTCCTCTCTCTCTCTCTCTCTCTCTCTCTCCCTCTCTCTCTCTCTCTCTGTGTCTGTGTGTGTGTGTGTGTGTGTGTGTATTTGGTTCAGGTTTAGGGTAGGAAGACTCCAACAGCACCTTTCTATTTCAACCATTTTTTCTTTTCACCCCCAGAAAACAACTTACAGCCATCTTAGTACCATTTAAAAGAAGGTAAAATAGGATTTTTCTTTAAAAATATACTCTGAAATTAAAAGGAAAGGGGAAGCTTTGAAATGAAATCATCACTTCATATTTTACATTTTGAATTATTTCACTGTGGTTTTTCTTCTTTTCTCTGTATCTTTAATAAAAGGTAAGACAGCTCTTATGACTGGAATAGGAACATCAAGGGTAACGCTCTGTTTCAGAAGGACCGGGTTGGGAGAAAAGGTGGTTGTGTTGCCTTGTGTGTCACAAACTCATACACTTGTTCCCTGGTTCAGGAAAATGCAGAAGATGAAGCAGAATGCATTTGGGTGAAAATGAAGGGTGAAAGACATGGCATTGACATACTGGTGGGGATTTATTATAGGCCACCTCATCAGGAAGAGCAGGTGGATGAAGCACTCTTCAAGCAGGTACAAATCTATCCAAAAGCTATGGGACAGGAGTAATAGGAGATTACAGTTTTCCAGACATCTGCTGGAGGACAATGCAGCCAAACATAAAATGTCAAGCCGGTTCCTAACTTGTGTGGAGGACAACTGTCTCTTCCAGATAGTGGGGGATACAAGTAGAGGTTCGTCTATGTTGGATCTTGTCCCAACCACCTGGGAAGAACAGCTGGAGGATGTGAAGGTGATGGGTAACTTAGAAGAAAGCAATTATGATTCAATAGAATTCCAGATCTTGAAACAGGGGAAGCATGAGGTTAGCAGAAGTAGAACGCTAGGTTTCAAAAAGGTGGATTTTATCCAACTCAAAGAGGTAGCAGGCATGGTGGTGTGGGAGGATAAATTGAAGCATAAAAGCATTCATGAAGGCTGAAGCTTCTAAGGGGTACAGTATTGAAAGCCCAACACAAAACTGTCCCGACACGATGGTAGCACAAGAAGAATGATGTCATGTAACCATTCTCTTGCTAACCAAGCTCAAGAGCACCTGAAGCAGGACCTTTCCCCCAACTCACCTGCCATGTCTTGATGGCAATCTTTATTAGAATATATAAGGAGGGATTCAGTGGTGTAGATAAATGCATTCCCCTAGGGGTACTCACAGTTCGAATGTGGATGATGTTGGAACTCCACCTCCCTACACCCTGTCTGCATGGCAACCGCCGGTGTTGAGGCTTTATGATCTTTTGCTGCGGCTTCACCCTTTTTGGATCCACTTGGCTGGTATCAACTTATGTCCGGTCTTATGACACTTCAGTGGGTTGCCGTCAGTTTGATGAAGTTTTTATGGCCCCCTTCTGGCCGCTCACCTTTTCCCTGCTTTCTAGATGCTATGCCTGAAGTTAGTCCTAACTAAAGGGACCACACGGAAACTGGCCCAATGGGCCTCTCTGAAACATAATAAAAAAAAGAAAATAAAGAAAAAAGTTTCCACTACAGTGGAGCTATCAGTGAAGGTGCTCATCAAACCCCTTTGAATTTATACTCTTTATTTCCTCTCCTTTGGGGAATGGCTCCTGGGCAGGGCTGGAGCCATCATCCCTACCTCAGCCTGCTGGAGTTTTTACTACCCCATTCTAACAGGGCCCCATGGCCTGAGCACCCCACTGCCTCAGAGTCTCAAGGTACCTTCTGCCCTAGCCTCCACTGGCCCAGTGGCAGCTCCCTCTCTCCCCTCTTTGGCACTATTAGTGCCTTTTAAATTTCCCACAGCAGCACCTGTGGCTGACATCATCAGCTGGGCACTGCCTGGTTTGATTGACAATGAGCTTATAAACCACTGTGGCAGCGCTGTGCTTTTCCTCAGTCCCAGTTCTCCCTGCCCTCTAGGTAAGTTTTTCTCTCTCCCGGGGTTCTCTGCCTGGTCCGCTCAGGGTCATCCAGGGTTCCCGGCGTACTTAACTGTCATGTACGGTCTATGGTCTAGAAGCACAAGGAGCTTCTAAAATGCCTCAAATGCAAAAAGAAAGCATACAGGCATTGGAAAAATGGGCATGTCACCAAGGACATGCACCAAGAAATAGCAAGAAACTTCACGGATAAAAACAGGAAGGCAAAGATGACGAATGAGCTGCACCTGGCAAAGGAAGCGAAGGACAACGAGGCCATTCTATACACTGGCCAGAAAAGAAGGACCAAGGAATCTGTGTTAACACTCCCAACTGAGGATATAACGGAGGAGGAGCTGCTCAACAGATACTTTGCCTCAGTCTTCACAAAAAAATAAGCTACCAGAAACCTCATAGGGATTATCTAGATAAGGAAGGGAGCAAGCTGAGGGAGGAAATAACCAAAGAGATGATCAGAGAGCTTTTTTGGGGGTCTGAATGCATTCAAGTCAGCAGGGCCAGATAAGCTTCATCCCAGGGTCCTGAAGGAACTGTCAGAGGAGATCTTGGAGCCCTTGGCAATGAACTTCATGAAGTCATAGGAGATGGGCCAAATACTAGAGGACTGGAAAAGGGCCATTGTAGTACCCCTTTTTAAAAAGGCAGAAAATAGGACCTGGGGAACTACAAACCAGTTAGGCTTAACTCAGTACTTGGTAAGTTACTGAAGCATATCCTAAGAAAGGCCATTTTCAAGCATCTGGAGGAGGAAAGGCTTATAGCAAGCAGCCAGCATGGATTTATGGCAAACGAATTATGTCAGACAAACCTGATCTTCTTTGACAAAGTAACTACTTGAGTGGATGAAGGGAATGCTGTGGATATAGTATATCTCGGCTCCAGCAAGGCTTTTGACAAGGTCCTGCATGACATTCTCATAAATTGGAGAAATGTGGGCTGGATAAAACTACTACAAGGCGGATAAACAAGTGGCTCAACAGCTGTAAACAAAGGGTAATTGTTACTGGGTCCATGCAGGAATGGCAGGAAGTTTCAAGTGGAGTCCCACAGGGGTCCATCCTGGGCCTGGTATTGTTCAACATGTTATTGGATACTGGCAAAAAGGCTTCTTGAATAAGTTTGCAGATGACTTGAAATTGGGGAGGATTGTGAAGACATCGGAGGATGCAAGTGCAATTCAGAAAAGTCTTGACAGATTGGAAAGTAAGGCCCTGCACAGGATGAAGTTCATTACAGACAAATGCAAGGTGGTACACCTCAGAAGGAATTTAAAAAAAAAAAAGGGTGACACCTAGCTCTGTGGAAAAGGATCTGGGAGTCTTGGTAGACCACAGACTCAGTATGAGTCAGCAGTGTGATGCAACCATACAAAAGGCAAATGTGGTTTTGGGCTGTATCAATATAAGCATTATATGCAAGACATGGGAGGTGATAATGCCTTTCCGCTCAACACTTCTTAGGTCTTATCTGGTGTGTAGTTCTGGACTCCACTTAAAAAGGTCATGGAGAAATTAGGGAAGGTCCAGAGGCAACAAAGATGATCAAAAGCTTGGAAGGCAAGTCCTATGAAGAGAGGCTGAAGGAGCTAGGCATGTTCAGCTTGTGGAAAATATGCTTAAGAGAGGTCACAACAGCAGACTTCAATACTTAAAGGCCTGCCATAATGAAGAGGCAAAGCAGCTTTTCTCTCTTGCTGCAAAGAGAAGGACACAGACCAATGGCTTGAAATTGCAGCAAAGTAAATTTAGATTAGATACCTGGAAAAACCTGTTCACTGTGAGAATAGAGGCAACAGAATAGACTGCCTAGGGAAGCTGTGGACTCTTCATCACTGGAGGTGTTCAGGAAGAGATTGGACAGCCACTGGTCAGGGGTGATTTAAGTGCATCTATGCCTACTTTCTACCATAGGTATTTCCCATGTTTCTGGGCTTTGGTGGTTGCTCCCACCCTCCCTTTTTTTCTCCAATGTGTGTTAAGCTGTTTTTAAGCCTCCACAGAGTCATTTGGTGTTGGCTGCAGCTAAGGCTGGGGGCTTCAACTGGGGTGTGCTCATTTTCCTGCTAGGAGCAAAGTCAAAACTCCTGGATGGAGGGTCTTGCCCCTCTGCTCAGGGTCAGACCTATAGCCATATTTTACCCCATGGTCAGATTGGTATGAACTGTAGGGTTTTAGCCTTCCTCGGTAGTGGGGGGCATGGCCCTCTACCTGGGACCTCTTGAGAATATATTGATAACATTTTATGAGCACTCTTCTGCATCAGGCAGAGCAGCATTCGAACCTTACCCTCTCATTTACCAGTTGTGCGGCCTGACAACTCGGCGATCCTAGGATAGATGGAGCCTCTTCTCTCTTTGGCCACAATTCCATCCTAGATCTGAGGGAACTTTCCTCAAAACAGAGCTGTTTGCACAAAACAAACCAGTTTTGATAAATCAGTGTTTTCCAATGAAAATTACAGTTTGTCAAAACTTTCCCAAGCAGCTATAATCAAGCATAATGAGTCATGGAACCTTTACAGCTAACATGAACAGAGCTACAAATTCTTGACGCATAAATCTCTTTCAGCTTTAGCTTTAGTGCATGACCTCATGTTTATAGTCCCCTATATGTGGTGCACATATAGTTCTGGATAATGGAATAAATCAGAGGATTGACTCAACAAGGTCTTTCAATAGCATTAAATGCTGTATGAATCACTTTATAGCAGCAGAACCACTAGAGCACGGCTAATGAGCCACAAATCATTAGGCAGGTGGTGACATGTTTCTAACTATCTGCCTACATCATTTAGTGTTGTTTTCATGAACTTCCAGGAAGGTAAGTAGCTGTCTCTGGGCCAATGTTGTCTCGGTGTTAATGGCATAATATAGAAATATTACTGGCATGCACTTAGTGAGCATATTTCATAATGCACAGCTTTTACTTTGCAACATTATAGCTGCCTTTCATCTGGGCCCTAGCTGTGACCTAGTTCTAGCTGATAAGAAGTAGAGGGTTATTTTGTGGCAAAATAAAATGGCTGCCAATTTGTTCCTGACAAGAATTAGCAGGAACCAGTAGGGACAGGAGCAAGAGCAGGAAATTTTTTCCTCCACCCTCTTCTGTCCTACTCCTCTTTGCATAGCCTCCCACAGATTAAAGGAGAAAGTAGTAAGCAGTAGTGTAACTAAGGGAGGTGGGGTGACTGAGGCAGCAGTCCCAGGCACTACTTTTGTGGAGAGAAGCAAATATAGCTGCGACCACAGTGGAAGCACTGCCATTGGCACCACAGAAGCAGGCACTGCACCAGATGCAGAGCTGCCCGGCTACCCCTATGCTAGCAAGACTCACCCAGGAATATATCTTCTTGAATTTTCTCAAATTTGGTGCTTGTTTTTAATTTCTGTAATGCCAGTGATATGCTATTTTGTTCTTGGACTTGACTTTTAAAATAATATTCTATTTTACCAGTATAACATTATACCACTATCGTATCTACTTATAACACAAAAATGAATGCAGCAATGAGAGTGCTTTGCTGGATTGGACCAGAGTGGCCCACACTTGGGAAAATCAAGCCTTTATTCTTAAAGGGCTTTTTCAAAGAGAAAATACTGTGTGAAGATAAATGCACCAAGATAGTAAAATATGTTTAAAGACTAAAACACTGACTCTGGTCCCATCTTGTGTCCTGAAGCCATATATGATATGACATAATATTGTACAGTTCAGTTTCATGTTTATAGTTCCCAAGTGTCAGAAACAATGGCAGTTTCAGCTGGTACACTTTTCACAACGGAGTTAATACATGAATTATAAACTGGGGGGGAAATGCTAAGTTTCCTTCTTAGAATAACATACAAGCCTGTCTGCCATACTATGACTAAAAGAGGACCCATATAATGATTTATTAAAAATATTTTATATTTGCATACCGCCTTTTACTTGATTCATGATACCCCAGGTAAATAGATATAGGTCTTCTGTTTTTGCAGATGAGGAAACTGAGGTATAGAGGGGTGAAGTTTCTTGTTCAGTGGATTTTGGACAAACCTAAGAATCAGATGCTTATTTTTTTTTAAAAAGGGGTACTTGCAGCATTCTATATCAAATGCACATAGATTTGAAAGCTGGCTGGGAAGCAGTAGTTTTCCTTATATTTATGAGCACTGCTTGTGATAAAGCATTCCTCAAGGATGTGACTGTTTTAATTTTATAATGCCTATAATTCTGCATTTGCATTGGTAATGCACTTTTTATCTTCTGTAATATGTAGGTTTCAGGCTAGATACGAATTTCCAATGTACTACGTGTCATGAGATAGCTACTCAGCTAGCACCAAAACTAGTAAGATCTATAAAGCGCTTCACGTATTTTATGGTCACTCTACTTTTTCAAATGGAAAAATAAAAGCTTAATACACTAGACATTAGAGTTGTCAGTATATAACATACAAGCTATAGAAGTGGACTCTCCACTCCCCTGTACCATGCATATTTTGGAGGAGAGAGCTCAGAATGCTACATACTTTTCATTTCTGGGGCCAGATTCTTCTCTCTCCTGCATTAGTTTTACACTGCTGTACATTGATCATTGTCAATAGAATTGTTCCTGATTTACATCGGTGTAATAGGGATTGGTTTCTTCACTTTATTGTAGATAAATTCCAATAAAAATAAAACAGAACTTAACATTTTTACCCAAAGTTCATTTTACGGGGAAAAAAAGGTTTATGTCTTGTCATCATAATAGTCCCTTTGGAAAGCAACATGGACAATATAGCCAACCTTGCTAATATTCAGAATTACTCTACTGTTCAGTGTGTGTGTGTCAAACTGTTTGGTATAAAAAGTACATGTGATAGATGTTGAGACTTCATGGGTGTGTGTACTGTAAAACAAGCTGCTGATGGATGCATAGGGACGAAACAGGCATTTTGAGACAACTAGTAAAGAATCATAAATTTGACTGCAAATTTATTGATGCTATGTGGAAACTGGATCTTCTTCCAGCACAATTGTAAAATTGCAGCCTTTAATGTTTCAAAGCTGTTCTCAGGTTGTTGGTATTCCCCTGGAAAAAGACTCCTATAAAGTCATACCAGACAAATATAAGAGCTGAGTGAAAATTAAAAGCAGACTAGAACTAAGTCACTGAGAAGAAATAGTAGAAGATACTGTGTTTTGCGTTATTCATAGCCAAAATATAATTAAAGGAAAGAGAGAAAGTATCCCTCTGGATAGATTCAGTGTAGTGAACAGAGTGGAAATCCATGAATTTGGATTGTATGGGGGACACCTTGTTGGTACAGATGGTGGAGAACCAAGTACGGAGGGAAGTTCTTATTGGTTTGCCCCATAAATCCTCCTGATGTTCCCAGGAACTCACACAGCACAATGAAAACTGAGCCGTTAAAACACAGTTCCTTTCAGAGCTTATGAGACTGAGAGGAGATGGAATGCAGCCTTCCAAATTCTAATCCAACTACCTAATAGGCAAGTCCTACTGTGGTTTAGTTTCTTTAAAACATTATTATAACAAAAATTACTCTGGAGAGGTGGTCTAAGGTAGTGCAATGGGATCATATCCTATTGGCATGTGAATCAAAACATTTTGTTATATGGGGTCAATGTTGCTGGAATTTCATTTCAAGGAAAAAAACAGTAAAAAAAAAAAAAAGTAAGTGCCCAAATATCCCATTTAGATAAGGTAGGAAAGAAATATTTCCAGTTTTGTGTCTGGAAACCTCTGTCTTTCATTTTTAAATATGTATAACAATACTTTGTATGATAGCTTATAGCAAGCAGATTCTGCCTGACTAACCCAGTCTCTTTTTATGACCAGGTCACAAAGTGCTTAGATGCAGGAGTAGAGGTAGATGTTATTTACTTGGATTTTAAAAAGGCTCCGACACAGTGTTGCACGCAATTCTTACAAGTAAACTAAGTAGTTGTGACATGGATTTTTTCACAGTCAGGTGGGTGGAAGAGTGGCTTATGGGATACAACCAGAGAGTGGTAGTGGATGGGTTGGTTTCTACCTGGAGAGATGTGGACAGTGGTGTCCTCCAAGGCTCTGTCCTTGGGCCAGTGCTGTTCAATATCTTTATCAATGTTTTAGATGAGGGAGTTGAAAGCACTCTGTCCAAATTCTCAGACAACACCAAACTATGGGGTATAGTAAACACACTAGAGGGTAGGGATTGAATTCAAGTGGATTTGGACAGACTGGGGAAGTGGGTGGATCAGAATAGGATGCAATTTAACACAGATAAGTGCAAAGGGCTGCACCTGGGGAGAAAGGATCATCAGTACACCTACACAGACAGGGAATTACCATTCTAAGTAGCACAGTAGTGGAAAGGGATCTCGGAGTCATAGTCAATGCAAAAATGAACATGAGTCGCCAATGTAACAAGGTAATAAGTAAGGCTAACTGCACTCTGTCTTGTATTAGTAGGTGCATCATGAGCATGTCTAAAGAAGTGATACTTACCCTCTATGTGGCACTGGTGGGGCTGCAACTGGAGTACTGCATCCAGTTTCGGGTGCCACACTTCAAGAGGGATGTGGGTAACCTTGAGAGGGTTCAGAGGAGGGCTACTCGTATGGTTGAGGGCCTGCAGATAAGAACCTATGAAGACAGACTGGGGGACCTAAATCTCTTCAGCTTCTGCAACAGAAGGCTGAGAGGAGATTTTGTGGCTGTCATCAGGCAGGGTCAGCAGGGACTAGAGGATGCTCTGTTTACCAGGGCGCCCCTTGGGGTTACTAGAAACAATGGCTATAAACTGAAGGAGAGTAAATTTAGAATGGACATCAGGAAGAAATTCTTTATGTTAAGGGTTGCCAAAATATGGAATGGGCTTCCAAGGGAAGTGGTGCTTTCCCCCACCTTGGAGGTGTTCAAGAGGAGATTAGACAAGCACCTGGCTGCGGTTATTTGACCCTAGCACTCTTCCCAGCCCAGAGCAGGGGGTCAGACTCAATGATCTAATAGGTCCCTTCCAACCCTAGAAATCTATAAAATCTGTGAAATCTATAGTGTATATTTTAAGAGGCAAGGATTTCTTTGGATGATATATTTTATTGGACCAGTTATGTAGATCAGATAAAATTAGAAAACCTTTAGAATGCCAGACCTGGAGAAGAATGTCTTGCATTCGAAAGCTGGTCCACCTTTATCTCAACTACATAGTTGGTCCCTAGGAAATCCTTGCCTTTCAAATAACTTATGGACCCTCATGGATACAATATCACTCTTACAGTAGCATAACATGTATATATTGTATAATTAAAATGCATTTCATAATTGTGCTCCAGTTAAGAATAAATCCAAATTTTGACATTTCAAAATCTTTCAAAAGAAGGAACTTATCTCAATCCATATCTCTGTTACCTTGAATGTACAGCAGCTTGAAGCAAAGCTGTAACATTGCAGCTTGTTATAAACCAGTGGAAGAAGCTAAAATAGAGGCACTGATGGAAGGTCAGAGGTAAGTTGTAGACAAATATTGATGAAAAAAGGTTAAAGCCACTGATATGCACAGTAGCTGTGCTCCTCAACAAATATGTAAGGACCGTTTCTTGTATTTTAAATCTGTTTCCGATTAGAGTGGAGGGGAATTGCTCATTAGTTGTTCCATGTTATAAATGGACTTTTTAATGAAATCTGATTGCAGTGATGCCTGCTAGTTTTTTCTCACTGAAGTAAAATGTAAGAAAATAGAATTAGCTGCATCTGATCAAATTGAGGATGATTTTAAAACTTTATTTTCAACAATGCAATTTTTAAGTTGTTTCTAAAAAACCCATTTGCAAAAGATCAAGCAATTATAAGCCAAGTCACCTGGGAACAACTGTTTTATAGAATAATCATATTCATGCATGGTCAAAAATGGACAGTTAGCAGCAGACAGACTGAAGATACAAATTCAGTACATGAATGGATGCATTTTCTGGCTGAACTAAAGCATGTAATGGGACTCTACATACTGAAGGGTTCACATTTTAAGCAAAGCTCTCTGACTCTAATATTAGAACGTAGTTCTACAAGTTGAAATAACTGATAATTGCATCGACATTGTAAGTGCTCTGTTTATAGAATTAATGGCTTGCAGCCTTTGAGTTATAGCCATAGGTAATGACTGAGGGAGTTAGGACAGGTTTTCTTCACATTTGCTGCCTCAGGTGTCAATTAAATGTCTTTTAACTTTTCAGCCAGGTTCTGTTCGTTCATAGAAATATGGCTGAGAAATATAGTTAAATAAGCCCTATGCATTTCACTCTATTCATCGAAGTCAGTATAAATGAGCCATTGAATGGAACTAATAATTATCCTTTTAGTACACATACCTCCTCCAAATTCAAATACCCTTTGTAGGTTTAATAGTGTGGTTCCTATATGACTTTTAGATTATTAATTGATATTCCTTCCTGTCCAATACATTACCATAAGTGATAGGTTTTAATCTCAATATGATCTTTCTCCTACTTATACAGTGTATCACTAAAATACAGTTTATCTGATGCTCTACTACATCAGGTACAACTAAATAATTTGGACCAGACTCTTATTCTGGTGTAGATACAGTGACTCTGATTTTGTTTGTCTCCTGGTTGTGCATGATCAGATTGGTAGTACATTACAGGGTTGCATTTTGATGGGATCACTTGAAAGTACACAGCATGGAAAGGAATATCATGTACTTCACAACTGTAAGACTGTCATAACCTACATGTCAGCCACTAAGTATCTGCATGACCAACAATAAAAATGAAGAATGTATCCAGAAAACAGTATAGAAAGAAACGGGACATCACATGGGATGAATTTCCTAAGCGTATAGTTTTTCCAGTTACCACAGTCTCATGAGTCAGTTTTCCACATGTCAGTTAGTTAACATTAATAAACAGTGACATTTGTCCAGAAAATGAACACACAGTTTGGCATGTTTGGCATTCTCTACTCAACAAAGCCCCTGGCCCTGAATATCATAGATGTTGCAGGTCATACTGCATTGTATTGGCAGAATTTTGTACTTGTGAATAAAATCTGTATCAAAGTAATAAATTAACTCAAGTAATTTTGCAAAATAATTTTTATTACTTTTATTTTATATCACTTTTATGTTTTAGAAACTTCATGTTACCTGGTACCTTCAGTAAAAGGCCCTTATGCAGAAACAAGTCAGATTCAAAATTTTGCATGTTTCAGTATGAACTGATTTTCATGGTTAAGAAGTATAGAATGAGATATTTCATGATGTGTCCATACCCATTATTTTTTAAAAAGGTACTGGTATTGCTCAAATATTTTTTACTAAAACAGATTCACTGTCTCTGAACTGACCATAGCAATTTTTATAATAAATGTTATAGTATTCATCTGAGAAATATGTAAAGAGACACTTAAGGAACCATGATTTCTGAGGCTTTCTTCTCTTTTCACATTTTTCTCACATCTCTGGTAGGAAACTTATATAACACTCAGTTACTGACAATCTCAGAGCCTAGTTAGCATGAATTTCTCCTTCATTTGCTTGGCCACAATTTTATTTTTTATAAAGAATAGAGCAGGAAATGGTTAATTTTCAAATAATTAGCATATATAATAACACAAGAAGTATAACATTAAAATAATTACATTTTTCTATTGTATAGAAAGTTGTATATTTTATGTGTAGGGCTTGGGCCAGGATCACAGAAGTCCGAAGTTGGAGTCTTTACACGATCAGCAGTGGGTCCACAGTGTTCACTGGTACATAAGTACTGTGGTGATGGAAGGCTGGGAGACAGAGAGAGTGTTTATCAAAAATCCATTACCACTTACTGACTTTCCAGTTTTGACTAGTATCTCAAGGATGTATCATCTAGAGTAGACCTCCTTAAGTCACCAAGGGAGCAGCCAGAAACCCAACTGGCTAAAAGTTTATGGGAATCCCATTAAAGACAGTCAAAGCTCAACAATTCTATGCCTACATAATTGGCTTACAGGGAGCATTACTAATATGAGTTGGAATTGAACAGTCTGAACAGAGCCAAGTATTTTGTTACTTCCTATATTTTCCCTTTTCAGGTATTGATAGTAACCTCAATACCTAGCACTGAAGCACTGAATCACCCCCAATGGCACCATCATGTATGACAAGGCATCGATCTTTTCAAGAAAACTTGCCTCGCTATGGAAGCAGATAGACAAGAGAGGCAAAGGGAAAGAGCTGTGACCTAATGTGACCAAGATCTACTCCTTTCTCCTGGAATTATTTGCCATATCTACAATCAAACATGCAGCCTTCAGATCAGACTCCTTAACCATCTACAGGCTTACCAGTGATTTCCCTATTTACTGAAAGACTATCATTTTCAAATCAAGAGATTGCCAATGGGATTTTCCCGTCACCTTACCTCTTTCTTTCAAGACATGCCTTATGGGCCACATGAGTAAATATTGGAATGATTTCTCTGTGACCTAAAAAATGATTTGATCATTGCCATTCACTATGTCCTGCCAAATTATTGTGCCACCCAGTTAAATTAAATCTCTTGCCTGTGATCCTAAATGAATAAGTGAGTCAGCTGCCAAGAAAAAGGAATTAGAAAACAAGGCTTACTCATGTCTCTGCAATTGAGCATGTTACAGTTCTTGACCCTTCCTGTATTTTAAAAAATGACTTTTAATTGCTGTTAAATTGTTAAGTAAAAAGATTTTGATTTCTATAACTCTTTCTGAGAAGTTTTGCTTGAATTAATCCTGCTATCTTTCTTGCTTCAGGCTAGGACAACAGTTCCATTTAAAAGTCCTAAGTGGATAGTATGTGCTTTGGGATTTAATCAGGAAATAGGAAATTAGATTGTAGGACTCGGATGACTGTAATACCATGATGAATTTTGTCCTCTCTGTCTTCCTCCTCCCTCTCCTGCAGTTGCATATGCCTCAACCTCTCCTTCCCTCCTGCTCTCAGTCCCAGAGAAAGAGAGAGAGAGAAGGGAGGAGAGCATTGTGTTAACAAAACCTATATTTAAAAGAAGTCCCTGAAAAGAAAGGTGCATTATACGTTTATTGGGAATGGATGAAAATTTATTGCTGTGATTCTCTGGGATCCCTACTGATCCTGTATCATACTTTATAGGGACTGCTCAAAAGCTTGCAGAGATTTTAAGAAGTCTGAACAAATGAAAGACCTTTCAAGAGAGGATAATCCAACAGACAAATAATAAAAAAAAATCAAGGTACAGTTTCCGCTGGGCCAATTAATCCCTATTGAACTTTTTAACACAGCTAACTGCAATGAACCCATCCTGAGATGTACTGAGGCCAAGTTTAATGAGAACTTGAAATAAAAAAATGCTAAAAGTAGATCCTGCTGAACTTGTGCTTGTGGTTGACAGTTTTTTATTTATAATTATTAATATGATACAGCTTCAATTTACAACTGAGCTGTTAGCTTCTGAGCATAAGGGCATATCTGATCCCCTTTGAATAACACATAATTCTTATATTTAATATTAAATTGGAAATAATGTTTTCCTGTAGCAGTCTGATAGTAAGGACTGGATGTTACCAGTGCCAGGACAATGGGAAACATACAAGAAACTGGAGAAATAAATATATGTGATGCAGTGAACTGAGGAGTATGGTGACATGGGGAAGGTCTTCTCCATGTCAAGTAAATGCACAGCTCAGAAGGCTGTGTCCCATGTTCTGGAGCAAGAAACTGAGCTGAAGAAAAGTCAATTCAACAACTGACTTTCCAGCTTAGTGTATTGAAACAGAGAGAGGGGGCCCAAATTTGGTGACATGCTTCTGACATAATTCTCAGAGAGCAGGAAAGTATCATCAGGAAAACTATACAAAGAGGGAAAAGATACAAGCCGGCTGTCAGGGGGAATTTCCCACCCTACAGTCAAGCATGTCTCAATCTGCTAATAAGCAGTAGGTAGAGATAAGAATAAATGAGCATAAGAAAGTGTTGGAGAGAAGTATGGTAATCCCCTTATCCTCTTTTCATTTACATGTCACTTGTGTTTTTAGAAGGTATTTTATGGGACAGTAGTTTATATCAGTATATATAGTAGAAGTGGGTCAAATTCATCCTTGGGGCAAAACCAGTAATCAGCAGAGTTACTTCAGGAATAAAAAGCAGGTCATAGAGCAGTTTTAAAAACCAGAGTGAATGAAACATGTCAGCAGGGGCTCTTGGCTCAGCAGGAGAGTATGAGGTTACCATGACTAAAAGTGGTGAGTACTGTAGAGGTTCATAATCCAAGCAATGAAACTTTCTCTAACTCTCTCTCTCATACTTTTTATTTCTCACACAAATACTCGAGCAAGAGATTTGTCGCTGTACAGTTTAGAAAGCTTCATCTTGATGTCACACTCATTGGTTTGCACTAGGCAAATTTTAATGTACTGGTTTTGTGTGCACGCATGAAAGAGAAGTGATGTAGCCCCTTAATGTTTTTTTCATAGCAAAGTTAATTGGCCTGTCATTGTCACATGGATTCATGACAAAGAGAACTACCTTACATTTAAAAATGCTATGTTAATCTTTGGTTTAATTCCATATATTGCTCATCATAATTTCAAATTAATATAACCCCCCCCCCCTTTGAAATCATGACAATCTTTTTTTAGATGGATGTTCAAAGAGCTGCTGAACCTTGATATGCTTCTCTCAAATAAGCATCCAGACTGTCTCTAAGACAAACCCAGACAACAGCTCTCCCCTAGAGCCTTCCCATCAGCATACACTGAAGAACTCAGGATTGATGTCACACTTCCAGGATGTAGAAACATATATGGAAATTATGAGATTCCTAAAGGATTATGAGATTGTGATGGATAACCAACTAAACATGAGCTTGCAACGTGCTGCAAGGGGAGTTAAGATGGTATGAATAGATGTATAATTAGAGGGTACAGGTGAATGGGGCTTTTTTACAGTGACAGCTGCAAGACTGAAGTGAAGCCAATGTAGATATGTCCATCAAGTATAAGGAGGTATATTAAACTTCTTTATTGCATCTATTAAGAGACCATTTCTGACATACTGTATCCATTTCTGGTGTCATGCCCACAGATTAAAAAGGATGTTTACAAATTAGAAGGGACTCAGAAAGGACCTGCAAGAGAGAGTGTTAAGCCGACCTTTCAGGGAAAACCTGTAGTGGCCAAGGAAAATAGGCGTCTTAATCATGATCTGTAATTACTCATATTGGGAAAAAGATTTCTGATCATAGTTGGCTCTTTAATGTAGTAGATGATAGAAAGCTGAAGCCAGACAAATTCAAGCTAGACACAGAAAACAACATTTGTATGGTAAGGTTACCTAGCCGCTGGAAGTTATCTAAGGATAGCTGGCTTCTCTATTACTGGCATCTTAAACTCAAGAACTGGATGTCTTTCTCAGACATGCATTACCCTGGCCAGAAGTAATTACACATGATTCAGCAAACACTTGCTGAAATTCTATGGTCTCTGTTATGCAGGAAACCAAAGTATGTGAATATAATGTTTTTACAGACATTAAGATTTCAGACACAAAAATTTCTGAACAACACATGCTCTGAATAGTGGCATTTGTACAGAAAAATATTAGCCTTTTTTTGCATCATCTGCAGGGTAGCTTGCTTCACCCCTCAGTTCAGCAGTTTTTCAGTAAGTCATCTGTTCTGTATCACAAGTTGTCCCATAAGAGGGAAAACGAAGTTGATTACATAACTGGTGTTTGGGCAGTGTGGTAGCTGTTAGCTAAACTCCTTTTCTCTCGTATTCCTAGGGCTCAGTCAGGCAATATCTATAAATAATTAAAATAGCAATGGTCTGTTTATGGGACAGTTGTCTCCTTTAAGAGAAACCAGATCATCTGAAAACTAAAGAATTCATCACATGAGGCTGAATCCTGGAAGGTGTTGATATCAGTAGGAGCCGAAAGCATGCAACATATGGCTGAACCAAGCCTATGCTTCTCTTAAGAGAGGTCCTAAATTATCTAAGTGCTTCATGTTCAATAGGGAGCTGTTTTAAATTTCCGAATAGTTTCTTTCTTTCTCATTTTCTGTTAAATAAGCAGCTTGTTTAATCCCTGCTCTTGCTCTCCCTGACAGTATTTATTGGTTCCACTAAGCAATGGAATAATCTTAGTGCCCATATTTCACAGAGCTGTTCTCAGAAAAGACAAGAAATTGTGGCGAAAAGAAAGCACCCAAAGCCATTAATGCATAGGAGATACTGCAGTGGCTACCCATAAAAATGAATAGTAGTTCCAGTTTCTTAGCCTTTTGCTTTATAAATGTCTATGTGGACACTGACTAAAATGCTTGGAATTCGAGGACATGCACAATTTAATTCTCAGCAACTGCTCCTACAGGGAGCTGGCTGTTACCATATATTTTCATCTCCATCTGCCTTCTGTCTGTTCCTAGCAGTTTGGAATGTGTTTCTGCATGTCCATCTGTGTCTGGGGGCAGGGTCAAATAATGGACATCACGT
The DNA here is from genome assembly GCF_052110815.1 of Crocodylus siamensis. Lineage (NCBI taxonomy): Eukaryota > Metazoa > Chordata > Crocodylia > Crocodylidae > Crocodylus > Crocodylus siamensis. The sequence continues at coordinate 16,501,795 of NC_143404.1, read as the reverse complement.
GGCAGTCTTTTGGCTTTGGTCATTCATGAAAACCAAAGCTCTATTGGCACACAGGTCTTTCATCAATCTAGAATCTCCCACATGTAACTTGGCAGCTCTCCATTAAACCTTTTCTTTAGGTCTGACCATGCAGTCACTGATGTCATGGAGTACTGACAAATAAGTGGCACAGAACTGGGAGTTAAGAAACTGTGTATGGATCACAAAAGTTTTAAAGATCACTGATATATAGAAGCTGCAGTTCTAGTTTGAGAGAGAGAGACTGGAAGGTTCAAGTGTTCCTTTAATAAGCAATGTGCCAAGGCATAGGAAGTCAGTACATATTATCAACACTGCAAAGCCAAAACATGGGTCCCTGCATGTTGCTGAGGCACCATGATATCATCAAGTGATGAGGTCCTGTAATGAGCAGTGGGTGGAAGGGGCACCAACCCCAGGTACCCACTTAGAAAGGAACATAAAAATACCAGCCACCACAGCCAGCCTAGCCCCTGCCTCCTCCCCCACTGCTCCCAAGAGCACAGCCTCTGGTGGGTTATACCTCTTGGATCATGTTAGTGAGGATGGCACTTACAGTTTTACAGACACAGGAGATGTAGGAAAATTAGAGCAAGTTCAGGGCCAAGGACACTGTGGAAAAATAGAGACCTGAGTGGAAAAAAAGCTGGAGGATTTGTGCTTGATGCTGTTCTTCATGCTCATGAGATGCACTCCACCCTTTGAAATATCTAGGCAAAGTTTTGGAAAATCATTTTCAGTGACTACTTGAAAAAATTCCCAGTGAGGAGTTCTAAGAATCACGGGGCGCATCTACACATTCTTCAATGTGCTTTAGGGAATGCACATTAAATTTAGTACCTCCATTGTGAGGTACTAGAAAAAGGTTCATTAGCTTGGTTTAATGAGCATTAGCTAAAGAGCACAGTTTGTTTGTGATGCTTTAAGGCTCATTAAAATAGGCTACCGTGCATTAAAGCATGAATGGTGATTCAGAGAGCTCTGAAAGAAGATCTATTAACTGGGTACATCTACACAAGATGCTGACTGCACAGCAGCCGAATAATACTGCGCAGTAGCACATCACCGCATGGGCAGCATGAATGCACTATTGCGCAGTATTCTTAAGCTACTTAAGTAGAGTCACTTAAAAGACGTTTGCCAGCACTACTGTGCAGTAGCTGTGGTTACTGCAAACCTATTTAGTACTTAATTATACAAATAATAAATAAATGCATAATAACCACTGTGCATTGGCATCTCATGTAGATGCGCCACCTGTAAACCATTTGGTATCAATCCAGGTGGCTGGCTAATGCAAATGGTGCATGTCTGTATTTCTGCCAGCCACTCTTTGGGGTGACTCATATGCATCCTTTTTTGACAAAGCTAATAAGTATTGTTCCTTCACTCAAAGAAGTTCAGGGAAAGCATTTGTGTCTGGCTCAGACACAGGAGATATAGCTGGAAGAAGTTAAATCATCTTTTAGCATGCCATTGTGTTACAAAATTGAAGCCAGCAAGTATGCTGAATTTTTTGAGCCTAGAGCTTTTTTTTTTTTTTTTTGAAGTCCATATTTTTAGAGCCAAAGGAATGAACTGAGCTTTGCTCTGCACTCATGATAAAGACCATCTCTTAGTGAACCCAATTTTAAAATGGCGTCTGGTTAATTAAGGCTAGGAAGTAAAAAACAGTAAGATGTACTCCTAGCCATGCCTTTCCATTGTGGGCTATGGCTACAGAAACTGATGGGCCTTAGCCATGCTAGACCAATGAGCCTTGAGGCTTGAGATGGATCTTTGTCCCTTTTTTGTTTGCACTTCTGCTGTTTTAACATCGAACATGTACAATAACTTGAAACTCTTCTCTTCTGTCCTTTAAACCTAATTGGGAAAAGGTATTTCATAAATCTAAGAAGTTGATGCTATTAATAAGTAGCTTGCTTCACTGGTTTGACACCTCTTAGAGTTGTTTCTTGGGAGTTCTTAGGGATTTACATTTTCCATACTTAATGAGGGTTAAACAAAGAAAGAACATGGGTAAAGATATCGGTTTGAATTTACTAGCTACCTTAAATCAGGTCCACTGGAACTGGTGCTGATAAACCTTCTCTTTTCTTTTCTTGTACTTCTTTATTATATACATATTAACTAGAAGATAGAAAGCTTGTGTAGACACAAGTTTCAAAATACCATATTCTTGCCTTTTGTTTGTTTACAATCCCCATTTAGCCATCAAACATAAGGCTTTCAAAGCTGTAGAGGGAACACAGCCATCCTAAACCTTGGCAATGTCAAAAGTTTCACCTTGTTTTCCCACCTTGGTGGTAGGATCAAGACCAGGCACGCTGTCTCCCTTCCTTCAGGTTGAATGGCCTCCTTGTGAGTTAAAATATATTGTGACATCATCAGATCTGAATTAACAAAGTGCTTGCAAGCGTTTTTGTGGCAACTTCAATTTAATGTTTTTTTCCTTCTTGTTCTGTCTCTTCTCTCCAAGATGAGTGGAACAAGCTAATGTATGTTTGTAGCTCACATTAACCCCAGAACTGTCAAGTCCATTACATGTTCCATTAAAACCTGATCGTTCCAAGAATGTACAGCAGGTTGTTCTTCTGCTTGCAACTCACACCAAACAGCATCCATGAGGCAGTGACCCATACGCAGCAATTCTCACGCCTGGCTTTCTTCTGCATTCTCCAGTTTATATTTAGCATTCTTAGTGATGCATTTGGCTTGGAGCAGACCTCAGCTGCAAGGATCTTTGCATTGGCTAGTCTCGCAGCATCCTTTACTTAATGAACTTGCAAGGCAGAGAAGCATGGCTTTTCCCAGCAGCTCTGAAGGACCCTCCAGGCTTGCTCAGCAAGGGTGACTTCACAGGGATAGCATATAACTTATTTGCATCTATGTGGAGGAGAAGAGATTCTGCTAAGAATCCATTCCAAATCTTTTTCAGCAATTGCAGCTACAATGTCAGCTTTGGCTTTACAGTGTCTGCACTGTAAAATCCAGAACAGTTGGATTGCAGTTCCTCCTCCCTTCCCCCCAACCCCTTCCCCCCCTTTTTTTCTTTTCCTCTGACACTTTTTTTCGGAACACTGACTTTCCAGCTCCAGGCAAAACATCCGCTGCTATTTTTCTCTTGATTTTCAAGGATCACCTCAAGTGAAACATTGAGGCATTTTAAGAACAAGAGCATTTATCTGTTCTATTTATATAAACCTTATGCATTAACCCCTAAAGCACTGGCTGGATTAAAAACCGGACAGCAAATTGTGTGCGTGTGTTTTTTTTCCCCTCCGTCACACTGACAGAGTAAAGGAAGCTGCTTAGTCATCTTTGAATCTTGCTTAGGGAGATTTCTGTTGAAAGAATTGTCTCGTCTGCTTTAAGCAGAGGCTATAGATCTTTGGGTGAATAGTATAGTAAGCTGAATGGGTTATAAATTCTAATTTGCAAACATCTCTGCTGTGGCTGAAAGCTATTTGAATAATCTATCATCACATATGGTACATATACAGCATTTACTCCTTGTGACACTGGGCCAACCCGAACACTGATGTGACTCAACTGGAAGATAAGTATAGAACCAGTTCCCTCTGTGCGAACCTCTTTGGAAAGCGTATAACATAAGCCTGCTGTGGGTGACTGTTCACTCTAGGGTTTCCTTTATACTACAGAACAGTGTTCTCCCATTCTCCCTAAGTTCACAATTATGCTTACTGTGGTCAAGGCTTAGTACACAGAAAACTGTCTTTACTTACCGTTCTAAGTAGAGGTTGCATGGTCTTAAAAAATCTGCACCATAAGATTTATCATTGCTATCACCAGTGAAGACACAGTGGTGGTGAATTACAGCTAAGTCCTGATTCTGATTTCAAACTGGGTTTATGCTTGCATCCTCCACTAAGGTCAATAGCCTTCCTTCTGCTAGCGTCACTCCAGTGAGAATCAGACAAGAAGCCCAATATAGAATTAACTCACTTTTCTTCTGGTTCACACCAGATCAATTTGGCTGCCGTGTTTCCAGATACAGATAATGGGACCTCAGAGAACACTTTAATTTCCACGAGCACCAATGAGAATAAATCAGAAACAAATTAAAGCGAGGAACAAACATGGAAATGCATGTTCTGGCAAGTGCTTTTCAATTTGGGGACCCATCAAAATGGTATTTAAATTCCTGAATAAGTGAGGCCAGAGGAATGAGCCAAATTAATTCATGACAGAGAATGTCCACAGGGGATGATTTTGGTCCTGGATGTCAGAAGCTTCTACACAGTGCTGCAATATACTGGCATCCTTTAATTTAGAGCAGAAATGAAGGAGAGTCACCCTAACGATTTCACATCTCCAACACCGATATGGGTTCTTTTCCCACCTAATAGCAAGTGAAGGGGGAAAATACAAGCATGATGACTGGATGCCTCCTCACAGGTTTATATATGAAAATGGTTTATAGTTGACTGGTTTATATTTGAAAATGCAAACAAACTGGTTTATATTTGACTGGTTTATATTTGAAAATGCAAACAAGCTTCCTGCAAGACTTGCCAAGTTGCCAATGTTCATAGACTTCTAACACCATCCCATTTGCTGCTTGCTGGCCCTTGGAGGGACTTTCTGCTTGAGCTGCCAGTCAAGCAGAGATTAAAACCTCAAACACTATGTTCAGCAAATTGCATTGTTGTGACACAGACTGACAAAATGGTTAAGACTCACACACTGTCTTCAGCTTGGGAATAAAATATTTATAAAGCTGTGACTGCATGGGTTAGAGATGGAATGCTTCTTGCAATACCTCAGCACTTAAATTCACACCATTTAAGTTACAATCACAACCTATTCTGGTTACAGTCAGGTGAGGCTTGCCCGCTAGGATATTTTATAGTGGCTTTTCATACCAGTGGGTTCATAGAAAGTACCAGGTCCAAAGAACAACCCAATTTAATTATTTGTTAAGGGCTGGAGATGCGCTTGATCTTAGCCAAAAGGCTGAGGAAGAGACCCTATGAAGGATGTTAATTTTATTTCAGATGCTGTTTCAAAAACAGAGGACATTTTTTTTTTAAACAGAGTGGTTTCGAGTTTCCTTAACATATGGGTCATGCCTAACATTTAGCATGTAACATGTAAACGTGTAGAACCGGCAGGAGGGGTTTTAAAATATTTTTTTTTAATTTTAAAAATATTTTTAAAAATATTTCCTTTCTGAAGAGGAGGAAGAATACACATGCCCATTATCATACAATCAGCAGAAGATTGGGGGGGGATTATTTTTCCTCTCACAAAAGAAGAGGTAGACTTAGTCTGGTCCCTGAAAGAAGCTATTTTCCCTATCATCCTGGGAAAACATCCTTTTGGATAAAAAGCAATGCATGCTCACTTGCGGGAACGCATGTCTGTAGTTGCTCAAAATACATGAAAGCAGAGGGATGTCAAGAAAAGATAAAAGACAAGCCTGGGGTCAATGATGTAAGGACCAGGCCAAGGGTTTTGGAGGCACTGATGAGAGGGATTGGTTTTGTGAAGTGGTGAAGGCTTTTTTGGAGGTGCTGACTGCCATCACCTCCCACTGAAGTCACACCTGCTAAATAAACTCAGCAATTTTTTAATAGACTTGGTAAATATACCAGCTACATCAAAGCAATATCCAGTCTGGACTGCTAAATGACACATTGCCTGTAGTTTTACATCTAATCCTTGATTTGCTGATATTTCCAATATTTCCAACAACCTGATAAAATTAAGAGTTGGACTGCATGAAGTGCTTCGTAAACTTATGATTTTTCTGGAAAAAAACAAAAGCAAAAATGATCCAAATAGATATGCTTAGCTGACATAAAAGGACAAACTACAACGATCCAGAACAATTTCAAAGTATTTGTTCCATTCTTAATGATTATCTCATTATATACAAACAGTATATATACAACATATTAAGCATCATTCAAATGCCCTTGTGTTCATCTAGCAGTTGGCTTTATTATACACGCAAACTAATAAATAGCACACTTTTTTTCCTTGCATCTCTATTAAAAGCCAAAGTTGTCAGTGTTAAAACTGAAGTACCATGAATTCAATTACGCTTGCATAGAGCCATGAGATGTGTAAAATGAAATATTAGCATATGAAGAGAAAGGCTTACCCATAAACTTTACCATAATAAAGATTACAGCTTCATTGTAAATTATATAAATAAAGCAAATTTAAACAGAAGTCAGACAGAAATTAATTTACATGCTTGTCACGTTATTTATTTTAACAACGTGTGTTTGTTTCCTGGTGTGGAATGCCTGTTAAATGCCTTCCTTTAATGCATTTTTTGCTCAGTAAACCTCTTCCCAACAGAGATACCGATTAACAGCCAGACTTAAATATGAGCACAACAACCAAGCAGAGGATGTTATCCTGCATTCATTCCCAAGCCCAAATTCCTGCCTTAATCTCCGATTGCTCAAAGACTTATGTATATACTTGACTAGAAGATTGTCAAACCTCCCTGTGATGTCAAGGCCACAGGAAGCAGTCAGTTGACATTGCTAGCTCCTGTTTGACCTGTCCTCCCCATCCATGAACAGAAGGTTTTGTTTTCTTTCTTTTGTTGTATTAGGTTTTATTCACACTGGAGCGATACAGGCTTCTCCCCTCCCGTCCCCTCCTCATCTGGGAATAGAAGGTATGTCAGGGGAAGGAGGAAATAGGAGCAGAGTTAAAATACCCATATTCTCAGTTTATGGTTATATAGGGATCATGGCCACATGTAAGTTAGGGCAACCCCTTACATAATTAACTGTACATAAGTGCTGGGTCATTCACATGCTACAAGTTGAAGAAATTCACAGCAGTTTCTTCAATGAACCCAGCAATAACTTTCCAAACATGTACAAAAAATAGCACAACTAGAAGGTTTTATATTCATTGTTACATTCTGCAAAAGTTCAATGGGGTTTCGTTGAAGATTGAGGTACGAGGAATGCTATCTTCATGGTATGAATGGTTTCAGAGAGGGCAACAGAAATAAGGAAAAGCCTTTTCTTGTGTTTTATTCATTATACCAAAGCTTTTGATAGAGTCAAGCATAAGGAGTTAATGAAAATGCTGGAAGAATTGGATATTGATGGTAAAGACTTAAAAATCTTAACAAACCTCTATTGGGACCAAACTGCAGCAGTGAAGATAGAAAATGAACTAAGTGGTTTCATCCAAATTAAGAGAGGCATGAGGCAAGTCTGTTTTTTCACCTGACTTGTTTAACTTGTACACTGAGAAAATAGTGAGGGAGATTGACCTGCCTTATCTGTTCCTGTTCCACTTTGATGTTGAATACCAGGATTATTTTTTTTCTTTGTAATTACCATGCATTCTGTTTTTCTACAGTTAATACTTAGACCCTTCTTCTCACTTTCACTAAAAATTTTAACTACTTGGGAAGCTGGATAACATCAGATGGTAAATGTGATCATGAAATAAAATGGAGAATAGGGATGGCAAAAGACACATTTCTGAAAATAAAAAAGTTATTGGCAAATAATAAAATTTCTGTAGGGATGAAGTTAAGCATTATGTTAAGAGCTATGTTATACCAGTCCTTTATGTTGCATAACAATGCTGGATAATATTGCCAAGTATGGAAAAGAGAAATGAAGCAACTGAGAGACTTAAGGTGCATCCTGAAGGTCTGCTGGAAAAGTCACACTTCAAATGAAGATATTTTGTTAAGAGCAGGCTGCAGGAGGAAGCTGCTGATTAACATCAGAAAGAGACAGTTGGGGTTTTTTTGGACAAGTTATAAGAAAAGAGAAAATTGAAAGTATGGGTCGTAACTGGAAAGACTGAAGGAAGGAGAGATTGTGGAAGACAGGGGTTAACTTATGTCAAGAGTTTATCTAAATGGATGAATGTATTGACACTGGAACTTCTGTATGCCTCAAAGAGAAGGGATCTGTGGAAGACCATGGTCACCAATGTCCTGTTTGGATATGGTACCAAGACAGAAAGTTACATGCTGCAGCTTGGATGGAGTTTAAAGGCTTTGTCATTTTGGGCAGTTTCTCTGATCCATGCTATCCAGATCATGGTACATATAGCCTAGAGTGGCTATACCTTAGTGTAACATGATCTGGGTAGCATGGATCCTGCCCTGTAACTTTAAGCCACTGAATGAATGCTTAAAACTCATTCAGTTTACTCCCCCTTCCTCCCCACCCCCTCACTGGCCTGGATTGGGCCCATTGCCTCCACCTTACCCTCTTCAGCGCCCCGAATCCTTGCTCAGTGCCCCAGTTACTCGTTGCTCAGCCTGGAAAATTGCAGCAGTTACCCTTCCCTGCCTGCTCCCCTGAGACAGTGCAGACAGCCCGGTCGGGGGCAGGAGGAGGAGGAGAGAGGGAGCAGGGAGAGAAGAAGAAGAGGCAAGGAGAAACCTGGGAAGTGGCAGGGGCAGAGGCGAAGCCCAAAATCAGAGGGCGGGGAGGATTTCTTACTTTTTGGGTCTCTAGACCCCAGCTGGCCTGAAGTGTAAATGCTTCAACCTGGAACTGGCACGAACACTGATTAGCATTTGTGTGGCTCAGTGTAACACATAATAAGGACTGAAACGAATGGAAACAAGATGAATTTTCCATCTTGAAAACAGTTTGGTTTGCCTCTTTTGCGCATTTATAGATCCCATCCTGAAATTGTTACTCAGAGCTTAATTCTGAGAAATGATCCTATCCCATAAGTCCCATTGGTTGACTACGAAGGAACTATTCATTTGATTGATTGCTGCACCATTTGAGCCCAACCACTGAGAGAGTCGTTTTACCTGTGTCTGTTCTGAGGAATTGTACCCTGTGTAAATCACCAAAATGTAGAAGTCCAAGTCATCAGACCTGATTCTCATGAGCCCCTGCGTAAACCAAGCATAATTCAGTTGAAATTATTATTGTGGCATCAGCCTAAAGCTGATACAAGATGCAAATCAGGATGACTGTCTACTGTGAAGCAGTCATCTAATACTAGAATCGGCAATTATTTGCAAATTGTAACAAAAATATAAATGTATTGATACCAAGACATGCAGTTTTATTTGGGTTTACCCAATTCAATTCTTTTCTGGCTTTATGCAAGTTCCTCTGGAATTGGCAAGAACAACTCTGGCTAGTACAAAGCACAACACATTTTCTGCTCTTCAATTGACAAATGTCATATAAACAAAAGGCACCAGAATAAATTAAAATGTTAATGTCATTAGATCCAAAGGAATAATGCCAACTGAACAATGCATTTCTGATAGGACCAGATATCTGTCAGCACTCTAGGACTGTGGGACCTTACAAGAACAAGAGCTACTTGAGTGAGCAATGGTCTGTGGGCATTCAGTGCTTCACAGAATCACTCCCTAAGTGTGACAATAGGAGTTAATGTGTGTAGAGGTCTATTGACCCCTGTTTAGCTGCACTATGTGAATGCCAGCTACTGGAAACACTTGAAGGTTATGATTCCCATCTTGTATCTATTTTTAACAGTAGAAAAAAGGCTTTAGGAAGGTAGCAGTATTGCCACTCTAAGAGTTATTGCAGGACATGACTTGAGGCAAAAATTAATTCCACGGCTGCGTTAATTAAGAATGATACAATTTTTTTTTTAACTAGCAAGTACAGTGCTGGCAGCTGCCACTGCTAATGGGGGCTGTTTACAAAAACAAGTGTCCAAGATGTGATCCATTTCTTAGTCACAATGTTTACTCTCTCAGACAGATGATGTGACAGCTGTCCCTCTGCTCCCCAGAGCTCAAGACACAAAACAGGTTTGTCCTATTAGCCAAGGCTTCTCAAATGTGACCTGCCACTCAGAAACAGCAGAAAATGGCAAAGGCAAGTCCCATTTGCACCAGTCCCATCACAGTCACAGGAAGTAGACTGCATAGAGCGTGCCCATCTGATCCCAGCTCTTCCTGTCAATATACTCTTTCCTCCTTGATGTCATGCTTGATGTCAGTTTCATCGGCCAGTCTCCAAATGTTTTATAAAGGAACGTAGCAAAATTAATACGTTACAAAATTAGAAAATGAGGCTCCAACGTGAAGTAGCTAACCTCTGACCATGGGTCCACTACCACTTGAACCTAAATGTATCGACCCCCCAGTGCTGTAATCACTGGGAACATTTGTTGCTTGGGATAAGAGCATTCTGTCTTGTGGCAACAATCAAGGGTTTTCCCCCTTTCTTCTCTAAGGGCCTTGTTGTATCCACTGTGGGCAAAGTCTGGCCCATGGGCCGAATCAGGCCCTCAGTGGATTTAATTTCCCAGCAGCCTTTGCCCACATCACTGGCCAATTTCCATGGCAACCAGCCCCAATAGCACTGTCAGGGTGCACGGCTGGGCCGGGATCCTACAGTGGTGACAGCGTGGTCTGGAGCTGGGGCAGAACTGTGATCCACTGCCCACATGCCCCAGGCAGGGGCATGCAGGCAGCAGATTGTGGCTGTGCCCTGGCTTCAGACCACACTGTCACCACTGCAAGATCCCAGCCCTTGCCCCAGAGCAGCTTCCCTCCCCACCATGCACCCTGCCAGTGCTGCTGGGGCTGGTGTCCATGAAAATGCTGGCCCCAAGGGAAAGGAGCTGCTGGGAAACAAAGTCCAGCCACTGGCAGGATCCACCATTTTGCCCACCCCTGTGTTGCACTGTAAGCTCCACAAATATTGACTGGTGTTAGTGCTAGCTTGAGCTTGAAGCATTCACACGTTCAGGCCACCAGGGGCTTGGAGGACTGAAAGATAAGAATCCCCCCTTGCCTCCCATTCCAGGCTTCCCCTTTGCCCCCACTCTCTAGGGCTTCCTGGGCTCCCTACTACCTCCAGGGCCCTCCTCACCTTAATTGTGCCTGCCCATGCTTTCTGTCCCAGGGAAGCAGGCAGGGAAAGGTTATCCTGCCTGCCCAGCTCCTGCTGCTGTTGCTACCAGGCTGCTGCGCTTTTCAGGGCTGAGCCCATCCTAGAGAGCGGCAGCGGCACCCAGGTAGGCACGTTAACCCCTGGGACAGACAGCAGAGGCAGCCACAAGTAAGTATGGAGGAATAAAGCAGAGGGGGCAGTGAGTGAAAATCTGGGGTTTCAGGGAGCAGGAGGGAGAAGTGGACCAATCCAGACCAGCAGGGGAGGAGAGGCAGGTGGGGTGTTTACACTGAGGTGTAGCCTAGAGTGGCTAGCGTAACAAGGATCAGAGATAGTCCTGCCCTGCAGTTTGGGTAACCAGCCATCCCTAATTGGATGGGACAATCCTGGAATGGGATCATCAAGTCGCAGCCCCAGACAGAATGACTCTGGGACAGCATTTGTCCTGGATTTGCAGCATGGTGCAGGATCCAGGATTCCCCTTGCAGGCTGTTAGGGTTCCAGCCTGCAAGGGGCTGTCGGGAGTGGGATGTAGGGAGCATTGTGTACATATGCACATCGGCACACATGCACGTGGCTGGAGAGGAGCCAGGCAGCCTACAGTGCAGCTGTCTACAGGTAAGTCTATGGGGGTCAGAGGGGGTGTGGGAGTGCAGACCGAGTGAGGGAGAGAGTGAGGCAGGGACTGGGGCTGGGAGTTCTGCCCAGCCAGGGCAGCACATGGGGCCCCAAGGCTGGGGCAGGGGCCAGGACAGCCATGGACAGCTCATTCCAGGGCTGGGGAGTGGCTTCCACTGCATGCACTTCTGGGGGAGCTGTGGGGAGGCAGAGGTGGAATTGTGTGTGGGGCAGGGGGTGTGGGGAATTCAGGGGTCCTGCTACAGGCTTGGGGCTTCCTGCCCTGCTGCCCTCCACACAAGAGCCCCAAACCAGCCTTGTGTCCGCTGCCCTCTTGGCAGCAGCCAAGGGAGTGGCAGCGTGGAGTTGTGCCCCCTCACCCCAGCTGCCAGGGGGTGCACAGCCAGTGTGAAGCTACCGGAGGGAGGACAGAAGGGCAGGGAGCCCCAACGCCACAGCAGGCAGCCTAGCTCTGCCCCCACCTCATTTGGCTCTGGTCTGGCTGTGCTGCCAGAGAGCGGGGTGGGGGGAGGCTGCCATGTGTCCTGCTCTCCAGTTTGCAAAAGGTGGTCACCCTACCTGCAGTGGTGTAACTGAGCAGCCTAAAGGGTGCTTGAAACTAGTTTCAGGTGTTAATGTGCAGACAATCCAGGTTTTAAGAGCTCCAGGAGCCTCCCAAAATTACCTTGTAATGAGGCCCTAATGGCCTAATTGACTTCTCTTCATGCCCTTCAGTCAAATTCAAGTCCAAAAAACAAATATAATTCCAGTGAAGTGGAGTTGGGCCAATTTACATCAGAGCTGAATTTAACCTCCTGTTTGCAAACGTAGTAATGTCCTCAGTTCCATAAACACAAAAGGTCCAATTCTTCTTCTTATGCTCTTTTATTTCTTTAAGCAGTATAAGCCTTTTGCCACCTCCTTGGCTACAGTGGTGCTGCAAGGTATGTCAGGGCAGAAGTATTTGTTATATTATATATGTTGTATACATGTAGCTGTTATATTCTGCATACAGAAAAAGAAAGAATTATTTTCATCAGTTCTTTTCTTTACAAGAATTGGTTTTTGGAGTAGGTAGATTTGTATAATTCTCAGAAATGTAAGCTAGTCACGTACAAGTCCTTTCATTCCCTTTAAATCCTGTCTTTGTGCTGTATTAAACCTAGCATAGTCTTATCAGCTTACCATCCAATTAGAGATGGATAATGCCTCTGTCTTACTTATGAGCAAGGATCCTGGTTTTCACTGTTAAAAAAATCTCAGATTCTCTGATAAAAAATCTCAATTTCTCTGATAAACACCTCCAAATCCATTATTAAAATAATGCACCCCCTCACTCCCAACGCCCCCCCCCCCCCCCCCCCCGCAGCCCTCTGGCCCTGCTCATGCCCTTCAGTCCCTGCCACAGCTCCCACAGCCCTGCTGGTGCCTCTCACCCCCCACCCACAGCCCCCTGCCATCCCCAACCCTGCTGAGGGGGGGTGGCTCCCTACCACTGCATGCACTCCCAGGGAGCAGGGGGGACCCATGCCCCCCAGATCTGTGTGTTGGGTGAGGGCGGGAAGCCCGCTGCAGGCTCATGCTTCCCACGCTGCTGCCCTCCCCTGGGGCCCCCGCCAGCCAGCAGTTGTGACTGTAGGGAACAGTGGGACTGCATGGGGAAGCTCCATGCTGCTGCAAGCTCTGCGCTACTGCGAGCTCCACGCTGCCCTGACGATGCGCCCTCTGCATTACTCTCCAGTAAAATGAGAAATCCTCTCTGTTTTTCCGTAGGAAATGGAAAACCTGGATTCCTGCTTATGAACCTCAATACTTCATGATGTTTGTTCTTTAGAGCTCTCCCAGGCTTTTACTTTATGCAGAGTGCCCATCGTCAGATGATGTGTTTGTTTTTTTCCATATAGGTCAACATAGTAGAGAAAATGAACTTGAGAAGCTGAGAAAATCTTCTGTGGTTTTCTGACTTCAACTATGGAAGCTCAGTTCAATTGCATGGTTTTCCCTGTCTCCCAAAGCAGTGGAACACACCATAATTGCTCGTTTTAAAAAATTAATTTGCTCTCCCAAGTAGACTGATTTAGTTATCTGTTATTATTCTCTTGACCAGACTTTACTTACAAAAAAGATGTGATGTCTGAATATTGTGGAAGCAATAGAAGAAGCTTCTGTGCATTTCCTGTATGGCTCTATTATATACCTGTACCTCTGAGAGATGGAAAAAGATATTGATTTGAAATTTGTCTTCACACATTATCTTTCCTATGCTCATGTAGCTGTTAAAAATGTATATATGTATGCGGCGGTGGGCTGACAAACATTTCAGCGTGGATTTGCATTTCAGTGCAATGTTTTTGGGTTTTTTATTTCCTGAAAATTATGAGTAAATGAAAATAGGGTACTAGATCTGCAGCTGGTATAAACAGCACCACACACTTCAACTAGCTTAGTAAAATTTATACTAGCTAAGGATCTGGTTTACCTCTATGTTCAACTTCAACATTATTTTATAGTCAAACTGGGTTTTCATACCAGAGCGAGAATCCAGGTCCTTTCAAAGAAAAGTGCTGTGTTTATGATTCATGCTAGTATAACAGGAAGCAAGGTACAAGTCATATTTTACCTCCATAGCTACTGCTCAAAAGGTTATGCTCTGTGATGGCTATTCAAAGTGAAATGAGCTGGTTGCTTATATTCAGTTCAGAGGGACAGGGATCAACAAAATGATTGTCCTCTCTGCTGTGTATCTCAGCAGAAAGGCAAAGAATTGATTCAGCCTGTTACTCAAAAATGTGCTTCTTGATTTAACAGCAGAAAGAGTTTGTTGCTTTTTCTCATAGCTTCATGTTAACATTATAGTATCACCAGGTCATGCTTGAAGACAGAAAGTAGAAGGCACAGAAAAAGAAAAAAAAGTTAAAGAATTTGAAATGTAATATATGAAGGGAAGTTTTCATTTTCACTGCATCTCTGTAGCTCCAGAGAGGTTGTACAGTCCTGGTTTGGAAGGAACAAGCCTGTTTGAAAGCCTTTTAACTTATGTTAAAACTGACTCTTTGGAGGAAAAAAAATGAGCATGTTAAAAGGAGATGGAATGGAGCTGTGTTTGATGTTCCCTGAAGATAAAGCCAGACAAATTCATCCAAAAGGAAGAGAAAAAATGAGCAGAGAGAGAAGATACAGCTTTTGTTTCTGGTGCTGACCCCTACCTGCAACACCTGAGGAGATATCTGTAAGCATTATTATTTAGACTAATTTCACGGAGATGGAGAGTAGAGAAAAGGATATTTTAAAATGTGAAGTTAAAGCTGTATCAGAATTTCACAAAGGCCTCCTTTTTTTCAAAATGGATATAGCACTGCCAAATACTGGGGCACTGAAGTCTCGTGCTAATTTTTTATCTTAGGATGATCTACAGAGAATGTTCAAGAGATGTTTAAGTGCCATGAAACCCGTGGTAGAGCCAGGAACAATGGCAATCAGTTACAGTGCTGTGACAGAAAGCATTCTGTCTTATTTTTGGCCCTGTAGGAATTGTTTGCCATTTCAAGTTATTCTTTCCTTATTGTATATTAAAGGCAATGTAAGGTGGCTTTAGCTCTTGTATGAGCTCATCCATTCAGAAAATCTTTTATTCATAATTTAAATAAAACATTTGGCTAGGAGTCAGTTCATGCAAAATTGCTGTCTCCCCATGTCTTCTGTAAATTCCTATGTGGGAACACCTCTTCCTTTTCTTCCATCTATGCACTGGCTTGCTTGCTTTTCTCTGAAAGAGTGTAATAATTTATTAAAGCAACTGGGGCTAGAACAGCAAAGTTACGACAACAGTAGTTTTCTTTTGCATATCCAAAACCTTCTGAGAGGACACGGCAATAGTGTAATTGGAACACAGTGTGATTATAATATAGCAATATTATCTTCACTAATTACTAAAGACCCAAATCAGATCTGTTTTAAGCATGTACAACTATAATGCATTTGACTCATGCCTCGATTACAATTATTAATTGTATATATTACCGCATCATCTAGGAACTCCCCATCATGGACTAGGGCATGAACGGCACATGCCCCCGGTGGCTGGGGGGGCATGGCTGTGCTGGCAGCGGTGGGTGCATGGCAGCGGTGGCGGGAGCCCAGCAGCAGTGAGCAGGGAGCTCCCACAGACGCTGCTGGCACTGTCGGCAGCAGCGGTAGGGAGCGCCAACCACAGGTCAGTGACCACTCGCAGGTGCCACCGGTGGCCAGTGGGGATTGCTGACTGCCCACAGATGCCACTAGTGGTTTCGGTGGTGGGGTGACGAGTGGCAACTGCCCGCAGGTGCTGCTGACAGTGTCGGCGGTGCTTTTTTGCAGGGGGTGCACTGCCACACTCAGGGGGTGCACGTGCACCCACGTGCACTCCCTACACATCACCTTTGGACTAGGGCTAAGATGCACTAGGCCCTGTACAAGCACAGAGAAAAAAAAGGGTGGGCCTAAGGAGCTTACAAGAGGCAACAGATGGCTGCAAAGAGACGGGGGAGCATAAGGAAGCAATGAAATAACATTGATCAGCACGATAGCGGTAGTTTAACTGTTCTCAATTTCCTTGCAAGCATCTCAGCAAAGGAGAGTTCTACAGAGGGATTTGAAGAAGATCAGTGAGCTAGAGCTATGTGAGTGCCTTGTGGTGAGTTCCTCTGAAGCATGAGGGAGGCAGCATGGGAGAAAGCACAAGGGAACTTTTTTGAGGACCACTGAAACTAGCATCACAAGGTAACTGGAAGCAGCTGTCAGCATCTCAATAATGAATGAGAAGTGAGATATAGCTTCAGGATGAGATATGAAGGAACTTGAAAGTGAAGACAAGAAGCTCATGTCTCAGGAACCAGAGAGGAGGGAGCCAGTGAAAGAATGCAAAGAGATGGTATCCAGTAGGGGTGTGCGAAATGGGCCCTAATCGATTCGGACAGTGATTTGATTCATTGATTCGGATCACTATCCCTGATTCGATTTGGCTGAATCCAATTCTGAAAGATTCAATGCTGATTCAGAGAATCAGTGATTCAGACATAGACACAGCTTTGAAAGTTTTTGTACATACTTTAAAGTAGCAGACTTGGCTTGTGATCACTGTGATTCTGGGGCGCATGGAGCATCCCACAGGCGTGCAGGGGGGCCCTCCACATGCTCTCCGGGGGACCCGGAAATGAACCGGAAATGCTTCTGGTCCACTTCTGGGTCTGCTGTCAAGTGCATTGGGGAATCCCCTGCACTTCTGTGGGACACTCCATGAGCCCCAGCATCACAGCATTCATGAGCCCCTGCTACCTAGAGATATGTAGAAAAAATATTTAAAGCTGTCTCTATGTCTGAATCTCCGAATCTTTTCAAATCTCTACAAATCAATTTGGAGGGTTCTGCTTCCATTTGTAGAAAGTAAAGTGTCTCCTAATTCAATTCAGATTCAGAGATTCAGCCACCAAATTGGGCTGAATCTCCACCAGATTGAATCAGGGACCGAAGCTTTGCACAGCCCTAGTATCCAGGTTGTAGCCATTTTGGTCTAGAGGCAAGAGGAATCAAAACTTGTGGAAGAGGTGATATTTTTTATTAGACCAACTATATATTTAGTTGGTCTAATAAAAGATATCACCTCTTCCATGAGTTTTCCAAAGAGATGGGGTATATAGTCAAACTGGCAGACAATGAAAATGATGAAGTCCAATATAGGCAAATTAGTTTGTTTGTATGCTCTGTACTTCTTTCCAGTCTTACCATTACTATCCATATTTCAATATCCAAGAAAGGGGCAGATTAAGGAAATGCTGAGGGCCTAACCTTGGGAATCCAGATTAAAAAAAAATAGGTTACTTTGTTGGGGACATTGTCTGGCCTTGGCATTGTGAGATATACCTAATCATTGTGACTGTTTGCAGCACATGGACTCAGTTACATAAAGGCAAAATGTAATTTATAAACTGTAAAAATGAAAACACTGCAGTTAACACAGCTCCAAAAAAAATTCATTTACCTTATGATCAAGCCTGACAATTTGCAGTGATATTCAATAAAGAAGTTACCATAGCAACTTCAGCAACACCTGAGAGTCACCCTGGTGATTCTTAAATAAGCGTATACCTAATGGGAAAAATTGATCCTCATCCAAGAAGAACGAATTATCTTGTAGCGAAGACATTAGGTTAGAACTTGGGAAGGCTAAGTTAAGTTCCCATCCCTGCTACAGACTCGCTGTGTTTGACCTCACCCTAGGGACAGAAATGACACATAAACTGGTATAAGTGATGAGAACCCAATTCAAATCTGTAACACAACAGAAATTCAGTGCACATAAACCACTTTCAAAATGGCCAAAACTGGTTTAAGATAAACCTGGATGGATGCAGTATCAGGCTTAACTGATTTAGGTTAAATCCATTTATTGAACTTCTGTCCTGGATCCTCTCCAGATTCAAGTTAACTCACAGTCCCTAGCATCCCAGGATGCTTTGCACCTCCCCCACAAACTCCCCCGCCTCGTCTTGCAGGGTGGGTGGGCTAGCTTTGGCCCAAGCTATCTGCTCCAGTCCAGCAGGAAGACATGTTCTAGCACCTCTCCCCTCAACTTCTGGCCTGGACCACTGCAGGCAGGTGGCCGCATTTCCAGAATCAAAAGTGAATGTCTGTTCATTGCTTATCAGTTCAATCTACGCAGCTTAGACTAACCTGCAAAGATTGACTCAATTCACTGTTAGACTTTTTGACTGTCTGTACTTAGCCTGTGTTACAATCTGATTGAGCTCCTTTTGGAAAACAATCACAAGACTACTGTGAGGGGATCCAGGTCACTGAATCTACATATCCTGAGCTGGCTGGGGCCAGACCAAGTTTAGGTACTTCCCTATCTTTGGGCCTTTGGTCTTGCACTTTCATCTAAAGCTTTATCAGCAGTGAGGGCCCTCCATCCTGAAAATATGAACCATACTCCCCAAATCTTCTGACCATCAATTAAACGTTCCTCCAAATGCTACCGAAGGTATGAGTTTTGAGATTTGCAGTCTGCCTCCTCAGGGGCACATGGGAGGTGTAGCATTCAGCATGCACAGACTTTGACAAGATTCTCAAGCAAGTTATTCTTTTCTTAGTTAACATGAGGTATATACAGATCTAAACAAAATTGAATACCCTCAAACTAATATCTCTGTCTGAGTACCTCTGAGGTACCCGGCATCCTTCAATCAGCAGTTATTGGCTTCTCTTGAGATTCCAAGTCTGCCTCTTGCCTCTCTATCTCTTCTTCAGGTCAGATCCCTTGTAAAATAGCTAAAAAGTTTCTAGGCAGACAAGGTTCTTTGGGTGAATCTGGTATCTTTTATTAGAAACCCACAGACCAACATACATATCTGCACAGAAGCAGCAATCACCCTAAACACACCAAAAAAGCCGTGATATACAGCCAAGCCCTCACATACCACCAAATCTGCACTGAGGAGAACACCCAGGATTGCCACTTCACCAACCTTAAAAAGGCTTTCACCCAACAAGGACGCTCCTCCAGAGAGATTGAAGAGCTACCCAGATACCACGTGAAGAACTGCTGCAGGACAGAAGAAAAAAAAACACAAATCGCACACCATTAGTTATGATATATCACCCCTCCCTCAAACCCATACAGAAAATCCTCAAACAATTTGCAACCCATACTAGAAAGAGACCCTATTCTTAAACAGATCTTCCCAGAGCCACCTAACCTAGCCTTCAAACAAGCACCAAACCTCACTAACCTCATCACCAGAAGCAAACTTCCCCAGGCCCAGAACACACCCAATGGATCCAAACCATGCCATGACAAGAAATGCAAAACCTGCCAACACATCTCCACCACCCCCACAATTACTACACCCCACAACGGAGCCGTCAGCATCCCTGCATTTTACAGCTGCACCTCCAGAAATGTAATTCATCTCATCCAGTGCACCAAATGCCCTGATGGAAAATACGAAGGAGAGACCAAACAACAACTGCACACCAGAACGAATGCACACTGGAAATCTATCAAAGACAGGAATACCCAATTACCGGTGGTGGCACATTTCTCACAAAAAAACCACACTCTCTCTAATCTCTCAGTTCTAATCCTCAAAGGGAGCTTACAAAACACTTTTCACAGATGAGCTTATGAACTCCACTTCATCCACTGCCTGGATACTAAAAATCATGGACTAAATATAGACATTGGATTTATGACGCATTATAACCTATCTGACATCTGACTCCCCAGATACCTCTCCATTATTCATTCCCCTTCTCTCCCCCCCACACCCCATCTCTCACCCACTGATTCCTCAGTCTACAATCTTCACTGACTGCCTATCTTGTATGCATACCAGCCCAGCGTCTGGCTTCTTTACTTTTCATTCCATCAAGGAAGAGCACAAACCAACTCCTCAAACTTCCTCAGCCTGATGAAGGGTTTTGAACCCGAAAGCTTGCTTAATTTTTTTTCCAACTATTTAAGTTGATCTAATAAAAGATATCAGATTCACCCAAAGAACCTTGTCTGCCTATGTCCTTAGACCAACACGGCTACAACTTACACCCCTGTAAAAAATTTCTAAACACTTTTTTCAGGTGACTCCTTAATCCACCTTTGCCCCTCAAGAATTCAGACTTGGAAAACTAGCTTGCCCCATATAGAAGCCGTTTCTTTGTCCAAGAGTGTCATCTTTTAATGGGTGATAGGCAAAGCTGTTTGTCCCTCTGTTCTTAGTTCTGTGCAACAATCTCCTGAAAGTTTAGAGATGAAGGTAAAAAGGACAGAAAGAAGGTAAAGACTAACCTTACAATCCAAACAGTGTTTCTTGTCTGAAGCAAATCTAAATAGTTCATAATCTCTGTTAGAATTCATAAACTGCACATAGGTATGTTCTTCAAATTGTCAACTCTAGTAATCACTCAGGGGCAGATTCTGTTCCATCTATTAGTATCTAAGTTATCATAGGAGCCAGAGTGCAATTCTCTTCCACCCTCTTTTAAGTCCTCAAAAATCCATTAATATGTCTACGTTTGTAACACACCATCCTCTTCACCTTAAGACTGAGTCACAAAAAAGCAGTGAGGAGAGGAATAACCCACCAATGTCTTGTATTAACAGTTTTTCAGGGGCTCAAGCAGGGTGGGATAGATCACACTTAGGTGTCTAATGTCCAGTAGGTGGAACAGAATTTGGCTCTTTGTCTGTTTGCACTTCAATTGCACGATTATCTAAAAAAAATCATAGATAATCCTAATTCCTTGTGCAGTTTTCAGATATTATTAACTGATATTATTAAATGGCAAATTAACAGATAACGTGTTTTAAGGTCTTAGTTGAAATTTGATTCCTATTAGAGATGGGCCTGAACTGTTATATTTGAATCCAGATAATGTCCTTATGCATGCCCAGTTTCAAAGCCATGTTGATTTGTATTCCAGTCTCCAAAACCCCCAAAAGTAAGGCTCTTCCACTACAGGGTTTGGATTCCTCAAGTCAGACAAATTCTGACCAATGCACTTATCATTTGGATTTGGCCATACATTTTTCAAATCAGTACTTAGAATCAAATAATTAGAAGAAGAGGTACCGCCTGTCCCCATGGCACCACTATCCCATTGGATTAACAGCTTCCAGTCCTCTTTCCCTTACGGGCAGTTCTAAAAATGGCATAGCATAGTAGGCAACAGGGAAACTTAGAAGGAAATTCAGTGTCGTTAGGTCCCATAGCACTGCATGGGACCATCCTGGCCAGGACTCTTCCCTTCCACAACGTCACTGCCAGTCCTCTCATCCCTCCACCACTACCCATATCAACTTTTTCTCCTATGCACAACTGAACTAGAAAGCTGCAGGCTAATAGAGTACTGCCTTGTCATATTTCTTCCTTTTATAATTTGTGTCTTTTAGTACATTAAGCTCTATAACTATTATATCTGACCATAAAATTCACTCGTTGACTAATTCGATGTCTTTGACATGTTTGCTGCAAATAATTTGCAATTAATGTCAAATGGTGAATAATGTGGAGGATTTTAGAATATGGAACTTCTACAGTTTGAAAATATAAAAAAATTACAAAATTTCTTACAATTATGACTTTGGGATGCCATTTCCAAAAATGATATCTGATTCCAGCATATCTGGCTTTGAGCAATTCTGATGTTTGTAATTTTATTATTCACACCTGATGTAATAGCCAATCAAACACAACACATGTGATTGTGTTATTTGTTTCTCTATTTGGAAGATGATTCAGAAGCAGATGAACACCATTTTCATTTATTCTGTATTTCAGCAAATACAATCATTAAATCATTTGTATGTCCCTATTATGTTTGGGAAGTTGCATGTTACATATTACCTCACACACACACAAAACCCATGTGATTTAGTTATCGCTGATCCAGATGGCTGTTGTATTTACAAAAGCCATTTTTAAGTCCTTCCTTTGCCATAGACTTCATATATGATCCCAGTCAGTACATTTAATAACCTCCTTCTGTCTTGGATCTCTAGCAGTAAAGCCAGGATAGTAACAGTTCGCTCCTCCCCACCTTTTGCCTGTACCATACACAAAGTTCCTTTGGGACTCTCTTGGTGCTGTCTTATTGCAAATACATGCAACACAGCGCACTCAGCCTATAGGCACTACAATAATGTTAGATGTCCAAACAGTGAAAGAACTATATACCAGTAAATCACAGTGTAATTTCCAAGTACTAATTACTGTACTAAATCAAAACCAGATCTTCTCCGACTTTTTCACCAGTGAAATGGGCCACTTTAAATTGACAAGTCGAATACTGGACTTGAGTGCATTCACGTTTTTCCCCCCGGCAGAAATGTGTAATATGCAGTTGATATTGACATTCCTTTAATCTGTCTCATAAACTTCTGTAAGGTTGTTTTCCCTTAAGCTGTCCTATTTAAGACAATGATGTGGTCTGTTAGGCTGTTGTTCCACTGCATGTGCAGACAGCATGTGAAAGCAAACCTGCTCACTGCAAACATCTATTGCTGAGTCCTAAAATAGACTCATCTGTCTACATCTGTCTGTGTGGTCACTGAATGCATGCTCTCCTTCTGCATAATTTGAGGATGCCTACTGCCTACTTGCTACCGTGGCCAAGTGTGGGTGTTCTGATGTATTTTGTGCACTCATTTTGGGTGTTTCATTTCAGCATTCCTCGATTGCTATTCCCTCAATCTCTCATACCAGATAAGCCATTCATTCAGTGATGAACTGTCAGTGATACATCATAGGTCTTGTTTCTGACAATGCCTCTCTTTGTAGAGCTGACTTTCAGAAAGCAATTAAAACACAGGAAAAATTTTTGAGAAGTACAAAGACATTTTCAAAAATGCTCCCTGGGAAAAGGATGTTTAAAACAATTTATTGCTTGTGAAAGGAGGCTTCATTCTCATTGTCACATAACTGTTGTGTAGGAAAACACTTTTTCCAGGCCTTCCATATCCTAGACCAGATATGAAACATCTGGAAGTTCAAGTTCAGCAGGTGTAAATGTAACACTATGAATGGTAATGTTGTGAATGTGTTGCAAATACCATATCTTTTTGCCAGGCTAGAATCTCCTGATGCTCTGAGACCAAACCTGCATTGTCAAGGCTGCTGAGAGTCATTATTACCCTGGGTTTGTCCTATGAATTTCTCCATGCATGCACAGGGAAGAGGAATGTTGGAAACTCCCTTCCCAACCCAGAATCTTTGAGCCTACAGAGCCCTTAGAAGATGGATGACACAAAGACAGATTACATTCTAGTACACAGAGGAAGCTCCTTGTGTAGTGTGTCCTCTGCACTAAAAATCCCTAGGCAGTTATTGTGCCTACAGAGGGATCCAGAGAACAAGATTCACAGCTGACTCTGCAGTTGGTGAAAGCCAGGGGAAAAGTATAATTATTTTAGGGGGAGTCCAATTGAGGGTAACCCCTTCTTCAGTATTTAAAACACTGCAAGTGTGCAGAAACACAGTATATTAAAATCATACTACACCAAGATTTTCCCACTAAAATAAAAACTTAATTTTAAAATGGAACCAAGATAACACATTCTATTCTGTTATCAAAAGGGGCTTCCAGGGCGTTCTGTTTTGATTGTGTTCCAAATATCCTAGTTCCAGTTTAGGCCCCTCTCTGTTAATATCTCAATTCCCTTGATCAGCACAAAGAACACAGATTATCCCCTGTGCAAACAAAGAGGCATTTGCACTGGAATCAAACCCCACCAAATGTTAATTGTATCAGAGCAATGCAAACAACCCAAGGACACTTGAAAAAATGTTGCAGCAAAGTTTGTCAGCATCTGCTGCTTTTCAGTTCCTGAAGTGCTTCCCATGAGAGCTCCACAAAATTTCAGCAACCATTTTGTTTTGGCCTGTTTTGTCACCCAAAACACCGAATCTGAAATTAAATGGAAGGCTCAGAAACGTCTCCGAAATGAAACATTTTGGAAATGTTTCAGATGTTTCGGAATGTTTCAGAGGCATCCCCCCAGGAAGAGTCCAGCACAGTCCCACAGCCCTCCCTTTAAAGTACCGGGATGCTGGAGCCAGGCGGGGGATGGGGCCAGGCAGGGCAGCCATGGGGGACTTCTTCCACAGCTCCCCACCACTGGCACAGAAGCAGGCACAGCCAGAGGAGCCATGGGGGAAGCCCCCATGGCTCCCCTGCCTAGCCCCATCCCCCACCCAGCCCCAGCCTCCCAGCACTTAAAAAATTAAAGCCCCATACTCACCAGCTGCAGCAGCAGTGATCAGGGC
The DNA here is from genome assembly GCF_052110815.1 of Crocodylus siamensis. Taxonomy (NCBI): domain Eukaryota; kingdom Metazoa; phylum Chordata; order Crocodylia; family Crocodylidae; genus Crocodylus; species Crocodylus siamensis. The sequence continues at coordinate 16,477,497 of NC_143404.1, read as the reverse complement.
CTCTGGGGGCTTGTGGCAGAGCCCCCCCCCCCCATTTTGCACCCACGCAACAGCTGTCGTATTACATGGGTGCAGCGCAGCATGGCAGGGCACCACTTGGCGCTGGGGTACTGGGGTGGCTGGGGTGGGAGCTGGGGGTGGCTCCAGCAGTCAGCCAGATCCCGGCACTGTTCAGCCCATGGCACAGTGCACAGCACCCTGCCAAGCCACGCTGCACCTGCACCGTGGGGCAGCTGCTGCATGGGTGCCAGATGGGGAGGTGATTCCCACTGTTCCCCACTGCCCATGCTGTGCAGGGTGGCTCTGCCATGAGCCCTCAGAGGCCCCAGTTGCTGCTGCTGTAGCTGGTAAGTTTGCAGCTTTTTTTTTTTTTTTTTAAGTGCAGGGAGGCCGGGGCCAGGCAGGGAGGCCATGGAGGCTTCTCCCGCGGCTCCCCCCACACGGGGAGAGGCAGGCACAGCCAGAGGAGCTGCAGGAGAACCTGCAGCCACCCAGCTGTGCCTGCCTCACCCCAGCCGATCTGAATGTCCGAATCAGCATAGAAACAGTATTGAAACACTGAAACGGATTCGGCTGAATTGAAATGGAACAGTGATCCGAAACACCAAAAGAAATCACTCTCCTCTGAAATGGCCAAGTCTGAAACCAAAGTGAAACATAGCCATTTTGCACAGCCCTGCTTCCCACTGATGGTGCCTACACACAGCCATTGCCCATAATAAAACTTTCTGAGAGTGAAGTTACATGTTATACTTAAACCATATTAAGGACACTTAACATGAGTTAACAAGTTTAATGGGCAAATGTTCGTGTTTTAAGTGCCCTCGGGGAGTCAGGGGGGTCCTCAAAGTTATGCTACTTCAGGTTCAGGCAAGGATTAACTTTAGGCCATGCTACCTAGCTTGTGTTAGCTTCAGTCTGATCCATAGAGATAAAAATGAGCCATTTAAAGTCCTCCAGCATCCCAGGATTTTAATGCTCCTCATCCCCCACCCCATTACCCCAGAATAGGGATGAGTCCAGGTGTCCTGGCTCCTAGTTTTGCTCCTGCTTACCAGCTATCTAATGGCAAGAGCTATGAAGGCAAGAAACACTATTAACCCTTAATGTGTGACTGCTCACAGGATGTTCTAACTTTAATACCACTTAAACATGGATTTAATATGGTCTAAGTATAAGAAATCAGCTCTGCTTTAGCAGGGTGAGGGGAGTACAGTTCCAAAGAAAACCTAATTCCTTGACTTATATGGGCAGTAATATGCTAGTAAGGAAAAATGTGAAGAAGTGAAAGGTAAAAGTCCCACATCAGCTTCATCTTCCTAACTGAAGGGGAAAGACAATATTATGTAATAAGGCAATATGGGTTTGGGAAAGAGAAGAGGTATATTAAAAACCCCAGGCCAAAAAATAATAATGGAAAGCAAATGATAAAATTCAAGTACATATGCAACAACAACCAATAAAATATCACACATACAGCCTGCCTGGTGTAAACCAGAGGGGGCACCTGTGGCATGGGCAGGAAGCCAAAAACAGAGCAGCAGATTGGGCAGAGATTACAGGAAAGTAAGCAGAGCAACAGATTGGGTAGGGAGCATAGGGTCAGAAGCCAGAGCAAAAGATTGGGCATGAAAAAAGGACTGGAATGGCACTCAGGGAAGGTACAGGGCTAATTTGCAACACACCTGCCAACAAGATTGGCCCCCACTAGTGTAAGGCAATCTCTCAGTATTGACAGCCACATTTCCAGTAAGATAACTCTCTTTACTAACCACAGTTAAGTATCCCAAGTTCTTCCATGTTATCTGCTGCAAATTGTATTAAGATCAGCACCGATAGGCAAAAAAGTTCTGCTTGGACACTCCAGTGGTGATTCAGATGGACAGACGCTGAAGTTCTTGGTGAAGCTAATCTCTTTTTTCCCCCTCATTTCTACTACTAGCTTTTAGAGCTTCAAAGTGCATTGGTGTATATTTGTACTGGAAGCCCATTCAGGAAAGTAAAAATTGTTTGCTCCTTTGGAAGAGCATCTACATAGCCAGAAATTCTTTAACAACCAAATCCATCCATATATTGAGTTTAAAGTCACTTGTGGTCAGTCATGAGAAGAATATTGCATGATGTATTGGTATATTTGTTTCAATGTTTTCATTATAATCTCAGTAATGGCACTATAGGAACAATGTTAGGGCTTAGGTCATATGTAAACAAACATTCAGAGTTTGAGGTTTCTCTGTAGAGTAAAATCTTGTAGTTTCAAGCTTTATAAATTTGGTATTTTTTGAGCAAAAAAGGGCTTTATTAACAGGGATGTTTAGGTTTTCTGTTTTGTATTTTTTAGCAGAAATAATCAGCAGATTTTTTTCAACTTTAATTCAATATTAATTAAATAAATCACCTGGGAGTGCGTTATATTTTATACCATGTTTGTTTGAAATGGAGTTTGTTTATGTACCCTGTAATTTCCATGTCATCTTCCTGCTTTTCTTTTCATCAGTGTAGACATCAATAGCTCTCAAAATGTATTGTTCCACGATTTGTGGGAAGCAAAGGAGGTGTGTACGTATGGAGCAGAGAAGAAAATAAAATGAAGATAAAGCATCTTTGAGCTTAGTAATGAGTGTAAACATATGGTGACAGTGGCTTCAAGTCAGAGATCTAAGAAAATGAATTTTCTTCCTAGATAACAAATGCAGTGGGGTTTTTTCCAAGGTATGGGTAATGCATGAAGACTGAGCCCAATTACAGTAATAATTCACTAAGAATGCTCATTCACTGAGTCATTTGGAGGTAAATGTTCACCACTAAAGGTTAATTTAAGGAAAACCTACCTGAAAAGCACTAAAAATCAGCAGTGTTCTCATATGTCTAGCAACTAACCTACTATAAAGACTATTATGGGCTGCAGAAGGAGTCAAAAAAGAACAAACTCTATTACTTTGCATATATGTATTGCTTCCATTTAATTTGGACACTGATACAAGGATTAATTACTTGTCCTTTTCTTACAGACGCCTGTAATTTCTAATTACACTGCAAACTACAAAAATTAGCAGCTACTTACCAGAGCGTCAACAATTACTTTAGTGCTTCTATATATCCTGGGTAAATTATCTAAATGTTGACAAATGGAAGTACAAATATTATAGGTAAGTCTATGTTGTACTTTGCAGAGTAATTTAGAGTTACTCAAGCAATCTCTAAAAGAGCTAGTGAGCTCACCTATCAGGAGAAGTCTAGTGATGGTAGCATGGAGCTATGTCTACTTGTTTAGAACAAACTGGCGTATCCATACATTATAATGCAGTACAGTATGCACCAGCATAACCCTGAATTTAAAACTAAGGATTATTTAAAGGTTTCTGCAACCCCTATGTATTTGCTCATTTAAATTCACATGGGGAGCATTCATATTCATGCAGCCATTTGGAAGAAACCTTTATTGTTAGGGACCCTTTTAGTTTGCAAATGAAGCTGTGTATTTGTGAAAATAAAATATAAGAGTTACAGTCATCTAATCAGGGAGCAAAAAAAAATACCACCTGATTTCAACCAACTTCACAGCTTGATACTGAATGAGAGAGATTATTTGTCACAATGAACAGTTCAAGAGTGCCCTATAAACCAAAATTTATGTGCCTAGTGTTAGTGTCATACCAGATAGCAAACAATTCATAAAAAAAAAACACCTCAGTTGGTTTCCAGTAATGTCATGATAAGAAAAAAAGAAATCCATTTGCTGAAAAATTATTCCCTGTGACGATTGCAATCAGCTCTAGTGATGTTTCGAGTGAACATTTTTTCTGTGTAGAGCATTAGAGAGTTCAGATAGTCTGAAAGCCATGGTTCACCTCTTTGTCACCTCTCTGGAGATTAGTATTGACTAGCAATGGAGTAAAAATCGTTGTGTACAGAACTTTTTTTTAGACACTGCCTCAAGCTTGCATGAGCCATATAACAACAGCAGGAACATGCACAGTCGAATGGCTGACAATGGCTATTTATAGATGAACCTCTGAAGGTTCTCAGATAAAAAAGTTCACTTTAGAAAATTTCCCCATATTCAGATGCTTGTCTGCGTTGTCAGTATTACCTTTTCATGGTATTTTGTCCCCAGAACACAGTGAGAAGGCAACAGGTTAGACAAATATCTATCAGGGGTGGTTTAGGTACAGTTGATCTTGCCTTGGGGCATGAACTACATGAACACTCAAGGTTCCTTCCAGACTTATTACTATAATTCTGTAAGGGACATATTATTGTGAACGTCAAGGGTCTTTCAGATAGAGATGTGTCTTTCATGTAACATAACAGAATTATACAGGCAATATCCCTTTTGGTTCAACTGCCCCCTAATTCAAGCAAGGAAACATTAGCATAATTTTGATTTTGTGGGAGATATGTTCTAATAAAATTAGAATATGTTATGTTCATGTTAAGGCACAATCCTGTGATGCACTAAAACTATACCATGGAGTATAATCAATGTGATCGCTCTCATTCTGGCTGGTCAGTTCTCTATAAAATCCCTATCACAGGAGTATTTAGGCATATCAAATAAGGAAACAAAGTTAGAGGGCAAAGCATTTAAAATATATAAGAGCATTTTTTTTTCTGTAAGGGCTGCAGGTCAGCATAATCCAAAGCTTTCCCTTCCTCTAGTTGCTGGGATATATGAGCAGAGCAAAGCAAAAGAAGTAGCTAGGTGCTATATATAGAACTACTAGTCTTCCGAGGGATTGTCTGTCAGAAAGCAGCAAGCGTCTTTCTCCTGCTTTCCCCTCTCTTTCTGGCCGTGAGTGTGAAGTGAAGACAGCATCACGCATGTTTACTGTTCCAGACAGCTCAGTATGACGTAGCTTTTCTGCATGAGCAATAGAACAATTCACAACAATTCACAAAGGACAATTCACAGATTACCAAAGTTTAAAAACTCAAGCCCAGGAGATGTATGAGGGATGCTGGCAAGATAACAGAGCAGAGCAGACAAAGTGAGCCTGCAGGATTTCATCCCTTCCTTTTGAAATCCTTCAATATGTTGTCACAAAAACATGTTTTTATTCACCTATCTTGCTTAGACCAGTCCCCATCCCCACTCCCACTTCATTAAATACCCATTTTATCTGTCTTCATGCTGGGATCACACACTTGTCTTCTCCTGCTTGAACTACTGCTTCTGATGAACTACCCGCTGTACAGATATGAGTGATTTCAGAACATCAGCATTAGTCATCTGCATGGCTCACTGCAAGGCCAGTGTTTTACTTCTTTTCTTAATTTTGTCTTTATGCTGAAGGTGAACTGTGTTTTTGCCTTGAGTTATAATGGCTCTTTGTGCCTCTCCTCCTTCCTTCCCGGCCTGATCAAAGAGAAGCTCAGAAGCTAGTATCTGAATCCCTATAGATCCTCTGAGCATATATTTACGTTACATCTCTGTCATGATAGTGGCAAGGCAGTAGTTCTAGTCTCTTCTCTGCTTTTACTTGCATCACATTGTTTCTCCTGTTGGTGGTCTTATGCCTTGTACCTTGGTTGTGAGGGTTCAAAGCCACAATTTTGGGGATCCCAAGGATAAATGGTTGCCCATGAATGCAAGGGACTGGATTCAGAGGCCCTTCCCAGTCTTATGTTCCTGTTTCCCTTTGGACTGGAACTGGAAAAATGATGTTTCCATAGCCCCTCCTGAAAAAATGATTAATACGGGCTAATCAAAGGGGCAGGCAGCCAATTTTGTGGGCAGATCTCAGGGCCAGCTACCATTTTCTCAAGCTTATCACAGTGGGACCCACCCCCACCAAACATACACACTTCTAATTGGCCAAGAGGCCCCTGTGGCCCCACCCCTCACTGCTCATTGGCTAAGAAGGCTGTCTGTCATGCAGCTCTACTCCTCACCGCTGATTGGTGACAGGGCCAGACACAGGCATGGGTGAACATGGGTCTGGACAGAAGGGGGGCCCAAAAATAGTAATTTTTATTATTATTTTTATCATTATCTCTGGTGAAGTAGGGCCCAATACTAAAAGTTTGCTCAGGACTGCCAGGAGTCTAGGTATGGTGCTGATTGGTGGAGGGGGTAGGGCTGCATGACAGGCAGCCCTCAGTCAATCAGCAGTGAGAGGCATGGGTGGCCACCATTTTACCCTCATTCTGGCAGCCCTCTTTCCTCCCCCCTGCCAGTCTGCACACCTGGACCACAGCAGCCATAAGAACTGCTGGCTCCCACTGTGACGCCAGCATTTTATCTTCAGTATTTTTTTCCTCGTGTATTTTGCAGACATTGCCTGATTTTGCAATTTCCATGAAAGTTGTGAAACCTTGATTTGAGTAGGTTCCTAGTGATAAATTGCCAGATGCAAGTTATAATGGGATAATTAAGAGCCTTCAAACAGAGAAGAAGGCTGTTGTTATTGAACTCATATTTTAGAGCAAGTCATGAGATCTTTCTGTGCCCCGTTTCCTATCTGTACATGAGGATAATAGTTTTACCTTTTCTTATTCCACACTCTCTCTTTTCTAGCTTTTCAGACTACTTATTTGTTACTCTCTTTTACATATACACATAGATCAAATACAACTATAGCTGACTGCTGACTGGGGCCATAGTTGTATTTCTGGCTGACTGAATGCTACTGCTGGGGAAAAAAAATCTGTTTATAAAATGTTCCTGGTATGTCATGTCAAATGCCAGCATGATTATGAACTAACTAGAGATGGACAATTTGGCTCACAAGAAAAAAAAACTAACCAAAAATCTTGATCTAAAACTGACTAGTCCTGGTTATATTAAAGGTGAAAATGGGAACAGCAGACTTCATCAGCAATGACTGATGATGGATGAAACCTCCTCCTGGAAACAGAGTTCCCATATTCTAATGGTTACCAGATTTAGGAAACTGTTATACTTAGCTAAATCATCTTAAGTTTGCTCTGATTTGGGGAATACGCTATATCACTCATAAAGGGCAAGGGAAAAGGAATGACCATTAGAACAGTCAGGTACGTCAGAGCTCTGGAAAGAAATGAAGCAGTCTGTGCTCTCTTCTGCAAATCTAAAGTTCATCATCTGGTCATGTTGTATGACTTCAGACGCTACAATCATTTTTAGATGACTGAATGTATTGGTAGAATTCTCTGTTCCCCTCTGGCATGTTCTCTCTTTCTCTCTCTTTCCCCTGTCTGAGAAAAAAAAATAAACAGAGTCATAGATTTAAAGACCATACGGGGCCACTATGATCCTCCAGTCTGATCTCTTGCATAACACGGGAAAAGTAATCCTGCTCTGTAATTTCAGTTTCAGCCCATAGTTTCTATTTGAACTGTAGTATGTTGTTTGAGGCTCAGGACAGACATTCAAAAAGCCAGAGCCTGAATTGATTCAATCTTTACAGGTTACTCTAACCTGCATAGATTGAACCAATTTGCAAGTGAATAGGCATTCAGTTTTGACTCTCTGGAAATGCAGGTACATGACTGCAGTGGCTCAAGCCAGAAGCCAAGGGGCACTAGAGTGAGCCCTCAGCTGAAGGGAAACTAAGCTGAGGGAAGGGATGTGGCCAGGCCCTGGCAGGCCTGAGTATGATGGGGGAGGGCTCTAAACTCCACCCCCATCCTGCAGCAACCCCAGCTGGGGTGTGCCTGAAGGCAGAGGAGGGAAACAGCCCCAGCCAGGAGTCCCCAACCCCCTCACCCCATTCATTCTCTGGCTGGTTGCAGGAACAGGGCCAGACCCCAGTAGCCTGAGTGGAAGTGGGAGTTTAATCCCCACATTGCAGGGGACAGCACAGGCACCAACTGGCTCTACTCATGCACTCGGTGCTGGGCACCTGGAGCCACAGCAGGCAGACACCAGTAGCCTATGGGGAAGTGGGGGTTTAATCCCCCCATTGCAGGCAGCAATGGGGGCACCAACACAGCGCCCTAGGCTGAGTCCCTCTGAGGAGTGGTCAGCAAGCTGTGGGGAGGGAGGATGTGGCCTGGCTGTGTGTGGGGGGCCAGGAGCTGGGGCTAGTTATGGAGCCCAACTTACCACTGCTTCCCACTGCTGCACAGTGGCCCAAGCTGGGGCAGCCCCATGGGGTAGGGGGAAGCACCCAGTCCCTCCCACCTTCAGTCTCACAGGGGAGCCGCGGGTTGCAGGCAGGCTGCAGCTGCAGTGTGGCTCCCCACCCCCCTCCCTCTCCTGACAGCGGCAGAGTGAACTATCACAGTGGACGGAGGTGAAGCACCTGTCACTCACTGCCTGCTCAAGGCAACACCAAGTGCTTAGGGTGGGCTGCTGTGGCCCAGGGACATGGGCAGTGGTCAGGGGAGGCAATGGACTGCCACAGCCCAGTCTGGCCCAGCCCTGAGTGCCTGGTGCCACCACAGGTAGGCAGGAGTGCAGCCCAGTCAGGCCCAATAGTGCAGCCCAGTCTGGCCTGGCCCCATGGCGAAGGGGGTTAGGCAGCAAGTGGCCTGTGGCAGCCCATCCCTCCCCCTCCTGGTGGTGGTAGCAGAGTGAACCATTATGGTGGGCAGAGGTGAGGCACCTGTTACCCGCTGCCTGCTCGCATGGGGTGCCAGGTGCTCAGGGTGGGCTTCAGCAGGCTAGTTGCTGCCTATACCCCTGGGCTGTGGGGTGGGCTGGAGTGGGCTACAGTAGTCCACTGCCTCTCCCTGTTGCTGCCCATGTCCTTGGCCTGCAGCAGCCCACCCTGATTACCCAGTGCCACTGTGAGCAGGTGCTTCACTTCCACCAGCCGTGATAGTTCACTCCACGAGAGTGAGGTGGAGAGGGAGGGGGGCAGGGAGCCATGATGCAGTTGCAGCCCACCTGCAAAGCATGTCCCCCATGCAAGGCTAGAAGTGGGAGATGATGGACACTGACCCCTGGCCCATGGGGCCACCCTAGCCCAGGCCATGCTGCCGCAGTGGAGGGGCTCCGTAACTAGCCCTGGCTCCCCCCAATCCTCACTGCCTGCAGTCAGGTCACATGTCCCCCCGACCCCCCAACCCTGCGGCTGGCTGGCCGCTCCTCTGAGTTCTAAATAATGCCAGAACTTCAATATTCTCATTATTAAAAAATGTGCCTCCTTTTATTTAATTTCTGCTGCTAACCATCAGTTCTCATAACTTTTTTTTGATAGTTAAAGTGCTTTGGCTATCAGAAATCTCTTTCCCAGGAGGCAAATATAGATTTTATTGTAATCAATTCATGATTCAAATTTTCCTTGAATAAATTAATGGCCTTGTTTGTTTAGCCTCCTATGGAAAGTCATTTTCCAGACCTCAAAGCATTTTCCAAGCTCTTTTCTGAACCATTTCCAATTTTCAATAGTCTTTTGGAAGTAAGGATGTCAGCATGGGGTGTGCTATTGCAGTAAATAGCCTCTTATATGTCATCTACAAAATGGTTATTGGTACATCCAAACTATGCTGCTAGCTGTTTTCTATATACTCAGTATTTCATGGTATGAGATACTCAGCATAAGCACAAAGAACTAGATGGAGGTTAGGGAAAGGGGACTGAGCAGGGGTTAATTGATTTCTAAGAGCTTAGATCTTACACACCGAGTTTCACCCAGCCTTGGAAGCAGACAGGCCGTCTAACACAACAAGGCCAATGGATGTACACAGCCTGAGAATTGAGGGGGCATATACCATACTGTTTAACACAACAAGGTAAACAAGGACACAAAGTCTGGGAACCAAGACAATATGTACTATACTGCCCATAACATGAGATAAGTGGCACCAGATGCAAGGCCTCAGAGCAGGGAGGCCTGAGTCCTGGTCTTTAGGGGAACAGACAGAATTAGAAGAAGGTGCAGAAGGCTCCATGGAAGTGTGACCACAGAGAGACAACCAACCAGAGATAGCCACGGATGAAGAGTCATGAGGAGGGAAGGAGACTACAAAAGCAGAGAGAGTAACATGACAGTAACAAAGTCCCTCCTTCTCTTTCTTTCTGTTCCTCCCTACCCCACCTGGGTTCCTTCTCCTCCTTCTCCTCCTCCTCCTCCTCCTCCCCGAGAGTGGTTGCAATCCCCGTCCCCTAGGAAGGGTCCCCAAGGCCACCACAGACTGAGGGCATAAGGCCAGCCCACCTCCTGTACCGCACTGGAGGGGTGCTGTGGGCCTTGGCATCCCACCTCCAGACTGCTGACACGTAAGAGAGAGAGTGCCTCAGAGTAAAGCCTGCATCCTGGCCAGATGTACTTTGACTCTGATGACAGCCCTAGGATTTGGTAGATATATAGAACTGCTTAACTGTGTGTATTGTTTCTTTTCTGTTATCACTGTGTATCAATAAATTTGCCTATTATCAAATGGAAAGGTCATGGTCAATCTGAGAGTGGTCCCCCACCCCGAACAGGGTATCCAGAGCCAACACACCGGCCCTTGGGTGAGCAGCCCAGGGCCCCATCCTACTCCCCACCGGGGCCCTGAAGCTGCGCATTCTAGCCCCCAGAATGCACCTCCCCAGCTGGGCAGCAGCCGCAGCCCTACCTGACTCCACCCCTCCCTATGGGGGTCTCGATACCGCCGCCCCCCCCCACCGACTTACCTGCAGAAGCTGCTCTTCAGGCTGCCTGGTGGCCCTGTGCATATACATGCACATGGCATCCCCTGCCTCCTCCTACTTTCCCTCCCAGCCCCTTGCAGGCTGGAACTCTGCCAGCCTGCAGAGAGCTCATTGCAAAAGTGCAAAATCTGCGGGTGTCTCCATTAAACTGAAAATGCCATGTTTTTCCCATGGAAAACAGAAAACTCAGATCTCTGCAGATCACTCAAGTCATTTATTTCCGAGGCATCAGCACAGGGATATTTATGAGAAAACAGACATAAAACAAAGGACCCCATGTTTTACGTATAGATATGGCCCGATACTGAAAGATGCAGGCTACCCTCAATTTACATTAAGTGAGTAGAATTTGAGGACGTTCATGAGAACAGAAAGGAGGGGTGCACAGTTTATAAGGTAGTCTTGTAGCTGTGTTATGCTGAAGTATGACAGAAGGCAGGGCAGATGCGCACCTTGTAGACTAATGGAATTAGAGCTGCATAAGCTTTTGTGAGCAGCAACTCTTTTCATCAGATCCTATGAAAGGACATACAGAGGGCTCTTGTGTCCCTTCATAGGATCTGATGAAATGAGCTATTGCTCACCGAAGCTTATGCAGCTCTGATTAAGACAGGTTGATCAAAGGGTATGGGGTCCCTGGGGATTGCTCCTCAAAGTACAATAAAGACAGCAGGGGAGAAGACAGGGGTTATTTAGAGTTCAGAGAGGCCTCAGTCACAGGGATAAGCAAAAGTCAAATTTAATAAAATAAGAATTCCGCATCTCAGCAAATGTCTCTCACACAGTCAAATGAATGCCATAATCTACACTAATCCTACTTATCTTTGCCATTCTTTGGCTTTTCCTTTTTTTTTCAGATGCGTCTTATCATTGCATTCTCTAAATATAACTGTTGATGCGCAATGCATATTTTTGCGACGCATTTGCTAGTTACTGAACTTTATGCCATAATGTAGGTCTATAACATTATGCTTTACCATAAGGCCATATCTACTAAAGTGACATGTCTGTTCAAATAAGGCCATAGCAATCTGGTACCCTGAATGACAGCCAAACCCACTCCAGTTCCTTTCATTGCATCATTGTGTAATACATAAATGCTTGGATTACAAAGGTGATTTCATGAAGGTGAAATTTTATTTTCCAGTTAAAATGCAAATGACTCAGCCTTCCTACTCTCTGAGGTCCATGCACCTTCATAAATCCAACTGATATTGAAGAGAAGAACTATCATACTGATTAATAAAAGCCTTTGTGCTCAATGTTTCCAAGCTAGTCTTTTCTATTTCCTTAGCAGTTCATTTAATTTGAAGATTCTTAAATTTCCGATTTCATTTACATGGATACATGGACAGGCCTGAATGTCAGCACTGCTAAAATTAAACAGGATTTACTTTAGCTTCAAGGTTAAGAACAAAGCGGTTAATTAACAAGGGGGTTGTACCTTTTTCAGTTATTGCCCTTGGTATGACTATTTGGCTTGGTGTTCCTAGTCCGTCACAGTGCACTTCAGATTTGCATTACAAAATATCTCCAAACTTTTCACATTTACAAAAAAAAATTCTTCTTAAAAAAAAAAGAACGAAAAAAGGGAGCAAAACAGATACTAGATACACGTTTCCCAGTTCTTTTCTTGAAGAGTTTGTATTCTTGATATGTCCAGCTCAGTCAGGTATTTAACTTAAAAGGGCAGACTTAAGATATTTTTACTACCTTTTCATTTCTGTTTTTTGTAAAAACTCTGGAAACTTGCTATTGAAGTATTACCTTTAGTAAGAAGGTTTTCCCTTAGTCAGGTACACACATGCAAGCCTGATATTTGAAGTTTGTCCACAAATGCAGGCTACAAAAGATCACTGTTGTCATAGGGCTGTTCCTCAGTCATTGGCTTCTTGCGATGTGACATTTCTGAGTTCCACATGCTCACACTTTTATTGTTGGGTTGATTATCATTTGTTATTAGTTAATATCTCATAAATGTTGACCTGATTTGGTTTTGTATGGTTGATCGGCATCAACGCTGGAACTGCTGTAAGAGTTCCATGGACTCTGCAAATACATATTACAGATGGGAGAAATTTGGAGTGAACAGTCCAGAAACAATTTCAAAATAGTATTTAAGAGACCTATTTTGTGTCTAACTTCTCCAGCTGCATTCCAAGACACCGTATCTGTGACAGCCGGTAGGCTTTATATGTGAAAGTATTATTGTTAGCTTTTCCTGTCATTTGATTGATTAGAGCTTCTTTTAACATTGCCTGCAATTTCTGATAGAAAATTAATCTGTGACAAATTATCTTCAGAAAGCCTCTTACATAAAATGTATGCATCATAATCCAGAAAAGGTTTGAAATAGCATCACAAATGATACAAGAGCTGAGTAGACATGCATTTTTTCAGACTACCACCAAGAAATCTATTTCCCATCCTTCATGGTTAAAGTTTTAATAAATATTGATTCCAATTAAATCTAAACATCAGATTTTTAAAAATTTCCATTGGTCCTATGTGAAAATAGGCAAATTACTCAGGGGAGGCTTTGATTAAACCCCTTCAAGATTTTCAAAGTAATTTTCAAACTCTTTCAAGTGGATTTCTATAATCCCTCATTATAGGTTGTTCCAACTTGAAAATGTGGTTTGGTCAATCTCTTGTCTTATTTTATCAATAAACTAAAAAAGGGGAAACTGAGCCTGATGCATAATCATGGAACTATTTTCTTACAGCTTCTCAGACAGCTGAGCGTGACAGCTCGGAGGATCTTTCAGCCTAATAAAATTTCCAGCTCCTCAGTAGTCACTTCAGATTTTCTGTTTCAGACAAAGTAACAGGAGCACGTAGCAGTGAGTTTAGCTAACAGGACCAGGGAATAGAGTCAGAGGAGTAAATCCAATTCTCTTCTCAGAACAAGTTCCCATTAGCAGAATTTACTTGGCATACCCATTTAATTGATGATCTACTTTTGTCTGACACCACAGTTGCTTCCATTCTGCAGCTTATAACGTTCTCTTCTCCTGACAACTTATTTCACACTCACTTCTTTAGCAACTTTCTTCTTGCTTCTTTGACAACTTTTGCTTCTTTCACTTAGAAGCCCTGAACTGCAGAGTGTTTTATATTTCTACATCATTTCTGACTATTGAGGTCCCTTCCAACCATGATTTTCTATGATTCTATGATTCTGAAGACAGTTGATATCCCTTTCCAGTAGCCACTTGCCCCTTTTGACTCTTGTCCAATTCACTCAGTTGGGCAAGGTCTACTTTGAACACCACTGTTAGAGACACCTCAACAAGAGCTGGCCAGAAAACAAGAATTACGCATTATGGTCAATGCAAAGCTTCTAAAATGTTTTGTCCTGCTATATTGGAAGAAAACCAAAACATTTCACAGTTTCTCATAAAAACCCAAATATATAGACCTACATGTATACCTGACTGTATGCGGAGACCTACCCATATGCCTCAGCATGGCCAATGGTCTAAAGGTTAGAACACGGATTTGGGGTGCAACAGAATTCAGGCGTAAATCCCTGCTTTGAGTGCAGGGACTTGATCATGGGGGTCTCTGGGTTATAGTTGTCATTCTGTCCCTCTCTGGTCCAATGCATGTTTACAAAATGGAACTGGTGCAAGAGAAGAAACTGAGATAGCAAGTCAGACTATAGATGTGGTTAGGGAATTCTCCAGACATGCAACAGACTCATGTTCATAGCCCCTCCTCTGAGTCATGCTATTCTGGGATTCTGTCCTTTTTTGACCATGTAAATCCACACTAGACCTGAAAAACCGATTTGTTCCCTAAAAAGTTTCCATTTCAACAAATTAGACTTATCTAATGAAAAAGCATTGCTGAAAATTTCCTGAATTACTCTTACCCCAATAAACTAGAAAGAAAGGAGAACCACATTTTTTTTCCTGCACAAGAAAGAGCCAGATAATTAAACTCTAGCACAGAAGCATCTTGTCTCTGCTTCTCAATGCAGTGTAGTCACATGGCAAGAACAATGCCAAAAAGTTCAACCTGCTGATTTAATAAAATGACCTGGCTTATGGCCCAAGGAAGCAGATGGCATTATAGATTACAGACTAATGCCTCAGGAGGAAGACCAGTAAAGGAATATCTTCTTTGCAAAAGAACTCAAGAAAATGGGCTGCCTCTGCTTCCTGTGATTTTTTTATATCTCAGCAGGCAGAGTTTATAGAGCCATTGCAGAAAATAAGTAAAAGTCACAATTACCAAAGTTGCATTTATATAACGCTGTTCACACCAATCTAATGTACTCCCACAAGATCCCACAGTTAGCAGAGTCTGAGTAAAGAGGAAGTGCTTGTCTGACTGCACTCAGAAACACAGCAGAAGCACCCTTCCCCCCATGATACTGGTTGTGTGCATGTAAGCTTTTCATTTCCCTGTGGAGAACCGGCATGAATATTCTATTGGCAAAAATCAGCACAGATGCAAAGTACCACTTTGCAACAAGTTCATTATTCCATACATAATACAACTGAAACAAAGTGTTCAGACTGCTCTATGGCATTGGTCACTAGCATAACCTCAAAATGAAGCTACGCAAATGCAGCATAGAGAAGTCACATTTTGCCTGCTACTGAAATGCACATCCTCTCTTAAACATCATAGATGCATTAGCATTGTTCAACAGTTCAGGAAAGGAAATGGAGGGGAGAAGTAGATGTATTTTCCCACTGAAACCAGAGAGGAGATTGGTCAACATGATGCAGAATGGAAATCAGTACTGGTAAAATTGCAGAGATATATTGGAGCTACAAGAACTCAAACATGTGTCATGACTGTGGTCCTGCCTTTCTCACAAAAAACATGCAACACAGATACTGAGCTGCTACAACCTCTTAAGTGATTACAATCATAATCCATTGTATGCTTGTTTGTAAGAGATCCATTTCTGTAAGCAGTTGAGTTTAATTGGGCCACAGCTGGTGTTGACTGAGTATGGAGAGGGCAGAGGGAGGGGGAAGGGATTTAATGGCTTGCTAGCTCTTTTTAAAATGAGGTTTCACTGTTTTTCTGCTGTGTAGTTTGTTTCAGTTTGTGAAAGTCATAAGGAACAGTGAGCCTTCAAATTAAGGACCTAACGTAGTGATTTCACTCTGTCCTATAATGGTCTTCCTCATAGTCTGAACGAAATCTCAGCAAAGAGGTCCAGGACTGAAAGGGTGCAAAGACTGAACAAATTTCACCTCCCATGCCAGGGGTGAGCTTATAACATCTTGGAACAAACCTCATCCAGTCTGTAATCCTGAGCTTACAATGGGGGGAAAGAGACCTAACGGTGGGGGTCTACTATAGACCACCTAACCAGGGGGAAGAGCTGGACCGGGAATTCTCTGGTCAGCTCATGGAGGTAGTCTAGTCAAGGGATGTGGTCATCATGGGTGACCTAAACTATCTGGACATCTGCTGGGAAGAGCAGTCAGCGAGGTCTGACCACTCACATAGGTTAGTAGCCAAATTACAGGACCTCCATCTAACCCAGGAGGTGCACAGTCCCACCAGGGGAAATGCTGTGTTGGACATGATCCTGGCCATAGGGGTAACCTGGTGAGGGGACTGCGGGTGCTTGACCACCTGGGCGATAGTGATCATTGCCTTCACCATCCAGTGCAGTGTGTCAAAGGCCTGCAGCAAGGCAGCAGCCCTGGACTTCAGGATGGCAGATTTCAGTGAGGTAAAGAGACTAGTCAGGGAGGCACTGAGGTCCTGGAGGGGTGTGGAGATGGGAGTCTGAGTGGAGTGGTCGTTCCTTAAAGAGATGATCCTCCAAGCCCAAAGGGTGATAATCCCCATGCAGCTCAAACAGGGCAAAAGCACTCAAAAGCTCCCGTGGCTCACCAAAATCATCCAGGAACATCTCAAAGCCAAAAAGGAGGTGTACACCCAATGGAAGGGAGGGGCCATCACCAAGGAGGATTATACCTCCATTGCTCGAGATTGTAGAGGGGCTGTTAGGAATGCTAAGGCAGAGATGGAACTGGGACTAGCGACCCAGATCAAGGATAACATGAAGTCCTTTTTTAAATACATAGCGGGTAAGAAGAAAGTACCAAGTAACGTGAGGCCTCTGCAGGACATGATTGGTAATCTGGTGGTAGCACCAGGTGACAAAGCTAATCTCTTTAACAGTTTCTTTTCTTCCATTTTTCTGAGCAGGGACAGGAACATTCCCCCCACTGGGAATCTGGACAGACCCAGGGGAGGCACAGCCAGGCCCAGGGTCAGTGAAGACCTAGTCAGGGAACTTGTGGAGGGACTAGATGTGTTCAAATCAGCAGGTCCTGATGATCTCCACCCCAGAGCGCTGAGGGAACTGGCAGAGGTCACTGTGGGACCCTTGGCACAGCTTTATGAGACTTGTGGTGCTCTGGTGTGGAGCCAGAGGACTGGAAAAGGGCCAATGTGGTCCCCATTTTCAAAAAAGGGAGGAAAGAGGACCTAGGAAACAATAGGCCAGTTAGTCTTACCTCGGTCCTGGGGAAGCTCTTTGAAAAACTTACCCAGGAGCACATCTGCAAGGGACCAGCAGGGAAGATTATGCTTAGAGGCAATCAACATGGGTTCATTAGAGGCAGGTCCTGTCAAACCAACCTGGTTGCCTTCTATGACCAGTCACAAGAGCCCTGGATACAGGTGTCATGGTGGATGTAGTCTTTCTGGACTTTAGGAAGGCCTTCGACACTGCCTCTCACCCCATCCTCATTAAAAAATTAGGCAACTGTGGTGTCAACACTTACAGAGTCAGATGGGTCACAAACTGGCTGAAGGGCCACACCCAGCCAGTCGTGGTGAACGGGTTATTTTCAACCTGGAGGGACGTGGGCAGTGGGGTTCCCCAGGGCCCAGTTCTCGGCCCCCACTGTTCAATATCTTCATCGGCGACTTGGACGAGGGGTGAAAAGCATCTTGTTCAAGTTCTTAGATGAAACTAAGATGTGTGGAGAAGTGAGCTTGCTAGAAGAGAGAGACAGACTACAACTAGATCTGGACAGGTTACAGAGGTGGGCAGATGGGAATAGGATGGGTTTCACTACGAACAAGTGCAAGGTATTGCACCTGAGGAGGAAGAACCAGCAGCATACCTACGGGCTGGGGAATTCCCTTCTTGTCAGCACAGAGGCAGGAAAGGATCTTGGAGTCACTATTGATTCCAAGATGTACTTGGGCTGCCAATGTGGGGACGCAGTCAGGAAGGCTAACCACACCTTGTCATCCATAGATGCATCATGAGCAGGTCCAAGGAGGTGATCATCCCCCTTTATGCAACATTGGTCAGGCCACAATTGGAGTACTGTGTCCAGTTTTGGGCGCTGCACATCAGGAGGCATCTGGGTAGCATAGAGAGGGTCCAGAGGAGGGCCACTCATGATCGGGGGGCAGCAGGGTAGACCCTATGAGGAAAGACTACGGGACCTGAACCTGTTCAGCCTACACAAAAGAAGGCTGAGAGGGGATCTGGTGGCCACCTACAAACTTGCCAAGGGGGACCAGCAGGCAATGGGAGACTCCCTGTTCCCCCGAGCACAACTGGGAGTTACAAGAAATAATGGCGATAAGATGACTAAGAGTAGGTTCAGGCTAGACATCAGGAGGTGCTACTTCACAGTCAGGGTGGCTAGGAGGTAGAACCAACTTCCTAGGGAAGTGGTGCTTGCTCCTACCCTGGGGATTTTCAAAAGAAAGATAGACAATCACCTAGCCAGGGCCGTTTGACCTCAGCATTCTTTCCTGCCCATGGCAGGGGTCGGACTTGATGACCTGCTTAGGTCCCTTCCGACCCTACCAACTATGAAACTGCTCTGACCCAAAGCATAGATCCACAGCCGCAATGGAATCTGAGAGTCATCAGCAGCCACGTCTACATGAGATGCTGACTATGCTGTCATTACTGCACAGTCATTTAGTACTTGTATAAATTTGTATGACTGTGCAGTAACCAGAGTTACTGCACAGTAGCATCGCCAAACAGCTTTTAGGTGACGCTGACTGTGCAATAGCTTGTTACTACTGCACAATAGCATTGCATCATGCTTCCTGCCACACAATGCTACTGTGCAGTGGTAACAAGCTACTGCACAGTCAGCGTCTCATGTAGATGCGGCCACCATGTAACTACTGAGACCTATCCTCTTTTCTTGCTACTTACAGCTCAGGCCCAGTCAGGACCATCTCTTCCAACTCACTGCTGTCTCTATCTCAGAGGAGACCCACAAACATACTGGAATCACCAGGATCATGCAATGTCCCTCATTCCTTCACCCTTGCTTTACCATTTAGCTAATCCCTTCCCTCTTCCCCACCAAATGTAACACTAGCATGTTTGCCACTGTCACATTGTGTATTATGTAGTCCCATTTTTACCACTCTTTGTCCATCTTTGTCTACTTTGATTTTGAGCTTTTCAGAGTAAGGGGCATGCTAGCACTTTATTGGTACAAGGGTGTTTATGGTTGGTAGTAATAATGATGAGCTCCATAGCAGCATTTGGAGAACTTACTCAGAGCAGGGAATGTCTCTGGACCTTGTTACACATTGCACTTTGAGCTGCTCAAATGTTGATCAGTGTTAGTGCTAGCTTGAGTTTGGAGCAGTGACAGTTAAAGGCTAAAGACCTTTTCTGACTACCCCCCACCTACACAGCTGTGATTTGCCACTAGAGGGCTAGCAACCAGGCACCTGACTGTGAGCAACAGCTGTGAGGGCACATGCATATGACGCAGCACCAGGTGCTTTTAAGAGCACCTGGAGCTGCATCACATACATTTGTATAAACAGCAAAATGATTGTCAGCACTGAAAAAATGGCTAAACTGTGGTTTTGAACTAAAACACAGTGAAGGTGTTTTAGTTTCAAAATGCACCACTGCCGTTTTCTTAGTGCTGACTCGCATTTCACCATTTCTACAAATGCACGCAATGCAGCATCAGGCATGTCAGTATGCATGCTCCATGGACTCAATTAATTGAGTTTGCTCTCATACTGCTCTGCTGGATCTCTGGTGCATCAGAGCAAATGAGAGTACATGTATAAATGCCCTGAGTTGCCACTACAGGGCTGGTGAGCCAGGATAGGTTTCTATCCCTGCTGTAGGTGGGTGGAGCGGGGTGAGAAATGGGTTATGGGGATGGGAACATGAAGCTGGGAGGTGGAGAATTAATGGGATGGGGGTGGATAATGAAATGGGAGGTGGAAAGGAAATACAGGGGGGAATGGTGGTGAAAAGAAAGGTGACCACTGAAAGATAAAATAAAAACTAAAAAAGGAGAAGAACATTAAAAATATAGAGGAAGTAAATTAAAGAAGGTCCCGTGTTTTGATGAATTAGGATTTGGAATTGGGATGGGGGGGGTTCTGATTGTGCTTCCCAGGGTGGCTGGGGTGTGAGAGCAGTGAAGGCACTTTAGGGGGGGTTATGAGAAGGAAACACTAGCTCATAGAAACCAGATCTGGCCCCCTGCCCTGTTCCCCCACCAGCTCGCTCCACTCCTGGACTTATCAGTGCCCTGCAACCTGGCTAGACAGCATCTGCACTGCAGGCTGCTTTCACAGGGTTACACCCCAGGTAGTGGGAGGGGAAGTTGTTTTGGTGCCAGAATTGCACCCTGGGCAGTAGAATTCAGGGGGTGGAAAATTTCACCACACAGAACAGGAGGGTGGGGGAGGGAACACTGCATCCTGGGATGCTGGAGGTTTGCAACTTGAGCAGCTCATCTGTGGGGAGTGGCCATACATTAATGGTAGGGCTCTGCAAGGCTTTGGGCCATGCTTTGGATCCAGAGATGCTTTGGACACTTCAGCGTCCACAGCACCATGTGTGAATCAAAGTGCTGGTTTCATTAGGCTTTCTGAAGCAGTTCAGAACTTCCAAACCACTTCACTCCGAACCGCTCCGGAAAAGCTTCAGAGCCGCTTCGGAGATCCAGCCATAAGGTATAATGGGGAATCAATTAAATATCTATAACTTTATTGTGTTTTGTCTGATTTAGACAAGACTTGCACAGGTGGTAGTTTCTGCTAAGAGCATGAAGCCTGCCAGGTTTCAAGAAGATAGTTGCAGGGGTTTGGGGGTAACTGCACTTCAAGCTCCTGACAGGCAAAACTTGTGAGATAGATGACCCTGTGTGTGTTAAGGCACAGTGGGCTGAAAACTGTAGGGGTAGTGGCCCCTGCTGAGGCCACGAAGCCTGCCAAGTGTCAAGGAGATAGGTCCAGGGGGAGTCTGGCTTCTGAGGCCCTGCACCTCTGACTGCTGACAGGCAAAACTTGTGACATGGGTGACACTGTATGTGTTAAAGTGCAGCGGGGTAAAACTGCAGGCCTGTTAGCCCTTGCTGAGGCCATGAAGCCTGCCAGCTGTCAAAGAGATAGGTGCAGGGGGGTTCTGGGGCCTTGCACGCCTAGCTGCAGACAGACAAAACTCATGATATGGGTTCTTGTGCAACTGACTGTGTTTGTCTTAGGGCAGTTGATTGTCTGCATTGATTATTTCCTCTCCTTAGTCTGTGGTTTTGTAGGTGTTAATCCTTGCTCATTAACTTGGTATGTAGTAGCTAGGTACTGTGTATTGAGCTGGTCCCTGAGTGAATCGTGATTAATTGGTAACTGATAACACAGTAGCTTAGCAGCCAGACCTGCAGTAGTCTTCCCCCTGCCCCACCCCCCATGCCCCAAGACAGACACAGTTACACAAGCACCCATGTCACTAGTTTTGCCTGTCAGAAGTTAGCGGTGCAAGGCCCCAGAACCCCTGCACCTATCTCCTTGACAGTTGGCAGGCTTCACCGCCACAGCAGAGGCCACCATCCCTGCAGTTTTCACCCTGCTGCGCCTTAACACACACAGGGTCATCTATGTCATGAGTTTTGCCTATCAGAAGCTTGAGGTGCAGTTCCCCCCAAACCTCTGCACCTATCACCTTGAAACTTGGCAGACTTTGTGGCCTCACTAGGGGCCACCACTCCTGTAGTTTTCACCCTCCTGTGTTGTAACACATACGCATGACATGAGTTTTGCTTTCAAGAATTTAGGGTACAGTTCCCCCCAAACCCCTGCACCGCCCTTCTTGAAACTTGGCAGACTTCATGCTCTCAACAGAGGCTACCACCCCTACACATTTCATCCAAATAAGACAAAAAACCCCAAAGTTATAAATATTTAATTGATTCCCCATTATACCCTATGGCCGGATCTCCAAAGCAGCTCTGAAGCTTTGGAGCTGCTTTGGCCAGATTGAAGCAGGAAACCAATCTGGAGCTCAGATGTTAATATATGGACAATCCATGGGTTAAGATCTCTAGGAGCTGGCTAAAATTAATGCATAAGAAGGCCCTCTGTAAGTCTCAGGGCAGGAAGTGTCTTTAATTGTAACTGCAGTGGTATAGGCCAGAGCAGCAACAGAACAGGTGATATGCTTCTGTAGGTAAGAATTATTTCTTAAGGACCCTGCAGAAAATGTGTGTGCAAGTAAAAAAAAAGCAACATATGACAAGAAAGGTAGTGCCCAGTGATTCTCAAACAAGGTGCTCCAGCACCCTAGGGTACCTTGACATCCGTTCAACCATGTCACAGGCTGCCACACATTGTTAGCACTGTTAGGTGTGCAAACGGGATTCATGTGATAAGCCGAGAAATTGTATATAGTGCATAAAACATTCTGACCTGTTGTGGTCTTTTCTGAGTTCTTTGCAACAGGAAAATTGCTCTATTATTTTTCTGTAGTCAATAAACAACTGAAAACCAAGAGCTGGCATCTTCTGAGGCTCACATCTAAAAAGGTTGCAAACCACCGAGCTAAACTGTACTAATAATTCGTTTCTTGGACAATGAATATGAATCTGCCTACATCTCACTGGAGAACCCAAACATCAGAGATAAGTTACTCACCACAACTCTTAGACAAGACCCTCACAATTACTCTCGTAGGTAAATTTTTCACAACTGAGCCTATAAGCTGTGAACTGCAGATCAACCAACTTGAAAACAAACCAGCCATCCTACTTACTGCACAGTAAAGGTCAGAAGGTAACACAAAAGAGCTGCACAAATGCACTCTTTGATTTTCAAATTGAATTTCCTTCCCTTTTGTATACACCTTCTCCTGTTAATTTTCCATGAATACTGTAGCCAGGAAAAAAATCATGAGTCTTTTTGTCTTTTTATAAAGACATTCTCTCTTTGAATCTCTAGTGGCTGTTCCTTCCACCATTTCAGTTTGCTGCTCCCTTATTCATACAACTTTCATGAAGCTTCATTAAAGAACCATAGACTGCCTATTCTTTTTCCTGCAGAACTCCATTCTCCATATCCAAATGAGACCCTCTCTTCAGTTTCAGGAATATAGAACTAATTCAGAGAACTCCGATAAGCTGAAGACGACCGGCCTTTATGCGAGACTCTTCCTTTACCATGGGGACACGAAACACATCAAATGTGCCTCGTGAGATGCAGATTAAGACTAATAACCTGTAACCTTGACTCACAAGTCCCAGCACTTTACTTTTCTGTGCTCTTTCATATTTAGTCATCATTGTCCCCTCAATTCTCTTCCAGGCACCTAGAAGGAAAGTGCTAGAAATGGAAATGCCATAAACACTCAGATTCAATAATGACACTGTATATGCTTTCAGTGTTTTTCACCTGAGTAAAGTTAGTGAAGATTGGGATTTTCAAAGGAGCCTACTAGAGTTTAGGCACCTAGCAAACCATTGAATTTCAATGGTATTTGGTAGGGGTTGCTGATAGAGATTTTTTGGGCTAATACCAATGGCTGGTTTTTAGTGAGCGATACCAATCTGATTCTGATATGCAACCAGGCAGCTTGGAGAGTGGCATCTGGCTGGTAAGTCTGTTTTGGGGTAATTGGGAAGGGAAGGAGTGTGGGGGGTGCAGATCAAGGCCCCCACAGTGAGAGAGAGAATGGGGTTGGGGTTGGGGCAGGTGCTGTTCAGCTGGGGCAGACACAGGATTGAGCCATGAGCAGCTCATCCGGCGGGGGGGAGGCAGCTCCTGCTGCTGTGTGCACCCTGGGAGGGCACAGGAGGCATGTGCCCCCAGATCTGTGCAGGACAAGGGCAGGCTACCATTGCAGGCTGGGACCAGGTTGGCTCCAGGCTCTTCCCAGTTGGTGGCAGGGCTGGGCTGGGCTGGGCTGTGTTTAAGGTGGGCACCAGCAGTGCTGGGAGGAGAGCTATGAGGGGGGGCTTCAGCCACCCCAAAATTGGCCATAGCCCCCTGACCCCTGCTCCCAGTGGTACCACCACTTGCCCTGAACACAGCCTCAGCCCAGGCCCCCCGCCGAGAAGAGCCCATTGCCACTCTGACCTCAGTCCACAGTAGCAACCTGCCCCGCACACAGATCTGGAGGCACATGCCCACCATGCCCTCCTGGCATGCACCTAGCGGTGGGAGCCACCCCACCCCCTGGACGAGCTGTAGCTCCATCCTGCACCCCATCCTGCCCCAGCTGTGTAGTGCTTGCCCCTGCCCTAGCCCCACTCCCTCCCTTACCACAGGGGCCTCAATCTGCAGCCTCCTCCCCAACACCCATTTCCTCACAACAGACGTACCAGCCAGACCCGGCTGCTCTCCATGCTGCTAGGCTGCACTCCTCGCCCCCTTAGTGCTGTGCTGTGGCTATGCATGTGCGCAGGGCATTTATTGGCCACATTATCAGCCACATCAGCCCAAAAAACCCAATTACCGATACTGTCACTTTTCCTTATATCGGTGCTGATCTGATATGAGACTCATGTATCAGTGCACCTCTAGTATTTGGATACCTGACTCCTGTAGTACCTTCTGAATCCTAAATTTGGGAGGTCCAACAGGTTTTGTATTCAGTTTACAAAGAGAGGAATTGAGGTTCAGTGAAGCTCTCCTTGATTTTCATTTCTGAGTGAACCAGTGGCTGAACCAAGAAAAGAGTTTCAAGTCATGGTTCCCAGTTCCCCTGCTCCAGTGACTACATATTGTGCCTAAGAACCTGACCAATTCAGTACCACATTAGATATAAAGTAAGTGAAACAAATTCCTAGCCACTGCTTCTGCTGGAATAAATCTGCATGAACCTGGAATGTCACTGAAGACTCTTGGAGCTGCTCTAATTAATGTGTCACACCCCTTCACCCCACCCTGCCCCTGAAGCACATGTAAAAGTAGATTCTTATTCTGGTTCTGTTGAAGCTTGTACTAAATAAATGTGCATTAGGCTGTCCTAATACATAGGAGCAAAAGCGCAAGTTTTTTTTGGTGACAATAAGCAGTACCTATTTTACTGTGCATTAGTATATTTGCATGGGTTTTTACATGACACCTTCATGCACAGCAAAATAAGCTACTGTGCATTAAAGAGCACATGTAGATGCACCTTCTTATAATGAAGAGCTGCTCTTTGACCATTCCTTTACTACAGTGATTATGGAATTGCTGGGCTAGGAACATTCTGCTACATTCCACTAAGGAAAAAAAGACAAACTGGAATTATTATAATCCACATTTTAGCAATGAAATTTAACCTAATGTTTTGGGGCTAAATCCTGTTCATTCAAACCTGCGTAAGTGAAGAATAATGATTTACTTTAATCTGGTTTTTGACAAAGTATAACCAAGAGCAGGATTTAGCCATTATTGCCTAACTATACTCGATGTCCACTGCCGTATCAGCTTCAAAAGCTAAGTTACTTTGATTTATAGATGGAACTGGTTGGAACTTTTTGATTAAATGAAATTTTGTTGAAATAAAAATGTTGGTTTCAGTGAAGTTTTGGCTGGATAGTTTTTAGTCAAGACAAAAGTATCTGTTGTACTCCACTGATCTGGAGCATGGGAGACCCAGGTTTATATCTGATTCAGAATTAAATCTATAGAGCAGGCATTTTAATCTAAGTGTCTCATATCCCAGATATGCCTCCTAACCATCAGATTACATATAGCTTAAATCAGATAAACATAAGGGTTGATCAGAAAAATGGACACTGACACAAGTATGTTTTTGAGAAAATACTGAAAAGGAAAGAAGATAAATAATCAAAACTTCAGTTATATTCATAATTCTAGTTAGGGCAAAGTTCCAGTCTGCTATACAGAATTATTGAAAACACATTTTTTGGTAAAAGAAATCCTGTTTCAGTACAAGGATTTTGTTGGAAACAGGATCTGCTTTAAATATTCAATAGGCACAAATGCCCCAATTTTAAGATATTTAAATGTTGTCATAAATATTTAATCTGCTTCTAAGATTCATATGATCAACTACTATGTCTTTGTGTATAAGTTTGGGAGGCATACATAGTACAAGGATTACACAGAAGCTACTGTGCTTATTAAAACACAGGCATCCCAGTAGTTTGCAAACAACTACTGATAAGTCTCGGGTTGGTATCTTGCTGGCAGGATCTATGTTCAAGACTTTTAAAATAAATCATTTCTGAAATGTGTCATAATAGCAATGGCTATATTCATACAATGCAGTAATGTGTGTTTCCTCATTTGTTTAAGTGTCTCTGCTCAGGGTAGGGATACAATTTATTTGATGACACTTATGAATATTTACAAGCAAAATTAAAATTAATATTTCAAAAAACAGATTAGCTCATTTACTTATTAGTTTGGAGAAGGAATATTATCCTCTGAATGTTTTTGCTACGTGTACCCTGAAAAACAAATGCAGCAAGTTCAATTCTGCCCTTGGACAGAAAACCAACCCTCCCCCCTCCCCCTGCAGCAAAAATAAAAGTCAGCACCTATGGAATTATGTGCATGTAAATGAAGGAAAAATGAGTCTCAATGGGCACTTTTATGTGTGCTCTGATGCATTCCGATCCTAACCAGAGTGCTCCAGTATGCTGCAGCGTCTCATGTGTGCAGCCATCCCAGCATTTCAAAAATGGCAGAGGGGAACACTTTACCTAAAACTTCTCAAAGAAGCTTCAGCTAAAGTGCCCCCACCGCCATTTTGAAATGTGGGACGCTGAATACACAAGACGCTGTGGACATTTTACTTAGAGTGGCCCCACCCCCACTCCGCCAGACTATGTGTAGAGATACCCAATGTGCCAAATGATTATATAACTGATATGAGTTCACATCCAGTTCAAATCACGCAGAAAATGGGACAGATTCTCATCTCACTTAAGTCTATGGCAGACAGGATCTAGTTAAATGTGTCAAAATGGTGGGTTTTTTAGCAGTTAACCACTTAGTAGCTGGAAAAGCAATCAGAGGATCAGTGTGAAACAGGTTAAATCCATTCTCTCCCTCACTTGAACATACTTACCTTGCTTTTCGGTACTCTTTGCGTATATTATACAAAGTAATTTTGTAGGTCCTCTGGAAAGTAGGTCCTGTTAGTGATTCTGGTATAATTTATACTGGTGTAAGTCAGGAATTATTCTACCAACAACAATGAAGTTACACTTTGGTAAACTTTAGGGTAAAATGAAAATCAAGTCCCTCAAAAGTATGATGAACATTCTGGCAAGCACAGCGATGTCCTTGACTATGGAAGAGTTATTTTATTAAAAGAGGTAAAGTTAATAAAAGACCGGGATTATCTACTCTTCTTTCCTGATACTTTTACTGTAACCTCAATTTGAAGGTTTCAAGGCCATCTGAAGAACACCACCTGCAGCAGTACAACACCCGCCAGGGTTTAATTGGTGTCAGTAGTGAGGATCAAAAAAAGTCCTATTGTAAAATTTGAAGCCATGACCTCTTGGTTGAGAAGCTAGAGTTCTGCCTTTAAGAGATACCTGCTGAATAATACTAGCATTCTGGGAATTAAAATGATTATTTTTATTTTTATATTTTTTAATCTTTGCTTGGTACAAACCACTCATCATCAGAAAGAAACATGTACAGCACATTAATAGTAGACATGGACACTAACAATGCAGTAACAAAAGTTTGTCAGGTAATGCTAGGTTTTAATATAGATGTGTTAGCATCGGTGCAGAAATAACATTTTCTTTTCTACACCATACCCAAGATCCATACAGTGTTGTAGAATATTTTAGGATGTTCAATAAAACAAAAGGCAATAAACCAGGCCATTTTAATTAAGCTTGATGTGCAATGACCTTGAAAATAGATCAGAGTGTCTGTTTACTGACCATGTTGTAACTAAATACAATAATTGATTTTCATTAGTTAAACTGGAAATGGCATGGAGTGGTTCTGTATAACTTCATATTAGCCCACACATTTTGGCAGTAGAAATTAGGATTCTTAGGGAAGAAATAAATTTGTTCATACTAAGCAAGTTGCAAATATTTTCCTCTAACTGTCTTTCGCTTGAAGATGGAAAATCTTTTGTTACTTTGACACACTGACTCCTAGCACACAGATGACACTAATCACAATGCCCTTTACTAATGCTCTTCAGCGGATGACCTCAAGTCACATTACAAGTCTTGAGCTTCTCAGCTCCCTTTGAGACAGGGAAGTTTTATCATCTTCAATTTACAGAGGTGAAGTAACTTGCCAAGGTTGAACAGAGACTGTTGCACTGCAGAGAGGAGAATCCAGTTCTCATGACTTCCAGTTCTTCTCTTTCACCACCAGACAAGGCTTCATCTTGTTGAGGGCTTAATTCCCTTCTAACACCAGTGTAAAACAAGCAGTGAGCCCATGCACATCAGTGAGTGCCTTTGTTTTAAAACCTGAACCAACAGATTTATAATAAACCTTTAGGTTTCATGCATATTTTTTTTAAGTTCTACAGATTTTTGCTGTGTTGTCTTTTCTGTTCATTATCTATGCCATTCCCTTTTCAGCTGTATGTTATTTGCTCAACACTGGCCACGTTTACATGAGACACTGACTGCGTAGTCCTCACTGCACAGTCATTTAGTACTTGTATAAACAAGTACTATACAACTGTGCAGTAATTCGCATTACTACACAGTAGCACCTATGAACAGCTTTTTTGTGACACTGCCTGCACACTAGCCCAAAACCATTGCACAGTAGCGTCACATCACAGGTTCTGCCATGTGATGCTACTATGTCGTAGTCTTGGGCTACTTCGCAGTCAGCATCTCATTTAGATGTGGCCATAGATCTCATAGACATTAGAGGCTAGAAGTGATCTTGCAAGATCATCGAGTCCAGCCCCCTGCCATAGGCAGGAAGTCTGCTGGGGTCAAATGACTTCCATAAGATAAGCATCCAAACACCTTTTGAAGGGTAGGTGCTTGCACCACCTCCGGGGGGAGTGCAAGCACCTGATCCTGAACACTCGGACTGTAAAGAAGTTTTTCCTTATGTCCAATCTAAATTGGCCTTCCAGAAGTTTGTGGCCATTAGACCTTCTCATCCCTTGGGGAGCCCTGGTTAACAACTGTTCTCCCAGATCCAGGTGCACCCCACTTATATACTTATAGGCTGCCCCCAAGTCCCCCCTGAGCCTTCTCTTCTCCAGGCTCAAGAGTCCCATGTCCTTCAGCCTCACCTTGTAAGGCTTTCTCTCTTGGCCTTGGATCATGTGGATGGTTCTCCTCTGGACTCTCTCAAGCTTATCCACATCCCTCCTGAAGTGGGGGGCCCAAAACTGGATGCAGTAGTCCATTTGTGGCCTTACTAAGGCCAGCATGGCCTTATCTTCATTCTGTTACAAGCTGTGCTACATGTCTGTAGCAGAAAGAGCAGGAGGTGCAGAACAATAAATATTCCTCATTTGAAGTTAATTTTCATCACAGACTACAATGAATGTAAACTCACAAAGGAATTTTCCTCACCTAAACTTTTCTCGTTTGAACTATTTTTATATTATTGGTATAAAAGTTTGGAAAGTTTCAGGCAATGAGCCCAATTCTATAAATAAAAGCTATTATTTCAGCACAGGGTTCTGGAGACTTTCTAATAAGCCTCTTAAATTTTTCTTGTGGGCATCATCCACACTACTAGAACCTCTTGATGCTATTAACTTTATAACATACATTTGGGTGCTTCAGATCAAGACTGAGATGTATTTGCACAACTGTTTTGGAGACCAGACATCCAATGACAAGAGTTGAGGTAAATCAGATTTAAGGTGCATTGGCAGAACTCCATGGGGAAAGATACTGTGTAGTGTAACAGAAAGACATTTAGATGCTCTGTAGTAGTAGAGTTATTGTGGGTCAAGATTCAATTTATTGACAAAACATGCACACAAATGCACTTGGTTGTGGCAGCTGTTATTAGGTTTTCCTCTACAGTCATGTTTCTTCTAGCCCATCTTACACTGACTAACCGTTTTTGTAGTGAAAGGTTTTTAAATGATGACAAGCTACTTTGCCTCCTGACTTGCCATGCAATGTTTGGGTCTTGTCACACATTCACTTTGAACAGTTGCAAATCAGTCAGATGTAGTGACCTATTAAAATTAGGATATGTTAAGAAGATAATCCTCACCTGAAAGGGAACAATTTTGAGTGCTAAGAGGGCATTTACCACATGCTAGACTTCTAACTTTAACACTGTTTAATATGCCACAGATTTAAAATGGTTTAAACGTACTGTGTGACTTCACTTTGAGTTTTAACTGCACTTAATGACTAGGAACAGAAACTGAAATGTTAGGAAATTGGTTCAAATCTGTAACACAACAGAAGTTCAGTGCACATAAACCACTTTCAAAATGGCCCCAACCAGTTTAAGATAAATCTGGATGGATATAGTATCAGACTTCACTGATTTAGTTTAAATTGGTTTATTGAACTTCTGTCCCAGATCCCCTCCACATTCAAGTTAACTCAGTCCCCCAGTATCCCCAGATGCTGTGCACCTCTCCAGCAAACCCCCACTCACAGAGTGGGCAGGCTAGCCTTGGCCCAAGCTGTCTGCTCCAACCCAGCAGTGAGGCATGCTCTAGGGCCCCTTGGCTTCTTGCCTGGGCCAATGAAGGCATGTGGCTGCATTTCCTGAATCAAAAGTAATAAATGTGTTTACTTGCTTATCAGTTCAATCTATGCAGCTTAGACTAATCTGTGACCTTGGGCTTTTTAACTGTCTGTTCTTAGCCAGTAAGTGTTAAGTTGAATGTGCAACACTCCCCTTTGTCTGACTGGTACTTCTCCCAAACATGGATTAAAGTAGAAAGAAGAAATGCTCAGTGGTTTTCCCATTCATGCAACTTGCAAAAGTTTATCCTGGAAACAGCATGAGATTTTTAGGGTCCCTATGGTTTTAACCTTGTGCTAATCCATAAGAAAAAAGTAGTTATAGCATCTGAAGTAGATCTCAGAAAATAAAGACAGACAAATAAGTCATTTCCAAAAACAGAACCCATGAATGTACATGATGTCACAAAATCATGCAAGACTGATTTCACCTAAAGATACCATGCTTCAAAGGCCCACCTTGGAATAAAAGGATGCAATCCTGTTGAAGGCTTTTTTTTAAATCTGCCTCACCAGCTGCTGGACTAAAATTTGAATGTATTAAAAACAGGTTGATGAAGCTAAGACAAGGAAAATAGGAAACAAATTACTTGTAATGGACCCTTGATAGATGAGTAAAGGATTGAACACAATTACCCTATTCAGGACAATTTGAAAGTAGAACACACAGATGTAGGCTTAGGCATTTTGAGAGACTAATGATTGAAAGCAAGATAATGCATCTCCATGTATGTACCCAGTACAAGGCAATCTTAGCAGCAAGAAAAGCTTTGTGATCACAGTACACCACTCAAGCTTTCACAAGTAACATTAACCAGCAATGGTTTAAGGTTTGTTTAGGACATAGCCTCTTTCAAAAACAAAGAGGGGCAGGAACTTTGTATTGACAACATGACATGTCTCTGCTGCTTATTGGCCTGTATTTTCCTGCATTCCCAGTGTTTCTTAGGCTAGGGTCAGAAATTACACATAAACTTGTACAAGGGATTGAAAAAACAGTTCACATCTGTAACACAACAGAAGTTTAGTGCATATAAACCACTTTCAAAATATCCAAAACTGGTTTAAGATTAATTTGGATGGATTTAGTATCAGACTTCACTGATTTAGTTTAAATCCACTGATTGAACTTCTGTTCCAGATCCCGTCCACATTCAAGTTAACTCAGCCCTCCAGTATCCCAGGAAGTTTGGCACCTCCCCGAAAACCCCGCTCACAGGGTGGGTAGGTAGCCTTGGCCTAAGCTGTCTGCTCCATCTGAGCAGGGCAGCGTGCTCTAGTGCTCTGCAGGCATGTGGCTGCATTTCTGGAATCAAAAATGAATGTCTGTTCACTTGCTTATCAGTTCTATCTATGCAGTTTGGACTAACAACCTGTGAAGATTTAATCAATTCAGCCATGGGCTATTTGACTGTCTGTACATAGCCTTAAAGATCCATAGCCTTAAAGATCCTTGATGTCCTTTAGGCAGTGGAGGCCTTGATGCTGATTGGTTAGCAGGTGAGACACTAGAAAGGAAGAATACAATTGCTTTTCTTTCTGGGTAACTTAGTCCATTGTCTTCACATTGTTCCCATTCCCAGGTCATTGCAGTTGATGTATAAGTTGATTTTTTTCTTTTTTAATTCGTATTTTATATTCAGTGTCCCTAACTTTTCAGCTCACATAGTAATAATATTTAACAAATAGTAAATTCATGGAAAACTAAAGTTTCACTGGGACCAAAACTATTCAGCTTAAACCCAACTAACAGGTTTGGATCCCAAAATGGTAGAGAATTTTTTTAAACTGCTGCAACATCATCTTTGGACATTTTTCTAGATTAAATGTCTCATTTTAGAAATGATGAAATATTTCATTGCAACATTTTTTTAAAACATTTTCAGCTTTGCTGTAAAACAGCATTTTTTATTTCAAAATTGACCTATCATAAAGCAAAAAAAAATGACAAACAGTTCAAATATCTCCAAAGCACAACAAGATATTTCAGGTCAAACAAAAAGGTTTGGGTGGATCCAGAATAATGTTCTCTCTCTCAATTCCTCCTTCCCATTTTTTTTCTGAAAAAAACTGAACAATTTCTATCCTGATTCAATGAAAACTAATTTTTCCTCAGTTGTTTTGTTCAGCCACTGCACAGAAAGCTGTACTTCTGACTACCATGTTGTCCTGGATAATATAGAATACTATAGTGAGTTCTGCAGTATTATTTTAAGTAAAAGACAGCAAATTGTCTTATGCTAGCACCGCTTTTAAGATGATTATTGCTTCTCAGAACAGATTTCAACTATGTTCAGAAAAGGAAAAGCTATCCATCTGCCAGGCAAAACAGCTGAGAGTCAAATGGAAGTGAGCAAAGGGTAATCCAAAAATTCACAGTTATCTCTAAAGAAACTCATTATAGCCATAGTCCCAAAATAGATCCGGTCACATTTTCAAAAGCCACATGAAATGGATAAATGAAATAAATGGTTGGGAATCAATTGCTAGCTCTTTTTTTCCTCCCTCCCTCCCATTGTGTATACACAAAAATAATGCGTTATGTAATCTGCATATTTGCAATGCAGTGTGGTTCAAATTAATCCCTTATGTAATGAAGTCTAACTTCCAGCAGTTACTATACTTTACAGAAAAGAATCTGAGATTTGAGGTCACTTGGCTGGCAAAAACAAAACTTTCAGGACTCAAGGGGAAATTTTATCAAGGTCAGCCAGGTCATGAACTTTTCAAGCAGCTCCTGATGCCTTTTGAAAAATGAAAAGCAGCAGCTGCTAACTGAAGAGGACCAACCTTTGCTCCTAAGTGAAGAACTCTAGCTTGAGTCATTTTGCTTTTAAGTTTTGTTTGCTAGACATCCTAGAACTGGATTTATGGTTTGTCAGTTTAAGTTCTGAATAGGTCATTCAATTCTTGCTAGACATCTTCAGCCTAGTTAGCGCTTTTTCAAAGCAAGGTTAGTAATATGCGCTTGTTCCCTGTAACAAACAATGACACTTAAATAGCTTAGTAGTACCAGCTATGAGGTGCTGCTGTAAATATTATACAGCAATTGGGGAAACTGAGGCCCACAATTTAAAGCCAATGTGTTTTAAAACCTCCAAATTTTGGCTGGCCTGTGTGACTAATTTAGACCATTTGAGGTCTAATTTCTTCAGAGGCTGAGCACTTCTGGATCCAACTGAAGTCAGTCGGACTTGCAAGTGATTGGTACTACAACTTGTTCCAGAACAAAGGAGGAGGTCATATTTGAAAAACTAAAAAATTAGTTCTTAATTAACCGTATTTTGTGCTTTCAAAAATTTAATAAAATTTAATTTTAATAAAATTGTTATCAAAATAAGTATAATTTTGTCTTGGAAAGAATATAATTCTAGTAGCTATGGCTAGGTTCACCATTTCTCCAGATCCAGCTGAAGAATTTTCCTGACCGTTCCTTCTTTCTGAAAGCGGTTCATCTTCATGATTAGCTAGACTCTGACTGCTAATTGGAGATGGTAGAAGCCCTCGAGTTCTGTACAAGAAAGAGCTGTTAGCAGAGGAATTAGCTCTCCAATTGATCCCAAATCTATTCGTAAGTGTGTACAATAGACCTGCCTATTAAACTGCCAGTTGCTCAGTAATTAATGACATCTTCATACCAAGGCAGTGAAGCAGCACATGGATTTCTGCATTGCAAATCCTATTTTGTCCTTTAGCATTCACTATGGTCAGAAGTTGTAGTGTGTGCTCCTTGGAGATATACAGTTGGTTTCATATGTTCAAACAGGGACCACACTACTTCAGTTACAGACCTTGGCAAAGAGGGATTTCTGTATTTGTTGAATGTAACTAAGTATATTAATCTTCTAAAGTATACTCATCTTCTGGTTCCTCACTCTCCCTATAGCTTTTGTCTCACTACATTGCAAGCTCAGTTTGGGGCAAGACTTGTGTCTATCCCTACATTTTACAGTGGTCAGCTTCAGGGGAACCTCTAACAGAGTGATTAGCCTCTTTGTCAGGTAATCTGGAGCCAGTCTGCTCTGTTTGATTGCAGACCTGGCTGGAATCTCAAGTGATTCCTGTAATGAGTTGGAGAGCCTACTTAAGCAAAGCTGCCAGAAGATTGTTGGCTCTCATGGTTGGTCCCAGAGCAGGGAAATGCAAGGAAAGGCCTCTGGACTCTTGCAGCCAGATTTGGTTGGGGGAGTGATTATGCTTGTGTTACCTGGAAAGCCTTGTATTCAAGACAAAAATGTACTTGAAAAAGAACCACAGCTGTCTTTTGGATTTGCTGTTATTTCTTCTTTGCCATGAGATGCCTGCAGGCCTCATTACTATTGAGGCTTCCAAGGGCTTCTTGCTACATATTAATATTAAACAATAAAACACTAAGAAGACCATATCCCACATTTTTCTAGGCCCATGAGATAAATGTTTACAAGTGAAAAAAATCATAAAGATGAAGACTCTATTATTTTTCTGAAGAAAGCAAGTGAATAGTCCTAGAATGCATGAGGGAGAACAAGCATCCTTAATGTGCTTCCCTCATCCTGGTTTTAGAGTTATTTTTAAGCGCTACAGATTACATAAGGAAACTTCATGGGAAGTATAGCAGTATGTGTTTATTTTTTTTAAAGATCACTTGTTAGAGGGGTTTTGTCCCAAATGTCTTGATCTAAGCTATCTTACATGCTTTCTGGGGGGGCCTGAGCTGGTTGGTAAGAGATGCTGCGCTACTTCCAAGTGCACCAGGAGGAATAGTAATCTTGATCAGATCGCTCAGCAAACATCCTAATTAAGCATCTTCCCAGTTAAAATCATCTTAATTAAATGAAGTGTAATATACAGGAAAGCTAGTCTGATAGACCACAGCACTGAAGGATTTATAGACTATCAAGTGAATTAATATTCAGATAATTTTTCATGTGCGTAGAGAAGATCTGAGGTCTTGAAAGCACTTGTGTAATGAGTTGCTCATCAGCAGTGTGACTGGCTATAAACCAATATGTCTTTGATGCCATTTCTGGAATTGATTCGCTTAACCTTTCAGGAAGAATTATAACAACACATTATATTTGTACATCATGTCTGTACTTCCAGGATGCTTTTAATCAGTATTATCCAATGAAACCTGTCAGTGAGACTCAGGAGGATAGCCCCTATGTAAAAGGATCCTCCAGTGCTGCATACCTGGAATTGCTCCACACTCTCCCTATTGCTGGCTTAGGGTGTATGGCCACAATGGGGGTCCATGACAATAGCGTCCCTACATCCCACTGATGTTTCTGCTGTTTTGGCTCCTTGGGAGCATCTGTAAGCAGCATAACTCGGCAGTATCCTGCAGCTTGCTCTAAATTACATTGACGAAAAGGAGAGTGAAAAGGGCACCTTGTTTCCTCCTCTCAGGTAGATTTGGGGCTTCTTTGCCACTGGTGAGCTGTTGGTTTTTTGTTTTGCTTTTATTTAGGTTAATAATTTCAAGCACCTAAATAAAGAAGGGACATTAGAAAAGGGGAGAGACTTTGCTAATGAGTGTCCTTTTACAGAAGAAAAGCCGGGGCTTGCTTATGTAAACAGAGCCTCATTTTACCTATGGAGTCTTGTATCACCCAGGGGCCTTTCAAGTGCAACACAGAAAAAAAAATACCAGTGACAGAGATTCACAGAAGAAGACTGACCCAAAGAAGTATAAAAATCAACACGATCGGCTTCCATGAGGTTTCACTCCGATTTCTTTTTTCCTCTTCAAGAAAGGATTGCTCGTCTGATCCCCCTCCTCATCCCCACATCCCTTCCATAAAATATTTCCTGCATCTGTGCATTTTCAATTTCTCAGATGTTACTGTTGGGATGTCAAAACCAGAGCGATTGCATAATCTATCAAATTGAAGTAGACTGTCTCGTGGTGACAGCTGCCCTGCAATAATAAGGTTTCAGTCAAAAGCTAGGAGAATAATCCAAGCTTTATTACCAGAGGCATAAAGGGAGAGCAAGGCTCAAGCCTTCCAGACTGGGTCACCAAGCAGGAAGAGAGAAATTAAAAGCACTTTTCCAAAATACCCACTCTTCTGATAGAGACATAGAAACTGCAGTTCTGGCTTTACAGCTACATAATTTTCTTTTCATTTGCTAACCACAGTAATCTCAATGTTGAGGACAGACAGGCCTGTTGGAATTGATGCTTAGGAAGCCGTTGGAAGATGTGAATTCAGACAACAGAAAATTGGTATTAGAGGCTGAGCTTCAGTGAGCTCTCACAAATAAAAAAATATGCATCAACAGAATCTGTCTTTCACGGTGTAGTCTGACTTCCAGGACTGAGTTTCTTGTGTGACAGAGTGATGCATTAAAAAAAATTAAAAGGTATTTGGGTATGTAGTTTAAAAACCAAAACCCTTCTATAGGTTTTGTCAGGGAAATTGGCCAGCTACTGTGTAGCACCCATACACCGAAGGGTGTGCTCATACACCGAGGAGCACTGGCCACGTCCTGTCTCTGGGCTTGTTCCTAGCCGTGATCAATTAGGCAGAGAACAAGGGAGTGTCTGGTATGCGAGTTTATTGCTCTGCAGAGGGGTATTCAATGTCCAAAGACAAAGAGCTCCCCCGATCTAAGTTCGATAGTACTCTTTATGTTAACAAGTCATACATATGCAAATATAAGTATACATAGGCAATAAGGCATATATGCGTGCTCATCTTTGGGGAATTTCCACAAGCCTGGGATCTTTCCACGTGCTGTTGCTGGGTTACAGAATGCAGAACAGAGCAAGCTTAAGCTAGTTGAAGTTGGTTTGGTGGTCTACAAACTTACTGTCAATCAAGGGGGGATTTTCAAGCTTCTGCTTTTTAAAAGGTTATCTCCTGCTTCCCTTTTTTATT
Source organism: Crocodylus siamensis (assembly GCF_052110815.1). Lineage (NCBI taxonomy): Eukaryota > Metazoa > Chordata > Crocodylia > Crocodylidae > Crocodylus > Crocodylus siamensis. The sequence goes on along the minus strand of NC_143404.1, from coordinate 16,440,154 downwards.
TATGGTTGTTTTTCTTACAGTTTACAAATTTCAGGCCTGATTGGTGTACAGGTAACAGCAGTAAGTTGTGTAATTATGGGGGCCCTAGATTTGAAAGCGCTGGGTGCTCAGTCTGTCTCAGTGAAGGTGTGTCTTGGCATTGAGTTGTGGAAATAAAATCAGTGGGAGCTACAGTATGCCAGAGATTTTTGAATAGTCGGGTCACTCAGTCTAACTGCCTAAATAAAAATTAAGGATTTTAACTTTAGGCTGCCGGCTTTCAAAAGCTTGGCCCTGATTTGCAGAAGCAAACAGCTCATTGAAAGGGCTTGTCTGCAAAATCCTGCTATTAGCTGTGTTGAGAAACAACTGTATATGCAAATTTGCATTTATAATTGAGCCTACACTGTTCTGAGCTGAAGTGAGTCTCCAATTTAGTCCCTTGAATTCCAGGGGAAGTTATCCAACTGCTTGTCAGGCAGATGACATTTGGGTCTGACATGACTGACAGCATGAATGATTTTAAAATTGTAACGTCTGGTAGCCAACAAGCATTTCATTTTGTAAGGGGAATTTCATTTAGTGGAGGGCCATTACTATGGAAAAGAACTGGATGTTTATGCAGTATCTGTTGTATTGCCCTACTGCTAGCAAGCAGGAAATTCACTGTTTTGCAACTACTCGCTTACGTGCAGCATCCATGTTACTGCATTTGAGACTTAAACCATGACTGTTGGACCCCGAATGTCTTCACACAGCAGGCTTTCCAAGTAAACATCCTCCTTAGTTGTGTCCTGTCTCAGCTAGAACTCATTTTCACATATTTCTCTTACTGTAGCCAAGATCCTGGGTCTCATTATACTAGGCAGTGTACATGCACATGGAAAGAGACATTTAGAAGAGCTCACCATCAAATGACATGAGACAGATGAAGGATAGGAAGAAAATCAAGAGACAGAGAGAGGTGAAATGATTTGACCAAGGTCAAACAGCATCCCAGTAGCAGAACCAAAAGCAAAAAATAGATGCCCTGGTCCCAGTCCCATGGTCTAGGCACTGTCCTAAGCCGCTGTTTTCACATAAAAGATCTGATCTTTAGCCCAAACGAACACAAATAAAGTTGGTCAAGCCTAAAAAGCCTGTTGCTTTACGTTATAAATTTTAGGGCTTATTTATTGCTATATTTTAATCTTGTAAGGTTAATGAAAAACATTAGGGAAAGATACTTAAGTAAAATCAGTACGCATCCTAATAGGATCATCGGATAATTTTCTATAGGACACTTGTTTATTCAGTATTTTTCTCCAACCGTCAATGCTTTTTCTGATCACTGGAAACCAACGAGCCTTCTTATTATGGCTGTATATTTAAAGCCAGAAACAATATTCCCCAAATGCAATAGAGGTGCAGAAAATGTAATAATGTACTGGAGAGATGCCTAGACACTAGGTCTTCCATTTTATTTATTGTGCAAGTAACAAGTTAGCATCCAGTCATTCAATTATCTAATTCTCTAGTTTCAGATTAAATCATTCTATCTATGGTAAGCAATATATCATATCAGCCTAATTAAGAATGTCATCTCTGGTGCTTCTTGGCTACAACTGCACAGCTATCTCAGTAAGGGAGTATATTAATGCTCGTAAAAATCTGACTGCAAAAACGCAAGCTTAAAAAGGTTATGTACATGTTAAACATTCCCACCCCGGCTTCCTTCTGTCAGATGTCCTTGCTGGCAATCTTTTCAATTCTCCAGCAAGGTCACAGAGTTGACCTTGGGTTAGTAAGCCTTCTTGGGTTAGTAAGCCTGGTTTGCTAGTCACAGCTTGAACTAATCTTCAGGCCTGAGTACTCCCTTGCTCTTTGGAATAAATAAAAAAAAATGCCTCCTGCCTCCTACTATATTGCCCCTAACTCATTACTGATCATTTTTGCATTTGTTACTTCATGCCTTAATTGCTTTTAAAGGAGCTCCAAAATTGCTCACCTCCCAATTGGTTTAGAATGCCGCAGCGTGCCGTGTAGAAAAGCACAATCTCATAGTCCGCATCCTGAATGATTTAAACTGGTTCCCTCTCACTGGCCATTTTATGCATTCATATGTAAGACCACATGTGACTATTCTATGCTATTTTCCTATTCATTTAACACTAACGGCTGCTTAGAGCTTCGTTGGGCCTTGATTCTTCAAATCAGAATTTATCTATATCTTTGCAGAGAGACTATTTTTGCATTTTCGTTCTAGCATTAATCTGATACAAGTATCAGTTAACTGAAATACCAGTGGTCCATGCTTCTCTACTGCAGAGCACCTCTGTGGTTAGCTATTAGTGTCACAGCATATGCTATGATTGATTGGAGTAATCTGTTAGGGGGGAGCAAAACTCTCTCAACCTGATGCATACAACAGCCTAAGTGCTCTCTATTACATCTAGGGAGTGCAGAATCATCTGTCAGGGAATCTGAAGGCTCAGAGCCCTATGTAGATGACACTTCCACCCCCATATCTTAGATTTCAGTCTCATTTAAGGGATAGTATGAGGCTCTTGATTAAATTATGCAGTGTTGTTATTTCCAAACACATAGGCCCACACTGAAAAATAAGTGGCAGCTTGTGAAAATAAGCCCATGGGCTCCTTCAGTAGTTGCCATGACCATCTCTTAAAGCCAATCCTGCCTGCCCTCCACCAAGATCTGTACTCCTGCCCACCCTATTCTGGAGTAGCATCTTCTCTCCACCCCCAGCAGAACTCTTCTCCACATAACATGCTCTCATGGAACATTATCTTGACACAGCTCTTTCCCCAGGGTCTCCTTGAAGTACAAATACCATATGACAACTCTTCTCTTTCTGTAATTGAGCCCCATTGCTGTTTCCCAAGTGACTCACTAAGCTCTGCACAGAAGTAGCAGGCTTGTTTTTATTGGAATTTGTATTGTATATCTGTGTTGGACCTGTCTCCTGGTCCAGGAATTTGTACCCTATCCCACTGTGTTCAGTTCCCAAAGTAAAGCTTAGCTAGTTAGCTTCACTTGAGCCCAGATGATTCGACAGCACAGGCTCAGCACTGAATACCATAAACAGATGGTTTCTTCCCTGCCTGGAGTCAGAAGACATCATGAGGATGCACTAGTGTCTGGCAACCTGCTGACTTTTCCTGTTCAAAGACCGGGAGGACCAACAGTTCATTGCACTTGCCAGTTCTAACATTCTCCTTTCCCTAGCCACGCACACGCAGAAGGCCTTCTATCTTTCTTTCTTCTGACAATCATGAATAGAAGTGGAAGTGTGTAGTGCTGAAGTTGAAGATAGAGAGAGGAAAGAAGGAAAATAGAAAAAATAAAGAGCGTAGGAATAGGATTTGTTCATAGCTATCCAAAATTCACAGCTCTTGTATGAAAAACGGAGCTATTTCCATATGGTTTTGCAAGAAACATTAGGGGTGTGCGAAGCGAGCCCTATTTGATTCAGATTTGAATTTGGCCTGAATCAGGGACACTGATTCAATTCGTTGATTCAAATCACTGTCCCTGATTTGATTCAGCTGAATCCCAATCTGAAGATTCAATGCTGATTCAGAGAATCAGTGATTCGGCCATAGACACAGCTTTAAAAGTTTTGTCTACATACCTCAAGGTTGCAGGCACGGCTTGTGATCGCTGTGAAGCTGGGGGACATGGAACATCCCACAGGAGTGAGGGGGAGGGGCCTCCATGTGTTCAGTGGCAAACCCAGAAGTGGACTGGAAGTACTTCCGGTCCACTTGCGAGTCTGCGGAGGGGCATGCTGGAGGGTCCCCCGCGCATCCCTGACTCAATGATCGGCCACAGGAAGACCTCAGATGGCCCCCAGACCCAGAAGGCACCAGTCATCAAGCTGGGGGGACATGGGAGCCTCCCCAGGGGACCTGGAAGCAGACTGGAAGTGCTACTGGTCCACTTCCGGGTCTGCTGCTGAGCACGCTGGGGAGCCCCCTGTGCTTTTGTGGGACACTGCATGTGCCCCACCATCATAGCATTCACCTACTAGAGGTAGGTGCTACCTAGAGGTATGTAGAAAAACATTTAAAGCTGTCTCTAGGTCAAAATCTCCAAATCTTTCCGAATCACTTTGTAGGGTTCTTATTCAATTCGGAGAGCTCAAAGTGTCCTCTGATTCAATTCAGATTTGGAGATTCGGCCACAGAATCGGCCCCAATCTCCACCGAATCGAATCAGGGACCAAAGCTTCGTACAGCACTAATAAACATCCACCTCTGTAGCCCAACAGCTAGGGTTTGGACTGGGATTCAATAAACCTGGGTTTTAGGCCTGGGTTTTGAGCACTGTAGTGTCGAACTTACAGGCATGTGTCTCCTAAAATGAAATCCAGAACTTCCCGTAAAGCCCCTAAGATCTAAAGTACCAAAAGTAAGAAGCCTATAGAGTTTTAATCCTCCAGGGCTAGGCAGGAACTGAACAGGGATGCTAAGGATCTGTCTTGGATTTAGATGTTTTAATGCCACACAAGTCCTTATTTTAGACACCGAGTTATTAATGACTGTCTTTTATTAGATCTGGCCCTTTATTTCTCTGTGCCCACTTGCCTCATCCTGGACGATAAACTCTTTGGGATGTGAGTAGCCTCATCTTCTGTGTCTACAAAACCTAGCTCAGTGGGGCTCTAGTCATGATTGGGTATTTCAGTTTTAAACAGGAAGTAGTCACTTTTGCATTAGGAGCAAATATTTGAGATTTAGTCTATTCTGGACATTTATACCTGTTTGGGCACAAGTAATAGCCTCTCTCTTCTTTCATTTTTTTTTCTCAAAATATTTTGCATCCTGGTGAAATTTTCTTTGACACTGGCCTGGTTTTGATCTATAAATATATGCCAGAATGTTTTGCATTCCATGCCATTTTATTTGGTATGTTACAAATATATTGCACATATTAAAATCAGCACATACATCGGGAGCTGCATGTCAGCAATGGAAGAAGTGATCCACATGTCTTGTCTGAATCTTTCAGATTCAGCCTGGAGATCTTTTGGATAAACGTCACTGTACAAAGCTTTTAAAGCATCCTGCACAGAGCTATCTAAATTTATAGTGCATAGTCTCCATGCTGCTACAAGCACGTGCTTAAAATAGGCATCAGCAAAAAGGAAATGAACTATCTGAGCTTCATAAAGTTATCTGATCTTCTAAACACACAGAGTTCAGTAGGGCAATAAGTGGGAGAGGTCAAAGAAAATGCAACTTTACTGCATTTTTAAATTTTCTTTTACTACATATTTTGCTTCAAGATAATGTATTACAGCCTGAAGGGTCTGAATTCTTTATTATCTATATACAGAGATTCCTCCCCTGCTCGGCTGAAATCTACCTCAATAGTGTCATGTTTAATTGCTTTAACAAAGTGGCATGGATTTTATTCAGAACTCTTCCACACATTTCCTGAATAACACTGGGCAAACTACCTATTCTCTGCATGCATCACTCTTCCCAGTTTGTAAAATGTGGGGAAAGAATTTAGGGGGAAGAAGGGGGCCGGCTTGGAAGGGTGGACTATACTGTCAAACTGAGGTTTGCAATGACCATAGATGTCTTCAGAGAGAACATACGGTAGAAGTGTGAAAGGCTATTACTGACTGATTTATTTTAGAGACGAGAGAAGTGTACCCTATCCAAGTGGAACTATAAATGCAGGATTTAGACTAAAGGGTATCTAAATGATTATGGCTAGGGACAGCAGTTGCACATAAACCAGTTTAAGTGATTCAAAACTGGTTTAAACCTGTAACAGAACAGAAGTACAGTACACATAAACCACTTTCGAAATGGCCAAAACTGGCTTAAGATAAACCTAGTTCGATGTAGTATCAGGCTTAATTGGTTCAGGTCAAACCAGTTTATGGAACTTCTGCCCCAGATCCCTTCCCGGTTCAAGTTAACTCACAGTCCCCCAGAAACCCAGCATGCTTTGCTCCAGTGGAGCAGGGACTGCCTTGTCCCTGTGCTCCTTAGCCTGCTTCCTGCCTGCGTCTGTAAGCCCGGTGAAGAGGCCCCCAGATCTCCCTAGCCAGGGTCTACACAGCATGGGGGCGAGGAAAGCCCCTGTGGTGGGGGCTTTTCAACCCTTGGAAGCCCTCCCTGCCCCCAACACTACCCAGATGATGATTGCTTCAGCAGCAGCTACAGAAGGGAAGGAGAAGAAGTCTTCCCAGCCAGGTGCCTGCCCGTGCAGCCCAGCATGGGGGCACCGGGGACCCTCTGCCTTGGGGGGCTTCCCCTCACCCCAGCCCAGGGTCCCCCAGCCTGGGGAAGCTTCAGGCTGAGGTAGGGGGAAGATCCCCAAGGTGGGGGCTCCCCAGTGCTCCCATGCTGGGCTGCATGTGAAGGCATCTAGACAGGAGGACTTCTTCCTCTGGCTGAAGCAATTAGCAGCTGGGAAGGGGGAGGAGAGGGAATTCCCCTCAGCAACCCAGGGCTGCCTGAGGTGAGGAACCCAGGGGGAGGCTCCCCCAAGGTGGGCCGACAGGGGGGATCCTTAACCCCCTGGGAGGGGGCAGCAGGGGTTTAGGGACACTTGGCTGGGCTGGCAATGGCCAGTAGGCTGGGAGACAATCTCTGGCACCCCCTGCCTACTGCCCTGGGTTATTGCACACCTCCCCTGCCTTTCCCAACTGAAAACTGAATATCCGTTCAGTTGGTTATCAGCAGGGATCCTGGGTTTCTCTGATAAAAAAATCACAAATTCTCTGATTTAAAACAAGGCAAAATCCACAGTTTCTGTGATTAGAAGGAAACATCACTATATATATAGGTATCAGTTGAACACAATATTTTATCAATATATGTACATTTTTAAAGAAATTTGGAAGCCTACCAGTGTCTCAATCACTAATAAAATAAATACTAAATATATATAAATTCTGGCATTTGATTTTGGGTCTTTTATCACGGAAAATCAGAGCTGTCCTTGCCCCTTTTGCTCCCCAGGACATGGGCCCAGCTGCAGCTGTCACCCCTCACACTGCTTTGTGGTGCTGAGCAGCCCTGCTTTGCCAGTGCTCTGCCCATGCCATTGCCCCTCACTCCCTACTCACATCCCCCTGGCCCCTGCTGGTGCCCCTCACTCCCCACCTACAGCCTCCCAGCCCCTCTTGGTGCCCCTCACTTCCCAACCACAGTCCCCTGGCCCTGCTGATGTCCCTCACTCCCAACCCACAGCTCCCTGCCCCCCCCCGATGGAGGGGACCCTCAGCTGCCAGGGCTATGAGTCCAGGAGACCCAGGTCAGCATCCCTTTGCTCCCCACAGCAGCACCCAAGGCCCTGCTGCTGTCTGCGGGAGGCAGTGGATGCAGCAGCAGGGCGGAGTACAGAACCCAGCCCCTCTCCTCCCCCATTGGGCATCATGGCTGGGATGGAGCCTGGGTGGGGGGGAGGATGCGGGCTGCCTGGTGTGGGCTCCCAATCCTGCTGCCCTCCCCCCAGGTCCTCCACAGTCCAGTGCACAGGATGTGGCATGTCAGGCCAGAGCAGGGCTGGGTGAGGAGGCTCATTGCTGCCACCAGAGTCCCACACTGCCGACATAAGGTCCCCCTTGCCCACCCTGAGCCCACAGCAGGCAGCCTGCCCCCACCCTACACACAAATCTGGGGGGGCATGTCTCCCCCCCAGGAGGGCGCACAACAGCAGGGAGCTACCCCCTGTCCCCTGGACAAGCCACCTGCAGCCCCATCCCATTCCCCACCTGGGCTTTGTGGCTGTACATGGCCCTGGGCTGGAACTCTGCCAGCCTGCAAGGGGAAACCCACCATTTCCCACCCTTTTCTCCTTAAAATGAGAACATCCGGGTTTTTCTCCTTAAAATGAGAAAATCTGAGCTTCACCCTGTTTTTCCATGGTGAATGGAAAACCTGGATCCCTGGTTATCAGTTCGACCTACACACAGCTTAGAGGAAGCTGCCTAGATTGAATCAATTCTGTCTTGGACTTTTTCACTGTCTATACTCAGCCTACATGTGCCAACGCATCAGTCTAATGTATGAAAGCAGAACAACGGAACTGGACAGGTAACCTCCTTCAATTTTGGTCCTATTGGTATAATTTATGTTTTTGATCCAAGCAGAAGTCTAAACCACTCTACTTTCAAGCAGCGTGGTTCAAGCTGCAAATAACACTTAGCAACAATTGTCATGGATTTTTCAAATATTTACATTAAACTCCAGTCCAAGCTCATTGGAAACCTTTACCTACAGAAGTTAATTGAATTGAGCCCAATGGTGGCAGGGCGGGGGGTAATTTTCCCTTGGCACTCATAGACATCTTGTTTTGCTTTATTTATAGTTACAAGCTAGGGATTTAGGTTGTAATATTTTGTTTACTTCCCTCCTGCCTAATGAATCCAGGAGTTTCCTCATCTGTTTAGATGTATGTCTTCAGCAAGTTGTCAGACAAGAAGCGGGTGCAAAGTGTTTGCCCAAGAAAAAGGCTATGCTTGGAAATGTCAAAGTGAAATGTATCAGGAGATATATCTTGGCTTTGCATTCATTCGAATAGTTAGGGAGGCTTTGAAATTGCTGGAAATAGGCTCTACCTAGTTACAAACCTTAAGCAGTTGTGTTGGTCCTACAACTTATTTATTATTGCAATTAAAGTTCTTTATGATTAGTTTTACTCAGATGTCCAATTAGCTCAGGAAGACATTGTACCAGCTTTTAGGCAGAAGTCAGTGCCCAGCAGAAACTGCAGCCTGCAGAGGTAACTCTATGTCTCTCTTTCAATTTTAAGAACTGTTTTCAATTAATTTATCAACCAACTACAGTATAATTTATTTATTTAAGAGGCTGGGAAGCGTTAAAAAAGGAAGTAGTGGTTAGTTAATTGGGAATATTATTGTTTTTGCAATTGTCTCTGCAGAGCTGCACCCCATCTGAATCAATTCTACCCAACCTTTGATCAAGAAGTACATTGGAGCAGTGTGCAAAAGTGAGTTTCAGACACCTCTGTACTTCCCCAGTTTTAGCTGGCTCTGTGGGATCAAGTTACTCTATAGTAGTTCTTATTAAGTCATGTGCTGCTTCATAATTTGAAGCGGTCACTATCATTGTTGGAACAGAAAGCTACAAACATTACCCATGCTCCTTTGTTATGGAAGTATCTGTAACCATAATAGGATTTTAATAGTTCATTCAGTTTTTCAAAAAAAATTTCCCTTAGAATAGTATAGGGAAATGCAAGTCAAATTTGGAAAAGGTTAAAGACTGGCAGTTATCTATTGGGTGATTTGTTCAGAAACTATATTATATCTTCTCTGTGGTTTAGTGATCTTTGACAAGTCATATGCATTTGGCAGGACATCGGAACAGAAAAAGCAGTACCAGACTTTTAGTGATCAAATTGTCCAAGAAACAATGGAGCAATTTTTAATTACCTGCCAATCAGCTGTAGTAGATTGTATAAGGACGTGACTGTGAAGTTATAACTAATGTCATTCTCTAGCCATCAAAGGCATAGTTCCGTTATTTTTTCTTAATCCATTATTTCCCTCTGTCTACCATATCCACCTACTTTTCCAAACAACATTATGTGAAATCTGAGATCCAGCAAAGTCAGTGGCTCTTATGTCTTTTTGCTCTTCACTAAACAAAAACACTTCTAAGCCACACAGGCAAAGCTGGGTCCCAGATATCTGTCTTTACTAAATATGCACAGGCACAGAAGTTCAAGGTGTGTACATCCTGCTATTCTAACTGGTAGCTTTCAAAACATGTGGTGAGCGCAACTGGAGGGCTCACAAACTCTTTGAGGCCAGGTACAGACATTACACTTTTACAAGTGACCAGAAACCAATCTATGCCTGTAACAGAACAGAAGTCCGGCACACAAGAACAGCCTATACCAGTATCAAAACAGAAGTTTGGTGTTCATAGGCTCGTTTAAAAATGGTGGGACCCAGACTAAGATTTGTGCCCCCCTCACTAAAGGGCGCTTGCACAAAACTCTGAAACTTTGATCAGCTGGGCTTCGGGCTCTTCAAATGTCTGTACATAGCCAAAAGGTACCATAGCCTATCACTGTACACTATTATGGCAAAAATCTCATTGGCCTTAACAAAGCCTAGATTTCAATTGTTAACTGCACAATCTAAAGCATCACACATGAGAAATGAGGCCTTAATGGCCTTTACTTTTGCCGTTACACTAGTCTGCTGTCAATGCTAACTGCCCAATGAGTGTCGCCTCACCTTTCCACGCTAGGTCGTAGGGCTGTACAAAGCTTTGGATCACTATTCAGATTTGGAGATGACTAGGATGATTTGGAGGATGAATCTATGCATCCAAATAGAATTGCTGAAAGGTTTAGGCTTTCCAAATCGATTTGGAGCTTCTGAATCGATTCAGTAAAGATTCAAAAAAGATTTGGCGGTTTGGCCATAGGGTATAATGGGGAATCCATGAAATATTTATAGCTTTGTTGTCTTTTGGCTGACTCAGATGAAACTGTCCAAGGTGGTATCCTCTGCTGAGATAATGATGTGTGCCATGTTTCAAGGTGATAGGTATAGGGGTTTCTGGGAAACTACCCCTCAAAGTCTTGAAAGCAAAACTCATGTCACCTGTGTGTGTTAAGCCACAGGGGGGTGAAAACTGCAAGCATGTTAGCCCCTGCTGAGGCCACAAAGCCTACCATGTTTCAAGGTGATAGATGCAGGGGTTTGGTGGAAACTGCACCCCGAATTCTTAAAAGCAAAACTCATGTTGCGTGTATGTATTAAGCCACATCAGAATCAAAGCTGCAGGCATGTTAGCCCCTAGTAAGGCCACAAAGCCTGCCACATTTCAAGGAGATAGGTTCAGGGGCTTGGGGGAAACTGCACCTCAAGCTGTGGACACGCAAAACTTGTGACATGGGTGACACTGTGTGTGTTAAGGCACAGCAGGGTGAAAGGTGCAGGGATGGTAGCCCCTGCTGAGGCCACAAAACCTGCCAGCTGTTAAGGAGATAGGTGCAGGGGGATTCTGGGTTCTGGGGCCCTGCACCTCTAGCTGCTGACAGGCAAAACTCATGACACGGGTGCTTGTGCAACTGTTTCTGCCTTGGGGCACAACGGGGGAGTAGGGAGAGAAACTACTGCAGGCCTAGCTGCTAGGCTACTGTGTTATCAATCAATCATGATTTACTCAGGGACCCACAGTAGCTAGCTACTGGATAATGAGTTAACGAGCGAGGATTAACAACTACAAAACCACAGACTAAGGAGAGGAAAGAATCAATACAGACAATCAACTGCCCCAAGACAGAGACAGTCAGTTGCACAAGCACCCATGTCATTAGTTTTGCCTGTCAGCAGCTAGGGGTGCAGGGCCCCAGAATCCCCCTGCCCCTATCTCCTTAACAGCTGGCAGGCTTTGTGGCCGCAGCAGAGCCTAGCAGCCAGGCCTGCAGTAGACTCCCACCTCCCCCCGCAATGCCCCAAGACAGACACAGTTGCACAAACACCCATGTAATGAGTTTTGCCTGTCAGAAGCTAGAGGTGCAGGCTTTATGGCCTCTGCAGGGGCCACCATCCCTGCAGTTTTGACCCCACTGTGGCTTAACACAAACACGTGACATGAGTTTTGCTTTCAAGAATTTGGGGTACAGTTCCCCCAAACCCCTGCACCTATCTCCTTGAAGCTTGGTAGGCTTCATGCTCTTAGCAGAGGCTACCACCACTGAAAGTTGCATCTGAATCAGACAAAAAACAACAAAGTTATAGGTATTGCATTGATTCCCCATTATACCCTATGGCTGAATCTCTGAATCAGCTCTGAAGCTTCAGAGCCGATTCGGCTGAATCAAAGCAGAAAACCAATTTAGAGCTCCGAATTGAATTGCTGGCATCTGAATTGGCCGAATCCAAACCTGAATCAAATAGTTCCCTATTTGCACAGGCCTACTGGCTAGATATTCCTCAATTTAATCTGCAGCATTCCCACACTTGCCCTGCCCTGTTAATATGCTAGGCATTTTCTGGCGTGTTGTCATCTTGTCACTGTCTATGATGCTGACAGCTTTTACTCTCTGTTGCTTAGACTTATGTCTACATGTCCTGGATAAACCTTCCCACTCCATAGTATCTGCATGTGTGAGACAGAATCAATACCAACCTATTAGCTGCCCATGAGAGTTATCTCTGGTGACTGGCACAGCAAAACTTGGCTGCTGGTGAATACCTCTGGTTCATCAAGAAATATATGGGATTATTCACATGCTAGGCATGAGCTCCAATACCTTACTGAATTGCAGTCCAATAGCTTATATGCAATAATTATTTGGAAAATGAGGCTGACTTGTATGTATCAGAATGGTTCGACTCATTTGTTAACTGAAGTTATGTCAAGAGCATGATCTTATTTGTTTAGGCAAGATGAGAGGTCAGGGACAATCCTGTAAGAACAAGAATGAAGTAGGTATACCAGGTTCTGCTTTTATTAAACATTTTACTGTCTTGGCTGATATTTTTAAGTTACATGTTTTCATAGGCTTTGTATCATGTTTAATAGTGAAGGCCAATGGAGTCTTCCTTTGTATCCATGTCTTTAATTCCAGCGTACTTACCTGAGATCAGTAGGGATCCAACTAGAGCAAATAAAAATTAAAATCTTAATCAGCTGCAAAACTGACTCTTCTAAGGCTTCTCGAGTGAGAGTTAGGCGAATTTGAACATATGGATCCTGAAGAGAAAAAGTCATGGGAGGCTGAGTCCTAAGTTTATGCTGGAAAGATGTTGGCAAATTTTTATCAATCACACAACCAAAAATTAAAATTAAGGCGTGACTATCACATTTAGCAAGATCTCCCTGTAACTGAAATGTACTGATAGTGCCTAGGTATTGCTTTAATAAACAAGTCACCAAGATCAAAGAATCTCTCTTACTAAAACTGTTTTCTTTATCCTTGGTGGGGGAGTCAGGGTTTCATTTTTACTCTTTGTGGCCTTTGACATGCTACCTCTCTTTCCCTCTTGCTTTAGCTGTCATGATCTAGGTGGTCTTCCATGGTGCCCTTTCATGCAGCCAATTGTCCAGTTGCAATCAAGCATTGCATCAAAATTCAGGGAAACCACTGTACGTACTCCTGGGAGACTAATCTATCCACATTCTACCACTTGCCTTTCAAGTTTGACACTCTTGTGGTGCCAAGTTTTGAACTCCTTTGCATTGGTGTAAAACCGAATCTACCAACGCCACATTTATACCGACATTTAAAAAAAATGAAAACAGGGCCAAAAGGTTCTTGTGTTTCAGATCATAGCTAGAGCCAGAAACTTCAGAGCCAAATGAAAAAATAAATAAATAACAAATTTTCAAAACCCCCAAATCAGGAAGGTTCAAGGGGCGAGCAAAATTTTGGGCCAGATCTTGTTGTATTTATATTTGCCATTTTATCTCTACCTTTAATTTACGTTCAGTGCAATATGTTTGTGACCATACAAACTTCCTCTGTTCTGCAGATAAGAGCTGTCACAGAAGGCAAATTTTCCATATAACGAGCTGTTTATTCTCTGATCGTTTATCTGCACCTATCCAGCACGGTGACAGTCTTCATTTCTGCACTGCAGTTTGCTTAGATGCATGGCCATGATCTATATATTCCTTGATTTATTCATCTCTGTCAGTAGAGAATTAATCATTTTACACAACTGTTCACTTTTCCAAATTGGGATATACTAATATGTTAATACTAAGTGTGTTAAAGCCAACGAGTGTACTTCCATTTCCTTCAATGGGCTTGTACCAAAGCTTATTATTTCCATCTGCAGAAAACCAACAATTTAATGTAAAGAGTCCTTAAATTCAGCCATTGCTGTCAAACTCTTGTACACTGGCCTATAAAGATGTTGATTCATCACACACTGAAAAATAGTCATGTTCTCTGATTATTTTCCTTGATTTAAGTATATCTTTTTGGATTATGGGTTTTGGTTTGTTAATCTGAATGATGGGGTTTAGTTCAACTAAGCAGCCTTATAAACAGGAATGAAAGAATTATTTCTCAAATCCTCTTCCCTCTCCCCACACCAAAATTTACTGTTAGTGTAAATATCTGGGACTGCTTGTAATAACTTAGAAATATTGTATACAGACCAGGAAATTTTTTGTTCACCAAATGAATTTATGGAGATGATTTGATACCTGTATTGTCAGGAAAGGCACCCACGTAGAAATGAAACTTATAACCCAAATCTCAGTCAACACCCAGGACTACTGTCTTTAATGTTTCTACCCCCAATTCCTGCTGAAAAATCCAAAGTAGTTTAACCAGGTTTAGAAAACTAAAGGGAACAAGAAACAGTGTCACCTTAAAGACTGACACTCTCTCGAGGTGGAAAAGCAGCATTTTGAGTTAAGGTGAATCCAGTCTCCAGAGGATGAAGTGTGTGGGTTATCTAGGGTTCTGTGAAGGGTAGAAATAAGCCATTAGAAATCACTTAGTTGTTTTAAAATCTTTCCTATTATGCTGTGTTTTGTTCCTGCTGTGAACATTAAACAATACTTAGTTCTAAGAATGCTTTCCAGGCAGTCATTATGTTTGTTGCTGGTCTCCAGCATCCGGACAAAAGAACTAGAGTAACCAAATGCCATTGAATTTGTTGGGATAAGCATCATTGCAGCATAGGATGAAGTGGCCAGGCCTCTGGGTCTAGGGGTGAGAAAAATCACTGGATTTCATCTAAGAAAGCTATGGTCATAAGACCTAACCCATAAGACCTACCCATTCAGAGACTCATGAGAAATGATCAGAGTTACAGCTAGCCACGAGCCATGATTCCAGGTGGCACACAAGCTCTCGCGAGCATACACATGCACACAAATGCAGACCCCACCCCCTATATGCCACACAAGAAATCTCTCCCATTTCCTAACCTTACATTCCTTTTAGATTATCCTGCTGGAATCAGAATTATAAATGAAAGGTATTTTTTCTTCTTTTTGGATTATTAGGATTTAATATTATAAGAAATGGAACCTGTTTAAAAATGTTATAGCTCACTTAAGTCTTCACAGTTGTCATTCTGATGCACTACTCTGGGAATTCATACATTCATGGTGACAACTGGAGGTAGAGCTCACATACCTTTTTTCCAAAAGCAGATGCTTGTCACCATTTGCAGTAGGAGGGAAACCCCATTCAGTGCTAGAATTACATTGACTGTGGCACGTGCCTGAGCTGTTCTAATTCCAAAAGAAAGAACTGTGGCACATAAATGCTAACCAGTTCATTAAAATATCTTACAAGTAACAAAAATGGATATAAGCCTCATCTCTACTTTTGAAAGATATCCATCCTATGTGACAGGTATAACTTGTCTGACATCAGTCCCCTGAATCCAAATGTACTCAAAGACCTACATATTGGACTGATTTGGAAAGGTGCCTTAGTAAGTTGTCATCCTGCTTTCACTTTAATGAATTAGATATGCTATAACAACACTATTTCCATATAAAGTGTAAGCAACTACCCCCACAGTTACTACTCTGAGGAAGCAGAACTAGAACCCTGGTCTTCAGCAACAAAAAGGGTGCCTATACTCACGCTCAGAGCTAGTGGGGGTCAATTAAAGCAATTCCCAGGCAGCTGCTTTCATTAAAATGCCACACCATCATGTGTATTAAGCCCCCGTGTGTTTAAAAATGGCCGTAGGACACTTTATCTAAACTTTGTTCAATGAAGTTTAGATAAAGTATGCAGTTATTTTTAAGTGTGGGGGGGGCTTGATACACATGATGCTGCAGTGACACAGGAATGTTGTAATTAGAAGGCGGAGCAGACTAACTCAGCTAATTGGAGTCTGCTCCAAGGCACTCTAATTAGAACGCAAAGGAGCACATGTATAGGCACCCAAAATATGAGGTCTCTGGAGAGATTCCTCAGTTAGAAGTAGTAGCTATTCGGCAACATGATCATGCACTCACAAAGCCAATATTTTTAAACTACATTGCTTTGAGCAGTTTAATACCTAGTCACTAGTAAGTATTAAACTGGCTAGGTATTAAACAGGGATTAGGGGAAAAAACAGATAAACTGCTATTGAGGATCTTAAATGCCATCAAATGAGTTCAGTCTATCCTAGCTTCTCCAGGGCATCATTTTCTTTCAAATGCTCACCAACCTCAACCCCTGCCCCAAATGTGCATAATACATTGTCTGAAATCAAGTTGAATGTTGCTTTCTGAGGAATATGCTCTTATTTAATTTTACACTGTGATTTCACCTGTATGCTGCATGCATCTTCCTATTTGTAATATCTCTTCTTTGACAGGTCTTCCCATTAAAATGTCCACAAATCTTAAGCCCTTATCATTTTCCACAGCTGTTCAAATCAACACCAGCCAGAGGCAAATTCTGATTAAACTTCAAGCTGCAAAATAGTTATTCTAGAACCAAATTGATATCTATGAGATGGAAATACATTCTCAGGCTGGGGTTTGTTATCAGGCTTGCATGTCGATAAAACAAACACCCTTGGAGAAGGCTATACACCATATATATTTTCCCATTTTTAACTCGAAACCTGATTGCCTTTCTTCCTTGTGTCTGCAAGATGAGGTGTTTCTCCTTCCAAGTGGAACTTTCACTTTACTTTCCATGTGGAAGAATAGTAACACATCTGCCTCCAGGCCTAAAGCCAGGATTTTCTCCACTTACCAC
Organism: Crocodylus siamensis; assembly: GCF_052110815.1. Classification (NCBI taxonomy): domain Eukaryota; kingdom Metazoa; phylum Chordata; order Crocodylia; family Crocodylidae; genus Crocodylus; species Crocodylus siamensis. The sequence continues at coordinate 16,423,489 of NC_143404.1, read as the reverse complement.
TCATCTACGAAAGCACTACTGTTTTACTGCTGAGGAAGAATATTGCTGTGGTCACCTGCTTTCCAATGAATTACAGCCTTGGGTCCCTTCTAAGCTAAAACCTCTACTATCTCATTTTCTCAGCTCTTCTACTGTATGTTAATCACCAGCCTTGCTTGGTCATCACTGACCTACTAGCCTGGGTTGAAGCAAATGTAAGAACATGGTATCAACTGGATCTGAGTAACATAACGGGGTTTAGGAACTAGTTTTTTTCTGTTTCTCAGACCTGAATTCAGGCCGTCTCAGAAGCATAGTGGGAATAGAAAAAATCTTACAAAGTGCTCATATATTAAAGCTAAAGCTTGATCACAACCCAAGTACATTTTGACGACTATTAGAATAAAACAAGTTAAATCATATCTTCTATGCCTTCGAGCCATTCTGTATCAGCTACTGCAATCTTGTCATGGACTCTGTGGATGCTTTTAAATCAGTATTCTTAGTCTTCAGCTCAGTAAGCACTAAAATATGTGTGCATATAATATTTGTAAAGTCCTAAAGTTCTAAGAATTGCTGGGAAGAAAATATCCTAATGGCATATTATTAATATTAGCATATTAGTTCATCTTGGTCAAAAACAACCATAGGAATGTAGTCTATATGGCCATAATGAACCGCCTTCTATCTTCTGTATCTCTCTGTTCATCATCAGCCCCTTGGTTTCTTAAGTTCCTCTCACTTTCTTTTGACATAGATGGGAGCACATCACAAGGAAATCTTGTCAGTGTGTGTGGGCACATTGTCTGCTAAACCACACGGACTGTGTTCAGTGTAAGGATAAACGTTGGCTAATTAAGACTTATAAACTCTCATCTGCAGATGGTGCCCGCTTCAGATTGCATATGGCTGGTAGAACTTGAGCCAAATACCACCGACAAACTTTCATTAACAATTTCCTACTAGTTCAAATACCATTGTGAAGATTTCTTTCTTGTGCCTAAGTGTTCCTTCTTGTAATTTGACTGAAAATTGTGGATCCCCCTGCAGCTTTCCAGCTTTTCTTTTCCTTTGTTGTCTTTCCTATTACAATTTTTTGCTATTGGATGATTCAATGTTAATGGACGATCTAGGTGGCAGAGTTAAAAATGCAAAATCCTCAGTGAATGCAGAAGTTTAGATAGCCCTAAATAACCTTATCCTGCTGTATTCTGTGCGTATGATTTTTCAAAGCACAACTGGCAGTCAACCACCTGCCTTCCACCGATTTTTCAGCTGGGGTTAGGTACTTAATTTGTTCTTCCTACCTTTGCAAATCTCCCCCATGATATCTAATCACACAGACACACATGGTGATATTTAATGTTGTACAATTTTTTTCTTCACTGGATAGATTGTAACACCAGCAAAAATATTGACCCCTATGCTAATTTCCCCCTTGGTGGATTTTGTAGCTTTATGTTTAGGAGGGCAAGTTATTCAAAGCAGAATATAGGTGGGAGCCTGGGTTGGAGTCCTAGATTTGCTGTAATTTGTCTGTGCTATTTATGAGCAAAATCATATCATTTTTCTGTACATCGGTTTCCCCCTCCCCATGTAAAATGGGGCTAATAGGATGCACCCACCTCAGGGAGCAGTGAGAGGCATAATTTTGATATGCACAGTCTATTATGCAATCTTTCAATGGGTGGTGTTGTGAAAGAGCAAAACTGTTATTGTTGCAACATTTTTGCTCCCGCCTACAACAGAGAAGAACAGAAGTGTATGAAAATAGTACAAAATGCAATGTCTGAATGAAAAAGTTCTCAGTAACTGGCAGCCTGGGGATCTGTCCCAATTTTTGGTGAAAGTTTTGTCATCTAGTCCACAATTTCCCTAGCATAAGAGGCTTCAGCACAGGAAGCATTTCCCTCCTTGCCTTGTTTTCCCTGAGGGTCTCATCCAAGCTTCTCCTTTTGAAGTAGATTTGTTATTGCTTTTTTCAGCCTGTCACTCAACAAAGTCTGCAAGTTTATCTGAAAAATGCAGTGGTGAAAATATGATTAAATTTGAAAGCAGTGAATGCTCTTTGCCACATAAATAGCGGTATAAGTTGGGAGGTATTTCTGTTTGTACACTCAGTTCTATTACTGCTGCTAATATTCACAGACTCATTTAAGCTGGGCTTTTTCTATTTGGAGATTGATGTCAGCAGCACAGTTTTTCCAACAGATTAACAGCCTTTATTTCTTAACACTCATTTTATTTTTGGAGCTATTTTTGGCATTGTCATCTCACATGATGCACTTTATTTTTCCTGCTAACAAAGGTATAATTTGCATTCACTTACAGGAAATGTTTGTAATGGCTTCAACCTTGAAATCTGATGGAGTGAGAAACTACAGGCCACATCCTGGGCAGTGAACACACAGACACAAAGAAAACATTGACCCTTAAGAAATGTCCCAGGGAAACATTGTACAGGCTTACCTTAGCAAAAGGCGCAGCAATTCATCCTAAGATGTGGTTAGGAGGGACAAATTGTCCTCTTGTGGTGGAGGCCATTAATCTCTAATGGCCACTTGACACACCCATTGTACATCCAATTCCCACTGTGAGTAGGTGATGACAGCCTGACAGAGATATGCATGACATTCAGCCGTGGTGCTTTTTTGGTTCGGGATACAACTAAATGAAGATGGAGGAGCCCTTTATGCCGCTCTTTAGACAGTAAAATTTTAAATCTTTTTGAGACAAATTCATGATCACCCAGCACTTCTTGGACATCTTGGACATCACGATGTCCTGGAACTTAAAAACCTCCATCGTCTTCTCTAGGGCCTTGATCCATCAGGGCAGCTAATCACCAATATAACTTTAACAGATAAAGTTAATGCAACTACAAACATACTGGGCACGTCTACACGTTACCGTACAGAGATGTTGCTACTGTTTTGTGCTTTTAGTACTTCCTTTTGGAAGTACTAAATCATGGTGCAGTAACTGCCTGTACTGTGCTGTGCGCATGGTGCACAGTTAGCTTTTGCCGCCACATCGCCATAACAGTGCACTGAATTAGGGAACCGGACCACTATGGCAATGTAGCTGCCAATCACATGTAGACCCACATGATGGCTACATCACTGTAACATGCTATGTGGCGGGGTCAACGTAAGGCGACATGTAGATGTGCCCACTGAGGTGCATGTCTGTGTAAAGGTCTGAGACAAAGCCCAGTGCAGTCAATGGAAGGATTCTCAGTGGCTTCAACTGGCTTTGGACGAGGCTCAGCTGAATCAGGGCTGGATCATGAACAGCCCCCAAAATGTAAGCTAAAGGAGAAGTTCTGGCTCTTGGCAGAACTGTATAAAGCTTCTGACACACAACTAAGCAGCTGAATTTGTGCACTAATTTTTTTTTCTAGCTCATTTATTATGATGTTAAAACCTTGTTACACCTCTGCTGAACTCCCTCGGAGTACCAGTCTGATTAAGACAGCCTTGACTGGAACTTTAAGCACCTGGAGAACAAACCACTGGAATTGATTCAGTAATTTGGGGCGCCTATACACAAGCAGCAAGGCTGCTCCGATACACTGTAATTACGGCGCATTGGAGCAGGCTCAATTAATCAAGTCTGCTGCAGTGTGGTAATTACCGTGTTCCTGCAGACTCCAGCGTCTCATGCTTCAGTGTGCCCATGCTTAAAAATGACAGTGAGGGTGCTTTAACTAAAGCTCGTTTCACTAACCATGGAAATCTAACCGTGCACCGCACACACAGCACAGTATGGGCAGTTACTGCGCCATACTTTAGTACTTGAAAAGTACTAAACCTCCAAAAGTATTAAAGCACGGAACAGTAACATCACCAGATGGTGATGTGTAGATGTGCCCAGCATGACTGTAGCTGCGTTGACTTTATCTGTTAAAGTTAAATTGGTGATTAGCTCGTGGAACAAGCTTTACTTATAGTGCCCCCCCTGTCATTTTTAAGCATGGGGACACTGATGCATGAGATGCTCCAGGCACTTTAATTAGAGCAGCTCCTGGAGCCATTCTAATAAAAGCACCCCCTCCCCCCGACTCACACACACACACACTCCCTGAGCACATGTATAAATGCCTTTGGAGACCATTTAAAAACAATGGCAGAAAACATTGCCATAAAAATGAAAGGGCCACAACAGAGAAGTGCACAGCATCACAACTCAAAACAATGAGAAAGGAACCATGTGTCTTTTTCCCCCATTTATGTGATGTGCTGAAAACCATAAACCTAAACCTTATCCAAAGTTCATTTGTGCTAAAGGAAAGACTTCCTTTGACTTCAGTGGGGTTTGGGTCATGCCCTATATATTTTTCATTAGAAATGAATAAAATATGCCCTCTCTTTTAATAGCTGGATAAGGCCAACTTGTCTTTCTTCAAGAACTTTTAAAGCATCAGTAAAAATAGTGGCTAATAAATTTACCTGCTGCTAATATTTAGAATATAGCATTTAAAAATGGAAGATGTCAATAGAGATGTTTTCTTATCATGTACTCTGGCTAAAATAATGCAGATTTGCATTGTCCTGTGCATTCCTTGTTCTGAAGCCTAATGGCACAGCAGTTCCTATATTTGAATTGTAGCTGTTGTCAGGTAAGCGGTTGTGACAGTGGTCACTGCAAGTACTACAGTAATTTAATGTAAACAGACATGAGGGAACACTCAAGCATGACATGGCTTATTTTTAACTCCCTACCCTGTCCTACTTGTTCATTATTTTTGATGAGTAGCACTTCTAATTCCATGAGAATAAATGTACAAAATGTATGTAGAGTGGGACATGCATGGCCCAGCGTGGCTCTACGCAAGATGTGAGTGGGCAGAAAGGCCCAAGGTTTTGAAATGGATGTGGAAATGAATGCTTTCCTGGTGTCTGGATGGGATAGCTGAGCTTGTTGAAGCAAGTGCAGGGAAGGCAAGAAATGAGAATGGAGGGGGTCAGGAAAAACACATCTAGCTATGATTTTTCAAGGAGAAATCAGAAGCTATTGAGTTTTCATGCCGCTTGATATGATGAACCAAACTCTCAGTGTGTATAGATCAGCAGTGAAGTCAATAAAACTCTGCTGTGTGGCAATTTATGGAGCTGGGCCACAAATGGCAAGAGAAAAAGCAAATTAAAAAAAAACCAAGGGCAGAAATAAGTCAATAATGTAGTACTTTTTAGTATAATTGGCTGTTTTGAGTGAATGACCCATAGGGCACAGCTTTCCTAGCGCAGCATGAAAAAAGACAGAACTGTTCAAAATGCAATTTTCCAGAGATCTGTAACAATATATCATTTATAACCTTTGACAAACAATATTTTGGTCAAGAATTCAGGGTTGCTTTAGCTTGGAATGAAAACACGTAAATGCTTGGAAATAAGTTATTATTTGCCATGGGCTGAAATTGCTGGTGCAGAGGTTGGCCCTCGCTGCCCTAGGTTATGGCCCTTACCTCCTCCATGTCGGCCTCAGGCTGAGGAAGGAGCTGTGACGTATTTCACCCCTGGTACAGCACCTTAGCTGTGGGTCCTTGGAAGAAGCAATTTCATTACAGAATCCAAAATGACTAAAACATATTAGAGGACAGACAGCTTGTACCTATTTACATTCACTACTACGGTCAGGGGTGGATTGGGGGGGAGGGGCGCATTACACCGGTGCACGTGCACCCCCTTCGTTTCCTACTCCACCCAAAGTTTAAAACCTGCCTGGCAGTGCCGTGCTGAAGGAGTGAACAGGCTTCATGGCTCATTGCCATTTACATGATCCCTTCTAAACGCCTCATGCCACAGGTGTTAACCACCTGCTCTTCTTTGTAACAGTCTTGATGTTCGACCACTCAAACTATCCTGGGTTCTGTAATCCTCCTTTCTGTTCGCTGCTGGTGGTAAAAAAGCTCCTATTTCACAGCCCTGCAGATTGTTTTTAACTCATTGCACTGAAGTTATATTTGTTTTTTGCTTCAGTCTTAAACTGAATAATACAGCCCTAGGCTCCTAGAATATTAGTAAAGGTTCTAGTTTATTTTTTTAAGCGAAGAAAGATATATGTTGTTTTATATGTGATGATGCACCCCACCATCTGCACCCCTTTTTCAAATGTCTAGATCTGCCCATGACTACAGTTGCCCAAATTCTGTGATATTGGAATGATATTTTAAATGCTGTTGATAGCTGTGCAACTTCATTCCACTCCTAATCATTTTGAAGCCTGTGAAATACTGAGTTCTTGTGTATGGCTAAGCCCCCACAGTGATCTCTCCGGAGTTTCATTAGAGGGTGTCCAAAGTCATCTATCCTTTACATTATACATATTAACCTTGCATTGTTTTATAACATGGCCCTTCATGTAATTGTGAAATTCAGTATTCTCCTTTGATTGCCTTTCTTTGATTTTGTTTCAGTAGTTTACAAAAAATATTTGAAGACATAATTAGAAAAAAAGGGGTTCAGTTGAATGGTCTCCAGGGGTAATGGTATTGAAGAAAGTGAAGATTTTTCTAGCACAAAGCAGATTCTGGCCATAGTTGTTTTAATTTCATATTGGTCTTAATCTATTCTCTTCTCCCCCCACCTAAGCCAGTCTGGGATTTCTTTTCCAAGTTTTAATTGACTCCACTATGATGTCATGAGTTCACTGAATATATCTATTTAAATATATATTTATTTATATATATATACACATTCAATTTATTCACCCTGCTTATCTTCCCAGACCTAATTAAGGGATTTCCTTGCATCCTTCTACATGTAAAGGGAAAACATAGATTTTTATGCCTTGAAGTTAAGGTTAGTAAACCATTCTTCTCTCATTAAACTGGCAAAACTGTTGGCTCGCTGAGCCAGTGAACAAGCCTAAGGAACCAGAAAAGACTTACTGCCAGAGTAGTCAAAGAGGGCACATTTAGCAGAGGTTAGCAGAGCATCAAAGCTATTCGAACATTAAATAGTGGTTAGCGACTCAGAATGAAAAATTTAAGGAAGTTAAGGACCGTACTACCACATGGTTTGGTCACAGAGGGTATGTTAACACATGCATTAGATCCAGGATGAACTTAATTGCAAGTAAACTAATCATGAGTAAATGCTCATGGGAGGGCATTCGCACATTCAGGGAAGTGGGACTGAATTTGCTGCTAATGGCAGCAAACTGGTCCTGTTTCCTGGAACCCTGCAATGAGCCCCTGCTGCCACCAGGGCGAGCTCTAGGGAGCTCAATACTAGCTGCCCCATTGGCAAATCAGGGTGGGGGCTGGGACCTGCCCCACCCCTGCAGCTCTTTGCAAGCTCATGCCTTGATTGCCTTACTTGCCCCTTACCAGGAAGTTCCCAGCTCTGCAATCAAGAGCTAGGCAGGGAATGGGCTCCCAGCTCCTGCCAGAATGGAACTCACAGCACCAGCTCTAGACCCTGGGGCCAGCACTGAGAGATAAGGATCTCCCAGCACCAATGTGAAGGGAGGAGAGGGGTTCCAGAGGAAAGTCCAGTGAGTACAGGAGACTCCCCATACTTACCTGCAGGGACGGCAGCAGCAGCAGAACTACAGGGAAGGTAAGAACCTCATTTTGTGAGCTCCTGCTCATGCTGGATTAGAGGCCGTCCAGGAGCCGGCAGGATTTCCAAAGTGGGGAGTGGCCCGATGGAGCTGCACCACAGTGGGAGCACAATCATCAGCACAGTCAAATGGGTCGCCAACTGGCTGGAGGGCCGCACCCAGAGGGTGGTAGTGGATGGGTCCTTCTCAACCTGGAAGGACGTGGGCAGTGGCATTCCGCAGGGCTCGGTCCTCGGGCCCGCCCTGTTCAACATCTTCAGTGATTTGGATGAGGGGGTAAAAAGCACCCTGTTCAAATTTGCTGATGACACTAAGATGTGGGGGGATGTGGGTACATTGGAAGGATGCAACAGGCTACAATCAGACCTCGACAGGTTACAAGGGTGTGTGGATGAGAATAGGATGGGTTTCAACACAGACAAGTGCAAGGTGATGCACCTCAGGAGGAACAACCGGCACCATACCTACAGGTTGGGGAACTCCCCTCTTATAAGCACGGAGGCGGAAAGGGATCTGGGGGTCATCAATGACTCCAAGATGAACATGGGCCAGCAGTGTGGAGAGGCAGTAAGGAAGGCCAACAGCACCTTGGCATGCATCCACAGATGCATCTCGAGCAGGTCCAAGGAGGTGATCCTCCCCCTCTATGCGGCACTGGTCAGGCCGCAGCTGGAGTATTGCGTCCAATTCTGGGCGCCGCACTTCAAGAGGGATGTCGACAGCATGGAGAGGGTCCAGAGGAGGGCCACTTGTATGATCAGGGGACAACAGGGCAGGCCCTATGAGGACATGCTGCGGGACCTGAACCTGTTCAGCCTCCAAAAGAGAAGGCTGAGGGGGGATCTTGTGGCCTGTTATAAACTAGTCAGGGGGGATCAGCAGGCATTGGGAAAGTCACTGTTTCCCCAAGCACTGCCAGGAGTGACCAGGAATAACGGTCACAAGCTGGCAGAGGGTAGGTTTAGGTTAGATATCAGGAGGCGCTACTTCACAGTCAGGGCGGCTAGGGCCTGGAACCAGCTTCCAAGAGAAGTGGTGCAGGCTCCTACCCTGGGGGTCTTTAAGAGGAGGTTAGATGAATATCTTGCTAGGGTCATTTGACCCCAGTATTCTTTCCTGCCATGGCAGGGGGTCGGACTAGATGATCTGCTCAGGTCCCTTCTGACCCTACAAACTATGAAACTATCAGGACAGGGAAAGAGAAAAGCTCCATAGTCTAGAAGCTTGGAGGAGCACCCAGCATGCTGTGCTGCAGCACACAAGAAGCCGTGGCAATGGAAAGCCTCAGGAAGCACCCCCTTGAACCAGGTAGCTAGCAGAAAGACTTACTATTGAATGAACTTGATTTTTCCCCTGGCAAGGGGAAGTGCTGGTGAGGCTGGTGGATGGGAGTTGATAGCTTAGTTTTAAAAAAACTGTTCAGGAAATTGATTGGCTTATTTGATTTGCATGGAACATGGATGGACTGAATTGATTTATTTAAGCCTAGAATTTTGATGGACTAAATTGACTGATGGACTGAATTGATTGATTTAAGCCCAGGACCTTGATGAACTTAATTGATTTATTCAAGAAACCACCACAGAAACTGAGCAGTTTAATTCATTTATTTAAGAGAAGCCAATTGGTCAGATTGGTTCATCTTGAGGAACTGCCAGAGAATTCATGGTCTTAATGGTAATAACCGAAGAAGAAATTGGCTTAATTGATACATGTAATTGGGCCACCAGTAAGGGGATTGGACTCACTGATTTGGTTGTTGAACTGTAGGGCCACTGCCCATTTTCTTTGACAGACCATGGAAGAGCCCCAAAAGCTCAGGGACTGGCCCCAAATGGACTGACTTAGCTTTTTGATAAAGTCAGTCTTAGACCAAAGGTTGATTGTGGTAGTTATTTTTTTTCCTCCTTTTTGTTTTGTTTTGTTTTGATTTCACTGATTAGCACTGAGCCTCTGTCACCCCAGAGGGAAACATTAGCATGGCTCGGTGTCTGGACACTTTGAAGTCTCTTTCTGGGGTTAGTGGGTTTGACTCTCTCTTCCCTTAGGAAGGACTGCCTCTGCCCTTATTCAGCCTCGCCCGCCACGGCTTTGATGTAACATAAAAAGCAGGTGATATGCTAGTGGCAGAAAAAGTTCCCCTCAGGATGGAACAGGCTTTCCCACACCACTCACAGTTTGTCTCTGGTCATCCGGCCTTAAAGGCCAAGTTTGGGATCTCCTCCACCCCTACATTTCTGCCTCATACAGCCGGAGTTATAATTAGTCACAGTTAGGTCTGCACCCACCATCATGGCAGAAGGCACTGGATTTGGCTGCTGATATCCCCAAGAATCTGTTCCTTATTAATACAAAGAAAGGTGAGCAGATAGGCTGCTCCTCACCTGTCCATTGCTTGGCATGCTCTCTCATCAGCTTGCTGCCACATCTCACTTCTTGGGAGCTTTTGAGGTTTCTGGCTAGTTTCCAGGGCAAATTGCCAGCTGCCTCCACTGTACAACTGGAGCTGATCTCCCCCACTAGGAGAACGGCTCCTGATCAGTTGGCTCCTGCCTCACGTGAGAGGCATCTAAGGAGCCATGGCCACACTCCTGACAGAACTACCAGCTTGAGCCAGCAGATGTCTCTAGCACTGGTTTTCGCTCTGCCGGAGATGAGTGGAGATGCCATCCTGGCTCATCTGATCCTTTGCCGGGACCAGCCACATAGTAATTCCCAGGGATTCAGCAGGTTGGGGCAGGGTTGTGAACATGGTTTCTTCCTTTCTTCCTCCCCCCTCCCCACAGTGGTGCCACACTGATATAGAAACCAACAATGCAAACATGACATCCAGAGCAGCCAATGGTTTATCAGCCCTAGTGAACACAGGATGAGGTGAGGGTGGGCTGTGAGGGGAGGAAGGAGTCCCACTGAGAGGAGTTGGCCTGGGTGAGTAAGCAAGATTGTTGTTTGGCCTGAGATCTACCTCCTGACAAATTGTATCAACATCAAGGTGTGGCAGGAGAGAAATGGGCAGTCCAGGCTGGGCAGCTGCAAGATACCCTTGGTTTCCTCATGGGTCACCCTAGCAAGGCTGCAGGCCAATGAGGACCACACCCCACTTGACACCCAGCCCTGCAATTGCAGATTTGGCACTGGGAGATAAGGATCTCCCAGCCACTCACTTCCCAATCGTGATCTCAGAGCTTGAAGCTCCATACTACCTGGGCAAGGGGCATAGACCTGCCTGGGCTCCCGTGGTGGAGCCTGCCCTGGCAGCAGGTGGTTCCTAGGGGCAGGGAGCAATCTCCTGGCCCCTGCTAGCAGGCTGACCCCAATCAGATTTGCTCCCAGTCAGGTATCTAGATGAGTGCTATTGCGCAGTAACTAATTGCAAGTAAATTTGCAAGTAAAGATGCACATGCTTACTGAGCAGTAAACTACACTACTTCACAGTAAAGCATCTCATGTAGATGCACCCAGAATCAATGGAATTCCTAAAGGGAGTTTATCTGCTGAGAAGGAAATTCTGCCTGATGCCATACAACATTAAAGCTTTGTCTCATAGTATACTCAAGGAAAATTAACTTCGCTTAAAATGCGAGCATCCACACCTTCAGGCAGTAAAACATGTAGTAATTGCAATCATATCATGACATAATTAGAACTTTTCATGGGAGGCATATCTCCAGATCCTGTTAAGTATCACATGTTGAGGTATCTTCCAGCCACTCCATGGAGATAAGACACACAAATCTTGCTCATTGTCAGTCCTAGCCCCAGTACCATGCCACAGTCTTGGACTGTCCCCAGTGCATTGCTGGACCTGAAACTAGTCTTGATATCTCTTTTCCAGCAGTAGAAACCCAGCTCATCCCGGGGAGTCAACAGCATATCCAGTGACAGGATTGGCACCCTCTGCTGAGCTTGGCTCCCCATGCCTCCCTCAGACTGCCACCAGTGGCAGAGGCCCAGCTTGTCCTGGCTAGGAACAGGCACTTCAAAACTAGGTGATACTGGACGTGCAACACTGGTGCTGGGGTCTGTTGGCAGAGATGGGGAGAGGAAGATGGATATAGTTTGGCTCCTGCCCTCTCCTAAGCAGATTGAGATCATAATAAGCATTACCATGCAACTGCTCAGAACACATTCTAACTTTTAATACAGCACAGTAATGCTTTCTATGTCTCAATTAAAACACATGCTAAGTGTTCTGTGTATCAAGGCTCTAACTAAATTACTCATAGGGTGTCAATACATATAAAACTGAAGACTAATTCCTTAAAAGTCTTAGGGAATTCTATCAGTCAAATTATCTGACCGGTGACAGAAGTGGCTTTTCATTGCCCCTTTGGTCCTGGTAGTTAGGAGTTGAACCAACCTTTGTTTTTGGTTGTAGGGTCCAGCTGATAGTAAGGTAACAATACTTTTTCCTCTTTAGCCCCCTGTGTTTGGGAACTTAGATGTCTGAGAGATTCATGCATGTTTTCAGCTGATACAGCAAAACATGAAAAAGGAGAAAAATACATGAAGAGCCAATTAATACCCTGCAGTCAGGCACTAGTTCTCTTGATGCTTGTGATCAGAGGCATATCAATCACGGGAACTCCCTGGAAGATTTGCATCACAGTGTCACTACGAACACAAAATATCAGGAAGATTTTAAGGAAAGAAGTGAAGAGGGAAAGAGATGGTTACCAGAGTGTTTTCAGTTTTAATAAGGTTCTTCTATCAGATTTGTTTTTTATCCTCGGATCCTGACACACACAATACATGAAGCATTTCAAGGGCACAGTGTTATCACCCCTGGAAAGCTTTGCCGTTATCTCAGCAGTATGTTCAATAGAAGAGGAAAATGGCACATAATGGATGCTTGAGGGGGTGAAATACTTGTAACATAATGCAAAATTTTGTCAAGTTACATTTGGAAGAGAAATGGGGGACGAATCATAGGAATTGTGACTTCAAAAATATCCAGCCAACCTTACTTAAAATATAGCCTTTTCATATTCTCAGGAGTACATCTCATGGTAAATATCAAAAATGGAGCATACATGGTTTTCAAAGAAAACCTGGCACAGTTTTTCAGGGGAAAATGGGAGAGTTTTCAAATGAAATAATTTGTATTTTGGAATGCAAATGGGTCTGTTTTTTCAGCAAATGTGTTTTTCATATTAACAAAAACATGGAATTACCTTTTATAATTGAACAGAAATATAGGAAGGGAGAACATAAAGTGGTGGTGCAACAGTGTAAAAGTGCAAGTAAGTTTCAATTTTGCACCACTTTGGTGCACATAACCATATGGTTCAATAGTGAGAGTCCAAATTACTTTTCTTCGATTCTTTCAATTGCCACTTGTGAACGTCTTCTGAAGAGAGGTTTTCTGTTACTATTTTAGAAACATTGGTCCTATTTCTGATCCAAGCTGCCATTCTAGGTACTTGCGCACATTGGAAGGTGCATGGCAGCAGAGGTTCCTATCAGAGGAAAACATCAATATCTGCTCTTAATCTTGTACAGATTTCCTCCAGTCTCAGACTGAAATTTGTGAACTCTGTCACCTGATTTTCAGAACAGCTATGGGTGCCAATGTTACTTATCCCAATTTCTTCCAGGCATTGCAATACCAACATAAGGATGTGAAACCCCAAAGCACTGGGATATATATATGTTTATGGCACACATACATTGTCATTTTGGCAATTAGGGAGTTACAAATATTCCTTCAAGGCTGACCTCTCATTGAGTCTCCAAAACCTAAAGTTAACCCAGTCAGTCACCTTGAATAAATGCCAAAGGGACCTCAGTAACTTCCATTAAGATTATATAAAAAGGGTTGTCTTGTTTCCTTCCTACCCATGTTGCCTATTCTCCCTTGAGACCAGCGTCAGCTGCGTTCCCTTTTCACAAGAATGGCCAGTGGCTGTTTATAAACGCAATCAGGACTACTTGAAACAAGAAAACCTGCATCAAAGAACTCCATGGAAATCAAGTAATTATAGCTTCAAGGCAGCTGAAGTTCCAGAAAAGACCAAGTTGTTATTCAAGTAGAATTAAGATCACTTCTGATGTCAATGCAATTGTTTACTTACTCGCCTGCCTAGAAAATTAACAGAATGAAGATAGCAGCTTAGTTCATTTCTGTTCATCCATGACAAGAAGCAGAGAATTTGAAATACCATGGATGAAGCCACCCTCGATGCATTCCCAGCCTAACCAGAAAATGAATACACAACGGTATTACTAGGGGAGTTCTAGAGCACTCTTTCCCCTGAAAAGATGCATGTAAGCTAAACATGTGAAATGCTAGATTTTCTTAATTACACAGGAATTTGACATCTCAACACTCCCACATCATAAGAATCCAGGTTTACTCTTCACCTAATGAAACTAAGTTGAGGTTCACTGGTTAATATCTAAATGTATTATCACCCCCAATCACTTGCTTTTTTTCACTGGTTCTGTCACTAATTTTGAACTCTCCAACAGTGAAGAACTCTTCCAACTACCACTACCATATGAAAATACAGTGTAAACATTTCTGTTATAAACACAACCTTTAAAAAACCCTCAGTGTTTTTGGTTTTTATATTTTATTTTATGCTTGGCAAAAATGAAGTGACTCACCTGCTGTGATCTGATAACAAGGGCCTTTTTCCCCTCAAAAGAGTGAACACCAGAAATGGTCAGAGAATTTTTTCTCTCCAGGGATAATGTTGACAAAAGCAAAAAATAAAGGTCTGGTTTTCATCTAAGATTTCTGATGAAAGGAGATACATGAGTTTAATTCAAGAAAACATAATTTTGCATTATAAAACAACTTTGATGGAAAATTGACCAGTCATGTGAGGAACTCTTCTAATGCATAATGAGATCATGACTTTGAAAACACATGCAGCTTTCAAAGGTGATGCATTCTTTCCCTGCTCTAGGAATTGGAAGCAGTATTGCAATAATAATTGACAATCTGAATGGTTAATCATAAGAGATCTTATTAGGTTGTCTAGTACCTCTCTACAGACTCTCAGTTAAGTCTCCCATTGATAATGTTAATGGCACTTGGAATGGGTTTATTCAATTTATTTTTGTCTACCTACGGTGCCCCGGGGAGAATTGCATTTCTGAGTTTTTTTAATGTGGACAGAAAGTCTACCTGCCTGCTCGCTTCTCCATTTCTCCATGTAACTTGAGTATCTTCGCAACTACTTACGTAGTCCAATATGTACCTATGTAGAGCCACTCCTCTGGTCCCGGTCTGTGGAACACAACATATTTCATCGACCATCTTCCTCCTCCAGTCCCTCACATGTTTCGTTCCTACTCACAGCCTATTCTGAGCTGTTCACTGCCTTGAATGAAAAAAGAACCAGCTATATACCAGCTAAGCAGTCTTCTAGAAATGAATGCCTCTTTTTTAGCTAGTCCAGTAATAAAAAGGGCATTTGAGAGGTTGCTAAGTATCTATCCTAGGATCTGTGCTAGTGTGTGGGTTTGTGAAAGGGCCAGTCTTCCATCCTTTCATCTTTTCCTTATTGTACAATGCCTGTTTGCTTAAAATACAATGAAATAAACCATTGAAATCAATATTATAACCAATCTTTCAGCACAAATCTTGGTTGGGTGGCAAAATCCAGAATAATGGGCACCAATATCAATAATTAACTTATGAGGTAGCTTGTGAGGTGAAATAATAGAGTTATTTGTTATAGAAATGATGCCAGTCACTCTAGGGAACAGTAAGTATAGCTGTTCTCAGGCATAAAAAATAAGATAAAACCAAATTCAGAGTGTTCAAAGATGCAGAATCCAGAACATTTAAATGCTTTTTTTAAATAAAGAAAAATGGTTTAATGCTTCTTTTAAAAACTTCTATTTTCTGCCTCTCAAATTTTGGACACCTCCAGACTCCAGAGAGAAAAGATGGAATTTACATGAAAATTATAAAGCCTTTTTACTTGTACAATCCATTTCATTTCTTAAAAGTGTATTTAGTGAGGGTGGAGGATGCTGGATTGACAGCCCTAGAGACCGATGTCTCTATTTATATCCATGAAACAGAAAAACAAGGGCAGCAGTAATGCAAGCGTCTGCCTTGCTGTCCCCTAATTTCCTTCCCTCCTGAGTCTCAGCCCTGTTTTGCATGGATTATCTCTAAGAGGAAGAGACTGTTTACACCTTATTCCATCCACTCACTCTCTCTACTGAGATTATCACCACAGGGACTAACAATCATAGTGATTTTTGTTAAAGTAGATACATCTTCACCAGAGTGAAGATTACTCAAACTCTTTTCAGTGAGCAACCAATAAGTATTGTTTCTACTAGTCTTATACTAGCTCTGCACCAGTGACTAGATGAAAGTCTCCATAATCCTATCTGCTAATTGTTTGTAATCAATAATCAAGTATAATTAATCAGGCACGTTCTACAATGCAGTTTATTTGAGTAATGAAGCAGAGAAATTCAGGATTAGAATAGTACAAGAGACTGAGCTACTTTATAGGACGATATAAAGTATTCAGTATAAAGGTTCACTCAGTGAAATGTTACCCTGTGTTTACAGGGAGAAGGAAGAAGGTGAAGTCAGTCTAGGAGGATTTAGGATGTTGTAATCTGAAGTAAAGGACTGAAGACTAAGGATGCAGTGGCGAGAATTTTGATTCTAAAGAAAGAGCTTGGCATGAAGGAGTTGTACTTAGGCCGTGTTTGGGTTGGACTCCAAACTCATCTGACATGGAGGCAGGAGGATAAATAGCAGCCCAGTTTCATTAAAATACTTCAGACTTAAATTGGTGTGGTTGCTATGTGTTCTGCACACGGTGCCCTAATTTGTACTCCTTTAATTGGCTCACCCTACTACTGTTATAGGCACTGGCTTTATAATCATCCTTTGGGAAAAAAATGTCCTTTAAGATGTTTGGTCCAGATCCAAATCCCAAGAAATCCAGTGGAAAGACTCATTATATCACTTGGTTTTGTATTAGGCATTCTTCTAGCAGCCATCCATTTTGATTGGAAAAAAGAAACAAATGATACCGCTTTTAATTCTTTCAGTTCAACCATCCAGGAGGCTTTGTAATGGTAGTGAAGGGTACTGGGAAGATGATCGTCTGAATTCTGTCTAGCCTTGAAATAACATTTCGAAACATGCATTACAATTCTGATCATTTTTATCTGCTCAGGCACTGTATATTGTACTGAAATAAAACCCTGATTGCCTAAGCAGGCTATCTGTACAGGGATAAATAAAAGGTGATCTGTCAAAGTGCATTCATCTTCAAAGATGAGAGTAAAATTTTAAGATTCTGCTGAATGAAATGATGACTCTCTTCCTTTGGTGAGTAAGAAGCGTAAAGTTATCATGAAAGCGAAGCCAGAGAGAGAGAAAAAAAGGGGGGGAGGGAGGGGATATGAGTCAGAACAGCAATTGCCAGTGGTGGGGGTGTATCAATATTTATAGCAGAACTCCCTGGGTTTCAACTGACTGTATCTAGCAGCACTAAATAGTTATTTTTTAACATTAATCAGGCTATGTCTGACAACAATGGTGATTCTAACCTCTTCTTTTCATAGAACCAAACTGAGCATTCAGGATTACATCCCGTAGACTCCACGCCACTGCCTGCATGTTAGAAACCACTAATGTACGATCACATTCCCACTGTGTTTCTCATCAATCTCCTTTTGCAGCTAAATTAAACCTTTGGACTGGGTGTTCACTAATCCATTTCTGCACAGGGCTGAAATTAAAATAAAAGAAGTATTATAATTACAATAAAAGCAATTAAGAGCTGAATTTGTTAAATTAGTGCTCTAGCTGCCTTACACTTCTTTAGCCTTCATTTGTGAAACCATTGGGCTTTACTGAACAATTTGCTGAGAAATTTGAAGTCATCAGAGCTTAAGCCTTCAGTATTACAACTTATTTTTTGAATATGTAATACAAGTAGATGGACTGAAATTTGAGTTGATAGCCTCAGGTTTCTCTCTCAAGAGATTCTCATAGCCAAAATCGGTACAGACATAAATTAACAGTGTGTATGACCAGCGAGCAATCTGTTCTTTAATCAGACCGAATTCCATTCTCATTGAGTTGTCATTTCTAAAATGGTGGTTACAAAGAGACCCCTGATGGGATGAGGTTTAACTTGCTAAATGTATAAATTCGTCATCTAGTACATAAATACTTTTGCCAGAGAACTGAGCGAAAAGAGAGGAGATTTGCTGGGGAGAGAGAACTTAATTTTAACAGAACAGTGTGTCACATCAAGCTATTATTCTGTTCCAACCAATAGTTTCCAAACAAATGGATCATCTGCTTACAGTAGTTAATGACATACTGTGCACTGCTTGTGTTTGGAATTGTGCTTTGTTTCCAAAATGTTTCTAATTCTGTTTATTACCCACAGACATTTTAATCACCCTGGGTGGCTTAACTTTCAAAGCGCATTACCATCACTGGTTCACTTAATCACTCGTTTTAGTCTTTATGGGTTTTCAGCAGGAAATTATCCTCAGGCATTATAACAGGTTTGTAGGGCAGCTGATGGAAGCCAGTTTGGGTATTATTGATTGCTGATATTTTTATTCTGTGTGTATTTTTATTTCACGTTGGTGAAGACATGGCCGTAGCTATATTTTCTCATATGCTCAAAATATTTATACCAATATAATAAACATTACAAAAGAAAAAGCCCATTTAGTGCTATATAAAACACTCTATATCATGTTTCTGATTCAATCCAGCTGATACTGCATTATAAAAATATGGTTGTTAACTGTAGAGACATGCTTGGAAAGCAGAATCAAATCACATAGTGGCTTTTCTGGTTTTGATGATGTGCAAAACCGTAATATTATACATTGGAAATATGCAACGTTTTGCTCTCTGTTAACCTTTTGCTCATTATTTTGCCAGCTAATAAAATGATTTTTTGATATATAGGTTACAGAAGTATTTTTTTTATTCTAGACTATACATTTCAAATGGTACATGCAAAGTGGTGTGAGACAAGATGCACAATCAAAGTTTCTGCCACCAAATATTCAGGTGAAGTTGAAGTTTCAATACTGGCTTAGTTGGAGTTACCCTGGAATCATCTCAGAGTCCCTGATAAACAGATAACTCTCAGGCAATAGCAATGCATCTCACCCATAATCAGAAGTATATGCATGTGTTTTGAATATACTTTTTGAAACATTTAGGTTTATATTCCAGTGCATGAAATAAATTATATCTCATTGATTTATTCATTTGCAAGACTGTAACCAGAGCTGCTATCCAGCAAATTCCATGTACAGTAATTACTGATCTGATTGCATATTTCCAGGTAGTATTGGGTATGTCATGCACACTTGATAATTGCTCATATTTTATAGAGATAAAACTATGCTACAGGAATTGGTTGATTAATTTGTGTATGTTGGAGTCCATGATGATTAACATTTAAAGGGACAAAAACAAATAACACTTATGCTCATGTGGCATCTTCAGAAATTGTGATTGACAAGTCTTCTAAAGGTCAATGTTCAACAGGCCAAATCCTTTTCCACTTAAGTGATTGGGAGTTTTGCAGTCAATTTCAAAATATTTGAAACTCTTTGGCCCCAGGTTAACACATTTATTACTCCAGAAGCTCATTATCTATACAAATGTTTTTAGAGTTAAAAATGAACCTGTCTCCTATTTACTGTTCCTCAGATCTATTCAGCCTCCACAAGAGAAGACTGAGGGGGGATCTGGTGGCCTGTTACAAACTAGTCCGAGGGGACCGGCAGGCATTGGGGGAGTCCCTGTTTCCCCGAGCACCGCCAGGAGTGACCAGGAATAAAAGGCACAAGCTGGCAGAGGGCAGGTTTAGGCTAGATATCAGGAGGCGCTACTTCACCGTCAGGGTGGCTAGGATCTGGAACCAGCTTCCAAGAGAAGTGGTGCTGGCCCCTACCCTGGGGGTCTTTAAGAGGAGGCTGACAATCACCTTGCTGGGGTTGTGTGACCCCAGTACTCTTTCCTGCCATGGCAGGGGGTCGGACTCAATGATCTGCTCAGGTCCCTTCCAACCCTACCAACTATGAAACTATAAGATCTGTTCCCCCTTTAACTATTCTTTTCACAGTTCTCTCTCTGCCCTTCCCCCATCCCTGTCACTGAATTCATTATTCATTTTTCTGACACATCTATTAAGTGATCTAAGCCCTGTTATGGTTAGCTTCAAGATATGCTAATCACAAAGAATACTGTATAAATATTTAAATTTTGTATTTTAGTAAATCTACCGTATCAAAAGAACAAAGAAGAAGGAAAAAAAGAAAAGAAACTGAGCACATTTATTATGTGTATGTATTATTGTTACAGGAGAGCAAGAGAATGCCTGTGCAGCAAAGCCTCATGGTTAATACCAAAAAAAAGAAAAACAAAGAACTGACTGTGGTAGCATCATCCAAGTACATAGATCGATGACCCATACCAGACAACAATGACTTATACTGATTCATAGATATTACAGTGATGAGCTAGCTAGCTACATATAACATCTGATTACCTGGACTCCGCAATTCAGTACATTGAGGTAAACTTGCAATTAACCTTTAAATACTTATTTACATATTTATACCTTTATTTGGGAATTTTCATTTATTGGTGACCAGAGCAGAAGGAACAAAGCTAGTACTAGCAAGGGTGACCAAGATATGGCCTGTGAGCCACATCCAGCCCATAGAGGCATGTTAACTGCCTGTGGGACTCCCCCTGGGGTCAGAAATTTGGTGGAGGAGTGGTGTCAGCATGAATTGCCATGGAGCTGCAAGACCAGGTGGAGTACTCTGCTGTCACCCTTGGTTCTTGACGTTCTGATAATAACAAAATAAATGTGGTACTGATCCTCATTGTGGGTACGTCAGTATATACCAGTGAAGAATTAGGTCTGGAGACAGCTGATGAAAAATGGCAGCAGTTGATAGGGGTAGTCCTGCTCCTTCTGTATCACTTTCCTAATTTCGCCTTGGGAGTAGGAAAATATGAAGAGATCCCCTTTGTCAAGGTGAAATGAAAGTAGCCAATTCTTGTGGTGAGGGGATGGCATAAATTGGGTTTTCTTCCACTGGGGTAACATCGGCCTCTTCAGTAGAGCTCTCTTTTTCGTCAGAGTATAGTAAAAGAGCTGCAATCTGGACTGTTGGTGTCACACAGGCCTAGTCCGCACGGAGAAAGGGCAGTTCTTCCCTGTCAGAAACCTGCTATCATTAATGACACATTCCCTTTTCCCCTGATTTATAGCCATTTATTCTCCATGGGTGCATGCAGATGTTTTTCAGGGAGGTTCAATCACGTTAAAAATGGCCACCCAATCTAATTTCATTCATCCTGGGATGGACCTTACACTTAGATCCCTAGTTAGGCTGATCTAAATGCAAACTGTACACAAGTTCCAGGAAGGTTTGATCAGTCTAGAAGTGGCTGACCTGATCTAAGTTAACCCCACCTCCAAGGTGGTCTAAATTAGATCAGGTTGGCCATTTGTAAACCAATCTCACTGTCCCAAACTTCTGTACAGTTCCCAGTGCAGCCTCAGGTGTAGGTTTGCCAGGGAGGCTTGTTTGTCTGGAGCTGGGGGTCAGGGTGTTAAAAATAGCTACTGAACCCAGGAAAAAGAGCCCTTCAACCCCCCCCCTCCTCCCCCCCGCCAGCCCACCAGCAGATGTCACTACCCCTCCGGATCCTCCCAATCTCCCCACACATGCCACCTTCCTCCCTGATCCCCCCCACCCCACAGATCCTGACTTCCCTTAGAAAGGGTGGCCATTTTTAACTTGATCTAGCCTCTCCCTTACCTCCCTAAACGTCTTACCCAGCCTGTGTGTCTCACCTAATGGTTTCTTCCCCTCCAGGACTGAGAGCTCATGTCCCCACGACTAGATTGCCTGGCAATCCAGAGTGAGATCCAAAATAGTTACTCATGCAGTTTGCAGTCTAGCAAATAGCTCCTAGTTTTGCTTGCATGGTCTTGTGTCTGAGTCAGGAATTAGTGAGACACAGTTTACTTCATCAGGTACCGGCATGTTTCAAAATGTGTATTCAGTAATATATATGGATGATACTACAGCAGACTATAGAATAGCTACTACGCACATACAGTTTCTGTAATTATGTAATTACAGAGAATTACAGGTAATTATGTAAGCTGTGATTATAATAACAAATCAGAATATCACTGTAATTGATATACATTCATATCTCTACTTCATAACTGGTCTAAATGTATAAGCATACCAAGGCAGAGCTCTGGTATCATACAATGCCATTCTTGCCAATCCCAAATGTGTAGCACCCAAAGTCATGATATCGGCTTAATATTTCAAAATAGTTTCAAAAAGAATAAACGGGGGACACTTGTTATTTTGCTTCTGCTGTTTAGGGTTCATTTTGGCAAGATTCTTCTGAAAGTACCAATGCTGAGAGCCATTTTTTTTCTTAAAAAATAAAGAAGGGAAATTTATGTTCTGATGCAGTCACATGATTTCAGGGGCTAGGGCTTTAAGAAAAATACCAAATGTTGTTCAATTGGCAGTAAAATAATGAGAGCTTGCCAAGCTGCAGTCACTTGAACAGACAGTGACTGACTGCAGAGTGGGGATGCAAAGGGAGCTGCTCTCAAGCCCCTTGTGCTCCCCTCTTCCACAGGGTCTGTTCCTAACTGCAGTCATTTTGTGGACTTGTACATCAACTACAGACCTCTTGCCACTACAGCTCCTTCATATGGCGTAAACGGACCATAAATACCACAGGTGCAGCTGAGGGAGCATTTCCCTCGGACAAGGAATGAGTAAGACAAGCATGAGGCTCCCTGAGCAACGTCTGAAGTTGTGATGTGCAAGAACAAACATTATGAGAGAAAAAGGGAAAGACCAGATTGAAGGAGGATGAGGCACAAAGTGCATGCCATTTCAGGGCATCTTCTGAGCACTGACACGCTACGTGAAAGCTGGGAGCCTGCAGTATCTCATAACGGAGGGAGTCCAAAAAGAGCTTAAGGACAGCTCAGCCCCACACTGCTCACATTTGTGCCAGTCTGATCTTGATCCCCTTGGGATGGATAGCCCTTGCTCCATTAAAGTGAGACATCATCCCTGCTGCTCTTCTGGGTGTTACTAATCTGTGAGAGGTGCTCAGCATAATTTTCCCTCAAGGCTCAAAAATCAAGAGGCGAATGAAAAAAAAAAAAGCCATGCAAATTGGGCTTTTATTTCTGTTTGTTTTAAATCTCATGCTACTTCAACCAATCCTGTGTGTTTTTCCTGCTCAGTTTCAGCAATGATGTACCAGCGCAGGAGCAAATATTCACATCACTCGAGTCAGCCCAGGGTTTTATATCAATTTGTTGTGACATCTGTTCTGTACTGATTTGTGTGACAGCCAAGACTGTGCCCTGTACCCTGCAGAAGGATGATAATAAACATTACTTCAAACAGGCATCCATTTCCTTCGGGGATCCAAAGGTGGGAGGATTGTGGCTGTTAGTAAGAAGCAGTTATGTTACCAATACCATACCAGTTTCGTTAGCTATTTAATGGGAATATGAAGAAATTAATACCACAGTACTAGGGCTAAGTTACTGCAGGGTACCATCCCTTCACCACAGAGTCAGAACATACACTTGGGTAGTTACCATGGAAAATTTGACAGGCAGTAATTCCCCCTTTTGCCTTGCAATGAATTGTTCCTATGACCATGACCCATGTCACTGCCCTCTACCGGATCAAATCAGAAAAGATTAACTATGTGCTGCAGTCCATGAATTCCTAGGGGAAAATGGACGTGCTCATTTAGGTCAAGGGGAAGTGGTTGTTTCATTAGAGCAGGGGATCTAGGAGCTGTCCATGCTGTTGCTGTGCTGTGCTGAATACAACGTAGCAATGACTGGGAAATCCTAGGTGGCCACAGATTTGTTAGAATATGTTTCATAGATTCATAGATTGTAAGAAGCTGGAAGGGACCTTGGAAGGTCATCGGGTCCAGCCCCCTGCACCAGGCAGGAAAGACAACTGGGATCAGGTGACTACAGCAAGGTGACCATCCAGTCTCCTCTTAAAGATTTCCAGAGTAGGTGATTGCACCACCTCTGGAGGGGGTTTATTCCACAGTCTAGACATCCTGACTGTGAAGAAGTTTTTCCTAGAGTTAAGCCTGAAACGGTCTTCCATGAGTTCGTGGCCATTACTCCTGGTTTTCCCCAAGGGTGCCCTAGTGAACGGTTGTTCACCGAGCCCTTGATGTCTTCCCCTGATGTAGCAGTAAACTACTACAAGTCCCCTCTGAGCCTTCTGTTCTCAAGGCTGAAGAGGCCCGAGGCCCAAGTCCCTTAGCCTCTCCTCATATGGCTTGCTTGCAAGTCTCTGATCATATGGGTGGCTCTTCTCTGCACTGTCTCAAGCTTTTCCACATCCTTGTTGAAGTGTGGTGCTCAGAACTGGATGAAGTACTCCAGCTGCAGTCTCACTTCCTTGGTTTTACTTGAGATGTATTGGTCGATGCATGCCAAATTATTGTTTGCCATGCTGGCTACAGCATCACACTGACGGCTCATGTTCATACTATGGTCTATTATTACCCCTAGGTCCCTTCCAGTTTTGGTGCTAGTCAAATTGGCACCACCAAGTCTGTAAGTTGGAGACTGTTCATCCCCAGACAGAGCACTTTAACTTCTCAATGTTGAACTCCATCTGGTTCCAATCTGCTCAACTTGCCAGCCTGTCTAGATCCACCTGTATCTGCAGCTTATCTTCAAGCGTGACCGCACTCCCCCATGACTTGGTGTCATCCACAAACTTGGCTAGTGAGCTCTTCACCCCCATATCCAAATAATTGATAAAGATGTTGAAAAGCACTGGACCAAGCACAGACCCCTGAGGGACCAAGCACTGGCCACTTCTCACCAGGACGACACAGATCTGTTCATTAGCACTCTCTGGGTCCCAGCTTCTAATCCACCTAACTGTTGAGCAGTTAAGCCCACAATCCTCCAATTTTCCTGTGAGAACATAATGGGTTACCAGATCAAAGGCCTTTTGGAAGTCTAGGTATATAATGTCAACCTTCTCTCTCTTGTCCAGGTGGGGAGTTACCTGATCGTAGAAGGAGATGAGCGGGGTAAGACAAGAGCTGCCAACGACAAAGCCATGCTGGCTGTCATTCAGAATCCTATGTTCTGCAAGTGTATTGCACGTAGACTCCTTGATGAATTTTTCCAGGATTTTCCCTGGGATAGAAGTTAGGCTAATTGACCTATAGTTGCCCAGGTCCTTTCCCCTTCCCTTCTTGAAGCTGGGCACAACATTGGCATTCTTCCAGTCTGCATGGACCTCCCCCAAGCACCACAAGTTTTGGAAGATTTTTGCCAGAATTCCCATGATGCCTTTGTCCAGTTCCTTCAGCACTTGTGGGTAAAGTTCATTCAGTCCTGCTGACTTATAAATGTCCAACTTTTCTAACATGTCATGCACCAGCTCAGCATCAACAGTAGAAAGGTGGTCATTCCCACCATGCCCATTCTGATTTAGGATGATTTATCCTTTAGTCCAGTGAAATACTGAAGCAAAGCAGTCATTCAGGAGTTGAGTTTTCTCCTGAGTGTTGGTAACCAGCTGTCCTGAGTTGTTAAGCAGTGCCCCCCCAACTTCCATTTGTCTTCCTCTTGTTCCCTATATACCTAGAGAAGGACTTCTTATTGTCCTTGATTCCCATTGCTAGCTTAAATTCAGTCACAGCCTTATTCTAATCTTCTCCCTACAAGTGTGGGCCCTTGTTGTATAGTCCTCCTTGGGGATTGTCCCGAGTTTCCATTGTCTATATGCCTCTTTCTTCTTTTTCAAGAGGCCCATGATATCCTGATTAAGCCAAGAGGGCTTACCAGCCCTTCTGCTACCTTTCCTCCACACAAGAATGGCTTTCTTTTGTGCTTTGAGGATCACATCCTTGAGGAATGACCACTCTTCATGCACTCCTTTTACCTTCAGTCCCTGGTCCTGCAGTGCCTCCCCTATTATTGCCCCGAGTCTTTTGAAATTCACTTTTTAAAGTTCAAAACTTCAATCCTGCTAGCTGATTTGCTTGCCTTGTGATAGACAGGAAACGTGATGATCTTGTGGTCACTGTCACCCAGGCTACCCTCTATATTCAAGTAACTCACCACATTGTCTCCTTTGGCTAAGACCAAGTCTAGGAGAGTGTTACTTCTGGTTGACCCATGCACTTCCGGAGTCAGGCAGAGCTCTTCGATACAGGCGAGGAAGCTAAGTGACCGATCCAACTTAGCCGAGTCTTCCTCCCAAGCAATGTCTGGGTAATTGAACTTGCCCATGATGACCAGGTCCCATGTGCAGCCTCTGCCAGTTCTCAAGAGAACTTCAGATTGAGCTCCTCCCCCTGATTTAGTGGTCTATAGTATACACCTACAGTTAGGTCTCTCTCACCGTCCCCCCCCGTCCTCCCAACCCTGGTATTTTGACTCAGAAGGTTTCAAGCCACTCTTCTTTGGAGCCAATATCAGTCTTCAAGGTGGTGTACTGCTCCCTCACATAGAGAGCTACACCTCCACCTTTCTTCCCTACTCGGTCCCTTCTGTGCAGGGTGTAGCCCTCTATGGCTGTTTTCCAATCATGTGAGGAGTCCCACCAGATCTCCATGATTCCTACTAGATCGTAATGCCCATCGGAGAGTAGGAGAGCTAGCTCCTTCTGCTTGTTTCCCATGCTCCTGGCATTAGTGTACAAGCACCTGAGTCCTCCAACTGAGACCCTTGATTTCCTGTCATGCTGAGGGGAAACTGTTTCATAGTTTCATAGATGTTAGGGACTAGAAGGGACCTTACAGGTCATTGGGTCCAGCCCCCCTGCACTTGGGCAGGAAAGATTGCTGGGATCAGATGACCCCAGCAAGGTGGGCATCAAGTTGATTTTCACTTGGCAGAATTTACAGAAATCCACTGGATATTTGTGACTAAAAAAACAAAGTGTTTTGATACTTTGATTATTTTCAAGAAATAATACATAACATATGTGCCAGACATTTCTCCTTTGTATATGATACACACACAGGACAGCAAGTTTGTAATAATATTGAGGAAACTACCATGTGATAAATGTCATGGAATACGAGTTGTCTTTGACAGATAGAAAGTTAATGCCAGGCCTTGAGCTTTTACAGCACATTAATAAAATCCCTGGCATTTATAACCATATGTTAGTGTTTGAAAGAGTCTGTTGAGACTTAACCCTTTCAATTTCTCCATGCAGATGCTAGGAAAACCAAGGACAACCAGGAATATAAATCACATGTGAAAAATTGATTGCTAGGAAATTAATGTCAGACCCTGGCGTACTTAAAGGCTATGTAAATCTTTTTTTGACATTTAAGAACCTTTACTTTCCACTTCAGCTATATTTAACAGTCTGTTTCTGCCAAATGATTCTGGCAAAGAAAAGAATAGACTTTAAAATATCAAGGTATCTTTTAGTACTTTAGCTTTAGTGTTCTGTATTTGTGGTTGTGTTTGTATCTTCTACAAACTCATCTATTACAATTGAGTGTAAACAGCAAAGCATTTTCTATTTTAAAGAAGCACACGTCCCAGTGCCTCTTTGGGGAAGTTACCAAGCTCAACTTCAGGATGTCAGTCAAACACACAGATAATTAACTACCTAACATAACAGATAGCTGTTGTATAGTCCCATCCAGAGCTAAGCAACATTTCTGAGATTTAACACTTTCTGGTAAAAAAAGAAAATGAGTATTTGGGTTAACCAAAACTATTCATGTGGAATTCGTTGATGTGTTTCAGCACACAAAACAAAAAAAGGAGATTTTTAAAAAGCTATTTCTTTTCACTTAATTTTTTTCTAAACAAAACTTTTTGTTTTTTATTTTGAATGTTTGAAATTTTCTTTTGAAATTGACCTCAACTTAATTTTTCAAAAAAGAGGGGGAGAAAGAAATTAAGCAAAATATTTAGTTCCAGGAGAGATTTAGTTCAGTCCAAAACTAAATATTTTTGAGGCTTTTATTTCACTAGGAAATTTTTGGTTCAGCCAATGAACTGAGAATTTAGTTATTCACATAGCTCTATTCAAGAAACTGCATCTACACTAGGTACAGTTAAGGCAGTATAACTTTTATATGCAGCCAATAAATTAAACAGATGCATACATTTATCAGGAGTACTCACAAATATAAATGCATAAAGGTTTGTAGTTTGAGGTCCCAAATACATAGACTTTATTATACTCCCGCTTTCATTTCTGACCTATGTTCAATGCTGCTAATATCCTTCCTATTCCAGTCCTACAGCCCGCAATCACAAACAGCAAAACTTCTTATTCTGTTCTGGCCTGGGCTGATTGCAATGCTAAATGAGTTGTAAATAAAATAAAATGAGTTAAAATATATTGATTTTGGTTTTTTTGGTTTTGCTTGTAACTTGTAAATCAAGTCAAGGATTTCTTAGGGCAGTATATTATATTGGTTTAATATAACCAATATAACTAACTATGTAGCTGGGAAAGACTCAAGTTTGGCAAGCTTTCAAATGCTTTGTCAGAGAAAGTCTTCAGAGATAACTTCAAGAAATGAAAAGCTAGTGCTAGCCAGAGTTGCACTTTCAGCCTATTCTTAAACTCATTGAAGTCTTCTCATTGATTCCAGTGGCTTTGGAACAGGCCTTTCATGCCCTAAAATATATTCAGAGCAATGGAACATCTTTTTCACAAAGGTTGCAAATACTGGTTTCAGCAAGTCAGTCCACAAGCCAATCTTTCTTCTCATGAAGAAATCAAATCACATGCTGTTCCTTAAATCAATGAAATAATCCATTTCCAAAAACTTGCTTCTATAATAGCTTTTTTTTTAAATGGAGAGTGGGATTATTAAAAGGCCAAGGGAATTAGATGCCCAAGCTCTACTGAATTTTAATAGGATTTGAGCACTTTGTTCCCATAGAGTCCTTTGAAAATTGCTTACGGTCATTTCCTAGGTGAGAGATCTTTTTGTGCAGTTTCTTTGGCCTTTACGCAAGTTCTATTAATTCTTCTCTCTTGTTGTAGCAGTGGTTGTAAGCAGTGATTTTACAAATATAAAATAGACCCAAACACAATTTTGAATGATTCATTTACATATAGTTACATTTATGTTTACATATATCTGCAAACCAAAACATTAAAGAATTAAATGACATTCTGAAGAAGTGTAATTAGTAAAAATAAGTATTGCACACTGCATGGTGCTTCCATCTGGGAACAAAGACACAGAGGAAGAAATGAAAATGTAGGAGTGATGTACATTAACAATGAATCTCATGCTGTGGCCTTTTGCAAAATCTTTGTCTATCTTTTCACAGGTTGCCACCCATTTTTTCAGGGAATAGATAATGAGAGTCAACAATTCATTGAAAGAAACAAGACAGTGGCTGTTCTCTCGTTTCTATTGAGCAATGTCAACACACACGGAGAGCAAATGGAAATGATTCTGGGATTACACATCAGGGTTTGTATTCTAGCTCTTCAATGTGCACTGTTTTGTCAGCATTCTAATTAATATGCATTTCTCCAAAAGGCTGAAGGTAAGAGGTATGAGAGACCTTCAAAAGATCACAAGAGCAGAGTGGAATGATTTTAAGATAAATGGTGGAAACAGAAGGAGAGAAGAATATGAAATCAAGGTATGGGATTAAAAGTGGAAAAGAATATAACAGTGAAGACACTGCAGAAGACAAACAAATACATGGTGATACTCCACTGCAAAAATGCTTTAAGATTAAAAAAATGACACTTAAGCCTCATTGACAGGTTATAAAGTCAGACTAAACTGGGTATGCTAATATGATTGGGAGTGACAGCAGTAGTGCTACCCCTCAATTCAGTACCTTATTGATGGGTTTTGAGGTGACTTAAGGCTCCAATCCTTGACCTACAGACTATCTGCAGAAGTTGCAGGTCTTTCTGCAGGGGATAGAGTAGGCCATAGGCTAGGATTTCTCTCTTGTTCTTTCCTCTGTTCTCTCTTCTCTGAATCGAGGGCAAAGACACTTTACCTCAAAATAGGCTATCCTATGGCTGAAGTTAAGGTTGAGATGCCATTGGAGTCAGTTGAAAGCCAGCTCCTCCCAGCTCTTGCTGTCGACGTTCATTTTCTTTAAGTATGCTTTCCATGTGTCCTTGTGTAGCATTTCCTCTGACCACTGAGATCTTAGGTCATTACTAAGGTAGGAATAGAGCACTTGTTTTGGGAGCTGAGAGTCAGGCATCTATGTGCAATGTCCAGTCCAGTGAAGTTGGTGCTTGAGGATCACCAACTTAATGCTGGTAATAGTGACTTGAGCAAGGGTGTTGGTGTTTGTACAGTGATCTTCCCGTTCTTTGTGGAGGATTTTCCAGAGGCATCATTCTTAATACCTCTCTGGGCTCTTGAAATGACAATGGTAGGTCACCCACATTCCATATATATAAAGGAAACTGGGGGGGTGACGATGGCATTGTAGAGCTGGTATCTTTCTGGAGATTGCAATGAATAAAGCACACTGAAGCAATTTCCAAAAGGAGGCACTTGCACACCAGATCCTGTGCTTGATCTCCTCATCAATGTTCAGTCTCTGAATGAAGTGGCTGCTGAGGTAGGGGAAGTGCTCAATTACCACCAGGGTCTTTCTCTCAGTGGTAGTTTAAAGAGCGGGGTGTCAAATTCATGGCCTGGGGCAGGCTGATAGAGCACTTTACTATTTTTAATGTTGAGAGAGAGGCCCAAAGTTCAGTAGGTTTCTCTAAAAAGATCCAGTGTGGTCTGAAGGTTTCCCTCAGTGTGCACAAGGATGGCACAGTCATAGACATATGTAAGGTCATGGATGGTTGTTTTGAGTACTTTGTTCTTCAACCAAAAACGCCGCAGGTTAAAAAGCCCTCCATCTATTCAGTATTCTGTGTCAATTTCAAAAGGAAGATGGCCCTTAATTAAAACCAATGTGGCTTTGAAAAATGGAAAACAGAGCTGGGGCAATGAGACATTCTTTCTTGATCCCCGTTCTGAAGAAAATGAATCTGTCTCTGATCTACTACATAGGATGGTCACAGTCATCTTGTCATGAAGAAGCCTCAGGACCTTGATGTCCTTTATAGGACGTCCATATCTGGCCAGTAGTTTCCCCAAGGCTTCACAACTGATGGAATAAAAAGCCTTAGTGCAGTCAGTGAAGGCCATATACAGGTACTGATATTGTTGCTGACACTTTTCTTAGATCTGGAAGGCAACAGAGATCATATTAGCTGTCCCATGGGATGGTCTGAAACCACACTAATATGACTTGTCTTCCAAGCTATTGATCATCTTTGTTTTCTGCCTGTGTACCTGCTCTAACTGCTCCATGTCCTTTTTAAAATGCAGAGCCCATAACTGCACACAATACTCCAGATGAGATCTAATCAGTGCCAACTAGAGAGGCACTATCACCTCCCATGTCTTGCACCTACTGCTTCTGTTTATGCTTCCAAAACCAACTTTGCTTTTTGTGCAGCTGCATCACACTGCATACTTATATTGAGTCTGTGATCTAACAAGACTCCCAAGTACTTTTCCATAATGCTGCTATCCAGCAAGGTGCCACCCATTTTCTGTGTTTGTTAGGCCTGTGCAAAGTGGCTAGTATTCACTTTGGATTCGGCTGAATCGAGGGACAGTAATTCAATTCGGTGATTCAAATCACTGTCCCAATTCAATTTGGCCAAATCTGATTCAGAAATTTGGCTGCTGCCAAATCTCCAAATCTCCCAATCAGCTAGGCCAGGCCCATCCTCCACCCACTCTCCCAACCCGGCAATGGCTGCCCTGCTCAACCCAGCTGCTGGCACTTGTTAAAAAAAAAGGCCCCAACTCAGCGGGTGCTGCCAGGCAGGGGCGATCCCTGCTGCCCCCCACTACCCCACACTGCATGGGGGGCTATGCATGAGACCCCTAAATTGGTCCCCTGATTTGATTCGGATTCAGAGATTCAACCACCTAATCAGACCAAATCTTCTCCAAATGAAATCACCACCTGAAGCTTCACACAGCCCTAGTGTTTGTGTGTATTTGTGTTTTTCATTATTCCTCCTGAGGTGTAGCACCTTGCATTTGTCCACATTGAACTCCATCCTGTTAGCTCTAGCCCGACTTTCCAATCCATTGGGATCCTTCTGAATTCCTCTCGCATTTTCAGAGATCAAAGTATGTTATTGTAATGACCCTTCTTGTCTTAGAATATATGTACGTGGCTGTTCAGTTGAAGTTTCCTTCTGCTAGATAAAACATGGGATATACCACTGAGCTTTCTATACAAATACAATAATCATTTATCACTTACTTTACGAGAAGGAAGATTTAAAATCTAGCCTTCTTCAGGAAGTTTACAATCTCCAGCATTTTTAATACCACTGCTGTTTATGACTTATCGCTTATATGTCTGTTATTCTGTATTCTGAAGTAATTCCAAATAAGGTTAATTTTCATTTATGTTGCATCCACAAAAACATGTTAAAAATGAGGATAAAGTTTGCTCCATAAAGATGTGTACTTACTACATCCATATTTCCATAGCAAGATCACATATTCCATTTCCATATGCTTAGGTACCAGTCCTTTTCTGCCTTAAGTTTTAGAACTGACTTCAGAAAGGGTAAGATGGAAGTCCTGTTATGTAAGAATAGATCAAAGCCACAAATACAAGGACAGAGACAGATTTTCTTGATGTTTGACGGTACTGGAACTAGTTTTCCCTTGCTTTGGTTTCTAGATTGAAATGTACTTGGGGATAAGGGAAATGCACCTTGAAGAGCTGGAATATAAGCCTGATGTGTAAACTCAAGAGTAATTTGAATGTTTATGTTTCTTTCTACTCTATTCAGCTCTACTGAGGCCTCACCTGGAATAATGTGTCAAGTTTTACATACTGCATTTCAGGAGAGGTGTGGACTAATTGAAGAGAGTCAGGTAGAGAGCAAAAGGGAAAATTTAGGTTAGATATTAGGAAGAACTTTCTAACTATGTGGTTGGTTAGGCATAGGAACAGATTACCTAACGTGGTTGTGGAATCTCCAGCCTTGGAAATATTTAAGGACAGGTTAGAGAAATACTTGTTTGGGATGGCTTAGACAAGGATGATCCTGCCTTGAGCAGGGGCTTGGACTAGATGAACTCCTGGGTGTATCCAGATGATCATGCATGCATGCTTTGTGGTACCCCAAAGGCTTTTGAGGCACCACAAAATGCACATGGTACACATGAAAGGTTCATATGAAAGGTTAAAAATTAGATACTGGGAACTCCCGGTATCTAAAAAACACATTAAAAAGTGGGGAGGTGCACGTGGCTGCAGTGCGCACCGCCTGAAACCGGACCCAGGCTCTGCATGCCCAAATCACCATCGCTCCAGCTCTGGGAGGCCCCCAGGGCCCCAGGTAACGCTGCTGGGGCCAGCCCAGGTGCTGGCCCAGCCTTCTCTACCCGGCTCAGGGCAGTCTGCTGTGCAGCAGAGTACATGGATGGGAGCGTTCCCTGGAGACAAGTAGTGGCAGCACAACTATGTGCCACTGCTATTTGTGCCCGGGGAAACACACGTGAGTACTCTTCTGGATGTGCCCCTGAGGTCCCGTCTAACTTTATTTTTCAGTGATTCTGCTATTCCATGAAACCAAGTGTTTCATGAAAAGTGTAAAAAAAATCATTATTCATTCCAAATCAGAAAGAAAACAAACAGCAGAATGTCAACATTGCTCATAAATCAGAAATTCTGAGTTTTACTTAGCTCTGTAAGTCATATTTTTCTCATGCCCTTTATTTCCTCCTTTTATTGTCTGAGGGTTTTTTTCAATCTTTAACAGTTTCTTTGGGGGGAGGTACAAATGGGTTTACAGAAGAAGGCTATCCAGAGCAATAGTGTTCACAGGTAAATAAGGTTCTAGCTAGTTTTGGTTTCTTTTCTGTTTGCAAATGAGATTTAAATTCCCTATTGCCCAAAATGGTATCAGAAGGGTAGCAGCAGTACAAGCTTTCCCATATGCCAACCTCAAGAGACCACTTCTAAGAGATTACAGAATCTTAATGGTCTCCATGACCTTTCAATACTTCACCTTTTCACTTAAACTACCAATTAGAAGCCAAATTAGCAATTATAGTTTCTTTAATGTGCAATACTGGCTTCTGGGAACTAAAATGAGACCCACAACTTATTTCACCTAGGCCGCTGATCAGGGATTCAAAGAAAAAGAGCTTCAGGCCATACCTGAGTTGAGTGTCAAGCTTGTGACCTAGAACTGAAAGTCCTTCTGGCAAAGTTCCAGCGCTTTACTGGTCTAAACCATTGCATATGAGGTTTAACTTCCTTTCCAAAACATTTATGACAGTTTATTATGATAACACTGGATGTTCTTAGTATTCATATAAATACCCAATCACTTTTGGAATTTTGTTAGATTCTTAGCCTCAGAGCTTCCTGTGGCAATGAGATAGTTTAATTACATCTTGGGTGAAAACAGTTTTCCTATTAGCAGTCCATTCAGACCATTCAGTATTTTATATACTTCCATCATTTTATTTCATCTTACTCAACCCCTTTCTAAGATAGACAGTCCCAGTATCTGTTTTCCAGGCCTTGAACCTTTTTGTTTCATTTTTTAATACCCTGTACATCCGCAATATCCAGAATTGGGAACAATTTTCCAAGTGATGTTTCACCATTTATTTATATGATGTAATGGTGGAAGGATGAAGAGCAAATAGATTCTGTCCAATGCTGAGTTTTCCAAATCTAAAAATCTCTAAAATTTCCAAGCATAAAATATGAAAAACAGCTATAAATCTGAAGTGGATGAAGGGATGGTTCATCCACAGTAACCAAGATAACAGCCAGAATCCAGTGTGTCTTTTGAATCAGTTGTAATGAAAGTGACAATTGTAAAATAGAGGTATACATTGTTGTTAGGTTGGAATAAAATGAAAACCATTTCTGACAGTGGTGGTGTTAGAAGGATATTTTCAAACAGAGAGAAATTAATCTGGCTTTAGCAGCAAACAGATCCAAATTTAGTAAACCGTCTTGCAATTTTTGCTTATAAGGCTGAGGCGATTAGAGTTAAATATCCTTTATTACTGATATGAGAGATGCATTTTAACATTAGATTTGATTTTATTGTCTCAATTGTGGATCTATGTACAACAATATTATAGATTTATGTCTTGATTTACTACTATATTTATATTAATAATGTTTTTATGTTGGTGGGCTCTATTTTTAGTATAATATTTGCAGTTCAGTTACTTTGTTCGAACTTATTTATATTATGGTTGTATGTGCATTATGTCGTTTTCAGGGGTATGGCATTTAGCCAGAATCCTTAATAAATTGAATTGAATTGTGAAGGATATTTGGTTTCTGTCTCCTCTCCCCCAACAGCCCCATGTACTTTAACACAAGAACTGGCCCACCTGAAGATAAAAAAGAAATGTTTTTACTTTTTTTTAGAAACAGATAAATAATGATCATGAGAAAAAACCTAGAGACACCTTCATAGACAAGAACAAATAAACATAGGAATGGCACTGAGTCCAATCCCATGACACCACGAGCAAACGCATCATATAATCCCTGTCATAAACTGATCAAGCTGTGTCTCAGCTTTTTAGCCTTTTTTTTCTTCCCTTGACTGCACTGCTTTTACTGGGAAGCTGTTCAAGAATTTCACTCCTCCGATGGTTAGAAATCTTCTCATTTCCAGCCTAAATTGTTCATGGCCAGTATATATCCATTTCTTCTTGTGCCAATTACGGTGTTGTTCCCCTCTGGTGTTTGCCCACTTAGTATATTTATAGAAAGTAGTCACATTTCTCCTCGGTCTTAATTTTTCAAGGCAAACAAGCCAAGCTCTCTTCAGCTCCTCTTGAAACAGTCTCTTCATTCCCTTGATCACTTTCATGGGCTATGTTTGCACCCGTTACACTTTGAGTGTAAACATTTCTCTTCCTCTGCCATTGTTATCACAGACATTATCATTCTTAGTTGATAAGTGCTCATATTGTTTTACTACATTTCATTCCATTTCTGTTACTTTATGCCTTATGATCATCCATTTTCTGTGTATGATATCTTGATCTTCCCTGATATTAACAACTTCCAGCTCTTTGTCATCATCAAAGTTCATTAGTATATTTCTAGATTATGCATTTAGATTACTATTGAAAAAGTTACGTGAAACTGGTCCAAAGACTAATCCTTGAGGAATAGTGCTTGGTAACTCCCCTTTTAAGTACCTGTTATCTTCCTACCTTTAGCCAGTTTCTTAGCCACCTTACAGATTTCATAGACATCAGGGCTGGAAGGGGCCTTTTAAAATCATCAGGTCCAGGCCCCAGCCCAAGGGGCAGGAAGTCAAATAGGGTCAAAGGATCCCAGCAAGATAAGTATCCAAATATTTCTTAAAGGTGTGCAGAGTAGGTGCTTGTACCACCTCTAAAGGGGAGTCTGTTCCAGCTCTTGGGGGCTTGGACAGTAAAGAAGTTCAGCCTAAAATGGTCTTGTAGGAGTTTGTGACCGTTGGACCTTGTCATCCATTAGGGTGCTCTGGTGAACAGATGTTCACCCAGTTCCTGATGCACACCCCTTATGTACTTATATGTACCTATAGGTTGCCACCAAATCATCCCTGAGCCTGCGCTTTTCCAGGCTGAATAGCTCGCAGCCTCTCTTCATAAGGCCTGTTCTCCTGCCCTCTAATCATACACATGACTCGCCTCTGGACTCTTTCAAGCTTCTCCACACCCTTCCTCAATTGTGGAGCCCAGGATTGGATGCAGTACTCCAGCTTTGGCCTCACCAAGGCCAAGTAGAGTGGGAGGATGACATCCTGAGTCTTGCTTGAGAAGCATCTGTAGATGCAAACCAGAGTTTTGTTCACTTTGCCGGCTGTGATACTATGTAGCCAGTTTGAATTCGGTTGCAGCCTTGGCTTTCCTAGTTCACCCCCTGCAGGTGAGGACCAGTGCAGAATACTCCTCCTTAGTGGCATTTCCTGTCTTTCATTTCTTATAACCCTATCTTTTTAGATGGAGGAGGTCCATGTGTTCCCTGTTGAGCCAAGGGGGTGGTTGATCCCTTATACCACTTTTCCTATGGGTTGGGATGGACTTCCCTTGTGCTTCTAGGATTGCTTTTTAAGGAGCAACCACTCATCATGAACTCCCCTCCCTGTCAAACCAGGCCTCTCAGGGCCTCAAGAACAAGCCTTCTGAGCTTATGAAAGTCAGCTTTCCTCAAGTAGAGGACTACTGCATTGTTGGTTGACTTGCCAGCTTTGCGATGGATAATGAAGGTGATCAACTTGTGGTCACTGTCACCCAGCTTCCCTTTGATTCTTAAGTCTCTGATTAGATCATCCCCTTTGGCCAGTACCAGGTCCAGCAGTGCCTAACCTCTTGTTGGCCCATAAACTTCTTGAGACAGGTAGAGCTCACCCACGCATATAAGGAACCTTTGAGACCAATCCGATTTGGCTGAGTGTTCATCCCCCTGAGCTGTCTGGGTAGTTGAAGTCTCCCAATATAGTTAGGAGACTTATAGTTGTTCTACTAACATCCATTAGCTCCAGTTTCACTTATAATTTTGTGTGTGGCACTGTTATCAAGTGCTTTGCTGAAATAATGATAAATTATTTCCCTAGTCTAAAAATCCATTTATCTTATTTTAAAAAAAAAAGATATCAGGTCTGGCACAATCTATGTTCAGTTGACCCATGGTGAATTTATCCCATTTTTCATACTGTGTCTTTTATTATCTTTTTGATCAAACTTTGAAGGAAAAGTCATGCATACTAATAAGGTTAGACCAGCTAGCCTATAGTTTCTGGGATCACTATTCATCTTAGATATCAGTACTATAACAGTTTCCCATTTTCCAGTTTTATGGTACTGGGAAATTATACCAGTACAATTCTGGGGGGCGGTGGGTTCCCTCATTTCCTGCAGAGAATGACCATAAGCTGCACAACTCTCACCCTCTTGACTGTGGTTTCTCCTGATGTCTGACTTCAGGCTTCAGATCTCTGGTTCATTCCTGGTTTTAACCTCTTAGCCATGGCCCTAACCATAGGTCAGGACTGCCCACACTCCTGTTGTATTGCATGCATAGAATGTTTTCCCCTAACACATAAAAGTAGGATTACAATGTAGTGCCTACCCTTGAATGCCACTGCAGCTACTTTGATTTATATCCTTTGAGGACCTGGCTCCTTATTCTAAAAGTCTATACAAGCAGTCCTCGGACTTACAACACAATTGGCTCCTGAAAACCACATCTTAAGACAAAATGTTGTAACTCGGAACTGATTTTCCCATAGGAAACAATGTTATAAATGAGGGCTTGGTTCCTGAACCAAGACCCGGTACCCTATTTTCACCAAAAATAACCCAGAATTTTGTACTCAGTTGATTATAGATTAGCAATATAACTACATTAATGTATTTATATTATAAATACCAATCATATTGATTTGGAGGGACTTCCATGAGGTGACTTTGCTGGACTTTTTGAAGGGCCCTTGGCTGGAGTCTTGGCTGCTTTCTTAAAAAAGTGTCCAGGGAAGTTTGACAGATGTTGTCCAGGGAGATGGGCGATGTAATGAACTTGTTTGCTGGTGTGGCATGGCATCAGATCAACTGTTGTAAAGTTGAAACTGACATCAGACACTTGAAACAGGGTATCAAGTTATAAACATTGTCAGTGTGAAATGTTGGGGGTCGAAACTTAAGTCAATGACTGTCTGTAGTTTTGTCTGCAGTCTACTTTATGTTATTCAACTAATACCAACTTCTCTCTGCCTTCAAACCATTTTACCTCCTTCTCTCAGGCCAGGCAGAGCTGGCCAAAACTTTTCTGTTGAAAAATCATCTAACAGAAACCACTCCCAGTTTAAACCTGAAATAAATTTTCAGTTTTGCTGAAAGGGTTTTGAGTTCCTGGCTGGGAAATCAAAAGGAGAGCTCTTCAGCTACCTACCTGGAAGGCTCATGTCAATCTTCCTCTGTCTTTGGGGGAAACACAAAACTGACAAAGTATTCCAGACAGACAGCCAAGGACATACAGCTGGATCGGAAAGGTGGGAGACTGTTATAAAACTGGGAATAAGAGAAAGAGCCTGGGTGATCAGCTTCTGGAAGCCAGCTTGGACAAAGCTTGTCAATTGGACCTAGCATGAACTGACAAGACCCTTCCAGTTGGCTTCTGGCAAAGGAAACACTTCTGATTTGCTTCTTACAAAGTGGCCTTTTTCTGGAAATTGTTTCTGATGAGAACATGTTTCAAACTTTGATTTTTTTTGTGGGAAAGAATTTGCATTTACCAAGCAGGAGCTGCCTTTTCCATAGTTCTTTCCTCCATCTTTTTTGGGTTCACCTGAGTGTACTTCTATAG
The DNA here is from genome assembly GCF_052110815.1 of Crocodylus siamensis. Classification (NCBI taxonomy): domain Eukaryota; kingdom Metazoa; phylum Chordata; order Crocodylia; family Crocodylidae; genus Crocodylus; species Crocodylus siamensis. The sequence continues at coordinate 16,384,487 of NC_143404.1, read as the reverse complement.
GTATTAAGCTGTAGTCCTTTATATTTCCTGGAATTCAGCACTTTGCACCTGTTAAGGAGTTCCTGGGTCACAGGCCCCTGGGTATCATTCAGGACTGCTTCTTTGTGGGTCTGACAAGGATTTCACCCTGCAAGTGTTTCTCTTTTGTTCCCAATTATAGTGACTGAAAAATAAGGTCAGAACAAAGAGCTATTTATTGTTTTACCTGAAGTTTGCAAAACACAGGTCCATGGTATCAAACACACCAAGAATTCTGCACACTTACTTCTGTATTGACATTTACAACTATCTCTAGCTGTAGTTGACACAAGTCTGAGTTATTCTCTACCTCTGGAAAGAGCTGGCAGGAGGGAAGATGCAGATAAAAATAGGGGAAACAAGCTGCAAATAGTACAATGACACATACCCCATATAGCTTCTTCTACCCTACCCAATCCCCCCTCCCGTTTTATATCACCAGTCTTTTAACAAATGAATGGTTTTGATGGCTCTCTTCTCAGTCTTGGCCAAACATTCTTGCCCCCCAGCACTTGAGCTGAGGACTTCTTCTTCATCTGTTAAACTGGTATTGTACTTTGGATCTAAATCAGTGGTTCTCATTTTTTGTACCAGGACCCATTTGTAAACATCGATGGCCAGTCAAGACTGTTGGCACTGGATTTAGGACCCAGCCCTTATACCTTTGCTCTGGGTGAACACGACCCTCAGACTGACCACAACTTTTCCATTCAATAATAGGCAAATTTATTTACACACAGTGATAACAGAAAAGCAGCAATACAAACAATCAAACAATTCTGTATCTACCAATCCTAGGGCTGTCATCAGAGTCAAAGTATATCTGGTCAGGATGCAGGCTCCATTCTGAGGCTCTTTCTCTTAGGTGTCAGCACTCTGGAGGTGGCATGCCAAGGCCCACAGCCCCCCTCCAGTGGGGTACATGAGATGCTGCTGGTATGCCCTCTGTCTGTGGTGGTCCCAGGAACAGGGATGGGGACCCTTCTCAGGGAGGAGAAAGAGAAGGAACAAGGAGGGATAAGACAGAGGAAGGGAAGGAGGGACAGCAGGGAAGCAAGGGAGGGACACGACGGAACAGGGAGGGACCCTCAAGTCTCTGCTTTTGTATTCTCCTTCCCACTTGCTGACTGCTGATCACTCTTCATGTCTATCTCTGTTTGGCTGTCTCCTTGTGGTCACATATCCACATAGCCTTCCAGGCTTTCTCCTAATTTGGCCTGTTCCCCCAAAACCACAACTCTTCCCCCCTGCTGCTCTGGAGCCTTGTAGCTGGCGTCACTTACCTCATGTTATGAGACAGTATGGAATATACTTCCTCGGTTCCCAACCTCTGCATTCGTGTCGTGTTAGACAACCTGTCTGCCTTGAAGGCTGTGATCTCTTGTTATGGCATGTTCCTTTCCATTCTCAGGCTATGTCCATCCATTGGCTTTGTTGTGCTAGACAGCCCGTCTGCTTCCAGGGCTATATGGAACTGTGTGTGTGAGACCCAAGAACTTTACAAATCAATTAACCCCTGCTGCCCATCTTAAACCATTCTAATACATATATCTATACCTGTAAGCTAATTCCCAAAAACCAGACCTTTAAATACCATTTTCAAGCCAACACAGAACCAGTAAATAATTTAAGTAGAAAACTGGCTCTGCCGGTGCCCCTCACTCACAATCCATAGTCTCTCACGTCTCCAGCCCTGCTGGTGCCCCTCACCCCTGACCTGGTGCCCCGTGCCCCCAGCCCCCCAACTTACGAAGAAGGTAGATATGTAGGGAAAGGAGTGTGTGAGGTATGCGGGGTGTGTGCCCCCCAGATTTGTGCACCCACAGTGGGCACAGGGCTGCAGCCTGACTGGACTGGCATGGGCAGCAGCCGCCTCCACAGCCCAGTGGGCAAGACTGAGCGTGGAAGGACAGAGCGGGGGGGCAAGACTCATTGCTGCCACTGTCACCAGAATCCTGGTGCCAGCAATGTGAGTAGCAACAGACGGGGAAGGGGGAGAAGGGGCCACACTGCCCTTACCTTCTCCTGCCACAAACCACTTGTGCACCAGCCCACAGTTCTACCCTGCCACCATGGCCCAGCTGCCACCAGGGCCCAATTACTGCACAGGCAAACTAGGCACATGCTTAGGGCCCTAAGTGAAGAAGGGGCCCAGTTGTGCTTACTTTACATATTATAATTATTGAGTGAAAAAAAGTAATATAAAAATTTAATCTTCAGCTGGGGGCCCATGACATTTTTTGCTTAGGGCCTACTAAAGGGTTAATCCAGCCCTGGCTCCTGCTGCCACTACCCTCAGACCGTGGCTCTAATCTGGAGAAGAGGTGGGGTGGTAGGCAGTGTCGCCTGTGCACCCCTCCCCGCTGACACACTGGCTATGCCCTCCCCCCAATAGACTTACCTGGGGGGAGCTGCAGGAGCTCCTTTCCACGCTGCCTGGCTGCCTTACGCATGCGTGCATTTGCACATGTGCTAGTTTATGTGCCTGATTGCCCTCCAGCCCCAAGCAGCCCCTTCCAGGCTAGAACTCTTCCTACCTGCAAGGGGAAACCTGTTGTTTCGCACATTTTTCTCCTTTAAAGGAGAATCCATTTTTAAAGTTTGTTTATCCATGTTTTAAAGTTTGCTTGCAACCCTTTCATGTATTCTTGTGACCCACTCTTGGGTTGCGACCCACAGGTTGAGAAATGCTGATCTAGGCCATATTTTTAACTTTTCTGTTGGGTTCCTTTTACAACCCGTTTAATGTTACGTATTCAAATAGGCAGCCTGAAAATGGAACGAGAAACTAGAGCCACGCATAATATTCATAAAAATATATGACAGACATTTTCCTTGGTTTGTTTTCAGGGTTATTTTTTTGGTTAGTTGTCCGATTTGCCTTTTTGTCAATAGAAACCTGTAACTCCAGAAAGTATTTATGTTGCATTTTGTGTGAAATGAAGTTTTGTTGTAATATGAGCCCTGACAAGGTTGAGCAGTATGAGGCAGCCTGGTTCCTAATGCACTGAGCTATAGAGATTATATATTATCAATATGATATATATGTAATGGGGTGATGTATAAGAGCTCAGGAAATAATTTGAGGAGGAGATGCTGTAAAAAGCGGTGCACTGTTATGTATCAGAATTATGATTGTTCAGTCCTTACTAATCAATGCTCTTAAGTTTGGGTCCTTTGTGCTAACTGTTGCCAGATATAGGTACAGCATGTGTAAAGAAAAAGCATACATTTTCCTAAATAAGAAAGCCTTATTCATTCCTGACTTTTCCTTTGCTGACATTTGCTTTACATGGTTGTAGCCCCTCTGATTTCAATAGGCATATTCCTGATTTACTCTGAGGTACATCTCAGGAGAATCCAATCCATACTCTTTACAAACTTAGAGGATTAATAAGCACAGATAGGGTCACGCATCAAAATATGGCAATTTACAAACTCAGGGTCAGTAGAAATTGCCAAGATCCACCGAATTTTCAAATTGGTGCCTGAGTATTTAGCAATGTGAGACTCATTGACATTAAAGGGAGCCACATGCCACCAGCCCATGCGTGCTGTTATGAGAGTGCTGGGGAACACGGCCAACTGCTTATCAGGCAGGAGACATTCATGAACTATGGAGTCTTTCCAAATGGTGACTCAGCTCCAACTGAAGGCTTATTTCAGTGAAACTTGCCCAACACTGCAAGTTTATCTGTGCATTAATTCACTTCTTCATTTTCATGTTTACTGTTTGAGAAGCAACTGTGTAGGAGAAATCTTTGAGGAGCAACTAGGTAGGAAGAGTGCAGCAATGTAGGAAGAAGCAGGGAACCACAGGCAAAACATATTTCAGTTTATTTAAAAAGAGAGGGGAAAAACAAGAAAAGTAAAACCACATAAATATGGGGTTTTTTTTAAAAAAAGCCCTAGCATCTTACTCAAAGTGACTAGAATGCAAATAAGGTTCATTTGTGTTCAAGTGATCCTGAGGAACAATTCTGTAACATCATTAGAGTCACATTTGGTCTGGTTATTGACATTTTCAACATCTTAATTTCATATGCACACCTACCCTCAGGCTGTCATCTCATCACAACTTACAGCCTAAGCAGGATCATGCTTGATCAGTACTTGCATGCAAGACCTTCAAAGACATCCAGGTTGCTGCAGATGGAGTTGACAGTTCAGTAATTGGCATTCTAGCCCTTTCAGCCAGTACTGAGCCAACACTTTAGATAACTCTCAGCGGTGGCTGTGCTGCTGGAAGAGACTTTTTATAGATGAAATATTAAATCAAGGTCCTCAGTGTTTGTGGTTATTAAAGATCCTGCAGCATCTTTTCTAAGGACAGAAGAGTTTGTCCCAATGTCCCAGTTAATTCCAGGATGAGCAATCACATTCCCCAAATTCCCATTTCAGCTTTAATGAGACATAAGATTCTTCTGCTCTCACTGCAACAACCTGGTTTGTAGATATTGGGTGCACTGGGAAATGCCTGCTCTGTTCCACACCTGAAGTGGCTACCTAGAAATGAGTGGGTGAAGTTATTCCTGTGTATGCAGATTGTTTGGAAGACCATCTAGTCTGAAAGGAGCTATTGACATGTAAGGTGCAATGAAATTGGTCTTAAGACAGGGAAATTTTTTGTACATAATTAGGCTGGTCTTTTAATAAAATTGGAGTACAACAGCACTTATTCGATCTGAATGGCACTTCAAAGTTTGCTAAGAAGGGGAAAACGCTTGTGCAGGTTGTAATATATTTACACTGGACTTGTTCTTTGCCCAAAGATAGAGCTACAGTTTCCAAAGTTGGAATCCCCAGACGTGAAGTCAAACATATACTTACATTTGTTGATGAAGATTATTCTTTTAATGGCACCTGAATGAGTATGTTAGGCATCAGAGTTGTGTGTATGCTGGGATAGGAGCATTTTTATTTGTTAGAACTCACCATTAGTATTCAAGTCACAAATGGTACATAATAGGACTGTGCAAAGCTTTGGTCACTGATTCTATTCAGTGGAGATTCGGCCCAATTCGGTGGCCAAATCTCTGAATCTGAATCGAATCAGACGACCTTTTAATCTTTTCAAATTGAATAGGGACCCCCTGAATCAATTCAGAGAGATTCAACAATTCTGACATAGATACAGCTTTAAATGTTTTTTCTGCATACCTCAAGACACCTGGCAGCTCGTGAGCAGTGAGATGGTGGAGCAGATGGAGCACCCCTGGGAGGCGTGGGGGGTCCCCAGTGCGCTCAACAGCGGACCTAGAAGTGGACCAGAAGTCCTTCCAGTCCGTTTCCAGGTCTGCAGCAGAACACGCAGGGGAGCCCTCCCCCCTACCCCGACTTGGCTACTGGTGCCTCCTGCGTCTGGGGGGAGGGCACCCGGGGTCCCCCTGTGGCCAATCGCCGATCCAGGGTGGCACAGGAGGGAATCAGCTGTGCACTCAGTGGTAGACTCAGAAGTGGACTGGAAGTACTTCCTGTCCTCCTCCAGGTCCACGCAGGGGAACCTCTGTGCTCCTGTGGGACACTCCATCCGCCCTACCGTCTCAGCATCCATGAGCTACACCTGGTACCTCAAGGTATGTAGAAAAAACATTTAAAGCTGTGTCTCTGAATCAGAATTGAATCTTCAGATTTGGATTTGGCTGAATCGAATCAGGACAGTGATCTGAATCAATGAATTGAATAACTGTCCCCTGAATCGGGCCGAATCCAAACTGAATACAGCCCACTTCACACACCCCTGGTACATAAGTATGTGTTATAGTTTTACAGCTAAATTTTTTAAGGGAAGTGTAGTCACAGACTCCTCCTCTGTGAATATGCTGGACACAACAGTAGAGCAACCCTGGTGGTAAAATACAACACAAGCCTTACATATTTCCTTTGTTACTGGTATGTGCATAGAGCAGGATTGTTATCTGAACTACGGTCAAAAAATGAGGGGAACTAAAAACAAACTGAGATATGTAAAAGGAACCTTGTGCACCTTGTAAAAGGTTTTCTATTTAGAACTGAACGGGAAACGTCTTATTCTGTTGCAGGAAAGCAAGTAAAACACAAGCTACCATTAACATAAATCTCCAACAAGCATTGTGGCATTATTGTAACTGTGATAGTTTGGGCCTAAGCTGTATCTTCTTTCAAAGATCGGAGACAGGGCATTTTGTGCTTTAAAGGTTGCTGTCCAGTAAAAGATATTACCAAACAAATCTTGCTTCTCACTATGAATTTCCAAGTTTTTTTAAAACAGGTTTTATACCAGACATATTAATAATCCGCATACAGTTTACGTACAATTGGTTTGGTGCATGGTCATGGTCAGTTTGCATTTTGTGCATGGTCTTGTGCATGCATTTTGTGCATGGTCTCGGTTCAATTTGTTTTAAAACTATGAGAGACTGTGAAATGTTCATTCATCTTCTTTTGGTTTTCTGTTTGTTTGGTTTTTTACTTTTCTTTATGCTGTTTATTTCCCATTTATAGGGTGAAATGTTGGCAACTTAATTTTGCTTACTCTTCACATCCTTGACATTTTTCATTGGTGCAAATGACCATTCTGCTAAAAAACACATGAAGCAGCCAGTTTTCACATATAATTGCTATGAAAATATTACTCAAAACTGTGCAAAAATAGCCCAATTTTGGCACACAGAGAAATGAAAAAATGCTCAGATGTCAAGCATTATATATTTCATTGCAAACCTCCATACACCTCAGACTGTTAAATAAGTCCATCAATATTCAGGTTTTTTTGTGAAAAACAGTAACCTCAGGTAGCTGAGTATCAAACTCTGCTAGTAGTTACATGTGTTAGAAGAATGAACTTACACAGTGTTGCCCTGGTCAGAAGGCCATTAATCTATAATATAGGAATTCCTGCTGATTGGTTCAGCTCTATTATTCTTGTGTATTCTGTGTAAAGACAATTTCTTCATCCAAACTCAGAGCCTAAAAGGAATTGTATACAATCAGCCACTCTTTGATCTTTTCATTTTAGCATTACGAAAATGCAGTATTAGCAGGAAACCCAGCCAGCTCATTTGGTTTTTATGTGTATAAAGTAAACCATTAGTAACTAAAACTCCCCACAAATTAATTTGACTGTATCCTAATCCATTCCTCCTACAGGGTTCAGGATATTCCTTTAAATCACTCCCTGGCCTCTATATTTGCGTGCCAAATATAAGTAAATCAGCAGGAAATGGAACAGCATTTCACAATAGACAGAGACACGCCAGCGTGGCATGATCCAGACAGGGACCCTGATCGTGAAACCCTCCTGAGTTTCCTGATTATGAAACCTTCATGTGAGGATATTGATTAGGATGGTGGTTTCAATCTTTTTTCATTTGCAAACCCCCTTTGGAAATTTTAGAATGGAGGTGCACCGTTCTAAAATTTCCATTCTAAAATTTTAAGTATGAGTATTCACATACTTTTGATTGATCATAGTCATCTTTCGTGGACCTCTTAGACATACTCTGTTGACCCCTTGGGGTCTGTGGACCACAGGTTGAAAACCACTGGACTAAAATATAGGCACAGTTCATGTAATTCCAGATTTGAAAGCCTGCCTCAGAGTCTCTGGAATGACTTAAAGCTGAAGGTTCAGCTCAGGACCACCAGTGACAATGATTCCCTGGCTTAACATGTATCCCCCAGTTCTTTTTTCCCCAGTGGCTTTTACGATCTGAAAAATAGCAGAAATGATATAACACAGCACGTTTTCTTTATTCAAACACACACAAAAAACCTCTTATTGTAAAAGGGCTTTGGGGAAAAGCAACTGGTGAAAAAACTTTAAATGTAATCAGACTCCCAGCATCTGGTTTATACTAAGAAGCATTCTCATCCTGTTTAGCAATTAGAAAGGCTTCATCCCTTGCAACTGATCAACCAAACACTACTTCATAATGGGAAAGGAGATTTGACTCCTTCTCTGCTTACTTTAGGAGCCCCCATAGTATGTACCTCAGTGTTAAGGGGTGAGCTGGGGAGTATGTCTAATGTTTTCACAAACAGCAGGCGGGCGTCAGGTGAGGACAGTATACCAGCCACATGAGCTTAGTTGGTGTGAAGGAGAAATTAAGCAGTTCTTTCTCCAAGGCCACAGTAAATAAAGGAATATTAGGGAGCAGGGAATGAACTGTACCCCAGCACTCCTCCTGGGATGTTACAGCACTGAGTTTAAAGATTTTGTCTAGCCCTAAAGATGCTGGCATTTAAACAAGGGACTTTTTTTTCTCTATCCGCCATCTTCTTCCCATTTGACTGTATAATAGAGTCATTTAAGCCTGATTTTTCAGCTCTGACCTCCTATACTATGTAGTATATGCATCCCATCCCACTCAGATCCATAATGTGGAAACTCTTAAAAGGCCACCCAAGGGGTAGGGTTTTACTTCCCACTCAGCAGCAGTCTTGGGCCAAGTCACGCTGTCATTCTTAATTGACCAAGGTTGAGAACATTTGCTAACATTAAATACCTAACGTACTTACTTTGTAATTATTGTACTAGAATTATAAGTCCACCCCTAACTCCCACCTTCATTGCACAAGAATCTATAACACAATACAGAAAATTAAGTTCTGCATGTGGCAGCTGCAGAAACAGCAATGGAAATCTGAATCTTAGATTTCCATAAGGTGGGTCTCTGGGGCTAAATAGTCCATATGAATATTGCTGAGCACATACTTTGAAGTTCTTCTGAAAGCCACAAATATTGATACAAAATCACTGGAATTTCTGTGTCAGAAAAACGTACATGCTAGGCTAGGCTCTGCTGATTTAAATAAGAACAACTTCACTGATTTCATTGGCATGACACTGGGTGCATCTACCATGCACTTGATATGCAGTAGCCTGTTTTACTGTGCATTAAAATGTCACATAAAAAACAGTGCAATTACCCTAATGCACAGTAAAATAGGCTACTGCACATTAATTATCACTTAAAAACTATGTACAGTCGTTACTGCGCAGTAAGGCAGCTTGATGTGCATTTGTTTAGTACCTCAGGTTGGAGGTACTAAATCTAATGTGCATTAGGAAAAGCTCCTTAACACACATGTAGATGTGCCCACTGATTTGCACTAGCAGATGTTGAGGGCCTAAATAAATACAGATTAACTAATGCAACACTTATAAATTATAGAATAGATAAGCAATGTAAGTAGTTACCGATGGGCTTGAACAACAAAATTCTTACCATATGGATCAAGATTTTGTCTCAGTTGGCCCTGAAAGCACTGAAACATAGAAGGCCCTTATAGAGACAAGGTCCAGCCACAAAGTCTGGGGCCTGTTTTGGATTTGAATTCCAAACCCCACCAAAGATCAGGATTTTGAATTAGGCTCATGTCTATTATTAAGCTTTAAAAAAAGCTATTTTGCTGCAGTGATGACTCATTAAAAATAAATAACTTAAAGCTAGCCTGTCATGGGAGTCTTTCTTTCCTGTTCTTAAGCAGCAACTCTAAGACAAGGAACTTTGAATATAAAGCCATACTTTCATAACCCTACATTAAGCTAGTTATAGCACTAGCTGGAACTAAGCAATTGTTCTGGTTTGTTCCTGAAATCATCAACATATAACATCTATTGTCCTAATTCATTTTGATCTTGATAGACTGGCTGCAAATTTAAACTAGGTTGAATGTTTGCATTCCCTTGAGTCTCATCTCAGTCTAGAACGGGTCTTTCATTGGGTTTAAGCCTTATTCTTTTTTGTTTCCTGTAAAATTAAATACAGACCTCACAGTTCCAATACTTAAATATGGATTTGATTCATCCTTACCCAACATTTTCATTTTCTTAGCTGTGCTCTCAGATTCATTGCTCTCCATATTAAGCATGCAATTTATGCCCTAGAGTAAAATCTGTTTTACATACATGAAGGCATCGTTCTTCTGCATTACTCAGCCATATCTCTTTTGCTTTACTTTTTACTGGGAAGCACCCTCCCTTGCTGAACAGGAGACAAACTGCTACAGCACAGGATGCTTTTGTTTTCAAGCAAACAGCCTATTTGATTTTTAGAGCACAATACAGCTTCAGACATGCCAACCTCATAGGCTGTCAATGTGCTGTAGAAGGGAATGGGAAGAAAAGATCTTAGAAATAAGCATGTAGGTCCTTGGAGTTCCTTCTTACTTGACAGGCTGAATTCATACTAAGATTAATTAAATACATCTTAGAACCCAGACCCTGATCAAATATCTCATACTAAAATCATTTCAGCAAATATGCAAAGCCTAATTAAACCTCCCCAGGATGGAATTATAGTGTGTATGGAAAGAATAAGTGTCTTTGAAGAAAATATATTTCTGAATTTGAAACTGCTTTTCTTTCTTTGTTCGCAGGTTCAAATTATAATTCAGTCTTTTAGTGCAGAAGTTTACTCTGGTCTCTGTCCCGTAAGATAAGTTCTACATATTATGTTTGGAAATAATCCCCAAAAAGCCAACAAGCTGAAAAAGAGACCTATGCCATTTTCTGTTTGGAAAACATGTCCTGGCACCACCAGAGTCTAAATAATAGCTAACAAAAATAGTAATGTAGAGGGTAATACCAAGCCAAACTAAACTTAAATCTAATATATCTTATAAAGTAAGCCTAAGGGATTTGAATATGGACCAAGAATGTAACCAGGCTGACTGAAACTATAAGGGTACAATTCTGAACATAGTTTTGTCTATGTAGTCTCAATGATCTCATGAGTTATGCAAAACAGAATATGGCTCCTAATATATGTAGTCTTCATCTGTAAATGTATGCAGAGGAAGAGCCATTAATCTTAGCAGTATACATGAAAAGGAAGAGAATGAAACAGTCTGTTGGATAAATGTCAAGCTATCACCCTACAGACACATGCATGTATATGACCCCACCTTTGGCATTTATTGGTATTTCTTTATGGATGCACTGATCTCCTTTCTCACCTGCATGGACAATCTATTCAGCTTGAGAGTCTAGGGAAGGGAATTGTGCACTGTCATTGTTCAAACTGTACCTGTGCTAAAGATAATGGAAGTCAGTCCCCAAAGTCCAGGCTGGCGCCATCACTCAGGCTGAAATGGAAAGATTTTTTTTTTTTTAATGAAACAATGACTTCAAGTTAGAAGATGAATAATAAAAACTAGATATAGGAAAAAAACCACTTTCTAAGTGGGCAACTGTACAGTGAAAAAAGCTGCCAGCAGAGTCTAGAACAGCCTTACCTAACTAGTCTTAGTGAGATTAGGTGATGAGCTATTGGAGTTGTAGAAAGATACAGGTGGAAACCTTCAAAGAGATGGAGGGATACAGTTACTTCCGTGAGACAAAATAACAAGAAAGGCGCGTGTCCCACTTTAAGATCTAACAGGTCCAAGAATCCATAAATCCTATCTTCATGTATTGGGTCATTGGCTAACCGGGATCCTCAGTAATGTTTGACTGTACTCACAGGCACACTCCAATGTCAGTAATTCCATCGCAGTTAAGAACCAGATATCCAGCCGGTGAATATCAGCAAAGCCCACAGGGTTCAGTTTATATCAGGTGAAAATTTTGCCCTCATAATACAAGACACTGGTAAAAACAGAAGAAAGGTAACACATGGCAAACTGCACTAGGAGTTACATTTCATAAGGGAGCTGTATTTCATGAAGGAACTTGCTTTTCTTGTTGATTTCTTCCTTCACTGACGCCTAAGATTAAATTGAAATATATTTCCTCTCATCCAGAAAGCAATGTCTGAACATGGTAAAATGTCTATCAGTTTTATTATTTCTTAATGGAGAAAATGGAGGTTAACTGACAACAGAATGAAGAGGGATAAGAGGACTAAATTATTAGTTTCTGCTTCACAGACTGGGCAGAAATATATGAGAGAGTCCATTACATGGGATTTCTAGGCAGTTAAGGAAGTTAAATGACTGAATGCCTTAGCCAAGATTACTTTTGATCCAAGATCCCTGATCTTACTACTTTCTAATCACCCAGAAGACTTTTTTTAAATTATGATTTGAATCTTTGAGAAGGCAACATCTTGACCACATGGAGCTTGTCAGCTCAACCACAGAATCTATGTTCTTGACAGCTCCATGCACCAATAGGAAAAAGTTGCCTGATGTGAATGAGCCTATGGCAGCAACTGGTAGAATATGAACAAGATGGCTATTGGTTGTCCAAAATATTCACTTTATACTTGAATTGGTCAGAAAGAAGAGCAGTATTTTCATGACATTTGCAAGGCTGGAGGGCATCAGTTCCTATCCTGGACACTTAGAAGTTAATGGAATTTTACTGTTAACTTCAACAGAGGCAAGACCTGACCATAGGTAAAACACAGGTCTTTGCCTGTGTTAATGGGGGCCTGCATGCATGTCTGCTTACCCAGGTTTATAGCATTATGGTCACCTACAACCATCTCTCTACCAAGTGTTACTCTAAGCTCAACTAAGCTTCATTAAAAGGTGTGTACACTCGGCCTTGGCCCCGCTTTACAGTTGAAAACTTGCATGATGTTGGATTGCTTTAATCTGCCTTGGCTTTTGGTTATTAAAGTTCTCTTTTTTGTTAATTCTGCAGCAGGCATGGATAGCATGCAGTGTTTGGTAATGGTAATCAACTCAAGGCAGCACTGATGGAACTGGCATGTTTTTTGCTGACACGAACTCTGGTAAGGCCCGCACCACAGGGTTTAATCCTCATTAAATTAAATAGGTTTATAAAATTTAGACATGTTTATTTTGGGGTGTTGCATCAGTGTTTGTATGCACTAGGTTTTTGAATGAATTAAGCTTTGGAGCATCACACTGGTGTTTACATGCACTTGGTTTAGGCAAATGAATTAAGTCTGGTTCCTGGCCAGCACTGCAGGAAAGTGGGATAGTCCAGTGCTGCTCCCCAACCCATGCTCTGCCACACAGCTGTGGAAGCATGGAGCAAGCAAATGCCACAAGAAAAAAAAGGGGGAAGCAATTCAAAAGCAAAAGCAATTCAAAGGGAACTATAAAAAGTCGCAGCACTGTCTGGTGGACAAAGAGGCTCATTACACATCTTTGGGTGCCTTTGTGTTTACAAATAATGAATTAATGGATGCAACGCTTTAGTTCATAGCAAGCCAAACTAAACTATGTCCGAGGAGTTTTACTTTAATGCACCAGAAGAACTTTTAAAGTGTCCAGAAAACCAGCTCTTGCAACCACTCACGCCATTGCAGCAGAAGAAAGGGCAAAAAATATGGCATGTACAAAGGCCCCCTATGCAGGAATCTTAAATTCTGTTTCTTGGGACTAAGGCAGGCAACAACAATTTACTTGCTTTTTTAATTGTCTTTGGCTTGAAAATCTGGCTGGTAACTTAAGAAAACTTAAGAAACTTAAGAAAACAAGACCTCCTCATTTCAGTCAGCTCAGAAAAATTAAGTCTAACTGTGGTTCCCAGAAGCATATGAAATGAATTCAAATAAGCAATGTGTCCTCTCCTGCCTGGGCTATCCCTTCTAAATACACCCAAAAGGTCTGACTGGTTTCAATACATAACTAAAATGTAGGTTGGCTTTTTATTTTATTGCAAACTAATTTGTTCATTCTTTGGCAGTAGAACTGCCCTTCAGGGAAGCCAAGAAGTGCATTGAGGTAGCTTTTTTCTTAATAGCATACATCATCTACCTGACTGCACTTGTGAGAGCCCAGGTACTGAAGAGCTTCACTAGTTGCAGCTGGGTGGACATAAGCTTCCGGAGATGGTTCTTCAAATGAGGCAAAAGCTGTATAGGGAATTCTATATTCAGATGGCTTTTTACTATGACATGAAGTTAGTGCATCCAGCAATCCACTTTTAGGAACAAGCCTGGCATTCCTCCCTGTCATCCATTCATGGAAACACTGGTGTGTTGTATGCCACAGCAACAAGCCCTAGTTTGTGAATGCTCCAGTACCTCATCAACATTGTTCTTTGCTCTTGTTAGAGTGATACTAGCAGGCCATAGTCTTTTCCCAATTTACCAAGCTAGAGAGGCTGTGTGGAACGGCAGCTGCTCATTTTCATAATTAAATTTTTTTGTCTCTCTCATGCCTTGCCAGCATTAGTGGAAAATACTTTTATTAATTTCCTTTCCTGGATAGCAACAGCTAGTGTTAGCTTGGCCATACAAACCATCTATCAAAATTACTCGTGAACTCTAGAGAGAAGCAACGTGGCTTTCCTGGATGTTGGTGTTTTCCCCCCTAAAGAAATTGCTTTTTGCACATGATCATTTATTTAATGGCTTATGAGAGAAGGAAAACAATGTGGTAATAATAATTAATGCAAGGGGCTGGAAGTCAAGGCTCTTGGGTTCCATATTCCCCTTCTTGATTCAGTAGCTGCCATGCCATGGGAGTTTATGCAAGCCACTTAAATGCTACGTCTCATTTTTCCAGTTATTGAAGAGGATAACAGTACTTCAGAGGCAGGTAATGAAGCTTCATTTTTATCATAAGTACTATCATAACAAGAACAGGCAATTCAATATCTTTGTACTTTCCATCCTCCTATTGGACTTGTTTCTACCAGTCTGACACATAGAAATCAGAGTTGGCATTAGGGAAAATACAGCCCTGAGAGAACTTGCCTTTTGGCACCCTCCCCTGCTTCTACCCTGCATCCCCCCACTTCTTGCCACCATGTCAGCGGCACTGCTGCAGGCAGGGGCAGGAGGGCAGGGGCACAGGACACAATCCCGTGGGGAAGCAGGACAACATGGCGCATCAGGCAGATGGGCGGGGAGGCACCGCTGCTGCCATGCGGGAGCGAGGCAGGTGGACTGGAGCAGGTGCTGAAGGCGGAGGGTAGACTGGGCTGGGCTGGGCACTGCACCTCCTGCCTGGGGCAGAGATCAGTCAGTGGTGGGGAAAGCACTGCTGTGAATGCAGGCTACTCATGTGTGTGTTGGTGCCCCTCTGACCATGGTGCCTTGGGTGCTTACCCACCCTATAGCCAGCTCTGCACACTATATACTACTTTAATTTAAACATCTTGCCATGGAAACTCAGGGGGAGGGGAGAGACTTTATGACAAATGTCAGCTCAGCCTAAGAGTACTTTAATTAGGAAAGTCAAGGAGAGGGGCTGCAGCTGGAGGTAGTAAATAGCCTAATATTTCCTTGGGCAGTGGTGACCAGGCGGATATTGAAAGGAAATTATAGCTACTGCAACTAAAAGGTGCAGGTGTGAGCCCTCACGAGCAGCTAGTCAAATTCAGATTCAGCCTATTGCCACTTGAGCCCATGACTGATTTCCAGCCATGTATCCTGAGGGGAGGGCAGTGGGGACAAACCTGAACCCACATGAGACAGGAAGCCCTTTTAAAGCAATTGTGTTAAACAAGCTTCAAGTGCTCAAAATGTTGCTTTCAGGCAAAATTCAGCTTGTTGCTTCCTGTGTTGTCTAACACAAAAATGTTCCTTCCCATGGGATGCATTAATAGGGAAGAAGCTGCACACATAGGAAGGGAATTCAGGAATCTTCAGAGAGTGCAATTCACTACCTCTTTGTTCATTTAGCCTGCTATTTTGGGCTTCGCGTGAGTACAGATAATGCCTCTGTACTCCTGCTATGGTTTATTCTCTTAAAAATTATTTAATTGATTTCCTTTCTATTTCCTGCAGAATAAGGTGTAGCACAATAAAGCAGCCAACTCTTTGGGGCAGTGTCCTGGTATCCCCAAGTTTTCTTGGTAGTGGCACTTTTTCTCCCCATTTGAAAAATTGGTTCTGGATGAGCCTCAGTCACCATCCTGATCCGGGCTGCAGTTGTTTGGGCCCTGAAACTGACAGCAGCTAGTCAATTTCAGATGTAGTATCAGTAATCTGTGGAGCATAATTCTAGAACTATATCCCAGACTTTTCTCCTTTAAAGTTGCTCATTTAAATGTCAGTGTAAATAGCAGTTCTTATCCCCTCACTGCACACAGCAATTCTGATTCTCTCTGTATTTGGAAAGGCGATATGTTTTTTCCATGACACTTATGTGCACGCTAACAGGGTTGGATTACAGGAGGCATGCTTCCCATGGTCTCCACTCTGGAACTTGAAGGCACAATGGTCTATCACACCCAGGAAGGGTAACTGAAGGGAACCTCCTGCTCCATCCTGCAGCTCTGGGTTTGAAGCATGCTCAATAGCTCTGTGAGACCGAGACATGCATAGCTCTGTTGACAGTTGAAACATACTCAGCATAGATGAAATTTAGATATACTACTGAGTATGCAAAGCAAAATTTTCCAAGGGCTCACCCTTGCCCCAGTCTAGACTGGTCTTTGCATAGCAAAGAGCACTATGGGTGTGTGAAATGGGTCGTATCCGATTTGGATTCAACCTGAATTGGGGACAGTGATTCAATTCATTTTGGCCGAATCCAAATCTAAAGATCTGATGCTGATTCAGAGAATCAGCAATTCAGCCATAGACACAGATTTAAATGTTTTTTCTACATACCTTGAGCTACCAGGCCTGGCTCATTGAATGTTGCAATGCTGGGGCAGATAGAGCATCCCACAGGAGCACAGAATGGGCCCCTGTGTGCTCAGTGGTGAACCTGGAAGTGGACGGGAAGTATTTCCAGTCCACTTCCAGGTCTGCCACTGAGTGTGTAGGAGTGGCCTCCCATGCCCCTCTGGCTTGGCGATCAGCCATGGAGGTGAGTCCGGGTGTCCCCCCCAGACCTAGGAGGCACCAGTCACCAAGCTGGGGGAGGACCCATGCACCCTCCCCAGCAAACCCAGAAGTGGACCAGAAGTGCTTCTGGTCCATTTCCAGGTCTGCTGCCGAGCACGCTGGGGAGCCCCTATGGGACACTCCATCTACCCCATCATCACAGCATTCATGAGCTGCCTGGTGCCTTGAGGTATGTAGAAAAAACTTTTAAAGCTGTGTCTATATCCAAATCACCGAATCTCTCCAAATCCATTTGGAGGGTTCCAATTCGATTCAGAGAGATTAAAGAGTTTCCTGATTCAATTCGGATTTGGCCACCAAATCAAGCTGAATCTCTGCCATATCAAATCAGGGATCAAAGCTTCACATAGCCCTAAAGAACATATCCCAGCAAAAGGCACATAGAGTGTTTTGCCTCTGCAAAATATTAAGCTCTTGCTCCAAAGAATGGAAACTTTAGAGCTTCTCAACAAAATAACCATCAGGATTTTTAATGTAGATGAAACATATTTTCCCCTAATCTTGTCCCCTGAAATGGCCTCACTTTTCTTAGATGAAACTTAAAAAAAAAATCATCCTGAGGCAGATATTCAGCATGGAGAATTTCCATCCTAATGGCTACAGTATGGCAATGTTATACATAACTGAAAATAGGGTCATTTGATGAGAATTGTCAGGCAGCTTTAGTGATATACAGTGCTCCCATCCCCACTTTTAATATTGGATTGTATTTTCATCTGCATCGCATTGCACTATGAGGGGCAAGGAAATAGGGCTAGGTTTTGAACTCGCATCCATCAATGTAAATCTAGAGCAGTGAAATAAATGATATTAGTCTGGATTTATCCAAGTATAACCGAGCACAGACTTTGTCCCAGAAGGACTCCAGAACTTCTTTCCTATGTGAGCGGGCTCTCCCCTCCTCTGCATCCCAAGGGGAAGGAGCAGTTTTTGTGTTAAACAGACAAAATGCAACAAATTGCATTTTGCTTGAAGGAGCACTTTAAACACTTAAAACATAAGCTTCATGTCTTAGATGGATTCAGCTCTGGGTCCCCACCCTGCCAAAAATATGATGCTAGAAATCAGTAAAAGGCACGTGCTGCAAAGCTTTGGATCTCATCTTCCCCAAAGTTCATGGCAGTTCACACTTGAGGCTGTCTCCTGGAAAGACAAATTCTGATGGCATCTTCAACCAAAGCAAGATCACTAGCCCCAGGTTCCCTCAGACATACCCAGTTGCATCAGAAGACAATCACTTGTTCGCTTCATCTGCCTCACACTCTCTTCCTGACTTTGCTGATTTAAAAGTATTCTCAGGCAAGGTTGGGCCTGCCATCAAGTTGCTTCTAATCCTGTTGCTATCAATTATGTAGATCTCACTGGACATGTCTACATGAGATGTTTACTGCAGAATAGACAAATTAGCTCCACAGTAAATGTCTCAGCATCTACACATGTGGCCATATTAGGCCACAGGAAACTAATAAACTCTGCAGCAGGTTAGTACTTGTAAATACAAATACTCTCCTGCTACAGAGTTCTTTTGTGTGCACCAACACACGTGTAGATGCTGACCCAGCTGTCCTGGGGCACAAGGGTGCTTCAGTGCTGGGGCTGTCTGCCAGCTAGCCATGCATTGGAGCACCCTTGATCACAAGCCAGCCCCTCCACAGCACGCTGAGCGAGGTCGGAGCAGCCCTGGGCTGGCAGCCTGACCCCCTGGACCATCTGCCAACTTGGGTTGCTCTGACCCGGTTCAACATGCTGCAGTCCCAGGCACATGTGTAAACTCCGATATGTGCCGGAGTTTATTGCTTCACTTCAATACACATGTGTAGATGTGCCCACATCCACAGTGGAGTAAACTAGTAGCATTTCATATATGGGGGCCATACCTGGGCAAGGCTTCACACTGAATCAAAACCCTTTTAATCTACAGCACCGTTGCTCAAAGAAGAGAGGCTTCTAGATGCTCTGTCCTAACACTTTCCCAGCCTGAAGTTGCTCCCAGGTGCTGGTCCCTGAAATGATATACAGAAGCACAGCTGAG
Organism: Crocodylus siamensis; assembly: GCF_052110815.1. NCBI lineage: Eukaryota > Metazoa > Chordata > Crocodylia > Crocodylidae > Crocodylus > Crocodylus siamensis. Next base: position 16,365,731 of record NC_143404.1, on the reverse strand, counting down.
TGACTTCTCTTCAGAGAGGAATGTATTCGGAGAGTTTAGCCATTTTTATTACAGAGCGTTTTATTTTGTTTTGTGTTTTTTGCTCACAAATGCGCTAAGAACAGACTGAGTTTTTTAAGTGTTTCTTATTCACAGTGATGTTTCTATCACTGTACTACAACCTACAAGCTGCTCACAAACTGTTTGGAATTAATCTTGCTTTGAGAATTTGCCATTTGGGATGCATGATTTGTTGTTGAAATTGCACAGAAATGTTTCTTTTCCCTGACTGGGTGGCTCCCTTGCTCACACATAGATCTTCTGAGAGCCACTTCCAGAGGGCTGGAGTGTTGGCACACTTGACTCCAGCCCGATGAAGGAACAGCACATCGATGTGTTACCCCAGGAGCAAGGAGAGGACATACCTGTGATTTAGTGTCACCATTTGGCCCTTCTTTCTGTTTCTCCATGGGAGAAGCAATCAGTATAGGTCCTTTTTCTGCATACCTTAGTGCTACGCTATCAGATCAGATGCACAGATATGTTGGGAAGGGATGAGGGCGAAATGTTCCATCTACTCTTTGTCACTGTGCTCCCATCCCACAAGGACCCTGTTTATGTGGGTAACCTGTGCAGTGTAACAAGGGATGTTTTACACTACCTTGTTTCTCACCTAGGACTGCAGCCACGCTCACAACAGAGCCCATAGTGAATATTCATCTGACTACCTATTGGCAAGAGCAAACCTGCCACTGTCTTCCATTAATATTTTTGGCAACAGTATTTGAACTGCACACATTTTCACAGGAAGCATGGAAAAGGGATTATGAACACAACGCAAGCAAAGACGAGGGGTTTACCCTGACAAATGGTTCTAAACAGAGGGGGTTTTCAGTACTTTTTCCGGTTGATTACCGCGTTTTTCCGGCGCTAGTCAACCAAAAGCCTTGGGACTCAGTAGGCATGTCTACATGTGATGCTATGTCGCCGTAGCAATGTGCTACGATGACGTGGCATTGGCGGTCACAAACCATGACTCCACAGCTATGTTGCCATAGCAATGCACTCGCTCATTATAGCATACTGCTATGGCGACGTAGCAGTTAAAATAACCATGCGCAGCACGCACAGCACAGTACAGGCTGTTACTGCACCTGGTGCACCATCATTCAATACTTCCAAAATGTACTAAATGGAAGTACTCTAAGACAGCGCAGTAACAAAGGCACCGTAGGGACACATGTAGAAGTGTCCAGTGCAACTAAATCTGAGTGCTAATGTAACCTTCCTACTCGTCCCATATGAAAGGGGAGAGAAGCCTAGCAAATGGACAGCTCAGGATTAAAAAGAGGCTTCTCCATCTTCAGCTATGCCAAATGCTCCTTACCTGCAACTGAAGATCTGGGCCAATGTTTAGGCATCTTAACTTCCCTGTGATGTTTTTTCTTTTACTGTTATAAGATAGATCAGGGGCGAGCAATTATTTTGGGCAAAGGGCTACTTACTGAGTCTTGGCAAGCCATTGAGGGCCGCAAGACAGGCAGCCCAGGCCAGATAAATATTAATTTTCTAAATTTTTTAGGGGCCCTGCAGGCCAGATAGAATGGCCTGGCAGGCCGAATCTGGCCCCCGGCCCGCATTTTGCCCACCCCGAGATAGGTATTTCTTCAGCAGTAGGCCTAAAAGGGCAGTATTAGCAGATAGTGGCTTATAGCTGAGAAAAGACAAAGATTGGCCTTTTAGAACTTTATGTTTTTTGCTCCCGTGTTTTCTTTTTCAACGAACGAATGTTCTTTGTTGTTCCTTTATCTGCCTGCCTTGAGTGATAGTGCATTACTGAGAGGCTCTGTCCGCCATTATCTGTCACATGGGGAGAGGCTCTGCTGGAGAACAGCACTTATAGCATTAAAAATGTATTTTCTGTGTATCAAACCAAAAATAAAGCCTCCTGGCAGCATTAACGGCCTGATTTCAGCTCACAGAATAAATAAAATCAGAGCTTATGCCAAAAATCTATCTCCAGTTTTAATTCCTGTTATGTCTCCAATGAGGAGGTCCTGTGGTCACGAATGCAACATAGACCAGTAACTCAAACAGCCACTCGGGAGTCAGGACGTTTGCTACGTGCTCTATCTCTGCCACCAACTTATTGTACAACATCAAGCAAGATACACAGGCAGGGATTTTCTAAAAAATGTAAAGGGGTTAAGAATCCCTAAATGGGATTTGGATGACAAACTCTCTTAGGAACATCCCAGCCTTTATCTCTCCGGGTTACAGTTTCTTCACGTATAAAATAGGATTAATAATGCTGAAGTAGCCTCATACCCCAGCCAGCCAGGTCAACGTCTACACATGCATTGCTGCATGCTAAAAAACTCCACCGTAGGTATTTACATGTACTGTCCTGCTGCGGGGTTTATTAGTTTACTGCAGGCTGCATGTGTAGATGCTGAGACATTTAATGTGGAGTTAATTAGGCAACATCTCACATAGGCATGCCCGGTGTTTCCAAATCACATGCCCTGGACCATGAACCGAACCATTTATATATACTGGTGAGCAGTTACTAACATAAACAGTCCCGCTGACATCAGTGGAACCAAATAAAAAACTCCTCAGCAATGAGAGAAAATAGTCTTCTGAGAATCTTGGGAGGAAAGTCTTTCAGAAACATTTAAATCTCTATGGGGTTTGCTGAGAAAGTTTTACAAGTGACCCCCTTATTTTGAGCATCCCAGATAAGGTTGAGATTTTGGGACTGAGTTAAAAAAATAAAGAGGAACATATGACTTGATGCATGAAAACAGAGCAGAAAATATCACAGTTCTGATGAAAGGCGAGTGTCCTATATACCTGAGGACAAGAGGATGGGCATAATGCCCATGCCTAGTAAACTCCATTTGCACCAAAAGGTTGTGCTGTGATCGTAATAACTAAAATTCTCCCAAGAGGTCCACAAAGTAGTGTCAGAGGAGAGAAACAAAAAAGCTCTCTGTGTCCCTTCTCATGTCTAGCTCAGCTGGCACATGCTGTGATAGATCTGAACAAACTGGAATTAAATGTATATAGTGACGTTGCTTCCTGAACCTCCTTTAACAAACAATAAATATGTCTTTCTTGACATTTTGAGCAATGGAATCTATATGCTATTCAGTCTTGTGGCTCAAGTAATTATTATGGGAATCATTATGCTTAGGTACGTCTTAGTACTATAAATATCCCCAAATTTGTCTGCAGTGAAGCAGAACTGTATTTTATAAGGTCTGTTTATTTATTACATTTTTCTAAACAGATCTTTGACAGCCTCTGTCTGCACCTACTTGCTTGACAAGCCATGCTAAAATTATGTACCACATTTCAGATTGCAAGCTATAACTCAAAACAGCTAAAGTCAAAACTCCAAGAATCTATTATACACTGGCCACGTCCACACGAGTGGTGGACTGCACAGTTTTTGCTATGCAGTCATTTAGTACTTGCATAACCAATTACTAAATGACTGCATAGTAACCAGCACAACTGTGCACTAGCATTGTTGCACATTTTTTTCAGACACTACTGGGCAGTGGCGACGAACTGCTACACAGTAGCATTTCATCACAGTTAGTGCCCGCCAATGCTACTGCGCAGTAGCATCTTGCGTAGACATGCTCACTAAGTAGCTAATACTAAGTCGCATCATTTTTGTTTCTTAAGAAATAAAAATATAGCGGCCATTTTGATGGATTAAATCCCATGTCACTATTTATGAATGACTGTGGTCTATTTAATTTGTGTGCACCTGAATTCTAGATAGAATTGTAAATCCATTGGCAGGCGTTAAAGAAGGTAGCATTATAACTAAGTTATAAAATTCCCTGTGTCAGGTCAGAGAGCCTAGAAGAAATCAGAATGACAGCAAAAAATGCTTGAATGATGAAGAGTCAAAGCAACAGAATCCCATGCTTTAAATCAGTGGTTCTCAACCTTTTTTGTACCAAGACACATTTGTAAACATCGATGGCCAGTCCTGATCCGGTGCCCCTCACTCCCAACCCCCTGCCCCCTGCCCCAAGCCCCAGCCCCTCAGTGTGTGGGGCGTGGTGGGCCCCAAGCAGCCCCTTGCAGGCTGGAACTCTGCTGGCCTGCAAGGAAGAACCCATGGGTTCCCACATTTTTCTCCTTTAAAGGAGAATCCATTTTTAAAGTTTGTTCACAACCCTTTCATGTAGCCTTGCAACCCACGTTTGGGTCGCAACCCACAGGTTGAGAAACGCTGCTTTAATTCATAAATTCATAAATCCCAGTTGGTTGCTCACAAAGATAAAGAAACCCAAGGCTTCACTCACTCTATTTCATCTTCATATCAAAGTCTAAATCATAGCACTCCTTTTATTCCTGACCGTGATTCTTCTCAGAGCATGGCATTTTGTACAATACAGAAAAAAGGCTGAATGACTCAGATCATTGGTGGTCTACAGAGCACTTCATAGACTACAGAGAACTGGCTGCTCACATGATGCTGGTAATACTCATCTCCCTTTTTTCTAGCTATTTCTTTGTTTTAACAGCAAGGACAGTCTATTGCAGCATTTTTGTATATTCTCTTTCCACCTAAGCCACAAATGAGTGAATACCACACATACATGCATTTGTAAAGGTTACACAGAACTGGAGAGAATTAATGATTCAAAGAAAAGCAAGAACCACTTTTCCACCCTCCTGCCGAACCCTTGAAACTCAAACAAATCAGCTGAAGTAACCTGCATTTTGTTAAGCTCTTCAGAGAAATAGTCCTATCCCACATGCTCCATAATTAGTTCAACTGTATTGTAAATCTCACAGGCCTTATACTAAGGAAACACTAGTCATTTGGGAAGCAGAAATAACTGAAATATTGAATGTTCCATTGATTGTGACTTGCAACACAAAGATTTTCCTTTATTTTTTCCTTTATCTTTTTAAATGCATACCCATTTCAAACGATCTGCAACATTATGGCACAGAAGGCACTTCGAACCTGATTCTGCATTTATACCATTATCAGGTCAGAGTATCTTTTAGTGTCATTACTGCAGATTTATATCAGCATTCAGGGGAAGAAAACCGGACCCTATATGCCTCATGATTACTTTTTCAAGTGCCAGGCTTAGAAACAAGCTATTTTCTGCTTCATTTGTACCGAACAACTTTGTCTTAAGTGGATGCATTGTATACATATTGCAAATAAAATAAATTCCAGAAATATTCTTTCATGGTTTGAAGAGAAGAGTTCTAGTTTTTCGTATGTCTAAAGTCCTCAGGCATTTATAAAAAATATCTTCATAATAGAGTGTCTTTGGCTATGTTCTCACCTTTTTAAACATTGCTTATTTGTGTTTGTGTGTGTGTGTCTGCACGCATGTGTGCATGTGTGTGTGTTTATGAGCATTCTAGCAACTGAGTTTACCAGAAGGAATTCTAGAAGCAAATTTTAAACTAGGGCCTTGGGTTTATCAACACACCAAAACTTTGCCAGTTTAACTAAAGGTGCAGTTTTGCACTGATACAGCTAAAATCTGTGTGTGCACTGTATAAATATTGCAAACAAAATACGTTCCAGAAATACTCCTTTGTTGGTTGAAGAGAAGATGCTCAAAGTGCCTGAAAAATGTAGAAGCAATCTACAACTGTTGAAACTGACGTGATTTTCAGGGCACTCTGTGTGTGGACACAACATTTAAATCAGATTTACATCCATTTACTTCCTCACTGTTAAAAAATATTTAAAAGGAGGAGTCAGCATTTACAGAGTAAATTAGTGTTCTTTTTTTTTTTGAGGAAGGAAAGAAAGGGTTAGTGCTAGCCCAAGGTGGCAAGACTAGACTGGGCAGCAACAATGGAAACTTCCTCCATGAAATCTGGTGTATTTCCTACATGTGATGTGAAGATGCAATGTATAGGACAAATACTAAGGACAGACATTACACATAAACTAGTTTAAATTGTCAGAAACTGGTTTAAAACGGTAACAGAACAGCTGTTCAGTGCGCATTAACCAGTTTGAAAATGACTGAAACAAGTTTGTGATAAACCTGATTGAATGTAGTATCAGACTTAACTGATTTGGGTCAAATTGGTTTATGCAATGTCTGCCTCAGACCCCTTCCTGGTTTAAGTTAAACCAGAGTCTCCCAGCATCCCAGATGCCTTTTAACCTTGGGTGGGGCTCTGCTCTCTTCTCCAGGGCCCTGCCCCTCTGCTCCCTGGCTGGAGCTCCAGCAGAGACTGCAGGTACAGCTGCATCTGCCTGGCTTCCTCCTGCCCCCTCCACCCACTCGCTGCTCAGTCAGGGATTCCCCCCTCCCCTTTGCCTCACACAGACACCTCTCAACATTAGCTAGCAGAACACATGCTGGCTATGGTCCATGCTGTGGGAGACAGGAGAAAGGCAGACAAGACAGTGTTGGCTTGGGGCTTTTGGGAACTAATCAATAGGTAGCTGATAATGTCCCTTTGTTCCTTCCTTGGAAAAAGTTGTTTAAAAAGAGCTTAAAGGCTTTTCTTTTGTTTGATGGGCTGATAAATGCTAACAATTCCCTGTGCAACAACATGCTGTGTAACTCAATGCTCTGTTATCAACAATGAGCAAGGGGGGACACCCTCCCTAATGAGAGCATCCTGCCTAGCCTGGCCACAACCCCCTCAGCTCAGCAACATGGAAGGAAAGGGAGGGGTGCTCTAGCACCCCCTGGCTTCTAGCCTGAGCCACTGCAGGCATGTGCTTGCATTTTTTTATGTCCAGATGTGGATGTCTGTGCATTTACAAACCAGTTCAGCCTAGCCAGGTTAGACTAACTGCAAAGATTGAATCAGTTCAGGCTTTTTGAATGTCTGTCCCTAGCCCAAGAATACAACTTAGTTGCTGATGTTCCACTCTTTGCCAGTTTTTTTGAGACTCCCAGCCAGGGGCCAATTAATGCTATTTATTATGGTGAAAGCTACTGGATATGTTTATTAGTTCAGTCACTTTTTAAAATTAACTTAGCATTTTAAGATCTCCCCTGACAGAAGATTGAACTGAATAATGCAATTTGTATTATTACATCCCTGTAAACCCAGATGACATGCAAAAAAGCCAAGTGACAATCAGTAATGCAGAATATTTCATACATTTAGGGTAGTCATAACAATTAAATTTGTCATTTTGAGTATTACCATTTATTTTGCAGATTGCATTCTAAACTTGATTTGAATTCTCACAGCACCACCAAGAGTTCATACATTTAGTCCCATTTTACAGATGGAGAAAATCAGTCATAGGTATGTTACAAGATTTTCCTGGAAGAGAGGACTGACATCCAGAAAATCCTAGCAAATAGTGTCCTGGAAAGGGGCACATATTCTTAAAGTCCTGTGGGGAAAAAATGCTGCTTTGCTAATAAACAAAAAGAAAACTGGGGTACATTGTTAACCAAGGATTCCGAGTGAATTTTTCTAAAACTTCTGAGGGAAGTAGTTTTGGGGATAATTCAGTTTATCATAGTTTAGTAAAAGTATTCCCTGTTTAGGTTTCAGGAGAACAACTCCCTGTGTTTCGTACTATTGTCCCAAACCAACTGCCCCTTGTTTTGTACTTTCATTCTATATATTGTCACATATCAGCAATAATGTGTTCTTCCAAGACAATACCGAGGAGAATATTGAATTTTTTTGTACAGACTCTTTTTGGCTAATTTTTATTTTTTAAAGATTTCTTTTGCAAAAGAAATTGTTAACATTAATAGAAATTTTCTATTTTTCTGAGAATGTTCTACTATTTTAATCACAATTTTATGGGGAAATCTTTAATACTATAACTTGAAATAATTTTTAAATGATTTTAAAATGACTAAACACCTACTGGTATTTTCATTAAACGAAGCATTTAGAAGATTATTTTAAGTTAAAAAATGAAAATGTTGCACAATATATAAAGAAAAATATGAAAACATGTATTCATGTTGCTTCCTGTAAAAGGAAGAAGTTTGAAATTCAATTTTTTATTCAGATCACTGAAAATACTAAGCTATTATTTGTGTTCAAAATCATTTTATTTACTGTTTGTTATATACCTTGTTAATAACCTAAAAACTGAAATCATAAGAAAAAGTATCCAATAAATATAACAGTCCTTTGTACTTACATAGAACTCTTCATAGAAGCATTTCAAGGCATGTTATTGATGACTGTTTTCTTTACCAGTTTCAGTTTCTGTCATCACAAACCCACATATTTTTTATTGTGAGGTTGGTAATGAATACTTGTTCAGATACACATTTTAATAGTTATTGTGGCACAGGTAGTTGTGGGTGCTGGACTGCATTAATTAATATGTTATTGTAGCGCTCTCATAGTACTGGATCCCATACAAAGGATTTGTAAAATTAAAGACTTACCAGTCCTGATAAATTTGCCCTTGCGAGGTAGTCCCTGTGTTCTTACCTTATTTGCTGAAGCTTTTTGTCCCTCTATCATGGAGTGCTAAAAATTTAATTTCTACCCATCACTGAATATTTTCCTTTAAGTTTTCTAGCATGCTTTCTGAAGCTTTTCATTAACAACCTCTTAAATATTTAATTGTTAATAATGAAGAACATAGGGGGACATAACAGTCTGATAAACTTGCTAATGATAGAAATGCTGTGAGCTAAAGAAAATATTTCTATGCATGTTTCTGAAAGTCTCCACTCGTAGATGATTTGCTGTTTCACTCTTGATTTCAGTAAGATGACTATAGGCCCCCTGTACTCAGTGGAGTGAAAAACAGAACTCTTCAGGAAATATTTTTCCCATTCCATGGGAGTTTTCAAGATTTCATTTTTTTTCCTGTCTAAAATCATGAGAAAATATGAAATCTCTAAAATTTTCATGAACCAAAAATCTCAGGGAAAAGAATCACCTGGTTAATCTAAATATCTCACTTGGGTCAATTTTTTCCTTTGACTTTAACTTTTTCACTTATTTTCCAAAAAATAACTTTAAATTTTACATGGAAAGACAGTTTTATTTGAAAAACAGTAGTGTTCTCATTTTGAAAATATAAACATAATTACAAGGCAGACACTTTTTTCCCATTTGTTTTTGAAATGGGAAATTTTTTCTCCAAACAGTATTGGTTTTCATCGATTTACATTTCCTATTGAAAGAAAGGTTTTTCAGAAAATTATCAGGCAGCTATAATGAGAGGCTTGGACTTCCTACTAACTTTAGTGAAAGGAAAAGCTTCTTTGATAACTAATGTAAGAGATATAAGAAAACATTTTCAGAGAAGAATGAAAATGAAAGAAAAAACTCACCATTGATTGTACAAACTGCATTTTTTCCCCAATATAAACAGTTTCTGGATTTTAAAGTAAATTGTAAGCTGATTTGTTAGCACTGAGTCCATTTCCCTGTGTGTTCATAAAGAGCCTAAAACAGTGATGCCCCAATCCTAAGTGGGACCTTATGTGCTACTATGATAATAATAATATTAGCTACTACCTTAAGAGACCCTGGGATAATGACTTTGTATAACTGATTTTTAGGGAATTGATGAAAGTTATCCACTTGTATCTCTGTGACCAGTATCTTTTACCGAAGTTTTAGCATTTGTAAAGAATCTGTTTTCATCAGTCTACACTTGATCCTGTTTGTCTTGAAGTAAGTAGCAAAAATCCTCTGATACCGAGAAAAAAAGGTTCTTTCAGACTGCAGAAGTAACCAAGTAAATGCACGGTTCTGTAAGAACTTTCAATTCCTATTGATCACGTCTCCACATGCCGCGATATGCGCTCGCAGTTGCAAAAAAAGTAGTGGCACAAATTTGTACCTTTTGTTGCTATACATGCCCCTCCCTGCACATGCGCTTTGGCGCAGGGCAAAATGCCCCGCTTCAGGGAAATTGCCATTTCCTTGCTCCTCCCAGCTCCTGGCTTGATGGAAGAGCTGAGGTGGAACTAGAGGTGGGGAGATGCTCTGGCCCGAACATCTCCCAGAAGGACCCAGCCTCCATGTCTGCCAGCACACACTCCTATGGCATACTCCATGCCACTTTTTGGGGGGGCATATTTTTTTGCTACCAGCATTTCCTGGCAACAAATTTTGCTTCCATGCTGCAAATTTGCACTGCTGGGCACATTTTAACATGCCAGGCATGCCGTTTGTGGCCCTACAAAGAGGTTTGCAGCACCACAAATCAAATGTGCTGGCATGTCTGGATCTGGCCATTAAGTCCAAGCAAACTATGTGGTTCTCAGCAGGGTCTAGTCTTAGAATCTTGGCATTCCCCAGATTCACCTTAGCTTCAGGACTATTGCTGGACTTGTGCTGAGTATCTTGTGATCAAGGCAAATTTACAAATGGTCCATAAAATAAGGCTAAAAACACTCATCCTTAAAATTGATTTAAAAAATTGAGCTTCCATAAATACTTTAGAAAAGTGAGCTTGATTGAGGCTGGATGCAAGTGTTGATAGAGCAGAGCAGAGCAGCACCACCTTGTGTCTGAGCAGAAGTTCAGCTCGGCATCCAGCAGGGAACTCTCTGTCAGAGCTTTGTAGCTCACGGGAGCTACTCCCCACCCACCTCCAGCTACTTGGTGCTACTCTATCTGTAATGGCTGTCTGTAATGCCTGCTGGAAGGTAAGCAGGGCCATGTGGCTCCAGACAGTCTGAGGCACATAGTGAGACAAGGGGGAGCAGTGCAGCTGGGACAGACCTGAAGGGCCAGGGTGGGAATATTAGGGCCTGTGAGGGTCAGGTTAGGAAGCAGGCTGGGGGGGAGCAGCACACTGTGGGGTGCAATGGGGGTACCAGGGTGTAGAGATGCATAGGGGACCCCTGAGATGGGGGCAGCACAGTGATAAACAATTGCAAAAGTAAAGTAAGACTTTATTCTGGGTAGGAACTCAAGCCAGATTTAGAAAGTTGGTGTTAAATCCCTAAATCTGAACCTGGCCTTTTTTACTGACATCCAGGGAAGGCCTAACAGAAGGATTACGTTTATAATATGTTAAACATGTCAGTAAAAACACAGACCAGTAGGAAGTTTCATTGTCTATAAAAAGTTTGCAGTTAAAAAACCCCAACAATTCTGGGGTTGGCAACCCTGCTTCTGATGGTGCTCAGCCCTATTAAGTTTCATTAGCATTGGGCCCACAGTAAGAGTGGGCCAGTCTCAGCTTTATGCAATTAGAGTGTAAGCACATCTGAAGGGACAAAGTGGAGGCAACTTTGCACCTGGTCGAGGCTAACACAGGTCTGATAGCTGCTCTGCTTTATGTGCCTGCTCCACTGGCTTCTAGGGTATGTAGACAGAGAAGCAAAATAACTGAGTACTAGGGCTGTGTGAAGCTCCAGGTGCTGATTCAATTCAGAGGAGATTCGGCCTGATTCACTGGCTGAATCTTCAAATCCAAATCAAATCAGTAAACCAATAAAAAGGCCAGGGTGGGGCAGGGCAGCCACTGACAGGCTGGGAGAGCAGGCAGGGGATGGCGCCTGTCTGATTTGAAGATTCAGCCAATTCAGCCATGGCCGAATCGCCGAATCAGATTCAGCCAAATCAATTCAGGACAGTGATTTGAATCATCGAATCAAATCACTGTCCCCCGAATCAACCAAATCCAAATCCGAAGCAAATATTAGCCACTTTGCACACGCCTACTGAGCACATAGGGGCTCAGAACACATCACCTTCATCTCCCAAACTGGCTCAGTTCCTCCCATCCCCAGTCAGCTCAGGAATGCTTCCTCTGCAAACACTTATGGATCTAACTCTGCTCTCTGCAATACAAGCCCCACTAACAATCACAGGGGGAAGGCCTACCCTTCTCCTACATCCCCTTTAAAATGATGATCTCATCCTAGAACATTTTAGTACATTGTATCCATATCAACCATACCCAGTTTTGGCTGCAGCCACTCCTGTAGTTACTTACACTGTCACAACCCCTTTCAAATGAACCAGAACAAAAACACCCCATCTGGTCACTATAAGGCTGCTTACAGATGTTTAAAAAAGATGTGCTTTAAGGGAAGAAGCAGTGCATTAATTTGACCCAGCTCTGTAGCATCTGTATAGATCGGGTGCTTCAGCGGGGCTTTTTAGTTCTTTTATCTAAAGCTAAAAGCCCCCAGAAAGCCAAACTAAAGTGCAGATCTTGGGCGAGCCATGTCCAACTAACATGCTGCTGCCTCTTCTGGACATGTGCTGGGCTCAGCACAAGAGCAAACCGAGTTAAAATAAAGTGCCATGGGGGGTGGGGGAGGGTTTAATATCTGCAAGCAGCCATAGTTTTTTGAGAAGACTAGAGCCATGGTTTATTGTTCCTGCTTTACATGTAATAGTTGTTGCCCCATACAGCCCACATCATCCATCACTATTGACATAATGCTGGTTATGAGAAACTCACCAGCTATTTTGCAAAAGAACAGAGTATCAGAAACCTTTCTTCTGGACTGCAAATACTACAACCTGACCAGATCTTAAAGGGAAATGTCTTCAAAAGAGAAATACCAAAGCCATCAGAATACCAACGCAAGCAATATTCAGATACGTGTCACCCAGAGATTCCAGCTGAAAATGAATGTGACATTGTTAAGTACGTTTTTATCAACTCACTCTCATCCTAATTACAACTGATGTGCTCATTAGTAAAATGCACAGATATGCACAAAAAATGCATCATCAGAAGTCTGCAAAATAAAGTTTTCACTACAGTTGTATGATGTTCTAGGAGAAAATATTCCTGTAAAGTGAGAGCAGGGTGTCCAGCAGACAGGACTCCTGGGTCCCATATCCGCCTAGCCGTGCATCCTTTGAGACATTGCAAGGCATAAACTTTTCAGAAAATAGCAAGTTCTTTTCTTTCAATTTCTTTCATTTTCAAAGTGTGCAATTCAAGACACCCAAATGAGGACATACAAAATGAGAGGCAACTTTTTAGCCAGAATTATCCATTTCTAAAGATGAATTAGCAACCAAATCCTGGATTCTGAGCCCACTTGTATTGCTGAGCCCATCTGCCTTTACACAATTACAAAAAAATGCTATTGTGATATTTTTAGTTCAAGACTTATAAAGGAGGTGGCATAGTTTTGCCATTTAATTAGAAATTAACCTCTTTGTATAACCCTATCTATACAAACTCCCATCTCACTGCAGTCAATGACAAGACATTTAAAGCTGCCTGATTTTCAAGGGTTGTTGAAAAGGGTTCATTAGGCTTTGTAGGTGTTTGGTATTTCTGCAAATCAGGGCAAAAGGGCCCAAAAAATGATGTTGTTAACACTACATATAAACAAAAGACAGTATTCTACCCCCTATCTTTAATATGTATTGCTGGATGAAATATCCAGCTTGGTGTGTTGCTCTCAGTCTTCAGAAGAACGCACAAATGTATTCCTGATTTAGTCTTCAGCAGAAAAATGAATACTGATCATTCAAGGGCAGGTTTTCTCAACTGCATACTCACTTCATCTAGTTTCAAGGCCACTGTGATAATCTTAACCTCTTACGTTCAGGGACAATGAAACAATGCGGAAGACTACCACCACGTTAGGCATTCCTGTAGAACATTTCAAATGCAGTTAAATGCTTTAGTTCACATAGAAGACTGGATTTACTACCTGTCGTAATAACAGTGAAGGCAAAGGAAACTTAAAAACTGTCCTGTGCTGTCTGCTTTATGGTGTTCAGAAGATAACTTTTTAAACCTAGTCCTCTAATATACCAAGCTTCTGCTATCCATTAGCATTTCACTGAAGTCAATAAAGATGCATCTGGTGGGGGGTAACTAGTCAGAGCCTTAGGAGTAATATTTCACCTGCGCAAGGCTGGAACTATTCCAGTGCCTGCAGGGATCAACAGTGGTAAAGCACCTGCAGTCTGAAAAACACTCATTTCTGCAACTAAGGAGATGGTGGTACAGGCTTCTGAGAAGCTAATTCAGATTAGCTCCACAAAGGCAGAGTACTTACCACTGCCCATTGTAACTACCTCTATTCCTATTCCCCAGGCTTTGCAAAAAGTAAGAGGGATATTTCTGAGTTTAGTAAATTTGCCTGTTTTTTGGTTTTGGGTTTTTTTTTTAAAGATTGGGGGTAGGGGAGATTTTTGGCCTAAGCCTACTGCAATAGAAGGCCCTGAGAAACTACATAAATTATGATAGCATTCAAGAAAACCTTGGTGTTAGAGGGAAGGAGTTTCTGGGGATCTGGGTTTAATGGAGGTAGGCTGGCCAGGGATATTGAGAGCTAGGAGGGGCAGAAATGAGACTGGTAAATGAACAGAAGAGGACGAACTAAGCTGGTCAATGGGGGGGAATGGAGAAAATGGTAGTGTTCAATAAAGAGGTTATCTGGATGGAGGGAACCAGGAAAGTAAGAGAGAGCTTGAGGGAAAGTTAAAAAGTAAGATGGACTCAGGATAAATATGCCCACCGTTAACACCTTTTGCAAGGTTACCCTGCTGAAAGTGGGAATCCAATTCAGAGACAAGGTGGGCATTGCCTAGAACAAGCCACCAGGGTCCTCAATTTTTAGGCAGAAAATGTGATTTGTCTTGCAGTCCAGAAGGAATTGGAATGGGTCTGGGTTCTTGTATCCAGAGAAAATGCTGGGACTTCAAGATACTGTTTTGTAACCATTAAAACAACAACGAATGGAGTTATTTTGAGTATCTGAACTTGAATTTTGTCATTCTGTACCAGTCCAAATTATTCCACAGCTGGGAGTTTTGAGACCAAGGGGCTGAATTCTTAAGGGGAGGTTTGCTTAAACCACAGCAGTTGGTCTTTTGCCTGTGTACTCTTTGAAAGGGAAGCCAAACCTTCCCATTCCTCAAGTTGTCAGGCCCAAGGCAGACACAACCCCAAATCCAAAGGAAATCTTTGGCCAATTAGCTAAAGGCAAATTAAAAGATGAGACTCAAGGTGAATTCAGAATCATATCCACTGGTTTTAATGTCTGACACTGGTTACAATAAAAACTATAGAAGGCTGGCCCCTTAACTGGTCTGACTCTACATTGCTGTACTGCAGTGATAGCATGTCCTGTTCTACACCAGCTGAGAAGCCAGCCCACCATCTTGTGAAGTTGTAAAGCAAGCGTTTTTTGTTCTGCAACACACTGGGAGACATTAATGATGGAATCCGTGTTTGCTTTTTATAAGGTCACAGTGAAAACAGTGCACTACGTGCACTAAATGCCTCCCCTTCCACAAACACGGTGGGCCTCGGTCTCCACTGCGTTCACTCAGAGGCTCACAGGTAAACCAGTGCAATGACACTGAACCGAAAATCAGTTATGAAGCAGGGCCCATGTATTTAAACAGCTTAGCCATTTATACGCAGAATGCAGCCATTTCCAGAACAGACATTTTATTCCTTTCAAATTTTAGCCCAGAATGGAGAAAGTCGCAAATCTAAAAAGGGACGTGCAGCTATCCTGATGCAAAGCTCTCCGGCTTGTATTGAAAATTCCTATTAACCTCTGTGGCGTGGTTCTAAATTAGGGCAAGTGGAAAACCATGAGCATGTGTTTGTCTTTAATTTTACTGGTACAGCAAACAAAGTCCAGAATCTATTTAATAAATGCAATGTAGATTGTTTTATTTGACCTTCTGTTCACAAAATAATTTTATTATATGTATGAAAGCAGCATACAGGCAATAAAATTATGAAAACATTCACAATACATATATAACACAGACCTGATGCAGGATGTATATTTCTTTCAACTTCTAATTACTCCTTCACTTTCCTTTTTCTGATAATACCCTGTGATAAATGTGGTGAAGGGATTCTCCAAAGGGTATTTTTGCTAACATTCCAAAAAACAAAGGGTTTTCTTGGAACGTGGCTGTATATTAATATTGACGAATGTTGCTAATGTTCACTAACTGCTTTTTACATTACAAAGGGAAAGCAGCAAGGATTTTGGTTTCCAAGTACAATGAAAAAGTAGCAGTTGTGAAAATAAACATTGGCAACTTTTCTTGGAGCTCACAGGACATTTGGAAATGGGGACTGCAGCTCCGTACATGTTTAGAAATGTCTTAATCCAAAATGGAAATGAGGCACTATTCATTATTCAATGTACTATATTAACATATTAAAGACTAAAATTAATGTCCTTCTAGCTTCCAAGGTAAAGCACTAAATAAAGTACCTCACTTGTAAAGTTAATTGAGACCGTGATACAGCAGCAGACAAACAACATGATTTTTGACTACTGGTGTGGCTGCAGTAATACAGATGGTAACAAGATTTGTCATATTTACTACCATTATAATCAGGTGTGTTTCTTCAGAAAAGATATCCAAGACTTGAAATAAGAAAGGTCTGAGAAAACTGTTTATCTTACATAAATACAAAACAGTATATACTAATGATTGTTTTCTAAGAAGCTTTTTCTTCTCAAATAGGATTTTTCTTAAGGTTGTAGTCATATTTAAGGTATTTACAGATCCACAAACTGACATTCTAGCAAAGTCTTTGTAACATGAAACTTTAAAATAAATAGCAGCAAGTCTTTTTATTTCTATAAAGGGAAGAGTTTTCACAACTCATCAATCAGTCAACTCTGGTCCTATTTTTAAAGAAACCCACAAAAAAATTCTGCAGTTTCAGTTTTACTGACTCCCCTACATCTTTTGCTGTACTTTTAAAGTTATATTATCTTTATTTACCTCATTGGTTATCCAGGCTAACAGAATTTTTAATAGTCATTTATAAAGTGCTGACAAGTTGACTGGTCAAAAAGTAGTTGTGAGACCCTACAAATATCCCATTATTTAGACATTTTAAGTAAGATAAATAAAGCTAGATCTGTTATAACATATGAAAAATATCCATTTAAAACAATAAATAAATAAAGCCAGCATCAACTTATTACCTCCAAAATCTTTAAAAATACCCATTCTCATTATAAGGCTCAATTATTTTTCAGAAATAATTTATGAAGGCATCTACCCAGCTTTACAATCCCTCACACTTTGTTTCGAACCAATTAGCACCCACTAGCACTAGAAATGACAAACAGGACTTCATTTTTCTGCTAGTAAGGGTTAATCATTAAATGGTTCGTGGTTTATAGCTGTCTTCATTTTAAGCAAGAATCCAGATGAACTCTAAGTCCTTACAGAGAAGAAGAAACATTTTTCTTGTCATTCCACTACCTAAACTTGCATCTCAGTTTTATTCAGTATGAACAATACAAAAATACCTTTTAGGTTTTAATTGTTTCTTTTTTCTTTCTTTGTTTTTAAATGCTATGTTTGACTGAAGAGAAAATAATCAACTCTGGACTTCCTGTGGTGGTATAATTCTCACTATAGCTTAGTTTCTTACTAAAAAATCTTGTATATCTTTTTTGACGATTCAATTTTACTGAGCTAACCTTGCTGTTCAGGTTTTATGTTGCCCGTTTTGAGTAATGGGGTTGATCTTTTCCAAAGACACATCAGCTTCATAATCCAAGATTCCCGACAGTGCTGGAGACATTTTCTCCAGGGTCTTAGATAGTTCACTCTCTTCTTCCTTTTTCAGAAGTTCTTCTTCTGGACAGATAATAGCATGTGGGATCAGATACACCAGGTTACACTCTTTTGGGCTGGATCCTTTGGGCTCCTGATGGCTTGAAAAAACAACTGCTCCATTGTTGTTGATACTAACAGTCTCTATCGCATTGTTGGAGGTGGGGCAGAGTCTGTAGCATCCTAATAGAGTTGAAAACGCCTTGCGGAAATCAGCATTGAAGGCATAAATGATAGGGTTCAGTGAGGAATTAGCCCATCCAAACCAAACAAAAACATCAAAGGTGGTGGAACTAATGCAAAAGGGTTCTGCTCCCCTTGATGGTACAGTAGGTTCGCAGAAGGGCACCATGCAGTTCAATATGAAAAAGGGTAGCCAGCAGCATACGAACACCCCCATGATCACTGACAGAGTCTTTAAAACTTTTGTTTCCCTCTTGAAAGACATTTTGAAGTTGCTCTCTGGCTGTTGGCAGTCAATACTGTTTCTGTTACCAGTGGAGTTTTGGCAGTTCTTGGCATGCACTGCTGCTCTTTCCAGAGCTGAGATTCGTCTTATCTGTTTTTGAGCAATCCTGTATATCCTTGTGTAGGTCACTATCATGATGGCCACTGGTATGTAAAAGCTAATTAGAGAAGAGGAGATGGCATACATCCTGTTTAGACTAGAATCACAGTTTTCCATGGTCATACCTTGAAAACTGACATTTAAGTCTAAAAAGCTTGTTGTTTTAGCCTTGTGCCAGTTCAGCTGCACCGGGATGAAAGAAATCAGCACAGACAAGGTCCATGCCACACTGATCATGATGAAGGCTGCCCTGGGAGTCATTTTCCTCTCATACCTAAACGGGCTGGAAATGGCCCAGTATCTGTCCACACTAATGACACACAGGTTTAAGATAGAGGCTGTGGAACACATAATATCAAATGCCACCCATATGTTGCAGAATGAACCAAAAGGCCAAAAACCGGCTATCTCAGCAACAGCTTTCCAAGGCATGACCAAGACCGCCACCAAAAGATCTGACACTGCCAAGGAGATCACAAAGAAGTTGGTCACCTTGGACCTCAGATGGCGAAATCTAATGACAGCTGCACAGACCAGCGTGTTCCCCAGAAGCGTGGAGAGTATCAACAAAGAAAGGAAGCAGCCGGTGAGGATTCGAAAGGAGGAGTCCCTTTCAACAAGCAACCCTTCCCCATCCATTGTGGTGTCGTTCCAAGTCATAGTTTCTCCTGGGGGGAAATCATATCATGATTTTCCTGATGACATCAGCTCCTTGCCTTGCAGAGATTACAGATATATCAGGCGTCCATTAATTACTCATCACCAAACAAAAACCCAAGGTTTGTGCTACAGTCTCTTCATCCCTGGGTCGACTCCATCCTCAAGACTCTCATTAAGAGCTTTCAACAGCTCTGTGACAACAGCTGAAATTTACAAACACAGTCAACTATAGATTCGTTTTAGCCATCCCTTCTGACCTACCCGGCACTGCTCAAGCAGAAAATAGCCTAACTGAAACAGGCCACCTGCAACTGTCCTGCTCGAGTCCCCTGCCAATACACCCAACAAACAGAAATGCAGTGACTTTTTTCAGTTTGCATATATTCCCCCTAAAATAGACTATTGATCTAGTGTTGCCAGTGCCCATTTGACTAGCCCTTCAGATATAGTGAAGCGTATTACATTAGGTACTCTTGTTTCTAATTTAATTTCTCAAATCTCCAACGAATGAGACATTTGTCACCCCCCTTTTCACACTGAGTACATTCCTGCTCCAAAATACATCAGCTCTCTGTGTATGGGCAGCCTCAGAGACCAAATCCACATTGCTTAACTCTTACAGTCCTAGGGACAAGAAAATAAATATACAGTGTGTGTGTGTGTGTGTGTGTGCGTGCGTGCGTGTGTGTGTGTGTGTGCGCGTGTGTGTCTACAGATTTTCAGAAAGGAATGGCTCAGGTTATTTATTTCTATTTAAACGAGAAATTCTGCTTCCTACCTTTTACCTTTTGATTCTGTTTGTCCTGGGATGAAGATTTGTGATTCTTCCTTATTTAGCATTTGAATTGCATAGCAAATCATAAACATGAAACCAACCTAGAAACAATTGCACCGATTGCATCGGGTGTATTTTTTTCGTGAAGGTGCAAGTGGGGAAAAAATAAAAGCCAGTAGCTTGATCAGCAAGAGTTAGCAATAGCTCTGGTTTTCAAACACTGCATGAAGATCCCTTGTTTAACACTAGAGTCCTATAAGAGCACAGCAATTCCATTCCACCTGGTCCTTGCAAGCAGCCTGCAAACTTTGTTAACCAAGTCAGTCCCAGCTGAGTGGTCATCACCCAAGTTGCACCTTATACATCCCATTGAGTATATCCCATTGAAGTGGCACTTCAGTACAAATCATCCCAAACCAAGGCACGGTATTTCCAACACACTAGCAGGATCTGAGTGATGTTGCTATCTTTTGATCGTTGCTGGAAGAAAGAAGTGGAAGAGGAGAAGGAGGAAATGGGAAAGACCTGAGTGGAGCTCCCTTCAGCCAGTCCTTCTGAGGCCAGTGGCTACCAGAAGCAATGGGAGTGTGTTCCTGTTCCCAAGGGGTAGAGTTTGCTTTAATACTTTGCTGCCATGCTAACTCGCCATAATTCTTGAGGAATAATTCCAGCTACGGCTCATTACAGTTGCATTCCAGGAATCAGGTCCAGCTCAGACACGTCTCTCCCTTTGACAAAAGTCCCGGTACAACAGGCTCTTCAGGGTCTCCTGCACCCTGCCCTGAGATTTACATCTCCAATCCCAGTGACTTTCCCTCCGTCTTGCTCAGAGGGGGTCCCTAGTACCAAAAGCTTCTTTCTGCCTGGGGCAGGAGTTGGCAACATCGCCTCTCCAAGAAGGGTCTGGTTGACTCGAATCTCCTTCCTAAAGGATTAAGAAAGAGGAAAAGCAGACATGGGACCATGCAGTGAGCAAGCTCAGCAGCAGAAGCAACCCTGTTCATCCCCTCCATCTAAGAAACTCTTCCAGAGAGAAGTATTTCCAGGACAACCTGAAGGGCTATATCCTGTTTCACTGTCCCTGGTATTTTTATGTAGTTTAGTGGGTGAATACTCAGGGAGACACAGAAAAGGGAATAAATGCTAACATCCAAGTTTGAGCAAACAGTATTAATATAAACTGTCCTAAACCACATTTACCTTGGTAACACATGGGATAACATACAGCATCTCACTATTTAAATCTAGACAGGGTCAATTAATTTACATGACAAGTAAATACGTGCAATAAACCTGTCTTTGTGAAAAGTTCCTCAAATGTAAATGACAACATCCAGCCACATACAGACCTCAAATAAAGATGATACATAATTACTCCAGAACCCATAATCAAACACACAAAACACACACACACACCAGTGCTGCAGAGCTACAAAAAAGTACAGACACACACGGAAAGAAACAGAGGTGGGTATCAAGCAGCCACGACATTCACACATGCACAGAACGGGATACACAAATCAAACAGGCAGAAAAACACAGGTAGGAACAGAACTGGATCTGAGAGTCAAACATCCCTGAAGATGCACAAGTAGACACATGCAGTCACAGAAAAAACATGAGCCCCAGGAACAAATCAACCGTCTGTGAACAAGGCATGCATACACGTACAAACCATATGCATGCACACACACGCTCACCAGCCTTGGAAGTACACAAAACACACAGAACAAACACATCCCACTGGACTTGACCCCCATATTTCTCCCCCAAGTGGCATGTACTTACCAACACAAGGGAGAAGTCATTTATCGCACAGGCTTAGTGTCCTGGGTGCAGGTAAGACAGAGATCCAGCTGGAACCACACTCATCTTTTGCTGCTGGTTTGTTTCGTTTCTTCCCCCCTCTCCCCCTTCACTTTCTCCCTTTGCAGTTCATTGTTCACCAACTTCCAACAGCTCCACAGCCAGTAGGAGCTTGGCTCCCTCTACTGGGTGAGCCCAGCCTTGTGCACTGCACATCACTTGACAGCACTTCGTGTGTGGGCGAAGTGCAGGGGGAACATGCAATGAAAAGGAGAACTGAGAGGGAGGATGCTGATTTTTCCTTGGTTCCAAGAGCCTTATGGCAGCAGAAGGACTTTAAGAGCTAGTTAAACAACCGGGCCAGGTATGACAGATCAAGACTACCATGTAGACCACCTTCTCCCAAGGCAAGAGAATTCCTTTTTCTAGCTCTGCACAGCTTACCTGCTTGCTGGAGACTGGCATGCAAAAGAGACTGGGAAACTGGCTCGGTCCAGATGTTTCCAGGGTAAATGTGAGCATCAGGCCAGTCATCAGAATGCTTTGGCCTAAATGTCCCCTTGCGCTCCACCGTCAAAATACAGCAGGAGGCCAGGGTCATAGGCCAGGGACATATAGTTACACAGGGTTCACTGCAAGCAAACACAGATTTACTCTATCACAGCAAGGAATCCTGCGGGGAAACTGCTTGTCTTTATAGGTTAAAACACATGCAAGAAGAACCCACACATGTGCACACAGTTTTTGTATCATTTAAAAACAATCTTCCTTTTTTTTTTTCACCTTATCTTCCCAACAGCTCTGATACTGACCTGCAGGCCCTGTGGGGCAGTGGTGAGCTGGGTGGTACTTGCAAGGTCCCTTGCAATCAAAGCTGGCATTTGCTGGGTACAAAAGTCAATGACTTTGGTTCCCAAACCTCCTCAAAATATTACATCTGACTCCTCATGATATTGCATCTGACTCTTCTTATGATATCCAGCCCTTTTGAATGTGTTTGCTGTTACTGGAATGGAGCAGTTGCATTAAGGCAAATTCCATTCCCGTGCCCCACACTGTTGCTTCTGGAGCACAGCAAGCAGTACAGACAAGTAGTAAGAGGCAGCCCTTCCTTACCCTGCTTGGATCTGAATACACAGGACAGCTGAAAGGAAATGGCTCATGCTGATTTCCTTCCACCTGTTTACAGATAGGAACAAACAAGAAACATTAAGACTGAGATTTTCAAAGGTATTCGGCATCTCCCTCCAGTTGTGCCTAATCTCTCTGAGGATCTAAATCTAAGGGATTTGCTTCAGCTCAGAAAAGAAAGTTGCAGCACAGCCAAGAACTGAACCCAGATCCCTTGAGTCTCAATTCACACTGTCTTAAACACAATGGCCCCCTTCTCCAACTGTCAAGATTGTCCAAATGGTTGAATTTTAGTCATTTACTTTAATACCAGTGTAAAAAAAAAAATCCAAGGATTTCATTTTCCTTTGTGTAAGAATCTGCCATTGCTGTCCACCACATCTTCCCCTGCAAAAAGCTCCCGGTGAGAAAACACGGGGTAGGATGGCTCTCAGAAGGCAGAGAGCTCTGACCAAGCACAGAACAGTGTTACAGCTGGAGCCCCCCTTGCCCTAGGATTAGTATCTTTTTAGCTTAGCCATAATTTATGCAGTGAAAGACGGTAAAAATGTTCCTTTGCAATTTGATCTCTTTTGCAAAGCGATGTAATTCGTCAAAGTCCGTAAGTGAAGATATACGACATCAGAGATGAGGAAGTTAAAATATTATAAAAGAACAAGTAAAATCACTGAGCTGCCAAGCACAATCAAAGATGAATTTCCTAGGGTTTTACCATTAGTGAAGTTGCTTTCATGACATCTATAATTTTTCATAATGTCAGTTAAAACAGATAAATCTAAGCTAACCTTGACTAGCTGACTGGAATGTCTATTTTTTTTCTCCTTGTCTCTTTCTCTCCCTCTCTTCTTTAAATTGATTTTTCACAAGCTTTATTCCCACTTCTTATTATCCTGTCCTCTAATCATCGTTCATCCTCAAAAAAGAGGTAAGAGAGACGAGAAAAAAAATCTGTTCTGTTTGGTTATCAAAGCTTCTATAATGAAACTCCTTTTTTCCTTTTAAAATGTGCATTCTTTTTTTCAAAGCACCAAACTCAAAATATTTGCTACACAAGGTCCACTTGTACGTGCTCTGGAATTCCCTCCCACCCCTATTTCTCTATTATTATAATATTTAACCTTTCATATCTCCTCAACATTTCTAAATCCCATCTTGTAGCAGAAGATCTGGAACAATATGATTGCTACAGGAAACCATGAATATAGGGGCCAAATTAGTGTAACTCGGGAGTAGCTCACCCAGTTGGACATGCTACCACAGTCACCCTTCAGCCCTTGATTATTCCAGAAGTCAGCATAAATCCTGGACAGTCAAAACTCATTGCCCTCCTAAGCGTTCTGTAGAAGACATTTATTTGACAGGATTGGGGGGAAAAGATGAGGGCATATTCTTGCAGAGGTGAAAGGGACTGTTTTATTGCTCTATTTTATTGGCTGCCTAAGTTATTTTTTTATTTGTGGGTGAATATTTTTTGCTGCTGAGTGGTCTTCACTTGAGATGAGAAGTCTAATTGATTGGTAGGATGCCTAAAGCTGTGCATTTTATTTAAATCTAAAACAATAAGCTTCTTAACCTCCTGCTAGCAACAACGGTGAAAACTGTGACATCCCCTGCCTGCTTTGTGATTGAGCAGTTGGTTTCAGAAGCCAGACTCGGTATGGTTTTCAATGCAGAAATTCTCTCTCCTATGTGCAGTGGAGGCCCAAATGCTGTTGAGAGGCCAGTGGATGGATGAAAATTATGTTTGGTTTAGTGGAGGCTGCAATGGAGTTACAAAGCCCTGTAAATAGCAAAGTAGGTTTTAACTTCTAGCATTTTATACCAGGAGCTATATGATACTCATAAATCTCAGTGGCTAATTTGCTGGCTTTTAAAATCTTTATGACTGAATAGTACTTTACCCAGGTGAGGAATAAAAACGAAAGCCATTAAAACCCCCATTATTATAACTTAAGTAAATTTAGTGCAGGTGGAAGGTAGTGGATTGACATGACCCTGGAAACCATTCATCCATAGCATGGGCTGAATTTTCTTGCGTTATTTCCCTCTCCCCCACCCCTATGTGCCATTATCCAGTTAAGGAAGAGCCTCTCTCTCCTATAACTCCAGACTTACCTGAAACAGCAAACAAGGGGGGAGTTGTGATAGGGTTTCCTGAGATTCAGCAACAAACACAAGGATCACTGTATTCAGTTCACTTAGGCTACTCAGTGTAACAGCTGTTTGGCTTGCCATACTCCAGAATCAAATCAAATGCAGTGAAAGAGACCACAAAACTGATTTGCAGTCCCTTTCACCTCTGCAAGAACATGCCCTCATCTTTTCCCCCAAATCCTGTCAAATCTTTTATATCTTTATTACCAAATCCCTGAAAAAACAAGCTCCCATATACTCCAAAAAAAGAAACTCTTATTTGATGGAACATATGAAGAGTTAAAGAGACATTTCTGCCCGTACTGTCTAGCACCTTGGTGTAAATGGTCTCAATCCACGACTGCATTTGGAAGGCCAAGTTAGGGTTGAATGAGGTCTGAATTTCTCATCCAGAGACAAATGTGCTCTTATCTACAGAGCCACACGCATACTAACACTGGAGAAAAAGCAGCTTAATTTACAAAGATTATTTACAGTGTGTAGCTAAATATTGTGCTCATGTCACTCTGGGGATAACTGTTTGAAGCCATGTGCATAAAATTTATTAGACATGAAATCAGCTTGGGATTGTTAGCAGAGATAATGTCTAAACAAGCTGTCAAGTTCCTAAAAAATGGTTATATTAATGTGCTCAAACAACCTTAGTTTGAGTTACCCTACTTGAAAATCAATGACTGTTGCACATCGAACAAATGCTTTGAACTCACTTAAAGACCCATGAGCTACATTGTTTAAATTGACATTATCCTGTTCAGATGTTCAAAGGCAAAAGTGGTAGGAAACAGTGCAAGAGACCACAATGAAGAATAATGGATCACGTATGACGGAGACAGAAAGTTGTTGCTTTGTGGTTATAAAGCGTCTTGCATCCAAGGATTCCTACAATAACTCACAATACCGGATGTTACATGGATATTATGCCAGATGTTTATCTGGAATTCAGAGAGATGTACACACATGCAGAAGTCATCTAATTGTGGTTGTCTCCATTTCTGAGTACCCACCTGTAGATGTTTAGGATCTGATTTTTAGAGAGGTTCAGCATGCAGTGTTCCCGTTTCAAAAGGGGGCCTGTATTTCTGGTGGCTAAAATACCTGTAGGAATCATGCCATTTCATAAAGCACGTGTTCAGCTTTCCCATCTATATCTGAGCACTATACAATAGAAGGCTTTTATGAACGTTTGAACAAAAAAACCCAAAAACCTAGACCAAGGCAGTGGGACAGCTGATGTTATAACTCACCAGGCTCAGTTCTAATCAATATACAGCATTTCTACTTGGAAGATTGTAAATGTCTCCTTTGCAATATGCATTAATTTCTTCATTTATTGGGATCTTCAGTCATTTGAAGATTTAGCTACAGATTCTCAGAACGTGGCATATTTGTTGGCATGACTTTGCAAAATGATTTACATGTGGAAAGCCCTAATTCTCTTGTATATACAAGATAGTTCACAATTTCAGAGTACTTCAGATGTGCTACAGCTCAGAGAACAAAATTAAGATTCTATTCGTTTTATTTTAAATGTGTGTATCAGCTTGCTGATCTGTGAAAGAAAGTCATGGAAAATAAAGTGCCAACGGCCACATTCCACATTTTCAAATAAACACAAACAGAGGATGAGCTGTGCTTTATAACAGATTGATTTTTTTCTAAGATCAACAAACTGGAGAAAAGCACTTCCGAAACAACAGAGCCCATGTATTGCACTCTTGAGGAGTCAATGCCACCAAAACAATTTGCTGTCCTTCCTCCCCATGGAAGCCCAAATCAACACAAAAAGAATGATGCTACGTAGCTTGCAGGGTGTACACTATGACTTTTTCTGGTCTTTATTAGGTTTCATTCACCCCTTTCCCAGTTCTAGGGACAGCGAAAACCTTCATAAGGAATGAACTCTGAAACTAAGATCAAGGTTTAGCCCACCCAGGCAAATCAGAGAAAATTGCTCTGGGCTAGAACCTAAACCACCTGGAAACTACTCGTGTAACTCCACAAGTTCCCTTATGGGAATTTCCATGCTATCACTCCTAAGTGGATGAGAGGCTCCACTTACTCCCGACATCAGGGAGTAAAGATAGGGTTTGGCCCTTAAAAATATCGGGTCTTCTGAAATCAGTGGAAGCCAGAGGCATCCATAGGATGGCCCTGGGGAATCACTTGGTCCCTGCCTATCCTCACTCCCCTGCCAATAGATCTGCAGAAGTTGTCCAACCAGGACTGTCCTGCTTCCACCCCCCATCCCCCGAAGGATGTAGAGGGGGATATCAACCTGCAGGGGGGAACCTGAATGAATAAAAGCTGATAGGAAGAACATTGTCTTACCCATTGATGGTCAGAGCACTGTTGGGAGGAAAATTGTAAAACAGTGCAATGTTCCTCCAGCATTCCCTGTACCCCTCTGGTCCTCTGGCTCCTGACCTCTGTCTGCAGCACGATACAAAACCAGACCCAGAAATCCAACAGCCTACAACCCTTCTTTAATAATAAAAATAAAATAAAACAATAAAAAAGGAAGCAAACCATCCATTCATTTATACAGACAGATGCACATTTGCAAATGACAGGCTATACTGTTGATACCGTGTTTACTGTGTAACTGGCCAATAAACTAGCACATCAGAAAATAAATACTCCAGTGCTTTCCTCATGTAGATAGATTTAGGACCAAGAGAAATATTACTGATTTATTGTATTGCCGGCAGTTGTTGGGGGATTCTCTGTTGTTTTTACCTCAGCTGGGTGATGCTGTTGTGCCCTCTGAGATGTGAAAGGTGGAAACATGAATCAAAAGAAAGTAATTGATCAAATGTCAGACGCTTCTTGTAAAGCTGTCTCTGGGATATTCATTAGTAAATATGAAATGAAACAAAGCCAAAGGTACAGGATAATTCATTAGAATGAAATTAATTAGAGGCATGAGCAGACCGATAAAGATGCAATACAAATAAATAGGTGTTTTGTAAGGATCCCCTTCACATGTATCCTACTGATTTCTAACCACAGCGGATGGACTGTCTGGCAGTAACACAATTTGCCAAAAATGGCATTGTACACCGGAGGTGATGTTTTAGCCCCTGTCCTGAGCAGTACTGTAGCCATTTTCTGATTCCAGAAAGAGCACATTTTGAAATTGCCAGTAATTGTTTCTACTGCTGGGAAAATGGAGTAGGAAATGGATGATGGATCCAACACAAAATGGGATTTAAACCTAGTAGATCCATCCAACCTCTGAAGGACATAATCTATGTAGAGGGATCCTCAAATGGCAGAGAATGACCATAGCGGCTCCAATATGAAACTCTGGCATTTGCCAGTATGAAATATCTGTAACCCCTTTGTAACAAAGACTATAAGTGCTCTTGGGGCCATGATCTACTGACTAAAGATTAGAGAAATCTTCAGCTATTACCCCTTTCCCTCCCTCCCCTGCCTCCTCCTACAATCCAGGAGCTGTTCTTCTGTTTTGCCTCAAGGAAGGAGCCCAGGACAGAGCATACTGGGGTTTTTGATAAGAACATGGGTGCCTGTAGACATGTGGGGATGCTGCTCCAATGTGCTGTAATTACAGTGTGTCAGAGCAGACTCCATTAATCAAGTCTGCTGGAGCGTGCCAATTACTGCGCTCCAGCAGCCTCTTCATCTCATGTATTCTGCATCCCCATACTTCAGAATGGCAGCAGGCACACTATAACTAAAGCTCATTGAACAAATTTAGTTAAAGGGCACCACCACTTTGAAATGTGGAATGCTGAATACTCAAGACGCTGCAGGTACCTTAGTTAGAGCAGCACGATACAGATGACCCTAGGTACTAGATGTTTAAGAGCACAGAAAGATGAAACATATTATCGTAAAATAGGGAGGCCTGCTACAATGCAGCTGAACCAGATATAACTGTTTCACTTATCTGTTCCTAAGCTTCAGTGAGTGAAGTAATTTTGCCCCGTTCCAGTTGACAGAAGCAGCCATTTTTTTAATGAAACATTAAACCATAAACACTTCTGCCTACCTCTATTGGAAGTCCAGGTAAAAATTAAAGAGGGATTAAACCTGGTGGTCTGAGTGGGTTCCCCTAATGAGAAAGGACCATATTTATCCAAATCTAAAATGACCCCGAATTTAAGATGATGTCCCCCCTATAATTAGATTGTACACATGGAAAATATATAAATTTGTTATAATTTTCCATGTATACAATTGAATTATTGTAGGGTGGTTTTCACAGGAAGAGACATGGGGAAGACTCCCTGAGGAGTCAGGGAGGAACCCTGGGACCAGGAACCCGCCAAGGAAAACGAAAGTAAAAGAAAAGAAACACAAAACTTCTTACCTGCAGCAGGATCCGCAGCGAAGCTGGAAATGGAGGCAGGACCGAAGTGGCTCGTTAGCCACGTCTGTATACAGCTATGGCCAGAGGGTAACACCAGTGGCAGGAGACGGCCGGTGGGTATAAAAGAAGCCACTAGCGAGGAAGCGGGGCAGAGACCCTCAGGGACCTCAGCAGGGAGGATACTCCCGGAAAAGGGTGGGGAGCTGCCTCTCCCAACACGTGTGGACACTGAGAAGCCCACCATGGGAATAGTGCTGCCGGCGGCAGCACAGGGAGCAAGGAAGCTGCTGCCCCTCACCCAGATCAAGGACCCAGCTCTGAAGACCGGGAAGAGTGGAAGGAGCATGACGCTGAGGGCTACTACCGAGGAGATGGAGGGCACAACAGCCACCAAGATGCCAGACCAGGTGGAATCGCTGTGGGCTCCAGAGGGCTCGAAGAGACACCCCAGGTGGGGGACGAAGGACATAAACAGTGCAGGGGGCTCCAGAAACCAGGCCCCATGGCATAGAGCTGCCCTGACAAGGGAGAGAGGGGAGGTATACCGAGAAGGGCCTCCGCGGGTCCAGTGAGCCCACAGGCAAGGCGAAGAGTGAGGAGGAGGAGAGCGCTATAGCTCGCAGTCTAGCCCATACCCAGTTTATAGCCAACTAGGGATCTTGGGCATCTAGAGCCTGGCGTTGGTAGGTAGACTGTGACTGTAGGTGGCCAGAGGGCAAAGGGCCCCTCCCTTTGCATATCCTCATATTTTTGTTGTTGTTGATAACTTTTCTTGTGTTTCCCACTTTTGGAGGTGTTGTGGTGTACGGCATCTAAAGCTCAAGTGTTGCTTAGGCCTAAAAGGGGTTCCTATCCCCAGGGAGTCAAGGCAGGGGTTAGGCGTTGTGGGCGGAGGCAGGGCCAGGCCCAGCAGGCGAATAAAACCGCCCCTGCGAGCATCTGCAGAGCCACAACAGTCGGGGAAGCCGGCCGTAGGACACTGTGAACCCATCAAGGCAAGGTGTAAGGGCAAGGTAGAAGGGAGGTGGAGCCTCTCAGAAGACCTCCATACAACTGTCCCATAGTTGAGAGGACCCCGGCAGTCAGTCACCCCACCACTAGAATGAGATCCAAAGTCGTGGCAGACGAGACTGGGGAGAAAACTACTCAGGAGAGAGACATCTACTCGACAGGACAGCGGGGATGGATAGACGAACACCCTCGAA
The DNA here is from genome assembly GCF_052110815.1 of Crocodylus siamensis. Classification (NCBI taxonomy): domain Eukaryota; kingdom Metazoa; phylum Chordata; order Crocodylia; family Crocodylidae; genus Crocodylus; species Crocodylus siamensis. The sequence goes on along the minus strand of NC_143404.1, from coordinate 16,335,597 downwards.
CATCCAAGTCCGCGCGGTGCGTGACCGGATGTTTGGGACCAGATGGGCACGGTGATCTTTAATTCATCCGCTACCAGGGGGGGAGGTCAAGCAGCTTGTGCCTGGTCTCTCCCTTTCCCCTCCACCTCTGCAATCCCTCCTGCCCCTCTCCCAGCCTCTGCTCCTCCCCACCCCAACTCTAACCTTGGTCCACACTGGTAGGGTCCATCCCCGTTCTAGCCTGGGGCACTGAGCACAGCCCCAGCCCCTATAGCAGTCATGCGGGCTGCACACTTGCTATAGGGCCAGGCTGGGGCTGTGCTCAGTGCCCCAGGCTGCAGCATGGACAGAGCCTGCTGGAACGGAGCAAGAATAAGTGGGGAAGGTAGAGGGGCAGGGAGGGGAGCAGAGGCTGTACGTGCAGGAGTGCAGAGGTAGCCAGGGGTGGGAAGGATAGATGGCAGGCAGCACCTGCAGCTACAGGCCTGATCATGGGTAAGGGCTGGAGCCTGAGTTGCAGCATCCGCCTGCTCCCCCCCACCCCACCCCACCCACATATTTAATTCTAGGGCAAGAGGCTTCCCCCCCGCCCCATATTAAATGGGGAACTCTCATCCTTGCATCAGTTAAATACAGTAACACCCCCATATCACTGTGAGAGGCAAGAATTTTTGTGGGCGATATCTTTTAGTGGACCAACTGTGTAATTGGGAAGGACACAGACAAGGCTTTGAGGACCACAGTACCCCTCCTCAGGTCTTTCTCCTTCAATCGAGCTTATATGAAATAGGCTTTCCATTCAAACCACTGACTTCACAACTGGTGCCTGCGGTGGCTGTGACACTTGCCATGTCAGATGGAATCGCTGCTTCACGCAGAGTCCAAATTCCTGACATCCAGATTTACCATCTGTTTTGATACCCTTGACTCCTTGGCTGCCCTTTGTTGCGAAGTGAATTGTTTGCGACGAGTGAAGTTAGTCAAACCAGTCGCTGAAGGAGAGAATATTCCTTGGCTTGAAATGTTCTCATAGTTTCATCATAGATTTGTCAAAATCTGTCTCAGGGCCAGGGGCCTCTAAGGTCTGAAAACTGTCTTGTGCTCCTTCCTCACAAAGTTCTGACAGCACAGGGTCACGCTTTTATGGCATATTTATATTCAGCAGTGTCAACTTTTAAAAATCTAAGTGTCTTTCCTTTGTACGTGCATGTGCACGTGCAAGGATACAGTGTCAGTCCTCTGCACCTATGAGGGATGTGACTGGGTCCAAAAAGGACATTTTCTAGGTAGAAACCGGACAATTTTAGAAGCCAGTTTTCTTTATCAGTGTCACAAATTAACTCGGACTGTTAAAGCTGCCTCTGTCCACTTGATTTTTCATTCTTTTAAATGAATATATGACTTTGGCATTTTTTTTCAGCTTGGACAATAAAAATAGACAGATGAGAAATGAACTACAAATGGAAGTGGCACTCTCTCTAGCACTGCCAAAATGCTGCAATGCTTTGGTTGCAAGTACGAAGGTTAAACGATTGCTTATTTTAAGGGGAAAAATATCTCAATTCATTTTTTTTAAGCAATTAAATAAAATAGGGAATTTGTCCCCTAGAACAGTAAATAAATGGTGATTAGATGAAGGGGAGGGTGATTTTGATGTTTCTACTACTGCACCGAGTGGAAAAACAAAACTTGAAGCCAACTTTGTAGTTCCTGAATTCTCAGTCTGAGGGCATGCCTGTCCCCTGGAGCAATGTCAGAGTTCATTTGTGTCCTGGCTGAGATAATCTTTCATGGGCTATCTATGAACTTGGAATAAACAGGGCACAGCGTGAGCTGAACCTGCTCTTCTGCTTCCCTTTCCCCAGTCTGCCTCTACACAAGGGGATGGAGTTTCTGTGCCCATCTTCTGAACCCCTTCGGGTAGGTATTCCCTGCATGCAAGGATAATCACAACTGAGAAGCTGTCACCAACAGCCACTAAATATCAACCCAAGGCTAGAACAGAGTCAAATTAAACATACACTTTAAATATTTAACATGAGATACAATTAAAAGTGTGTCCATAACCTATTAATCCTTAAGGGGCTGAGAACCTTAGGTCCTACACAAGCCAAGATAAGGTGACTAGAAGCACGACATTTTTGAAAACAGTTCCCCTGATTTTGGTAGAGTTGACACAGTTCCTTGTAGGCAGACATTCATGTCACAAAGTCCTTCAAAATAATTTAACCTATTTCTATGCATCCTAACAAATCTGAGCAGAGAGAGACCAAGGACTGCATAAACTGGTCTCCCTTTCCCAGAAGTCCCTCCAGAGCATGTTTGAGACCCATCATAGTGACAGTATGGGCTTGAAAGGTCTTTTCCTACCATATATACAGCATAGATGCAGGATGATGTTCATCAGATCTAATTTCACACTTTCCATGAACAATGAAACCATATAGAAATCCAGCTTTAAAATAACCTAATCTTTCAAGTATCTTTGGCTAAAAGATAAAAAATTGTTACAAGGCAAGGACAGAGTCATGGAGGAAGGAAGGGGCACGGATAGTTATATTCAAGCCATGGAAAAGGGTAAGGCTTTTCAAAGTTACACTATAACCTGACTTCTCAGTACAGACCCATATTTGTGGGAGTTAGGGAAAGATCTGTGCTGACACTTATTTTTCATGCCTTTAAATTTTGCAAAAATATTATTGGGGCTGAATTTCTCATTCCAAAATTCAACAGGATCATGAAAATTTCCAACCAACATCCTGCTTTAGAGTATTTTAACTGTGGGAAAAAAAATACATTTTTCTCTATATTTATTTAAAGTGTTGCCTTTTCTTTTTTGTTTGCTTCCATAGCTCCATGTAGCAGGGCACTAGGGTGCCTGCTACTGGATAATAGTAATGTGGGCTTAGCTGCCACTTACCAGGGTAGCACAGGTGGGGGTTGGTAAGGCGACTGATTGGGTCAGCTGACCGGAAGGGGCGGGGCAGGGCCTGGCCTTTATAAACAGCCAGGTGGAGGCCAGAGTCAGTTCCCTTGCTGGCAGCCTAAGAGGAGGAGGGAGCTCTGTTAGAGCAAGCAGAGCTGAACATAAGAGAGAGGCCTGATGGCTGGAGAGCATCTGCTGGACAGTTCTGGGTGGAAGAAACCCTGATAAGCATACGCGTAAAAGGGAGTCAGGTTGGCTTGGAAGTTGTGTTTGTGTTGTAACCCAGAAGGGGGAGATTTTGGTTTCGGTTATTGGCACGACCGGAGGACCGGGCGAGGCTGTAGGGGTGGAGGAGGCCTCAAGGGAACTCCCCAACAGTAGAAGGGGGGTTCCTAGCGCTGCAGGTGGTGCTGCAGGTGTCCCGACCCCAGCCCATTGGGCGACTTCGGGAAGAGCTAGTGGGGTATCCCGACCCCAGCCCAGCGTGGGCGATATCAGGACTAGCCCCAATTGGGAACCCCAATTGGGAAGAGCCCCAGTGGGATGTAGGCCCGAGAAGGTGGGTCTGGGGGCCAGGTGAGGCTGAGGCCGCCTGAGCCCCAATTGAGAGAAGCCCGAGTCAGGCATAGCAGGCCCCGGTGCGGGCGGGCGCGGGAAGCGCGAGGCGCAGGCCCTGGTGCGGGCGGAGAGCGCGGGGAGCACGAGGCGCAGGCCCCGGTGCGGGCAGAGAGCGCGGGGAGCGCGAGGCACAGGCCCCGGTGCGGGCGGAGAGCGCGGCGAGCGCGAGGCGCAGGCCCCGGTGTGGGCTACGAGAGCCGCAGAAGACAGGCCCCAGGGTGGGCGAGAACACTGGAGATAGGCCCTGGTGCAGCGAGGGCTGTGGGAAAAGTGAGGGGGTACCCGTGAGGGTGCAGCCCCGGTACAGTGAGACCCCGTGCCAAGGAGGGCAGGAAGGCAGCCTCCCATTAATAATATACCAACAAGATGTGGCGGGCGAGATAGAGGGTGCATTCAAGATCTGAGCTGGCACGGTAGGCAAGGACGCTAGGGGAGGTCACGGTGCCCCTAGAGGCCGCCCTGCATCACTCCATCATAATTTGCTTTTAAAAGTTCAGGCTTGTCACCTTCACTGTGGGGAAGTGAACGTGACAAGTTGGAAAACATTTGGTTTGGAGCTAAAGAGTTGTTCTTAAAGTCTGAATTCCTTGACTTATTTAGGTGTGTCAACTGTGAACATGTATGGTGTTTAATCTTCGAATGTCCTTGGGTCGTTCTCAACATTCCTATGCCCCGAATGATTTTGTTTAATGGCCTTAGCATAGGACTGGGAGCCATGACTGCTAATGACTCCCATTTCAGACTGAGGCAACTTAGGCCTCCTATTTTTTTCCAAGTTTGTGAATAGGGATAGAAATGCTTATTCTGAGCCACCACAGAAAGCTGTTGATACAGTGGCATAAGTAGGGGTTGGTGACCAGGGCATCAGCCTCAAACATCAATCTTTGTGGGGTTATGAGAATGATAGCTGCTGCTGCTGCTGCTGCTGCTTCAGGGCATAGAAATTGCTTTTTACGTCGCCGTTTTGATCTTGTGGTTTAAAGGTTTAAGTTTGACCCTTTCCACTTCTAGAGATGCAAGACTACAGGCTGTTTTTTAAAGCACAGAGTTTACCACCAAAGCGAGCATGGGACCTAGATAACTAAAATTAAAGTGACCCAAATGATTACTGATCGATCAGCAAGTCTTCTGGTCAAGTGGCCTTTCTGTCCTCAAGTGATCGGGGATCACAGGTTCTTTTCCTGCAGCTGCTGCTTCTCCTCAGAAGTTCAAACAAATCCGGGCCCCTGCAGCATGAGCTTTCAATTTATAACCCTTTTACACATACACAAACCGAACTTCAGCTGTTGCTGTGTCTCACCACAAAGAGCAATACCCTTTCCAAAATAACAGGAACTGCAGATACTCTCAATTCTAAGAAACGGCTCTTTTTCCGGCTCAGTTACACAGTGCTGCTTTAAAAATAAGATTAGCTAGGGTAAGTCTTTAGTCTACACTTTTTAGTCACTCAGCGGCTGTGGTGACTGAAACCAATAGAAGAGCGAACACCTGGTTGGATGGATAAGGTCGATTTAATACTAGTAATGATCTATGAAGATGAATGTGCGTGCCTTATGCCTCACGTTATGCAAAGAGTGTGATGATTTTGACCAGGAAGTCATTCAGATGCAGTGAATAATAATACGTGAAGTTTATGTATGTTATCAAGAGCTGAGCATTTACTAGGGGGATTCCATTGCTCAAAACTCCTTTTTATACTGCAAATATATATGCAAAGTCTACCGTGAATATGAAAGTCGGTAAATTCTGAATAGCAGAGGCAGAGACTGGAATGAACGTGGTTGGTTAACTAGATGGCTGACAATCCAGTGCCCAATGCCTGCTGTTTATAGCACTAACTGATGTAATCTTGTTAGGTCTGGTAATTTAAGAAAGATCATGCTTACACTTAAGTTTGCCAAGAAGAATTACATCAGCAGACTTCTTAATAGAGGCACAGCTTACACACGCAGAAGAACTTTTTTGCAAGTCTAGCTTAATATAGCTTAAGCTCCAGCAGCATCTACATTGACATTACAATTTTTTGCCAGCATACCCATGTCATCTAGTGGGTGTAAGATTTTTTTTTCCATGCTCCTAAGAAGCAGAAGTACGTCAGCAAAGCTTTTAAGTGTAGACCAAGCTTCAGATGTGAGCTTCAGCCAGCTCTGTCTTAAACTATCCTAATTTCCTCTCCTCCCATTCTTCTTCCTTTCTGAAACAAAAATGAGTAAGAACAGCCTGAGTAGTTTTTCCCTACTGTGTAACATCAGGCACGCTCCAATCCCCAGCATGAATCATACTCCATGAACAGTCTCTTCTAGTTTTCGTCTGCCCACTCCCAGATGCTTCCTGGCTCAGCATCAACCACCCAGCACTTTCGCTTTCTGTGCACTGCTGCGGGAAAAAGAACAAAATGGCCACCTGTCAATCAGAGAACAAGCTCCAAGCAGGGACCAAAATAACCTTTAAAGGAAAGATGGACAAATGGGGTTCCCATACTGTATTTTAATATTTCCTTATGAATGTCTGCTTGTTGTAAAAAAAATAAATTGACATTTCAAAGGCATATTTTTAGCTCCGTTATGTATCGATTGTGGTGCTTCGCTTACTGTCAGTCTCGTAACCTCGTCATTTTGGCTACTCACTTAGCCACATGTTCAGGCTAAAACACAGGAAGCAAACAGGACTTCAGGGATTCCCAAATGCACAGAATGACTAACCAGAAAGTACTCATCACAACTTAACTGCCCTCCAAAGGTACAAAATGAGAGACAATATCTGAACCGTGTAGTTTGGATAGGCAAGTCCTCTCTTGGTGATTGATTCATTTCCATTTGTTTCTTGTTTACCAAGTCCTTAATGAAAATGTTCCAACCAGAAAGTTGGGGTTTTTTTAAACCTGTTTATAATTTTCCTTGGGTTTGTATGCCTTCTCTAGCAAGAGTGTGGTGCATCCGTGCAGACTTCGGCCTCGGTTTGAGTAACGCTTTCTCAAAGTTTATTGAAAAGTAAACACTACAGGGCTAACTTTATGGCAATTCCTCTGTGTTTATTTTAATGCATTTTAATCTCATCCTAGAATAATTCTGACTTTGTAGCCAATGGGGCAGCTTTAGCATGTCCTAAATAATTTCAGGGAATGCTTACGCAATCATCACCCATGCAGAAAATAATAATTAAATATTAGTCTTTCCCTAAGCAGTGTAATCAGTGCTAATGCATTATGATTAATCTGGGTAATTTTTTCAACTCCTGAAAGCATCAATGTTCTAACGGATATTTTCCAGATATAAAAACCTGTTTTGAAAGCAGCCAGATTTAGATGCAAACTCAAGGTCTTAATGGATGTGCTGCAACATCTATCTGAGCACAAAACAATTTCTGTTAACTATTAACTTCTAAGTAAACACTCATGGGCCCAATTCTATAGATGTTATTCAAGCAAGTAGTCCCATTGACTTCAATGGAAATAGTTGCATTAGGGTCTGTCAGAGAACGCCTCAGCAGAAGATAGGTGTTTTCAACAAAGAGATTGTAATATATAGTTCAAAGTAGAACAAGCATTAAACATTAACATTAAAGTGTTTAGCATCCAAAATGGAGAAGTAGCTTCTATATAGAAATATTTTCTGTGCAATTGTTGCAAGATAATCAAATGTCTCAGCAGAAAAATCCTTGCGATAAGGTCAAATCCTCAAAGAGCACTGGAAGTTAGCAACACATATATCGTCACACCATCACACCATGTCAGACCAGTTGTCCATCTACTCCAATACCTGTCACCAACAGTGCCCATTACCTGATGCTTGAGAGGAAAGTGTGAAAATCCCAGTGGCATTTATTGCATAAACACAACTGAGAAGAAATTTCTGTTCATCCTCTGATAGGAATTATGCCTTTAAACTTGAGGGTTTATATCCCTTCTAATTCCCTTCCCTCCCCATGTACACATCCATGACTCCATCTAATATAGCAGTGGATGTTTTCATTGCTCATATAAATGTGAAAACTCACCCTTATATCAAAATGTGGTCTTAATAGTCTGACTTTACCTTTTGAATACTGAAAACCCAGGGCAAAATGTATCTATACCTGTTATCAGTACATCATGCAAGTCTTTCTTTATTATTTAAACTGTCCAAAAATAGTAAAAGGCTATCCACCCCCACGTGTGTATAGAAGTTGCTTTATTCACCATTTAAAGCTCTATATTCCTGTGATTTAACAGAAGTGCATAGCTTTACAGGACTTTAAAAATGGATACAGCAGTTTAAATTAGCCCTCGTTAAATGAGGTGTTAAATTGGAAGCACTATGTTTTACAGCACTTTAGCAACCTACAGCACTTCAAATAACTTCTGTACACTAGTCAGATTTCTGACCAGTGGAGAAGCTCTAGCCTGGAAAGTGCAGGGAGGCTCAGAGGTCACCCCCATCAAGCACTGCATTTGTCATTTGTCATGTTTAAGAGTGCTGTAATTTTATAGTGCTATAAAAAGTCCTCTAAATTTCAGCACTGTAAAACACACACAGAGCACTTCTGTACACACCCTAAAAGTTGTGAGAGTATTGAAAATAAGGTGGTGTATGTGAACTTTTTAATAGCAATGTAGGCCTGTCATACTTCCTGTATGGTTACAAATTTTAAAAAAATTGAACATGAGAGCTTGAGAGCAGTTCTGAGTGTCACGTTGTTTGTGCTAATATAACAGATTCATGAGAAATATCTTCACTTAAATAGCAAAAACTCAGTTATTTTTCAACTGAACCTTAGTGACAAAAAAGTGAAGTCCCCTCAGTTAGGAGTTCCATGGTACATAAGTCATTTAATCAAAAGCAAAAAATAAGCAGGAGGGTGGCTGAATATTGGAGGTGCCTCTCACTTACGGAGGTCTGGAAGCATACTATGATTTCACTTATGGAGTAAGTAGAGATTTAAGATGCCTTCATTAAAGTTTCTTTTGTAAGAAGTGACTAATCATTGTGAATTTCTCAGGAAATTTCAGTATTTTGGGGCTGTGTCCCATTTCTCTAAAGAATCCCTGAAATGGGATTTTTGTCCACATTTTGAAAAAATGGTTCTAAATTGGCTAAGCCTTCTCCCTGATGGTTCCTGACGTGTCTGCTGAGAGGACGCAACATGATGCTGCCTGGTGCTGAGTGAACATGGCTGTACTGCTTCAGGTCAAGAGGTACTTGCAGATTACATCCCAACAGGATGTTCCAAATGTTCACTGCATTTGAAATAATTAGCTCTGCTATTTATCTGCTGCACAGCAGTAAGGTCACTACCAAACAAAACCAAAATGGTATAGGTTACATCCAGACCCAGAGGCATTTGGGGCATCCAGGACTGTCCCTGATTTTATTCCCCAAGATCTGGTTGTTTAAAGTCTTGTGTCTCTCTTCCCTCCGAACTGGAAAAGTGGTTATGGATTATAGCTAGAACAGAGGTTCAGGACATATGCATGACTCCTGAGAGGCTGGCCAGGGTTGTGGGCTGGACCTGCATCTTATTTCCATTAGCTGCTTAGTGGTTTCTCCTGGCCATAATACCCAAGGAAAGAAGCAGTGCCACATGAGAATCAAATGTATATTAAGGGCAATGTCTGTTTCTGAAAAATTGTATTGAATGTATTCAATAAGCTCAACTCCCATAGTTTGAAATAGGGTCCAAAGACATTATGTTTCAAGGTACCTGTCCCTGGGGATTGTTTTTTCACTGTTATGAGCTAAGAGGATAAAGATAACAGTATCTCTAGCAGGTGTAGTTTAATGTCATCCAGAAAATTAATGAATTCTATCCCTGGCCTGGGAATCACACAAAACCCTCCCATCAGTAAAATTGTAACAGATTATTTCCAGGAACTCCTGCGATCCCTTCTGGAAAATCTCTGAAAAGGTCCAAAGTGGTTTTGGGTACCAGTCCAGAACACTAATCTTCCAGAGGAGGTATTTTCCAGTGCCATTCACAACTCAGCGTGCGTCTCAGCACATTTCATTCTTGACTTGCTGCCTAACCAGTACCACCATTCCCAAAGAACAGAAGTATCCTGACCTGCCCCAAGGCTTTGCTTTACTCTGTTTCAATTTACTGTGACAAAGTGCTACTGAAAACCTAGTCCTATAGTGCCACTTACAGGATGCTTAGTTAATAGTTAGTGATAAGGTGGTGTGCAGCAATCTTAGATATCCTCAGATGAAGTATCAAGCTGACTTCAAAATATAAGATCACTAATATATTGTTATTGGGCTACAGCAGCAGAATGGTTAAGGTGCCATATCAGAGGGACAAAGATATGAGTTCAAGCCTTCCTCTGGCAATGTACTGAAGACTATTTCTACTTGACAGGGCTGTGAATGACCATTATGGAGTCAAATGAAGCCAGATATATGGTTTATGTTAGCCACATCATTTTTTTGCATGACATTGGTTGCGGAAGCTGGTGCATCTTAACCATTTTAGGTGTTTTAAGCTCAGGTGAATCGAGTGACGGACTGACGTGACCATTAATACCATAAATGTAGGAAAAGATAAAGTTTTTCAGGAGAAAGAGAGAGGAACTCTATAAAAACAGGGTATTTGTTTTATGTGAAGGGAAGTTTGCTTGATGCAAGTCAAGAAAATGTCAGGTAACAACACCCAGAGGCTTCACACAAGGTGTAATCTTATAAAAAATCAATGAGTTTAATTCACAGCACATTTTCTATAGGCCATAAAGTCTAGGGGCTTTGGAGATTTCATTGATACAAAGCTTTTTGGGGTGCAAAAGCCCTGAGCCCCCTTCTATTTACAGCCAGGGTTGGGCTAATTAAATGAAGCTCGGTTTCAGCCTCCAGCTGCGTGGTTCCTGTATGTAATATTCTTTTGCTATAACAATGCTGCCTGCAACATGTTATATCGTGTACAAGCACATAGGGAGAAACATCATCCCGTTTGAGTTTACAAGAGCTTAACAATGAAAGCACAGATCCGGCCAAGAAATCTGTGGGGGCAGATTATATGGGATTTTCTGTGTCGATTGCTTTTTGTAGAATCAGGGCTTTACAAGAAAAAAAAATCTCTCATGAGGGATGTCACAGGGGGATGGGGAATTAAGCACAAAAGCACAGAGGGTTGTGTGAGCTTCTTGCATTGGTTGTTTTTATTCATTATCCAACCTTGGCAATGCCTTTGTTAGTCCATCTGCTGTTCAGTTTTGTGACTCATGAGTGACTGCTCTAGGGTTGCTGGCTAATTAGTAGCTTTTACCCATTTTTTAAATTTATTTTCCTCCTTCCCTGTCACTCACTTTACTGATCTCTTTCACTTGCTTAAGTGTTTTGTCTTTCTTCTAAAATTGTCTCTGTTTATATTTTTAACAGTACCTATTTATACTCCTCTCTGATTGTATTAGCTAATTTTGTTTATCTGATAATGCAGTAACTAAAGGTAGAGAAGCCATGGGCTCTTCCATTGGGGGTGATTCCACACTGTAGCACCAAGGATGGGGCTGGACAGTTCTTCTGCAAATTCTGGGCTGAATCCAAGTTAAGTGATTAATACTAGGCTTTAATTCAGCCCGTAATAGCTATCTTTCAATTTTCTGAGTCACTTTAGGCCATTTATAGATGTTAGATTTTTCTAGGTTTAATCAGGCCTGCAGCTGTGGATATCTGTAATCCAAATTAAAATTGGCTCGTCCAAATTAACTAATCCTCAATAAATGAGGATTAAAATTAATTTAGACTAGGACAGTCCAAAATTAGGCAATTTAAACTGTATTCATTAACATGTATATACAGCGTTGCTTTTAGGAAAAACAGTCCTTAGGAACTCAGATAAGCATTGCAAATATCAGTCCCCTCAAGGGAAGCTCAGTTGGGTTTTTGCAACACAGCAGAGACAATCAGGCACAAAGTAACACCTTTACAAAATCAGATATACCAACAACACCTCCTCCTGACTAAATATCAGTATCTTGACCCCATCTCTGCCCAAGCACTTGGGCTACCCGTCTGTGAAGAATACAGCAAACCCCCTTGATCCTCTATTAACTCTTCTTTTGAATTAAAATTTGATTCACACTGTGTGATGCAAATCAGTTAACATGGTTTAGAAAATGGTGAGCACATCTACAAGTGGCCTTAAAGACTAGGGAGCATATCCAAAACAGGATTAAAGTACCCAGAATGGTTCTAAAAAGGGCTTAGGTGGATTTAGATGCCTTACCTAAATCCAAAATTGCAATTTTGAAAAACTCAGAAAAATTGCTGCCTAACCTGAGAGCCAGTCGTGGGAATTAACTAATTAATTAACTAGTTAAAAAGTTAAAGAAATGGCTAACTTTTAACTTTAGTTACATTTTTCAGCTGTTAACTTTTAACTTTAGTTAAAAAAAAGGTTAACTTTAACTTTTTTAAAGTATAAGATAAAAGTTTTATAAAATTGAAATCCAGCTTTCCCAGAGTTCTGACATAGCCACGCTCTAGGATTTACGTGGAACAATATTTCTTTATTGAAACTCTAGGACTTCTTGTTTGAGCGACAGAGAGTAGTGTGCCTTCCTATGAGATATGGTCTCTTAAGAACTACAAGTCCCAGAGTTCCTTAGTTCATGCTGGCATTTTTTTTGTGCCTTTGCAGAAGTCAACAGGGCAGCCAGTTGGCTGCATGAGAGGGAACAAGCACCAGCAAGCAGAGACATTGATCCCAGTAAGAATGGGAGCAAGTAGTGAGGGTGAAGCAGATGATGACTTTTTTAATTTTCATGAAGATCCAAACCAGGGCCCATGAAGTTAAGCCATGAATGGTACGTGCCCCCAGCGGCTGGAGGCACACGGCTGCACCGCCAGCGGCAGGAGCGGGGAGCTCCCGCAGACGTCGCCAGCACTGTCGGCAGCAGGGGGCGAGGAGGAGGTGGCGAGCGCTGACCAGGGGTCAGTGACCACCTGCGGGAGCTGCTGGCAGTGGCGGTAGTGGCCAGGGGCAATCATGGACTGCCCGCAGATGCCGCCGGCAGTGGGATGGCCTTTTTGCAGGGGGTCCACCACCACGCACAGTGGGTGCATGTGCACCCGCATGCACCCCTACGCGTCGCTCCTGAGTTGAGCATTACTTCTCATCTGTGAGAATCTTATCTGAGATGTCACCTACTATGAGAAAACTATTCATCCATTATAACACAAGCATTCCCTCATCTACCCATGTAGAGCGATTGTTCAGTAGTGGGGGCTTAGTTTTGCAGGACAGAAGAGGAAAATTGTCAGATGTAAATTTTGAAATGCAGCTTTTGCTGAAGTTCAATAAGCCTGTTGAAACAGTTTGTGCTGTTTTCTTTTTCTCATTTAAACTGATTTTCTCATTTCAGTCTAATTTTGATTTTCAAACACGTTCATTATTTCTATTTCAGATGTATTTCATACCCTTTTGTTACCTTTTGAGCAATAACTTTTGTAACAACAGAGATTTTCTCTGCAACACAGCTTTCATTTGTCACCTGGCTATGAATATCTCCTTTCTGTTATTCTAGTATACCTATATGGTGCATTGACTTTTACAAAGTACTTCTCAGGGAGAGGGTGAGAAGGATCTAACATTACATAGGTATTGGTAAATTGTTATTCTGAAAACTGTATGACAAGTATAACATTGTTATCAGGTAAAGAAGGTGAGTTCTGAGTAAATGAGTGTGCTTCTGTGAGCTTATGGAAAGGAAACCCACTCATTGCATTTGAAAATGAAAAATGATGCTAAGAGTCAATTCACTGTGTTCCACGCATTTCTCACAAATCAACTTAACTTTGAACTAGTTACTTTCTTTTTAACTTACCTTTTAACTAGTTGAAAGTGGAAATATTTAACTTTTAACTTAACTCAATTGTAAAGCCTGCTTTTAATTTTAACTAGTTACATTTTCCATAAACTTTTCCCATGACTGCTGGGAGCATCTAAACTTCACAGCTGCCTTATTCTTTGGGCATAAACTCCCCCTGCAAACTTACCTGGAACTGTTCCAGTCTTGACAGGACTGAACAATTTGATGCCCAGCTCGCACCTAAGCAGACCTGGATCCAAAAACTAGGTGCTTTTCCACCTATATATTCTGAGGGTGTGAGGAAGGTCTATCTGATAAGTATTGCCAGAGGCCTCTATTAAAAAATATTGTTGGAGCTGCCACTTCCTTTTAAAACACAGCTGAAGAAGAAGCTGTCTCACTGTTATATAACAGCTTGGTCATTAGAGCAATATGAGACCCCCAGTTTCAATTCCCTCCTTCTCATGATGCACTTCTCCCATCATCCTGTAGCGTGCTGGATGCTATCTTGCAAACACAAATGCAGTTGCATCAACGTAAATGGGAAATTTTCGTTCATCTACACACGTCCTTGTAGGCTATTCTGGGGTACAGACACTTTCTATCCTTCTTCTTGGAAAATGTGCCACTGTTTTGAAAAGAATTCAAGATTTGGAGCTAACATTGCACCCTTGAAAGCTCTTAGAATCAAAGAGGGGTGCACCAGTGCACCCCACCCCCCAGATCCACCCCTGAATCTTGCTCATGAATACCCAGCCATGCAACAGAGATAGCCAAGCTAGCTTACAGAAACCATATAGCCCTGTTACGTGGTGCTCTACTTAGGCTAGAGGAAGGGCGATACCCTGTCAGCTATGAACATTTGGGCAAGTACATATTGACATATGTATATGTATCAGTGTATCTTTTTATACGAGAAACCTTCTTGTGAGCAAATTTCCCATTTTCTAAACACAGCACAAAAGCTGAAGGATTGTGCCTGCTTTCAAAGTAGATTCATGACATTCAACAGAAAAAATGACCCGTCCTACCCACACCCTTCCTCATTGCATCTATCTGATGGCTAAAAATAAAGGTGCTATGCTTGAGTCCTATGGGGTTTTTTGGTTTGGGGGGGAGGTTTTTGTTTTTGGCTTTTATTTTAATGGGAAAAAATGTTGTTTCCGGTCTATAAAGCCAAAAAAAATGAAGCTATTTGCCCAGGATGAGTTTTGCCCATCTTGGCCTTTGAACCAGTATCACTTGGAAGAAAAGTTCTTTACTTGGGTGAAAATGAGGGAGCATTTTTGTGATCAGGTATTTTCTGTTTCTTTCAGATCATAGCAGCTTGTAGTTTTTCTCTAGGTTTGGAGGGTTAGGAAAAGTCATAGAAAACCTCCGAAGATTTCATCCTTTGGCAGGCTGAAAGAAATTGTCCTTGACAAAGCCAGTCCTGAATTTCAGAGTTTGGAAACAAGATGATTTCAAACACTGTAACTTCTGTCCCTTACAAGGGTTATACCTATGGGGATATCAGTGGTGTTTTAAAGAAGATGGCTCTAATCGCTGTACTGAGTGATAGGACAACCACTTAAAATTGGGAGAAATCTCACCAGGGGTGGATCTAGGACTTGGAAAATGGGGGTGCAGATCATGTAGTGTATCATCACATATAACCCAACACACATTTTTCTCCAGATAAAAACAAACTAGAAGTTGCATAATAAGCAGGGGTCTCGAGCTATATTATTCAATTTAAGCTTGAAGCAAAACCCACCCCCAACATTTTATTGAAATGTCCATTGCTATATCATATATTATATACAAAATATATATTTTTATATATATGATATATAAATATATATCATATATTATATATAAAAACACAGCAGACTAGGCACAAATAATCTAAAAATGTTGTTTCATTAGTTCTGCAGTCGTGCTACTTAAATGTGCATCTCTTTTTCAGATTCATAAAAACAAAATGAAACCTTCTTGAGCTTCCGGACAGTGCCTTCAGGGCTTCCTTGAAAGTGATTTGTCACACCTGAGCTATGCGCACCTGAGTTAAGATTTCCACACCTGAGTTAATGGCTTTAGCTAGAGTTAAAAAACAGTCTGTAAAGGTGTGAAATGGGAGCTATATGACTAGGTGCAGTGAACAGACAGCAGCATTGCAGAAGGAAAGATAGCTGGAGTAGTGAAACTATTGAAGACCATTTAAAAAGAAAGAGGGTCATTAACACCTATGGAATTAAGAGTTTAGAAGAAATCAAGGACGTTATAATGATGAGTGATTCAGTCAACTGACTGTCACTGCTACCTGAATAGAAATGCTGCTGCCACTGCCAGGTAGTTCTCTTTAGACTTTGGGTGGAGCGAGAATAAAGAGGGGTGCACCAGAGCACCCCCCCCAGTACACCCCTGAATCTTGCTCACGACTTGAGGTGATGAAGCACACGACCGCACCAGGGATCTTAGAGGTAAATTTCACCTTAAATGGACCTATTTACATTAAATGAGGAAAAACTACCAAGGGCAAGAGTTTCTGGAATGTAGCCTGAGGCTTATACAGAATGATAAAATAACTAAAAAACTTGAGGAAGTCAGCATCTTTTTTTATCTAAGTACATGATCCTGCATGGTTGAGAGACCAAAGTACTCATTTCAGAAGAGATAGGGAGTACGTTCATGAGGTTCCTAATTCCTGTGTAATGCTAGGAGCAACAACACTCACAATACAGATATAGTGAAAGGAGAAGACTTGAGATTATAATTAAAGCCACAGAAAATTAATTTCCAGCTTTGGAATTTGATAATAGCCTATACACATTTAAGTGGACAAATCACGTCTTAAAACCACATCATTAGATCTGGGGAGACAGAAAGGCAAGGGCCTTACCTACCATTTACATTTAAAGATAGCTTATATATAAAAGAATATTTAAAATGGCAGTGAAGGGGACAGTATGTCTATGAAGATATTTGTACTGTTTGTTTAAAACTGTGTCAGGAAGCCAGTTTAGGCATTTTTCATCAGGAAACTGGCTGCAGGGAAAAGCAGGAACAGCATAACTGAGCATGTACCCTTTCTTTCAATAATCTGAACAATCTGTTCCTTTATTTCAAATGGGAGCTGTGATGAGCTACGGTGCTCAGACATAAAGCATCCTAACTGCATGAGAGCAATGAAATATTTTTTTATTCAATCCCAAACATATCTTCAATAAAAAAAAATTAAAAACCAACTTCAAATTCACTGGATTCATTTAAGATCAAAGATCCACCCACTTCCTGCTTGATCGGTTTGTTTCAAATATGACATGGCCATGCCCCCTTGTGCAAAAAGCCTTCACTGTTCCTGAGATGCTGATTAATTACTTTTCTGTGTGGTTATTTTGTTGTGAGCATTTCCATGCCACTTGTTTTCTGCAATACTTGTAAAAACAACTGATGAAAATGAGAAAAGAAATACAAATCCATTTCTACTGTCATGGCTGCCTTAGGGCCACTGGTTCTTTTTGCTTTTTAAGTTGTTTTCTTTCAGGTGACTGATGCTGCAATTTGCTCACGGACCAGATGAAGGAGGTTATCGACCTGGCACAGAAATGACCAGCATTATTCACAGGAAATCAAGTCCCCTTGCCTTGCATATGGCAGCTCAAAGCTATACACATATTCTCAACTGGAATCTGTTAGTACGCAGGTATTTGGCCCCAAAGGTTTGGCACATATTGAAATCTTGTTAAAGAGGAAGTGTGGGGTGGGAGGCACTTTCATTGCCCTCAGACTTGACTGCCCTGTTTCCTTGCCAGCACCCAGCTTCATGTCAGAGGGACTCCAAAACTAAGATAATATTTGCAGAGCAGGCCTCAGCTGCCTGGTGTCACCGTACAGAGACAGCACAATGCAAGCCATCGTTGCATGCAGTCCCGAAGTAGCGAGCAGCTGAAGGCAGGGTGGGAGCACCTTAAGGCAGTGGTTTTCAACCTTTTTTGTCCCAGGACCCATTTGTAAACAGTCATGGCCAGTCTCTACCCAGTGCCCCTCACCCCCGGTCCCACAGTGCGCACCACCCACTGCCCCAGCACGTGGAAAGGGAAAAAGCCCACCAGGGGAAAGCCACAGTTCCCCACATTTTTCTCCTTTAAAGGAGAATCCATTTTTAAAGTTTGTTGACACATTTTTAAAGTGCATTTGTGTCCTTTCAGAGACTCTCGAGACCCACTTTCGGGATGCAGCCCCTGGGTGGAGAAACACCGCCTGAAGGGACAAACTGCTCCAGAGTGACATGTTTAAGGGTGTAGGTTGTAGCCCTGTTGGTCTACGGACAGAAGCAGCCGAGGATCTTTGGGTAAATCCGGTATCCCTTATTAGACCAACTCAAATAGCTGGAAAAAGTCTTCCTTGCAAGTTTTCAGGCACAGACGCCCTTCATCAGGCAGAGGAAGCATCTCCAGATGGCCTGTGCCATGAACGCCGCATGCCCTTAGAGGCTGCGGGGAGCACGGGGAGCTCCCACCGGTGGTGGTGGCACTGTTGGTGGCGGGAGCGTGGCAGCAGCAAGCGGTGAGCTCCCGCCAACGGCCACGGCACTGTTGGCAGTGGGAAGAACCGGGGGTGGACCCCCAGATGCCACCAGCAGCATCGGCACCATCCAGCAGTGATCACTGACTTTCTGTAGACGCCGCTGGCGGTGTCAACGGCGAGGAGCAGGAGTGGCAACTGCTGAGCACCCACAGGCGCCACCGGTGCCCTCCCACAGGGGATGCACTGCCACACTGCCAGCACTGCCTTTCCACAGGGGGTGCCCCGCCATGTTGCTGGTGCCTTTCCACAGGGGGTGCCCCGCCATATTGCTCGTGCCTTTCCACAGGGGGTGCCCCGCCACGCTCAGGCGACACAGCACCCCCTCGCACCTGGATGCTAAGAAGAGTTTTCGCGCCGCCGGGAGGGGGTTAATCAAAGATCCGGGATTCCCCCAAAGGGCCTTGACTGCTGGGAGCGACGCGAGCCCCTCCAAGCAACCTGCTCCCCGGCCGGGGGTAGTGCCAGGGGGTGACGCCCACAGCCCCGCCTCGCCTCGCCTCATCTCCCGCCCGCTCCCGGGCCCTGGCGCAGCGCGAGGCGGCGGTAGCCAGCCGGGTCCCCGCCTCAGCCCCTGCTCCTCCCCCGGCGGGGCGGCCCGCTCCCCGGCAGGCTCTTCCGGCGGGCGCTGGGAGCGCGGCAGCGGCTGGGCGGTGCGCAGGAGCAGCGGGCGCGGTGAGTCCCGGGGCCCCGGCAGCGCGGGGGAAGCTGCTGCTGCACGGCGGGGTTTGCACTGCCCCGCTCCCAGGGCGGCGGGGGTTGCCCTGCACGCGCCCCCGGGGGCCGCAGCCCCTCGCACCGCTGCGGCTGAGGGCTCAGGGGCGCGGGTGGCATGAAGCCCCACTTTGCCCTCTGTGTCAGCCCTGCCAGGGAAGAGGCTGTTTCAGTGCCTGGGTGATGCCTGCTTGAGGTTATGGAGCATCCTCAGAAAAGACAAGTTAACCTCCTGGGGGGGGTCTAAAATAATCCTCCTAGCAAAGCAGTTAAAAAAAAAAAGGATTAAAAAATGCAGCGTGACCCCATTGAAGGGCACGCGGGATGCGTCTCAGGGCCGGAGGGTTTGGGACTGGAAGCGCCCACGGCTGCATCCTCCGGCACCGGCGGCCGCTTGGTTGCGGAATGATGAAATCTCTCTTTTAAGTTACACGCCAAAGATGGCTGCTGTGTTGAGGAGCCGGCCCCAGCATCAGGCGCGATCCGTTTCACCCGGGGACGGTGGCTTTTGTTGCTAGGCTGCGTGCGAAGGGGGGAAAAGAGGACCTCGCCGGGTTGCTGCGATGTGATGCTGCTTCCAGCATTGGATGGGGTTGATTAGTGCAGCTGGCAAAGTGGGCAAAGCTTGCTGGTGGAAATGGATTGATGCTGATAAAAGCTGCATAGGGAGAGAGAAGAAAACTTGGGAACCAGCTTATTTTCTCTCTCTCTGTGTGTCTTGCTACTCTTGCCTCCCAGGCGTCAGCTGCGTGGCTTCTTTCCAAGTTTGTCACCCTTTCATTACATGGGTCCAACGCACCAAGTTTCTCATTGGGCTCCCCTAGGCGGGAAGGCTACAGGGAAAGGGGGCAACAGATTCCTTGGGACAAATGTGAAAAAAAACAGGGATGGGAGTGCTGGTCAAGGGTTCAAAAGAAGAGTGCCAAGCGGGGACACTGAGCAGAGTTCACAGGGCAGCACCCAGAGGCCCTCGAAGGAGTGCGAAGGAGACACTGGGCAGTATGCACTGGCTCCTTGCAAGTGGGGAGGCCAGCTCGGTGCCAGTGAGAATTGTTGTTGCTAAAAGACACAGGTCTGAAATGTGCTCTGTGGGCATCAGGTAAAGGTGCTGCGTTTCCCTAAAAGATTGCACCTTTATAGGACTTAAAAAAACATGAGTGCAAAAGGAGTTTAACCTCTGAACAGGTCAAAAACATTAGCTCTATGAGTCTTCCCACCACTGTGCTGCCAGCGTGCCTTCGAGTAACGGGGTCAGCTTTTACATGAGAACGCGAAGAAGCTGGAGACTGAACTCATGAGAACATCAAAAGGCAGCTCTGGATATTTGGAGATCTGTTGGAGATGGAAGCGACACCCTGAAAGAGGCCAGTGTAGTTATTTCACAACTAAGCTGCTGAGAACGGGTAGCAAATTTTGGTAAGAAATTGAATGGGTAGTAAGTTTTTTGCTCTCAAGTTGTTCTGTGTATCAGCAGTTTTGAGGACACGGGCGCAGGTGGTGAAGTGCTTTCCTTTTTGGCATCACAGAAAAGTTGGTTTTAACATCAGCTCCCCAGGCTGTCCCCTTGGCGCCCATATCACTTGGCTCTGCTCTTTGCAAAGTAGCCCAGCTTCAGGAAGAGGGTGGGTGCCCTGTCCCAGCACAGCAGAGCCTGATGTTTAAAACTATTTTTCTTGGCGATACAGGTTTGAACCCCTTAGGCCAGGGGTGCGCAAAATGCGGTCTGCCAAGCCATTCTATCCGGCCTGTGGGGCCCCTAAAAAATTTAGAAAATGAATATTAATCTAACCTGGGCTGCCTGGTTATGCGGCCCTCGATGGCTTGCCAAAACTCAGTAGGTGCCCCCTGTCCAAAATAATTGCCCGCCCCTGCCTTAGGCAGAGGAGAGGCTAAAACCGTAAGCAGGGACGTACAGAAATCGCAGCGGGACAACGGTTTCTTCCTAGCGCATTGCCAATTTCACGGGTATTTTGCGGTGTCCCCACCCCTTTATGCTAGTTGGCGGAGAAGCCCCACCCCTCAGCGCTGATTGGCAGAGAAGCCAACAGGAAGGAGGGACAAGGAGGCAGCTGTCATCTTGATTGCTGGCTGCCCTTCGTGTACCCCGCCCCTCGGCACCGATTGGCAGAAGCCCTGGCGGAGGGAGGAGGGACGAAGGGGCAGTCACCATCTTGATTTGTGCCATCCCGGCACCCAGCACCTTCCCCTCTGGCAGCCAGCATTTCATTTTTATTAAGTTATTTTTAATTATTGATTTCACGCTTTCTGTGAAACCACAAATTACCTAGGTCCCTCATCATGAGATGTAGCGACTGAGCTATCTTTCAAATGAGGGGTGGAGGGAAGCACTAGCTTTTGGCTTGGCTATGTTTTAAAACAGTAGTTTTCAACTCCCTTAAGCACAAGGCACCTCTTGGAAAATGCCACTTCTTAGTTTTACCTTGGTTTTGACTACAGAAAAATAACGGAGCAGTTTTTATGTTGCAAACAATTCAGAAGGACTATTCCCATCCTTCGGCCTCTACTGGCGTCAGTCGGACCCTTTTGCTCTCTGACGGGACCTGCTGTTTTGGAGCCAGCACCTGAGACTCCAAACTCATCCAGAGCTCGGAGCAGTGGGATATGTGCAGACCAAAAAACCAGGGGCAGTTATTCCTTTATCTGCTAGCAAAGCTAGGGATACTTGTATAAGGAGCCCTGGTAGAAGTGGAAACCTGGCCTCGCTGATGCCAATGCAGGTTCCTGTTCTGGAGTTGCTGCTGCCTTGCTAATGCTTTTGTCTGTAGATTTGCATCTGCTCTCAGGATGCCTAAAAGCAATCCTTTTCTGTCGTTTAGTAGTATTGGTAATGTCCCCCACCCTGTCATACCAGTAACTGAGAGCAATACACCCACCAGTACGTTCTTACCTCAGTTTATGCTTGGGTCACATACACAGGGTGACGTTCACTACTGCAAGGAAAAGGAAATTTTATTTTTAATGAAAGCTCAGATTCTTTCATAACGGATAGCACTCACCTGGTGAAGAGTCCTACTTGCTGTCTCCAACTGGACTTTACCAAGTCTTTGGTTGAAATAAACTTGGAGGTACTCTCATTTATGTTAGAAAAATAGAATGTAAAAGCATGTTAAATATTAGTAGTCCAATATTGGTAGGAAAGATGGATTAATTTTGTGTCCTGATGCATGAATTAGTGCTATGGTACTATAGGCACTATAATATGGAAATAAGGCACCATGACGTGGAAATATGATGCACAATAATGTGCTAATATACTGTGGTCCCTCAACAAACGTTTCACAGGACAGCTCATGATCCTGTATCCATCTGAATTTTGGTACAATAACATAGTAGTCATCACCAATAGGAAAGAATGATTTTTTTTTTTTTTTTTTTGTTAATAACAAGAACAAATTCAACTTTTCTTATACCTGTAAGTTTAGTCACAGCTATGTTAGTGCTTTTTATGAGTAATTTAACATAAAGTTACCAAGTGGTGGGCCCTTCAAATACATATGATGTCTGAGTAATTAAATCGTATATAGTTGGTTAATACATATAATTTAAAAAAATCATATATAATTACTGTTCCATTTTCATTGAATAGTCAAGTTAATGTCAGTGAAGGGCTCTGTAGCTACAGAACATTCAATTTTGCTTTCCACAGAAGAAGTGAACTTTGAAATGCTACAGTTGAAAGTTAAATGCCTGATAACTCCTGAATCTGCAATTTGTAAACTCATGGCAACTAATGCTGCTGTTAACCTTTAAACAAAGTTTAAAGTCTTAAGTCTATTACTATTGCTGAGTCTGTGGCAAAATTAAAAGCAGTCATTGTCTAAAAATTGTTGTTTAGACTTTGTTCTGATTATTTTTCAAAGTAATGACACACAGTTGCTTTAAGTAGATTAATTTTGTCCTCTACTCCTCATTAGGTTTTGATTTAATTGGAGGAAAGGAAGGCAAACTTGTGTGTTTGGCAGTACAGCTTTCAGGCCATTTCAGAAATGGTAGTAGGCTAAAACCAATGAAAAAGTTCATTGTTAAAAACTTTACAAAGTTTTGCTTGCTAACCATGTTTGTTTCTACATTTGTGTCGAAGGCAAGCATTTAACTGTTACATAAATATTTTTGTTTGTCAGCCTTTCCTAAAATATGAGTCTCCTTGAATTGTGAAAGTCATTTCAAGTTGACCTTTCAGTGTAAATTATTTTAGTTGCTGATAAGCCTGCATAATTAGTTTTGTTTTTCAGCCTCTTGCTGATGAGTTGTGTCAAAGGGAATGCATTTTAATTCATTCCAGATTTTGAAGCCTCAGTGATTTAAAATCTGTTGGCACCATTGATTCAAGGTGCTAATCTATTAAGTGGGTGATTCCACTCTGCAAGCCATTGTTGCATAATTATACCTATGGAAAAAAATCAAAGTTTCCCAGAAAGCCGTTAATTATTTAGTAGTTATTAAAGTCTGACTTCATCAGATAAATATTTTCATGACAAATTTGTGCATTTAGCTCCGTCTTTAAAAATGTTTTTCATTTGTTAGGAATCGGATCAATTTGTATTAATATTGGACCAAAACATCCTTTAGTTTTCATCTCTTATGATTTTTATCCTCAGTGGTACCTGAGTCAGTGCTGTCCCACTGGCAGCTCAGAGGCTGAATACAGCCCCCAAGGGGTTAATTGTGCCCCCTCCCCACTCCCACCCAGCTGCCACTGCCCTTATGGCTCCAGCTCCAGCAACAGCCAGGGGGCTCCAGGCTCCCCCGCCCTTCTCCAGCTCTACTTCCAGCAGTGTGGTGCAGCAGGGACCCTGGGGCTAGGGAGGTTGGGGTGCCTACATGGCATGTGCTAGCGTAGCCTGTGCAGCCCCTGCTGGTGTGGCCTGGAGGACACATGACCCACAGCCTTTTAGAAGCTGGACAGCATTGCATAGGGTATTGTTGATTATAATTATACATGTACCTTAATGATGTTACTTCTGATCTATATCATGTTAGTGGAGTTACACTAGTGAAGTACTACCGTAGTATAGGGTCATAAGCTTTATGTTTGAGAGCAGTATTTTCAGCTATGGTATAAAAATTAAGTGTCTTTTTTTTTTTTTTTTTTTTTTTTTTTTTTTTACCCCCTCCACCTTACAACTTTTAAGTAACTACAAATTCTGGATCATCAAAGTTTGTGTATCCAGAGCACGTAGTGATTCTTTCGACTCGGATCATTTTAGTTTCCATTCTGAAGTACAGCAAATAAACTTGAACCAACGCATCCCTGTTTCCTTTGTTTCTTAAATTTTGACGAGTTTTGCAATGCAATTATGTTTTTTCTTAGTCGTCATAATTTTTAATTTTATATTCATAGGATCATGGAAAATAAGGGTCTGAAGGGACCTCAGGAGGTCATCTAGTCCAACCCCAACCCCCTAACCACTTTCATTGCCCTCTTCTGGACTCTCTCCAACTTGTCGACATCCTTTTTGTAGTGGGGGCCCCAAAACTGAACACAGTACGGTGGCCTCACCAGTTCTTTATAGAGGGGAATAATCACTTCCCTCTATCTGCTGGCAGTGCTCCTACCAATGCAGACCAGTATTTCATTAGCTGTCTTGGCTAGCAGATGGTGTCAAAAGCCTCGCTAAACTCAAGGTATATCAATCACATCCACTGCTTTCCCCACATCCACAGAGCCAATCATCTCATCATAGAAGGCAGTCAAGTTGGTCAGGCATGACTCGCCCCTGATGAGTCCATGCTGACTGTTCCTAATTGCCTCCAAGTGCTTAGAAATGGATTCCTTGAGGATCTGCTCCATGATTTTTCCAGGCACTGAGGTGAGGCTGATCTGTCTGTAGTTCCTTGGATCCTCCTTCCCTTTCTTAAAAGTGGGCACTATTAAAGATGGGCACTATATTTGACCTTATCCAGTTGTCCAAGACCTCCCCCAATTGCCACAAGTTTTCAGAGATAATGGCCAGCAGCTTTGTGATTACATCAGCCAACTAACTCCCTCAGCACCCTTGGGTGCACTGCATCCAGCCCCATGGACTTGTACACATCTGGCTTTTCTAAACAGTCCCTAACCTGTTCTTTCACCACTGTTGGCTACTTACCTCTTCCCCAAACTGTGCTGCCCAGTGCAGTAGTCTAGGACCTGACCTTGCCAGTGAAGACCAAGGTAAAAAAAGACATTGAGTACTTCAGCCTTTTCCTCATCATGGGGATTGCCTCCCCCATTCAGTAAGGAACCCATGCTTTACCTGACCTTCCTCTTGTTGCTAACATACTTGTGGAAACCCTTCTTGTTACCCTTCATGTCCCATCCTAGCCACAACTCCAATTGTGCTTTGACCTTCCTGACTTCATCCCTGAATGCCTAAGCAATAGTTTTATACTCCTCTCAAGTTGTTTGTTAAAGTTTCCACTTCCTGTAAGCTTCCTTTTTGTGTTTAAGCTCACTGAAGAATTCTCTGCTAAGCCAAGATGGTCGTCTTCCACATTTGCTATTTTTCTTGCACGTCGGGATGGTTTGCTCCTGCACCCTCAGTAAGTCTTCTTTAAATACAGCCAGCTCCTCTGCACTCCTCTCCACCACAGACTGGTCTCCCAGGGGATCCTGGCCATCAGTTTCCTGGAGGACTCAAAGTCTGCTTTTCCGAAGTCCAGGGTCCATACTCTACTGCTTTCCTTTTGTCAGGATCTTGAACTCGATTATCTTGTGGTCACTGCTGCCCAAATTGCCATCCACTTCTATATCCTGCACCAATTCTTTGTTTGTGAGTAGCATGTCTAGCAGCTCCTAGCTGGGTTTTGTAACACTTGCACCAAAAAGTTGTCCACAACACTCTCCAAAACCTTCCAGGATTTTCTGTGCACTGCTGTATTGCCCTCCCAGCAGATGTCAGGATGATTGATGTCCCCCATGAGAACCAGGGCCTGTGATCTGGAAATTTTAGCTAGTCGTCTGAAGAAAGCCTCATCTACCTCATCCTCCTGGTCTGGTGGTCTAGAGCAGTGGTCTCCAAACTTTTTTGATTGTGCACCCCTATCAGTAAAAAATTTTTGAGCACACACCCCCAATATAGATAAATTTATATAAATAGAAGGTTTAATATTGTCTTCCCGCACCCCAATGGATTGTCATATGCACCCCACTTTGGAGACCACTGGTCTAGAGCACCCACCCACCACAACATCACTCTTGTGGCTCTCCCCTCTAACCTGAACCCAGGCCTATGTCCAGTTTCATACTGGAGCTCTGAGCAATCATACTGATCCTTACATACAGCACAACTCTTCCTCCTCTTCTCCCCTGCCTGTCCTTCCTGAACAGTTTGTACCCATCCATGACAGTGCTCCAGTCATGCGAGTGCCCACCACGTCTCTGTTATTCCAACCATGTCATAGCTTTGTGACTGTACGAGGACCGGTTCTTCTTGCTCATTTCCCAGGCTTCATGTGTTTGTGTATCATAGAAATTTAGGGGTAGAAGGGACCTCAGGAGGTCATCTAGTCCAACCCCTGCTCAAAGCAGGACCATTCCCAACTAGATCATCCCAGCCAAAGCTTTGTCTAGCTGGGTCTTGAAAACCTCCAAGGATGGAGCTTCTGTCGCCTCTCTGGGTAACCTGTTGCAGTGCTTTACTACCCTCCTAGTGAAAGAGATTCTTCCTAATATCTAACCTAAACTTCCCTTGCTGCAATGTGAGCCCATTGCTCCTTGTTCTGTCATCCGCCACCACTGAGAACAGTCCAGCTCCATCTTCTTTCAAAGCACCTTCAGGTAGTTGAACAGCTGCTATTAAGTCCCCTCTGAGTCTCCTCTTCTCTAGACTAAATAACCCCTGTTACCTAAGTCTATCCTCAAACTGATGATAGACTTAAACTCAAACAGCCCCGTCACTATTTTTGTTGCCGTCCACTGCACTCTCTCCAATCTGGCCACATCCTTTCTGTACTGGGGGGCCCAAAACTGAACAAGTACCCCAAATGTGGCTTCACCAGTGCTGAATAGAGGGGAATAATCACTTCCCTTCACCTACTGGCAACACACCTACCCAATGCAGCCCAGTATGCTGTTAGCTTTGAAGGGCAACATGGGCACACTGCTGGCTTTTAAATACTCATATTCAGCTTATTATCCACTGTAACCCCCAGGTCCTTTTCTGCACAGCTGCTGCCCAGCCAGTCAGACCCCAGCCTGTACACACGGTGCATGGGATTGTTCTGTCCTAAGTGCAGGACTTTGCACTTGTCCCTGTTGAACTTCATGTGATTTCTTTTGGCCCAGTCCTCCAATTTGTCTAGGTCACTGAATCCTAAGGCACCAGAGGTAACCAGCTGATTTCCCTAATTTCTCAGGAAGAATAAAGAAGCCTCTCCTGTTGCCCCTTCCTCCTTGTGCTTCCTCCAGGTCTCCCCCTTACCTCAGGGCTTTGTTCCCTATCCTTCTATGAACTTGGTTTAAAGCCTTCCTCGTTAGGTTAGCGAGCCTGTTTGCAGACATGGTCTTCCCTCTCTTCATCAGGTGGATCCTGTCTCTTCCCAGCAGTCCTTCTTGGAACAACATCCCATGGTCAAAGAAGCTAAATTCCTGCTGGTGACACCACTTGCACAACCATGCACTGATTTGCAGGATGCATCTGCTCCTGCCAGGACCCTTCCCCATGGCTGGAAGGATCAAGGGATACACCGCCTTGTGCCCCTATCCTTTTCACCCTTGCACCCAGAGCCCTGTAGCCACTCTTGATCTGCTCAGGGTCACCCCGGCAGTATCATTGTTGTCCACATGGATGAGCAGCATGGGGTAGTAGTCAGAGGATCGTATGAGTCTCAGTAATCCTATGACATCTCAATCTGGGCTCCAGGCAAGCAGCAGACCTCCTGGGGTAACAGGTCAGGCTGGCAGATGAATACCTCCGTCCCTTGCAGAAGGGAGTCTCCAACCACCATGCATCCATTCATTTGTTCATTCAGTCATTCAAACAAAACCTGTGTTCTTCATACTCGCATATATATTCCCAAGGTTTCAACCTGTGCCAAATGTACCATATAAAGTATAAGATGTTGAAGAGAAAGAAAACATTTTCCTTATTTGCAAACGAAGGCCCTGATCCTGTAGTAACATGCCCTCATAAAGCTCTTGGCAGTTTCAGGGCCCATATCCCATGCTATTTTTCTCTAAGAACTGGTAGATTCATTGCTTCCCGTTGCTGTTGTCTGCTGTCAAAACTGATGCTGTTCAGATTGTAATAGTTATCCACATATTTATGCTGAGACTTTACTGTAAGTGTGGGTGACAGTGTTAGTGCTGAGTCCCATGGGGTTTTTTTTAGCAAATATATGGAAGACTTAAAAATATGGGCAGGGCCTGGAAACAACCATTTTTCTAGAGTTCATGTACAGCAAACAAAAAACAAGGTCGCTAACAAAAGCACCTCTTAGTAAGGAGCAAAAAAAAATGCAGTAAATAAAGCCAGTCCATGAGTATCAGGTGATTATATTTTCAACTATTATTATTCAGCTACTATCGAATCATTTATTTAACAAATATGTTTCAGTGTTAGACCAGCTCTTAACTGGTCCCATTCTATTTTGTGAATTTATCATGGGATGAATGTTTGTGACATCAAGTTGATTCAATAAATTTTTTTTGCAACTGTCTAGTTGGTCTAATAAAAGATATTGCCTCTACCACACTGACTGCTTTTGCTTGTAGACCAACGTGGCTACAGCCTTTATCCCCGTTCAGTAAAGATATTTTTCTGCTATTCAGACAGATCTGTAATTCATTTAAAAACAAGTTCTGTTTTTAATGAATTACATAGGAGGTTGAGTGTTGTGCACACAATATTTGAAATGTAACTTTAATCAGCACACAAAGATTTAATTTAAACTGCAGGATAATAGCTTGGGGAAGTGTTGCTGGGGAGGAGTGCTCATGGGTGTTTGTGAAGTTAATAAAATTCTCAGAACAAATAGGACAATTGTCTGTACGGGAGTACCACCCAGTCATGTCAGTGGGAGATCTGTGGATGTAATTGCATTCTAATCATTATTGGATACTTTGTCTCTTTTACACCTATTACTTTTCCTGGTTTCTCAGACTCTTGACTGGGACTTGGGAGACCTGGATTTTATCCTTGGTTCTGCTTAGGCTGCTTGGTGACACCAGGCAAATTCCTGTTCTTTATCCTGATCTTTATAATTTACAGAAACTGTAATGTTGACTACTTTTGCAAAGAGCTCTGAGATCTCTTGAGAAAAAGACTTAACACAAAAATCAGGGATTGTTGTATCCAACTGAGTCGCATGATATGGACAAGTACCAGTTGTTAGAAAGACCTTGGCATACAAGATCAGCATTCAGAAATGTTAGTTTGATATTATTGCTACATAATCCCATTTAATATTGTTGAAATGGGAGATGGGGAAACTTGCAGTTTTAAGAGTCTTGGAAATGACCTTGTGTGTGACAGCACAGGCTTCTGTTTATGGAAAATATAGCCATGTCCCCAAAACAGCATTGCACAAGCATCTGATCTCAGATCTTCTGCAGTAAAGAACAAGATTGTCTTATTACTTGTCTAGGGGTATATTTAGTTAGTCAAATGATCCTTGTCACGTTGAGTGTAAACTGGAAAGAAAAACCTTTAGATTTAACAATAGTGTTCACTGGATGCAACTTACATTCTCAATTTCTGGTTTTTTGTTTAATCCAGGGATGACAGAGATGCAGCCTGCAGTGCTACCAGTGGGTCTCGGACCCAAACTGGCCCTACTCGCTGCCTGCAGGGCCAGAGCCTAGACCACGCTGCGTGCAGCACACAGGGCTGGTCCAGGGTGCCCACGGCATGTGTCACCCACACTAGACTGGCCCCATGTGCTGAATCCAGCGCATAGAGCCACTCTGGACCCGATCCTGGCCATGTCACATCTCTGTGCCACTCACTTGGTCCTCGGGGTCTGATGATCCTGACAGTCCTGGACTTGCCAGCAGCCTATGTACAAATGCAGTTTGCTGTGTGCTTTTGGACTCTGTTTTAAGGGCAAAATTATCTCGGCTTCTCTAATACAATTTAGAGTCTTCCTGATGCCAGAACCCATTGGAGAACTAGAAATAATTATCCCTGTGATTACCCTGTAGTGTGCACAACGGTAATCGTTATTATTTCAGCAGTGTTGACTTGCCATATGCTGAAATCAATGATAGTTTGTTTGAAGTCGTAAAATGTTTGTTCGTGGACAATCTAAAGGCAGAAGGCATTAATGCCCTTCTTTCACTATTGTGAATCGGACAATACAGACTAAATGTAAACTGTTACTTGAAGTTTGTAGAAGTAAGCTCAATTTTTTTTTCTCATAAAGCATAGTTGCAACTGAAAAGAAACCTGTATAGCTGTAATGCGCATACATAATGGCATGTGCGCTGTCAAGGTGAGTGGGAACAAATACAACCTTTTCAAGATTATTAACAAATTCACTGAGCATTGATATTGGTCCCAGTGTGAATGCTTGATCATGTTAACCAATTTCCATTTATGAAAGAACTTTACTTATCCTCATTCCTAATTTCCTTCAGAAACGTATCTTTCAAGCACTTATCCTTCCAGAGTGCTTTAAATTGTATTTGCTAGTCCTCCTTTGTCCACTGCTTTGTTTTTCATTTACAGCAGCTGTTTTGCATACTTGCTATTTATCCTTGCAGCCATGGCCAATGTTCAATATAAAATCAAGTATGGGAAATTGTGCCTTTGCATATTTAGTTTTCAGAGATTTCAGTGATGACCAAATACCAGTAAAGAAGTATTTGGGCTCTCTGAATTTTCAGTAGGTCTTGACACCTCAGAGAACTGATGGTGCTTTCCATAGCACATTAAGTGAAGTAAGGCCAACCAGATGGGATCACAGAGTTTCGACTACTTTAAACCAGTGGTACGTGACCTTTTCAGCCCACAGGCCAAATGAGCAATGCCAGATCCATCTGCTAGCCAGATCTAGTCCATGGACCAAATCCAGTGCATAGTGCCACTGCATGGGGCTTGGAAATTTGGCAACAAGGGAGGAGCGTTAGTGTTAATTGCCACTGCTCCCCAACCACCAAATTTCTGGACCCGTTGGTAGAACCGTTGGGCAGTCTACATCGGGCCTGTGGGCGGGGGGGTTGAGCCCCCCTGATGTAGACGGTGTGTAATGAAAGCCCGCAAAGGTGCTATACATGCTGCATAGTTCAAGAGCTTAAGTAACTCCTTTATCAGCTTTCTGGCATCCAATAAGAACATGGCTTTTTCCGCACCAACTGTTTTTACTTGTGCTTCTGGTGTTGGGCTACTTATGGGTAGGAAGGGAGGTTGAGACTTTGCTTTCTGGGAGAATATACTTCATTCTCCACAGACTTCCGAAATGCTGCCGAGGTAGGAAAAAAAAAGACTTGGATGTTTCTAGGATATATGGACTGGTTCTTACTGCGGGTTGTTTTTTTTAGTAGTTGTTTTCTGAACTGCCTTTTTTTTTGTTCTTTTTTTCCTCTGAACATCTAGTCTTGACCAATTAGGCTCAGGGAATTCAAACTGCTTTTATAATAGGCCTGGTATTTGCCCACTAATGGACATCAACCAAGTAAAAGAGAATCTGAATTCCCGTGAAAATATTCACCAGTTTGTTCTTGCTAAACAACAAAGAGCAGTCCACACTAATGATGTCGCAAACCAAAGTTTAATTGCTGAGCTCCAACGTTTTCAATCGTGTTCTTACAAACAATACTTGTCTTTGATCACAATGTGAAAGAATGGCCTGCGGGAAGGATCACCAATTCCCACCATCTGAGGTCTTGTATGTTACAAATACAAAATACACTGGCTCATTATTCTCTACTAAGTTTGTGGAAATAACTGTTTTTCCCAAATACAGTTAGGCTGCATTCCTATGCTAACTCCATCCAAGGGACAATTTAAATATGAGGGTTATTATGCTTTAATGTCAGAGTATTTCTAACTGACCTAAATCTGTTGTTTTAATTTCTTTATCACTTTTTAGGTGCACATATCCCTTTTTCTCACTTTATGGTGAAGGGGGGGGTGGGAGGGGAATGCTTGACACACATTACTGTGGAAGTAAAACTTCCCCAACTGCACCAAGTCCTGGGACCTCTTGGTCAACCTCCTCCTGGCTTTGGCCAAGCTGGCCATCCATAAAATGAGGAAGGCGGCTCTGGCTGGGAGGAATCTGGGTGAGTGCAGGGCTGCTTTCCTGGCACTTCTCCGCCCATGTCTCTGGACAGAGTTTCACTGGATGCCATTCACAGGGCAGTAGGCACTGGCTGGTGTACTCTGTTCGATATCCACTTCTGATGCCCTAGTTGTTAACCTATGACCTCCCTCCTATTCCTGTTTTCTTTTTTGTTCTCCCAAGCAATTAGTTGGTATGGCCACCCTTCTTAAGTGGGGCTTATAGATTTTGTGATGGGCTGAAGCCCATGATATCAGGGCACATCAGATAGCATTCCCTCTCTGCCACTGTGTGACACAGGCCTAAGACTACAGTATAACCAGGTTGTTGTTTGGGGTTTTTTTTCACTGTTCTTTTCTCACTTGAAGCCTCCAGCATTTAGGCTAGATATAGACATTCAAAAGGCCCAAGGCTGAATGAATTCAGTCTTTGCAGGTTAGTCTAAACTGCACAGATTAAATTGAAACAGAAGTGAACAGACATTTACCTTTGATTCAGGAATTGCAGCCACATGCCTGCATGGCTCAGGCCAGAAGCCAGGGGTGCTGGAGCTTGGCTCTCTGACTGTGTCTTCACTACCTCTTCCTGCTACCCCTGAGGTCTCTGGGATTTGCAGTCCAGAATTACAACAGCAGGACTTTGCAGGGTTGCTCATTGCTTCTTCTTCCTGCTTTCAGGTACCTCTGGGATTTGTAGTCTACAGTTGCAGCCAGCAGTAAATGGAAAGGAGTGTTTAACTCCCCCTCCCTGGCCCCAGCTGGGGTTTGCCAGGGGGAAGGGGGAAGAGTATCCTCCCCTTCCCCCCCACCCCCACAGTAGAGTGGGCTGCATCCTCAGCTGGGCTTGCCTCCCCCACCCCTCCCTGTCAGCCAGCCCTCACTGCTCCAGCTAGGAGCAGAGGGGCAGAACTAGCCCTGCTCTCTGGAGCAGACAGCACAGCCCAGCCCAGCCTGGGGCTGCAAAGCATGCTGGGATGCTGGGAGACTCGGATTTAACTTGAACTAGGAAGGGGTCTGGGACAGAAATTGCATAAACCAGTTTGACCCAAATCAGCTAAGTCTGATATACTACATTCAACCAGGTTTATCTTAAACCAGTTTCAGAGGTTTTAAAACTGGTTTATGTGCACTGAGCTTCTGTTCTCTTCCAGGTTTAAACCAGCTTATGATCACTTAAACCCATTTATGTGTAACTTCTCTCCCTAGCATTAAGGTCTAAGAAGGCTGTAACCCTGACTCCCATGCTATTAGCTACTTATCCCCACTGCTTCCTCCAAGAATTTGTCCAGTCCCTTTTTTAATCTAGCCAAACTATCAACTTCCACAAAAGTGGTTACAATGAATTCTACACTTTAACAACATGCTGAGAGAGAGAATTTCCTTTTGTTAGTTTTAAGCATACAACCGACTAGTTTGATTTTGTGGCCCCCTTGCTCACCAGCTCTCGTCTTGAGAGAGTAAATAATAAACCCTTCTTTACTTTATTTTTGCCATTTAGTATTTTGTAAACCCTTCTCCTGCCCTCCCTCAAGTGTCTCTTTTCTAAACTGAACAGACCTAGTTCTTTAGTGTTTCCTCATGTTGAAGCCCCTCCATACCACTGATAGTCCTCACTGTACCTTCCCTAATTCTTCTATGTCCTTTTTGAGTTGAGGGAACCAGGGCTGGGCACTGTATTCAACACAGGGTCACCCTATGGATTTATGAAGGGGCATGATGATGCTTTCCATGTTGTTCACAATTCCCTTCGTAATCCTCAGCATTTCGTATGTCTCTTTGATGGCTGCTGAGCACCGAGCTGATGTTTTTATCAAACTGTCCACAGTGACTCCCAGATCTCTTCCCTGTGTGGTAACTGCTAATGTAAATCCCATCATACTGTAGACATAGTTTGGGTTGTTTTTTGCCTAGGTGTATCATCTCACACTTAGCTACACTGAATTGCCACCTGCCATGTAGTTGCCCATTTGCTCAATCATGCCAGGTCCTTCTGTAGTTCCTTACCCTCTGCCTTGGTCTTCACCACTTTGTGTAATTTTGTCATTGGCAAATTCAGCCATCTTGCTACTCACCCCCTTTTCTAGATCATTTATAAATATGTTAAACAGCACTATTCCCAACGCACATCCCTGGGGGGCCCTGTGGTTTGTCTTTCCATCCTGAAAACTTACCATTAATACTTGGTCTTTGCTTTCTGTTGATCTCATCGGGTCGAGTGTTTGCTTGCATATGGGTTTTTGTACAAATTTTTGTTTCATTGGAGTATGTGAATGTACAGTTGTTTACAAGGGTAGACAGACTGCTCTAGGGCTTAAACATCTGTGTTGAGGACCGCACGGACAAACATTGCTTTTATAGGACATGCAAGTCTTTGGCAACTAGAGAAACTCACGAGTTGTATCTGTAATGTTGCTTTTATTGAAGTGGCAAAGTGCTGCTAGGTGTGTGTGGTTACTGGACACCAGTTGGTAGTGTTTTTCTTCCCACCTTTGTATCATTGGGAAAAGCAGGGTTTGAATTATGGAGCACTGGGGGGGGGGGATTACTGAGTCCCCCCCTTTCCCTTCCCCCCCCCCCATAAGAGAGAAGATTTGAAAATCTCTAAGATTTGAAAATCATAATCTGGAGAGGTCTCCGATTTTGTATTAGGGTATCATGATTAGCAGCCCTCTTTTTAAATTTTTTGCAGACCTCTCACCCCCACCCCCCCAAGAGTCCAAGTGTAATTCAAACTCTAGGGAAAAATGACATGTATTATAATGTTACAGGTTGCTGGCTAGCCTCTTTTAAAAAAATACAGTTATTTTTACAAAACGCAACCCTTAGAATAATTTAAATCCTTTTTTGCTGTGGCTGAGATTTTAAATAAGGGTTCTCACAAAATTCAGTAGTAGAAATCATAGAGTTTAATATCTCTTGAAGTGCATCTGTTCACTTCTTCTGTGTTTCATCTTGGTTGCCAAGTTCCTTATGAGGGGAGTGTTCAAGTAAAATGAACATGAATAGCTTCAGTTGTTTGTCAGTACTTTGTGAAGCTGTTTTTTAATAACATTCCCGTTCCTTGGGACCCCTTCAAATTCAGCTACTTATTTGCTCAGAACCATTAGCAACCACGTGTCTAAAGAGAAGTTAGTATAAAAATATAAATATATTGCTGTCCTGTTAAGCTAGCTCATATGAATGACATCCTAAGACCCATTATTAAGTCTGATGCAGGTTTTTACTAAATAATGAGGATTAAATAAATTACATTCTGGGTATGTACCTGGTATAATATTCAGCATTTGTGCATTCTACTGCTTTTTATTGGAAGTTTGCTTTCATTTGGCACCTTGGAGGGTTAGTTCCCTAAATATCCTACGTGTATTATGAATTACAAGAATGATCAAATTGAAATCTCTCTTTCTTTCTACAGAGTTTAAGAAAATGTCATCAACTATACCATTAAACATTAATATAAAGGAACCCCGTTGGGATCAAAGCACTTTTGTTGGAAGAGCCAGTCATTTTTTTACTGTAACAGACCCCAGGAATATTTTATTATCTAACACACAACTAGAAAATGCAAGAAAAATTATACATGATTACAGGTATGATGGTTGGATATTTTTGGCTGTTATAGTATCAACAGCAATTTGTCTTTGTGTCATAAGTTGTCATATTGTTATTTGCTCAGTCTGAGTCATATGTAGGGGATTATATCTCTACAATGATTTTTTGTTAGGTATGTTCTACGCAACAGTGCTTTTTCTAGGTATGTTACTTATAATGCTAAGCTATGCATGATGTTTAAAACAGTAGTCTCCACAGTTAAGAATTAGCAAATCATATGGTTTGAAAACTTCTACCAAGCACTCTGATCTATGGGTGTGCTGTCTAATTCTAAAATATTAATTGGCATTGGAGCTGTTATGAAAACTGCTTTTATAGTGCCTTGTTTCTGTACTGTTTTTGCTGAAAAGCTTCTCGGGAAGGTAAATTTTCAGTATCATTATGGTCTGCATAATTGTTAGTGACTTCAGCAGAAGTCATACTGTAAAATCTCTACATTCCTTCCAGCTGGTAGAAGTATCTTTTTTTAGCAGCAGTAGTTCAGCAACATAATGA
This sequence comes from Crocodylus siamensis, assembly GCF_052110815.1. NCBI lineage: Eukaryota > Metazoa > Chordata > Crocodylia > Crocodylidae > Crocodylus > Crocodylus siamensis. Next base: position 16,299,686 of record NC_143404.1, on the reverse strand, counting down.
TTTTATTGGAGTGGTGATACTCTATATTCACCAATGTATTTAAAAACTAAATCTGTTAAATGTACTCGTCATTTGGGTGTCCCGGCATACAATACAATAGAAGCCTAAAATACAGCATGTAATTTTATTCTAGTTGAATGACCAGAGCATCTCTTGGTGTTGTACTTGTTAATTCATACTTGGAAGGCTTGTATAACACTTATTTTAATTTGTCCCAAGACAAGGTGTGGTATCCCCTGGATTGACCGAAGATGAGCTTTGGAGGGCAAAGTATGTCTATGATTCAGCTTTTCATCCAGACACTGGTGAAAAGATGATCTTGATTGGCCGAATGTCAGCTCAGGTACCAATGAACATGACTATCACAGGGTGCATGATGACCTTTTATAGGTAAGTAGTGATGATACAAACACTTTTTCAGTGAATGAAGTGGGTAGTATTTAATGTGGTTAGATCAGCAGAACATTAAAAGATGTTTTATAAATCCTTTCTAAATTTAACATTTTACCTCCTTTCTTTTTTCTCTCCCTACATTCTGTCCTTCCTCCATTAATTAGTGGTTTCCTCTAGAAGTAGTTGTAAGATGAGCTTTTAGCTCCTTCTGCTCATTCACCACTTTTCCTTTTAAACTGAGGAAGTTGACTGTTCCAAAAGCCCATCCTTATAGGAAAATTACTTGGAGAACAAAGAGGAGGGGATTCTAACTTTAGAGATCTGACCCATTAGGATTCTGTCTGCAAAGTAAGTATGAAACATCTTTCCCAATTTATCAACCATCAAATTCCTGCCGGTCTTTCTCTGTATACTTCCTTTTTTCTTCAAAACCACTTCAGCTACCTATTGCAAATTGGACAGAGCCTACTTTCAGAGGCCAGTTTCAGTAACTTGTATTAGCACTCTTTGCGTTGGAATCATGTTGGGGGAAACTACTTTTCTAGCAAGAACGAGTGGAGGTTTGTATAAGCCTTGTGTTTGATGCCGGGATTTTTAAGCTATCTTCACGGACTCCTTGTCCCTCAAGGAGAGGTGCATTTTGTAAGATAGCTAATCTTGTGTTAAAAGATCTTGGGTACCAGGCGCCACTAGAAATCAATGTTACAGCATGTTTTCTGAAACATTTGTCTCATGACAGGTTCATATGATGATTCAGTTTATCAAAAATCAAAGCAGTACATTATGCAAAGTTATTCTTCAGTAACACACACAATATTAACAGCCTGTGGCAAAATATCAAGAAGCAGAGGTTTCATGCAAAGAGCACAGAAAAATTTCCAGAGTATGTGGTGGATAGTTCAGAAAGTAGTGTGCCTCCTACTCAGGAGTATTTGTGTCAAAAAAACAAATGTAACTTCTTACATTTCTTAATCCTTCATGCTTTTATCATGAAGACAGCTTTATTCCTTTTCCTAATGACCATTGTTCTTCATGTCCTTAAGTTAGTTTGTCAGACCCAAAACTATTATAGACATTCCCTAATCTAGAAAACATAGTTGTTTTGGGGCCAGATCTTTGGCAATACAAAGAAGTCACCTAGTTGTTTTAAACAACTGGAGATTCCTCTAGAATAAAGGGAAATCCTGGGTGATACAACACTGGCATAGCCTCTTCTATGCTACCTATCCTTGCTCCCAGCATAGGAAGCAGTGGAAAGGGGCAAATCAAGGGCAAGAAAGGGCATATAGTGAATACCCTGTACTCTCGGGGCTCTGGGTCATTGAAATGGCCTAGTTTATCTTGTTGCAACCACTATAGTATCCAAGAAGCCAAAGTTAGGGTGACTTACCTTGGTCTAAGGGCTGGATCAATCCCTGGCCATGCCTTCAAAATCAAACAAAACAAAGGTGACACAATCCTACATTCATCCTTCCCTTACTTGCTTATAGTGCCAAATTCCCCTATTATCTGGACTTTTGTCCACTGCAAACTTTGTATTTTGATTGGAAAGGAAACAGTGGGACATTTAAGTTCAGGACTTCACCTTCTAAAGTGCCATCTAGGTATTGTTTAGCTTGTGTTCCTCCTCTGCTGATGCACTGGCCTGAGGTGGCTGTTTGGCTTTGTTATCTTTAAATTCTGACAAAAGGTTGCTTTTTACTGAATGTCAGAGAATATTTGCATTCAACAGAGAACAAATGCCAAACAGGATAAGATAGGTGGGTGAGGGGGAGGAGTAGGGAAAAGGAAATCCATGCACACAATTAAGAGGAGCGAAGGCGTGGGAGAAGCTGGTGTGTCGGGGTTGTTTCGGGACCTGATTCAGAGGGTGGAAGTCTTTGGGAATTAAAAGGCAGATTCGAATCACTTGAAAGTAAAGGTAAGAGCAGACATTGCATTTGGACAAGTTGAGCGTGTGTTTGTCCCAGAACAGAAAAGTCCTGAAATTGGTATGTACACATATTGCCTCCCAAGCAGGGTTTAGTGAGTGACTGAATACAATACCATTTTTCTGTCATTGATACAAAAATGTGATCCTGTGACAAACTATTAGCCCTTCTTATACTGCAAAACTTTCTAGGATTTGTTCCAGGTTGATGGACATGGACATCTGAATGAGTGCAGTTTGTTACAGGATAAAATGTTTTTTTTCTTGAAATATATGTAATGTCTGTTTGTAGCCTAAAGTTTGGGGAAAGAATACAGGTTCAATTGTCAGATTGTATCCTTAAATGTGGGATTCAAAGCTTTTAAAGCAAGAGAAATATGTAGTCTAGTGCCTCTTTGTCTCCCTAGTCATTACTACGTAATGTCAGGGAGAGCTAGCACTTGCTCCTGGAGCACATTGTCATGTTGACCACCAGTCTTCATTTGTGTTATCTTTACTTCCCACCACCTACTAAATGACTTGCCAAGCAAAAGAAAACGTTCATGCTCCACTGAAAGGAATTGCCATGGACAAAAACTAGTGGCTGTAGTTCCCTGGAATGGCCAAACAGCTCTGATTTAAAGTTTACAAGAAACACATTATCTCGTATTTTATCTAGAATACTAGGAAAATACTTAAACACATGAGTGATTTAACTGTATGTGCTTAAGTATTCTGCTGAATTGAGGCCAAAGCAGTCAACCTTTTACAGGAATAATCTTCTACATAAATAATAAAAATCAGTCAAACCCACTTACTTTCAATGCAGATTATAAGAACAAATCAAAGGATGGCTGATTTATGTGCCCTGTCTCTGATAATGGTTTGTCTTCTAAAAACTTTTTTCACTGAAACACCTACAGGTAAAATTCTTAGGTATATGGAAAAGGTTCCACAAGTGCAGGATTTAATTGAAAAATGTTCTAATTCCTCTCTCATTGAGGCTAATGTGCTGTTTTCCAACCTAGACTTCACACTGAAAGGTTTACCTGTCTATCTCTAACCGGCATTTCTAAAGCAACCACATTCATTGTATTCTAGCTTTTTAAGATAAAAGTTTTGGGAGTTGAACATGATCTTTAGTTTTTCATGAACTAACCCACTAAACAATTTAAATGCCTTCAAAACAGGATTTCTGTCTTGAGGCAGATCTTCGCTGACAGTCACATAATTGAGAGGGGTTCCTTGTTGTTTCTTTTTACTTTGACTGAACTATCATTTTGTTTCCCATGGAAATGTGTAGTTAAATCATTATTCATTTGGACTAAATGAGCAGAAAATTCATCCTTTGATTCTTGAATGCAACTGAAAATTTCTGTCACAGGATTTTTTTTTTTAAAAGAAGTTATGTCACTATATCAGACAAAAAAATATTTTGAAATGGCTGCATCTTGGGTGACAGGATTCATTAATCAGTCAATGTATATGTCTTCTGGATACTTCCAGCAAAAGCTGCTAATACGTAAAAGGAAACAAGATCTTAACAAAATACAGCTGGAAGGGACCTTGCTAGGTCATCCAGTCCAGCTTCCTGCTGAAGGAAGGACCATCCCAGCCAAGTATTTGTCCAGCCTTCTCTTCCAAACTGCCAAAAAGTGCGAAGATAGAGAAAAGATTGCTTGTCCTTTAACTGTTGCCAATATATCAGAAATTTTTTGTATGTGTTTTAGAAATAAAGCTTGGAGTGAGAACATCTCAATTTGTTATAATACACCTCCCTAAGTGAATAAGCACTTAAGGTTGCGTTGTATTGTGTAGCCTGCTGCTAGGCTGTCTATTAATTTCTGCATGTTTCAATACACAGTCTGTATTTTATTAATAAAGCTCATTTCAGATTTGCCTGAATCACTTTACCTATGTTCATGCTAACTGTTCTTGGTGTGTAGCCTTTTGGTAATGTCAATGTATATATATTTTTAAATTTAGAACGACTCCTGCTGTAGTCTTCTGGCAGTGGATTAACCAGTCCTTCAACGCCATTGTAAATTATACCAACCGAAGTGGGGATGCCCCGATTACTGTCAGGTCAGACACTAAATCAAATAGTTCTAGCATCTTTGTAAGTAATAATCCTACTAGAATGATTTGAGATTTAGAATTGGTTTACCCCTTTAAAAATAAAAGTAATAGCATTGTTTATCTGGACATGACTTCAATATGTTCACTAATATTTAATGGAAATCTTTATTGCACTGTTTAGCCAGGCTTGGAAAATGCCAAGTTACCTTGTTACTAGGTCAGAAGCTTTGAATTTCATTAACGAGAGTAATCTGGAAATTCAAGGTAGAACCTGAACTTTCCCAACCTCCATGTGGAGTGGTGACCATGCAAGTGCAAGGAACCCATGCTGAACAGGTTGAGAAGAAAAGGGGAATCTGATTCCATATGAATTAATTTGTGCTGCATAACCACCATAATACTCCTACTAGTAGCACTATTGAAGTTTTTGAAGTATTTTATGTAACTTGTTTCATACTGAAAATAACACTTAAGACAGTGTATCCTCAGACTTGCTTATATTTTGCCCACATTGCATTCCTCCTTTTAATGTTGAAGTGAGTGTTGTTTTTCCATTAATTTTTGAAGGGTATAGAGCAGATAGATCCCTTTCAGTATATTTGATAGAAACTAAAGAGTTCTTTGCACTTGTAAATATTTTTATTTTTGTTTTAGCCAGCTGGGAACAGCCTATGTTTCTGCCACCACAGGTGCTGTAGCAACAGCTCTAGGACTTAATGCACTAACCAAGGTATTGCTGCAGATTTTTTCTTACTTACCTTCAGCATTTAAAACTTATCAATCCACCTGTAAAAACAGAGACTGAACCTCAGCCTGTTGGAAAATTTGGTTCCACACGTACCAAAATGTAAAGCATTTGGTCTACCACTTCAAAAAATGTTTAAAAAGAGAGAAATTTTGCCTATCATTTAGCGTACCCCCATTTTAATACTTTAAGTTACTGCTGATTTCAGAATATCTGAAAACATCAAGGAAACTTGGACCAATATGGTTTTTGCTTTTATCAAAATTCTTGATTTAAAGCATTAAAAAGTTTTCAACAATTCATTATTTTGCTATGTAGTGCTTTTTTTTAAAGTGAAGCTTTTCAGGTTCTCTAAATACAAGGAACATCAAAATATAGAATCTAGAGAATGGGATATCTCGGTGTCTTGGCTCTGTGCATGGGATTTTCCATGTTTTTCAAGGCTGAAAGGCTTATGCGGTGTTGCACTCTAGATGCTTAATATGTAAAGTTTCTAATCACTTCAGTAATTTGTACAGGTCCCTCTTTTCTTCTTTTGTAATATATCTGTATAGTTAGCTTAGGTCCTTGGTAATGCCAGCGTGTGACGAATGAGCTTAAAACACATTTTCGCAGAAAATAATTACTCGGCAGAAATAACTTTCAGACAACAGAATTCCCATTGCAAATCTGTCCTGAACTGGCATTACAGAGTTAATGAATATTCTGTGGAATTAGACTGCAGTATGTTTTCATTATATTGATTTCAGGCTAAAAACTGTAGCTCTAAAAACAAATATATAATGATCATGAAAGAGGGACCTTAACAAAAATAGCTGTCTTGCATGTTTTTGTTGAACTCTTGTTTTTTCAGATAATGCATTATTGACTACATGTTCAAGAGAACCTATTTTAAGAGTAAATTCAATCACTAGATTTTGTATAGTCAGTGCCCTTAGGTGAAAGGCAGCTAGAAATGATGCATAGTAGCTATAACCTTGCCAGGGGGTGGGAATTGTTTTTAAGTCTGTTCAGTTCTGTCCTTGCTACTATGCTGATAGCTATGTCAGGGGACTTGTATGTGAGGCAGGAGTGACATTATCTTCCAAGACTCTTTCCTCCTTCCTTCCTACTAATGTTACAGTCATTGCTTAAAAGTTGTTTGTCAAATTTTTTCCCTTTGCTCTGAATCTTTTTTAGCTACTTTTTCATTTTAAGATCTTTTTAAAACGCTGAAAATCTTTCTCTTCTTTTGCAGCACGTCTCACCCCTCATAGGACGTTTTGTTCCTTTTGCTGCTGTAGCTGCTGCTAATTGCATCAATATACCATTAATGAGGCAAAGGTAAGAAAATAAAATGTGGCACATTGATTTATAAGACTTATTTTTTGTTGCAAGAACAACAATAAGTTTATAAATGAACGAATCCAAATAGCAGAATTTTTTAATTTGTAATATTTTTAAATATTTAAGCTTACCTACAGCATTTTACACTGACCTTCAAAATACAATCTTATTTGTAATGTTTTGTCAAGCATAAAATAGGCTATCTTTGTTATCTTCAAATAAATATCCCATTAGCCCATCACTCTGAAAATCCAGAAGTAAACTCCTGCCCTGCAACACTTGATTATAGAGACTCCTTGGCCATTCACTAGGGCTGTGCGAAGCTTTGGTCCCTGATTAGATTCGGCGGAGATTCGACCCGATTCAATGGCCAAATCTCCAAATCTGAATTAACTCGGAGGATCCTTTAATCTCTCTGAATTGAATTGGAACCCTCTGAATTGATTTGAAAAGATTTTGCAATTCAGACATAGACACAGCTTCAAATGTTTGGGTTTTTTTTTTCTACGTACCTCTAGGTAGCAGGCAGCTCGTGAATGCTACGATGCTGGGGTGCATGGAGCATCCCACAGGAGTGCGGGGGGCTCCCCAGTGCACTCAGCAGCAGACCTGGAAGTGGACCAGAACTGCTTCTGGTCCACTTCTTGGTCTGCAGGGAAGCAGGCCCCCCCACACTTCCTGGACTCGGCAGCTGGTACCTCCTGGGTCTAGGGGGGCACCTGGCATCCCCCCCATGGCTGATCGCCAAATCGCCCAACCCCCCACCCCCACCCCCACCGCACGCTCCCCAGTGGACCCAAAAGTGGACTGGAAGTACTTTTGTCAAGCACACGGGGGGTCTCTCCCCCGCATTCCTGTGGGATGCTTCATCCACCCCAGCATCTCAGCGGTCATGAGCCACACTGGTACCTCGAGGTATGTAGAAGAAACATTTAAAGCTGTGCCTGTGTCCGAATCGCTGATTCTCTGAAGCAGCATCGAATATTTGGATTTGGCCGAATCAAATCGGGGACAGTGATCTGAATCAACGAATCAAATCAATGTCTGATTTGGGCTGAATCCAAATTGAATAGGGTCCACTTCGCTCACCCCTACCATTCACTCTACTAGGGAAGATGCAAAATCCTTTTAGAAAGTGTTTCAGATCCTGCCCAAGTGACTTAGTAATAAAGATTCTGAATTATATTTAATCATCCTAGATTATACGGATGTTTGCTACCTGAAGCAAAACTCCATGGATCTAACAGAAAGTAGAAAATTAGAGGAAATGAGAAGGGTATGATGTCCTGTTCAGAATGCAGGCTATGACAGAGTAAAAAGGTGTGCTCATAGGTTTCATTCCTAAGGCAGTTTAGTCCATACCCGGGGTTTTCAACCCTTTTTAAGGAGTGTACCCCTTCTGGTGGGTACCCCTTCCGGGGGTGGGGCAGGTTTGCTGACGGCCAGCTAGATGTGAAGCCAGCGGCGCATGGCGGCAGCACAGAGTAGTTAATGGCAGGGGACAGCGTGCTTGCACATGCCACTCCGTGCCACCGCTGCACGTCACTTCCTCATGCCATGACACATACCCCCTGGGGCCATTCCAACTACTTGCGGGGGTATGCATACCCCCAGTTGACAACCCGTGGTCCATGTCATTTTCAAATGAAGGGAAAAAGAGGACCGATTCTGCACTCTGTGTGGATACACGTGTGCATGCATTTGTGTGGCCTTGCCTTACAGGAGCTCTAAGCCACGGTGGCTGCTTAAAGACATAATGCTGTCCTCTCCCCATGGCTTTCCTTTAAACTCAGCGCACCTCTGCACCGAGCCCAACACGTGCCCACAAGAGCCAGCACCTTAGCTGGACCTGGCTCACTCGACATCTGTATAGATTGGGCGCTTCAGTGCGGCTTTTCTGGCACTTTTATCTAATAGCTGATTCAGTCAGCTATTTGCACTAGAATGATTACCTTTCTGTCTCTCGAACAGGCATGTCTAAAGCAACCATAATCACAGTATTGTAGAGATCCACGCTAGCTTTTTCATTCAATCAGCTATTAAATAAAAGCACTGGAAAAGCCCTGCTGTGGAGCGCCCAGTCTATACAGATGTTGAGTAAGCCAGGTCCAACTCACACACTGCCTCTTCCAATAGAATATGGTTTTGGGGTTTTTTTTCATGTCCGTCAGTGTCCAGCATATTAGCTTTAATTCCTAGCCCTGCCCTTGACAGCAAAAGTAGGGGTCTGTTCAGAATAATGTCTTTTAAAAAAAGCAGCCTTTCTTTGCCTAATTTGCATCCTACACAATTGGAATATTGGCAGTTAAAACTAAGATGCTAAAAGTGGAAAAACTCCATAAAAAGAAGACGACAGATCACTGATTGTAAGTTATGGTTGCAATTAGCCTTTAATTATCTCCTTAGCATCTTTATTTCCCTCAACCTTCTATGTTAGGTGCAGAAGATTGCAAAGCAAGTGTTTACTTTTAATAATGAAACAGTCATGTAAAGCTCGTAAAATGGTAAGTTTTCTTATTTGGAAATAATTTGTAGAATTAGCACAGTGAAAAGTAGATTCCAGAAATGGACAAAAATGGATGCCAGGAATGGTTGCTAAACTGTTCTGTTTGTTGTTGTTCAACAGGGAACTGAAATATGGTATCCCAGTTACTGATGAAAATGGAAACAGATTGGGTGAATCTACCAAAGCTGCTCAGCAGGCCATTACTCAGGTGGTTATCTCAAGGATTCTCATGGCTGCGCCTGGCATGGGTTAGTACATTTCAGTGAAATGGAATCATTGTCCTAAGCTTTTATAATTAAAAAGGTAGGAAAAATTGTTTATACTGAATTCTATATCAATGATTTTCTAATAGACCACCCCCTCCTCAAATGGGAGACAGTGTTTTTTCCTTCTGCTCAGACACCCCAGAAGATGATACAAAGATTCTGTGTGCTACACTTAAATCAAACAGAAAATCTGTTGGGATGCTTCTCTAGGAAGGAAATTATAAAGGATAGTTCTGTTCAAATAAGAAAGAAAGAGCTAACGATGTGTGCATTTAACCAGTGCCATGTTGTTGAGCTCTTCGCCAGGTTTTAAACGTGCATGGAATTCCCATATGTTCAAATAATGGTAAAGGTGCATGAGGCTAGTAGTAGTGGGGTTGAGAGGGTGAAAGAGGGTTCAGTTGTGATAAAAAGCAGTGAAATCTTTACTATAGTCCTTCATTTCCTTTTCAAATTTTAACAAGTAATTTTTGAAAATAGGGTTCTTTTTAATTGGAGTAGCTGCTTGAGAGAGGCCACCCACTGAGATTTCTCAATTAAGATGATTTTACTGAAACTGGCATATTTATACAAGGGACTGCAAAAAATAATTTAAGCTCGTCCTCTGGTAATGAATGTTGGACTTCAGGTGGGCAGGCTAATAAATGCCAAGTTGCATAGAGACCCCAAGGTATATCACTTGCTGCTGTTAGTGGCTCCCACTAACACATGCTCTAAGCTTACTGAAAGTGGGTTGCTCTTTCTGATCCAGAATGAGGGAATGAAAAGGATGCTACTACTTCGCAGCCTCTGCAAAATAGAAAAGGAGCCCTTCAAGAGGGAAGAGAAGATAAGACGGCTCCAAAATGGGGAGACATGCTGTAGACTGAGTTGTCCACAAAAAATACTTGTGGACATATTATTAGAGACATTTAAATACTGAAACTACCATAACTAGGCTATATAAATAATTGAACCTTCATGGTGTAAGAAGCAATAAAAGTGTATTCAAGCTTCTAACCTGGTTTTCTAAATGGCTGCACAAATGTTGTTAGGAAACAAAATGTTTGCAAAGGTTTAACCAAGTATTGTGTTTTGTTTTTTTGCTTTCAGCCATTCCTCCCTTTATAATGAATGCTTTGGAAAAGAAAGCATTTTTAAAAGTGAGTCTCAGTTTTCATTTATGTGCTAAAACATATTGGTTGTATTCATATACAAAATATTAAATGAATGGAGAAAGAATGTGTTATATTTTTAATAAATCCCATGTTTTCATGTTCAGAAAATGCTGCTTAAATTGCTTAATCCCAGGTACACACAGATACTAAAAACTAGGAAGTCTATGCCACTATATTCCCTCATGTCAGGAACATTTTTATTTCTAAATATTCATATTGAAGCATTTTGAAATATTTTCTGTTACGCAGTTATGTCAATTAAATCTATTAAATGATTTCAGTGGAAACACTGTCTGATTGCTTAGGCATTGGGCTTCCAGTTAAAAAGCTCTGTCTGACCTTGGGGAAGCCATTTTTGCCCTGTGCGCATTTGAGAAGTTATTTCAAGATACTGAGCCCCCTAAGTTGATACTGAAGACACTGGAAGTTGAGGGAACTAAGTCCTTCCCCCACCTAGGCAATTAAGTATATGCTTAACTCTTCAACATGTGCATAAAATCTGTTGAAGTCAGTTGATCATAAGCATATACTTAAGTATTTTGATGGATTGTGGCTGTAGTAATTAATATAAGCCTGGATGAGATGTCCAGGAAAACCCACCCTGTCTTCTACCCTTACTTTCAGTTCTTGCATCTGTACAGCAGGAATAAGGCTGTTGTGCTGGCCTCAGGTTGGTGAAGTGCTTTCAAAGCTTCTTCTGCTCAAAGGTTCTGTGACTTATAATATTTTCACCTAACCAGTCCTTCACCTAAGGACCGCCTGAAAGCTTTATGAAAGGAATGAGTGGATTACTTGCTACACCCTCAAGTTTAATACTGTGAGCCCCACACATGTTGCCATCTGTTTTCCAATAACATTTATGCTATCTCTAGACCACCTTTACCCTCTCAAACTGTGTATACCTCTCCAAATGTAATGAAAATGTTATGATTTTCTCTTCAAAGATACTTCCCAGAATGTGAAATTGTTCTGCTCTCACTTCAATAAGTCTATTCCATTTCTGTATTTACAGTTATTGCATTGTTGGGTTTTTTTAGGGTTTTTTTTTTTTTTTAAAGAAATATAGCATGCATAATTTCAAAGTTGTTCTTTTAGGCATTGGTCAACAGATAGAGTCACTACTTAGCTGCTGTGAAGTAGTATTTTAAAAATTTGGTTTAAAAATTATCCTTTAAAATTCTGAGAGCCAGCTGCTACAATGGCATGTTTCATCAAGTGTATTTTTTATATTTACATTAATAAAATACAAAGCCCTTTTTCTAAAAAAATTCCCTCAATTTACATGCATTTTTAATCTGTGAATTTAAACATAAACTAAAATACATATGTATAAAAAGAACAGTGATAATATTTATGACTTGGGCTCCCATGTTACTATGCTGTGAATTATATGCAGATTTCAGGTGAGATACCAAAGTCATGGCTTTCTTCAGTGCTAAGGGTTGGTTTCATATTTGCCCATTCAAGCTAATGACTGAATTTTGCATTGATAGCTATGGAGAGATACAGTGGTCAGGCATAGCCAGCAGCATGAGAATGTTTGCCTGTTGTTAGGAGCAGTAAGGACATATAGGGTGCTGACAGAAGAGATGGTTTGTCACTGTGAAAGTGCTATACAGCTATGCCTTGACAGAAGTGCACAGCTTCAAAGTGCTTTAAAAATGCTCGATCGTGCAACAAATTAACCTTCATATAATGAGGGCTCAGATGAAGGTGCTTCCAAGTGGAGCAGCTTCATTAACTTCTGTTAGTCCCAGCACACGAACAAGGCTGGGTTGATGCAGCCCAGCCCCACCCTCAGTGCTGTCTGCAGGATGGGAGGGGAAGAAGGGAGGGGGACGAAGCTGCGGGCTGGTGTTTGCCTGGTTGCACTGGAAGGGAGTTTTAATCCACCTGCCCTCCCTTCAGTGCAGGCTGGATAAACCCCAGCCCGCAGACCCCTCTCCTTCCCTTCTCCCCCTGGGGGTGGTGGGCCTAGGCAAGAGAGGCCATAGACACGCAGCTCCTCCTGGATCGGCTCCGAAGTCGAGCTTGATCCCCCACCCCTGCCAACCCAACAGTTGGGTTGCACGTGGTGGGGGGGGCGGTCACTGTAACTCATGGTGCTTTCTGTGAAGCACGATGAGTTACAGCGGGGACTGCACATCTGTCAGCGCCCAATATCTTCCTGATAATCCCTTGTAAAAGTGGTTTTGTTTGATTTGGTGTTTTAACTTTGGGTCAAGTTTTAGATGAAGTGTTTAGTTACCCCAAGGAAGTCTTAAAATTCTATTTGTTTTAGGTCTGTTTTTCTTAATCTTAGGATTTGTTGAGTTTAGATTAGCAGTTGTATTTCAGCAATGAAAACTGTGTGTTAACAACTACTTAATTGATCTTCCTTTTCTCCCCAAATTTAGAAAACTACATTTTTCCTGAGGGCAGCTTTTTTCTTTTAAAAAAAATGTGTTTATAGCACTGCTAATACAGGGCACCTAGTTGTTGAATTCTGGAATTGAAATGTGTGTGGAAAACTTAAACTGAATGGCTGTCCTGCGTGAGAAGCGAAGCTCCACTGTATGCTAATTGCATTTTCCGTAGCTTAAATAAGTCATACTGATTGGCCTGCCTGTTCGTCCTTGGACTTCCTTTTGACCATTAAGACTACATGAGGCATCATTACAAGCCGCTCATACAACAGCAACAAACTTGAAAAATGAATATTCAAAATACCACATATATTTCTCTCCTGAAATCAAAGGAGTTGCAAGTTCAGATTAATTCTGTGCATTCATACCGTGAGGGAATGTCATGTCTGTCATATCCACCTAACTAGGAGAAAAACATGAGATTTTGTGGCAAGAAGAGTGAAGGATGATTCCACAAGGGTCGGCGTCAAACATCCTTTATTCATTGTGCAGTATAATCAACATAAGGGTGTTGTGAATTTTTCAGATCAACACAGGAGATGTTTCTTCAGTGGCTACTCAGTGTTCTTTGGTACCATCATGCTCTCCTGTTCCTTCCCCTCAGCTTCAGAGACTGTGAGTTCAGGTGAAACCTTGCTCTGCAGTTAGTCAGTGGTAACACTTGATAATAGAGTAGCTCTAAACCCATTAAGGAATGAGCTGCATTTTTAACAAGCAGCTTGCGCATGTCCTCTTGAGGCTTCCAGAAGCACCATCCCACATGCAGTTCTGTGACACCATCTACAAACTGCTTTACTAACCCATTTGTTTCACTCTGATTTGCACACCACCAGCATTCCAGAAAATCATTCTTCTGCATCTGCCAAAGCTCATCACTGGCAGATGATAACCAGAAGGCCAGAAAATAAACTAGCAGTTGTCATTCAGCAGCCTGCATTTCTTTATATTCTACCATAGAGCATCATCTCTGTTCTATTTCATTGTTTTTTAACAATGTCAGGGGGATCTTGTCTTATTTCCAGTTCAATTTAAAAGACACGTGAACATTACTGTCTTGGAAAAGCATTGTCATTGTGTTCTCGCACATTGTTTTACATGAGAGCATTTTAATGCTAACAAGACATTATACTAGAGTACCTCGTAAGTAGTGCTAAGCATCACTAACATATAAGCATGCTTATTTTTTTGACAAACCTGATTATTTCTCCTTTTGAAAGCACTAAAGTATGTCCATATGTTTTTCCCTAAACTGAGTAAGTATAATTCATAATGAAGCAATGCAGTGGTTCTTGATCATCAGGATGTTAATTGTTTGTTTTCTTCATTTCTGTTGACTCGTGTTTGGCTAGCTGGGTCTAAGAGCCAGGCCATTATATCAGCCACCCATAGAAGGAGCAGTAAGACTATGGTTCTTCAAAAATGGAGGGTTTATAGATTAATTTCAGCTGTGTTTAAACTCTTCTTCTTGGGTCACTGTTTGGAAGAAACAAACAACCTTTTTAAACTTCCTGTTGTCTGAATTTTTTTCCAGACATTTAAATCCATTCTGATGTGCTTCACAAATCCATTTCATCCCGCAATCAAGATCAGTACCTGCTCTCTGCTTTGTTCTGCATACCATTCCTGATAGTCAAGTTGACTCCTTTCCCTTTTTTTTTTCCTTTAATGCACTATAACCATTTAATCATATTTTTAGTCTGCAACTTAAACAACTGCTCCCAACTCTCCCGTACCTAGAAAGAGCACCTGTTCTACAGTCTCGTTTTACTTAACTTTATTCTTAAATGACCAAGAGATGATGCATTCAGGGACCCTCTGTCTGTCCTTTTATTGTTCAATGAAATTATGCACTATTAGCAATCTGGAAGATTCAACAAAAGATGAAGCAGTTGCTAAAATCCCACTGCTCCTGCTTGCCTTTTTTTGCTTAACTTTAATTATCCTTTCTGCATCTTCTGTGTGTGCTACCTAACCGTGATGTCATTAAGCCTAGCACACACAATATCTGGAAATTAAAGTCAGAATTGCTGCCTTGCTGGGTCAAACGATAGAATTCTAGTTCATTACATTTTTTCATCATCTTACACTTCTGTGGATTTTGTTATCACTTTGTACTGATGCACGTTTTGCTTGTGTTTATTAAGTGTACATTTCTGCTGCTTAGGCATGTGGGGTTTTTGCCCTTCCCAGATACAGTTTCTAAAACTAAGCCATTTTAGCTTCATCTTCTCCTCCCCTAACATTGAGGTGTTTGGACAACATTTTTGGAAAAGAAAGGCCGTAAGTTTCTACTTATTAGATATTTTTATAATGAAAGTTCTGTGAAATGAACTTGTCACCGTTAGTCGTACTACTGAACACACTTGTGTTTTCTAGTGTAATGTCCCACTCAGATGAAGGTTAGATACTACCCTGTGTCAAGGTAGTTAAAGCCTTGCTCTGTCTTTTTGGGAAATAATGTTATGCCCAACTGGGGCACTGCCTTTATACTGTAGGAATAGCTCAGCTCTCATTGTCTCTTGCTTGGAGTCAGCCATCAGTTCTCCTACGGGCAGTCTTTCAGAGTGAGGAATCTGATTTGTATGCCCAGAAACATAGAAAGGAGAATAATCCCACAGTCCTCTGATCCTATTCTGTGAGCTGTGATTAGGCACAAACACTACCATCTTTGAGGCCTTTTCTTATTCCCCCAGTGTTGTTGTCATCATTTCTTAACTTTCACTATGTGGAAAAAACTGAAGTCTTTTGCACAAATATTTCTGGGGCAAAAGTGCAATGAAGGCATTTGAGTGCAATGCCAGAACAGTGGGGCACCACTGAGTGGGGCACTCCTTTGACAAAGTTGCCTTTTTTGTTATCTATTTTTTCAGATAATTGATGAATTGGACAGTTCTCTTCTGCAGCCATTTTTGGACTTCAGACCGTCTCCAACAGAGGGGAATGAATAGCTGTGTTACTTCCTCTGTCTCAGTCCTGAGAGAGAGAGCTTGGTCTATTATTGTTTTCCTTCTCTTTGCTGCAATTAATTAGCACTGCTGCTGTCATACTTTCTTAAACATGGTCCTTATTCCCTAGCATTTCCATTTCCCCCCCCTTAAAACACTTGACGCTCAGTTCTGTCTTTTGTTCACCAGTCCCCCCACAACCCTCACAGCTTTAGGATTGCTTCTCACGGAAACATCAACTTTATACTTATCCACTGCAGTGCGTAATTGTGACTAATTAACGGTTTTGTTTTAAATCCACATACTGTTATGGTAGCAATTGTGCGTGTCATGCTTTTCTGGAGGGATTCATTTTATGGTAATGCCAGTGCCCATCACAGCAGTCTTCTTAAAATATGTTTCATTTCATTAGTGATTAACTCCAGCTAAAATTCTAACCAGTTTTTATTTAATCTCTTAAAACATAATCTAAGGATCTGCAAAAAGCCTCCTTTTTCCTTTTTTATCAGTACAATTGATAACTGCAAAAAAGTGCAATGTAACAAAATAACCATACCTGTTTATTTAGTTCCTGTTTATACACGCATATATGCACAATATTTATATTGCTTTACTTTAAAAAAAAAAAAAAAGAAATCACAGTTTCTATTTATTTATTTTTCCTTTAATTTCAAGGGGAGTAAGGCTCTCACAACTGTGCTGTACTTGTTTTATCTCTAGGAACTGATAGCTGAGAAACATGCAGTGTATGTGGTGAGGGAAGGTGATATGAACATAGCTTATGTTGGCATTCCCATGACTTTCGGGTGACAGCTGCTGCAGGCCAAGAAAGCTCTCAGGTATAAGTTAGAATAGCATAATAGTCCCCAAGAGACTGAAGCTATAACCAAGAATCAACACAGACTAATGATGTCTTAGCCAAATTCCTTATGCTGGAGAAGTGGGGTGTACCATCAGAGTCTACTCTTGTTCAGTGCTAATGTAGGGTTTCAGTTGCAGTGGGGGAAACCTCCCAGACCAGACTCTGGCTTCGTAGCTACAGTGTGCTGGCATAAGGCAGCCTTACCTAGGAGCTAGTCCCTAGACTCAAGATAGGATCAAGTTATGAATAAAATAAGTGGTCAGTCATCTGGAAATCTAGTTCTCAGTAGACTAATGCACACTAATATTAATGGGAGGCACTCCACTGATACCAAAGAGCTTTGGAGCAGGTTCTCAGAGCAGCAGTATTTGAGATCAGGGTCAAAGTAAGTTATTGCAGGTCAGGTATCTGCAGAGTTTGCATGTGTCTGCACTGTGCCTAGATTTTAACTGCTGTCAGTCTGCTTCTTATACTATAAGAAACATCCAAAAACCTGGAGGGGGGGAAAAAGACATCATACTCACTTTGAAATATTTATTTTTAACACAGCGATTCCCATGGATGAGTGCCCCCATTCAAGTTGGATTAGTTGGATTCTGGTGAGTTCCTTTAGATTGCTTGTCTGCTGCTATTTTTGAGAGGCATCTGCTATCTTTGAGTTGGCTAGAGTTCCCTTAAAAGTTTGGTGTATCTGGATTTAGGAAGGAAAGCCAACAAACAACTAAAGTGGCTCATTTCTTCTGTGAAATGTCAGCAAAACTGTATTATTTACATCTCATTTTGTTCAGTACTACCTGTTGAAACAGAAAAAGGTCTTGTTTCCATGGTTTTCCTATGACAGCTATTGGTGATAGTGTTATTAAACCAAATCAGCAAAGAATAGAACTCTGTCTTGCAGCTGATTCAAAAATGAGGTTTTGATCACTGTGGGCACTTGTACATGGGACGGGGGTTTAATCCCCAAGGTTTTATTCTGTGCCCCCTAAATTGAAAGGGTGAGGCATAGAATAAAACCCTGAGGACTAAACTGTTCCAATTTTTCTGTCATGCAAAGGTGAGGGGCCCCATCCTTTTGTTTCTTTGCTTGTTTTTGGTTTTTAGCAGAGCCTGTCTGCTTCTCCCGCAGCCAGCAGATGAGCTGCTGGTGGGCTGAGCAACCCCTGAGCTTCAGGGGGCTTCGGTCCTTCCCTCGGCAGGAACAATGTCCCAGGGCCTCCCGGATAGCGTGCTGTTGGACTGGGTGCTACCCCAGCTCAGAGGCAGCACCCGGCCTGGTCTAACTCTACCCTGAGCCTGCCTAGGGAGCAGCGCTTGATGGGCTTCCAGCAGGCGAGCTTGGGGAAGAGTTGGATCACGCCGGATGCTGCCTGAGTTGGGGCAGCATCTGGCCCGCCAGCACCCCACCCAGATGGCCCTGGGGAGCATCACCACGGCAGACAGAAGACCGGGGGCCCCCATAGTTCAGGGGCCACTCATCCCGCCAGCGGCCTGACCCCCAGCTGCAGGAGAGGCAAGCTCCACCAAAAAAGGATCAGGCCGCTCGCTGCTTCTGAGGCCAGCAGAACACCTGGGTCTGCCCGACAACAGGCTGCCCTGCCCCTCGGGCAGAACAGGAGGGTGTCTGGGTGTGTTGTCAATTGGAGAGGTGGCAGGGATGGTGCATGGGGTGGGTTCAAGGAAGTTTGCAGCCTTCCCAGGCAGCCCTACACCCCATGCACCATCCTCACCACCTTCACAGGCCAAGAAAGCTCTCACCACCCTCTTGCTGCCTTCTCGCACTGTCCCAAGGGCAAGCCAGCCCATTCTTGGGCAACGCCAGGCATCCTGCCAACTGCAGGAGCCTGCTGAAGGCAGAAGCAGTGAGAGGCCCAATCTTTTTTTCTGCAGAGCCTGCCCACCTCTCCCGCAACTGGGGGGCGAGCTGCCAGCTGCATCATTGTAACTTGCAATGTTGCAGACTAAACTACATCCAGATGTAGTTAAGTTTGCAACAATTAAGCCATACAAGTAACATTTTCATCACGTGTACATTGTGATGATTGTCGTGTACAAGCACCCTGCCTGTGCAAGGGATAATGTTGAATCTCAACCTGTAATGTGATGCCTTTCTTCAACCTGCATTAAAATCAGTAGATTTCACAACGCCTAGCTCCTTATGTTGTGACATTTGAAATGAATTATATGCCACCAAATTGAAATTCTCCACATATTTAAGTGGCAGTGATGCATCTCTTTGCAGTCTTCAGAGAGATAGAGGGACTATATAAGGGGCCTGGCAGTGGAAGATGGACTTCATTCATTCTTGTTCTATCATGCATGAAAAGTAATGAGAATGAAATGGCTACTTTCCTATGAGTGCCCTGCTTTTGTCTGTTCAGAATTTTGCTTTTAAACTAATACCTGTATCTCATTTTTGTTTTGTTGTAGTTTGGTGTTTGCTACGCCTCTGTGCTGTGCTTTGTTCCCTCAGAAAAGGTACAAATGGCTTTCTTATTGTTACATGAATGGTGAGATCCAGATGCACACAGAATGCTTCAAAGAAACAAGGAAAGAAATGGTCCTTGCTATTCAAAATTGTAGTTTAAATTTTGATATGATAAGTGTTGGATCCAAAATACAGGCACAAAGGGGGGGGAAATGGTTACCAAAGATACACAGTAAGGAAGAAGTACAACTTAAAAGGGAATAATAAACCTCTAAGCAAATAGAATTGTTAACCCCTGACAGGTAGAGCATCAGAAATTTAGTCTTATTTTTTAGATGAGATTTGAACAAGATGGCTTGAGAACCAGGTTTGAAAGGCGTTCCTGTCCATAGGAGCTTCTTGGAAGGAGGTAAAGAAAGCTTTAAGGTTGGCATCATTGATGGAAGAGAGGATGGCACAAATGAAAAAGAAAGAGGAGGAGGAATACAGATTGGAGTTGAGCAATATAGGGACTTGAATGCCAGGACAAGAAATTTAGACTTGCTAATGCCTGGCGTCAGTGAAAGGAGTTAAAGTTCCATTTTTATGCATTATGGTGGTGGTTGAATGGATACGCATTTTGAGATCCTATTCACTTTCACTTGGGAATTCTCTCTGAATTATAAACATCAATTTAACTGTAGTCTGCCTGTGGTTTGGCCAATAGGATTTTAACCACGAGAGTTTTGCGTCTATTTTAATATATTTTCAGTTATAATTAATAGTTCAGAAACAGACTTAAAACTAACATTCGTGTCCCTGAGATCATAAAGAAACATGGACAGGTTGCATTTAAAGTGTAGCTGTAATGCAACTAGATTTGTCATCTACGTGTTAAAACTTCCGTTGTTTTACGTTTTGCTTGTATTATTCATTGGAATCAAAAGTGCTGCATCAAGTAAGCAATAAATTAAATATTGAAATTGGAGCTTAAGGGTTTGTTTAAGACTTAGAGGACAGCTTCACTAGCTTTTGATTTCTGAAACCCAGAAGGCTTGTTCATCTCTTGCTTAATGCTTATGCTACTGTAATTCTCATCACCCCAGCAGTACAGTTTAGATACTGTTTTCCTGCTAGAGAAAGATAGGTTTAAGAAATGTAGAGCAAAAAACATTGCAGGGTTATGTTGAGTTGGATGGAGAAAGTAGTCAGTTCTTGGTTCAGATTAGTGCTTTTAGAATTTCACCCTAACGTATTGAATTGATTTGCTAATTTTATGGGTAATTTTTTTTAATGTATTTGGAACATTGCAGCTCTGTATGGTTTGTCAGCTGAATTGATTTCTCGTGAGAGAAATGTTACACATGTAGAAGACTTCCTTGGATTCAACAAAGTAGAATAACACACTTGTTAACACCTTTTCAAGGTGCAATTTGTATGTACAAGCCCATTGGATCATAACCATCTGAGTTGAAGTTCAGTAGAACAGTAAAGCAGCCGTTTCTTGCATCCGCAGAACAATTTATTATCAGTCAAATTAGGCTAATTGCTACGAGTCTCAGAATCTGAATTCTCCCTGTAGAACAGGAAGAAATCTGAAGTCTCCTTTGCTTATCCACAAGCCTTGATCAGATGCATCATTATCCATATTTTTGATTCAACCATTCATTAAAGTGTAATCTTTTTCCTATGTTTTTTTTTTTCTCTTGCCTAGTTCCATGTCTGTAACACGCTTGGAGCCAGAACTGAAAGCCAAGATCCAGGAGATCAGTCCTGATTTAGGACGGGTGTATTTTAATAAAGGATTATAATTCAAAGATGGTGGGAATATTTTGTGAACTTTTTAATTTTTATTTGTGTGCCAGCATTATTGAAAAGAGCTCAGTTTTGATCTGTCCTTTTGTTAAATGATTTTGAACATCTGCATTATTTTATAATATGTATGTAAAGACTTTCCTTCTGATATTTTCTTAAAACACAAAAACTCATTTTGTTATTTCATTGCCCACTTTGAGTCTTGACTGACACTTTAACCACACATATCCAAAATGTTTACACTGAGCTCTCAAGCAGCTAAAAGGAAAAAAATCAAGCACACAAAGGGTACCTACACATGCAATTAATGAGGAGCAGTAAACTCTGGTGCATATCCCACCAGAGTTTATTGCTCCAAGGCACTGCATCTACACATGCACCCAGATCTACACATGCACCCAGGACCACAGCATGTTGAGCCAGGTTGGAGCAGCTCTGACTGGCAGGGGGTGTGAGCCTGCCAGCCCAAGGCTGCTCCAACCTGGTTCAGCATGCTGCAGAGGAGCTGGTTGGGGCACAAGGGTACTTCAGTGCAGGGCTAACTGGGAGGCAGCCCCTGCACTGAAGCACACTTGTGCTCTAGCCAGTCCCATCAGCATCTGTGTGTGTGTTGCTGCACACTTGAGAACACCACTGCAGGATAGTACTTGAAAATCCTATGGTGGCATTTATTAGTTTTCTGTGACTTAATAGGGCTGCCTGTGTAGACGTTGAGTGTAGAGCTAATTAGGCAGTTCCGCAGTAAACATCTCGTGTAGATGCACCCAAAGAAAATCAGATTTTCTTGTCTTAAATGTACTGCCTGTTCTCCCTCCACTTGGGACAGAAGTCCCTTTGTACGTGTTATTGATCCTGCAGTTCCAGCAGTGACCGCAGATCTGCTTCTCCAGGCCCTTCTTGTCCCGTATTATCCTAGGAGGAATAACCCCAAAGAACAGCTGGTGACCATGCCCTGTTTACCTTCAGGTTTTGACTTCAGAGATAGCAGCATGGGATAGTTTGGGGGTTTTCTTCTCCTTTCCTTGTTTTTCTTTCTTGAAATCTATAGACTCCATAAAAAGTTCCTGCATTTCTATTTTAACTATATTCAACACATGCTGCCCTGTTGTGTTCAGCCTATTCAAAATGCTCTCATTTCTAACAGAACATTGTTACAACACTACAGTGTGTTTCTCCATTTCACGTGAGGGCCGTGTGTTCAACCTCTCTGTTTCTTGAGGAGCACAGAGAAAGCACATCATATACTTCCGTTTTAATCCATTACTGTACAAAATAGACCCAAACACTTTTTTTCTGATTATATTCCATCATGTTATTAACATTGCCGGTCTACACCCCGTTGTGTTTACAATGCTGCTCTATATTTAATGTACAGTATACCTAATATAACTCTAGAGAGCTTACACCTCAAGGGTCAAATTCGTTTGATGTATATTGGAGCAGGTTTTCTGAAGCTGTGCCATTTTGCATTAGCAAAGAAATTGGCCCAACACTTGTAGATGTTCAAAGTAATATACAAAACAATGGTGTTTTACTGACGGTATGTTGTTGTTATGCAGAGACTAGATAGCATAGCTAACGTCTGAAAGTTTAGAGAACAATAGTGGCAGTTTTTGCTTGACTGTGTGATCAGAGTGAATTTTCTCATAAAGCAGAGATTTGCTTGATGGTTGTTACGTTTATCTTTAATCTGAAAGGATTAACAGATCTGAAGCTTTAGTCTCCTTGAATGCCACTGAGCCTTACCTGTATTTCTTCCATAATTACAAAACCTCACTTTTTTTGTCTTAACCTTTCTAGTCAGACTGAGCTGGTTTCCCCAGTGAATTCTGGCCTTGGGTTCCTTTATTGCAATAAATATTTCTGAGAGAAAAAATGAAAGACAAAACTACAATTGTATACATGGTGGTCGAAGAGCTAGGAAGGAATTTATTTAATGATTTACCGTCTCCTATTTAAAGGAGCTTGTCTAGTTTTTAAATGTGCCATTTCTCCAATTGTTATTTTTTTTAACTCTTGCAATCAATATTTTATGTGAACTCACTTTTTTTTCCAAAATGCTGATATTTGCAAATGAATCATTGCTCTATATGAAAGATATAGCCTAGTTTAAAAAGAATTGATAGCTTTTTGTTAAAAGTGATTCTTCAGTGACCAAAGTATAGATCTGAGGACAAAAATATACCATGAGTATATATATTTTTTTTAATTTCCTTTTTTGAAGCTTCAGTCTATTAATGCTTTTATACAGAAATAACTGTACAGTTTCATTGTATTAAGCAGAACAAAATAGTATAAAGATCAGGCAATTTATCCTGGTCTTAGAAATAGAATGTTTTTAAAAACTATTTGCAAGTAAAGTGCAATAAACTCTTTCTGAAAACTGGTAAAACAGAATAACTAATATTTCCAGTTGGGGAATATAATTTTAAATGATGAGGTGACTGACTATGTTTTTAATTTAAGTATTAGCTTAATGTCTTGCCAGTGTTGACAGAGTTAATGTCATGTTTAAACTGAACTGGATGAACTATCAAATAAACTCGGATTGAAATGAATGCTTCTCTCTCATTTTGGTGTTCTCCAAATATAGATTCCATTGTATTTTTTTGGTATATTTGAGAGTATTTCCTCATGCTTTGTATCTCAGTGATTTTCAGTACTGATGTATGAAGATAGCTACTAAAGCAATCAGCATTTTTCTCTTTGGGGACTCTTAATGCATGGGCTGCCATAAACAGCTTTTATACAGCTGCACTAACATACAGAGGTGGGTACGACTAATTTATGCTTCTACAAAAAAAGCCTGATGTTGAATATCAGCCATGTTTTGACTCCGTTTTGAGATCCCACATGTTTAATATTGGGGAGGAAAAACATACTGGTGACACAATAAATACTGGGGGAGAGGGGAGGAGAATTGCTTAAAAAGGCAGTGGGTCCCCTATCTTCCAGTGAAAGCCAATGGAAGTTGCAAGCAGAACTTCTCACCCTGCATACCATTTTTCCGTAACACCACTACTGTTCTGGCAATCTCAGACACTAAATCCCTCACTCTGTCCCCTTCCTATTTCTAGGAACATTTTATGCTTATACTACTTGCACACGGTCTATTTACTGTCAGGTTGGCAGTTTTGTGTGTTAAGATAGCACAATGATTTGAAATTTTGGAATGTTGAATATGCGAAGGAGATTATGCCTGATCATATACAAATCTGACTTACCTGTGCTGACTTACCTGGGGTTTTTTCCCCTATCTCAATCTGTCACGTTTGATTTTGCTCTGTAGACTTTTGCCCCAGGATAATTTGTCACCAGGTACCAAGAAGTGAAGTTAAATATAGGACACCAGGAGCCATCTGCTTTACCAAGCCAAAAGTTCTCTGTCATGATGTGCTAATCAGATTTTCTGCTTTAGGTGTTTAGGATTTTAATCTTCCTTAATACCGTGGTATCTTCAGCAGATATGCATTACATGAATGGAAAGGGCAGAGCCCCATTCTGCTGTTCAGAGTCAGACAGTTTCTATTGCTATAGATCTCTCTCCTATGGACACCTTTGCTCTTTGTTTATATATTTATCTCAAAGATATGCCATTGCTCATCTGTTTGGATACCCTGATGTAAAAGAAGTTCAAATCCTAAACAGTTTGACAAACTTCATCAGTCTGTTGTAATGAGTCTCTTTTGAATAACTCTCATTCCTTTTCTCATGGACAGAAGACCAAAATGATTAGAACCAAGTCCTAGACTAATGGGTATATGATGTGGGTAACATCTCCACGGTGTATTTCCCCCTCCAGTACCATAAAAAACACCTCCGTGGAGTTTTATGGTAGAAGCTATGTAGCCAA
This sequence comes from Crocodylus siamensis, assembly GCF_052110815.1. Lineage (NCBI taxonomy): Eukaryota > Metazoa > Chordata > Crocodylia > Crocodylidae > Crocodylus > Crocodylus siamensis. The sequence goes on along the minus strand of NC_143404.1, from coordinate 16,275,021 downwards.
GCAAAGGTTGGAAGGACTTGGATACCAGCCCTGATGGCCTGATTTCACTCTGGAAGAAACCTCTCCTCCTTGGTTAGAAAATGTCTCAGCCCTGTATTGAAAGTCGGGACTGAAATATGTTGGCAAAGCTGTAAGGTGGATATTTGTACCTGGGTCAACCTGAAGGTGCTCAGATACAACAGTGGTGTCCAGTGCCAGAAAAGGTAGAGATAAATTAATGAGCCACAAGTATACTTGGAAATAATGAAAAATAAGCTACCATCACAAGTATCTTCACGTTCTGAATGGCATGTCACTTAAATTTTCAAGCAATACCCCTAAGCAATACCCCGAGGCCCAGAAGAGGGCAGCATTTTCCACTTAACTGATCAGCTACTTGGCATAGGGGGTGCATACCTGTGTTCCCATCTCCTGTTTAACAAAAGAGGCAGGTGGCCAATGCAATACATATTTTCCCAGGCTGCTGCTTTTTTTTTTTTTATTTTAGACATTCAAGGTGATTTTTCTTCGGGAGTGAGAGGGAAATGTCAGTTCTCCACGCTGTCACGCCTGTTAAAGCGACAACTGCAAAAGCAAAAAGGTTGATGCACATTTATTAAAGCTGTTGTGCTCGGCAAAAGTTAATGTTGTGACTGAGTGATAACCCCTTTTGTAGTGTCTCCTAAGGTGAACTTAATCGCCTTACTAAAGTGTCACTTAGTAGCACTGCTGCCTTCTCCCGTTTTTTAAGTGCACAATGAGATCTCTCTAGATGCCTGTACCTGGAAATCTGTAGCCGAGACAGTTTTTGAAGCAAAACTTAGACAGCTTTATGCCCAGTGCATTGAAGCCAAAGAAGATATTCCAAATTCATAGTTTTCAGGCACAGCCTCTATGTTAGCACTTGAAGGAGTGTGAATGTAGGCTGTTTAAATAACCATCGGTTTCCTTTTTTGTCCACAGTTAATTTCCTTGCACAAGTGAAAGCAGCTATATAATGTTACTGCCATTTTTTTCTTGGGCATATTGACCATAGGCTCCTCAATTCTCATTTGAATACCAGGTATCTCCAGAATACAATAATTCTTAGATGTTCCCAGTTTGTGTCCAAAAGAAGTGGACTCCAGCAATAACATTTTGGATCTTGGTCTAAATTTCAAATATGCTGGAGTTGGGCATATTTAGACATGGGGATCCTACAGAAACCATTTGTAAAATATCAGTTCGGGGCTGGGTTTGTACTTGGAACACCACAAAAATCTAAAAGTTTTTTTATGATGCATCTTTCGTTGGAGTGACTATATACGGATGTGAAAGATGTTGGACAAGCTTTTGGGCATCAAGTATTCTTCAGCTCTGAAAAAAATGTGCCCCCTAAGTTTTGGTTTGGACCTTGTTCACTGGCTAAGAACAGCGAGTCAAAGAGCCTGAGGCTGAATCAATTCACTCTTCACAGGTTAGTCTAAACTGCATAGATTGAACACAGTTGAGCTGAACTCTAACTTTGGGGCAACGCATAGGCAAACCTGTGTTAGAAAGATGTTTGTTCCAAGCTGATGTCAAGGGCAAGACATGAGAAGACACCAAGTACAACCAGCCTCTAACCCTGTTTTCCTTTAAACCTGCCTCCATCTTGATTATACTCCATGGCAATGCAAGTTTGAAAGCCATTTCTCCAACCAAAGCCTCTACATCCTGAGAGAAGAAAACCAAGCCAGTATACAAACATCCTGAGGGTATTGTCTAAAGAGCTCTTATCTGTCCTTTCCTGTATCTGTGGACAAGATACATTTTGCACTGGTTACAGAGAATCTGGGGTTTGACACTGGATGCTGTATTCGAATGACACATTTCTGAAATCGGTTTTCTCATGGTAGTGCTAACATCCTTACTGCAGTATTTCTGACCCTGCCGGTAGAAATCCAGGCTCAGTTGCACTTCTATTGAAAATACGGTTCAACTTAATCGAATAGGCTTAATGCAGGACTGTAGTTGCTTATGTGTACCTATGGGATTTATATGTTGCTTACAGCTAGCATGGGTATCTATCTCCATGTCCCTGGATTTTGCTGTGTAGGCATACCCTTTAGCTACTACAAATGCAAGTTTCCACTGACCGTGTGCAAGTTGTGACTTTTCAAAGACTTATCATTTGGCCAAAGTTACCGGTGATTGACAAAAGCACATTCTTTGCTAAAAGGCTGCCCGCTAGCTAGATTTCAGGTCCCTGAGCTACAGCCCAGGAGCGCGAGAGCTGATAGAAGGTCACCAGCATTCTTTTTATATGGGGATAACCCACATATGCTTGGGTAGCCTCTTAGAAACAACTGAAGTGTGTTAGTTGAAATTTTCCAATTACTTCAGCCAGAGGCAGACGCTTCCTACAGAAGTTCACAGCCCAGTTTGTTTGCAAAGTTATCAACTAAAAGCAGTCTGTTATAATGGGAGGTTGCAGGTAACTAGCACTAGCAACCCTGCCTATAATTCACCGGCTGAACAAATAGAGCAATGGTCAATCTCTGCATTATTTTGACACTTCACTTGGGAAGCATCTCTCTCTCTGGTTATATGCCATTGTTTCTACTCCCTGATTGGGTGACTGAAACATATTAAGCCAAATAATTATCAGTACTAACTGTGAATGTTAAATACCCGTATACTATTTTTCTTTTTCAGGAATTGAAACCTTTTCACTTACGAATTGAGGAATTGCACGGAGTACAGGCAAGCCCAAAACTTTCACATGAAAAAAAATTGTTCCCAAAACATCTTTAGCGTTAAGGAGAAAAAAATGTGGAAAATCTGAAGAGCTATTTAGGATCTCTACAAGTGTTCATGGACACGGTTACTACAGTATGTGACCACACCTATTAAATGTGTGTGTGATTGTATATTCTATATAAGAACATCTAAACATAAAACTAGTGGGCTTTTTCAGGTGGTTTCCTTTTATTATCTCTCAAGTGAATATGCCTTTTTTCCAAGCCAGAGGTTTCCACGTATTGATATTATATAGTAATTGGAATATTTTCAGATTTAAGAAAAATACCATGCAGCTATTATCTCTTGCCTGCATTTGATTCTGTACGGAGGCATTCTTTTTTTCATAAGGTCAAGCCACTCTGTTATTTCATTAGTTAATTCAATTAAGCTGCTATTCAAGATCAAGACTTTAAAAATGGAGTCTTCTGGAGAAAATTGATGTGCTTTTTAAAACAACATTGGGGCCTGACGCTGCTATTCTTCTCCAAGGTAAGCTCCCGCTGGAATCACCTAGCTTTGCCTGCAGTGATGGTGGCAGCATCAGGTCCATAGTCAACTTAGACTTAAAAGACAGCTGGGATGGAGTGAAAAAGTAAAGGTAAACTGGAAATGGCATCCCTGCATGGGCAGGGAGAAGCATTAGTCAATTAAAAGCATTAAGTGTGTTGACAGAAAAGACCTAAATAATGCATGATAGTGGTAAAGTAACCCCACCTCCTATTTATTAATAGAATAGAATAGATCAAATAAAAGGGTACCGGAAGAAAATTAAGTAGGAAATTGGTTAATTTTGCCATCAATATTTCCCGGACTATTTTCTTTCTTTCACGCTTGCACACTGAAAAAAAAAAAAAGCAGTGAAACTTACCTTCCCTCTGAGGGCTGGCAAAATCTAAATTTCCTAATACAGATGTATTTCTAGTTAAAGATCAGATTAAGTTGCTGTGGCAACCGACTAGATAATGTAATGAATATGATTGGTAGCTACCACTTGGAATTTTTAGTATCATTTTCCTTGCCTTTCCAACAGGTTTTATATGTGAATACCTAAGATAACCCTCCCCCCATATTCTGGTCATCTTCTCATGTCCCTACACTGCATTTGACCATTTTGTTACACGTTTGTACATGTTTATTGCAAGATCTTTCATTGTACATGTGCATTGATGCAGCGGGCATTGCAGCCGGTGTTGCATAGTCTGAGGCTGTGTGCCACAGTCACAGATTGTAGAACCAGTAGTATAGCCCCACTTCTTCATTAGTTGTTGGTACATAGGTGGTTAAGACATCGCCATCTTTGCCATGGTTTGTCAGCCCCTGGTGGTAAGGTCTCAGCTGTTGGAACATCCATTTATGCACTATCAGCTATTTTCTTTAGCCTCTCGTTCCATATCTGTAGTCGTAGCTCTTTGAGTGTGGCATCGAGAGGCTGGGTGCTGGTGAGGAAGCTCCTGCGTGATTTCAGACATTTATGTGCTGTGTTAATGACCCAAAGAAAGAAAAGGGACCCATCTCATCCCTTGTACTTTTACTCCTTCCTATGCAAAGTTGCTACCATCAAGAAAGTGAATGGAGAATTGTAATGTTGCCATATTTTGCACCCAGTTCTCGATGACACAAAGCAGAACAGGATCCAGGAAGTGTTTAATTTAACTATGTGCCTGCAGCAAAATAGTTCTCTCTAAAGATTATGGCAGTACTCAGTCGGGCTGTGCGAAGCTTTGGTTTGATTCGGCCTGATTTGGTGGCCAAATCTCCAAATCGAATCAGAGGACCCTTTAATCTTTCCAAATCAAATCAGAACCTTTCAAATCAATTCGGAAAGATTTGGTGATTCAGTCGTAGATACAGCTTTAAACGTTTTTTCTACATACCTCTAGGTAGCAGGGGCTCATGAATGCTGTGTTGCTGGGGTGTATGGAGTGTCCCACAGAAGCACAGGCTGGGGGCTCCCCAGCGCGCTCGGCAGCAGACCCAGAAGTGGACCAGAAGCACTTCCAGTCCACTTCCAGGTCCACCAGGGAGTGTGCTGGGGAGGCACCCCCTGCCTCAGTGACTGGTGCCTCCTGGGTCTGGGGAGGGGCACCCAGGATCCCCCAGCACGCTCCCCAGTAGACTGGAAGTATTTCCGGTCCACTTCTGGGTTCACTGCCGAGCATGTGGAGGAATCCAAATTGAATAAGTCCTGCTACACACACCCCTAGGACTCGGGTGCCAGCTGCCACCCTAGTGATACATTTCAAAACCCAGCACAAGCATTAAAACATTCAAAATTTCTGACCATACCATTACTAGAGTTTTCTTGAGACATTTTGTGACTGGTGAGAAAAATGACAAGTTTGATGCTACTGGTCAGTTCCTCAGGTGTATGCTGAATCAAATCTACGTGTGTTTCGGGCTGCATTTGTTTTTATGGATTTTTTTTCCCCCTCTATCATGAGCAGTGCAAAACTCATTCCTAGAAGTTGGCTTCTGGTATCATGCATAGTTAAGCTCCAATGCAGAAAATTTGTAATTAGTTATGAGGCACTAGCCCAAAAGGCACCCAGTTGGATTTGTCTAATTCCACCGCAGATTTGCAGCTGTTGGAGAAAGACATTATTTTTACTCGTCTAAGCAAATAACATAAGTAATAGTAAGTATGAAATAGTACTCCTCCATGGTATGAACCAAATCCTCAGGAAATCGCAAGGCCTATGGATGCAGGACAACCCCGCTATCATTAGGACTATCAAATTGAAGTTTTCACTTCATGCAAATAAGCCTCTGCATGGCCTTATCACAAGGGTCGCTACTGGACCCAAACACTGCCATTTCAGGTGGGTGTCCACATTCGTTACATCCACATCTAAAACATTCAAGAATTCCTCCTTCCAACCCCATCCCCCTCCTCAGTGACCAATAAAGCTTTCTATTCTGTTTTGATGTTTTTTATGTAACTTTGGCTAGTTCTTGATTTGTCACATGCCCTCTTCTAGGACATTTAAGGTCCCGGCTGGCAGAATTTTAGATGATGGGATAAGCACATACTACCCCACACCTTCACACGGTGCTTTGTTTGCGAAGGTGCAGCCATCTGACCTCAGGAAAGGGACTCCAAGCTCTAGACCAGAACAGGTTCAGAGGGATCCTCACCGAAAGGAGTAAGTTGAGGAAAGGCAGTTTCCAAAGCCTAGTGCAAACGAGAAAAGCCTGGAAGAATATGTGTGGGGAAAGACTGTAGGCTAACACATGCCATATTAGCTTCATAGGACCTGAATCCAGGCTGAGAACTAGATGTAGCGGGGGAACTGGAGTTGCCATGCCAGCCTTTCTCACAATGTTGCTTCTGGCCTGATTTTTTTGTAAGAAAAATTAACCAAGAGGAAACGTTAAATCTGTCCATCTCTATACTCAGGACAGAGCAGCTCCCATTCACACCACATGAATGTTCATACAGAGTGAAAAATGCTCTGTCCTAATCTGTTTTTTATGCATGCGCTGCGCAAGAACTCCCCTAAGTAGTGGAGCGCAATCAGCCATGGCAAGATCTTCTGTCATTCTATTAAGTAATAGAGACAAACTTTCATTTATGGGGTCACTGAGGATACTATAAGCTTGGAGTAAGTACGACAGTATTTGCCTTGGAGAAGGTCCACTTGAGAACAATGCTACAGGATGATTGGAAAGGGGAAACAAACTGGTCTGCCATTTAAAAACCTTAAATCCAATATCCCAGTGACTTCCTGTGCAACATTGCTGTAAGGTGAGGACAAAAGAAGCTTTTTCTTAGCCTCAGTCAGATAAAATAGAAAACTTGCCTGCTGTTGTAAACTAACCTGGCACACCTTGCTGAGTTTTTGTGTCGGAGAATGATAGATTGCATTAGTTCGCCCCCTCTAATGTAGTGGCTGTGTTACACTGAAGTGTGTCCAAATCTCTTTGCTATGCCACGATAAAGTACTTGTTAATAACTGCTCTGCACTTGTTCTAATTAACTGCTGTATTTTAGGCAAGTAGTACCTAGTATGATGCTCTACCGTGTAGCTCAATGCCCTAGGATCTTTTTGAATGGTGTATTGTGGGGCACCTACAGAATTATGGAGGTCCAGCTATCAAATTTTCAATGTGTCCTCTCCTCCATGTTGTGCCAGCACCATTTTCCAGCTGCTCTCAGGCTACATGGCAGAGATGCTGCCGACTGCTGTGATTATGACCATCGCTAATAGGAATGGGATAATGCACATGTTTTGGCAGTCATTCAGCTGGCTGGATTTAGTTCAGTGCCTTCAGACAGCTTTAGATCCTGTGATAATTCGGCCACAAGTAGAGAAGGGACAAGCGAATAAGTCGGACAGTTACTTCTGCGGAGTATCTTTCTGAGGCAGTGTTATTTGGAGTGCCACTTTTAGGAGTTGGCCACTAGCACTGCTTGGTGGGCTAACTCATGGTGGGATGACCAGCACCAGCTGTACAACTTCAGGGTGCAGATGGCTTTCCTACAAGTCTGCTGAGAGCTTTTTGTTGAATTTTTGGACCAGAGGAGTGGTTTTAACTATACCTTAAAGAACTGCGAATGACACTTGGGTGTATGGGTTCTGTACTTGAGGATGCTCCACCAGCTTTTGCCTCTGCATCCTCTCCATTTCCAAGGAATTTTTTTCCCTTTCCAAAGCCATAGTCTCCATTTTGAGCTTCTAAAAGTCTCTAGGAAATCCTCCCTCTAGTGGTCTGCCTCTGAGGATGCCTGTTGCAGTCCCCAGGTCTATAAAAATGCTCCGTCATCTTTCCTAGCCCTTTCAGGTAACAAGTCTGTATGCGTTGTCCATAGGATGCGGCCTTAAAGTAAATCAGCAATGCAAGTATTTATCATTCCAACCCTAATTTCCATTACAGCAATGATAAAATACTTCTATCTTCTCTGCTCACCCTGACTGCTGATTCCTTACACTTTTTACACTGATAATTTCCCCTTGTGTAGCACCCCTTGTGTAAAAATTGACTGGGGCAGGGAAGAGGGACAGTGGTGTCTATAGGTGAGGGGGTGGTATGCGCAGAGAAATAATCCAGAAAAAGGCAGTTGTTTCAACAAGTCAGGGTTGATGGGGACCTGCACTGACTTTATGGGTGTGCAGTGGCAGCAAGGGGGAGGTGTCATAGGGTGGCCGGCCCCCTTAGGAGGAGTCAGCTGGCCTAGCTGATGGCAACAGCTGTGAGAAGGCTATTCATGTGGGAGTAAGTCACCAGGAGTTAGCCCCAAAAAACAAAGCCACAGAGTGCAAACATGAGAGAAGCGGTGGTGAGCTGAAATGTGTGGACAGCAGAGGAGCTGTATGAAGGCTAGAGCCACAGGGGACCTCTTCCAGTGTCTGGGACAGGACAAGAAACCTTTCTTCGTTTTGTTTGCTTAAAGATGCTGTTTAATGCTGGGGCCATCTGAAGGACCACTCGGAGAGCAAAAGCCTGCCTGAAGAGGCCCCTGGGCATGGTAGTCCACTTTCAGGAGGGTAGAAACGGCATGTGCACTGCTGCAGGAAGTTCCTACACAGGAGGGTTTTACCCTGGGACAAGTTCAAAAATGCAATGGGTAAACCAGAATGATAGGGATTTCTGCTGCTTACCAGTGGTATCATCCTAGCTGATGCAGGAGGAGAACGAAAAAACAGTATCTGAGCAATCCTGAGAGCGCTTGGATACACCACGGTAGACCACTACTTTTATGCTTTTCCATTCTCTTTAATGCCACCCAGAGATGAGTGTAAAGTACACTACAAAATAACCACAGTTCGGCAGTAATTGTTCCAACCAAGTTTCAACTGGCCGTGAATGTCTCCTGTTGTTATAAGGCCTTCACGTATCTGTGTGTTGGCAGTATTTCTGAACTTTGATTTTGTGCTTCCTACAAACCCTGAAACCTTGATACGTTTCAAGTCAGATGCAAGCCGAGACGGAAGGATTTCTTAGGGTGCTATCTTTTTATTGGCACAGCTGCCTAGTTGGGACAGATTTAAACAAGCTTTTGAATGCAAGCCATTCTTTGTCAGGTCTGAGCAGTGAAAGCCAGAGTAGCTGAAAGCTGTGGACATTTATAAAACAGTAAGCAAAGTTCCTTTTCCCTATTGTTTTTTTTCCTCTTACCCATACAATAACTGCACTTGCTATGCACTGTGTGAGATTTATTTTTTGCCACTGTGATGCTGACCTCTTGAATGAGAGGCAGAGAGAGGTGTCCAGGAGATTGGGGGGGGAGAAAGTGTTGATAGAAAACGTAATATGAATTCAAATGAAGGTGTACATGTTTAAGGCTTTGATGCAGACACCATTTTGAATATAGGGGAAGGAGGTAAGCTGGTGAAGAGCCTTTGCCCAGAAAAGTGTCATTTAAAATCCACTCCCTTTTATCCGCGGGCAGTGTCCAGTGGGCACAGGCGGTGGTCCTCCCCCAGCCGTTGGCTCCTCTGCTTCCTGCTGCGGGAGCTGCCCCCAGGCCAGGGCGGCAGGGTGGGCAGAGCCGGGCAGTTGAGGACGGTCGTTTTGCAGAGGAGTTGCTGAAACTCTTGGCCCCGGTTGCAAAACAGCCCCTGGCCGGGGGCTCAGGGCCCGGTGGAGTGGGAACAACGTCGGCCCGATGCCCTGCCACAAACAGCCACCGCTCCGCTGGTGGCACGCATCCAGGAGCTTCCAGCCAAGATTTCTGGTCTGGGTTTGGGAGCAACTAGAAGTGTGACTTGTGCCCCAGGGTGGTGGTGACATGCCGTCCTTGCCCCGGTCACGCCAGTGCGGGCTCGTCAGCAGCAATCCCCGTTAGACAGGGTCCATCGCTGGGTCCAGAGCGATGGACTTATCTCTAACTTGTGCAAGAGCTTCCACTGACACACCCGGAGGGTCACAGCTGGTGTCCAGCAGCTCTTGGCCCCGGAGGGAGGTCCCAGGGGGTTGGGAGAAAGCGAAGTGCCCTTATGTGTGAATTGTAAACCAGCATACGATGGTTACTGGTACAACACCCCCTGCCTCTTACCAATGGCTAGTACAGCGTCAGAGTGTAGCTCTTAGTCTACAGTTCTTGTGTAATTTCTGAAACTGCCTAGCTAATGAAACTCTTAGCTGCCCAGACAAATGCCTGGTCAGACACCCTAGCACAGTAAGGCCACATCCGTACGTGCAAGTATCCTTGCAGCAACACATTCGCACAGGGCACACCTCTGCATGTGCCCTTCATTGCAGGACAAACTGTTGCACAACAGGCAAACTGCCCTTGCCCAGCTCCTCCCAGCAATTCGGCCAGGGAGAGCTGGAGGTTGGGGCCAGCACCAGTGTTAACCCCAGCAGTTTTACCTGATGGTCTGGAGCAGCAGGGGCACAGGTCTTGCAGCACAGAGACCTGGCTCCAGCCCGGCCTTCAGCTGTGCTGGTGCACACTTGTTGGGCACGTACCACGCTGCTTTTTCTTCCAGTTTTTTGGATTTGTGTGTTTTGGGGCACTTTTTTGCTACCAGAAAATCCCAGTGGTAAATTTTGGCTCCACGCTGCAAATTTGCCAAGTGGCTGGTGGTGCTGCAAACTGCGTGTGCCTGAGTATCTGGATGCAGCCTAAGAGTCCAAGGCATCTTACTATGAGGTCTTGGGTGCTTGTTTTGTGCTTTATCTCTGTTGTGTTTTGAGAAAAATTAATTGCTGCATCATTCTTGGTTGTAGTGATGTCACTGTTAAAAAAAAAAATAGCAATCAGTTTCTTGTATTATGGACAGGTAGTGAAAGTGTTACTAGAGGCCTTCTTTGTAGTACCTTATCTGTGGTACTTCTCTACTTGGCACTGTGACCAACTCCAGGAGCACTCCCTTTTCGTTTTGTGTGGCAGTGTGCTAGAGAGATCTTCAGTGGAGTGACTTCTCCAGATTGTCCATGCAGCTCTCTGAAGACAGCAATCAAATCCAGAAGCCATGCAAGAGTCTACATAAAAGCATGAGGGGAGGAAACCAGCCTCATGTAAATAAGCAATGAATATATCTGTTTGTTTCCTATTCTTTTTGAGATTTCAGCAGTTTCTACTGCTCACTTCCACTTAATATTTCAACCTATAATAAGAGACTGCAACCCATACATTGGAACTGGCTTCTGTGATGACAAACCGAGGGCTTAATATGTCTCAGTTATAGCAGCTTCTGTCAGGACTGCCTGGAGTGAAATCTGTAGGATCACCAAATCATGACCTCAAGAGTTGAAGCAGGCTGGAGAACAGGTTTACTAGACTACTTCTGGCATTTTAGCTCATGGCTGCCATGGGAGTGATTAGTTAATGGTATTAAACAAAGCAGAGTAGTACTCCATGCGAACACTAAGTGTTATTAGTGCAGAACAGGCAGGATGGAACTTGGGTTCCAGGTCATGTTTATATGCTGGAAAATGTTGCAGTCTTTTCATGAAACAGATCCTACTTTTTGTTGGCTGGGTTCTCACTCCTGATAGGTGGAAATGTCCCTTTTATTACCTATGAGTTGCAGGCGTTTTTGCAAAATGGCATTTTCCAACTCACTAAATCTTGGCTGTTCTAAGAAGGGTTTTACTGAGGTGAAAAATCAGTTGGCAATGATCCATATGGACCCTGAGATATTGTAAAGGCAGAAGATCTAAGACCCAGCCCATTGTGACCAATGCACTTTGGAGGATGTTATTCTTACCTTAATATCTCAGCTGACAAGCGAATTTCAGGTTCTCAGTATTTTGTAAAGAAGGGCCTCACTACTCCTGACCTGGTATGATGTACCTAATATCCTCATTTTTGAATGCACCTGCCATCATGAAGTATGCATACCTGGTTCTGTGCTCAACTTTCCTTTAGGGAAGTATCGTAAAAAAAATCTAGATCTGTCCAGAAAAATATCACTTTAGGACTGAAAAGCCACATCACGATAAAAGAAACAGAGCTATGTTTAATCTCTTTGGCTGTATGCAAGCTATAGTTAAAATTTGTACTTGCAATTCATTATCCTATTCCTGTGAGCATGATTTTAGTCATGAGGTCTTGTCTGAGTCCATGATGGTCAATGGGAGTTTTGTCTTTTAGATCAATAGCAGAGCATGCCTTAGCATGGGCAGGGTTTTATTTTTACTTTTCTCCATAGCAAATTATAAAGAGTTTATTTGAACAACCATAAACAATCATTATGCAACTGAAAATTTATTCCAAGAACCTATGTAGTTCAACCTTTTTGTGCGCTGAACCCCTTTTTAATTTAGGCTGAAATTGGTACATCAGTGTAAATTCAGAGTAACTTAGCTGAACTCAGGTGCAGTGAGGTGTAGCTGAACTCAGGTGCTAATTTGTAATTAACTAGGTGGTTATTAATTGTATGTATGCATCTAGATTTTTGAATGTTTTTTTTTTTTTTAAATGACACACACACCTAAGGAAGGGTAATGTGATAAACAAAAGCTTGTTTTTTGTCTATACCACCCAAGCAGTTGGTTCAATAAAAGATATCACCTACAAAAAAATTATTGGCTTTAAAAAAATGACAAGGTATTCATTCATGCACTCACCCTTCTTTTGAAGAAATGGTTTATAAATTGTGTCCCTTATTTGTTTGTAATTACTGGATAAAATGCTGTTAATGCATCAAGAGCTAGCATCTAAATTATTACAATATAACTTAACGTCAAAAAGCCTATTGCTTAAAACTAGAAACTAACCTGGAATAGTAAGTTTGCTGTGGTTACGGCCAAAAAGTCAATATTTAACAACAGGCATCTTATGGGGTGATTTGAGATACTGGAAGATGCCTCTGCTTAAAATAGGTAACAGCTAACAGAGGTGTCTGAGATATCACAGTGGTTCTGGAAAAAATACTAACTCCTTATTAACAACCATTGTGGTCATGAAAGAAAAAATGTCTTTAGAATGTGATCTTAAATAAATATCATAACCAAAAAACAGGGCTAAAAAGCAATAAAGGTTGCAAAGTTGAACGTTCAAATAAAGGAAATGCCAAAAGGTTATTTGTGCAACCTTAGTTGGGCTGCTACCGTGAGCTGGGGTCAGGGTGGCGTCAGGTTCTCCCCAGCAGGGGGCTGCACGGCAGGCAATGGTGGCACTGGGAGGAGGGCTACGGTGAATTTTGGGGTGGTTGCAGTCTCCCCCCCCCCCATTACCCCCATCCCTGTGCCACTGATGCCCACCCCAAGCACAGCCTGGTGCTGCCCACCCCAAGCACATATTGACAATCGGGCTGGTATCAGCCAATATGGCTTGTTAAAAATCGGCCATCGGTATCAGCCGAAAAAATCTGTATTGGTGCACCCCTAATTATTTCACAGGATTCCTGCCTCAGTTAATGCCCACAATACATGGTGCTCGTTGACTGGATAGCTATTCGATGTTTCTTCTTATCCTCCTCATTTACAGGGTAGTTTTATTAATTATAGTGTAGGACCAAGATTCGCCTAAACATTTTCTTCACAGACAAGATGCGTCATATCTCCTTATCAAGCTATTAGCAAAGAGGACAACGTACAAATAAACACTGTTACATTTGAAGTATACTTTGCTAATGAAGGAAATGTATTCCAGACTAAAGTGGGGTGAAAACCAGGAGTTCTGGTGCACAGAATTAGTTTTGATTTTGACCTATCTTGAGTGGAGCTGGACTTGAGGATTTGCAGTTTCCCACCCTCCACGATGGGCATCTATTGAGCTTACTTCTGTGACCAAGTAGTGTTCCTCCAGTTTCCTTGCTCTGGCTGTGATGAAATTTCATTGAACCCGAGCTGGTTTACCCACAGGATAAACCAGCTCAATCAACTAGCATTTTACAATTGGACTTTTTGTTTTACTGTCATAATTCTGCCCAACTCCAGACTATAGTGCTTTCTAGAGGGATGACTAAACAAAACCCTTCATCTTCATCTGACAGTATTTGGAGCTGTCCTAATAAAGAGCTGAACTTCAGTAAGCTAGCTCCTGGCATTGACCTCAGTCTTATGCAGGCGTTAATCAGGAATATTATCGAGTAAGAGTTACACCAGTGCAAAACCAATGCCTGGGAGATCAGAATCATGCCTTATTTTTACTGGGCTGAGACAGGAGAACATAAAGCTAAAATGGCCCTGTACTATGGAGGTTTTTGGATTTTACCTTGACGCATCTGTATGTTAAGGGTATATAACCCTGAAAAATTTCCAGCTCTTATTCTTGATCATCACAGAGGAGCGCACAGCACAAGTCGGGGAGGGGTTGAGTTCCATCCACCTGTGAGTTCTCAGCCATGGTGCTTGATGTAACACACGGGGATTATGGGATGCCCAAATCAGGGAGGGCGGCACAAAAGATCATGATGTTTGCTCTGCTGTAGGCTTTCTTATTACACTGGTGTGATCTGCCAGAGCCAATAATTCCCTTTTTGCCTCCAGCACAAAGGATCTGAGCACTGGTGTTTTTCCAGCTACTTCTTTCTTTTGAGTGTATTTCAGCCCCTCCATTAATGATTCAGCTTTTGCTGCTACTATACTTGCCTTGAAAGAAGGCCATTTTCTAAGTTTTACATTTAATAATCAATAAACATGAAAAAGACAATGTTTGCAATAGATACATAGGGAAAACAGCTTTTAAATATACCGCTTTGCTTTTATTTGGGGCACTGAAGTTTTCTTCAAACACTGGATATGCTAAATACCCAAAGGAAGATCCCTTATCAAATAAATCTATTAAACATACTATAAAGGTTTTCTCTGGCATCATCCACTTGCCTCACACTTCATATAAACATGAAGTGCGTTTCTTTCTGAGGCCAGCCAAAGAGGGAGAGGGCACAAGGGTTGAGGTAATTAAATTCACTTTTGTACTGTGTGTGTTAAACTATGGTATGGACACCCACTGCAAAAGAGGGGCTTATGGTATACATCCAAAGAAATACAAATGCCACCCTGAAGAAAGAAATATTTCTTAGTGAGCTAAAGCAAGGATACATTTATTTAAGTGCCTTGGCTAAGGTCAGACAAGAGATCTGTGTTACATTCATACGCATATCTCTCAGGTTCCTGACCCCCAGGTTTTTGTTTCCAGCGCATAATCCTTCTCCCCTTCTGACAATTACTGTTTGAAATTGTAAAACTTAAAAAGGCGTTTCAGGACATTCAGGGGACAGAACACCAGAGGGTGGTTGTAGAGGTATCAGGGCATATCTACACACACTTTGACACACACCTAAACTTAATGCACGTTTGCCTTAGTTATTCATGCCTAAATTTTGATACCTGCAAAAGCAGGTATCAAATTTAGGCGCAAATAGCCTAAAATTGCCATTTTTAAGGTGATTAAGGCTGTGCACATGTAAACCCTTGCTGTTAATGTGCCTTAAAAATGGTTAATGTGCTTTAAATTGCCATGTGTAGACGTGCCCACAGAGTCCTAATCGAAGCCTTGTAGCTTACTCGGGTTCAAGGCGCACTTGTCTTTCTTCCAGTTCCCCCCTTTATAATATAGACATGAGACTGAACGCCAATCAAGCATTCTTCATCAGAACAGTTTTTGATACAAAATCAGTTTTCCACCAAACAAGAGTTTTTTTCCTTGAAAACTTTTGGTTTCCAAAAAAAATGTCTAGTTTTTCTATTGGGGAAAAAAACAACCTAGCTCTGAAAAATAATGCTTAACCTGCTTGTAAAGACTTTTGTGGCTCGTTGACAGAACAATGCCAGAAATTATTGTTTTAAGTATTAGAGGTCTCTTTGTAGACATCAAAGGTGAGCTTTATTTATTTATTTATTAAAGGAGGAAAAGTAGTAACAGCTTCCCCAGACACCTAGAATTTCGTCCTTCTAGTTAGTCATTCTATACTACCTTTTCAACACAAAGGTTGAGTAAAAAACAGTGGATGTTTTTTCAGTCCGGTGTAAAGTAACTATCATCCATATTAACTCAGGGATTGAGCCAGTTCTGACTAAAGCTATTAGTTCTTTCCATTGATGCACTCTGAGTAGGATTAGGCCCTTATGTATCTTTGAAATGATTGTGCAGGATGGTCAGTCTCTTGTTGCTTGTTCCCTTTCTCGACAGCACTTTCTTGCCCTTGGGTGCTGTAGGACGATGGCTCGCTATGGTTTTCATATTGTGGCCCCTTTATCCATACCTGTCCCCTTGCCCTTTAGCATTATGGAAGGCCAGGATATTGTGGATACCCTGACAGTTATTTCCAACCTGCCCCATCCCATGGGTCATGACCACAGGAGGAAAACCCAGGATTATGCGTTAGGAAACATGATGTTCTAAATATTACTCCAGCGTCTTGTCATTATGGTCCAAGCCCTGCAGCTTGCTTTGAGCCAGCGCTGTGGATTACTGGAGCTCTTTAAATTTTAATGAAGGTGGAGCTGACATGTGGGCCTGCCTAGCTTTTTGTAGCTCCATAACACTTCCGGTGTCCTTCAGCTTGACCTTTTCTCCGCTAAATTTTCCCGTGGGCCTCCTTAGTTGTCCTCCCCACACCTTGACTTCCTAATGCACAATAGACCGTTGCAGGCTCACGAATGCCCATCTGAAGTGTGGAAATCGTGCCCTCAAACCTTGTTCACATGCCTGGACTCAGCCGAGGAAGCTCGCTGCAAGCAGGGTTGCTAGTGTCTGTAGGGGCCTTGCTTTGGGTGATGCTCTAATAAGGTACAACAGTCACTGGAATGATGCTCCCTTGGCCAGAGCAGCATCCCTTGTAGGAAGGAGCCTCGGTCTCTCCCTGCCCTTCCCTCCCCCATCTCTCCTCTTTCCCTCTATCTTTTATGGCTGTTGCCATGGAGCCTAGAGACAGTTCGGCTCTGCAGCAGGGGAGGGAGGAGGAGAAGGAGGCGGCGCTTGCTGCAAAGTCCAGGTTCGCTCTGTGAGCTCATCACCCTCCTCCTCCAAGGAGGGAGGTGGCTGAGGCGACTGCTGCTGCTGCCTCTGCTGCTGCTGTGAGTGGGTGGGTGGTTTCCATCCTCAGCATCACCAAGCAGGAAAAAAAAAAATCCCGGCAGCTGCTGATGTTGGGCGCTGAAACAGCCTCCGTAGCAGGGAACATGGATGAAGCCTGCACACCTCTCGCTTTTCAGCAGCTTCTGGTTTTGACATGGTAAGCAGCAGCAGCAGTGCCAGAAAGCCCTGGCTTTATTAGTTGCAGTGCTTGAATTAGGGGATCATTATTCTCATGCTGATGATGTGGTGTATTTCTGATCTTGTTGCTCGGAGTATCCTCATTGGGCTTGGGAAACTGACTTTCATTTGAGCTATTAGGGAGAGACAGAGAAAGGGAGAGGGAGTGGGGGAGGATGGAGAGAGAGAAAGATGGAGAGGAGGAGGGAGATGTGGGCTGATTAGGAAGTCTGGGCAGAAATGTTCTGGGAATTCATCTTTACTAACCTCATTCTCTGGACCATTTTCTTTTTCCTGGAGTTGTCGTCATTTTCCGTCACCTTCATAAAATGGGAAACATTGAAGGCAATTGCTAATTAGAAAGGAAGGTAATTTTCAAGGGCTTGGTTTGATCCCCTGGAACACCTGGGTTGGGCCTCAGTGAAATGGCACTGATGTAGTCAGTGCAGCCAAGCTAAGATGAGTTTAAAAGAAGCGTATCTGATTTGTTTTGTTTGCAGCCTGGATTTGCCCATGTTGTTCTGCTGTGGCATTGCTTTCGTGGTGAATGACTTTAGAAAGGATGCTGTTTGTAGCTTCTTTCCGCATAAGGGGTGGGTATGTAAATACACACACCTCGAGCTGGGTCTCTTTGTACGTACAGCACATGTCTTGATCTCACTGCCATTAACTGACTAAACATCCCACTTGGGCTGATGTGTGATTTATTCTTTGGTTACTGAGTTATTGTCCCTTGGTTTTCATTATGGCCACTTAGGACAGATCTATATCATGCACTGGGTCTGCTTTATGGCACTAAAGGCTAATTTGTAGCCTGTCTTCATTTGTGTCCATGAGTATAAATGCACGGAAAAGACCCAACATACACCTTGTAGGCTGGGAAGATAAAAACATGTGTTTTCAGTTTAATAGCTTTCAAAAAAAGGGCAGGCCATATTTTTTCAACCCTGTGGGTTTATACCGTACAGGTGTGCCACACACCAATATATCATGAAGGGGCAGATCCTTACTAAGTGTCCTGAAGTGAGCCAAATTCTCTCTGGATGTACACATTATCCATAAGTGTGAAATCTGGGAGGCAAGTCAATATGATATTGGTCATTTTTTTGCCCAATAATGCTGTATTTGATGCTTCAGTCCTGGCTACATTTCCACGGATAGCTGTTATTCCTCCAGTATACAAATGCCAGGCCATTACAGTTTGTGCTGAAGATGATGGCATCAGCTGTACAGCCAGTCACATTTTCATTTCTATTACTCTGGTGGCAATCTGTAGTAGTTCCATTGCCGTCCACAGGGCTGTCCCTACTGTAAGAGAAATCGGGTGTATAGTAGTGTCAGCAATAGGAGGACAAAAGTTATGCCATGTAAATGGATATGGCATTTTGTGAGGGCCAAATTTAGTCCTAGCATGAGCAGGTGGAATGAAGTCAATGGTTTTCAACCAAATTCAGGCTGAAACTTATTGAAGAAGGAGTTACTCTGAACCCCACAGGGGACTGGCCATCCGGGGAAAACAGGAGGCATTTCCACTGGGGAAAGACAACTTCACCTCCATTGGCAGCTTTGTAAGCGTTCTGCCGGCAGAGGTGGTTGAGGGGACTTTCTGAATTGGTGTAGGCCCTGGCTGTAATCTTTCCCAGGACAGTATTGTTGACTTTTTCTGGGCTTCTGTGTCTGTCAGTGGAGCACCCAAGGATGGAGGCAGGAACTGCAGGCACCCTGCACCCCTGTAACCTTCCTTCCACAGGCCTTGCTGATGTTGAGTTGGCCATTCTGCAGGGTTTCGTTCTGGGGGAAGTTGACCTGGCCTTTGATGTGAAGTTGACCCACTTATTTGTACAGCGCCCAGCACAATTCTGAATGGGATATCTAGGGCCTAATGCAATGTAAATAATGCTAGTACCACCTGGGGCTGCCTTTCAATTATTTCCATCCCCCCTGCTTCCAAACACATTGGTTCTGTTTCCAATGGTTATTTCTAGTGAAACAAGCTTTCTAGCCAGGGCCTTTTGTCTCCTATTTAAGAAGATAACACTAGTGCAGCATAAGAATGTAGCTGTGCATAGCAGAAGTGACTAGCTATTTTCATTTCTAAACGCATGGTGGGGCCTGCTTGACCTTTTCTTATTATCAAGCAGCTGGCAAGAGGCTGAATAATTTCTCCATTATTATTACACAGGATAACTGACCTCCTGGTACTAAAATCAGGAAAACATTGTGTGACATTTCTGGGCATCATTTTGCCAGTTTGGGTTTCAGGTTTTGTTTTCTATTACCCATCCATTCCCTTTTATCTTGTCAGTTGATAGTCTGCATAACATGCTTGTCTTCCCATAAAAAGGTAGTGGGCTGGCTCCTGCTTGCACAGGGACTAGTAGAAATCACGTGCGGCTCAAATGAAGTCAGTGACCTTAAATCTAATCTCCACTGGTTTTATTCTCAATATACTGTAATGGAGTTACAACCAGGGTACAGAACCATGCAATGAAAGAAGTACCAAGCCCACTGGCAGAGCTAAATGAATGAGTGTTTTTAAGAATGCTATCCGTAACAAAGACATTCTAATCCTAATATTGAAACCAATTCCCTCTGTGCCTTTAGTCAGTCCTTAAATTCGTCCTCCTGTGAAATGGGCATAATAGCCATTACTAACTTACTGAAAAAACTGGCTTGGCTTGAGGATGTATCAGCTGATGTATGCAGAGCAAGTGCACACAGAAAACACTGCAGATAAGTACAAAGATAATGAAACTTGTGTATTCATCATTTATTATTGCAGTTTGTTTTACATGCTGACATGGGACCTGGTAAAACAATTCTAATTTATTTTGATTATGAATCTAGTCTGATTGGCTGGAAGGCAGTATCCCCAGCTGGGGTTGGCTAAACGGAAGATGATTCCTCTGTGATTCATTGGCTGCCAAGGGAGGTGTCCAAAGCATGCTTTTAAGGGTTGCCTATAAACCTGTAATTTTGGAGGATGTTTCATAAAGTAATTTTGGTCTGCTTAGTTCGTTTGGAGGCCTGGTGCAGGCTTGCTAGTGAAACACATGAAACTGTGATTGGTTCATGCACTGTTGCAAACCTCCATGTTCTGGGGCTTGCAGATAATGGGGACCCCAGGGACTAAATGAAGTGTTTAACACTGTGTACTGCATGGGTTCAAGTGGCATGTGGTGCTGAGTACCAGCTGATTCATGCTGACAGAGCGGTATGTCTTCCAGCGTGGGTGAGACAAAGGGTGAAGTTACATGTTACACTTTGACCACACTAAATCAGTGGAACGTTAATAGGTGTTGAAGTAAGAACATGCTGTGAGCAGTGTCACATTAAGGGTTAATAGTGTTTCTTGCCTGGCAGCACTGACCACTAGAGGGCTGGTGAGCAGGGGTGTAACGAGAAGCTAGGATACCTGGGCTCTATCCCTACTCTAGGAGGAGGTGGGAAGCTGGAAGCAGTGTATCCTGGGATGCTGGATGACTGCAAATGTTTTGTTTTATCTCCATGGAGCAGACTGAAGTTACCCTAACATAAGCTAGGTTACACAGCTCAGAGTTAATACCTGAAGTGATCAAAAGCCCCATATCCACTCCTATATTTCTGTACTGCAGCTTAGTGCCCCCCACTCCAACATGCCACCATCCCACATGGCAAAAAACCTGCCCCATTCTGATCAGTGCCGAGTCAGGACCTAATCTCAGGAGGGGGAACATGCCCCTGCCGTGCCCCCTCTACCAGTTGCCTATTGTCAGAGGTCACCTAGCATGAGTAAACCAGCTTTAATATTCACGTTTAATTCTGGGAATGCAGGCATGTGCCTGCAGTGGTCAGGCCCAAGCCAGGTGGGGCTGTCATGGAGGTGTGGCTGCAGCCCCTGGACATCTCCCACCTGGATGCCTTCTACCTTCCAAGGTATCCAGGGGCTGGAGCTGGAGCTCCACACACTGGGCAGAAGCTGCAGGGCTGAAGCTTCCTGCTTCCCTCTTCCCCCCTGCCCCCACCCAGAGTGGTGTGGCACAGCCATAGCAGCGGCTTCTGGAGGTGAGTAGAGCAGAACAGGCCTTGGCCAGCCCACTGCTGGTTGTGCAGCTGCAGCCCTGGGTACTGCACAGGGCAGGGGACACAGCAGCGGCAGCTGTCAGGCTCAGGGCCCACCAGTACCTCTGAGCTGGCCCAGGAACCCTGCTTCCCAGCCAGCCTCCACCTGTGCTGCTGGGCTGGGCCTGGCCCCCCAGGCCAGCTTCCCTCTAGCCTTGCAGATGCCGCAAAGGAAAGAGAGGGCTACTCTGGTGCCCCCTGGCTTCTAGCCTGAGCCATTGCAGGCATGTACCTGCATTTCCTGAATTAAACAGTAATGTCTGTGCACTTGCAAATCAGTTCAGGCTTTGCAGGTTAGACTAGTCTTTGCAGGTTAAACTAACCTGCAAAGATGAAATCAGTTCCAGGCTCCAGGTTTTTGAATGTCTGTGCCTAAACCTACTGCGCATTAGCCTAATAACACAGCGCAGTAGGCTATTAGCACAGTTTTTGCCATGACACACTACTGCACAGTGTTGTTAGGCTCATATTCAATAAGTGCCTCATGTAGACATGCCCAGTGTTTACTTGGGCATCATTGGTGACTCATAGGGGGTGTACATGTGCACACACTGAGTGTGGCGGTATACCCCCTATGAAAAAGTGCTGCTGACAGTGTTGGTGGCACCTGTGGGCGGTCGCCGCTCGCCACCCCCACCCCTGCCGCTGACACCGCCTGTGGCATCTGTGGGCAGTCAGCGATTGCCGCTGGCCACCACAACACTGCCAGCAGTGTCTGTGGGTAGTCGCCGCCCCCTGGTCAACGCTTGCCACGCCCTCCCCCAGCTGCCGACAGCGCTGGCAGTGTCTGCAGGAGCTCCCCATTTACCACTTCCATTTTCCCGCCACCATCAATGCTGCCACACACACCCCCAAACACCTCCACATACATCCTCCCTCCCCCACAGCTGCTGGGGGCACACATCATTCATGTTGGGAATTGATACTCCATATCAGTGATGGTCATCACAAAACAGCAGAAAAGTGATAGTGCTGTGCTCCTTCTAGAAACCCAAAGGCAAATGTAGTGATGGATGCTCACAGAGGCATAGAGTCTGTGTCATGCTGTGAAATTAACTCCTGGAGTTTCCAAGTACTTATTGGCATTACATCAAAACCTGGGTTTGGGTTTGGCCATATGTAACTCACTGGTCAGTATATATGAAAAGTCCTGCTCTGTGCCAGGGTACTGTGACTGGCCTTTTTCACACAAACTGTAGCAACTTATGCTTTTAGCTATCCCAGGTTCACTGTTCTACGTAGTGGCTATACCATATCGTGCTGTTATTTGCACATGCACTTCCCTATGGCTGTATTGTTCTTCCTCTGACATAGTCTTGACTTGTTGGTATTCCTCAATAAGCAGTTAGTAAGGCAAGGGAGAGCAGGAAGAATGACAGACAAAAGAGTTCACCTTTTGAAATCTCACATGAATTAGCAACAGAATGTGTCTGCATCCCAATAAAAGCACCATCTCATGCCTTCTTGCAGTAAAACTCTTAAGACTGCTTCTACTGCACTATTTATTATTATTTTCTTCATTAGTGTTCATTGTATTGATTTACTTTTATTTACTGGCCTCCACAGCTCACAACTCGTAGCATCCAAAGAAACATATAAGATGTTATATACATGGTTTGAGACATGGAATGCACATGTCTTCAGTACAGCAAGAGGGCTGGAGTTGGTTTTTTTATTTTTGGGAGGGGGAAATTGCAATAAAGAGCTTTCATGTAAAGGGATATGTAATTTATCATTGCCAGTGATGATTTATCTCTTTCCACCAAAGTACAGGAGGCTTGCTTCCTCATTCAACACTTAATGCTATTTGTTGACTTTGTACTGTTCTCCCAACTTGGGAAATGCAGGTTAATGTCAGCGTTCCTTCCGTTTCTGATCAGTTTCATTTTGTGACCCTATGCATAATGCCACCATATTTCTGGTGTACAACTGTCAGGGGCTTGTTTAAATCCAAATAAAAGTTTGTCTTCATTGACTTTATAATGTAATTCTTTGTATCGATAGACTGGTTGAGAAGTGTGGTGGGTAGGTGGCAGTGTGAGTTAGGTGTTTTACTACAGCTCCTGGTGAGCTGTAGTGAGCCAGGAATGAGCCAGGGGCCATCCCAAATAGGCATCTCCTCATTTGGGCCCAAGAGTCAGAAACAACAGTCACGTCCTTATGTGCTGTCGACTACAGAAGCTGATATGCCTCAAGCATTCTTGCCCAATGGTCCTCCTAGGCTCAAAACAGACCATGGCTGACTGATGAAGCTGTCTAGCTGATGTACCTTCTCGAAGTTATACTGATTTCAAGGGAACGCTGCAGATTTGTACCCACTGTTGATTTGGCCGCTACATTTTTGAAAGTTTATCTTTACAGCCTTAACACTGATTCTCTGTTGTGCCCAGAGCCATCACTGATACCTGTGCAAAGTGAACATGGAAGGCCCTGTACTGCCAATCCCAAGCACCTAAAATTATTCACTGTAATGTATTTTGGGTTCTTTTTTATTTGCCTTCTGGTTTCTGCACCTTTTGGGGTCCAATTAGGGTTTTCTGTGCAACCATGAGTACTAGAAACTCCATGTAAAAATGTAGTTTTTAGCTAAAAATTGCCTGTTTCCAGGACGTGGCATTTAAAAGAAAAAATGCTCTTATAGGACTCATGACATAGTTTTGAGAATTGGCGAGACTGAATGCTGGGAAATCAAAATAGTGTCATTTTACATCAGCTTCCCATAGTTTTAAATGAAGACACAAACGGGGATAGAGAAACAGAGAATTTGGGGCTAAAGTCTTCAACAGCGGATCAGGTCCAGCAGTAAAAAGAATGAAGTGCAAATATTTCCATGAATTCAGTTCAGTTCAGTATGATTTGTGGGGGGTCGTATTTGTTATTCACAGGTTTGTGGTGTGTAACTGAGCAAATGTCAGAAATCCTGAAAGCTCTATAAATTTCAGAGCTAATGTTTATTCATCCAAAAAGAAAAACGTACAGAAAGATTATTGTCAGTTCTCTATTTTAAAAAGAGATTTGAATCCTAAACTGTGGGGGCAGAAACAGAGCCATGTGATTTTAGATGACCAATCACGTAACACAAATGAACCAATAACAGGATGAGATGAGCCATTAATAAACAATCCCTATGATGAAAACTACTCTTTAAATATTTACAAATACCAAATGCACATGAAAAATAGGCAGACAGGGTTCTTTGGGTAAATCCAATATATTTTATTAGACCAGCACAGGTAGCTGGAAAAATTCTTCTTAGCAAGTTTTTGGGCACAAAAACCCTTCCTCACGCTACTCAGTTGGGGCTAATTTAAGAGTATCTTTAGAAAGGGCAGTAATGATGGTAGCATGAAATTCTCTCCTAATGTCATCACTTATAAAATTGTTTTCAATCTGGTCTGTTTCATAACAAAATTGCTGGCCACCAAAAAACTGAATATTTTGCTTTAAAAACTGGGGATACCTAGAGATAATAGGCATGCTCACGTCTATATTTTTAGGCTATGCAACCTTACAACTCATATTAGCTCCAGAGGTACTTTATTTCTCAATCCTATTCTAATACTAGTGAAGCTATGTTTACTATGGCTTTCTTTATAGATCCTAAGGTAACAGCTTATCAAGTTTCATATTGTACGGCTAAGGCTGGCAGAAAATGCCTAATTGCTACTATGAAATCATAAATGGAGGGAGTTTTCATCAAAATCTCATCATTTTCAGTGGGTACAACAAACATAATAATGAAGTGAGCAGACAATGGGGAAAGTTATGCTCAGTTTTAATCATAAAAACTTCACTGATCTTGTGACATTTTTGTTTGAAGGGCAAACTTTTTACTGCATTTTGTGCTTTTGTCTCTTGCTCAATTAGCCTTTGCAGCTGCAAAGTCTGTCTAGGAAGATGCTGGGGCTGCTAGTTCTCTGACATGGTGAAGGCCTGCTTCTCTTCTGACCTAAATCAGTGGTACTGTAGTGTAAATCTATCCATTGCAAAAGAGTTAGGTGTGATTTACAATAGGTAAAGGTAGGGATGATTTAGGAAGTCTGTCAGTGTACCGTTTATGATTCTGTTTGATACTGGGACACTCTGTGCATCAGTGTCAGACTTCAAACCAGCTTTTGAACAAGGAGCTTGTCCACCATCTCTGTCTTTTTACCTTTACATTGGACTGAAATGTCAAGGTGGGAACACAGAGCTAACAGAGTGTCATTAAATGTCAGTTAAACTTGTATCCACTTGGAACCCCACTGGACAAAGAGTTGTCCATCTCCTAAGGGAAACCAGCTTTTTAAGTCTGAGCTCTGGGGAACAGTAACTAAGCAGTGGATCAGTAATGGATTGGGACTTTGATCAGCTCCCAGGTCTTATCAGGGACTCACTTGAAAAAGTAAATGGGGGTTTCTAAAAGGGTGGGTCTCCAACCAGTTTTTTTAGAGAGAAGATATGAGAGGTAGGAGAGAGCTATCTGGCTGCTAAGCAAACACAAGGCTCTTGGAATTGATCCAAGGCTGGGGTGGGGGGCTGAGTGCCCGCGTGCATGCACACAAGCACCCCAGCCCAGCAGGTCAGTCCATGGGGGACAGAAGAGGTGGGGGCTAGATCAAGGCCCCTGTGGTGAGGGACAGTGCTGGAGAGGCAGGAGCAGGGGTAAGTTGAGTGGGACCCCAGGGCAGGTTGGACTTACCTGCTGGGGAGGTGCATCCCCAAATAATTTTTTCTCCTTCTCCCTTGTTCTCTCCCCACTTCCCTCCTCACAGACTTACCTGCTGGGCAGGGCGTGGCGCACAGTAGATCTTGGGTTGCTTTTAAACACCAAAGGTGATCTTCTACTTAAAAAGTTTGGAGACCACTGCTTTAGAGGACTCCGATGTAAGCCCCAGGACTGTTCATGAATGGTAAGGAAAGTGAGGCAGGGAAAGGTATGCAGGTAGTTTTGTTGTTTTGTCTAGATCCGTATATTACTTGTGTGAGTGAAGGTAAGAGTCAATTGCCTGTGGTCTCAGGTCGTGGGCCTTAGGTCTGTAAACCAAGAGATGCGTTCAAAGCTTACTAGAGCGTTGCGTTTGTCCCTCAGTGGAATAATCTCTGAGGCCACGTCCAGTCGAGCTCGGCCTTGGCTTGCCACATACTGCACGTTCAGCTGTTCTCTGCACTGCAAGGAAGCAGCATGGAGGGGTTTTTTTAACCCCTGGAGCACATGTGGCACAGGCCATCCTCAGGAACAACTAACAGTGGCATCAGGTATGCTGCTGCTAGTTGTCCCCAGAGAACCAAATGTCCACGCACATCTGGATGTGGCCTGAGGGTTTAACCAGATGATGCTTGAGGCTCCTTCCACTGCTATGATGTTGGGGATAGAGTGGCCACTGACGCATCCCCAGGGCATCCCCTTGGTGAAGGGCGGACCACCTCAGCCAATCAGCAGGGTGGGGTGGGGTCACCAGGCCCCTTGGCCAATCAGCAGCAAGGTGGCGGGGCCACCACCAAAAGGTTACCTCTCACCCTGGCTGGGAACCCTGCTTCTCCTGGCTGTGCACTGCCTTATCTCTAGGCACAGCCAATAGAATCACAAGGACAAATGAGTGGCATGTATTTCCACCAATAAACTGAAAAATAGGATTTTTTGCAGTTTGTTCCTCATTCAGAAAAGGACAAGGGACAAAGGGTTTAAAAACCAATGGCCACCCTATTTCAGGAAGGTTTACAAATCTGCTTCAACAATTGGGCACTGCTGAAGAGGTAAACTATATGAGCAGAAGTTTGGAGCCCTGGGGAATGGCATGCTTAGCTAGTGAGGACTATGGGGTGCCAGCACTGGCCAGTAGGGGACAGTGATAGCTGGATTATGATGGTCCCGTGTCCGTGAAAGAGGAGCAGGCAAACAGTACTAAAGAAAGGTGCCAGATAAGCTGAAACCAGAGATATTGGTGAAGCCTCCTCAGTCCAACAGCAGTTTAAGAGCACACAGGCAGGACATACGGGAACTTGAACATACCAATCGGAGGAAGGGACCTCAGGTGGAAACTCATCAGAGTTATGTAAACCAGGATACATTATCTTTTAAATAACTTTTGGCTAAAATAAATAAATAAATGAACAAAGCCTAAATCTTTGAAAACCTTTTCTGGTATATACTGGATGAGCTTGCTCATCATATAAGCACAGCTTGTGGAGCCAAGCCTTTTATATGGAATAGGCAGACTAAAGACACTATTGTGCGGAGCAACCAGAATCCTCTAACATTAGATAAGATGTAAGAAAGAACAGAAAATAATTGAAATCCAACCTACACACCAAAAGACACCAAACTGAGTATTTTACACACAATACATACGGAATCCATGTTCTGAGAGAGTAATTTTGGCATTAATTTAGAAGCATGCAATTATACTGGCTGTAATTAGTATTATGGGTATATGATTAAAGTGAGAAACTGGCAGTTGGGATTCCTGGTTCCATCCCTTACTCTATCCATGCTTTGCTGTATCTGTTAGGTCGCTTTTCTTTACAACTGATATAGTAATACTTGTGTGTAAAAACGTTAGGCTTGTTTACACCATCCTTAAAGATCCTAGCATCACGTGTTAGAGAGAACTTATTGTTATAATCCATACTTTATTTTGTACTTATGAATGGATTGGTTTTGGAGTAGGTGCAGGAATCTCATGGTGACAGCATCCAGGCAAAAATTTGGGTTTACAGAAAACAGAAATAAGTGCTTCCTCTGGTTGCTCTTATATACATACATTTTGGCTTTTTGACTTAAGCTGTTCCACTTTTGTGTCATTCATAGACAAGACATCGATGTGTGTGCCTTTGGTGTGTCCATGTGTATTTACTACTCAAGGTTTTCTGCTAAATGCTATTGTATTGATATTTTCTGCCTTTGTACATTGATCAGAGACAAACTGAAATGTATTGTTTTTGCATGATCATCCAGTGAAATCTGACATATATCTCAGAGGAGGCAAGTCCAATAAAGAACAAAAGCCCCAGTGCAAAATAAAATTAGCTCCAGACTAATAAAAAAACAAAAACAAAAAACCAACCATACTTTGGAGCAGCTAAATTTGCAAAGGCTATTTAGCAGTTTATTAGTAAAAAAGCAACTGTATTAAATTGTTGTTGTTCAGCAATTTATAGTTAAGAGAGAGATTGTATTAATTAATATGAAAACTCTTTTTCAAATGAAACAGTAAGGTTAGAGTGTGTCTAATAAGCACTTCACTGGTGCAACTGAATTACAAGTAGCCAGCCAGCCAGTTTCATGGGTATCATTACGAGCAAAATGATATTCATACCACGTCCACAAGCTTCTGTGAGCAGTTCCCTTTTGAACTGCTTCCTATATGTATATATATGTGTATTTCTTTTGTAGGTCACAGCATGACCTACATGTTACCTCTTTCTTGAAATATACAGTCAATATCTGTAATCCATGCAGTAGCCTGTATTATTAGTTGAAACTCAGCAAGGGTGTAAATATCTTTTCTTTTTTCCTTTTTTTTTAGCTATTGATTTAGATTGATAGGAAATATCTTTGTTCCTATTCGAATCTTCCTGGCATTGTGATGAGGTTTCTTCCTGAAGCCATTGCATGCACCTACTTTGTGTGTCTGCACAGATTTTGTCTTGGATGCTTTTAAAATGTGATTTTTTTTTCAATGCTTTGTTAAGATGTATTTAAAACAGAATATCAACTAGGGTAAACCAATGTAGTCCCACATCCCCAGTGATTTATGCCGATTGAATCTGATCCATAATCCGCTCATATGAAAGAAGAATACTACTTCCCAAAACTAATAATTGAGGCTATTTTAGTTGTTAAAAAATCATTAAGAACAGGACTGTCTCATCATCTAAATTTCTAGCTCTGTTTTATAAATGTCACTGTCTGTGGCTAACGATAGATGCATGTTTAAACTTAATTCAATATTGCTTTATACTATCTGTTGAAATAAAAAGGAATTAAAAATATGAGAGTGAGGATGGCATTACATGACACTGCATTTTCTGTGATTAGACAGTGACATTACACTTGTCTCTTCCTTGCTCAATCTTACTGTGAGAGACATGTATTTCTATTATCAAAACACATGGTGAAGGACTTTTTGAACAGCTCATACACTTTCATAGATCTAGAAATATTAAGAAGCAAATGCATAATTAAAAGTCATAGCAGAATGAGAATAAAAGAGACCAAATCAAATATCTAATTTTTTCACAGCAAATATTTGAATATGTTATTTCTAGTGTTTATGATACTTTTCTTTAGAAGTGTAAGTTGTGAACAGATGAAATTATTGTAACAGTTTAAAAGGGGTAGGAATCTTCTTAACTGTTTCATCTTTATCAGCGACTTGGACGAGGGGGGAAAAAGCACCTTGTTCAAATTCGTGGACAACAGCAAGATCTGGGGTGAGGTGGGCATGCTAGAAGGGAGGGACAGGATACAGCTGGACCTGCACAGGTTATAGGGGTGGGCGAATGAGAATAGGATGGGATTCAATACTGACAAGTGTGGGGTACTGCACTTGGGGAGGAAGAACCAGCAGCATACCTATAGGCTGGGAAACTCCCCTCTCGAAAGCACACAGGCAGAAAATGATCTTGGTGTCATCATAGCCTCCAAGATGAACGTGGGCTGCCAATGTGAGGACGCGGTCAGCAAGGCCAACTGCATCTTGTCATGCATCCACAGAAGCATCACGAGCAGGACCAAGGAGGTGGTCCTCCCCCTCTATGCAGCACTGGTCAGGCCGCAGCTGGAGTACTGCGTCCAGTTCTGGGTGCCGCACTTCAGGAGGGATGTGGACAACATGGAGAGGGTCCAGAGGAGGCCACTCGCATGATCCAGGGACAGCAGGACAGACCCTATGAGGAGAGGCTACGGGACCTGAACCTGTTCAGCCTCCACAAGAGAAGGCTGAGAGGGGATCTGGTGGCCATGTATAAACTTACCAGGGGGGAAGTTTAGGATCTGGAACCAACTTCCAAGGGAAGTGGTGCTGGCTCCTACCCCAGGGGTCTTCAAAAGGAGGCTAGATAATCACCTAGCCAGGGTTGTTTGACCCCGACATCCTTTCCTGCCCAGGGCAGGGGGTTGGACTTGATGATCTGCTCAGGTGCTTTCCAACCCTACTAACTATGAAACTTGAAAATATCTGTCTGCTCTGTCCCATGATAAGTAAAAGGTAAACCATAGTCTCTGACCATCTGTTTCATTTAGGTGTAAATCAACCCAGTTAGGTCTGTCTAGTGTTGGACTGGAGTGAGCAAAAGACAGTGAAACACTCATTTGAGCTAGAAGGTCCCCTTTTCCCAATGAGGAAGTGAACATATTCACTAGAAATGAACAACTGTTTCCTTGCTGATGCCTTCAGATTGTTCTGAACATACAGGGCGCTTGTACACATCATGCCATTACTACACACACGTAACAAAAATGTCACTGTGTGTGGCTTAATTATATCACATTGTTCACATGCAAGAGTTTTGGGGGTTTAAAATGCTGATGTAGTTTAGTTTGCAACAATGCTGCAAACTCATTTAAAACAACATACTGCAGCTATTAGTCAGCTTGCCCCTGGCTGCAGGAGAGGTGGGCAGACTCTGCAGAAAAAAAGGATTGGGCCCCTCACCACTTCTGCATCCAGTGAAGCAGAAGCCATAAGGGGCCCAATCCTTTTTTTTTTTTTTTTTTTTTTTGGTGGAGCCTGCCTACATTTCCTGCAGCTGGGGGGCTGAGCTGCTGGCAGGTTGTATGGCTCATGAGCTACAGGGGGCCCTCAGTCCTTCCCTCTGCAATGGCAGTGCCCCCCAGGGCCTCCTGGGCAGGCTGCTAACAGGCTGGGTGCTTCTTCAGCTCGGGGTTGGGGAAGTTGGATCAGGCTGCGTGCTACCTCTGAGCTGGGGCAGAACGAGGCCTCTAGCAGCCTGCCCAGGTGGGCCCTGCAGGGTGCTTCCACAGCGGAGCAAAGGACCAGGGCCCCCCGCAGCTCAGGGCTGCTCGGCCCGCTGGGCGTGAGCAGGTTTAACTGGAGGGGAAAAAAAGGATTGGGCCATAGGTGGCTCACTTCCTCACCCAGACATTAAGGTGCATGTGGAACAACCCTGAACCATAAACCTAAGAGCAGTCAAGCCAGGAGCGAGAGAAGGAAGTTGAGCTGAGCTTTACTCCGCTATTGTTTGGCTGGGTGTTTTTGTTGTTAGTACAGCAAAACCAAGGAAGTTATGTGGGTTTATGCCATGGCAAAGTATGTAGACTTTGCTTTACACCACAGAGGCCCTCAAGTTTTGCACAGTGGTTAATGGCTGTGGGGCCAGACTGGATTCCCTGTAGTACCCAGACAATTCTGTGCGGTTCTTGTTGAGGAGTTGCCCTGCATCCTTCCTTCAGGAGACAAGTCTCTATCCTACCCCATGGGGGACACCAGGGATTCCAGACACAGATGTCGTGGATCCATTTGGCCACACATGCAGAGACCTTTGCAATAGGTCTTGGATTGCCGAGTGCCTGCCCCAGCCACTGCTAGTACTTGCCCTCGGCTGCTTTATTTATGGGATTTCTCCAGCACAGAGTAGTCTCTGCAGGAATGTTTTCCATCTGTGTTACCTTCCTTCCATCTGTTCTCTGGAGGCAGAGGCATAAATAATGAATACTCTCCTGCCCTACCACTAGCCTTGTCCCGGCTTTCCATGCCTCTTTGCATGGTCTGTACAACGCTGCTGCCGAGGCATCTGACTCCCCTTTCCATGCGGGAAGAGGGAGATCCTTTGCATATGAATAAGAAAGTTGTCTCTAGGGCTTTGTAGGTAGGAAAGAAACATGAGCAGCCCTAATATCAGGAACAGCCTCATTGATTTCAAGTATCTTGACAAACACGCTGTTTTGATCAACTAACAATGATCCTTCAATAGCAGTTACGGCTAATTCCAAGCCCATGCTTTTTCTCACTTATAATTCCCCTGGACAATGATAGTTACTGTATTTCTGCCATACTGGAACAATTCAGGAGGGTGACACCGCACTTCCCAACCACGTGTGTGACTGGAATGATCACTTCTACCACATCGTCCTCTCCTACAGGTTTTACCATGGAAGGAGGCTCTGAAGGAGGAGACCTCCTCCCAGTCCTCCTGAAGAGATGCCCCTGTTGCTCTGTCAACCCATGCTTGGATGGACTCCCAGAAACCAGAGTCATCTTTGTGACGGTTCTGTGTCCCCAATACCACATGCCAGCTCACTGACAGCACAGCACAAAAACTCCCCTGATTGCTGCTGATCTCCACAGGCTCCTATGCTAACAAGCTTCCACAAACCCAGAATAAGAACAATGCGCCTGTCCTCTACCCCCACCCCATCTTTATTTCGAAGTGGGAAAAGTAGGTTCTCTTCCATGCTTAGTTCTTGGGTGACACCATAGGCCTTCATTAGAGGATTTTAGCAAGACTGAGACCAAAAAAAATTCCAAATATTTTGCGAAATTATTTCTAAAATAAACCCTCCCATGTTGTCTTTGGTGTCTGCAAATCATCAGGGATGGCAAATCAATACACTCACCACATGATGGATATCCTTTGTTGTAGCAATGCTGAGATCTCTGTCTGGGTTGGTAGAACAGCCCTGTAACTCAAAAGAATATCACTGGGATGACTACATTTCTACCGTGAATTTTAGTGCTTACGAAAGTGACTTATAGCACTCACTGAAGCCACACTGTTCTGTCATCATTTTACTGCAAAAACTTTATATATTTATTCTTCAGTGTTTTTGTTTCACAGTGATGGCTAAGTTCCAGCCAATATCCTGTTTCATCTGCTGTCCAACCATTATTCACATGATGGTAGTCATTTTTTTTCTTCTATGGCACCTGATTCTCATTAAGGTTTGGCTAAAGTAAACTGTGAAAAAGAACTGTAGGGCCAGTCTTGTAAACTTCACCTGCTTTTATAGGAAGTCTGTACGCGTGCTTAGTAGGATTATGTGTGTGAGGTAAAGGTTGTAAGAGCGGACTGTATATTCTCATAGAGAAGTAAGGCTGGCAGGGACCTCAAGGGCACCTCTACATGTTTATTAATGTGCCATAATTACAGCACGTTAAGTTTAGTACCTGTAATGACAGGTACTAAGTTAATGTGCTGTAATCAGAGCTACTGCACGTTAGTGTAGACGAGTGCCTTTTTAGTGATGTTAATACACATTAGACTAAATCTAATGCACATTAGCATGGGTTTTGCCCATCACACTAATGCAGTAGAATTAGTCTTCTCCACATTAAGCGTCTTGTGTAGACACGCTCCAAGAGATCATCTTTACACCACAAGACTAATCCCAACATATATTTGGAGTTGTATTTGTTCACTTGAACAATACATATACAGCTTGAGTTTTTGCAATGGGCTCTTCATAGACGCAGCTGAATTGTTACCAAGTGGTCTATTTGGTCTGGGGGTCTGTAAATACCCCTAATTATGTACTCAGGGTTTTATGGCTTTTTTACTTCCATTAACTCTTCAGAGCCAATGCACCTAAGAGCATAAATTTATTACATTTTGTGCAGCATCAGCAGAGCTGCTTGTTGGTTTCTAGTCATTTAAACCTGTTCAATTCAACAGGGTTGCACAAGTGTGATTGAGAGTAGGATTTGCCTTATAGCGCCATTGTTGCTAGTCATAATTCTAATATAACAAAAGCCTTAGTCTGTCTCTCTGCCTGTCCATAACCCTCAAGGCCAACTACACATGCGCTGCCAAGAGGGCATGTGCTAATTGGCTGCCAGGGCCCAGTGCATTACAGACAGAGGGGGTGAGGGAGCAAGGGACCTACTGCACTGCCCCCTCCCCAACAACAGCTGGCATGGAGTGGGAGACAATGGGAGGGAGGAAAGCAAGAAGGGGAAGGGGGTGTTTCTGGTGGCAGTCTCCCCTACTGCCTCCATACCCCCCCTGCTGCCACTGCCCAGCCCCAACATCAGCTGGCAGGGCGGGGGAGGCCGCAGGGAGGGGGGGATGTTGTCTGCTGCTGGGTCGTGGCAGCTACCACCATGTGTGAGCTCCCTCCCCCTGGTTCCTAAGAGCAGGTGGCAGCACAGGGCAGAGTGGCAGGGGGTAGGGGGGCACACAGGGCTGGACATGGGGGATTAGAGGGGATACAGGAGAAGGTGCATGGGGCTGGAGGTGGAGCCGCGGCACCACAGGACACGGGGTGGGGTGCTCCGTCCCCACCCATCATTCCTTACAGGCAATTTGCTAGTATACTATAAGAACCTGGTTATGTTGTTAAATCCAGGTTGGGTTTGCAAGCCTGCCAAGTTAAAACTTACTTGTAAACTGAACACATTAAATATGCAGTCAATAAAAAGCAAAGATCATATAACCTTACTAGCAGCAGGCTAAAAGTCAGATTAGAACACTTTAATCAGGTAAGCATTTCTTCTATTTGGGGGGAATCCGACTGAGTATATGGAAAGGTGTCTCGTTTTCTCTGAAAATCTGCCCCAAAGTGGTTTTTCCCCTCTGTTTTGTACTTGGGACATGTTGTAATATATTTACAAAGAAAAGTCTCTGTATTGTATGCCAAAGGGGAGAAATGGATGATTTTGAGGATTCTTTGGATAAACCATTGTCTGTAAGCCCAGGGGACTGGCATCAGTGGTCCAAGAGGCCCCTTCCTTTCTTACATTCCAGGGTATGTAGCAAAGCTGCAGCTCTGGCTAGAAATGTTAAATGTTAATTTTTATGGAGGACACACTAAGGCTCGCAGCTTTGGCACAGCATAGGTTGGGGACAGAAGGAGATGAGAAATCAGATGTAGGCACAGGCAGATCTGTGAAGGGCTTTGAAGATGGTGTCTGAAGAGAGAAGGAAAAGGTAGAGTAGGAAACTGCAGCAGGAAATGACCTGAGACGAGAATGACCTAATTGGGATATATGAAACACAATGCAAGCTGCAGTGTATTGAACTGATTTTAATAGAGCAATACAAGAATTGGGGCAAGCTAAAAAAAAATGCTTCCTGCTCTACTATTTTGCATCATCTGCACCAGGCTCAGCAAGTTCACTATGGGAGGAACAAATAGGTGTGTTTTCATGAAAAAAGAACGCCTCATTTTGAATCATAACATTTCAGAAATGCTTGATCAGAGTGAATATAAATTCATCTGGTTTCAGGGAAGGGATTGGACAGTCAAGCCTAATGGATTTATAAGGAAAAAAATATGCACCATATTTATTTCTCAAAAAACTTTCGGTCACCTTCTTTAATTAAAAGATGTGTCTGTGTTTATTCAAATTGATACAGCACATCTCTGTTCAGGAAAAAGTCAATCCTTTGAATTCCAGGAAATACCGTATTTCTGTTTCTCTCTGTGCTCCATCTTCAAATACCACCCCACATACAGCAAGTGTCTGCCCAAGCACATGTGATTGATAGGTTAAGAATGATCCTAGAGTGGAGGCTGAATAATTCCAAGAGAAATATGCAAAGCCAATGAAAGGCTATTTTACATCCTTATCTTGCAATGAGCTCTGCATGAACAAACCCTTTTGGGACCCTGGATTTTACTCGTTTTTAGGCACATCTTAAAGACGGTGTATTTAGACATCTACATACATATGCCATATTAAAAACATTTTGCCTAATATATGTTTGAGAATATTAAGAATATTTTAAGAATATTCATCCTAGAAACATTATTACCTATATTGGTACAAACTGATATTTCATATGGTGACTGCCTGTCTCAGTCTGTGTAATGCCACTGTAACAGTGAAGGAAAAAAATGTGGCCATCCTTATCTGAAAGGATGCAGATATGTTTTTGCTGGGTTTTTTTGCCTGAGAATACTAGAGTATTGGTTTAGCAAATCCTCAGACTAGGAACAGTGTTGTTGCTAGTAACAATAATGCTTCTGTCCCCTTTTGACAGTTTCCATGGAGCTCGAGCAGCTTGGAGAATTTTTATTCATGTTTTAGAACAGGAGCCAATGGTAATTTTGGCCTATGTGGGTCTGTGGCAAAGGATTTGTATTTTAGCCAGCCGTCTTACAAGGAGCTGCTTTCCTAGAAATAAATTAGACTAAGGGATATAGTGAAGGAATACTAGAACACCTCAAGAATGCAGCAGTACTAAAAACAAGGATTATGAAGATATGTACTAAAGATCTGTATTTCTCCCATTAATTGAGTAACGTGAATATAATATGCAAACATGCGCAACTTGGCTTGTTCTGGGCATAATCTGCTTTTGTCCAAATTCAGAAATGTGGACCAGACTTGCCAGAAGGTCTGCAAACATTTTGAGTGAATCTGGACTTAGTTTGGGGGTGACCCTGTGCACTGATGTATGGCGTCACATGGATATTATGCAAAATCATGTTCTTATTAATTGTACCCTTAATCGTTTTATTGCTCTTTGTTGAGGACGGTTCAGTTAATGGTTCTTTGTGCCAATGGTCTAACAGACCAGGGGCATGATCTGGCATGAGGTACAGACCCTTGAGCTTAAATGTAGCTCCTAGTATAAAACATAAGCGAAGTGAGATTTGGCATTTTAAGACTGAATTCTGCTGTAGGTTAATTGATACCTGACAATCATATTGAAACTTGGGGCATGTAGACCAAAAAAACCCCAAACTCATTCTGTTGTCTTCATGATGTATTTTTATTTGAAACAAGAGTTCCAAAAAGAACCTTTTCACTACTCTGGAATA
This sequence comes from Crocodylus siamensis, assembly GCF_052110815.1. Lineage (NCBI taxonomy): Eukaryota > Metazoa > Chordata > Crocodylia > Crocodylidae > Crocodylus > Crocodylus siamensis. The sequence continues at coordinate 16,238,374 of NC_143404.1, read as the reverse complement.
TAATGTGTTGAGGCAAGTATTTATTTGCTATATGTGGGGTCTAAGTCCTAATGAGTGTACTGGTATGAAACTGAAATAAGTTTTATGAATTATTTAGAGCCAAATTATCTCGTGATGTATGGCTTCAAGACATCTGCACTAGGGGTGAAATGATAAAGATTTTTGGGGCTAATACCGATCCAATTTCCAATACAGTTGTCTCCAGCTGGTAAGTCCAGTGTGGTGGAAGGGGAGGAGGAAAGGGAGCGGCATAGGGAGGTAGATCCAGCCCCCCACAATGAGGGAGGGGGCAGGGGCAGATGCAGATGTTGCCCAGGTTGGGGAGGGTGGGGGGGACAGAGCCACAGCTCATGGGAGCGGGGAGGTGGCTCCTGCCACTGCATGTACCCCAGGATGACACAGAGGGGCATGTGCCCCACTATCTGTGTGGGGCGGGGTGGGTTGCAGCCAGGGCTGTGTGGGGCTCTTCTTGGTGGGGGCTGGGCTCAGAGCGGATGCTGGGAGGATGCTGCATCCACCCCATATTTTGCTGCTGCTCTGCTCCCAGTGCCGCCACCAGCCAGCCAACACAGGCCCGGCTCAATGCTCCACCTCCACACACGCACCAGGAAGAGCCAGGGCTGCACTGGGTGGCTTGTGGCAGCAGCACTGGGAGAGGACCAGTGCTGAAATTTGGGGTGGATGCAGCATCCTCCCAGTACTGGCAGCACCCACTCCAAGCCCAGCCCCCACCAAGAAGAGCCCTGCACAGCCCCAGCTGCAGCCCACCCCACCCTGTGCAGACCTGGGAGGCACTCCCCCATGCCCACCTGGGTGCAAGCAGCGGTGGGAGCCACCCTCCCACAAGCCACGGCTCCGGCCCCACCTCACCCTGCCCCTGCCCCCTCCTTCACTGTGGATTCATTGATCTGCCCCCCCACACGCCCCTTCCCTCCCCCTCCTCTTCCACCACACCAGACTTACCAGCTGGGGGCAGCTCTCCATGCTGCAGGTTCTGCTCCTCGCTGCCTGAGTCCTGCGCTGCAGCTGCAGCTGCACGCAGCACGGGCATTTATTGGCCAAATTATTGGCCCCATCAAGCCAATATCCGATACAGCCAGTTTTCTTTATATAGGTACAAATCTGATATCAGACGGATGTATCAGCACACCTCTAATCTGCACCATTTATCACTGTTTAAAAATTTGTTCATTAAACTGTTTAAAGATTAAGGGACTTTGACCTATATAGCAAGGTGTACATCATATGCCATACACCACCATGAAAAAATAGAGATCTGAGAGCATCAGCAGATAGACAGTTGTCTATCCAGTCTAGTGGACAACTGGTTGTCTATGGATTACAGGATTTGCAGCAGAGATCTAAGGTTTAACTTTAGTCTGGAATTAGAAACAAGCTTTCTCAAAGTTCAAAAGGTGAGAGCATCTAGGCATGTAGTCTGCTGCAGTGTAGAGACATGCCATTTATACAGCTGGTCAAAGAGCCTGGGGGTATGTGGTCCCATAATGTTGACTTACGTGTCTCTTTAGTATGATGGTTGCTTGAGCTGAACCATGACACCTCTGCACAATACTAAGTCTGATAGCTGGAATTTTGGATTAGTGTTTTAGTGTGGTAGGAATTGAAAGGCTGGCTCAAATCCCAAAGGAAAATACTTTGGGCTCATTACAGTCCCTGCTTGTTCACATTACCAACTCCCGCCTCTCACTAGCAAGAATGTCAGGCTCCACTTCTGAAGGCCCAAGAGGGTAATAGCAGGAGGTAGAGATTGGAACTGGAATGCTTCAAGAGAGCCGTGTCTGAGAAACCTTGAACAGGGCTTGCCTGCACAATAGATGGCTCATGTTGATCCCTGTCAGTCCCCACATCTCTGAAAGCAGGAAATAAAAATGTTACTGAACCAAAGCCAGTTTCTAGTGAACTCCAGTGGAATGAAACCCCTCCATTAATTGCATTTTCAATTATAGTCAATTTGTTCTGGAAATAAGATGGCTGCACCATGAGCAGATTCCCTTGTAATAGAATATAGATCAATGAAATGTCTGATTTCCTATCAACCATAGAATTTTGTAATTCTTTCATTACCATAATGCATATGGTGCTGAATTTCTAAGGAAATACTCCTCCTGGAAGTTTTTAGACTTTACAGGATTGATTGGAAAAGGGAGGTACCATTTTTAGAATTCTTAGATTTTTTTTATTACCTTTTATTACCATTTTTACTTTTACGAATTTTCTTTTTACTTTTTTGAAATACAAGCAATGGTAAATTCAACCTCTATGTAGGTTTACTGTTTTTAATATACAGAAAACTCAGTGTACTGCTAAAAATGTTAGCGGTGATCTCATTTTCATTAGAAAATAATTTCAATCTGATTTTCCCTAACATTTTTTTTAAGCACATAAACAGAAGAAAGGCTTAAACCTTGAAGGGAAAAAAGGTCACAGTGTTTAATGAGAATATTGATTCTTTAGAGCCCACTGCTTACATTTCTGCTGCTTTATTCCATAATCCAGACACCAGTGCAATTACTGAGCATTCTGTTACCTTCTTGCACAGAAACTTAGAGGCAGGCAAATAATTTTCTATATAAGTGTGTGCATACTTAAAATATACTCATTAGTAATGAAACAGACTTTCAAAATTGCATCAAGGACAGCAAAAAGTCCTTTTTTAAATACATAGGGAGTATGAAGAAAACACCGGGTAACGTGGGGCCCCTGCGGGATACGCTTGGCAATCTGGTGGTTGCACAAGAGGAAAAGGCAGACCTTTTTAACAATTTCTTTGCCTCCATTTTTTTGTGCGGGGACCAGGACTCCCCCACTGAGATTCAGGATGGACTCAGGAGAGACTCTGACAGGACTAGGGTCAGGAAGGACCGAATTAGGGAACTTCTGGAGGGGCTAGACGTGTTCAGATCAGCAGCTCCAGATGCTCTGCACCCTAGGGTGCTGAGGGAATTGTCAAGGGGCCCCAGCACGGCTTTACGAGCACTTGTGGTGCTCTGGCCAGGTGCCAGACAACTGGAAGAGGGCCAATGTGGTCCCCATTTTCAAAAAAGGGAGGAGGGAGGACCCAGGCAACTATAGGCCCATTAGTTTTACTTTGATCCTGGGGAAGCTCTTTGAGAAGATGATCCAGGAGCACGCTGCTCAGGGGCAGGGGGGGCAATGCTCAGGGGCAACCAGCATGGGTTCATTAGGGGCAGGTTCTGTCAGACCAACCTGATTGCCTTCTACGATCAAGTCACAAAATCATTGGGCGCAGGTGTCGTGGTGGAGGCAGTCTTTCTGGACTTCAGCAAGGCCTTTGACACTGTCTTTCATCCCATTCTCATCAAAAAGCTAGGTGACTGTGGCATTGATGCCTGCACAGTCAGATGGATCACAAATTGGCTGAGGGGCCACACCCAGATAGTGGTGGTGGGGGGGTCATATTCAACCTGGAGGGATATGGGCAGTGGGGTCTCCCAGGCCTCAGTCCTTGGGCCCATGCTGTTTAATCTCTTTATTAGCAACTTGGACGAGGGGGTGAAAAGCACCCTGTTCAAATTTGCTGATGACACCAAGATCTGGGGTAAGGTGAGCGCACTAGAAGGGAGGGACAGGATACAGCTGGACCTGGTTACAGGGGTGGGTGAATGAGAATAGGATGGGATTCAATACTGACAAGTGCAAGGTATTGCACTTGGGCAGTAAGAACCAGCAGCATGCCTATAGGCTGGGGAACTCCCTTCTTGAAAGCCCCGTGCCAGGAAGAGATCTTGGAGTCATTATCGATTCCAGAATGAACATGGGCCACCAATGTGAGGACGTGGTCAGCAAGGCCAACCACACCTTGTCATGCACCCACAGATGCATCACAAGCAAAGCCAAGGAGGTGATCCTTCCCCTCTATGCGACACTGGTCAGGCCACAGTTGGAGTACTGCGTCCAGTTCTGGGCGCCGTGCTTTGGGAGGGATGTGGCCAGCATCGAGAGGGTCCAGAGGAGGACCACTCGCATGATCCAGGGACAGCAGGGCAGACCCTATGAGGAGAGGCTATGGGACTTGAACCTGTTCAGCCTTCACTGAGAGGGGACCTGGTGGCCATCTACAAATTTACCAGGGGGAACCAGCGGGGAATGGGAGAGACCCTGTTTACCCAAGCAGCTCCTGGAGTAACAAGGAATAACAGCCATAAGTTGTTAGAGAGCAGGTTCAGGCTGGACATTAAAAGACACTATTTCACTATCAGGGCAGCTAGGATCTGGAACCAACTTCCAAGGGAAGTGGTGCTGGCTCCTACCTTGGGGGTCTTTAAGACAAGGCTTGACAGCTACCTAGCTGGGGTCATATGAGACCAGTATTCTCTCCTGCCCAGGGCAGGGGGTTAGACTTGATGATCTACTTGAAAATGGCTGAAACTGGTTTAAGATAAACCTGGTTGAATGTAGTATCAGACTTAACTGATTTTGGTCAAACCAGTTTATGCAATGTCTGTCCCAGACCCTTTGCTGGTTTAAGCTAATTTAGACACCCCCCTCATCCTGGCATGCTCTCTGGGCTGTGCGGGGCTCTCTGCTCCACAGCAGGGCTGGCTGCTCCCCTCTGCTCCCTGGCTGGAGCTCCAGCAGAGATTTGCAGGCACAGTAGGGTCTGCTGGCTTCCCAATGCCCTCCTCCCCACCCTCTCACCACTTCATACTTAAGCAGAGATCCCTTCCTCCTCTCTTCCACAGCACAGACTATAGCCAGTATATGGTATGCTAGCTAATGCTCTGTAAGGCAGATAGGACAGTATTTGCTTACAGCTTTTTGGATGTAATCAACAGCTCAGATGGTAATGTCCCTGCATTCCTTCCTTTGGAAAAGGCAGACGGGGTTCTTTGGGTAAATCTGATATCTTTTATTACAGCAACTAAATAGTTAGAAAAAATTTTCTTATCAAGCCTTTTGGGTTTAAAAACCCTTTGTTAGACTGAGGAAGCATCTACAGTTGGTGTGTGCTCTTCCTGGATGGAATTAATAGTAAAGAAGCCAGAGACTCATCTGCATTTTCCTTTAGAAAAAGCTGTTTAAGAAAAGCTTGTAATGAGCGAGGCTTCATTTCCTGATGGTGTGTTAAATGCTGATAAATGCTCTCTTATCAAGGGGGGAGTCCTACCTAATCACAGCATCCTGCCATGGCCTGGCCATGCCCCCCTCAGCTCAGCCCTGTGCAAGGGAAGGGAGGACTTCTCTAGCGCCCCCCGGCTTCTAGTCTGAGCCACTGCAGGCATGTGCCCGCATTTCTGGAATGTCTGTCTGGTTACAAAACTGATTTAGCCTAGCCAGGTTAGACTAACCTGCAAAGATTGAATCAGTTCAGGCTCAGGCTTTTTTAATGTCTGTCTCTAACCAAAGTGTTTCAGTGTTAGCCTTTTGACATATGCTAACTGAAACAGTGACGTCAAAATGAAGCATTTGAACCTTAAGAGATATCAAACCAATTCATCAAAATGTTTTATTTTCAAAACGGGGTGTTTTTAAATTTTGACTTTCATCACTTTGAGGTGAAAGCCAGAATTTTTTATGGAACACAAATTCTAGCTCTATTTTTCAGACTCACATGAAATCTCCATAGGCTTGATTACCATCCCAGAGAGCTGCTTTATTTTTCATGGAGAGAAAAAACCTGAGAGCAACTCTCATGAGAATTTTTTTTTATCTGTTGGTTTTTTCTCAGTTTTGGTCAAGGCTTTAACAGAAAGCACTAACATCAAAGCCTGTCAGAGTGTAGAAAGTGAGAGAATCAACCGATAATACATGATCTAGACCACATCTTGCACATATACCTGGTGGCTGCAATGCAAAATTAGGGATTAGTACTAAACTGTTAATATGGTAGTGCCACCTCTTGCTAAGGTAGTGATACTTGGAATATATGTACAAAGCTTTACTTGGGAAGCTAAGCGTACTTCACAAAGGAAAGCAAATAATTTTCCTGCCGTATTATTAAGAACACTGGGGCACAGAGAAGTGAAATGAGTTGCCCAGGATTACACAGCAAATAACAAGTAGAGATGGGAATACAAGTTTACTGATTTCCTGTCTCCTTGTTTGCTGGTCCCCTAGAGATGCTACCAAACATTAAACCAAGATTCTTTTTGCTTCCTCTCTGATAAGTCCCCATATGGCAGCAAACTTATACCATGGCACTTCTGAGAGGTGTTCTTGTTTTCTGACCTAACTTCTCCAATCCCAAGACTAGCATGCTGGGAACACACAGACCTCTCTGTTTAATATAGACACTGCACTGCCAGCATCCAACCCATTGCTTTGTGAAGTGCTTCAGGATGTTTTCCATCTAAAGAAGTTACCATATTAAAGAAATGTTCCATTTTATTTTTTTCCAGTGCTTAGGCATACCACGGTACACAGGCCTCTAACCCTCTGCTTGCCTCCTGGCCAGTTGGCTGCATTTTCTGGTCAAAAAGGAACGCACTTGTCTTAAGCTCTTCCATGAACAGGCAGCACTCTGGGAGACCCCAGTGGAAGGGCATTTATTTGCATCAAGTCATTTTTTCATTAGGTGCATGTCTGAGGCACATTAACCACTGAGAGCTGTGCCAAGGAAGAACAGTTAATGGCCACTGAGGCCATTTATCTTTGTTTTATGTGTTGGCAGATGTGTTTTTAAAACATCATATGTCACTTAGAAATCCTGGTGGAGGACACATGCTAGCCAAGAGGGACATATATTTTCTTCTGAGCCTTTAAAAAAAGGGAGATGTGGAGAGGGCACTTACTGGCAAATTGAGGCCATCTATCCGTTTCATGTCTGCATAAGCGATACATGCAAGATGCCATTCAGTCCCCTCTGTTGGGTACATGGACAGTTTCCTTCACACAGAGCATTTTTATATTTCCAGGTGAAGGTTGGAGTTGCTTAAATGGAATCCAGCAAAGTAGCAGTCACTACCTAGTGAGTCATTTATGGTGGGAATGTGTGTAAGTTTAAAAGAAATAGAGTCCAATTCCCTGCCAGTCCCCCGTCCCCCACCCCACTTCCTCTCATTGCCCCCACGCAAAACAGAGGCAAGAATAGACTAAAATGCCCACTGTCAAACCAGACATTAGAGGAGCATCAATGATGGTGTTTAGGTTGAAGCAAATTTGTGAGAGAAGGTAAGCAACAGTCCTACTTTGGAAGACACGCAGTAGCAGGTCTTTTTCCATCTGTATCATTCATAGTTTGGTGAATATACAGTAGGAGCAAAAATAGTGTATCAAAAACATAGTGAAGGGGGAACATAAAGAGCTCGGGGATGTTGCTTACATCCAAACAGTAGACTGTCATTTCCAAGGAGCTAAATAAAATGGCATGGGGAGGAAGAGAATATTAGCTTGGAGGTAAGGGAAAAGACCGACATAGCGATTAACAGAAACACTGAGGTGAAAAGGAGCAGAAGACCAAGAAGAAATAAAAGAATAATAAAGAAATACAGTTACATATTCCAGGTAGAAACAAAATGAATAGTTAACAAGTTAACTCTTGGTTTATCCTGAAGTAATTGAGATCAAGTTCTAGACTAAAATGGTTGCATTTCTGGACTTGGAGCATGCAGGAGAGAGCAGAGTGGGATTTATTTTTATGGCAACCATGAGCCTGCAACAAAGTCAGTGTATACAGACCTACATCTCTTGTCACAGTATCATTAAGGATTCTTCTTAAATGCATTTGTGTAATTAGCCAGTGTGATGGGACCACTCCCCGTGAAGGGTGTAACTCCCTGGGGGCAGGGCACTGCTCACTCACCCACCGCACCTTAGTTGTTATAATAAAGATTTAGAAGAGTCAATGGTGTCCCATGGGTTACTCATGGTGCAACATCCTGTTGATCTTGGACTCTGCCTCCCCTACACCCCATCCACACACCAGCTGCGATGTTGCCAGGTATATGTAGTTTCCTTGGTTAGTGACGTCAGGGTCCAATGGCTCAACTGCCCCAAAGTTTCATGTTCTCCCCTGTGTTCAGCACACAAAATCAAATAATCAAAATTGGTACCTGTCCCAATCTAAGAAATGTCCCTATGGACAGACTGGTTTGCCATTGTGTTTCAGGCACAACCTTGTTAAGGAAACCAAAGGCAGGTGGTCCCACTCGAGCTAATGGGACCACCTGCCTTTGCTTCAGGCTGGGTGGACCTGGCGACCTACATTTACCCACCTTTGGTTCAGGCTTGTCTGTGTTCCCTTTGCCTTCCCCAGTTTCACTAGGGACTTCCTGACCCTTTTTCGCCCCAGCTCTTCCACCCAGGGCTCTTCCCAGAAGGTAAGTATGGGCCTGCTGGGCTCCTACTGGAGTTTTCCATCCCACATTCACCTGCCTGTGCCACCTCTGGCTACGTTTTAAATTTCCCACCTTATTGCTGGGTTTTGACATCATTCACCGGGCACCTGCCCATCCAGATGATGCATGCACTGTGTCGGTAGAGTCTGATGATGCAGGTAAGTCTAGTTCAAGCCCAGCCTTCGCCGGGCTCTACTAAACTTGGCCCCTGGCACCAAACTTAGCCACACTGGAGCAGTAAATGGACCCCTTTACCAGGGCCACTCCATCACAGCCAGGTTCCTGTGGAATTGGGCCTCTCTCTAAACAACTACATACCTTCTACTTTGGTTGGGGGGGGCGGGCAGGATGAGGAGGAAGAGAGAATATAATTTTCCCAACTCTAGATTTACGTTTCATTTTTAGTCTAGCAGGAGCAGCTATGTTCACCAGTGAAACAAAAGGGTTTACATGTCTAAACTATCTATTATTGTTTCCAGCAAACAGTGGCTCTGTCTATATGAGATGCTGACTGCACAGTAGTTACCGCGCAGTAGTGCCAATAAACGGCTTTTTCATGATGCCATTACGCAGTAATCCAAAGACTACAGTGCAGTAGCACTGCATCACTGGTTCTGCCATGCTGCGCTACTATGCAGTAGTCTTCGGCTACTGTGTAGTTTGCATCTTGTGTAGAGATGGCCAGTGAGTTAATCAGTGCTTGCTGTTTTGGAAAACAAAAATGGGGTATTTGCACATTGTTGTTTTAAAGGCACTTAAACTATCACCATATGCATTCTGGATGGCAGGATTCAAAATAGGGTTCTATTTGCTTGGATGAAATATTATTCTTTGTAAATGTAAGTCTTTACCTTACAACCTTTTAAAACAACTACTCTGTAGCATTCTGCTGGCTGTTTGTGTGCCAACTTCCACCTCAGAGGGTGGGTGCTGTAAATTTTAAAGTAATTTTTGATGCTTTATGAAACAAAATTGCAACTAAGAGTAATTATCCACAATACCATAGCATTTGGGAACACGCTGTTGAACACAATATTTTATATACATTTACATAAATGCACATATTCTAGTTAAATGCTAATTCTGATGACTGATGATCATCATTGTCCTAAATATGTATTACAGTGAATAGCTTAGGTGAATGAGCAAGGACTTCAGCATCTTTGATAAAGGTCAGGTCTCAAGTGATGGGTCTACAGAATTTCCATCTAAGCTGGTGACAACTTAGTAGTGTAATATATCCAAGGGTGAGATTTATGATCCCTCAGTAAGCTGCTTTGGGATGCTATCCGTCTGTTTGGTATTACACGCTAATGGGTCACAAAATCAACATGGAATTTTGGTTCTCAGGCCTTTAAATTCACAGTCCACTTGTGTTTTCTCTGGCCCCGGTTCCAGTTCCTTGCAATCCAAATCATGCCTCAGTTCTGGCAACCTTTGTAAGCACCACTGCTCTCTGCCTGTCATTAGATGAGACCTTGAGGAATAGTGGTCTGCCCTAGGCATTTTTCCTTGCTTGGGATCAGTTTAATTAAAATGGAACTAACGAGCAGACTCTTTCATTACCTTCCCCTTACTGGCAGCAAAGCTAGTGCACTATTACTGTATAGAAGTTTAAATGGTCCAGGGTAATGACAGAAACTGTGGTCACACTAGACTAATACTGGAATAATTCCAGGTATTTCACCAGGGTAAACAAGATTATAAATCTATCCTGCACTGCAGAAATGTGGGATATTGTTTGCTTGCCCCAGATTCAACAGAATTAATTTACTGCAACGCGATTACAAATCTATTGGGGGAAAAAAATGTCCAAAGCTTGAATCATGAATACTGAATGCACTTCCTTCTGTTAAACTGCATTGTAACCTGAAGGCTGCAGGGATCTTTAGGAATGTTTGTTTTGTTGATCAGCTAAGTGGAATAATAAAATGAGCTTTATAGTTGCTTTTCCAAGGTGAATATTTCACTAGACAGCTTGGATAGAATAACTGAGTGGTCTCCTTACATACAGTATAGATCTTTCAGAAGCAGAGAATGCTCTGAGATTTCCAAATATTAACTGCGCCACTCCCTGCATTGTATAAGTTTGTCATTTGTGGGGCTGGCATTTATAGTAAGGTCCAGCAACTGTATAGAAAACCACATCTTTCAGTTTACTAAGACACAAATCCCTTGGATTTGCTTAAGTAATTGCAGGTAGTTTTTGTTTCGTTCTCTGACGCTTTTGATCCAAAGATCTTTCTCAGGCCAGTTACCTGAGACTGAGTTCCTTTCCTACCTGCACCTGAGGCAGAATTTGCATTTTGGAAGGAAAATAAGCAGTTTCTACTGATACTCAATGTCTTACCGATAACCAGGGATCCAGGTTTCCATTTGCCGTGGAAAAACATGGATTTTCCCTTTGTAAGGAGAAAAACGTGGGAAAGGGTGGGTTTCCACTTGCAGACTGGCAGAGTTCCAGCTTTCAAGGGGCTGCCTGGGGCTTGGGGGAGCAGAAGGAGGGTGACTGGAGGCAGGGGGTGCCACATGCATGTATCTGCTCGCACATGTATGTCACAGCTCCTGCAGCATCCTTGAGGGGGGCAGATTGAAGCCCCCATGGTGGATAAGGGAGGGAGTAGGGCAGGCCTGGGGCTAGGGCTTGGACGCTGCTTAGCCAGGGAGGTGGGTGGGACCTGGAGCTGGGGCTGGGGCAGTAATGTGCAGCTGTGGGGCAAGGGCAGGGAGTGGGACAGCCATGGGCAGCTCATTCGCAGAGTGGTGGGAGGGAGCAGCTCCCTGCTGTGCACATTCCTAGGGAGGGGTGCATGGGGGGACACGTGCCCCCCCCGAGATTTGTGCATGGGGCAGAGACAGATGTGGGCTGCCTGCTGCAGGCTCAGGGCTTCCTGCCCTCCTCTCCCCGGGGCCTCCACAGCAGAGCAGGGCAGGAAAGCTCAGTGCCGGTGGTGGGAGCTGCATGCTGACCACACTGCCATGGTGAGGCACCCCGTGCCTGCCTGGCAGAGGCAGCAGCATCAAGTTGTATCCCCCACTGCTGCCAGGCAGGCAGGGGCACCTTGACATGGTGGATGGCTAGCATGCAGCTCCCATCACTGGCAACAAGCCTCCCTGATCTGCTCTGCTCTGCTCTGCTGTGGGGCCCTGGGTGGAAGCAACAGGACAGGGAGCCGAAGCCTGCAGCAAGCAGCTTGCACCCACGCCTTAGGGCTTGGGCACTGCTGGTGGGGGCAGGGGATTGTGGGCCCTGGCCCTGGCCCTGGTCCTTTAGCCCTGGCAGCTGGGGACCAGCATGGGGAGAGGCAGGGCACAACATATCAGGGCTGCTCAGCACCACAAAGCGGAGCAGAGGTGACAGCCACAGCTGGCCCTGCATCCTGATGAATGAGGTCTGCGGGGGGCAGGGGGAGCTCTGATTGTCTATAATAAAAAAACCAAAATCAAATGCTAAAATATATAGGTATTTAGATTTATTTTATAATGATTGAGGCACTGGTAGTCTTCCAACTTGCTTTAAAATTGTAAATATATCAATAAAACATTGTGTTCAACTGATATCTATATATATAGTGGTGTTTCATTTTAATCACAGGAAAATGTGGATTTGGAGTTTTTTAATTAGAGAATTTGTGATTTTTAAACAGAGAATACCAGGATCCCTGCTGATAATCGAGGATTAATTAGGGCAATTATGACTAGAATTAGTACAATTCCTTTTTAAAAACTCTGTAAATTCATAGTTGGCAACATAAAAATAACGTTATCATATTCTCTAATGGGTTTTAGTTTTGGTTCCCTTCTCTAATCCTCTGACCCAAATAACACTTTATTTCTATTTGCATCCAAAACTAGTAGACAAAGCATGTTTGCAATTACATCAAGTCTTTTACAACCGATTCTGATGCGCTTAAATAGAAATAATCAGACTGCTACTGAATAGATCGCAGAGATGTCACGCAGAGAGATGATTCAGTCAGGTTAGGCCAGGGGCGGGCAATTATTTCAGGTGGAGGGCCCCTTACCGAGTTTTGGCAAGCTGTCAGGGCCACATGGGTAGCCCTGCCCCTTGCCAGATGCTCTGCCCCCTGGTCACTATCTTGGGACTGGAAGACCCCCTACCCCCTGGTAGGTGTGGGGGTCTGCATGTATGGCAGTGCAAGGGGGGTGGGTGCATGTGTATGGTAGGTGGGGCATGTGCAACTCACCCTCCGAACACATGTGCACTCTCCCTCCCTCACTGCACACACACAGTGTGCTTTGCTCACTACACACCAGGGCGGGCAGTTATTTTGGGCAGAGGGCCACTTACTAAGTTTTGGCAAGCCATTGAGGGCCACATGACAGACAGCCAGGGGCAGATAAATATTCATTTTCTAAATGTTTAGGGGCCCTGTGGGCTGGATATAATGGCCTGGTGGTCCGCATCTGGCCCTGCGGGCTGGATATAATGGCCTGGTGGTCCGCATCTGGCCACATTTTGTCCAGCCCTGGGTTAGGCGGTCCATGGGTAGCAATGCCCTTCATGGACATGCACAGCAGATAAAAAAGAAAAGGTTGCTATGTAAAGCAGGGGAGTGGTTTTAGTTTAATTTAAAGTAGAGTTGTGTTCAGTGATGTTTCACAGACCCTCAACCGAGACAGGAAATTAAGCAATGGGTTATTGTGAGTTATTTGAGCATTGATTGGCTGCTGAAGGGCATAGAATCAACCTGAAGGGAGCTAGAATTTTTCAGTCTCTACCTACCAGCCTCCCTCTCCCCACCTGGTTCCCGCTCCCTCCCAACTCCAAATCACTGTGGTATTTTAGGGATGATCTAGGCACCATTCAAAGACTGAAAAAAATTAACAAATTTCCATCTTCGTTCCTCAAAGTGAAATGCAGCATAGCTGATTAATATGGTATTATTAAGCACAGTCCTATTTCATTATTATTACCCATATCCTCAGGCTGGTGCTGCATATTCATTTAGTCTAGGACTATATTCTTTCCATAGTTTGTTCCTGTTGAAATCAGTGGCAAATTTTCTATTTACCTCAATAGCTGATAACCTTATCTGTGAGGTATTTTCCCAATCAGGAGTGCCTTTTCAAGTACTTGACTGGAAATATGCAACACCATATAGCAGCCCATAAGCAAGTACTAGGCTAGACCAACCTACTACAGACAATGAACTGTTGAGCCCTGTGTTTTCAGAGTGGCTCACTGCAAAGTTATTTTACCCAGGTGTTCCTGTGACTTTGATGCATTGGGAATCTTTCATGTGCAGTGGCCCTCAAGTTGGGCAGCTGTTGTGTAATTAGAGACACCTTCTTCTCCTATTACAGAAAGACAGCTGTACCTCTTTTCCCTTGTAATGAGGTGCAGGGAAATATGTTAAGGATAGTGACTACAAAATGGGTGCAGTGAAGATGCACCTCTTATCCTTAACAAACTGTAATATGAAACATAGCCGAAGTTATATAAATGGATTTGGAAGCTGCTGGAACTAGCAAGGATACCTGATTCTATCACCTAGGAAGGATCTTATTTAGATCAGTTGAAACTAGGTGGGCACCAATAAGGATTTTTTCTGGCTAATACTGATAGCTGATTATTAACCGGCCAATACCAATCCACTAGCTGATTTACAGGAATGCAGCCTGGCAGCTTGGAGAGCAGCATCCTGCTGGTAAGTCTGTAGGTGGGAAGGGGTGTGAAAGAGGGAAGGGGCATGCTGTGGCGGGGGGGAGCAGATCAAGGCCCCTACAGTGAGGAAGGGAGTGGGGCAGGCGCCAGGGGCAAGGGCAGGCACTGCCCTTCCAGGCCAATAAATGGGACCTTGAGGCCAGGAGCAGGACAGAGCCATGGGTGGCTTATCCAGCAGATGCAAGAGAATGGAGGAGGGGCAACTCCCCACTACTACATACACCCCCAAGGGAGGCATGGGGGGCATGTGCCCCCCCAGATTTGTCTGTAGGGCAGGAAGGGGCTGCCAGCTGTTGGCTCGGGGTCACAGGCTACACCAGCCTCTTTCTGGCAGTGGGGTGGGCTTGGGGTGAGCTCAGCTCTCTAGGGCAGGCGGCAGTGCTTGGAGGGGTGGCTGTGCCCTGGCCCCAAGCCCACAATGGGCAGCCTGCCTCCAGCCTGCAAACAAATCCAACACTCCCTGAATAAGCCATCATGGCTCCATCCTGCTTCTAGCCCCAGGGTCCCATTTATTGTCCTGGCTGAGCAACACTTGCCCTTGCCCCTGCCCCTGCCCCATTCTCTCCCTCACCATTGGGGCCTTGATCTGCCCCCCATGCCCTTTCACCCCCACAAACTTATCAGCATGAAGCTGCTCTCCAAGCTGCCTGGCTGCATTCCTGGCTGTGTGCATGCATGCACGTGGCATTTATCAGTGACATTATCGGCTACACCAGCCAAAAAAAGCCAATAATGATAATTTTCCTTTCATCAGTGCCAATTTGATATGCGACCAATATATCAGCGCACCTCTAGTTGAAACATTTTCCTGGTATAGATTTTGGAAAAGAGAGTCTCCTACTCTTTGCCTTTGCCCACACGTCTATGAAAGTATGCCTTTAAATATTACACAAGCTGACCTGAATGCTGAGGAATTGCTATAACATTGCGTTGGAATTCAAACCTAGGCTGGGATCTAAATTTCACAGCTGAACCAGACTTTTGGTTCTGTCATTGAGGATGTTTCAACTGTGACAGGTGAGCAAGTTGCTCTGTCTGCATATATTAGGACATATTTGCCAGTGTATTTTGTCTACTTTGGCTTTGTGCTGGTGGCTGTAAACCCAGTTTAACCTGCTGGTTCAGTTGGTGGCTGCTTTGTATTACCAGAATGACACAAAATAGCAGCAGCACAGTAGGCGTTTATTTGGATATGACCATTTGATTGACCTACTGAGCTGAGGCTCAGAATTTGGGCTACCAACTCCTGTCAAAACTTCTTGGGTGCCATGGTTGTGCTACTGCAGAGAAAGACCAGGGAGAACTAAGGAACAAAAAAAAGTCATGCCTTCAAGGAAAGAATTTTGTCAGATCCACTAAAACACTAAAAACAAAAAAAAATCCCCTTGTATCCTGTAGCCAAAAGCGAGAAGGAATAAAGTTAATGGAATATGTATATGTAGGGTGTGCCAAACAGATCTGTGAACTATACAGGTTTTGATCTTCTGAATCCTCTTTATTTTCCTTTTGAGGCATCAGATTATTATTCAGTTTGAATTTCATTACCAAAGTGGAGTGAAAATGAAAATTATTGTGATGTGTGAAAAATAGTTAAATTAGAGCACACAGAGGGCCCAGAGGAATAACCCAGGGAAGCTTGTCTGGAATTGGTCTTCACACTGATTACTACGACTATTAGTGCACCCCCAGCACTTGACCTGATTTCTTGAGCAGCATCCGCTTCCATTTCCCTTTCCTTCTTCTTTCAACTCTTTCCCCATCTCCCAAAGCAGGAAAATAGTTAATTCCCCAATCTAAACTTGTTACCTGTGTTCATAGCCACAAATGGTAATAGTGATAATACTAGACACGCAGTCTATAGGGCGTCCTTTATGCAGTCCAGGACAAAAGGCAAAAAATGAAGTGACTGTATTAAAGCCTAATCTTGCAGTGCTTTGTGCTGTATGTAATCTCAGATTTTGCCCTTCTAAGGGTGCATGGCGTTTATTTCTAGCCCTGTGGCAAATTGTAAGACATTGCACCTTGAAAATAAATTGTTTAGATTAACATTTTCCTTCAATTGTGCCTTAGATTTAGTGGCCGCTATACTGGGAGACCCTGTAGCTAGAAAGCAATAATTTATGCTCCCTGGAACCCTATAATCCTGCTTTTAAAGATCCTCAATTGGAATAAATTGGAGAATATTATTGACATGGATGGGGCTACTTCTATTTATCTTAGTTGAGGAACTAGTCCACGATCTGTAATTCTGCAGCTGCAAACATCATGTCAAAATTGAACTACAAAGGGAGAAGCAGGATGATAATGAGGGTGATTTTGATTTTCCTGCTGCCTTTGTTGAGGACAGAAGCCCAAACATGCAGCCTTCAAGCAGGAGCAGCTGCAGCTGGAGCTAAAGATAGAGGGCCAGATTTGTAATAGTATTTAGGCACCTAGTGGTTTAGACAGGTGCCTAGCACTAGTTTCAAAAGTGCCTGCCAGCCACTGAAATCAGTGAAAGTTAAAGACAGGTGCTTTCAAAAATCCCACTAGGCAAAGGTCTGACTCTTTAGATACCTTAAAAGAAATCTGACCTTATGTCCCCTAACTGGTAGTTGTAAGAGATTTTTTATTCTCTGGGTCAGGCATAGACGGGAAACATAATGTGCTTCTAATACAGGGCTATACCATGTTATAACCTGCCAAAATGAAAAGTGCTTTGATGGATACTAGTATAAATGTATTTACTGTCCCCAGCACTGATAAGAGAAAATATATTTCAAGCGGTGATTTTTTTCAAGAGAAAATATGATGTTTGGCATTTTAAAAAGGCTTATCAAAGTCAGGTACCTGGATCTGATTGCATTATTTTGAAGGGGAAGAGGAGGGGATACAATATTTGATGGATGCTGCAATCCTTTTGTGTGTTTTTAAAAAAAATCTATATGATTAGACAACCATAGGATGGCTGGCTTGACTGCATATGTATGTGCTATTATAAGCATTCGGTTTTGGCTTCTTTTTTTTTGCTCTAAACACCCCTACTTGGGGCTTTATAATTTTGTTTGACATTAATGTGGATGTTCCCATGCTTTTTTCTGTGTGTCTAAAATGGAGCAGAAAACGGAGCTTGTATTTTCATTTATTCAGCACTTTTGCCAGTGTTATTTCTGAGCTGGGACTTATTGATTAACTGTGCTGAGTTTAAACAAGTTGACCTAGTAGCGTTCAGAGGTGAGTCAAATTTAGCTCATCGGACACCTTGCCCCACCTTAAGTAAAAATACACATTTTAAAGGGACCATCATTCAAGCATTCAATTTTGTAGGCATAAACGGGTCATTATACATTAATAAAAATGACTGTGCACACCTTCATTTAAATATTGTTGCTAACAGGCCTATATTAAAGTCAAGCTCTTTTTACTTTACAGGGTAGAGTGACTTTACTAGTTGTTGCAGAAAGCCTTAGCTGTCAAATTTGAATTCTAAATGCATGGAAGCCAAACCCCACAGTCTGTAAATGGTTCCTAATGTTTTAATGGGGCAGAATGAAACATTATACCAAGAAACTGCCAAACTTAATGATTTTCTAAATCCAAACTTTGAATCCAGGCTTACACTTACATCATCTGTGTATCTTATTGGTCAGTTAATATTCTAAGAACTAGTCTTTTCTTGTCCCTGCAACCCAAAGACCTCTGATTCTTCCTGTAGCTGTTGTATATCAAGCCTTTCCTTGATGATATTCAAATATGCTGACACTAAGAGTTGAAAAACTTCTTAAGCAAAAAATTACTACCACATCGCCTTACACTGACAAATACCTTGCTCCATGACCAGTGCCATTGAAATCTATTATGTTTGGAGTCTGGCCGTCTGTTTAAGTATTTGTATAGCCGTTTAATGCTCCACAGTAAGGTTTGCTATTGTCCTTCATCTTTGTTAGCTACCTTCTCTCTGTGTCTCTTAAGATAGAGTTTGGAACCAATGATAGAAATATAATGTTCTGCTTTGTCATCATAAGACCTTGGTTGAGAGCACATTAAAGCTTGCATTGCTTTTTCCAAGCTAACATTTTGGAGAGTCAGTTGCAGCTAATAAGGTGTATTGGCCTTTAAAGAAAATTGCCGTGCCTCCATGTTAAACTAGAGCAAGTGGTTGGGGGAAATGATATGAGGGTGATGGGATGAAAAAGAAATATAGGTATGGCTCTGTGGATAGCTCCCTTCATTTATTCCCAAAGCTAAACTCTCATAGGAAGGCCAGAGTGCTCTAAGGAGATTAATGGGGGACATGATAGCAGTCTTCAAATATATTTCTCAATAAGAGGATGGATAGGCATACCCTCCCATACAGCAAAATTTCTCAACCCGTGGGTCACAACCGAAAAGTCAGTCCCAAGAACATGTGAAAAGAGTTGTGAACAAACTTTAAAAATGGATCAACAGGCTTTAAAAATGGATTCTCCTTTAAAGGAGAAAAACATGGGAAACTATGTGTTTTCCTTGCAGGCTGGCAGAGTTTCAGCCTTCAAGGGGCTACTTCAGGGCCCCCCATAGCCCACCCCCGCAGGAAGTGAGGGGGCAGGGGGGTGTTTTGTACTTAAACTATTTACTGGGTTGGGATTGGCTATCAATATTTACCAACAGGTCCTAGTACAAAAAGGTCAAGAACCAGTGCCATAGAGGGTAGTACACCTGGCTATGAGTTTCACCTGCAGTGACGTAGAACAAATCTCAGGAAAAATCTTCCTAACTGTAAGGAAAGTCGGACAATGGAACAAGTAGTCGGGGAAGCTTTGGAATCTCCTTCCTTGGAGATTTTCAAGGACAGCTTGGGTAGGCACGTTTATATAGGAGGGTTTAGAAACAGAATTTGCATTTGTGCAGGAGGTCAGAGCTAATAAGCATCAAGGTCCCCTCCTTGTTCTTCTGTGGTGGTGAAGCTTGCTTTCAGCTCGCTTTTTCGGGAATTATTTGATTACCGAAATCTATGTCTTTGTACACCCAGTCCAGGATAAATTTGTGATAAGCACTAAATCATCTGTTTCTCACCCACACTTAGCTTAAAATAGCCTTCACAGACTGGGTTTTCTTAATCTCTCTCTAAGAAACTGAGCTGGAAAATTTTGCCAGACTTAACTAGTTAAATCCTGGACATTTTTCAAGGGTGTTTGCAGTTTACTCATCTATGACGATTAGGGGGTCTACTGAAGTTGAGGCAGCTACTGCCTGATCTTGCAACCATGGGCCTGGCAGCCACTTTCATGGGCAGAGCACAGCATGCCTCTGATTGGCTGAGGGCCCCAGTGGCCATGCCCCTTGACACTGATTGGTTACAAGGGCTGTCCATTATGTAGCCATACAGTGATCGTGTGATGGACAGCCCTTGCAGACGATCAGTGGCAAGGTGTCAGGGTGGCAGCTCTCTTGCTGTGCAGGAAGCCTCCCTTTCCTCTTCTCCCCCCAGCGGACTGCACGGATGGGCGACAGTGGCCACAGGGACTGCTGACTCCCCAGAGGGGACCAGCATTTTATTTTCAGGGAGTTTGATTTTTTTTTTTCAGGGAGTCCAGCAAAAGCGTCTTTTTCAGTTTCCACAAAAATTGCAAAATTGTGATTTCAGTAGGTCCCTGATATGATAGAGCAACAAATTTACAAAAATGAAATAATTTCAAGAAAAATGAAGTAATGTCTACCAGCAAAATAGCTTAGTAAAATCAAAATTAAAATTTTAAAGCATGTCAACTTACTCCAAAGAAAGAGATTCATGTATGCCCTTGAATGCAGGTACAGAACTGGTCACTGTACTCATAACTTCCTGTGTTTGAGGTGATCCATCTGGTACGCAGAGCTATATGCACCACACAAATGCAATGCCTTGTTTGCATTTAATTGCACACTTTAATTTGGAAGTACAAATTAGACATCTGTTTTTTAAAGAGTTGACTTCGCATTTGAGTTGTGCAGAAAGCTAATCTGCTGGGTAAGAGTCAAAATGTAAATGATTTTCTTTGTACTTTATTAGACAAAAGACCATAGCTCGGAGTCTTATCTTCATCTACAATGCTTCTAGGAATAGGTGGAGTCCAGGAGGGGACTGCTATGGTGTTCTAAGAGAGTGCTAGTCACAAATCCTTTACTGAATAAGGCCCTTAGCAATTTCCATCATATAAATACAGGCTCAGTTGTCACATGTGCCGACCAGAGTGTTACCCTAAGGCTGTTTGATTCATGTGTGTTTATGTAGCTTCATGCTCAGCTAGACTTTAGCCACAGAGATTTTACAGTAAGAGCACATTTCTCTTGGGTATGTATTGTCATCAAAGCTCAGCCAGGAAGGCATTTCCCATAGCCTGTCATCTGCATTACAAACCAAAACAAAAATTAAGAAAAGAAGCCAATTGTGATCACTGGATCCACCTGGCAAGGACCTTCCCCAGCATAACAGAATTGCTCCCTAGTATCCTGATCTCGGGTGCTCAGTTAATGTGCACAGTTATAAAAGCCACAGCTAAACACTAATAGAAGTTGACACACTGATAACAAGTGATTTGCTTTTTTGCATGGATAGTTCACTGGTGGCTGAGAGAAAAGGACCTCTCCACCCTTCAGTGTCTGGATTGGTTCCCCTGAGCTTGACTGGGCTCCCTCTTTGTGGCTCTTACTGAGGACTAAGATTAACCCTCTGTATCCTTACAAACCCCAAAACTGTTCACCTGCTGTTGTACTACTGCCCCCAAACCAGCCACTGCTGGAAGATGCTCTTGGAAGGGCACTTGGAAAATGAATTGTCTCCATGCATGGTTACTCAGAGCCTACACTGAAAGGCAGCATTGCACCCTTAGTTTGAAATTTTCCAAGGGGCCTAAGTACATTAGGTGTGTGACTTATACCAAACATCAAAAGGATTGAGCATCTTTGAAAACCTCAGCCTAAGTGATCATGTTATGTTAGCAAAGCACTGTATTCTGCTCTTACCTTCTCTTTGCATGCATCACATTTATCAAATGGCTCATTTAAATGTGAAATCTTGCCTGACGTTGCAGCTTACACAAGCAGTAGATCACAGGCCACTAGTGGAGAGAAGGAAGCAGATGAGGAATGTGTGTAGATTCAATAGTGTTTTCAATCCTAGAAGAAATAGGGAACATCTTTCTCAGCTCAGGGCATAGTCACCTTTGTCTCTGGTTGTAATGCTAATGCTTTTGTTCAGGATCTCAGAATCTGCCTTTCCACCGCAGTCTTCAAATACTTCTTAATAGTAGGAAAGGTAGGAAAAGTTTTGTATTGGCTGCAGGATTTAAAACTCACTTAACTCAATGCACCCTTCTTGCTGTATCTCAGGAAGGGTCTTGTGCTGATGTCATGCTGGACCAAGTTCTTATTTTACTGTTGCTGGATTTTCAAATCTTGGGACCTGCTGTACAGGCAGCTTCTGTGACCAAGCATCCTATTTTATCCACATGCCAGAGACTGCAACCTTCCCTCATTGTACTCCCCACGGAAGGACCACCTCAGAGATAAAAGGATAGTCAAGTCCCCATGACTCATTCAGTCCTGGTCTTGCCTGCTGATACTGCTAACAAGGGAGTCCAATTAATGACATCAGCTGTGCTGTTTGGTATTGGACTCCTGTCTACCAGAGGAAATGCTCTTAGGCCACCAAGTGGAGTTCAGTCAGCCACTAAGAGGGGCTGGATCTGAGCCACTGATGTAGAGGTGAGGATCTTTTTTTGCCATTTATACTGAAGCCATCGTTCCATAGCCCTAGGGGGCCATGGATAACTGGCTTGGGGGATGCTCAGTTTCCTGCTCACCCAGGTAACTTGTACTGCCTAGGGGCCAAGCTACAAACAAACTGGGGCTACAAACTCAGCACATTGCCCTCTGCAATCTTATAGTCACATAGCCTTGCTGCCCTAAGCATTCTGCATGCACAAGACAATATTCGGGCATTTGTGCTTTTTAATTCACCCAGCCGATATTTGGCTCTTAGTAGTCCTACCCCAGCCTTTTTGTATATCAAACCTTTAAGATCTGCTTCAATACATACATGCTGAAAGAGCATATGGGACAGTTTCATATTAACAAGCCGCTACCTTCTCTCTCTTTCTCTCCCTCTCTTCCTCTCCTCCCTGCCCTGCTCCCTCCCAAATGCCATTTAGATGGATTTTCCTGGAAAGCAAACTTCTGCTTACCAGATAGCAATACAAAAATGGTACAGAGATCTCTGAATATAGATGAAAGAAGCTGGCATAGAAAGGGTTGATCAGTTTATGGGCCAAAACGGGTACATTCAGATTTAACCTGACTTCAAAAAGTGCTGTATCCTCATGTTGTTTCTCCAAATCAAGTACAAAAATTGTACAAGTTTGAGGGTCCTGTTGTCTGCTACACAATCTAGGAGGGTATAGCACAGAGGAATTGAGCTTTGTTTCTTTATATTCTTTCTTTTCAAGGTTATGAATGGTCCCTCCCCCCACTCCAACCATGCAGAAACTACCCTGAGGTTGACCTTCAAAGCAGCAGGTTGCCCTGAAATCTGAAAGGAGCCCACTGAGGTTTTGTGTCTGCACATGCACTCAGCTCCCTCACAGCCAAAGTCCTGGGATTCCTTTACAGGTTGATTTTCCAGGACAAATCCTTAATGGGAAGGACTTATAGGAGAGAGCAACTTAAAAGGGCATTTAACCAAAAAACACATTCACCACAAATTGTCACTGGGATCATAATGCAGGACTACAGCACTGAGCCAAGGACCTCTATCATTGAAGACAAGGATGGGAAAATATGGCCCACAGACCACATCCGGCCCGCCAGGGCATTCTGTCTGGCTTTCAGGGCCCCTAAAAGATTTAGAAAATTAATATTTATCTGCCCCTGGCTGCTTGTCAAAGATGACAGAAGCCAGGGGCAGTAGGACCCAGGGGAAGTCACAGTAGGACCCTGGAACAGCAATGTTCACCTGGCCCTACCCCCGCAGGCCAGACGTACCTGCCTAGCAGAGGCTTCTGGCCTGGGACTGTGGGGTTGTTCGTACCTCCCTGTGCCAGTGCAGGAGATTCAGGTAACAGCGGAGGGGGGAGGGGAGCAGGGAGCCAGGGGAGGACCACAGGCAATTGCCCCAGTCCTCAGGGCTGGGCCAGATCCTGCTGAGTCCCTCAGTCCAGCCATGCAGCTGGGATCCACATGGTGCTGAAGCAAGCGGCAGACGAGCAGGGGAAAGCAGTGGTGGAGGCAGGGGACAGTGGAAGCAAGGGGCATGCAGGAGCGCAGGGCCTGTACCAGTCTCCCAGGACCAGCACCAGCAGGTCCTAGGGCGGGGTGGCAGGAGTGTAGGGCGTGGGCTGGAAGGGGTCTATGGAGCTGGGCTGGATTGTGCCAGCAGGGAGAGAGGGGAGCTGACCCAGCTCCATCAAGCCCCTGTGGGCCAGAACCCCACACTCCTGCTGCCCTGCTCTGGGCCCCGCCGGCGCTGGCGTTGGAACAGCAGCATGGGCCCTGGGCTCCTGCCCAGCTGTTACTGGTTCCTGTGCACCCACTTGCTCCCAGTCCCCTGCGCCCCAGCCCCATGGTACAGGCAGGGACTAGCGCACACAGCCCTGACCCCATGCTTGCCCATCAGTATGCGGAACAAAATGGTGCTCAGCGCAGGAGAAAAGGATCCCTCACCCTCCCTGTGGCCGGCACTTCCTTGCGCAGCCACCCGGAGGCCACACAGGGCTGTCCTGTGTTTCTGCCGTATCATCACTGGGCTGCCCTGTGGGGCAGTGGTGGCAGCAGAAAGCAGGCACAGGCAGCCCTGTGTGGGCGATGAGTGGCAGCACCAGGGAGTGCTGGCAGCGGGAGAGGGAGGGGCTGCTTTTGTCCTGTGCTGAGCCCTGCTGCTTCTGACCTGCCCAACGCAGCAGCTCCACAAGGCCACTCCTGCCACGCTGGGCAGCACAGAAGCAACAGTGAAGAAGCCGCCCTGCAGCCTAGCATGGTGCAGGCTCCAGATGGCCACAGAAAACACCCAGTGGTGGTGAGGGCAGGGGGGACTGCTTTCCTCCACCCCGAGCAGCAGTTTGTACCCAGCTGCTGCAGCTGCAGCCACTGCCACTGCTGCTCAGCCCTGATGGGTAAATCCAGAGCCAGCGTGGGGCCCTGGCTGAGCAGTGGGGGCACAGAACAAACTGCTGCTCAGCACAGGAGACTTCTGGTCCCAAGATGGCGTCCGGGGGCAGGGCTACCCATGCGGCCCTTGACAGCTTGCCGAAACTCGGTAAGCAGCCCTCCACCCAAAATAATTGCCCGTCCCTGCTGTGAAGGGATTGAATATTACCAAACCTGTCGTTGTCATCCTCCTCTCGTGGTCATGATGCAATAGCAGTAAATGTTGCTGTTGATCAAGCTTGCGTTCTAGCTACATCTCAATATCATCAGCATTATTTACTGTAGGAGACTTCTGGAGATGTTCTAACCAAGGGTTCACAAAGACAGACATGTGCTTCCAAATTAAATGGGAAAAACCCAGTAATTTTTTCCGAAAAAGTTGTTATTCCTTGGGACCATAATGAAGTCAATTTGAACATGATTCAACATGGTGAGACTGTAAAGCAAATCCCAAAGTTGTAGAGAACTAATAACACCCAGGGAAACCTAAATGAATTTTCTGATCTATTTGCCACACGTCTTATGAGAAAAATTAAGACAATGCTACGCAGTGGGCATGTCTACATGTACACCTGACTGTGCAGTTGTTATTGTGCAGTCCCAGCGGTGCATGGGTCATTTCCAACCCTACTGCTCAGTATCTTGTTGCTACTGTGCTGTAGCATTGACATCACGGTTTGTGCTCGCCGAAGCAGCGTCTCGTGTAGATGCGCCCAGTGTGGAGAATTTATCAGTGTGAGATCATGGCTTCACTTAAACTTCTTTAGAATTGCTGCTGTATTAAAAATGCTACTTAAGTCTCAGACTTTTTCTGGATCAATTCATGCTCAGCTGCACGATATAAACAGGCAAGGGAAGTTTATTTATATTCTCACTCCCAGAGGTTTGACGCAAATATTAGTTCTATAGTATGACAAGCACTGAGTGTGCAGATAAAGCTGTACTGCCTCCCAAGGCAGTGAGCCATAAAAAAAAAGTAAATGCCTGGAAGAAAGTACATTGTAATCTGCAGCATTAAATGTAAAAGATAAGTATGACTGGGTGGAGCAATTCTACTGAAAGCTCCTTTTCAGCCTCTTGTAATCTTCTCTTCTCCTCCTTTTCCATAAATTTTACCCACCTTTAGTATTTTCCTTCTGACTTCTATTCTTCTTTTTCTTCATTGTTTTGGCATTTGTTCCATTCTGTTTTTTTCTTTCTATGGCTTTCCAGGTTTAGGTTTTTGGTGTTTCTTTAAGACAATGGCTAATACATGTGGAAGAAAAACACATTGCTGATAACAGTTAATAGAAGTACTCCCTTGTCTTAAATGGAAACCAGGGTAGAGGTGCACCTTCTAGACTAACTGAATCAGTGATTCATATCCATTCAGGAGCTCTTCATAGGATCTGACAAAATGAGCTCTTGCTCACTAAAGGTTATACATCGCTGATTCAGTTAGTCTGTAAGGTGCACTACTACCCTTCCTTCTCTCTGACTTTAGACGAACACAGCTAACTACCTGTATCTTATCTTAAGTCAGGGGCAGGCAATTATTTCGGGTGGAGGACCGCTTACTGAGTTTTGGCAAGCTGTCAAGGTCTGCATAAGTAGCCCCACCCCCTGGTCACCATCTTGGGACCAGAAGTCCCACCCCTAAACTCTGATTTTTGCCACTAGAAGTCCCTCCCCTTGTCCATGGAAGTACATCTTTGGGGAAGAGGGTTTGCCATCTTGGAGGGGGGGAATTACATATCAAAAATCAAACATTCATAATAATATATTTTAATTTAATTTTAAAAAATATATTTTGTCCTGATTTGTGTGCGTTTGTGCTGTATATCTGGAAGTGATGCCATAAAAGCTCAAAATGCAGTCTTACTCAGATATTATATGGGGTGTGCAGGGGTGTCGGGAGAGTACAGGTGGGTGGGTGTGCGGTTTGTGGGAAGCTGTGGGTGGGTGGCTATGGTGGTTTGTAGGGATGTGTGGGTATGGATGTGAGTATGGGAGCCACATGGTGCAGAGTGGTCACTGGGCGGGCAGGAAAGTGGGGAAAGCGGCGGCAGGGGTAGGGGTGAGTGGAAGGGAGCAAGGGTGCAGGAGCATGGGACCCACACTGGTGTCCCAGGCCCAGCGCCAGCGGGGCCCAGAGCAGGGTGTCAGGAGTGTGGGGCATGGGCTGGCAGGGGTTTGTGGAGCTTGGCTGGGCTGTGCCATCAGGGAGAGAGGGTAGCTTTCCCAGCTCCATAGAGCCCCTGCTCGCTGGGACCCTGTGCTCCTGTGGCCCTGAACTCCCATCTAGCTGTCACTGGCTCCCATGCACCCACTCACTGCCAGTCTCCCCCACCCCCAGCCCTGCGATACAGGCGAGGACAAGCACACGTAGCCATGACCTCATGTTCATCCTTCTGGTGCCCGCCGCTCTTACCTGAATTTTCCGCATTGGTGCAGGGAGGCATGAACAGTCCCATGGTCCAAGGCCAGAATCCTCTCCTAGGCAGGGGCTTCCAGCTGGGTGGGGAGGGTGGGGCCGAGGGGGCCTTGTTTTTCCAGGGTCCTGCCATGGCTTCCCCTGGGTCACACTGCCCCTAGCTTCTATCATCTTTGACAAGCAGCCAGGGGCAGATAAATATTAATTTTCTAAAATTTTTAGGGGCCCCACATGATGTATAGAATGGCCTGGCAGTCCGCATCCAGCCTGTGAGCCATATTTTGCTCACTTCTGCATTACAGTGATTTCACAGACACACACCAAACCATTCAGGCAAAGTCTGTGCCCACAGCATCTGTGGCAGGCCCCAGTTCAGCTGTGGTGATTGTGGAAGAAGTGGCAGCTCCTGTTGATGAATACCTGGCCCTGATATCCTGGTTGCTCACCACTTTATTACACTACTGCATTCAGTTACTGGAGATACTCACAAAAGTTAAAATCTGGTGAGTTTCACTTATTCCAGCTTGGGTGTTGTGAACTCCTTTCTCCTTCTTTTTAATGATAATGACATAGGGTGCTGGGGAGGGGTATGTGAAATGGGCCATATTCAGTTTGGATTCAGATTTGGCCTGAATTGGAGACAGAGATTCAATTTGTTGATTCAGATCACTGTCCCAATTTGATTCAGCCAAATTCGAATCTGAGGATTCGATACTGATTCGGAGAATCAGCGATTCGGCCATGGACACCGCTTTAAATGTTTTTTCTACATAATTTGAGGTACCAGGCACAGCTCGTGCATGCTGTGATGGTGGGGAGGATGGCACATCCCACAGGAGCAAGGGGGGCCCTTGCGTGCTTGGCTGTGAACCTGGAAGTGGACTGGAAGTATTTCTGGTCCACTTCTGGGTCTACCACTGAGCGTGTAGGTGACCCCCCCACACACACCTGCCCAGCTTGGCAGTCAGCTCCGGGGGGACCCCAGGTGTACCCCCCCAGACCCAGGAGACACCAGTCGTTGAGCTGGGGGGCAGGGAGCTGTCATCCGCACACTCCCTGGCGGACCTGGAAGTGGACCGGAAGTGCTTCTGTTCACTTCCGGGTTTGCTGCTGAGCATGCTTGGGACTCCCCCATGCTCCCATGTGACACTCCATCTCCCCCAGCATCTCAGCATTCACAATTCACCAGGTTACTCGAGGCCTGGTACCCTGAGGTATGTAGAAAAATCATTTAAAGCTTAGTCTATATCCAAATCATAGAATCTCTCTGAATCTCTCTGAATCGATTTGGAAGGTTCTGATTCGATTCAGAGAGATTAATGGATCTCCTGATGCAATTTGGATTTGGAGATTCTGCCGTCGAATTGGGCCAAATGTCCACCAAATTAAATCAGCGACTGAAGCTTCACACAGTCCTAGTGCTGGGTCCTTTACAGATAGGTATATAAACTAAGACCCAAATGTCATGAAATCAGTGGTAGTTATAGAACTAACTACTTCTAATATTTAGGCACTAAGGCCATATGTAGACGAAAAGAGGGGCACGTGTGCACAGCACTCTAAAGCGAGTTAAATACTTTTGCACTGCTTTAATGGTGTTGGTGTTTGCATGTGATGACAGCATATTGTGCAGTAATTCCAGCCACTGTAGCAACTTCAGCGGCGAACATCCCTAAAATGACTTGGGCCACAGGAGGAGTTTTAGTTTGCTGCGCTACAGCTGTGGAGTGAAGCACTGGGCTCCTTTGAGCTCAGGGGCTCTTCAGGAAGCCCTGCAGGCAGCCTGGTAGCAGCCCAAGAAGGCAGGCTCCACTCAACAAAAGCGGTGAGCCTGATCTTTTTAAAATTTTTTCCCTGGAGCCTGCCTACCTGCCTGAGCTGTGCGGAGGTCTGGTGCTTCTCTCTGCGGCTGCAGGACCACCTGGTGGTGGAGGCCACCACTGCCGCAGGGGGAAGCACCAGCCACCCCCACAGCTCAGGGACCTTTCTGCCCACCAGCAGCTTGCCCTCCCTTCCTCGCTGCTGGAAAGGCAGGTAAGTTCTGGTGTGTGCATGTCACGGGGGTTTAAAGGGCCCTAAATTGAAGCAGTATTTAAAAAAAAACACCATTTCAATTTAGGGCCCCTGTTTAGTCTATACACACCCAAAATCTCTTTCCTAATCCTGAGTGGTATTGAGCATCCTCAGTACTCATTGGCTTCATTTGAAGTTGAGAGTATTTAGCTTTTCTTGTAAAAGGAACTCAGCAAGAGTTGGGGGTTTAGGCCCCCAAACTTCATTCTCCAATGACAGACTACAGAGAATGTGCTTCTCAATAATACAGTTAGTACTGTATCACTACCTGACCTATAATTCAATATCAAGCACTGCAGTGCATCAAGAGCTCTATTAAAAATGTTTCTTCATTTGAAGTAGGGGGTCACCAAGAAAGCCTGGTAGGAAAAGCTATTTGGAAATCTTTGACAGCTCATTTCAGCTCACTACATTCAGAGTTTTACAATGAGGACTGAAATTCCCAATTCCCTTCCTTCACTCCCAACCAGGAAGAACAGGCCACCTTGATAGGTAAAAAGAATAGCCTCCAAATGAAAGAGTCAGCTTTCCTCTTCAGTTACACCGGGTGCCAGAGAGGTGGATTTAAGGCAGCTATTCCTGTCCCCTCCTTCCATACACTAAATAAATTACACTTCTAATGAACTGTTAATCAAACCTTCTCTGAATACTTATAAATTTGCTCAAGCTAATTCACAAAGTAGGCAATATTGCCTGGGGAAAGCTATTTGGAATTGCAAATTGCAAGGAAAAGGGCTTGAGATTCTAGATGAGACTAGCTACCTTGCTGATGTAATACATAATGTATTCCCCTCTCATAGTGAAATGCTGCCCCTGTCCAAGTACAAATTCTGCTATAGTATCTAGCTGCAAAGCAATACCAGTTTGCCCTTTTAAGTCTGCTCACAAGGGATATAAATTCAAGGAGGAAGAATTGGGTCACATAAAGCAGTGACAGCTTGTATGAAATGCTTTCTCCTCTATAGTAGTTCCCTGATTTTGCAACCCCCCCCTCTGTACTGTTCTCATTGCCTAAGCCTGACTGGATGAAAGTGAGCTGTAGGTATTCTGGGATGATTAAACCTAAACAATGAATAGCAGAGGCCCATAAGAAACTGAAGCAATTTAAAATATGTTGCATTTTCCCTAATCAGAACAAAAATGAAAAGATTCCCAAGGACTGAAAATTTGGACCCCACTCCCTCCAGTTCAGAAATATCCAGACACTTTTGTTTCAATTCTGTTACTATGTTCCATTTTGGTTGGATGAACATTTTCATGTTGATGATATTACTTCCATAGTAATACAATATTGTATACCAGGCAAAAAAGAAATACAACAAGACAATAGAATCAAAAGGTAGCATTAGACACTGTCAAAAATGGAATGAGAAAGTTGAAACTATTTTTAACAAATGGAAAATTGATGAGCTTCCGTAAGTTTCTGTCAGAGAAACTGAATTTTCTTTCAGAAAGCTGTTCAAAAAATATTCATCCAGGTTTACTGTTCATATTATCCTGTCCATCAGCTAGTCCAAATAGTGTTGATTATATATGAGCAAACAGACTACTTGATTCAAAGTCCACTGAAACCAATGGAATGTTTTGCCCATGACTTGAGTGGGCCTTATGAATGAAACAGATATGATTGACCAAATTTTTTTCTCAGTTACTGATTAAAATCTGGAATCACTGTAAAAGTTACTTTTCGCTCTGCATCCTTCAATCTGGGGCCCACCGAAAAAAAACAACTTCCTAGGACACCTATGAGGTCAGTTTCTTTTCCAGAGGAGATGGAGTTCACAGCTATCTATGTATAACAATCTGAGTATACAACTAATACACAACTAGTATACAACTAACAGACAGTTGCCCTAATTTTTATCCCAAGATGAGTTACTGAGTAACTGTGGACAAGTCACTTAACCGCTCAGTTCTTCAGTTTCTCCAGCTGCCTTTTGAGTTGTAGACTTTAGGAACAAAATCTCAAACTAAATAGAACTCATATGGTTTGAGGTGTTATTGCACACTCTACAATCAGCCACGGATTCACAATACTATTGAGAGAACCAAAGCCCAAGTTTGAACAAAACAAGGTCTTTTTATGACGTTTCATGATTCAAGTGTGCAACCATCTAAAACTCAGCAGGTTCACTGAACTGTCCTTTTAAAGCCCAGCTCAGCAGAGTGGGCGTTATGACCAGGTTTTGCACAAATCCCCACGCATGATGAGCAAAACTGGCTGAGTTTCGTAGGCCTCTAACAAAAACACTTTCCTGCCTTCATGAGACTAACTCACTCTTGCAAACTGTTTTGAGAACCTGGGATAAGAGACGCAGTACAAGTACAGAATGGTAGGCACCTGGATGCTACTTGTGTCACCATGCTACTGTGCACACTAGGGCCACTCAGAATGTCAGTGATGGAAGGGCAAGGATTTCTTAGGGTGATAGCTTTTATTGGATCACCTATGTATCCTTCTGTGCCTAGTAACTGTGATCTGAGACCTAATAAGATGGCTTTCATCTTGCATTTGAAAAACTCATTTAACTTTATCCCAACTATACAGCTAGTCCAATAAAAGCTATCACCCTAAGAAATCCCTGCCTCTCTCTCTTAATTTCTGGACCATCACAGCTACAACAGCACTCTTACACTACTGTAATAGTGATGGAAGGGACAGAACTCTGATCCCCTAGTTCAAAGGCACAGTCCAGCTCTACTTAAGGATATTCTACTTTACCGCAAACAGCCAACAGCTTTTGAAACAGAGTTGGGTGGATCTGGATACATTCTGTAAAGGGTAATGTATATATAATTATCAGGCATAGTATTCTAAAGATTAGGTCCCAGACTTACTCCCTTGAAGCCAGTGTCAGGATTGTTAAATCCAAATTTACATAACATCTAAATCTACATAAGGGAGACAAAATTTATAAGGAAAGGATAAAAGAACTAGGGTTATTTAACCTCAAAAAGAGAAGACAGAGGGAGGACTTGATAAAGTTTTCAAATACCTGAAAAATGATTATAGAGAGGATGGAGGATGACTTTTCTCTTTGGCTGCAGGGGATAGGACTAAGAGCAATATCCTCAAGCTGCAGCAGAGGAAAATTAGGATGGAGATTAGAAGGACCTTTCTGACTATGAGGGTGACCAGGCTACCTAAAGAAATTGTAGAATCTCCATCCCTGAAATTTTTCAAAAGCAAGTTAGACAGATACTTGGCTGGGATGGTTTAGTCAGGGATGATCCTACCCTGAGAAGGGGGCTAGATTAGATGATCTTGTGAGATCCTTTCCAGCCCTACTTGTCTATGACCCTATAACAAAACTCCTTAAAATGGCTGCCTCACCACAGATATTGTTAATAGAACTGAACAATCTAATCTATTGTGAAAATACTTCATTCTTACGTAGCACTTTAACTAGCATTATATTAGTTCAATATTTTGTGTCTCAGTGGGCATGTCTACACAAGACCCTTTACTGCAAAGTAGAGCTAATTACTGTGCAATAAGCATCTATGTCTACACATGCAGATGCTTACTGCACAGTAATTGGCTGTAATCACAAGTAAATTTGCTACCTGTAAGTGGAAATAGCAAATTTACTCGTGATTAATAACTGTACATGTAAACTTCTGACTGGAGCAAATGTGCTCCTGGTCGGCCAGGCAGCAGGACAGACAGAAGACTGTTCCCTGTCCCCAGGAGCTGCCTACTGCCATGGCAGGCTCTTCCACTGGAGTGTAGGCAGGGACAAATGTCTCCCTGCCTTGGCAGCAGGGAGCTCCCAGCCCCTGCTCTGCAAGTGCAAGGCTGGGGCTGGGAAAGCCTTATCTCCCTGCCTGAGTCCTGTGGTCGTGGAGCCCAGGCTGGGAGATGAGGATCTCCTAGCCCAGGCCCTGCAACCGTGGGACTCAGGCTGGGAGATAAGGATCTCTCAGCACCAGCCCCATAGTCCTGGAGCAGGGGCTTGGAGCTCCCTGTTGTTGGGGCAGGGGACCATTGTCCCCATCTAGGCTCCAGTGGCAGAGTCGGCCCCAGCAGCAGGCAGCTTCTGGGGGCAGGGAGTAATGTCCCAGTCTCCTGGCCCCTGGGCTAGCACTCAGGGGGAGATTAGAGCTCCCCTTGGCTGCTGCAGGGGCCAGTTGCAGGGCCTCAGGGAGCAGGAACAGTCTGCTGCTAGGAGCAGCACTCTGCTTCTGCATCCCTACATGTGTAGACACATGGCCAGGAGAGTTTACTCTTGAGTACTTTACTCAAGAGTAAACTGCTCCCAGGTCATTTGCACATGTAGACACAGCCAGTATAACTCTTGGAAATTATAAGCTATTTCCTCTAATACAAAAAATTAAATTTAACTTGGTTGAATGAGACCTTATAACCTATAATTTTAACACTAAGGATAACAAGAGCTGCATTACCTTTAGCTGTGCTATTAATGTTGCCATCTACTGAAAAAACTATGCATTGTTCCTTCTTTTATTTGCAGAAACTTATATTTATGTCTGTCTATAGGATATTCTTTTGTGAACGTTAGCCAGCTCTGTTGCTGAGGTGTGACTCTGCTGATGGTGCTTACAAGTAATAACAACTTTAAGCTTTTTTGAAAGAGAAAAAAAATAATAGATACCTGCTTTGTAGGAATGGGAGATTACAAAAGTTGATAGGTTTATAAATGTATTCATCAAGGATTATGACCAATGCACTAAAATTGCTTTCCCCATGGTATCCCATATAGTCATGAAAGCTTATGTCTGGTACTACTAATTTCAGTCTCACCTTAAATATATACTATTCCTATTCCTTCGCCTATAATTTGTAAGATATTTTAACTGATTATTTTTTAGCTTGTGGAGATTCATTGCTGATTGAAACTATGCTGCCCTTTTATATGTGATATTTCAGTTAGCTAACACTAATCTTCCTACAGTAACTTCTAGTACTTTATCAAATTTTAAGAAGTGTTTATTCAGAAAATGAGGTGTGCCAAGGGGTATAAATGTGCTGTAGAAAACATAGGGGTTAGGGGAGAGAGAAAGAGAGGACTTCTGTTCAGCAGTAACATAAAGACTACACTTTAAAAAATGCTCCTATTACTTATTTTGGAGCCTAGATGGAAGTGGAACTCCTTTGCAAACTCTGACTTCATTATGAAGACATGCACATAACAAGTTATATGCCAAACAGCTATGTCCATCTTATACTCTTACACAGCACAGTTCCTTGAATGAATTGGGATGTCATGTTGATCAAACTGATTTCTCCTAGCCATGCCTTTGCATTGACCTTTTCCAGTGTTTTGTTTACCACACATGCACCCAAATAGGGCTTTTATTTTATATGCATGAAAATGATGCAGTGAAATAGCATGAGCCACTCTCTATTAGATCCTTCTGGCATTCTTCTCACTAACAAATGGGGAAAAACTGCCAACAAGAACTGGCCAGAATTTTTTTCTTGAGGAAAAAATGTTTTTTGGTGAAAAATCAAACCAGAATATATGGATTCTGAAATGACACCACAGTGCCTCAAGGGAATTACGGTTCAGGTGTCTTTTACTCTGATTCTACTTTATGGGCAAGGCTTCTCAGTCAAGCTTTATCTGCCAAGTCTTCTCTTTTGGTCAAGGGAAATGGTGTTTCATGGGAAATGAAGGCAGCAGAGAAGCCCAGCCCGGAAAGTACACTGAGTATTTGATTCCTTTTGATGTAAGGAATAGTCTTAGTCAAAAATTGACCACCAAAATTGTCATGCGATGGAAAACATGTGTTTTGACTAAATGAAAAGTGTCTGTGTTCTGGGAAAAGTCTTGACCTTTCATTGGAAAACAAAACACTTAAATATTGACTCAAATGTGAAATATTCTGATACTGAAAGGTCACTACAGTCTTCACAGGAATCATCTCCCAGCAGGTATGCTTCAGTAGGGCACTCATTCAGTCTATATAAATCAATATTTGCAAGCCTGATCAGATCTTTATTTTTTTTTCTTCTGTGGTATCTCCCACCATTATGCTGACATTAAAATCAGATACATTATACTACCAAGAAAGGTATTTGATTCACCAGGTTTGAAGGGAAGGGAAAGATCTGTTCCCAGAAGCAAGATCTGAGGTTCATGTCTGAACAGTCAAGCTGCTCCTTTCTCCTTCCTTTTACACTATGATCAGCACTCACCCCTGGATTAGTCATAGAGGTCCTATCCAAGTCGAGTCGTATTTGTTGTAATTTGGAAGAAATACACAACTTACCGTCTTTCTAGCTAATCTAATCTAGCTGATTCCAATCCTGGAGCTGTTACTTTGCAGGTGACACCTGACACAGCCATTTGCTGACTCTATGAGTAAGAAGGGCGAGTAAGAATGGGCAGGACTTCATGGACTCTATTAGTAAACAAAGAGGAAAACATCTTCAAAAACTTTCAGCATATCTCTGTTACAACTCGCGTAAGAAAATGATTTGTATCCAGTTCCTGCTTAGAAAGCCATGAGGAAAGCGATACTCCTTGGAGTATTCTACATTCATGACTGGGTTTTTTTGGGCCGACTGAGAGTTCTGTGGCAGGCATTTCAGAGAAGGCAGATGGTAGTCAGCAGTAGTATCTATGGGAGAAGGATCAGGGCCTATTTGTATACTCTGTTTTCCCTGAGTGATGAAGAACAGTTGTGAATTCATCAGTCAAGTTGACATCTGTCTCAGCCTTATGTTATGTGGTTTGCTCATCTTCAGTGAAATCACACACAACACTGATCTTACATTATTGAAACATCCTTTCTAGGTTTCCTGCATTCAATCTCTACAGATCAAGGAGAATGTGTCCTTAATTTTGCTATTCACTCTTATCTTGGTCCTATTGACTCAGTATGTTCAATGCCAAACAGAATTAAAATAATAAACAGGGAATTATCACTCACAGACTAGGACATGCATAACACAGGTTGCATCTACATGAGGCATTTACTTAGTTCTGCAGTAAATGTCTTGGCATCTATACATGAAGGGCTATTAGGATGGAGTAAACTAATAAACTCCACAGCAGGGTATTACTTGTAAATACAAGTACTATCCTGCTGCATAGGTTTTTACTCCACAGTAGGCCTGTGCGAAGTGGCTAGCATTCGCTTCGGATTCAGACTCAACCAATTCAGTGGACAGTGATTCGGTTCAGTGATTCGAATCACTGTGCAAAATTGATTCAGCTGAATCTGATTTGGAAATTCAGATGCTGCCAAATCTCCAAATCAGCCAGGCCAGGCCCATCTCCACCCCCTCTCCCAGCTCAGCAATGGCTGCCTTGCCCACCCCAGCTCCTGGCACTTAGGAAAATAAAACTCCGACTCATCAGGTCATGCTGGGTGTGGGGCAATCCCCGCTGCCCCCACTGCCCCTCACTACATGGAGGGGGCTCAATACAAGCCCCCCAACCCTCCCCTCGCTCCCCCTCATGGCTGCCCCACCCACCCCATGGGGGGGCTGGGGAAGCAAGCAGGGGGGGTCAGGGGCTCATGCAGAGCCCCCCATGCAGTGTGGGGCAGTGGGAGCCAGTGGGGATCACCCCCCCACCTGGCAGCACCCAATGAAACGGGGCTTTTTTTTTAAAGCACTGGGAGCTGGGGTGGATGGGGCAGTTATGGGGGGGCTGGGGTAGTGGGTGGGGGCGGGGGGAGCAGGCAGGGGATGGGGGCTGGCAGGGGTCCCCCATGGTCCCCTCCCCCCTCCTCCAGCCTCTCCTCTCCCACCCCTACTTACCAGCTCTGAGTCCGGCTGCAGCTCCCTGCAGCCACCAGGGACTGTCCGAATCATCAAAGCTCTCTGAATCTTTTCCAAAGATTCAGACAGCTTTGAATCAATTTGGGCCTTTTAATTGGTCTCCTGATTTGATTCAGATTCAGAGATTCAGCCACCGATCGGGCCGAATCTCCTCTGAATCAAATCACCACCCGAAGTTTTGCATAGCCCTACTCCACAGCACTGCATGTGTGGATACTGACACGGCTGACTGGGGAACAAGGGTGTTTCGGTGCAGGGGTTGCCTGCCAGCTAGCCCCACACTGAAGCACCCTCGTGCTCCAGCCCTCTGCAGCATATTGAGTCAGGTCGGAGCAGCCCCAGGCTGGCAAGCTGAGCCCCCAGGCCTCCTATCAGCTGTGGCTGCTTTGACCCAGCTCAACATGCACCTAGGAGCAATAAACTCTGGCACAGTAAGCACTGGAATTTATTGCTTTGCACTAATATGCACATGTAGACGTGCCCACAGTGTATTTGTCCAGAGCAGTTCTTCAAACGTGTATTGATATACATTACAGGGCTAAAATACCTCATTTACATTATCGAATTAGTAGTAGTAGTAATAATAGTCATAGAATTAGTCATAACATCATATTCTAGGTACCCTGGAGCACAGATACAAAGAGACAGTTTTTGTTCAGAAGAAAGAGTCTAAAATGACACATAACAGTGCCTATGGTAATAACGGTTACATGGGTTTGGGTCATGAAGCAGGCATGTTAGGGATAAGACCATGTGGTTATTCAGCGTAGTCATGTGTATTATGGGTGGTCAGCTGCCAGAGGGGAAATTTTTATAGTAGGTTGAATTATTGGCTCATATTGTATGTATGCCATAGAAGCAGTAAGACTTAAAGGCTTTGAATGAGGAAATAAGGGGCAAAAATAACCAGACTTATAATTAGTTGAGATGGACTAAAATTTTGGGAAATATGGTTCTGAATTTGATTATCTCGGGTGATGATTTAAATGTAGGAAAGCAGACTGGAAATGGGGGGCATAAAAGGGATGCAATTCTTGCCCAAAGTCATATGAGCAGGCAAAATTAGCACAGTAATTGAGGCGATTGACAAGGGAACCATCAAGCCACACAAAGCAAAGCCGCCTTTAACCTAAGCTTTCTAGTACAAGGAACATGGACCAACCCCAACACCTTGGCACCTGGGTTAAGAAGGAGACATCCAGCCAGTCAGTTCAACCATTGGGAAAAAGCTCCTCCCTGCTGTCTCTCTTTTGACCTTTAACTAAGTTCTTGGAAACCCCACCTCCCCAGCACTCACTAGTACCTCCCTGACCCTCCTGTCCTGTGTATTTGCCCATGACACAAACCTTGCTTGCTACACCTCTGCTCTAAGCATCTGTCTGCATTGTTCAAAAGACAGATGATGGCAATATCCAAAGAAAAAGAAATTCCTCTTGAGCATACATTTTAAAGATCCTTTCATTGTTTTTTCAGGTTCACCTTGAGGTCTCTGCTGCAATTTTCATAAACTTTTCTTGGTTCGTATGTGACTGTATTCTTTTTACCAATACCCTCAGTTATTAAACCAATTTGACAGTTGATATTTTGTAATGGTACACTGAGCTAGCTGTTCTCATACTAATGCAGAAGTTTTCCTCTTCGTCTACTAATGGAGTTCATGAAGTCCTGCCCATTCTTACTCTCCCTACTCACTCACAGAGTCAGCAAATGGCAGTGTCAGGTGTCACCTGCAAAGTAATAGTTCCAGGTTTTAAATGAGCATAGGGATTGGGAGGAGAAAAATTTGTGATTTGGGTTTCTGCCCAAAGTTGGCAGAAGTGATTTTTATGTGGGTGTAAGCATGGATGCCTGACTAAATAAAATCTTTAAGCAAAGTCAGCATTTTCTTTGGGTGGGAGATAAGTTAAAGTTACGGTAAGTTTCTGTGATTGCTGTTTTTATGGTGTATTGCTCCTCTTCAGCTATCTCTATGTTTTAAAAGATAAATTTACATATCTTCTCAGTGCCTGTTTGTTCCTACAAATCCCCACCACTTTTCTGAAAACCATCCCCCATTGCCTGCAATGAAACTTCAGCCCCTGAGATTGCCCCACATAGCTGAATGGCAAACTGTATAATATAGAGAGAAGCTTCTGTGCTGTTTTGTAGGCCTGTGCAAGTAGGCAGCTATTCAATCCAGCTTCGGATCCGGCCGCTTCAGATGCTGGAGATCCGATCCACAGCTCTGGACCAGGTTCCCATTTTGATCTCGCCAAAGCAGCTCTGAAGCTTCGGAGCCACCTGGGAGATCCACCTCGGAAGCTCCGAACCACTTCGGGAAGCCTAACGAGGCCAGCGCTCAGATCCGGACGTGCTGCTTCAGATACTGAAGTGTCTGAAGCTTCTCCGGATCCGAAGCATGGTCCAAAGCCTAGCACAGCCCTACTGCTGTGATACAAAGTAGGGAAGAAGAAAAGAATAGCCTTTGGACCAGTGGAAAAGCCAAATGAGTATTCAGTGCTCTGGGTCAGGTGACAGTAAGTGAATTAGAGAGATGCAGTATGTTCATATATGTCTGCTTCTTGATACTCATGACCACAGGCTGAAGAAGTTGAAACAGAGGCTCTGCTGAAGTGACATAAAGACTCGGGGCTCAGATGAGAACAGAACAGCAATAAGAATTTATGTTTTTGAGGGCCTTTTGGCTCATTTCCGCAAAGGCTTTGAGGAGTCTTCCCAAGGGCCACTAATCTGAGAGAAGTATATTGGAACAAGTCAAAAAAGAAGAATTGGACTGATCAAAATGATTTAATAAAGAAATCTAATGAGATCCTAGGAAACAATCTTGAAAAAACAAATCAGGTATATGACAACAACAGCCTTTATATCTGGGAGATCATTTGTTTTAAATTGCAGACTTTTGATCCCATAATCTGAGTAGCTACCCTCACATGGACAGGAGGGGAGAGGAAAATCTAGGATTCTTTTATTCTTTCTTCTCTGGGTGTGTATATGTATGTGCCCATTTACATAGACTGTTCCTATGTACTAGGATGCTTTTATGTATTCTAGACCTAATGCTGTTCCCAGTTGGCTGAAATGCTGAGCTGGCATTTTGACAGGTAATTACTTTCTTTCAGTAATTGCAAAGCATAAAAATTGTAGATGAAGCAGACCAATTAAGTCCCATCCAACCCTCTTCCCGAAGCAGTACTGTTCCTTTCACTACACTCTTAAATACTTTTTTTTTTCTCCAGTCCTGTTTTAAAGGAGCTCCTCAGTAAAAGCGGTCCACTGGGAGTAGAAGATGACTTTCCCACTGTTGGGAGATCTTTTCTCGATATCCTCCTTGAATGATCCATTATGCTGATACAGTAAAAACTGCCAGCAGGAATTCCATGCAAACAGAAATATCATGTCTATTTTGTCTTCATCAGATATTTTTTTCCAGCCTGCCACTACTCAGCTACTAATTCTTCACAGTTGACCCTAAGTAGAATTTCAACACAGTAATGATAGAGCAACGCCTGAACTCTGACCCCTTGATGCCTGGAATGAAGCAAAATCCCTGATAACAAGTGCTCCCTGGTGCACATCCCATCACTGCAGACACTTGTTCTCCATTTACACCTCTCTTTCGACCCCCAGTCCTGAGAATCAACTCTCATTGGGGCCCCTGTCCCATCAATGCATTTTAGCCTTTGAAGGCATGTTAGTTCAGAAGAGCATAATTACATGAGTGAAAATAAAATCGAGGCATTTTTGATACATGATGCCATTGAAATCACTGAGGAGTAGTACTGTAACTGTGGGAGCCATGCAGCAGTCTCCTTTCATTGTTCTCAAAGTATGCTAAAATATTAAAAACCTTGGGCTCAATTCCTTAATCTGTTGCACACGTTCTACCTTAGCTTAATGAAGTAATTCCAGTGCAGTTACATGAGCGCAGAACTGGTCTGACAGCAGGGAAAATCAGATGGGGGGTTTTCGAAGGAAGAGTAAGAGTGATTTATGTGTGTGAAAATGAGTGGTTTTAATATATAGTCTGACTTTAACAAGCTAAAGTGGAAAAAAGGATGCTCAGAGCATTCTGAGACTTGCTGCGAGAGGCTTTCAGAGCCGTGAATCTTTTTGCTAACCTTTGATACCTACAGAATACTCTTGTAAGCATTTTCTCTTATCTTCTGATCTGATGTTGGTTTTTTTTAATGGATCCGTTACCTTTGTACTTGCTGTAGTGTCCCCTTTAAGAGCAAAGAACTAAAATTAATTTGTAGCTATTATAAGGGGGATTCTTCATGGTAGCTGCGAGAAACAGACAGACCTTGCTGCATATTGCCACCTGGTGCTCCCTAAGTTCTGGCATGGACAAAGTAGTTGTGGAAAGGGCAGCTGCTGGCTATACTACACATGCTTGTATATAATTGACATTAAAAGGAATAACATAAATAGGCCCTACAGGTACTTAGCCTGAAATACCACCTTTCTAGATAGTTTCCCAAGATTCAAATGCAAAAATAAATCATAAATTTTCTCATAAATTTCAACAGTCAAGTATCAAAGGGGACTTGCATGAAGGCTTTTTTTAGCAGGTGTTTTTCCTCAAGCCCCAGGTGATACTTATTGTCCCAGTCTGTTAGAGCTCCTTCTGCCTGTCCCATACAAAAAGAGTGACTTTTTTGTTTTAAAAGATGTCCAGTTTTATTCAATTTAGGTAATCCT
This sequence comes from Crocodylus siamensis, assembly GCF_052110815.1. Taxonomy (NCBI): domain Eukaryota; kingdom Metazoa; phylum Chordata; order Crocodylia; family Crocodylidae; genus Crocodylus; species Crocodylus siamensis. Next base: position 16,197,287 of record NC_143404.1, on the reverse strand, counting down.
TTATCTTAAGAAGTCTGCCACTGCTTGGACATTTTGAAGGCCCAGAACTGTAATTTGTGTGCATGCTTTGAATATATTTCCTCTTTCTGCTCTAGTTCCGGTTTAGGTGCTCTGCAGACTTTAAGTTTTCTAGTCTTAGAAATGTCTTCAGATCCGAGTAATGCTTTTTGGGCATCGCCTTTCCTGATATTGCTTATTGAAATTCAACATGCATGCCTTATAAAAGGAATTCTCTCTCAATGAGAGAGCTCCAAATATGCTTCCCTAACTTCCCCAACAAGAGATTGACCATCTCACATGTCACAAGCAAAGTAAGATCATACTGACTAGGCACTTGGCTAGGCCTGGTCCTTGGCATCCTGAGATGCTTCAGTGAGCAGCATTGATGCAATGATAATTGGCACTCTTCTGAGTCAACACTCCACCAGTTTCCAAGACGATGTTGGAAAGATGCTGCCTTGTTGGAGATCTTGTCTGCATCAGCTATAAAACCAAGGTATTAACTAGCCATAACCATTACATACTTAATGGTGTTCATCAGTGAAAACTGGATATGGTATTCTTGTTCTCCTCTCCTAAATGGTTGTGTGGGATTGAGATGCAACAATTGCTGTATCTCAACACAAAGGTGCATGCAGTTAAGTGGAAAATGGAGTACGACTGCTGTGCCTACTTGCTGTGCTTGTGAAGAGTATGTGGGGTAAACTGTATAATATAAATGTAGATATAAGCACAGAGGAGCATATGATGATTGACTGTGTATAGATGAAGGTAGTCAAAGGATGAGAAAGTGCTGCACACCTACTCACAAGATTCCTGAGAAACTCCTTTGCACTTCATGGGCTTGGTCATGTCAGGAGATACATGCCTGAAAGGCTCATTGACTTCTCAGGATGATTTACATTTGGGGACTTCAAGGATAGCATCGACTGGGGTGTTCCAGTCAGCCTTCACTAGCAAGAAGAGCTGGGTGAGAATGGCAGGCATCACACGCTACATCCTTTCAGTAATACAACATCTCCTCATTTAGAGGTAGAAAAAATTAAGGGCCAGATTCTTCTCCCAGTTACATCTAACAATAACTCCACTGATTTCAGTTTAATTATTTGCTATTTACACTGGAATAAATAATATAATATAATATAATATAATATAATATAATATGAATAAATAAATAAATAAGGAGATCCAAGCCTTCCTGTTTTCATGATATAAGGTTGCTATGACTTTAAGAAAAGGGGGTTATATTTGGAGCCTGTCAGCCTTGACAAAATCCATTTAGAAAGCAAAACATGTCTCTGGCAGCCTCTGAATAATGCGAAGGAGAAAATTTCTGCTTATGTAGCAGAATCCATTCCAGCACTTTGCTCCCTCAGAGTTATGATTGTTTGGCCTTCCACTTCAAGCTGTTTCGGGGAGAGAGAGAAGGAAAACGTGCCTTGTCAAGCTGAAGTGCACACTTTTCCCCCCGCCTCCTTGAATCTCTGCTGCCAGAGCGGTATATTCCAGCGGTTCGTAAGCCTGTGACACTTGCTGCCGTTTGCTTGTGTGCAAAAAATCACAATAGATAACAGGGCAGCAGAGCAAAACATTCGATTCCTCTGTCTTGTCCCTAATGTGCTCATCATCTGGTATTGGCAAGGTGGGATGGCGACAGATCACCTCCTGCAGAAGGAGACAAGAGGACAGAAATCTTACATAGAAAGGCACGCTTCTTTTTGCAAGGATATTTTTCTGTTTGGGGTATCTGTTTCAATTTAGGATATTTCACTAATGTTCTTAAAGGGATCATGGGGAGTCATCTAGGCAGTCTTTCCTACTCCCCCAGTAATTTGATTGTGTTTGTTGATGTCTGGAAATTCCTGGGTCCTAGAAAAACCTGGTTTATCATCCAGACCTGAGTCATTTTCTAGTGATATATCATAGAAACCAATTCATTGAAACACTTATGCAAATATTTTTTTCTCTTAAGAGACCTTCCAAATAGGCTCATGAGGACTGATCATCTTTATGTTTTAATCCTTTCCCCAATTTAATTTTATACATTCAATATATATATATATCAGGCCTTGACTAAATGTTTGTTATTTTAACATTTAAGAATGCTTTATACAGCACAGCAATTGGTGTCCAGCATGCCTACTGCTCTGCAGTAAGCTAAATTTAAAAGTATGCATATTACGACAAACCTCCTCTTATACTAACTTCAGGAAAATTTATTATAAATCTTACATTTCCCTTTTTATGCTCCTGATTTCAGAGTTACAGGAGACAACCTGTTAGGGCTATTTTAGTAGCATTATTAAGACTAGAACTAAAGCAACTGCTATTTGAGAGCCAGATGTAAAAGCCACTGTTTGCTCACTAAAGCACTATGTTAAAGAATATTATTAGTGCTGCAAATTCAAGTACTAAAAAGTCCTCTGGATGAGCTAATATGGGGACCAAAAGCCATCTAGTTTTACATTATGTAGCTCTGTACAGGCTAACTTACTAGGCTGAGAAATCAAGCTGGGGTGCAACATCAGGAGAATATCTAAAAAGGCTCCCTATAGATCTGGTTGAAAAAATATTCCTTTAAAATTGAATTAATGCTATTACTGCATTTATATAATAAATATGCAGTATTTCATATTTTGTGCTGTAAGTAAATATTTTGATATCATTAAAATAACATTTCAGGGTTTGAATGATTTTTTTGGGAAGTAGGTGGGGAAGGCAATTTCTCTTCCACAGTACCTTTTAAAAATGCTGACATTTAACATTTATTCTAATTCAGCATGAAGACCAATTTTCAAGTGTCAAAACTTCCTGTGGATAAAAGTTCCATCTTTCCAATTAGTCTCCTTGCAATAATATATTTTCTTCTCTGGGACTGTAAGGTAATGGGAATACTATTAATTGCTCTGTATAGATGCAGCAGATGTGGCAAAGAGAGAAGTTAATGCCATCTTTTTAAAGATATTAATGCATCAGCTCCCTCTGAAAATTAAATGTCCTATCAAACATCACATGGCAGATTCAAGAGCAGAATCAATATCAGCTGACAACTGCATTATGCTTTAAGGCCCAAAATCACCCATCTCCCATCTTGAAATAAAGGACAAGTATTTTGACAGCAGCTACAGGTAAAAAGCACTCATGAAAATGGAAGTTACAAGGAACGTATACCATAGGCTCAAATGCCCTACCTCAGTGGTCACCAACACGGGGTACACGTAACTTCAAAGAATCATAGGGAGCATGCAGTACTCCACACTGGTGTGCGCAGCTGCAGTGCAGCACACGGGCAGCCAGGAACGCAGCCTGGCCACGTGGAGACCAGCCAGGTCCGGCTGGCAAGTTTGTTGTGGGGAGAGGGAGTGGGGCTGGGGCAGGGGCTGCCCAGCTGGTGTGGGGCATGGAATTGAGCTGCACAGGGCTTCCACCCACATGAGGGGTGTGTGCCCCCAGATTTGCATGCAGGGAGGGGCAGGCTGGGGCTGGAGCCGCACCAGACTGTTCCTGGTGGGGGCAGGGCCAGGCTGTGCTTGGGGCGGGTGGCGGTGGTGCTGGGAATGGGGTTGGGGAGGCTATGGTGAATTGGGGGGTTGCTGCAGCCCTCCCCCCATAGCCCCGCTCCCATAGGCCCCCACAGTGAGGACTGGGTTTGGGGCTGGAGCAGGGGCTGGTGCTGCCCGGACAGGACAGGGTGTGGGACAGAGCCTCGAGTGACTCATCTGGGGGGCATGGAGGGTGACAGCTTCCACTGCTGCACGCACCCCGGGAGGGCATAGGAGGCCCAAGCCCCTGGATCTGCAAGCAGGGTGTAGCAGGCTGTGGGCTGCGGTCGGGGCAGTGCCCGGCTGTTCTTGGCAGGGGTGTTGGGATGGGCTGCACTGGGAGCAGAGGTTGGGGGTTGCTATGGCAAATTTTGGGGTTGCTGCAGCCCTTCATTAGCTCCCTCCCAGTGCTGCTGTCACCCACCCTTAGTGCAGCCCAGCCCAGCCCCTGCCGGGAACAGACCAGCACAACATGGCCCCAGCCTGCCCCACCCTGTGCAGATCTGGGGGCATGCACCCCACATGCCCTCCTGGGGTTCGTGCAGCAGCGGGAGCCACCACCTCCTGTGCCCCCCAGATGAGCCACTTCCAGCTCTGTCCCGTGCTTCACCCCGGCTGGGCAGCACCTGCCCCTGCTCCAGCCCCAGCCCGAGCCCCACTCCCTCCCTCACTGTGGAGGCCTATGGGAGCAGGGCTACAGGGGGAGATGCTGCCACCCCAAAATTCACCGTGGCCCCCCCAATCCTCCTCCCAGCACTGCCATTGCCCACCCCAACCATGGCCTGGCCTAGTCCCCACCGGGAAAAACCCGGCACCCCACCCTGCAGTGGCAGCCCGCCCACCCCCCATGCACAGATCTGGGGGCACATGCCCCCCCATGCTCTCCCAGGGTGCATGTAGCGTTGGGAGCTGCCCCCCACCACGCAGCTCAGTCCTGTGCTCTGCCCAAGCTAGGCAGCCCCTGCCCATGCTCCAGCCCCACTCCCTCCCCCACCACTATCTGCCGCCCCAGCAGCAGCTCACCCCACCCCCATGCAGATCTGGGTACACATGCCCCACGCCCTCCCTGGGGTGTGCATAGCTCAAGAAGCTGCCCCCCGCATCCACCAGATGAGCCGCTTGCAGCTCCATCCCCCACCCCGCCCCGCTCCAGATGAGCAAAGCCAGCCCCTTCCTCACTCCCTCCCTGACTGCGGGACCTCTATCTGCCCCAGCCTCCCCCTTAAAAACAAGGAAAAAATATAAAGGGTTACATGAGCTGAAACTTTGAGACAGAAGGGGTATACTTGTTAAAAAAGGTTGAAGACCCCTACCCTACCTCATTTCCTGCCTATTCTTAAATCTCTTTGTTTGCTTTTCAAATTCAAAACAGCTGGTTCAGAAGTATTTTTTTCTTTTGAAATGCAACTTTTAACACCAGAAGCCTATCCCTCATTGACAGCCTTACAATAAATAATCCAGGCTGAGTATATATAAGTAGAGACAATCCTGATAAGCAAACACTTCTCTTTCATGCATCGGTAGGATAAATAGTAGACTTCAGGGCTATTTTTAGACTGAAAGGGCCATCCTTTCCACCATATTGTGGCCAATGGAGCATCACAGAAAAGTTTGCCAATTGCTGTGCATTTAGCAGCAGTCTCTCTTTTTTTAGTGCTCATGCCATGTTCTAAACTGGCCTGAGAGAGACATGCACAGCTTTGGTTGGATCACATAATGCTTATTCTTCTGGGCAAATTGTCTTTGTCATTCTGGGTTGTAAGAGGCAGCAAATAGTCAGTATATAAGACAATCTGACAAGCTGCCACTGCATGTCCCAGATTATTCCTGCCTCCCCATCCAGGAAGTATTTTCAGACCACTTTGTGGGGAGCAGGATGATTCAAATATTTTCAGATAATGCTTATCAATGCAAGAGCAGGCGCTTTTATGTCTGTCTAAGGTTAAAGGGGTTTGTGAGAAGGGGGACTCAGCTGGGGTCTGTGCAGTCTGGCTATTTCAGTGGTCCAGTTAACAAAGTTAAAGCTTGCCCTGGGCTTTTTGAGGAAACAAAGCCATGAAACAGTATTTTAAGAACTGTCTATTGCCAACGTGAGACAATGCCAATGTCCAATGTGTGCGATGGAGTTCAGCCTGCCCTAATAGGCTGCTCTCTGGATGGTGTCCAGAGAAGTATAGCACTCAACAAGTCAGTGATGCCTGGAGGTAGAACACAATAGCACGGGCAACATGAGGTTCTGTATGAAATATTTTTATCCATGATCCTCTAGATCGTGATTCCTGCAAGGACTTCTGTGTGTCTAAACCTTATTTGCCATTTAAACCCTGTTGAGTAGCAGCATATTAAAGCAGGCAACAAATCTACATTCTGCATGCATAGCATGAAAATGCAATCTAGCCATACAACACTATTTTTAAATTACAGGAGTGGAAAAAGATTAACACAGATTAGCTCATGAAACAAGCTGTCAAAGGATGTCCTAGATTCTTCTGAAGTCAGAAAATCAAAGCCAGAAACTTTTCTGAAAGTATGCAGTGGCCAAACACAAATTATAGGGCTCAGTACACGACTGTCTAAATGGGGTTCTTTGGCCTGTGTTGTACAGGAGGTCAGACTAAATGAGCTCATCATCATAGATTTGGTCATAAAATCTATAAAGCAGCGATACATAGATTCATAGATTCATAGATGCTAGGGTCGGAAGGGACCTCAATAGATCATCGAGTCCGACCCCCTGCATAAGCAGGAAAGAGTGCTGGGCCTACATTACCCCAGCTAGATACACATCCAACCTTCTCTTGAATACCACCTCCCTTGGGAGCCCGTTCCAGACCTTGGCCACTCGAACTGTGAAGAAGTTCCTCCTAATATTCAATCTAAATCTGCTCTCTTCTAGCTTGTGGCCATTATTTCTTGTAACCCCCGTGGGCACCTTGGTGAATAAATACTCACCAATTCCCTTCTGTGCCCCCCTGACGAACTTATAGGCAGCCACCAGGTCGCCTCTCAACCTTCTCTTGCGGAGGCTGAAAAGGTCCAGTTTCTCTAATCTCTCCTCATAGGGCTTGGCCTGCAGGCCCTTAACCATACGAGTGGCCCTTCTCTGGACCCTCTCCAGGTTATCCGCATCCTTCTTGAAGTGCGGCGCCCAGAATTGCACGCAGTACTCCAGCTGCGGTCTGACCAGTGCCCGATAGAGGGGAAGTATCACCTCCTTGGACCTATTTGTCATGCATCTGCTGATGCACGATAAAGTGCCATTGGCTTTTCTGATGGTTTCGTCACACTGCCGACTCATGTTCATCTTGGAGTCCACTAGGACTCCAAGATCCCTTTCCACTTCCGTGCCACCCAGCAGGTCATTTCCTAGGCTGTAGGTGTGCTGGACATTTTTCCTCCCTAGATGCAGCACTTTGCATTTCTCCTTGTTGAACTGCATTCTGCGTTATCTTGTAGTTACTGCGTGGAAACAGGAGTCAGGATTCTTGGGGCACGTCTACACATCATCCTCGTTAGGATCTTCCCAGGCCCACTGACTCCCATTTGCATGTTCCAACCCCGGTCAGGAGTCATTATCAGCAGCTGTTCTCAACCATGCCAGACACCCTCCTCTCAAAAGTAGCCACAGAAAATGACCCCTTGGGGTACATGACTCTTTGCAAGGCATAAAAGCCTCTCATTCCAATATCAATGCCCAGCAATGCCATTATTCACCAGTCACTGATCAATCAGAAGCTTCATCACCATTATTAGAACAATGTGCAGAGGTGCACTGGATGTAGAGGGTAAGGGCAGTAATATGTTTCAGGTAAAGAGGTACTCAGCCAAAAAAGTTGGAAAACCACTGCCCTAGAGCAGCTGCACCAGCTTGTTTTCAATTCTGCAACTGTGATAGACTTTTACAGCAGAGGGATCTGCCACAGCCAGCAAGGGTAACAGCAGGCTTTAGGTTAAACAATCTGGTACATTAAGTGTGAGTGTCCTCTTTGTATCTGTAAATTGAGCTGTTTGGCTGAACAGCTAGCTAAGGACAGCTAGTTAAGGAGCCAGTTAACATGCAGTCATGACTTTAGTAAAGCCATGAAGGAGGCCAGTGAAGGAGCGAGGAGGACCAGCCAGGCAGAAATGACTGTTATGAACTAAGGAAATCCAGCAAGATCTCTAATTCTTCACTTCAGTCACTCCCCCACTGGATGGATAAATGGAAACCTGACGAAAACTTAGCCTCCGATTTTCAAGGAGAGAGACCAGTGGTTGAAGAGTTTTGCCAAAATAGGTACTTTGCCTGTAATGAGATCTGCCCTATCATCGCTTCTTTTGATGAAGTTTTGATGAAGCCTGATTCTTATTTATCATTAATCCCATTACTATGGATTGAAAGTTTAACACTACCACAGAGAAAGAGCCCTTTCCTGAGGGTGAATGTATCACCAGTGCAACCTCTCATCCTCTGCAACTAGTTCGGGGCTTCTGTTTTACGCCAGTAAAGATTTCAGGATTCAACCCAGTTAATAAGCTGTAAGACTAACTCAGTGGGACTGCTCCCAGGTTTAAGGGCCTAAATGCCAACACTTTTTTCAGTGCATTGAGGAGTTTTGCTGAAGAATCTCAAAGTACTTTGTTATATTAATTATGTAAGATGGAAAATCCTCAGGTGGGGTTCAATCAGTTCACTGATTTACATCAGTTGAGGCTTTGCAATGAATCTGGTAGACTTGTAGTCTCAGGGTCTATGCTCTTCACTACCCTGTTGTATTAACAATGTCATTATTAATTAGATAGCTGCATAAGTCAGGTAATTATTATAATATCTGTTCCAGAGATGGCTAAAGAGAAGAAAAGAATTATGGATTTGCCAAGGTCACACACCCGGGCACAGAGTGGGAGAGCTAAGTAAAGACCCCAAAAGTTACTCTAACCACAAGACCAAACAGCCTCTTTTCAGAACTGGCTTTGATCTGGAGAGGTCAGTTATAACCAGGATCATATTACTGCAAGTTTTCTTAAGTGCTGCTGCAGACAGTCAGTCTAGCCACAAGGTTATCTGAAATATGTATTCAGTACATATTTTACCCTAGTTTCCTCGATGAGAATTTAGCAGTGTCCTAAATCTAAATCTGTTAAGCAAGTAGCCCCACTGAAATTCAGCAAGCTACCTCTGTGCTTGTATCCTCCGGTAGTATGTTAGATGGCTGTTCCAAATTATTGATTCAGTGTTTCTCGAAACTGGGAAGATCAAGGGTAGAAAAGAGAAGAGGGTGTTACTGGATGTGATGGAATACATATGATCAAAGTGGCAAAGTGTGTGAGAGTACATTGCTGATTGGCATGTCCACAACTAGTCCCAGAGATGCCAGCAATCCACTGGGATTCTGTATGAAAGGTGTAGAAGGAGTCAGTAATGTCCTGCAAGGGTTTGGAGCTTGTTGCATCTAGTAGGAAGATTGTAGGAAGAGTGTAAAGGACCTGGGTGCCTGCAGGAAACGGGAAGAGCTTGCTGAGTCTCAACCTTACTTCTGAAACTAAAGTTTTATTTGCATGCCCATAATTAAATGCAGAAACAAAACAGCAGATATTACTACTTGTACCAGTTTGTTGTACATGCTTCACAACCCAACTTATGGATGCAGAATGATCAGTGGATGCTCCCACAGCTTTTTATGATCAGCCATAGTTTAAAAAGTCATCGAAGTATGCAGTGGCTGAAACTGTGATAGGCTAGTGAGTTCTCTTTGAGTATAGGGAGAAGGGAAATCCATCCAATATGTTGTTTGCTTTTAATTATAAGCTCAGCTCAATTTAACAGACATAATGTAGGTCTCTCCTAGATTATAATCAGTTGGAGATATGATAAAATAGCAGACTATGATGGGACTATAATATTTGACTGAATATTTCCATTGCACTTGTGTAAGTTAAAAAAGAATTAATTTAAAGGTGAAATTGTTTCTTTTCCATTTGATAATTTGTTATCTTTCAGTGGCTGAAGATCTATACATACCTTTTCCATGGGGGAGCCAACCTTTTTGGCAGGTGCCCATAATTTAGCCACACACCTTCTCCAAGTGCAGCTATGATTCCCTTCCTCTGCCTGATCTGCCCTTCTGCTTTCTGCTTCTTGCCCTGTGCTCCCTGCCTAATCTGCTCTCTGCTCCTTGCTCCCCGCCCTATCTGTGGCTGTGCTACCCTGCTTACTCCCCAATCCGCTACATGACATGCACGCATACCACAAATTGGCCACCTCTGCCATAGAGAAAGTGTATTAATACAAAAGAAATTACAGAGCATTTTGCTTTCTGGTCATTATTTATTAAGTTATGTATTAAGCCAGTAGGGAAACTACTGAACTAGCAAGCTTTAATGCCTATTAAGCCCTATTGATTGATAAGAATCTATAATGCTCTGCTCTTCTTATGAGAGACTATAATTAAGACACAGTACTGCACACACTTACTTGTAGTCTTGGTGCAGAATCAGTAGTGAATAGGGTCATTGAGTTCAGTAGAGACTACTCATAATAAGCACTGCATGCACTACTACACTTTGAAGGAGCCTGCCCCAGTAGGTAATACCAGGAATAATCCGTTGTGAAACTTGGCCCTAGAAACTATAAGGTGATGTTCAGTGTTTACCATTTTTTGTACTGATGCCAGCTATACGCATGTTCTGTAACAGTGTAACCCTGGGTTTGTTCCCAGTCTTGTTTCTTAGTTCTTGCATATAGCTTCATAATCCCTTTGTAAGCCATTTTATAGCAGCATGCTAGCAAGTAAACCCAGCCCTGTGGCTGATGATAACGTTGCATCAGCATTTTTGGGATTGTAAGTGAAGTGGCCCAGTGCATTAGCTAAAGTTTCTGTTATCTCAGCAGTTCAAAGTGTCACAGCCACCTCTGCAAACTGCTTGCTATCCAGACACTAAAGCTCACATGTTTATCTACACAGAAAAAAATATATAATGCATATTTGATAAAGCAGCAGGGAATAAATTACCCATTTGGAGAAGGTTGGGAAAGTGTATGTCATACCTCATTCGAGATTCCCTGGTTACCCCTCATTTCTAACCCTGAGTTTATGCTTCTGTTGCAGTTTCTTGCCTGGAATACTGTTATTCCAGCCTGCTCTAGCTTCATGCACAGCAGATGTCACTGAAACATCCCATCTGTGTAGCACTGATATGTGTAATCGTAACTATTCTTTGTGCTTTCAAGAAAAATCATCCAAGGTACCCAGTCCCTGAATGAAAAGCATCAATCTTGTTATGGACTGCTGCCTTTCTATGGGAGGCTGACTTTAAACTAGCGCATCACACTACAGGCAGTAGGGCTTCTTGTGGTGAAGCTCGGCTACTATTGCAGGGCTGCAGTCAGTGATGCATGCTCTCTCCTGTGCTATTAGGGTGTGTGAGCCAGGAGATGACCCACGACCAGTCAGACCTGCAGCATGCCTACAGCATCTATCTCCTGCTCTCTGCCGAGTGGGTTTCTGTGCCTGTACTTGAAATGTATGCTTTAAATGTAGTGTAGGAAGTCAAACCACACACCAAACAACCACTTCCCTGCAGGAAACAATTCCCTGTGAATTTTTAGTCTCTTTTCTTTCCTGGCTTAGCTTACCCCCTTTTTTATTTTCTCTCTCTCCCCAAATCGATCCCTTGCATATTTTATCTCATGGAAGGTTCAACATCTGAACCTGAACAAATCACAAAGGCATTAGCATTCATATCACATAGGCAGTCAAAGCTTCCCTCATTTTTAAGTATTCCCATGTCCTTCAGCTTTCATTTTGCTAAGCTTGTACTAGCTGGTCTAACGTCGTTTTTGTGATGCTGCCGTACAATATATATGACAAGAATAGTCTGTGTTTACTGTAGGGTTTTGAAAGCACATTTTCTTTCCCAATAATAGCTAGTTCACAGACAAACAGACTACACAAGCCTTACTGCAACTTGTGAGCTCAGTTCTGATTGTTATACCATTGCTAGCCCACTGTATAGAAAAGACCATTTGTCTTCAGTTTTATAAGTAGCTTATAGAAGTAATGCTAGCCAGTCTCGGTACTGTGAATCCAAACCAACTTCAGTGATTTTGAAGGAGTAACTCCAGCATAGCTGAAAGTAGCATCTGAAATGCCAAGAGAAATGGAGTTACAGGATTATGTATTCAGGAGTCATTTGAACCAACTTCCAAGCAAAGTGGTGCTGGCTCCTATGCTGGGGGTCTTTAAGACAAGGCTTGACAATCACCTTGCTGGGGTCGTTTGACCCCAGTACTCTTTCCTGCCACGGCAGGGGGTCGGACTTGATGATCTGCTCAGGTCCCTTCCAACCCTAGAAACTGTGAAACAATGAAATTATACTGGCTGAAACTATAGTGAATTAAAAGCAACAGGAATGAATGTGGCGCAGTTTGTTCACTCCATGACATACAGTAATTGTTAGTGACTGTTTAGTTCCCCCTTGGGAAAGTCTGCCGAATCTTTCTCTCATTCATCATCTACTAGAGAAAGAGCTCTGGAATTACCTGCTCTACAGCACATACAGCCAACTTTCTCCTTTCTTTTGCACGGGTGATCAGGAGGAAAAGGTAAAATGGGTTAGTACAAAGGATGGGGAACCCAGCAAGTACATGTTATTTAGTCTCAGTCTTCAACTTCTTTCAGGTCGCCCTATCATGTATAGAGGCATTGTTGTGTGAAGTTTCCATTAACGATGCCAGGGACTGAGTGGCATGGATCTGCCACGCATACCTTGCATACAGACAGACATACCTTGACCAGGCAAGAGGAACCTTGCTCTATTGCTGCGGTTACTGGACTTATTGTATGGCTAGACAAAAAAACCTCATCAAAGTCTGTCAATAAATGCCAATCATTGCAACTAAAACAAATTAAAAATACATGTCTCTATTGCCAGGTGCATAAATCTTTATGAAATACCAAAATAATCTCTACTTTTTGAGGGTACTCCCTGTAAGAAGAAGAAAGTTTGGAATGCTTTGGAGATGGCTAAGCTCATACACAGCAATCTGATTGTGTTAGAACCTCTCTTGTAAGGCCCTGGGTGGAGGTGACAGTGTTTAGAGAAATGAACTGTGATTATTTTGTAACCATGTGAGCCATTGCACTGCTGCTACCCACTGATCAATGACACCATGTCTTATTTCTCGCAGGGCTTCCAACACAGCTGAGAAGGGGACCTTAAGGAATGTCACACAGTAGGTGCTGAGACAACTTGCACTGAAACAAATAAAAAAATGGCAGTCCCGATTTGAAACGAATTAAACACGCAGACTCTCACTAATCCTAAACCATGTCAAAAAAAAGTCGTAGCAAAGGCGAAAAGCCTGAGGCACTGCTAGTCGCCCTGCAGGCTGCCAATGAAGAACTCAGGACCAAGTTAACGGACATTCAAATTGAGCTACATCAAGAGAAGTCTAAGGTGAGTGAAGAGTCCATATCAGGGACAGTCTCTCTATGGTAGTAAAGCATGTAGAAAAACTGCACTGTGGAAAACCAATGTATGAAATGCATTTTTTCCTCCGGAACTGAAGCCTCCCCTGCCCCCACCTTCCATTTTTCCATGTAGGTAATGCCACTGACTTTAGTGGAGCTATTCTCAATTGACTTAGTTAACAAAGTTAATGAAGCATCATGCCCATGAAGAAGAGATTTGCTGGCTTTAACAATATCCTGGCCATATACCGGCTGGTTTTATAAGTCCTCTAACTACAATACCCTTTTTCTATCTGTAACTAATGTGCAGTGTTGTTACGCATTCTTGAAGGATTGACTGTCCATCCATACCAAAAATGGTTGCACTTCTGTAATGAGTGAAGCCCTCCATAAATATATAGTATGAATTCTATACTGTGCTTTTTTGGGGGAAGTCTGCATGGTTGTCCAGGATGTGACTGCATCCAGTGTAGACCTTTAGGCTACCTAGCTCAGGCACTGATAGCTATGTAGCCACAATGCCACAGAGTTTACTATGGGCAAATTGCCACGTGTATTTAAGTACCTGAGTTGTCCTCTCTGCTGCTGGTGCTGCTGCTTTTGCTCCATTGTTGTTGGTGCCTAAACTAGGTGGTCTAAAACTACCTTGATGTGCCAGTGGCATGGGCTTTGACCCCACTCGAAGGCATTCTTATCCCAAATCCCCAGCACTAACCCAACCTCTCTGTTATACTGAGGTGTGCACACAGTGAATTGTTTCCCCTTTCATCCCCACCCCACCATCTTATGGCATTTTTCCTGTTTGTTGAGAGGTGCTTCAAATAGACAGTGCATTGTATCTGTGTTTGGGAGTGACCAATGTTCATGCAGATACCATTCAGAGCACTGCTTTCATACCATAAAGCAGTTGTATGAACAGAGCTAAGTGCTCCTTGGACACTGGATAAGCATAATCTCTCTTTAATTTTTACAATGTGCTCTTCATGAGCAGCAGATAAAATAGATGCTCCATCTTATAGCTAGTGTTGACTTCCTATCACCCAGTCACATAGGTAGGGACAGTTCTCCCCACATCCCAGCTCCCTGGGTCTGCAATCCAGCCATCAAAATCATTTCAAAAGGTGTTTCAATCATGTCTTGATGGGTTTGCCCATCTCTTCTTCCCCACCCTTGCTCCCCCAGTCAATTGTAATTGAAACCTATGAACCAGACTCTTTGGCTACTTCACAAATAAGCATGGCCTCAGGCAAACAAACCTAGGCGGAGCTGTTTCTAGCTGCCACCATTGAACAACACCAAGGGTGCCAGGTTCCATGAGGCCCTTTGTTGTGAAAGCCTTTCTTGTCCATATATCAGGGTTAATGGGAATCTTCGACCATCAGCTGATTCCATGAAAATCAGTTTCTTTAATTGGGGGGGATGAAAGAAAGAATTGACATTTCTGTGCTGTCTCATGAGCTGATGATCTCTTGGGGGTTTCTTCCCTCATTTTTCAAAGAGATGTATAGCCATTGATTTGCAAACTGTGAGGGAACCAACACCTTCTCTTGAATTCATTCTGCATCCCATGCTTCTACAGCAGGCTGATCGCAGATCCTGGCTGTAGGCAAAGTAGTTTTTCAGGCATTGGCATGGATGTTTTGCACATGAGCAGAGGCTATCGACTCTGTAGGAAATGTAGGCTAGCTGCCAGAAACTTGATGGAGCAAAGAGCTGCTTGCTGATGCTCTATTTCTACTGTGGCTGTATACTTTTAGTACCCTGAGGTTCATTGCCATTTTTCACTTTAGAGGTGACAAAGAAACGGAACTTACACAGGTAAGCAAGACTTGTTAAAGACTTCTGAACATGTGAAGCTGTTTACAAAACATCAGTCCCTAGGAGGGAGATCAGTAGAATATGAACAAACCAAAAAGATTAATTCACATTCAGTAGCTCCCACCAGATATTGAGCATCTCCTGAAAGGTGCTGAATGCCTTGCATTCCCAATGACATGCATGCAATGTAGAGTGCTCACAGTATTAGACCCAAAGAGTAACAGTGGAGTTCAAGAGTGGCCTACAACAGGGTCATGGGCCAAATGGAGACGAACCCCTTCTGGAGTGCCCGTGGTGCTGATTCCAACCTGTGCACCGCACACATGAGCCGCATGCACTGCACACATGGCTTGCTGTTACATGGTCCCTGGGGTCAGTAAAGGGTGCGTGCTGCCCATGGCGTGCAGGCTGGACCCAGTGGTGCACGTGGCACAGAGGGTCTGGGGCACTGTCTGCATGCAGCACCCCAAACCTGTGCTGCCTGCATGCAGCGTGCAGGACTGGGGCCAGCAAATGGGATCAGGCCACCAATCTATAGCATACAACTCCACAGGCCAGTTGTGACCCACAGGCCAACTGTTTGACATCCCTGGCCTACAGCACATGAAAAGTGATCTCAAGTTTGAATGAACACAGATTTGAAGTGCATTTTGATCAAAGCTTTTGGTTGGGCCCATGTTATGAAAGTACCCAACTCCCAAATTGGTTCTGGATGTGGTTCAGATCTTATATCCCCCAGAGTTTTAACTTAGCTCAGACTGAAAGTTTTGGTTCAGATTGACCATCTTGTGGCTGACCAATCATTTGAGATGCCTGGGAGAGTGAGAAGGGACTGTTCCTCTTCCTCCCACCAAAAAGCTTGGGTAAAAATTTCTGCTGCACCTCCCTGTCACAGCCTCACCTTTTCAGGTGAGCACATAGAAGAGTAAAAACCTGAGCCATTGAACAATGGGACCTTTTTTTTGCATAACTTTGTTTCACCAATTTGAACTGAAATTTCTTCCTGCAGAGCACCTTGCTTCACCCTCCCCCATGCACTAAAGGGCATGTCAGCATTGCAGTCAAGTGTGACTGCAGCGCCTGTAGGCACACCTGAGTGAACTCTAAACTAGAGCACTTGGGTATTGATAACAGGGTAGCCATGGCAACACCGCTCTGTGTGGGCTATCTGTACCAGAACTAGCTAGTCGAAAGGTATCTCAAGGCAGGCTGAACATCATGTAGGAGTTGAAGCCTGACTGCCATGTAAATACACTCAAAGCAGGACTAAGTGGGTGTCATTTTATAGCCCATCAAAACTTCTCTTTGATCAATGAGATAAAGCATGCTGATGTGAGAGGTAAGATATCCTACTCATTTTCCCTAGTCGAGGAGAGGTGCAAAGGGCATGAAACAGAGGGGCAGGGGAAAGGAGGTTAGAGAGACCCCAGATCTGCATGTCTGGATGATTACAACTAGGCATCTTAAGTTAAACTGGCCTTAGTTTCAGTGGTAGTAATTGTACTTAGGGTGCGACATACAGAAGTGATGATAGACACTGACTTTTATTCCCTAGCCCTACGTACCTGTCTGTATTAGACAGCAATCAGTCATGCCCTGCTTTCTGCCTGTCAGTGGAATAGTGCTACAATAGGGTTATTCCTTTTGTATAGAGTGACAGCAGCTAGATGTTGCTACTGCAACAGTGATCTCTAGTGCGAGCTGAGTGCCAAGTGCCTCTGGAATCGGCCTCCTTTTATTTCGGCATATACATACTGGGGTGAGTACCTATCTTAGCACGCAGGTGTTAACATTTCTGCCTGAGTTCTTGAACAGCAAAAGCTTTAACACTGATGTTTTAGGGAGGTAGCTGGTTTTTTTCTCAAGGAGACTTTGAAGAAAGACACCGCTTTATTTTCAAGGGTTGACTAACACTTATCAGGATGACATTGGGGACCTGAAGCCAAAGTAAAATCACACTATTAGGACTTTATTTCTCAGTTGGAGATTTATTTTGCTTAGCATATATCTGAGACCACTTGGGGACAGAAGACAAAGACAGTACATCTTGCGTATAGCTTTCCCTATCTTCGGCAAATCTCATTCTTCTAATCAATTATGACCACAAGCAGGCACCACTGGTGTCTCTTGGAGAGCTTTCAACTGATCTAGTCTTTTATTTATTATTATTGATTTTTTTTTTCTTTCTCACTTTAAAAGGTTTGCACACTCTGATTCTTTATAGTAGTTATTTTGAGGAGAAATTGTCATGGGAGGTTTAATCTTTCAACTCCTCCTTTTTCCTTTTCATAAACCTTAGAACACACCCACTGAGTTTGCAGCAAAATGAAATCTCTTTTTTTCCTTATCAAATCACTTTCCTCCGTTGTACATTCACATGAGTTTGCAATTGTGTTTGCTCCTGAGGTCTGTGTTTGGTTTCTGAAGTGTATTGGGTTACCTCATTATTGCAGGGTTGTCCTTTAGGGATGGACAAGGGATGGAAGTAGCTGGGGGGGTTTTTTCAAAGAAAAGCAATGAGGCATTAGTCTTAAGGGAAAAAATATATATGGGGACAAATAATAAAGACTTTACTCCATCAAATGTCCTAATGGAACCAATAAGATTTTTGCCGGAGTAAGAAGAGGTAAGAAGAGGTAATTGCTGGGAGAATGCCTCTAAACATGCCTGTATTTTTGTCATACTGGGGGTGGAGGAAGATAGGGGCATCTTGAATGTGTTTTGTCCCTTGGGTGTAGCACTTTATAGGCATCCTGGGTAGACATGCTTGTGTATCATCTTGCTTGTGGCTGTTGACTTTCTTTTCTTCTCAACACGTAGGTTGCTAAACTTGAGAGGGAGAAGACTCAAGAAACCAAACGGATCCGAGAACTGGAGCAACGCAAGCAGACCGTACAAATCACTGAACTCAAGGCGAAACTCCACGAGGAGAAGATGAAGGAGCTGCAGGCAGTGCGGGAGAACCTAATCAAACAGCATGAGCAAGAGATGACCCGGATGGTCAAAGTCAGAGACAGTGAAATCCAGCGCCTCAAGTCAGCACTGTGCGCTTTGCGGGACGGGAGTAGTGACAAAGTAAGGACAGCGCTGACCATTGAGGCTCGTGAAGAGGCCAGGAAACAGTTTGACTCTGAGCGCCTTAAGCTTTTGCAGGAAATTACTGAACTAAAATCTGCCAAAAAGCAGGTGGATGAGGCCCTTAATAACATGATCCAGGCAGACAAGATCAAAGCGGGTGATCTTCGGAGTGAGCATCAATCCCACCAGGAAGCCATCTCTAAGATCAAATGGGAGAGTGAGCGGGATATCCGCAGACTGGTTAGTAGCTCCCACCATATACCACAGAGTTTGTGTCATTTTTTCTAGCCTTTGCCTCTTGTTGTGGTACTTAGATCCACACAGCTCAAAATAGTTTAAAAAACAAATGATAAATGTCTAGTTATCACCCCTCCCAGGAAATAGGTCTTCAGCAGTAGGTGGCAACTGTTCAAGATTAAATAAATGGCCTTAACATGGGCCTTAAGTAAATGAGCTAATGCTCTGTTTTGCAGTGAACTGAGTAGTTGTTATACATCTACTGCTGTCTCTTTTGCTATTATTCCCCAACGAATGTGTGTTAAAAGAACCTCTGTAAGCATCATGGAGCCGAAACATGTTGTACGGAAGAAGCACTGAAACTATTGGCAAACTTTTGTGGCGTTCAGGGAACACTTTCATTCCCCCCAGAAAGAAAAAAAAGCCAGAAAAGTCAAAACAATTCCCGTACATTTTTTTAAACTGCATGCTTTTGGTGAGGAGAGTCCATGACCTTATGTTTAGAGACTTTGCTGGGAAGTTGGAAATGCAAGTTCATACCCACCTCTGGGTTGCCTGAAACCCTGCTCTAGAATCCTAACCTCGCTATTGTGCTAAAAGGCGTGGGGAGGGGGGACTTCTCGTCTGGCATCAAGTACTTATAGTCTTCCTCCAGCTCCATGATAGAACTGTGCAAGTTGGTGACATTCAACTCTGTTTCACCCTGTGTATATTCTGTGACTGATATGGGATGTGAAATAGTTTTTGGAAGTTATAAGGAAAAGAAATTTGTTTCCAGAATATTTATTTGCATATGTGCATTGCACTAGGCCAGGCTTTGATTTCATGTACTCCAGTAAAATCTCAGTGGAAAAACTATATTGCCCTGGTGTCAAGAAGGTTGCAATAGATTGACACCTGGGTAAATGAAATCCAAATCTGGCCCATTAATTTGAAAATATAATTCTAAAGGCATTTTAGTATGCTTAAAAGGTTACAGGTTCAGTAAAGTGTCTTTGATGGCTGTAGACACAATTCAGCACAGATAGTATTTTTGCTTTTGGGAAATGACTCATGCAACTTTCACAGATTGCAGTGCACTTTTTCTGAAAATTTTGCAAATTCTGGTTCACTGAACATCCTTAGGCTCAATGGCATTAGCTGCCTTCTGCCAATCTCTGTATCCTTTAGGGCTTGTGTGCAGTGATCTTATTCCAAAATTGAGTTAACCCTTCCTTTTCTGGTTGCCAAGCATCATGCATCAAGATTACAGTGAAGGAAATGAAGTGTGAGGTGCTTTATTGTGGGCTAGATGAATCTGGAACATTACACAGCAATGGAGCAATTGATATCCAAAGAAACAAGAATGATTAGAATGACCCTTCCAATACAGAGTCGGCCCCTGGACTGTAAGTTTGTCAGATTGGGTACGGAGCCCCAGCTGATGTAAATCAGTGACTCTGTATTGATTAAACAGGGCCATATCCTCAACTGATGTAAATCAATATAACTCCATTTACTCTACCAGGGATTGAGCCTACATATCTTCATTTAGCCATAGTATTTTGTACTGTAAATGATTACATGAGGTGCTAGGTGATAAACTGTAACTTTGGCTCTGATTTTTCACAGATCTTAATCCTCTGCAGTTCTTGAGCATGTCAGTAGGGGCTACAGAAGTGGAACACCATTGAAAAGAGCTTGTGTATAGATTCAGTGATGCCCTTTGCTAATTGACAAGCCACAGGCAATAATGATTCATATTTTGTATTGTTTATAGTAAAACCTTGATCAAGTTTATTATCTAGGAATCTGGTGTGATACTCAACAGCAGATACAATAGTAAACGACAACATCGAAGTGATCTGAGTTACTCTTGCAATGCTGACGTGCTGTTGGATTTGTGTGTTGATATTGTTCTGGTATTTCTTAATTTAGATGGATGAGATCAAAGCTAAAGACAGAATAATCTTTTCCTTGGAGAAAGAACTGGAGACTCAGACGGGCTATGTACAGAAGCTTCAGCTGCAGAAAGAAGCTTTGGATGAACAGCTCTTCTTAGTGAAGGAGGCAGAATGTAACATGAGCAGTCCCAAGAGAGAGATCCCAGGGAGAGCAGGGGATGGCTCAGAGCACTGCAGCAGTCCTGTGAGCAGGTTTCCCTGTCCTCTGAAATATAGAAGCTTGGCTCTTTGGTTTGCATAATAAACTCGCCAGCCTTCTGCATCATTTTTCCTATTTGCTACAGAGAGGATAAGCTTCATTTTCTGAACTCTATGAAGTACCCTCTAGTGGAAATTCTTAGCTATGTCTGCCAAAGGCCCTTTGTAGATACCTTAGAAGCACATATGTTTTTGCAGATGTTTTCTTTCCTCTGAATAGCTGGTTCTTAGCTGGTCCAGTGGGTTCAAACCAAGGGCCAATTTCTGCCCTGCACTGCACGATGTGGTTATGAAACACTACCAGATGCAGTGAATATGGGACTCTCCCAAAGCGGAATAGCATATCATTTGCACCCATGTTACCCAGAAGTAAATGACCATACAAAATGTAAGTGGGGTCCAGAAATGAGATCCAAGCTGTTTTAACTTTTTCCCAGCACACAAGTCCCTTGTGATGGTCTCTATAAATGGTACCAATATGGCCAAGGGGGTTCATTTCACTACAAAATGATGATGTGGTCATATTTTAAAGCATTTAACTTGACTTGTCCAATGTATCTTCCATGTGAACCAGTAACTAAATGATATTTTTCTCCATTCTCAGGATTTACGCAGAAATCAGAAGAGGATGGCAGAGCTGAATGCCACCATCCGGAAACTGGAGGACAGGAACACACTACTTGTAGATGAACGAAATGAACTGGTTTGTGATCTTGTCCTTGTCATGCTGGGGAGGCAAGAAGTCATAGGGAAAGAAAAGAAGGGTGATTTAGGCAGTCATGATTAATGCTGTATCTACCCTTTACTCCTAAGGCTTAGAACTTCTCATATGAAAGCACAGGAAATGACACAGTTCTTGGGTGTGCTCAGCAACCTCAGGGCCCAGTCCAAAGTTCCTTGCAATCAGTGGTAATTTTTCTATTGATGTCAGTAGGCTTTGGCTCAGGGCTTTAGTCTTTGTTTCACTACATCCGTTAACACACAACTGTTCCATGCATTATGAGGTGCTTCATAAAACATAGCATGGTGCGATGTTGTATTTAAACATAAGAGGTAACAAGGGCTAATTTTTGCTGCTAACTGAATCTCCAGCCCTTCCATCTCCCTCACCAAGGATAGCCCTGCCCCTTGACAGGTGCCCTGCCCCTGGCTGCTATCTTGGGGCAGGTGTCCTGTCCCCTAGCCCCTGACTCCTGACCATCAGAAGTCTTTCTGGGAGTGGGGGTTGCCTTCTTGGAACCAGAAAAAAGACAAATCATATAGTAAAAGTCAAAAATCTACTGTAACAGGTTTTAATTTTATTTCAAAGAATGTTTTTGTCCTGACTTACATGTGTTTGCTTAGTGTATATAGAGATGATTGCATAATAGGTCAAAAATAAGGTCTTACTCCTGTATTTTGTGTGTGGAGAGTGTGTGGAGTGTGGGTGGCAGGTGGGCATGTGTATATGCTGGGGTGTGGGGAGGGGTTGGTGAGGGGGTGTGGCTGTGTGTGGGGAGTCTAGAGTATCTTGGGTGTTAATATGTGTATATGTGGGGTAGTTGTGGGGGGGTATGGGCGTGTGGGGTGTGAAGTAGGGTGGGGGTGTGGGGACCCTGCACATGCCCCCCTAAGGCACACAGCGCCTACTGCTAACAGCAGCAGCAGCAGACTCATTGCCTACTCACATGTTGCACAGTACCAGCCAGTTCTGGGAGTTGCACATGGCATCAAGGAGCGCAGCCAGGCTGCCCACCTCTCTCACTCCCTGCAGGTCATGTGCAGCTCCCACACCACTGGGGGAAAACCCTGCATGATGAAGGCAGCAGCCTCACCTGACTCCCTGCCACCACATGCAGCTCCTGTCCAGCAGAGTGCCAGGAGCAGTACGGGGCAGCAGAGCCAGGCTGCCAGTTTCATTATGTGGGGCTTCCCCTGGTGGTGTGGGAGTCCCAGGAGCTGCATGTGAGCCATGGGAAGCCCCGTGAGATACAGGCGGGCCAGTTTGGCTCTGCTCCTTCCACTACATGCAACTCCTGGAACTGGCTTGAACCGTGTGCTACCAGGCAGCTGCGCCTGCATGGGCCATGAGCAACCCTGAGGGTCCGCTGCCTGCTGCTTTCACCAGTGGCAGGGGATGTGCAGCACGGGGAGAGGCATGGGGGGGGTTCCCCCCCCACTCTCCATCACACATGTGCACCCACACCCTTCCTACCTAAACTCCACACTCCCGCCACCCCCTGGGTGCAGGCCTCAGTCTCCATGTTCCACACTCCCACCCAGCTGCAGCTTCCCTCTGCCCGCCACCGTTTCCCTACCTGCTGCCCGGAGCAAGTGCTGTAGCATGGACACAAGGAGGAGCTGCTGGAGGCCGGGGAAGCCAAGCAACTCCCCTGGTGGCTGCAGCAGTAGCAGTAGTGGCCCCACCCAGAAGCTGTGCTTGCTGGCCAGGGCCAGAGCCGGGGCCCTCCCCGGCATGAGGGTGGGAGCAAAGTGCACTGGCTGGGTGGGGTATAATTAATTGGGGGGTGCCTGTGGGCCAGGTGAAATAGTTGGATTCAGCCCGCGGGCTGTATTTGGCCTGCCCCTGGTTTACAGGGTTCTTGGGAGCTATCATAGGAAATTTCATAGTAAAAATGTAGCCCAATCTGATATCAATTTCCTCTTAGAATAATGATGTGTGCTTTTATACTAGTGTGGTGTATATAAACTATCTATAATCCCTAAACCCAGCGTAGACACTGTAACAATTAATTGTAGGGTTATGATTCTGATCTTACTCACAATGAGTGTAGACCAGTTAACCATTGACTTCAAGGTGGTTTTACTATCATGAGTTCACAATCAAAACTGGTTTGTAGGATTCTGGTTAAATGTTTCTATATTATCTGACTCAACCTTTTCTTATCAGATACTCCTAAGCACATAGCAGCTTCTGGTCAGATCTATTCTTGAAAAATCAAACAATGACAGTATTTCAGCATCTGGCATATCGACTATGCAGGCTGAGGACAGTATAAATATCAGATCTACAGAGAATGGATTACAGTAAATTCATTTCTTTGACAGATTTATTTTAGCATGCAATAGGTATGCCTTGCCGTGGACATCTGCACTTTTTTGACCATCAGCATTTCTGCAATTCTGGTTAAAGATTAAGGTTTTGAAATGCAGAGCCGTTCCATTGTATTCAGTGTGAGCACAGGAATCATAATTGACTCATTTGGCTTCAGTGTAGATATCTCATTCACATCAGTGGTATTAATTAACTAAAGCTCATAAAATCATGTCTTATCACAATTGTAATACAGCAAAATGCATTAACGTGTATTGCTTACATTAGTTACATCTCTCAAAAACCAAGTTCCTACAGCATTTAGCAAATAATAGCCTGAATATTCAGTCTAATTGATTATAATTTGATGCATACTTTTAAATAGCCAAAGTCTTTTTTTCTTTAATGAGACAATGTCATTTCTTAGAAGAAAGACTGTAAACATTTCTTAGAGAGTTTGATTGTAATGAGCACATTTATTAAATAATATATTATGATCCAGAGTACTGCTACAGGCAAAGTACAACTTCATGTATAATTATGTGTCTTCCTTCCCATTAAAATAAGGATTTTTTTAATAGTGTTGTTCAGAGAAC
Organism: Crocodylus siamensis; assembly: GCF_052110815.1. Classification (NCBI taxonomy): domain Eukaryota; kingdom Metazoa; phylum Chordata; order Crocodylia; family Crocodylidae; genus Crocodylus; species Crocodylus siamensis. The sequence goes on along the minus strand of NC_143404.1, from coordinate 16,173,389 downwards.
CTCATCTTCTAAGGAAAGGGGAATTTCATATATAGAGGAATTTAGACTTAACAGTAGTAGAATTCAGCACTATGTATTATAATGCTTTTTCCCTGCTAAACAATGATTTGATTTTTAAAAATCCACTGTGTTATAAATAAAAATGTTTTCTGTTGTCCACTGAGGACTCACTGTATGGATGCAGTATTTACAATTAGGGTGTTTTGGACAAGCTGCAGACATCCAAATCTTCCTTTTGGTGAAAAGGTCTGTATCATTTGTCTGTAGGGCGTGGAGCCTTGACTAAAGAAAATGGGTTTCTGTTCCAAGCTCTACCAGTAGTCTGTTGGGAGATCTGGGGCAAGTCATTTCATCCCAGTATATGCCTCAGTTTCCCCATCTTCAGTGTTACTACCTTTCAAAGTACTTTAAAATCTGTGGATAACAAGTGTTAAATAGCAGCAAGGTATTTTTATTTTTTGTCACTTCCATTTGATAATTTTCCTATGGGACTTTGCTTTAGCAAGGGCTACAATCCCCCAGGAAAGAGAGCTAAACCAAGAGCTCATAGTGAGGAAAAAGGGAGTATATTTTTTTAACCAGGCCATTATTCATTATTATTACAGCTGAAACGTGTCCGAGAAGCTGAAAAACAATGCAAACCTCTCCTGGAAAGGAACAAGTGCCTCACCAAGAGAAACGATGAATTGATGTTGTCCTTACAGCGCATGGAGGAAAAACTTAAAGCTGTCACTAAAGAAAATGTAGAAATGGTATTGAATGTAGAATGCTATTGAACACCAGTCAAGGACTGTGCGTGTGTGTGCGCATGCATGTGTGTGTGTGTGCATACATATGTTCACCCACCCCAGGACTTTGATATGGTCTTTCATAAATTAAATTTGGTACTGTTGGACTGATAGTGTAGCCATCATGGTGCAGGAATTATGGAGACTGATGAACCTGATGAAGAATATCTTGTGTTTGAAAGCTTGTCTAACTTCATCCTAGCCATGCAGGTGGTCCAAAAGAAGATATCGCCCACCCACAAAAATCCTTACTTCTCATATACATTAAATTTGTAATTCAGGCAATTGTGAACTTACTTCTATGTGGGCATAGCTAGATGCATGTGGAAAGGTGGGCAGGCAAACTTGATGGAAGAGGCCATAAATTTCACCTCAAATATTGGTTCTGTTGTACCTGCTATTTCTTTCTTTCCACGCTGGAAAAGCTTTTCTGTTTATAGATTTGTTAAATGAAATCCTTCTGGATTTATAAGGCTTGTATTTGACTCTCATTCATTTAGGAGTTTCTGGTATTAATACAATGGAGATCTAATGCCATTGACTACAGTTTCAGCAGATAGGTGCTGAGAAGATGTCCCACACATGGCACATTGATGGATATCATCCCTGACCCATGATACCTACTACACTTGTCTTGAGCAGGCTGACTGCTTTGTCATTTTGGTTCTATCAGACTACTAATTAAGATGAGTCATTATGTATGCAAGCATAATTTGACGTGCAGCTAATCAGACATTGAAGCCTAGGACTTCATAACTAATCCACAGTCTCGAAACAACAGGTGAAATATATGTAGACAACAGCCTAGAGCAGGGTTTTTCAACCTTTTTTAACAAGCCTCCTGGTGGTAGCAGCTGGATATGGAGAGCCCCATCCCACCACGTCCGTTCGGCTGGGCAGTGCCCATGCGGCCCGCAGAGGGGAGCCGCTGCCCTCACCCTCCCTGGCTGCTTCTGGGAGGTGGCAGTGCAGAGTGGTGGGTGACTGCGTGAAACCCCACTGCCCCACGTCTGTCTGTAAAGGGGTACCTCCTCGCCATCAGCTATTGGCTGAGGGCAATGACCCAGCAGCCAATCAGGACAGCAAGTTGGGGGAGGGGTGCGGGGGCAGGGACATGCCATGGTGTGCCGTGTGGAGCCGGTGGCACCTGACATGCCCTCCCCCTCCCCTGGGTAAGAGACAACATGTGGGAATGTGCCTAGGGGTACGTGTACGCCCAGTTGACAACCCCTGGCCTAGAACCCTTCTACACCTGTAGAATTACATGTCTCTATACCAGTAGATCGAGGAGCTCCATTAACTTAAAGAAATAGTTTCCTTATAGACAGCAATGTCAATGGAGGGGGCTGGGGGGAATGAGTATGATGAATGTGCGATTGTGTGATTGTGTGTGTGCGTGTGTGCGCGTACATACCTGCACACAGAATTTAATTTCCTGACATTCAGTATAACTCTACAGTTAAGTGGTGCTAATGAGTAGTTAAGTCATGACAGTTTTGCAGTTGTATTGAAAAAATACAGACATTTTTTTAGGCAGGGGGAAGGAGAGGAGTTATGTCCAAAGAGGAAGATTTCTGCTTGTTTGTTTTTAAGCTCTGAATCTGTTCATTTCCTTTCTATTATTTTATGTTATTACCGCAGAGAGAAAAAATGACATCACATCCTCCTCTAAAGAAATTAAAATCTCTCAATGACCTGGATCAAGCAAATGAAGAGCAAGAAACTGAGTTTTTAAAGCTGCAGGTTATAGAACAACAGAACATAATTGATGAGTTGACAAGGGTATGTTAGACCATCAAGAATTAAAAGAATTTCCTAGATAAATAGTATCTCCATTTTAAGGCATACAAGATTTGAATGACTACATATGTTTTTATAATAATGTGTTGTTATATCTTATTATATTTTTTGAAGATGTATATATTATTTAATAGTGTGTGTATGTGTGCTTATACATACATATATACATTATACTATACCATTTATAATGTTTGTTTATATATATCTATATAAACATTATAAATATATATATATATAAAGATATTATAATGTATATATCCAGACTTGCTGTATATAGTGCTATACATACATGCATCTCTCTTTCTCTTTCTCTCTCTCTCTTGTCTGGATTTTAATATATATTTATATATTAAAATCCAGACTTGATTTTTATGGCAAGCCTTTGGGTAGACAAGTTTCTTTGAGTAAATCTGATATCTTTTATTAGACTAACCCAAATAGTTGGAAAAAAATCTTCTTTGCAACTATTTGAGTCGGTCTAATAAAAGACATCAGATTTACCCATAGAACCTTGTCTGCCTATGTCCTTAGACCAACACAGCTATAACCTATATACTTGTTGTATGAGTATAATTTGTATCATTTCATAGGCATGCATAATCTGTAATTTGATGTCTAACTCTCTCCCTACACTGCAATCCCACAGCATGCAAAAGAGCTTTCATAAACATACCCAAGATAACTTTAAACTAGTTTAACTAGCTCCAGTACAGACAATGTTGTGACTATAGCAGCACAGAGCTCCACATAGGATGCAAGGCCCTCTTTGGAAGCTGGACAAATATTTGGGTGCGTAGCCCACACTTAGCTCTTTGTAGGGTGCAACAGAGGTTTCATTCAATATCAGGCACCTATAGTGTTTCACAAACCAGTCTCATAAAATGAATGGGGTCAGTAATATGGTTTCAAGATTCAATAACTTAGAAAAATATAAGCCTAAAACATATATAGAAGTTGTAGAATGTCTAATGCAACTAGATTTATTCCAATTAGAATAAAGTTTCAGAGTTCTGTATAGGGAAGGGAGAAAGAAATTAGTTTTGCAGATGAAATTTGAGGCAAAAAGGTGTAAGGAAGACAGAAAAACAAAGAAAACAGTTCCAAATGTTGTAAGCAGGAGATAAAAAGGCTTTGGGTGTCTGGAGACATGCCGGGAGGCTGCTCCGACACGCTGTAATTACAGCGTGCCAGAGCAGACTCAATTAATCAAGTCTGCTGGAGCATGCAATTAGTGTGCTCCAGCAGCCTCCGTGTCTCATGTATCAGTGTCCCCACACTTCAGAATGGAAGGTGGGGCGCTTTAACTATAGCTTGTTGGATGACCTTTAGCACCCCGCCACCTTTTTGAAGTGCAGAGACGCTGATACACAAGACGCTGGCAGCGCTTTAATTAGAGTGGCTGTCAGAGCCACTCTAAAGTGCCACCTCCACTCCCAGAGCACATGTAAACACGCTCTTTGTGCCCACGGTGACAAGACTGGTTCTAACAGATAGAACAGGAGTCCTAGCAAAGGAAAGCGTTCTCCCTTTCACTGTTCAGCCCTCTCTGTAACACTGTACGTTTGAATCTTGGGTACATTGAGGAGAGCAGATATTAGAATCCCCTTAAGAAAAATACAAACGATACTGTTCTCCAGTGTGACACAGGATCCAATGTTGTTAGACAACTTTTCACTAGTAATTTGGTTGCAGCTCTTAGTGTGAAATGTACCTTTCAAATATATTTGCATAATAATATGAAAGAAACTTTCTAAAAAAGTCTTCTAAGACCTCTTTCCTACTTGGGACACGGTTGTGAAGTAATCAATAACATAGACTAATCTTTTCAAAAGAAGAGACACCTAAGTAGCACATCTGCAGACAGGGCAAATAGTACATTTCAAACCTGCTGGGCCCCAGCAAACTCCCAAAGTAAAGACTTCCATTTATTTCCATGGGAGATTGATCAAGCCCTATTGTTTAATAAATACATGTGGCAACGAGACAAGTATCTAGGACCTCTTTTCAGACAAGGCCCTACTGACCTTAGAGAATAGTCTTCTGCTTGATGCACATTGAAATGGATCATCCGTTTTCCCAAATGAACGTGAGTTATTTGGAGTCAGTGGAACTACACTGATTCACTGCACGACTGTGTATCTGAGTGTTTATGTCTGAATACAACTAGAAACTTTGCATCTAACCATTAACCTTATTTCTCAGGACAGGGAAAAGCTTATTCGTCGAAGAAAACATAAAAGAAGTTCAAAGCCCATTAAGGTAAGAGGAATAGTAGGTTATTATATAGTAATGCCAGTGTGCTTTTCAGGATAATATATCATGATTATTGCAACTCAACAATACCTTTGAGCACTCTCAGCAGTGGGGCTCATAAGAGTTTCAGTTTCTTCAGGAAAATGTTTTCAATCCCTATTTCTCCAAGATTTATTTGAAAATGCCCATTTTGTTTTTAGTGGCGGGTTTTTTTCCTTTCTAGATCATATTAGATTTACTTGCCACCATCTTTTCCATAAATACCATTATCAAGGCCTGTACAGATTTATCTATGTCCCTAGAGACTCTCCACTCTACCTGCTTCTGTCAGTTTATCCTAAGCCTTCAGGGCCAATCCTGACATCCTTATTGAAGTAAAAGTCACGTTGACTCTCATTTTTACAAACCGAAATCTCTGGCCTAGATCTTGAGATGCAGCTGAGCAGCACGGAGTTAATAACTCACCTCTGTAGATACATGCAAAGGACTTAGGCCACTGTTATATTGCCCTGATGCTGGGTCTTGTCTAGTCTAGTCTAGTCCCTTGGCATATTTTAGAACACCACCAATTTGAGCTGGAATAAACTAATCCCAATGTCACTGTCTACATGTGCGTTTAAGCATAGTAATTAACTACGCTGCCAGATACAGCTTGTATCTGACAGGATGGTCTGGCAGCACAGTAAATTAGTCTGCTGTGCCCTAATTGCTGTGCATGTGTGGACAGTGATGCTTTACTGCACAGCAAATGATTCTGCTGTGCAGTAAAACATCTTGTGTAGATGTGCCCCGTATGTCCATATTTAACTTTATTTCTACATAAATAAACCAGAAATTATCCCATGCAGGAGGATACAGCAGTGATCTTCATTTCTGAAAAATATATGTGCACCAGAATTTCTTGGCATCTTCAGTTCATCCTTCTGCATGACTCAAATTCTGGGAATTCATTAGAAGGCTGTAATCTGACAGCATTAAAAGAAGAAAAATGCTCTACTGAAAATGCATCTTAAATACTCATTGATCAGTCTGTCTTTACCACTACCATGCTTTGTGCCAAGTCTTAAATGCTGAAATCTGTGTCCTGAAACCCAAACCTGCTGGTTAAGCAGCTCTGCAATCTTAGGATATAACTCAGAATGTTTCTTTGGAGTCATTAATTCAGTGAAACAGTGGGATATTAGACACTACACATCCAGAACACGTATTGTAAAAAACATTCTCTGTAAGTCAGTCTTTACCATAGTAGTGAAAACTAATATGAAGTTTAATTCTCCTTTCCTTTATATTAGTTTTGTTAGTGTAAAGCCTTTCCCAAATACACACAAGTGTCAGGAAGAGAAGAATTATGCCCATTGTCTCTTTTTTGCACAACAGGTATTTAATCGGACCCTATCCTCATGGGCCTAAATGTTGACGGTCTTGTTCTGAGCATTGTTATGTGATAGCAATGTATGAATTTATATCCTTCTAATGGGGTGAAGAAGGAAATGCTGTTCTCATTAATTTTCTGATATGAGTCAGATTCTCAAATAGTGCAGTCAGTACAGCTCCATTGACTTCACTGGAGTAAAGTGGTGTATACCAGCTGATGATTCGGACCTGTGCTTGAATCCTTCCAAACACATTTCCTGATGGGGATATAAGCCTGTTGTCATCCTTTCATGTCTTGTGGCTCTTTACATTTTTAAAGTGCTTCCTGATGTTTGTTGGAACTGATTTATATTTTCCCAATATGCAAACCCATGCTATTTGCCTCCAGAAGATGTTCAGAGCTCCCTGTGTTTTTTTCCTTCTTTAGAGACATGTAGTGGATACAGTTTTCGGGTATGATGATGATTCTATGGACTCAGAAACCTCATCCATGGCCTCATTTAGAACAGACAGAACACCAGCAACGCCAGATGATGACCTGGATGAAGTAAGATTTCCTTTCCTCTCCACAATTTGAGCCAAACTTTCAAGAGCGTAGGTGATTAGAATCCCAAAATATTTCAGATGCTTAGATTCACAAGCAGTACTGAGCTCTTCTGTAAATGCTGCCTCAGTTGTATGCTGAGACCTTGAAACTCAAACCCTGAAGAATTTTGAAAATCTAGCTTCTAGAACCTAGGATTACTAATTTTGGATATGAATAAAAATAAATGAATATCCAAATAGCCTGTGACTGCTAAGCTCAGATGGTTTTCTAAACAGTACTTTTAACTGATAATAGTCTGGTCAACAAGCTCATCAGTCACTTCCATCAGGCAGGAAATAGAGCCCTGAATCTGTTCCTTCGGGTATTTCCTCAAGTCCTGATTTACAGTTCTCCCTGAATGTCCAAAACACTATCCACTCCCATTTGATTTTGAGTCCGGGGGTTCTCAAGATTGTCACTAGGCTCTTTTCATTAACTGACATCACAGAAGCACGTTTCCCTTCGTAATGAGCCACGGCTGCCTTTGCCTACAAATACCTTGAATGTCATCAAAGATAGTACATGAGAGCCTTCAGCACTGAAAGCAGAAACCTTATCACCTAAGCTAAAAAGATAAGCATTTTAGTAGTGAGATGCTAGAGGACTGTCCAGCTGCTAGGTAAATCCACTAGCAATGGTCAATCTCATGAACAAGTCTTTGTATCAAAAAATTAAAGATGCCAGTCATTGTAGAAGACACCGATTTCCCACAGTGTGGCAAGGAGTAGTGGAATTTTTTTTGTTTATCCTGGCTTATCTGTCTGTGACCAAAGTAGCTAAATTTGAAGCAAAATTAACCCAAGGCCAGATTGGCCATAATGTACAAAAATATAAAACTACATGTTTCATTTAGGTTTCTAAACTCAACACCCTTATTACCACTGCAACACACGCATTTAAAAGCCATTTTACATCAATGTTGGTTGTCAAGACATGGTGAAACTATAGCCAGGAGTAACCATGAGAGCCCATTTTAGGCATTCCTTCCCTTTCCAGTGCTCCTATGTTTTCTTCTTACAAAGCATCTTCATTCTGTTTCTTCAGAGTTTAGCAGTGGAAGAATCAGAGTTGCGATTTCGACAGCTAACAAAGGAATACCAGGCTCTGCAAAGGGCATATGCATTGCTCCAGGAGCAGACAGGGGGCATCATAGATGCTGAAAGGGAAGCCAAGGTCAGTATTTGTCTGGGGGAGGGAAAGTATTTAGCAGAAGCTAGAAAGCAGAGCATACAAGCCTCCCAAAGGGAAAAGTGAAGTAACATCTAAGGAATCCGACCAGCATATTTGTGCAGTTTAATAGATGGCAGCATCACTCATTTGGCTGAGCCCATGTAAAACAGAAGATTATTAAAAATGAACACAATGGATCGACTTGTAAGATGCCTTCCCTCCACTGAGTCAGGAAACCCTTTATTGATGTAGACGTGTCCAAGTGGAAGATCCTGTATAGTGGCATGTACAATTCCTCGGGTTGTGCAGGTGGCCACACACAGGTTTTTCCAAGCACAGTGAATGTCTGTAGGTTTCTGGGAGATCAAGCATTGCACCCTTCTTTGAAAACACATTTGAGAGTCTTTCACATGGGGACATACTTTAGACAAAGTTGCAAATTATCTATTACACTAAATCTTCCAAACCTGAGTCTCTATCTATAATGTGGGGCCTGATAAATTTCTTCCTCTTAACTTTTGCCTAGCTCTTGTGACATCATTCATGGCAATGCCAAACAAATGCAGAAGGGCATAACATGCAACTAAGTAACACAGCAATGTTTTCACATGTCTTATGGGTGTAAATAATGACATAGGACTAGGCTATCTCCTGTGTCCAGTTTCTCATTGTTGAAAATCCCCTAAATACATTTCTTCTTTCTACTGTGTAATGATGTAACTGATTTTAATAGGCACAGGAGCAGCTCCAGGCAGAAGTCCAGAGGTATAAAGCTAAAATTGAAGATCTGGAAAAAACACTGGCACAGAAAGGACAGGTATATATTTTGCACTGGGCATGAACTTCTGCTTTTGTTGTAGCTAATCTCTGCTGCTGCGTATTCATGAAGCTGGGCCATCAGTGTTCCTGTTAGGCTATCACATTCGCATCAAGAATTTTGTAGCTATTCTGGACACTAACACAACCAGTGATCACTGAATTGTACTGAGGCAGAATGGGTAGGTCTAGAGTTTCTGGTACATACAGTGGGATTCGAGCACAGTTGTCCATTCAAGAGACTACAGAATTTTTAGTAGCAGTAGTTTGTAGTAGTCACTCAGAAAATAAGTCAAAGGACTTGCACCCTCTTCTTGTCGCACACACAGAGAAGTGGACACTTTGTAGTAACAATACGTTGCATTTCTACAATTTTAAGCCTGGTTTTATGCTGGTAGTATCTCATTTCATTGATGTCAGTGGCATTATGCTGAGTTTACACTGATGTAACAGATCAGAATCTGGCCCTTAATTTTCAGATCTTTACAAAGCTCAGTTACAGTTTAGCTAAAAATTCTTGTCGAGTGCAGGTATGGGGGTGCATCACTTCTGCCACGTTATAAATGAGTCTAGTGTTGTCACATGTTAAAGGCTTCCTAGTTTTCAGGATGGAACAATTTAGGACGGCATGAAGAACATTGAAAAAAATCGAAACCGCAATGAGAATTTGGACAGACAGTAAGGTTAATACCTATATCCCTGTGAACTGTACCAGAGCAAATACAAATAATCAGGATCCAATTTTACAACCCACTAAGAGGATGCACAGTCACTAAAAACACTGTCCCTGACTTCATAATGGACATTATTTCAATATAGACTTTCAGGGAGGTATCAGCTTCTAATGAAAAAGCCCAGTGGATTCAACAGTGTTGCTGCTAAATAATAGACTATCATATTGCTATGAAATACAGCTGCTATAGAACATTTTACTACAGTATTTAAACTAAGCACTTGTGGCTTGTTTCAACAATCATGCTGAACTACATAATTCGTAGGCTAAGTATTGAAATAGTCACTTGATTCTTATTTATCATTGTTACTTTATCAAACAGGACTCTCACTGGGTAGAAGATAAACAACTTTTCATTAAGAGGAACCAAGAACTTTTAGAAAAGGTATGCTCGAAATCCTCAAGTGTTGGTTTTTAAAGAGGTGACACATTAAATACCTTCACATTCAGGATGTGCAATTTGGATTTGTGAATTTAATGAATGAACAGTGAGCAGGTTCTGCTTTAACTCCTTCATCTCCATTAATGAACTGCGGTTCTGTTTTTTGTGGTACCCAAACCTGGGACAGAAACAGCCTGTTGTGTTGCATTAGGCTAAGCCTTTACCATGGCTACTTCAGGCAGGATATTTTAATCCTCTCTGTTCCTTGAGATGCTGCTTCCTCTCTGTTTCACAAAAAGATTCAGTGTTGTTATAATGACGGCACAAATCACGAATTCAAATATTTCTACCAGATAGAAAAACTGGAAGCAGAAAACAGCCGCTTACAACAGGAGCTTCAGGATGCACGAGACCAGAATGAGCTGCTGGAGTTCCGGAACCTCGAGCTTGAAGTAATGAACAGTCATTCCTCGCGGTGGGACCGGGGGCGCCAACTGAAAGCCAAAATGCCTGTGAATTGGACTTTGAATTTAAGCAAGGGATTACTCCAGTTTAAAATGAGTGTAACGGAATGGTGAATCAGGTGCAATATTTCTAACTAGCTGAAACCTGCAAAACATTTGCAAATTAAATTTTTATTGCAGAAGTGGCCCCAGGGGGCACCACCGCCGTTGAGGAAAGCACCAGCGCCCCCCCCAGCTCAGGGGCTGTATGACCTGGCGGCAGCTTGTGTGGCAAAAAAAAGCAGTGAGGGGCCTGATGTTCTTTTTTTTCCTCCTGGAGGCTGCCTCCATCTCTCACAGCTGGGAAGTGAGCTGCCACTGGGTTGTGCAGCCCCTGAGCTACACGGCACCCCAGTCCTTCCCTCCACAGTGGCGGCACCCCCTGGGCAGTACCCGCCTGCTGCTACCCTGCCCAGGCAGTCCCAGGGGGTGCCGCCACCATGGAGAGAAGCACCGGGGACCCCTGCAGCTCAGGGCCCATCAGTAGCTTGTGCCTGGAGAAGTGGGCAGGCTCTGGGGAAAAAACAAAAAGGATCAGGCCCCTCATCGCTTTTTTTTTTTTCCTTCGGTGGAGCCTGCCCACTTTGCGGCGGGAGAGCCAAGTGCTTCATTCTAGCTCTGACTGGCCTGCAGATATGTTTGAAATGCCTCAGGATCTTCTATAATAACAACACACTTATTCTGTCTGTTCAGAGCACTCTGATTGGTTGTTTCAGTAAGCATTGTGATTGGCTGCCAAGACAACCAGAGTGCCCCAGACAAACAGAATAAGCCTATTATTATTATAGATTAGAGAAAGAAATGGCCAAAATCCCAGATCTCATAATATCTCCTGTATTTTATGAATGGTCAGGCCTAGGTTTAACCAGCATGCTTCCCCTGAGCCTCACATGGTGTCAAAAGCAAACGCTAATTGACTTGAATGGCATCCAATGGGCCTGTGCGAAGCAGTGAGTATTCGATTCAGCTTCGGATTCAACCAATTCAGAAGGACAGTGATTTGATTTGGTGATTCGAATCACTGTCCCAATTCAATTCGGCCCATTCAGATTCAGAGATTTGGCCACCAAATTGGGCCAAATCTCCTCTGAATCAAACAGGCAGCGGCAGCAGTGTCAGTGGTGGGGGTGTGGTGGCAGTGAGTGAGGCCCCACCCTCCACCCACTCCTGCTGCCCCACCTGGCCCCAGCATCCCAGTACTTTAAAAAAAAAAAGCCCCACACTCACCAGCTACAGCAGCGGCAATTGGAGCCTCTGAGGGCTCAGGACAGAGCCTTCCCATGCAGTGTGGGGCAGCAGGGATCAGCCCCCACACCTGGCACCCACACAGTAGCTATCACATCACGCAGGTGCCTCACAAGCGCCAGGCGGGGAGGGGGGGCAATCCCCACTGTCCCACCCTGCATGGGGGGCTCTGCCACAGGCCCCCAGAGGTCCTGATCGCTGCTGCAGCTGGTGAGTGCAGGGCTTTTTTCTTTTTTTTTTTTAAAGTGCTGGGATGCTGGGGCCAGGCAGGGAAGCCATGGGGTGGGGAAGTGGGTGGGGGCTGGGGTGGGGAGAGCACTCAGGGGGCTAGGGGAGCCAGCAGGGGATGGGACCAGGCAGGGCCCCCCCCCATGGTCCCCTCCTCCAGCCCTCCTTCCCCCTACTTATCAGCATGGAGCCTGGGTCCAGTTCCCTGTGGTGGCAAGCGGGGACCACCTGAAACTCCAAATCAATTCGGAGGCTTCCAGTTAGATTTGGACCTTTAAATGGGTCTCCCAATTCAATTTGGATTCAGAGATTCGGCCTCCAAATCAGGTATTGGTCTAGAGACAAAAGGAATCAAAACTCATGGAAGAGGTGATATCTTTTATTAGACCAACTAGATATTTGCAACCAAGTTGTATTTATCTGAAAGCTTTTAGGCACAGTCACCCTTCATCAGGCATAGGAGAGAGCAGAGAATGTATAAGTTGACTTGAATTTTTTTTTTTGCTAGTTTACTTTAGTGGAGGATGTAGGTTTCTGATTTTTTGGAGCAAGCTGCTGTTGTCAAGCTTGACAAGACAGTCTTGCTTTTATTGCAGGCTTGAAGTAAAGATGCCAAACATAGGTCATGATCTATAAAGCAATACAACTGAATAGCTCTGCATATTAGCAGTCTATTGAGATATCAATACTAAAATTACCATATGATACATGCTCAGTGGCTGAGACTGTCACATCATGCCATGAGTAAGTTCTTATGGCATGTAAAGAACTTACTCATGGCATGATGTGACAGTGCCAGCCAATAAGCACTTATCATATGCTATAGACCATTTGTGAGGCAGAGCCATGAAATTAGAGCAAGGGTCTAAAGGTATAAACAGACATTGCCAAATGAAACAGATCTGGTATGATGTGCCATCACTTTGTTGGGCAAAACACGTTGCTCATTGTCCCACATATTGATCCTACAGGACAACAGAACAGTGTCCTACACAGCAGCCTGTAGGTTTTCCTGGTTAAAAATGCTCTTGTCTGATATGCTTTGCCTCTGAGCAGAAAATAACTGAAGAAGTGTTGGGTGTGAGAAAGAGAAAAAACACAAGAGGGAACATGACTCTAACTTAGGGGCTATCATACTTACCAGGAAGAGGGGAACTGTGGATCCCAGTCCTTGTTCACTGGTCCAGTATATGTATTTTAAATCAAGCAGTCCGTGGATAAAATATATAAATAGGCCAGGGAGCAGGGACCAGAATCCAGAGCTGCCAGGTGTGTGCCCTAATCATGACGCTACAAAGTGCCACACACAGGGCACATCTACATGTGCATTAAGTGCATTAATTAAAGCACTTTTTCTAATGAGCATTAAATTTAGGTCCCTCCAGAAGTACTAAAGAAATGTACTGCCTTAATGCGCAGTTAGGAATGCACATGGTTTTTAAGTGGCACTTCATGTGCAGTAGCCTATTTTACTATGCATTAGCATAATTGCACTTTTTTATGTGACATTTTAATGTGAAGTAGAATAGGTTACTATGCATTAAAATGTATCTGTAAACACATCCAAAGGATGCATCTACATATGAGCTTTACTGCAGAGTTGACTAATTATGTCCACAGTAAAGCGTCAGCATCCACACATGTTCTGGTATTAGGGTACAGTAAATTTACTGCAACTGCCCCCCATCAACTGCTTTGTGGTGCTGAGCAGCCCTAAAATGCCCTAATATGCCCTGCCTACACCATTGCCCCTCATTCCCAAGCTGCCCCCCAGCCCTACTGGTGCCTCTCACTCCCGACCCACAGCCCCTGGCATTGCGGGTTCCCCGCACTCCAAACCCACAGCCCCACGGCCCTGCTGGTGCCCCACACTCCAAATCCACAGCCCCCTGGGCCCGTCTGGTACCCCTCGCTCCCCAGTCACTGCCCCCCGGCCTTGCTGGTGCCCCTCACTCCCCACCCACAGGGCCCTGCTCCCCCTTGCCCTATTGGAGGGGTCCCACAGCTGCCAGAGCTACAGGGCCATGGACCTGGATCCACAGCGCATGAGCCCCAGTTGCTGCTGGGAAGTGGTGGATGCTGCAACAGAGCAGAGCATGGAGCTTGGCTTCCCCTTCCCCCATGGGCCATGTGGCTGTTGGGAAGGGGAGTGGATGCAGGCTGGCAGCTGTGGGCTTGGGGCTCCCTGCCCTGATGCCCTCCCCTGGGCCTCTGCGGCCTAATGAGCAGGCCAGAGCAGGGTAGAGAGGCTCAGTGCCACTGCTGGGAGCCCAACACTGCCATGGCAAGGTGCCCCCTGCCCGCCTGGAAGCAGTGGGGCAGGCAGTGCATACTTGTTCCCCCTACTGCTGCTGGGCAAGAGGGAGCACCTTGCCATGGAGGCGCAGGGCTCCCGAGAGTGGCATCGTGCCTCTCCACCCCACTCTGCTCTGTCCTGCCGCACCTGGTCCTGCCCACTGGTCTGTAGAGGCTCCTGGGGGGAGAGCAGCAGGGCAGGGATCCCTGAGCCTGCGGTGGGCATCCTGCATCCACCCCCACCCCATGCACAAACAGGAAGCTGAAGGAGCTGTTCTCATGCTGCTTGGCTGCTGTGTGCATGTGTGCACTCACATGTACGTGGAGCCTCCCGCCTGATCGCCCTCCTCCCACACCCCTCACCCCCTTGCAGGCTGGAACTCTGCCAGCCTGCAAGAGGAAACCTGACCTTTCCACATTTTTCTCCTTAAAATGAGAAAATCCATGTTTTGCTGCATTTTACCGCGGTGAACAGAAAACATGGAACCCTGGTAATGACCTAGGCACTCAGCTACTCAGCCTTGATAAAGCTGGGGGAGTTTGGACATGCACTGAGGAATACCTCTAGGTATGGGGGGAACTTTAAAATGAGAAAAATAATGTATCTCCGATGGTTAGGTGCCTTCAGGGATAGAGAACAGATGAGCAGAGGTTTTGTTGATCACCATTTTAGTTTTCAGTTTCAGATTCCCATTTTTGGCACCTTTTCTTTGCATTTGACTCATACTGGTAGTTTATTTTCATGATTCTTAATTCATGACTCCTAGCGTCTAATGATGTGAGCTGTCATGTTTGTGATTTAGTCTACAAAATCTTATGTTTCTTTGATTTAGTTAGTCTACAAGGTCTTTACCCTGCCTTTTGCCTAACATGGCTGGCTAACTACCTCTCTCTACCCAAGTTTACCTAGTTCTTTAAGGGTCTGGTTTGAAGATGGGTGACAAGTATTAAAAGGTGCTTGAAGTTGCAAAATGTCAG
This sequence comes from Crocodylus siamensis, assembly GCF_052110815.1. Taxonomy (NCBI): domain Eukaryota; kingdom Metazoa; phylum Chordata; order Crocodylia; family Crocodylidae; genus Crocodylus; species Crocodylus siamensis. Next base: position 16,158,238 of record NC_143404.1, on the reverse strand, counting down.
GTTCGTTGTCATGTGTAGCAAGGTGAGCTTATATTTCCCTTTATAGTAGTGAATCTGCAGTTATATTTAGCTGAGCTGACTTTGCTTATTGATTCAAAGCCCTTCTTTGTTTTGGATTTTCAGCAGTATCTTTGTTTTATTGTTCTGCTGCAGATTTCAGTTAATGCTTAGGGCTTCATTTGCTCATAATTCAGAGCTTAGTGATAACTCACCTCCTTCTCTAATTCAGAGTTGTGACAGTTCCTTGGTTATGAATCTTTCCTAGAGCTTCAGCTGACAGCTGTGTTTCTGTTTGGTTTAGAAGTAAATTGAAAAATCACTCAATTAAGTGCCCAAAACACTAAAATATGTTTTCAAGATAAAACTGGGCCCCACTCCATTCCTTTCTAAGCACAGGAACATCTATTTACAGACCTTCTTCTCTTGGATTAAGATCTTCAGAGTTGAGCAAGTATTGAAAAGTATTCATATAAATGGATAAAGGCCTATTTTGAATTTGTTGCTCTCAACAGGTATTATAATTTATAAATTTATAAGAATTAATATTCCTGGGAACAACAATTTTTAACAAAATAAGGGAATTGTAAATAAAAGTATTTTCATCAGAAACCTTGGCTGCCTGTACATGTGCTGGTTCGCACTCTAATTACAACACATGCTCTGTGTTCTAATTAGAATGCTCCAGCATGGCCTCATCTTCACATGTATAAGTTCCTGCAGGTTTAAAAATGGCTGCTGGGGTGCTTTATCTAAACCATGTCAAATGAGGTTTAGGTAAATCATTCCATGGCCATTTTTAAACCTATGGGGGCTTAATACACATGATGGTGAGGCGTTTTAATTAAAGTGACTCTCTGGGAACTCCTGAAATACCCCCACCCCCATCCCCAAGCACATATATAGACTGCTCTAATTCAAACACCTATCTTAGGGTTATGCTCATCCAATCAAGGGATAGAAACATAGCATATAACCAGTGCATGCAGTTAAAATCAATCAATACAATTTGAATTTTGAATATTAAATGCTGCTTAGCACATTGATTTTTTTTCCATTGTAATCAAATTCAGTGTAATGTTTTTTTATGAGATAAAGAACATATAACCTGTAAAGCATGAACATCTATGGAGAAGAATTGTTTAGTCAGTACATGTTCACCTACAGAGTCCATTATTCCAACACATTTTCATGTGTGTTTCCACTTTAATTAAAGGAGAGAGAAAGACGGTCCCCACCATTTAATCTCCAAATCCACCCATTCTCAGATGGTGTAAGCGCTCTCCAGATCTACTGTATGAAGGAAGGTGTGAAGGTATGTTAACATTATTCTAGACAGAGCATTTAGCCCCACCTCTGTTTAAAGTTGTCCAGCAAATCCCATTTTGTAAGGCTCAGTTTTTCATTTCTCATAACTTTAAGTAAGTTTCTAGATCAGGTTCTACATCAAGTAAGAATTTGAGATGTCACAGAAGACTGAGAATAAGGTCTATAGTTACAACCGTAATGGTAGACCTTGATTCAAAATGTGGTAATATCAGCAAAGTCTGAAAACCATTGACGTTGGATGGCTGTCCTTTGTTAAATGTTCAGTGTTTTGTTGCTCTTAGCCATGTTCATGGAACCAGTCACCACCATCCTAATGAAGTGTGCAGATCACACCTTTATGTTCTTTTCATAGGACGTCAGCATTCCAGACCTCATAAAGCAGTTAGACATCTTGGGGGACAATGGGGTAAGTGAAAGTATAAAGTATTTTTCCCAATATTCTCATATTTTGCCAGTAAAACAGGAGAAAATTTTGATAATACATTTCCCACAAGACAGTTGTTAGTCATGTAATATAAGGATTGTGTTATTAAAGAGACTTGTTATTCTACAAACCGCTAGGTTACCAAATTGAATATAGCTTTAGTTTAAAATGCATTGGTGTTTGGAGGCCATAAATTGCCTGTGTTAATGGAATTGGTTTGCCTGAGTTGACTACATTTGCTACCCTGGTGATATCTGCTGGCAAATTCAGGTGAGAGATGTAGGATTAAAATTATAAGAATTTGTCCTACCACACGGACTCGTGGTCCTACCAAAACTGGGTTTAGGAATTTGTCTTTGTAATGAATCGCTACAATGCTACTGCTTATTTGGTCTTGCCAAACAAATAAATAAAAAATACCTATCTCCAGGACTGTCTTATAACATAGTTTACTTTAAGAAACTGTATAAGAAAAAAATGAAAAACATATTAATCAGTAATCAAGTGTCAACCTGAGTTTCCTTTTACATATGCTGATGGAATAACTACACCAAAGCTAATGAAGTTACATCAGTACAAAACCAGTGTTTCTGAAGCAGAGCTATCCTATTTACTCTGAATCTAGTTCTGTCCCATGTTTCATATAACATACCATTTTATTGATGTGTCCAGTCAACCTGATTATCATTATTCCAAGAGAGGACTCTCTTTAATGGTATAGGTTGGGATTTGCAAAGGGTCCCCAGAGAATTAGGCACTTGCTTTACTCTGCATTTTACTGAAATTTGGATACCTGCCTCTACTTGGTTCCTTTGAGAATCCTAGACATAGTCAGTAGTCTGTGTACTCAATGGCCATGTCTACACGAGACACTGACTGTGCAGTAGCCCGATACTACTGCTCAGTAGTGTTGCATGGCAAAAACTGTGACGTGTTGCTGCTGCACAGCAGTATTAGGTTACTGCACATTAGCATCACAAAAAGACGTTTTTAGCACTACTTGTTTATACAAGTAGTAAATGACTGCATAGTAACAACAGCGCAGTCAGCATTGCATGTAGATGCAGCCAGTTTCTACTACTTCTGTTAATTTGCTCTGTTAATTCTATGTTAAATGCAGAGTGAGAATGGAACTTAGGAAGATTTTCTTCTAAAATAATAAATATGTTCGAAAAAAGGATGTCACCTAATTTGCCTTTTTTTCTTCCATTTACAGAATTTAAGAAATGAAGAGCAAGTGGCCATAATTCAAGCGAGTACTGTACTATCTCTGGCAGAAAAGGTATAATTTGTGTTACTTGTCTCTCAAGAATTAATAAGGACTGCACTGTACCAGTTCAGCTATATCATCAGACTGCATTTTGTAGACTCATCTCACACCATCAAGAGATTGCTTTTCCTGACATAATTAATACCATTTCCCCAAATGAATTAAGCTGTATCTTCAATAGTAGATTTTGCTGGTATTATTGCATGTACCTTAGGGCTTAAGCTGCTACAGAAATTTTAAAAAAATCACCTCGCTAACTGACATTGCTCTACAAGCAGTGTAGACATGGCCTATGGTATACATTTAGAAGAACTATAGTAGACACAAAACCAGTCAACCATACAAGATGAAGCCAGCAGTGGACACGAGGCTTTCAAAGCCCATTAAAAGATGTAGCTCCCATTGAAATTGGTACTGTGTGTCTAGATCGCCTACCTTGTTTTGCAGATCTCAGCCAATTTGTGTTTTTAACATGATTCATTTTCATAATTTAAGTCAAGTGAGGATCAAAGGAAATATGGCAGAGACAATAGCCAGCTTTATGGCACTCAGGGTAGTCAGCCAAGCCAGCTTTCAAATTATTCTCTGGTAATGGAGCACAGGCTTAGTGAGGACCAGGTTTGGGTGTTCAGGTTACTAAATTCACATAAACTGTCTGATGGGGCCCCTGTGCTGTATTTGGAATTAGACATGTTAGCTGAACATGCCGTGGGTCACATCTCTGTGTTGTGTGCCCTCTAGTGGATCCAGCAAATTGAAGGCGCTGAAGCTGCTCTGCACCAGAAGATGATCGAACTGGAAAGTGACATGGTGAGCAAATGTCTTAACATAACAATTCACTGGAAATGGCAAATTATTTGATTCCTCTGTGGGTTAGGAAAAAAGATGTCTTGCTAAGTAAAGAGAATTAAATCTACCTGATTTCTGTGAATCCTTAAAATGCTTGCTGCTACGACTTTGTTTGGCATTTCATAATGCGGCAGGGTGAAATGGGTTGCAGGGGGTTGCTGGGGTTTTTTGTTTAGTTATTAAATAATATAAATGAACTTGACTGCCATCGCTGATCCTGTTTTCAAATTCTTGCCCTTTGTGGTGTTGATTGTTTGTTGCTGTTGCATATATGGAGTCCAGAAGTTTCTGGGTGCTTTTCTGACATTTTAAACACGCATTCATTGCCACATAGCATTCACAGCCTAAATATTGTGAAGGCATTTATTGCATGCATCAATAAGAGGAAAAAAATTAATGATAACATTATTTTCTTTCAACATGATTTAAGCCCTCAACATCCTAAGGGCAAGACATTCCTAGCCACATGGAGTTTAATAAAGTGAAGTTACTTTTTGATCTCATTTTTCTCCTCCTTAACTGGAAGTAATGTGCCTGAAAATGAACACACTTTAATGTAATACAGAAAAATCAAAGTGGTTCAGATTCTGCACCTCAGGGTTGTATACACTCAAAATTAATTCAAACTGAGGTACGGTGTGATTTAAAACTCAATGGCTATTCCAGAATAACTCTACAATGTAGACACACTTGAGTCTTGTTACTGTTTTAAGTTTAATTCACTTTCTCATTTATTCTGGAAAAAGAATGTCCAAGCCTGGAGTTGTTCAGGATTATTTATTCCAGATGAGGTATTTTAGAATAACTCCATATGAAGATGAGGCTTAAATTACATGGATGTAATTCCAGTCAGTTCCACTAAGGACACCAAAGACACCTAGGAGTTGCTAAAGAGTACATTATAGCACATTTTAGGTGTACCATAATAACAAAGGAGCCACACTTGTTTTTCCTTCATGCTTTGTTACATAGGATTCAAGAATTTACAACCCTGCAAAGACTCCATTACTCATGGATTTCACGTATTCCTGTCCCCATTAGACATCTGTACTTGATCAACACATATTTCCCACAGCCTTTGGAGTAACTAATTCATTTTTTTCTGTCAAAATGATCCTGCCCTATAGGAGCAGTTTTGCAAAATAAAAGGTTATTTGGAGGAAGAATTAGACTACAGGAAGCAAGCTCTTGACCAAGCATATATGGTATGTACAAAGAAAATAGCTGCAGCACATGTTGGCTAATACCAAAAGAGGACACAGATTTCTACTGGTACAGCAGGATAGGAGGTCTTGCTCATTCTTCCTAACATGTTAAAGTTGTTTTTCTCCACTCTGCCAAACCCCAAAGTGCATCCTGTGCAGGCACAATATAGCTTTGGCCTCTTCGCATCTGAAAAAGACAAAATACCCCATAACAGAAAATCTTCTTTGAGTTAAAAATACTTATTCAGTGGTATCACCCTTCCCAATGGAGTCAGTATTAACCACTGAAACTAGTCACATCCCAGAATCTTAAAATAGCCTGTTTAGCAAGATAACATTGCATATTTTGATCAGTTTTATTGGTGAAGTGCTGGCACAGCAAAGCCCATACTACTTAGCTGTCATACCTGTAGTATGCAAATTTGAATTGTTTATGTTTAGAAAGTCATGAGCAAGCAGTGCAGAGCTACCCAGCCCTTTACCAATGATTGCACAAGTTGATTAGCAGGATTAAGGTTTGCAAGAAAAATGTGGATCATGATGTGCTGGTCTTTCACCTGGGAGCACAATTTAAAAGTGGATAAAAAATGTCACCTTTTGGAAAGTTGATGGAGTTTTCATCAATATTTCCAATTGTAATTAAAACAACCAAATATTCAGGTAAAAATATGCATTACCATTCCATCCCAGCTTTGCTTGAAACATATAAAAATTGGAAATTTCAGTGAAAGTTGTCACTGAAATTCCGTAGAAGCAAAGCCTGGATATTTTTCAGGATCACTTGTCCTGTTATGCTTTTCTGTCTGGCACACACTTCACAATCTTCTTTTGTAGAAGTCTTGTTAGCTCTGACCAAAAAGAAGAATTCCCACCTGTATTTTATAAGCTAGCATGTCTCTAATCAACTTTTGATGTTACATCGACTAGAGAATCCAGGAGCTTGAAGCCACCTTGTACAATGCTTTACAGCAAGAAACGGTGATAAAGTTTGGGGAACTACTAACAGAAAAACAACAGGAAGAGCTGAGGACAGCTGTGGAGAAGTTAAGACGGCAGATGTTGAGAAAAAGCAGAGAATATGACTGTCAGATTCTTCAGGAGAGGATGGAGCTTCTGCAACAAGCCCATCAGGTAGGACACAATGACTAAAGTCATAGATAAAAATTAAATCCATATGGTTTTTCTGTATCAGAAGACATTTTGGCCTTGTCTCAAACTTTGCATGAGAGATCCAGGTTCAGTTATTCAGCCTGATACATTTTTGGGGGGCTCTTGTCTGGGCATATAAAGGCCTCTTCTGTGTCTGCAATTCCATGTGAATTCATTTGTGAAAGCAGTTGGCATATTTTGGCGCTCTATTTCCAAGAATCTAGACTTGTAACATAAATTTTAAAAAACAGTTATTGGGCTCAGTACAGGAGAGAGTGGGTGTGTCTACATGTTCATTATTCAAGTATTCACATAATTACAGGTACTAACTTAACGCACTGTAATTGACACTACTGTGCATTAGCACTTGCACACGCTTTTTTGGTGACGCTAATGCACAGTAGACTAATTCTACTGCACATTAGTATGAGTTTTGCCTGTCACGCTAATGCATAGTAGAATTAGCCTACCGTGCTTGTGGAGTCTCATGTAGACACGTTCACTGAATACAGTTCTCTGGCTGGTGTTATAGAGAAGGTCAGGCTAGAGGATCCAGACTAGGCTTAACTGAGACCCTGTGGGTCAAACTTCAAGGAGGGCGGGGGGAGAGGGATCTGGTGGTAGGGGTTTACTACAAGCCACCACATCAGGAGGAAGAGCTGGATCAGGAATTTTCCAGGCAGCCTGGGGAGGCCGTACATGCAAAGGATGTTGTGGTCATGGGTGATATGAATTATCCTGACATCAACTGGGAGGAGCAGTCGGCCAGTTCCTGACGTGCGTACAGGACCTACACCTCGTATAGGAGGTACTTATCCCCACTAGGGAAAATGCCATACTGGATCTATTGTTAGCCTCTGGGGACGACCTGGTGGGGGAGGTGCTAGTACAAGGGAGGCTAGGGGACAGTGATCATGAAATGATCCAGTTTGCTATTCAGAGAAAGGTGGGGAGGGGAACTAGCACAGCGCAAATGCTTGACTTTAGGAAAGCCAACTTCGATATGCTCAGGGCAGTAGTCAGAAAGGCACTTGGAGCCCAGGGTGTAGCTAGTATGGGGGTCCAGGAAAGGTGGTCCTTCCTCAAGGAGGCTATCCTTGGGACGCAGCAGGACGCAATTCCACCGTGCAGGAAGGCAGGAAGAGGGTCCAAGAAACTTTCATGGCTGAGCGTGGATAGCATGAAACTTTCATGGCTGAGCTGGCCTGAAGGCAAAGAAGAAAGCATACTGGCAGTGGAAGCAGGGGGCAGGGACCAAGAAGGAGTATACCTCCCTGACCCGAGGTTGGAGGGATTTGGTAAGGGAGGCTAAAGCAGCACTGGAGCTCAGATTAGATTCTGGGATTAAGGATAACAAAAAGTCCTTCTTCAAATATATAGGTAGCAAGAAGAAGTCTCAGGGTAACACTGGACCCCTACGAGGCAGGGCAGGGCAGTTGGTGACGGACGCGCGAGAGAAGGTAGAACTCTTCAACAAGTTCTTTGCCTCCATGTTCCTGTCCGCTGACAATGGGGTGCTCTCAGGTGATAGCGTAGAGAGGCCCAAGAAGGATGCAAGTCCCCTGACTGTTAGTTCAGACCTAGTTAAGGATTACCTGGAGGGCTTAGGTGTATCCAAGTCGGCGGGCCTGGATGACCTTTATCCGCGGGTACTGAGGGAACTGGCTGGTGTCATTGTGGAGCCATTGGCATGGCTGTTTGAGGGCTCCTGGTGCTTGGGCCAAGTCCCTGAAGACTGGAAAAGGGCCACCGTGATCCCTATTTTCAAGAAGGGGAGGAAGGAAGAGCCTGGCAACTACAGGCCAGTCAGTCTCACTTCTATCCTGGGGAAAGTCTTTGAAAAAATTCTCAAGGGCCACATTTGTAAGAGCCCTGCAGGGGAAGTGATGTTGAGGGGTAACCAACACGGGTTTATGCCAGGCCGATCCTGCCTGACTAACCTGGTCTCTTTCTATGACCAGGTAACAAAGAGCTTAGAGGTGAAGGAGGAAGTCGATGTCATCTTCTTGGACTTCCAGAAGGTCTTCAACACAGTGTCCCACCCAATTCTGGTGGGCAAGCAGAGGGACTGCAGCATTGATGAATGCACAGTCACATGGGTGGCAAACTGGCTCCAGGGGTGCACCCAGAGGGTGGTGGTGGACAGGTCGATGTCGACCTGGGGGGTGCGGGCAGCGGAGTCCCCCAGGGCTCAGTCCTTGGGCCGGTGCTGTTCAACATCTTCATTAGCGACCTGGACGAGGGTGTGGAGAGCACCCTGTTCAAGTTCACTGATGACACCAAGCTGTGGGGTAAAGTGAATACACCGGCGGGCAGGGACTGCATCCAGGCAGACCTGGATAAGTTAGAGAAGTGGACAGATCTGAACAGGATGCGGTTCAACAAGTGCAGAGTGCTGCACCTAGGGAGAGGGAACCAGCATTATGGTTATAGGTTAGGAGCTGACCCTCTCGGCAGCACAGAGGCAGAGAGGGATCTTGGAGTCATGATCAACTCCTGGATGACTATGAGTTGCCAATGCGATGAAGCAATAGGCTGAGCCAACCGCACCCTATCATGCCTCAACAGGGGCATCACTAACAGGTCCAGAGAGGTCTTGCTCCCCCTCTATGCGGCACTGGTCAGGCCGCAGCTAGAGTACTGTGTCCAGTTCTGGGCGCTGCACTTCAAGAAGGAACAATGGTCACGAGCTGAGGGAGGATAGGTTTAGGTTAGATATTACGAAGAACTACTTCACTGTAGGGGTGGCCAGAGCCCGGAATAGGCTTCCCAGAGAGGTGGTACTCTCACCTTCCCTGGAAATCTTCAAGAGGAGACTGGTTAGGCACCTGGCTGGGGTCTTATGACCCCTCCCACCCCCAGTGCTCCTTCCTGCCCATGGCAGGGGGTCAGACTTGATGATCTGTCTAGGTCCCTTCCCACTCATTGATTCTATGATTCTATGATCCAGTCTTAAAAATCAATGAATTTGCCTCACAGTCAAAAGACCAACATATGCTGTGTAAACAGCATCTGAGTTTAATACGAACAGAACACAGTTCTAGTCCTGACCCTCAAAATATTAGATTGGATTAATTATTTAAAAAAATCAAATTTTCTTTGGTGTTTCTACCCTCTCCTACCCCCTACCCTCAAGTCTTTTTCTGTTCTTTTTGCCCAGAGTGAGTGATTGCTAAGGTGTGTCTCTGGACCATAAGTATTGTATGTCCTTCTCAAGAATCACTGCAAGTGTTATGTATGCCAAGTTTTTAGAGGTGTACCAATACATCAGTCCAATATCAACGGCACCAATATAAAGAAAATTTGCTGTGTAGGAAATTGGCATGGTGTGGCCAATAATGTGGTCGATAAATGTCCCATGCATGCATGCAGCCACATGTGGCGGTAAGGAGCACAACCCAGCAGCTTGGAGACCTATGTGCAGCTGGTAAGTCTGTTGTAGTAGACAGGGAGGGGGGAGGGAAGGGGCATGGGGGCAGCAGATCTAGACCCCCCCCAGTGAGAGAAGGAGTGGGACTGGGGCGGGGGTTGGGGTTGGGGTTGAGGTTAGGGTTGGAGCTGAGGCTGGAGCAGGCGCTGTCCAGCTGGGGCAGGGTGGGGTGCAGGACAGAGCCATGGCTCATCCAGGGGATTTCGGGGGGGGTTGCCACCGTTGCATGTGTCCTGGGCGGGATGGGGGCATGTGCTCCTGGATCTGCATGAAGCAGGGCAAGGAGGGGTGGGGTGGCTGCCACTGCAGGCGGGCTCTTCCTGGCAGGGGCTGGGCTGGGCTGGCTGAGCTTGGGGCAGGCGGCAGTGGCTCTGAAACAAGAGGTTGAGGAGGCTACGGCGAATTTTAGGGTGGCTGCAACCCCTCCCATAACCTTCTCCAAGCACCGCTGCCACCAACTGCCCTGAAAACAGCCCAACCCAACCCAACCCCCACCAGGAAGAGCCCAACACAGCTCTGGCCCCAGCCTGCAGCAGCAGGTGCCCTGCCCCACACAGATCCAGAGGAACACACCCCTCCCCATGCTCTCCTGGGGTGCATGCAGCAGCGGGAATGGCCTCCCTTCCCTGCACCCCCTGGATGAGCCATGGCTCAGTCCCACATCCCCACCCTGCCCCAGCTGGGCAGCATTTCCCTAGCCCCTGCCCCAGCCCCACTCCTTCCCTCACTGTGGGGGTGTTGATCTGCCCCCCCAACACCTCTTCCCTCCCCCTCTACAACAACAGACTTACCAGCTGCATGCATCTCTCCACTCTGTATCAGAAATTGGACTGATATCCTCCTTGAAAATTAGCTATCGATGTCAGTCCCAAAAATGTATATTGGTGTACCCCTACAAGTGTTATGTCCACTGCATACATAAAGGAGAAATGGGTAGGGGGAAAAGGCAGCTAATGACATGTTTAATGTCATGACATCATCACAGTTATATATTGCTGTTGGGGGCGGGGTGGGACTTAACGAGTAGCAGCCCTCCAGTCAAATCTAAAAACAGGCTTACAAAAAGAAGCTTGTTTTCAGCCTTCACTGCCCCACAATTCTCCAGAGAAAAACTAGTTTCCCCTGGTGCTTTAGATGACACGTCTAACCCCACGGGGAAAACATTCTGGAAAGTCTGGAAAACAATCAGAAAAGGGTCTGAAAACTATTGAACAAGATCCTGAGACCTAACTTTTCTGTACCCTGTAATTATCTGGAGGTGGCTGCAGAGGTGGGAAATAATGTGGAACAACCAGAGGTTACTTATTAGTAAAAGAAAACACTGATGTGTTGTATCCTTTGCTGCTTCTGTATCTCCAATGCCTTGTAAATGCCAGAGGGCTCCCTGCATCCCTCCAGTCCTTCCCACAGCCTCTCTGTGCCAGCCGCCCATTACCCTCTCTTTCCTTACAACCAACCCATGCAATTCCTCCAGACAGGAGCCCTTTCTCTCCTTCCTCCTTAAGCTGGGAACTGTCTCTTCCTATTTCCTGCCTCCTACCCCTGAACTAGGGGTTCTGTGTCCCCCTCATAACCTTTCTGCAATATGCCAAGCACTGAATGACCTCCCAAGTCTCCATACCCATATAAAACTAACCAATACCAGGAGCTCTGTGTAACTCCTCATTTTCCCTTTTCTTCTTCTGTCAGGTGTTCTGTTTGGGCTTCCTTTTCCCAGTCCAGGGTAGTCAGTTCTTCCCACACTCTAGCAGGGACTCATTCTAGCATTGCTCCAATCCCCTGCACCCATTTTTTTTCTTTCTGGTTGAGAGCTAAGCTATAGTGGTGGACTGACATGGGGGCAGGTGCAGCAGGGAGCCATGACCCCCGGGAATTGCATGGGGGGGGCGGGGAGGGGGCTGGCTGGGCCAGGCCCTTCAGAGTTATCGCACGACGTGACCAGGGACCGGCCCGTCCTATCTGCAAAACCTGTGGACAGCAGTGCAGCAGTGGCAGCCACAGTCGTTGCATAACCTGCCCACCTGCTCTGTGGATTGGATATTTAGTTACCTGTTCCAGCCGGAAAATCCAGCTGCCACCCCCCCTCCTCCCCCCATGTCCAGTGTGCCAGAACTTTCATTTCCTTCCTGGCCAAAACAAGTAACCGAAGAGGGCCAGGGTGGGAAACTTTAAGTATTGCTACAAGAAGGGGGGGGCGGACACGCAAATGCAAGCGTTGGCCTCCAGGCATCGGAGACACGCAGTATGTCACTGCTAAGCTGTTCAGCATGCCAGCACATTTAAACCATACCAAGGAGGCTTATAGTTGAGATGGGGATAGAAAATGATTTTCTTGTCCCATGAAAATGTTCAGTCTTTTTAAAATGCTTCCCATTCCTTATCAGGATGAAACTGAGACTTTTCAAGCTATTTTCACCAAGCTAGAGGGAGGTAAGGTCCAGTGGTTAGGGCACTCGGTTGAGCTGTAACAGATCTGGGTTCAAAGTACAGCTCTTCCTAATTCAGACTTGGGGCTTGAATCCAAGTCCACAAATCCCAGTTAAGTAACCTAACCACCCATCCAGTGGAAGAGCTGATGATAGGTACAAATTATTACAGTCTTTGTAGAACTGGCTAGAAATCTTAGCTCTTCATTTCCAGGCTCTCTAAATTTTGTGCCCAAGACAAGTGGCATGTTCAGTTGAGCAAAACTCTTAATATTTCTCTCCTTTTGGAATACATATATTTTTCAATGTCTAGAGGATCCGAGATTTAGAAGATAAAACTGACATCCAAAAGAGACAGATCAAGGACCTGGAGGAAAAGGTTGGTTGTGCTACTTTCTGAAATAATCTGATCTGCTTCCTTTTGTTTGAATGCATGTTTTAGACTAAATTTAACACCAGATGTGCTTATTTGACTGGACTGTATTAGTGTGTCTCTTTCTACTTCACTTTCTTTCCATTTAGTGTCTTTCCAGATCATAATGCCAAGATTTTTTCCTTTCTCCAAACTCTCTATTCACTTCAGGAAAGAGCTAGTTTCTATTAAATTATGAATATCTTGTTCTAAATCTGACTTAAATAGCCAGAGATTCTGGGCTAAGTGCTGCGGCCCTTATTCTGTTACCCTGCAGTTATTATTCTGTTATCATGCAGGCAAAAATGACATTTAACACCACAGTTTTGCCAGGACTGAATGAAATGGGTAAAGATTTCAAGCTTGTGCCCTTTTTCCCTGTAAGTTCAATGGAAAGATTCAAATACTGTTACCCCTAATGAAGTCAGCCAGGACTGCAGGATGGGCATTGATTGGCCTCATGTGAACAGTAACATCAAAAGAAATGACAGATTTATTTTCCCTCATATAGCAGTGGGAAGGGGAAAAATTCAAGGCCAACTTCCAATCATTAAATTCTATATTTCAAGTAATATAACTAATTTATCCATTGTCCATACATAACATCTTGATAGTGGGGGGGTTGTCTTATATTCAGGATTGTCTTATATTTGAGTAAATGTAGTAGATAATAAAGAGTATCTAAGGAACAGTAATTTGAAGGACCTGTTCTGGTAAAGATCACTTTTATAGATCTTTTAAAGATCACTTTTAAAGGTCACCACAAATTCATAATCCTGATACATTTGCCAGTATGGACTGGAAGCATCATTTTCAAAACCATGTGGCAAATGCGCCTAAATCAGCCCAGCTTTGTGATTTCAGTGAAGCTACATTGATTCCTATCACAGTAGATCTACCGTTATGCTTCTGAATGGTGGGTCTTTCTAGACTGGGAAAAGGGGTAATATTTGCAGGAGTAACTAGGAGGGGAAATGTTTTCTGTACACAGAATAATGTCAGGTCTTATGCTAATCTGAGTGTAGCATTGTTGCTTGAATTGCTCAGTACTAACTCTGATCCATAAAACCCTACAACAACTTTTATATCTTGTTCTTATTTTTCTTCTGCAGTTTCTGTTTCTATTCTTGTTCTTCTCTCTTGCCTTTATTCTTTGGCCTTGATGTCAATGTGCCTCTTGGAAAGGTAAGGCTGCTTGATTTATTGTCATGAAGCTAGCATTTGTCGCACAGATTCTTATGAACTGAGGGGCAAAACCTATAAATAATTCTGGGTTCAGTGACTTCAGTAAAGCTATGTCAGTTTACAGTAGCTGAAGAGCTGGCCCCGAGTCTCTAAGCTTATGTAAGTTGTAAAATGAAGGATAAGACTCTTGTGGTTAAGATACGTAACTATCCAACAGAGGACAAATTTAGTGCATCTCTGAGTTTTGTTGCCTCCAAACTGGGGTACCGCAAAGGGGAAGACACTTCACTGTTTTCCATAGTTTACACTGGTTTGCAATTCATTTCCAGGTGCAATTCCAGGGGTTGGATGTAGCCACATCAACTGAACTTTATTCCTTTCTTGGCTAGAAAGAGACTAAATTGGGTAATCCGTGGCGCAACTATTACAGAGTTGCCACCACTTAAAATATGATGTTCTGCTATAACAAGCAGTATTTAAGGAGAATACTTCAGTACTGCGGTATCATCATAATTGACCAGAAGTTCCTGAGCACGACTTCTGGAACAGTGACTTAATGCAGGAGTAGAAAGATATGCTGAGGTAGCCCATAACTACTGCGTATTTGGATTTTACAATTTTTGTGTGTGTTCTGTGCAGAAATCAATAGGAAGTTGGAAATTTCAAAAGAACTTCTGCTTTAAGGGTCTGGATCTAATTTTTAAAAATGGCTTTCCCTTGTGAGCCAGCAAATAATATCAGGAAGAAATAATGTTGTCTGAATGGCTGAGTGTTTGACTGTGTCCAAAATAACAAAAATCAAGTTGCGGGGCTGTTAGACGTCAGGACTCTTGGACATATATGAACGAAGAATTCACAGAGTAGTCAAGATAACAGACATTTTTGCAAATACCATTTTCAATTCATGCAGGTTTTCCTTCTGAGCAGCATAATCTATATGCATGTACCCTATTTCTAAATCCAGAGGCACTTACCCTATTTCTACTTGCAAGAATCTGTCAAATGGAGAGATGGAAACAAAGCAGGTATATGCACAGAATCAGGAGTTACCCCTGTCCCTATCAAACCTTTTTTTTTTTTTTGCTGGTGCAATTTGCTTCCACAAAACTTGCATATGCCTTTCTGGGCAAAATTCAGTTCAGTTATGGAATGTGAATATACCCACCTCCAGACTGGATGGTGGGAGCAGAAAGGAGGCGTTTGTACTGGTAACATTGGAGCGCTTATATCTATCCAAAAGCAGGTTTGGCCCTAGCACTAATATTGTACTGTATGAACTGGCAGGGGCTTATTTTGACGATGTTTAAAAATGCATATCTGAAAGCATATTGCTACCATCTGTTTTTTTTCTTTTTCTAATGTGTTCTGCATTTAGAGTCTGCCCTGCCATTGCAGAACCTTGTATAGAGTGCATAGCACATCGACACTACAGCTGATCAGGAAAGGGCTTTTCTTCCTGGCCCTTTTTTGGTGGACATGTTTTCATTGTCATCAACTTTTGTCTTTATGGTGGTCAATTAAAAAGAAAATTCCAAAATACAAACAAAAATCAGCCATTTTTTTTTTTTAAATCAAAGCTCCAAGATGTAAAAAATGCATCAAGAAATTTTTCATTTTAACAGATAAGCCATTTTCATCAAAAAAGAATGTTTCAAATGAAAAATGTCAACCCTCCTCTAATCAGCACTTAGCATCGAGAAATTCCAACTCCCGGTGTGAGGAGATTAATGAATATTTCATGAGACTGTCCATATGTTGTTTGTGCACCACAAGGAAGCAAGGAAGGGAAGGGAACATTAGTGGGTATAGAAATACGATAGCAGACTGAACAGAATTAATATTGCAGAGAATGGTTTTCAGAAGCTGTGGATGTAAGCTCACATTCTTAGGAATACACGTTACCTAAAATAGAAAAGTGCCTACAGTTTTTACATGAGCCTCCCACTCTCTTTGTTGTCTCAGGGTGGAAGTACCAGTATCTAAAACACCCTCTAAAATTCAATGGCTGCTTGCCAAAAGAACCTCTTCGGAGGGTATTTGTATGCATAGATTACACAGTGACTCTCAAATTAGTCTCCTAATTATTTCCACAACATATTCAAAGTCATTCTGAATTCCTGTTCACAGTTGCATCACCTCCTCCCTCCGCTCAGATGAGGAGGTGAAAACACAGATATATGGGAAGTAAATCTCAGAAGCAAAGATAAATGCTTTGTAATCACTCTGTACAGAAGTCATGTTTATGCCGTAGTGACCCATGTGTACGGTCTGTCTATCATGATAGGCAGTGATTGGCTAGAGAAAGCTAATGAGGTGTTTAAGATTACCAGTCTAGTAAAGATCAATCAAAAGGTTATCATTTCAGTTCACTTGAACGCACACATAGAAGCCCTGTAACCTATAAGTGGCTCATCCCTGCTACCCAGGCCATTCAGACAATCACAAGATATTTGCTGTAATCAGATGCAATGGTTTGGCATTTCAGCTACCGTATTTCATGCTATAAGTCGAGTTTTGAAGCCCAGTTTTTAACTCTTAAAATTCAATCTTGACTTATACACCGTATCGATCCTTTTGACCCCAGCCCCAGCCAAATCCTGGCCCAGCCTCAACCCGACCTTTTTCACCTACCAAAAGAATCCCTGTCACTGGAGGCCATGGGGCTTGGGCCCAGCCCAAGCACAGCTGGAGGGCCTTGCCATCGCTATGAAGATGCTGCTCAGCCGGGCACTGAGCCTGGCCCCGGCCCCCGCGAGCGGCACTGCCTGGGCCACGCCAGCTGAGAGCCAAGCCCAGCCCCAGCCCCTGCAAGCAGTGCTGGGTTCAGCGCTCTGCTGGCACAGCCCAGGCCGCGCCACTACCAGGACATGGGGCCGGGCTCAGCTCCCAGCTGAGCAGCATCTCCATAGTGTGCTTGCAGGCGATGGGGCCGTGCCAGCCGAGCACTGAGCCTGGCACTGCTCTCAGGGGATGGAGCTTGGCTCAGCACTTGGCTGAGTGGCTCAGGCAGCACCGCTCACAAGGGGACGGGGACGGGCTCGGTGCTCAGCTGGCGCAGCCCCGTTCCCTGCGAGCGGCACTGCCTGGGCCATGCCAGCCAAGGCCAGCCTCTGTGAGCAGTGTTGCAGCATGTGTCCAGCCCTTGGGTGTCTGGCCCACAGTGGGGGTGCGCAGGGACTGGTATAAGTCAACCCCATATTTCTCATCCAAGAAGTTACGAATGTCATAGATCTGGTGTATAAGTCAACCTAACTTTTGGATCACACCATGTCGACCTGTACACTGTGAAATACAGTATGGTCTGTAAAGCTCAGATCTACTTTTTTGCCTCCCTCAGTGCTGGGGTTGGCTGGAATTATGATCCCAGTGAAAATCAGAGCAGTTTCAAGACTGACTTTTAACTCATGTTACCTAAAGCAGTATCTTTAGTACCACACACTTCACCCTCCTTTATTTTAACATATTTCCCATATCCTCAGATTTTACAATAGGGTCAAATTTACCTGCCATAAATCAGTAGAGACTTCACTGAGGTAACCAGAGCTATTCTGTATATCACACCAGAGTAAGAGCAGAATTTGACTCAGTGAAGTTATTCTGGATGTAGTAGGCAGGATTTACATTACCTGTTAGGGGACTGTACAAATCTCGGTAATTACCTGAAATTGCAATCTAGACAATCTCATTAGATTAAATGTTATTTGGACTTTTTTTTTCATCCCCCTTTTCTTCATGTTTGGGTACAGTCATGGCAGTATCTGTCATTGCCAGGATTTCCCATCAAATGAATGAATTCCCACTTAAAGTGTCAGCCAGCCAGTCAGTCCCAAGGCCACACCAACCATTGGGGCACCCTTGATGTAGCATTCAAAGTGTGGACTTGTTAATTTTTCCTAAATAATACTCCACACCTGTCTTCCTTCATATGAAGGGGAAGGAATAGGGAGAGAGATTTAGCTGAACTGGAAAGAAGCAAAGCGGATTTTCCACTCATAGGGAAAAGGAACAATTACAAAGTGAAGGGAATGTAAACCCAGGGCTTTCCAAAAGGGTTTCCCTTAGCTTGTTTTCTTAAAAATCTCAGACTCTGAAAGTCACTGGTGAGGTGCTCATCTGACAGCTGCCTCAAGTCCTTTCAGCGGGTTTGGCTGTTTAGGATTGAAGAGATGGCAACCTTCCTAAAATTAAATAAGAAGAAATAAATCCTAATGCTGGCTGTTATGCTGGGTCCTTCTCTAACCAAGCTTTGACTTTAAAAAAGGCTTGGTAGCACCTCCCACTACAGCCAGAATTTCAAAAAGCTTGTTTCCCCCTGAAATCTAAGAGAAGTGGTCAGATATTCAAAAAAAAAGAAAAATGCTCAAAACAGTGAAGATCCCAGTGTCCTTGGTCATGAGGAAACAGGGGCGAATTCTCCATCAACAGGAGTTGCCAGGCGCTGTAGTGTGCATGATTCCCCACCTGTAAAATGGAACAATACCTTCCTCTCAGGAGGTGAGTTGCTTAACAAGCTTACCGCCAGAAGGAACACAAATCCACGGCAGCAAAGTGTTACACCCAAGGGAGATTTCCCCTTTCTATTGTTTACAGTGCTACCCTCTTGCATAAGAAAGGCAGCTGTACACAGTATTTGGGGATGCAGAAATATCACATTGATGAACACACTGAATTAGCTCTTTCCCTGTGTACCTTAGATTCGCCATTTTTCTAGCCAAAGCTTCCCAGCCTTGGATCAGTCCTGGCCAGCTGTAGGCCTCCTGATTGGAGAGAAAACTCCCTTTAGCTGGGTTTTGCACTCCTAATTGCCTGATATCAGGGGAGCTGCTGTAGATGCTAGACCGCAACACAAGCCCAATGCCTACAGAAGGCTCAGACAATCACAATTGCTCTACAGGTGCAAAGCATCAAGAATCAGCAAGGAGAGCAACCCCCTGAAATCAAATAAAGCTAGAAACATTGGTAGGTACTAGTGTTTATCTGCTGTTACTAGTCCTGGCCTACACTCCATCTGCTTCCTCTAGGATGGGCTCTCATTACAAGTAGGAGAGAGCACATGCGCATATTGGGAAAAGCTATAAAAAAGCTTAGCAAAATATTTGTCCTGCCAGGGGATAGGAGCATTGTTATCAGTGAGATTAACTTGTTCTTTAACAGCTGACTTTTCTATGTGCTGTCAGCTCTACGGATATATCCAGGTTGCCTTGAAACTTGTACTGCCTTCTCAGGACTCACTGGGACTAGTGGTGCATGTTTTGAGGTAGCTTGAGTAAAGGCCTTCCACAGCACGGTGCTCCGGGAGTCTGGAGACATAACAATATTATGGTTCTTATCGTTTTGGGGTGCCCATGCACGGAGAGAATCTGTACCTTTTTTGCAGATTGCCCTCATTTTCTTTGACAGGAAGGGATGTATGGAATCAGTTTGCCTATATCCTGTACAACCTCCTTGAAATGTACCTGGAAACTTGTTTTATGATCAAAAAATTTGTGCTCCTCCAGACCTTTCTGCAGTCTCATCATCTGACTCTTTAAGCAGCTGAAGGCAAATAGAGCTGTACTCTCAGACGAAGGCTTATGGCCTTCTGCTCAGGATCATTGCAGCACTCAGAATTGTGGCTTTTGGAAGAAGAGAGCACAGGATATTGGATGGGGGGAAAAATGTGCTGGAATGAAATAATAGGAGGAAACCCTGTTGAATCCAGCCTATATACATCTCTCTATATTGTGTTCCTATAGGATTCCTGCAGTGCAGAAGGGTTGGTGGGGTTTTGGGGGGGGTATGTCATAGGCATTTAGTTTGCATGGATCTTTCACCCTGTGAATTGCACTCTGCTTATAACTTAAATGAACCTGAAAGGTGAAAGCAATATTCAAAAGACAAATGCCAAGATTTTCCTGGTTTCCAACCAAAACTCTAAGGCTTTCTCAAATGTAGTAAACAGGAAGAGTTCATTTGAAACTCCACCCAAAAGTTGGTCTCAGTTCATTCGATCCACAGCCCAAGTTCATTTCAGGGTTTCACAAACGCAGATCTTGAGGCAGTCCCGAGAGCTTCACCTACTTTCCTGTTTTTCCCATTGTGGAAGTTGCGGCATTCATCGCTGATGTTTCCCTGCTGAGGCTTTACATGTGCCCTGCTCCTAGTGAGGAAATCAGATGCAGAGTTTCCTTATTGTAGAATTTGGGTTTTAAAATCCTGGCCTTGGGTGGCAGAGGAAGGCAAAGTACAAAAAGGGAGCTGAAGTGCTCGTGTTTAGATTCTCGCCCAGTCTCTTGCCAACAACAGAATAACTACAAAAGTCTTTGGGATAAATGGACCCCTCCAATGACCTGATATGGGTGTTTTTCTTTTCTATTTTTTAGAGTGCCAGACTCCATACATAAGTCCTTAGAAAGGCAAATGCTTCCAATCCCACAAAGAAGACAACATTGTTTACACCTATTTAAAAAATAAACCACCTGTAGCCAAGACTACAACCACCTTGTATTTTAAAGCCATCATTCAAGATTTGTTACTTGACAGTTCCTTCTAAAGCTACAATATATGCTGCATTTATTGAAGTTCTATATGTCAAACTAAATAACAAAAAAAGAAGGGGAAGGAAAAAAAAAAACCCTATGAACGTATCTCATTTTAAAAACTGAAGCAAAATCAGCAAGGAATCACTTTCAGCAGATCAAGTAAAATTGTGTCTTGGGCATGGAACCAAAGTTACAACAGGACAAGCTATCCCTGCCATGCAGGGGGGTCATTTTAAGTGTAACAACGACATCCCACGAAAGGATCGCTAATAAAGGGACAGAGCAGGAGAAATGCATTCAAAACTTTGAGGGGATACTGACAGTAAAACATTCAGTTTGAAACATCTGGCTTTCTAACTACAGGGAATATCTCTCTCTCTCTCTCTCTCTCTTTTTGGTTTAACTCAGGAACAATGACAGCTGCAATGTGAACAAAGGGGAAAAAAAATATGCACTCTGTTTTGTTTCACGAAGGGGCAGAACCTGGGCATCAGATAGGTGGTGGGGACATAACCGTACCACCGCCAAGAGTGGCAAGGGAAGGGAAGGATGTAGGTGATGACTGACATCATGAAGATTTCTAACCACGCTAATGAAGATTTTTGACCATGCTGTAGCCTTACCTTTCTTTACGATCCCTCTACAGAGAACAGCACGTTAACTGGTAGATACTTTTTGAATGTTTTGTGGCTGGCACAGGAAGAAAATGACCAGGCTTGGTTTTATTAATGTTTCTAATACTGCATGTAGAAACATAGAAATGGGGCTCAAAAATGGCTCCTGAGAAAGTGTGTCAGAGGGAGAAACTTGTGTTACCCCCTCCTGCAAAAAGCTGACTTCCCAGTTTGTCTAAATTTGTATGCTGATAAACATTTGAAACTGTTACAGATATCTCAGTTTGGTTTGTCAAAATAATATTTTGTTAGTTGGCTTCCTGACCAACAGTACATAAACCAAAAACAAGTGAAAGATGGGCAAATGCATGCCATGTGTAAGACTTTGAGGCTGGTTCTGTTTTCATGTTTAAGGAAGGGTGAAACGGTTTGCCTTTCAATGTATGACCTACTTCCGTAGTTGCAAAGCATGGGATCCCATCTTCCCACCCTAACTCGGGTCACACGCATCACCCTAGTAAATCAATGCAACCAAACCTTGAGACGTACCAAACACCTGCAGTGCACATCAAGGACTAACTCTACATCTTGGGAAGGGGCAGAGGCCACACATCTAACAGATCAGGAGGGAAGCAGGAGAGGTGACTTCTGCCTGTCTCTTGCTAACTTGCTGTTTGACACATACAAGCCACATCACCTCAGCTAGCCTGTTTTACTTCCCACCTTGATAGTTTTTTAGGGGAACAAATAGGATTTTGCCCAACACAATAGGATTTTGATTTTGGCTGGTACCTCCATGTGCTGTGGTAATACCAAAAAATAATAAGGGCCAGCATACAGGCTGTATGTTATTTCCATCCTCAGCGTTGGGTTTATGTTGGGTTTAAACACAGCATTTCATCAGATCTCAAAGCACTTTATAAAGGAGGTCCAAACCATTTTACAGGTGTGAAAAACTGAGGCACAGAGGTAAAATGACTTGCTGAAGTTTACCCCAGCAGGTCACTTGTAAAATCTGGTTCTCCTGAGCCCCAACCATTAGTCCATGTTGCTCAGGTCTTGCACCTGACCCTTCGCAAGGAGCCTACGTCATACCAAGTCTGAGATGCCCAGACCCTCCCACATTTGCATATGGGACTTCTCACATACATCAGGACGATTCATCCACGTGGATTGCAATACCAGATCTCCTTCTACAGGAAGCCCAATCATCATCATTTGCTGTATGCCACATGCTGGTGCTGGGCCTCGCATCCAGTTTGGAAGCTTGTTGTGCATGATTGCTTTTTTTTTTCTCCTCAAAATAATTTAAAGAATAAAATAACTTCAACTTCATAAGCAACTAGTTTAGCAAAAAGAGTGCACTGAATTCTGCACTGGGATTTGAATTTATTGTTTCTTCTTAAACCAGACCACTAGACAGACATGCTGAATTAATGCAATTTCACTACAACCTCTCTGTTTAGAGGAGACTCCCTCTCTGCCTCCCCCTCTCCTCACCCGGTGTAGAAGAGTCTATGCATCAGGTTAGCTTAAACCTACCATATGTGCTTTCCGTGGGTGCTGGTAGCAATAGAGAGTTGTAACTTCGGATCCAGGTCCATGACATTTTCTCACATTCACGTGCTGTTATAGCACCGAGCAGCCTTTGCCCCTATTTATCAGTTGCAAAGCTGCTTTGCAAAGCATATTTATCGGTTGCAAAGATGGGTTCCTTCTCCTCTGTTTTGCCTGTGGCATTATTTTTTTTTCTATGTGTCTTTCGGTGTCCTGTGAAACCTCAGGCCAAGCATAGAAATCAAATGAGCTGAGGGTTAAATGTGGCATATTACTGGCTTTTACCTGCCATCTTCATGCACGTGAGTAGTCACAGCAAAGTCACGGGCAAGACATAAGCAAGAGTGGTACCCTGTGTTCTGTGATGTTGCATTACCTCATTAGAGCCTGTGACCTCAGTTTTGCTACAAGACAACTTTGATCTCACCCCAGATCACTTGGTTTCAGTCAATAAAAGCAAGCATTTGTAAGGCATATAAAAATGCCAGGTATCAGAATTAAGTTTTGAATCCATTTGGGACAGCTTTTCTCTTTAGATCCTCTGAAATATATTATACATCCTAATGAATCTTTGGCTCCCTCCTGCACCCTATAATGCATCTGCTTTCAGTGCCTTGTCTCTGATTTGTATGTCTCATTCCTGACTTCTCCACTGGCAGAGTTGATGGGTACCTCATTCTTCAGTAATTTTTTTTTTCCTTCTGTGTATTAATTAACTGCTTGGCCCTTGGGAGAGGGGTTGGAAAAAATTGAAGTTCACTAAACAAAACATTTAAACATTTTCAATGGCACTTACACACCCAAATCAAGTACATGGATATTTAAGAGTAAAAGCTGAGTTGAGCATCCTTACTGCAAAATGTTACAATAATAGAAATACTGCAGTACCACCTGTGGATGATGGAGCATTTGGATCGTTACTGCAGCATGCTTTTTGTACTTTCTTTTTATAAGGGCCTGTCACAGGATCGAGCTCTAAACACCTAATTCTCCATATGTAATTGCCATGTGCAAGTTTGACTCATGGTAAATGCAAGTTGTTGCACATGTGAAATTGGAGAAGCAAACTTAAAAGCAGGAGTTGGGATGCCTTTGAAAATATGGGACACTGGATTTTCCTATGCACAGTACAGGACATCCAAACCCCATCTAAGCAAACTTGTTGGAAGCTCATGTGTCCCCCACCTGTGGTATATCACAATCAATGCACATAACATTTATTTCTTTACAGCATATGAATTATCTGATTTTGATCTGACATCAGATCTTGCCATTAATTTGTTACCTGTGTGTGGGTGTGGCTTTGGTTTAATGCATTATTTCTGCCTGCGATGCTCTTGACTAAATGGATTATATTCTGTCCTCTCTTAAATATGTGCAACCCCACTGACTGCAGTGGGACCAAGGAAGTTACTAACCCAAGGTCAGCATGTGGCCCATTGTGTTTTAAAGGCAATGTTACAAGCAGTTTTCACAGAGCAGACCTGCTGTCATTGATTTCAGTGGCTAAACCCTCCTTGGATTCAGAGGAGGTAAGCTGAGGCCTGATGATGGCAACAGACAATGTTGGGATCAGTCTAGGAAAAAAATTACCATTGCTTGAAGCCCCCTGTAACAGCTGATGTATTCCAACACTGTCATGGTAATTACATGGTGTATGTGTGTGCAGGCTCATCCTCTTTCTCGCTCTCCCTCTCTCACTCTCAAACACACACACACACACACACACACACACTATCCTTTTGATAGGCCTCTGAATCAGATAAACAATCCATCATCATCTCTTTGTGGATTGTAAACGTCCTGTGAGAGACCCCTTGCAATGAACTGCTAGATTTCCTCCAGCAGCCTGAAAAACAACAGCTATTTCACACCTCTGTAACAAACTGTGCCTAATACCCACCCACTGACATCAAGTATACAAACTTTCTAAGGTCAGCCAGATCAAAATGAGTTCAGCTTTTAATACAGACACACACACACACACACATACCCATCTATATATATATGTATGTTGTGCATATATATATATATATACACATATATATGTATATCTACCCCTGATGTATATAGTAGTTTGTTGTTATAGCTTATAAAAGTGTACTTCCAATCCTAGAAATGATGACTTGGGCCAAGGGTTGTTCAAATGACACAACTGATAAACCCCTCGTGGTTTAGGTTTTCATTCCATTACCTATGTGATGCTTTTTCTTTCTTTGATCACTGTCCTGCAGCGTTTTTCCTGCTTTTTCTGTGTTGTTCCTGAAGTCCACTGAAGCAGAGTATTGAGAATCCTCTCTCAAAATAGCCTTGTAGAACAGCCAAAAAAAAATAGTCATGACTATTTGCTAGCCTTTTGGCATGGCAAACACAGGGTTTCCAAAGGGCAATAAGCTATTGTGCACAGGTCAGCAGTATTAATGTCAGCAGGGGTCACAGTTCTGAGATCGCATTTTGAAATGCCTAGAGATGTATGTGCTAAACCTTCCATTGTAATCATAGTGGGAAGATCCTCTGAACCACCAGATTTTCAGTTCAATTGATTCTCTTGTGAACTGAACTGGCCAGGCCTTCATTCTCACTGAGGCTGGGTTTAATAAAGAGCCTCCTAGCCTTTGGCGACCCAGTAGGGTTTCCTTTTCTCCTTTGCATCAGCACCTGTACATATTTTGCTCCCATTTTTGTGTCTCTTCCCTAAAAGAACTGTAAATGAATTAGCAGAATGACCCTTTGATAAACACTGAACACGTATATGTATTATATGTATTAACGTGTAGATGAGAATCCTTACTGTATGTAAAGTTTTATGAATGGTTATTTTTTAATTTATGTATTTAATATAGGATTCAATGACCTCTGGTGTTTTAGTTTGTATAAAAAAATAAAACAGGAGCATTTTTAAAAACCTCACTTTACATTCACTGACATGTTCAGAATCTGTTTGGTTGGCACATGGTGGTGATGAGGGGGCAAAGCACTCTGCTCCTCTCCCTGCTCACTCCCACTTGCTGAGAGGAAGGCCTGGCTATTGTAGTAGGGCAGTCAGGTGTTGTGATCTGGTAACATAACACAGGCTCAGTCCTAACCTTATGAAGGGGTTCACTAGTGGCATAACTTATCATTTTGGCACCCTGGGCAATGGGGTGAGGCAGGGAGGTGGGAGAAGGAGTGATGAGCACTTCTTCACATACATGAGCTGCTGCTTCCTCAACACAAGCTCCCGAAACACAAGCTACAGCAGTGGTGGCACCAGCTCCCTGGGGCTGCCATTCTGGTGCCCCCTCTAAATTGGTACCTAGGGCTGATACCTTGCTTGCCGCCGCCCCCCCCCCCCAAGTTACACTGCTGGGCTTCGCCAGATTTTGTACTTTAGTAGAGACACTGGGGCTAACTGTTTCAAAAGATAGGGGAGGGAAATTCTTTTCTCCCCAACTTATGTGTAGACCAAACCTGCTAATATTTTCTCTGCAAGTGGAAATTGTCTCTCCTCCCAGGCTTGTACTGACAAGACAGACAGGAGCGGGCCGGCAGTCTGTTTGTCTTTGGAGAATCAAAATCGAGTTCTCCAAGGGGGTTTCCACAGGGCCTTTCCGCATGGTCACAGCTACCCAGTGCTCCTGCAGGGAACACGTGTTGCATACCTCCTGTCACCTGTCTGTGCTGGTGTGCACCATGGAAACATCACACAAGCATGAAGATAAGCAGCTATTGGAAAATTGGTGCCATAATCCTTTTTCTTTTTAATACTGAACACACAGCCTGTGGCAATACCTAGACCTATAGCATAAATAACTCAATCACATGGTAGCCATGGGGGTGTTGTGACTGACTGCATTGCTGGGAGGAACATCCAATAGTCCCACTCATACAATCCTGCTTCTCCCTCATGTTGCAGGGTTGTTGGTTGTAACCGTGTTGGTCTAAGGACATTGGCAGGCAAAGCTCTTTGGGTAGACGTGATATCTTTTATTAGACCGAGTAGTTGGCAAAAAGTTCTTGGCAAGCTTTCAGGAGCAGTCGCCCTTCTTCCTATGCCAGCAGAGACTCCCTGTGCCTGAAGAAGGGTGACTGTGTCCGAAAGCTTTCCAAGAACTTGTTTCCAACTGCTCAGTTTGTCTAATAAAAGAGATCACATCTATTCAAAGAGCCTTGCCTGCTTCTCCCTCAGACATTTCCTTTGGCAGGTTTATCCTTGGCAGGATTTCATTATCTATAGCTATGACCTAACTAACTTCTTGCCTTGAGTGAATCGGCCACAGGCTTCCCAAGGCTCCAATGGCTTTCTAATAGGTCCATGAAATTTTTATGGAGGCTTTAAAATGAAACTTCCTTTTGAAAAGTACATTCCATTATGGTCAAGGTTACTGTCTCAGCTGCATGTTTCTGCAGCACCCTCGACACTCGCATTACTGCTGCATAGTAAAGAGCTCTGTGACTGTACTCTGAAGTGACTACAAAAAAGAAAGCTTAAAACATCTTGGAGCAGTACTCTCCCATTACAGCTGCAGGCAGTGACATCTATAACCCCCACACAAGCAAATAAATCCTGGGCAGTTTTATATGCCCAGGGAGTGTGATCTGAGTTGCAACGGATTATGACAACTTTTTATAGCAACACAAATTATCTGATAAATACTGTAGGCTTGTTGTGGTATCTCAAAACATCTAGCATTGTATGTGGTGATAACTGGAACAAGGGCGCTACTTTTTCAATGATTAATAAAAACCATAAAAGATAAATGTGTTTATACTAAATATGGTGTACGCTCATTCTCTCTGGCTCTGCATTTCTAATCTACCTGATCCCCAAGAAAGCAAAATCAGCAATTAGCTGCTAGCTCCCTTAAAGTCTTAGCAGGTTTCTGATTTAAAAGGAGATCATTAAGTTGAGATGTATTTTAACTCGGGGTATTTGACCACTGAAATCTGGAGTGTTGTTGTGACACATCATCATAAAACTGGGTCTATTTGAAAAAGTGGGTATTGGTTTGGTTTGGGGCGTCAATGATCTCAGCATTCTCAGTATTCAGGGGTCTTGGTTTTGGGTATTTCTTCTAACCACCTTTATAGCAAGGCACCATCCCCGTATATGTACCTTCATCTTTTCTGTTGTGGTGTTCCTAATCAGCGTTGGCTTTCTCATACACCAGTCTCTGCCATGCAGAGATTCAGCACCCAAATAATAGTATATTGCCCTTCCTCTTGTCTCAGAGTTATATCCTATTTATATGCAATCCCAGACATGACTACAGGAAACATCAAGCTGGCATTAAAATAGGCCATGAATATGGCTACGTCAGTGCTTTGACGAAGTTCCTCAGCCTCATCACACGATGGCAGCATTCTTCTTCCAGCTTTTTCCTCCCCACCCCTAGATATGGGTTGGGTCATTGGCAGTCTAAAGAAGTCTGTGCAGCTTTTCTTTGTGAGTTTCAAAACCCAATTTCACCCCTCAATTTCCTCTGTATATTTGTTCCTCCCTTTAAGTGTACGTGCAAAAGAGATGTTAATCACAGAACAAGTCTTGGCTTATTCTGCTGCTATATTTGGTCACAGCTTGGGGGAAAAAAAGTCTACTCAATAGACTCATTTTTGCAAGGATCTACTATGTCTCATGTTGGGGACTGGGCTGGCTCAGCAAGGGCAGATGCAGTAAATTAACTTCCAGATCTAACAGACTCAGCATTCAGAGTGAGCCTTGGAACTGATTAATTACACACACAACAATTCAGTCTCGCTCTTGTGCCAGATGAAAAAAAAAAGGGGAAAGGTCAATCTGAATCACTCCCTAATTTTTAGAATGTGAAGACATACGATTTTTTTGCCTCTGTTTGTAGACATAAAAGAATAATTTGGAGTGTTTAGCTTTTTTTCTCCTGTGGGATGCTCTTGCGGTAGTGTCCTCCCAATGATTTTTCTCAGACTCATCCGCTTGAGCCATTAATGCACTTTGCGCCAGGTTATAATCTCAGTTACACTTAGGGGGTAAATACAGAATGATACCTTTGGCCACGTCCAGAAAAGTGCAGACTTCTGGTTCTCCAGAGAATGCCTATGGCACATGGCAAGTGACCCCAGGGGCAGTAGGTGACCCCAGCAACTTACCTGGGGTCCTGGAGGCCTCCTGGGGCTGCAGCAGCAGTGATCCTGCTGGGCGGAGCCTAGTTGGCAGCCGCAATGTGGCTCCAGGTGGCCCAGATCCAGTTTTCAGCAGCCCGCTGCCCATGCATGTGCTGCTGCACTTTTTTTTTCCACCTTTTTTTACCCTGGGATATTCAAGGGTCAAAAAAATCTGCGGAAAAAAGAATGGACCAGTGCACACACGGGCAGCGCACCCTTGCAGGACAAAGATCACCTGACTGTGCAGTATGTGGCACTGCAGACGTGTTTGCAGCACCACAGGCTGTGCTCGTCTGGATGTGCCTTTGATTCTAAATACTCTGTATCTACAGTAATGCAAATGAGACCAGTGTCTGGCTTACTGACCTTCCAGTTGTGTGGAGCTGAGTAAATAACCCAATGAGTCAACTGATCCTCTTTCTGTTTGTGGCCTCTATACACAGATCACACCTTCCTTAGATATCTTCGTTGTTTAAAATTATAAGCCAAATAGTTTCTGCAACTAATGCTTGGTGGTCTGGAGCTTGTTTCTAGTCAATGCATGTGAATATTCAACAATCAGAATCCTAGCTCTTTTGAATGAGCCCTTGTGTCTTGTTTCCTATTGGATGAGCCTGACTTGGAAATTAAGACTTTGAAATACCGCATTCCCAAATTAAGACTTTGGAATACCTCTTTTATGTCTCTTACAGTATTCTCCAGTATCCGAACTCGTATGGTTGTATGCTGGAACGCTGGTGGGTGATAAACACAGATATGTGAAAGTGCAGATGAAGCAAATTTACATACTGTTAAATAACCATTGTTGAAAAAATGTTTAGCGGTAGCTTATCTGGTTCTGGAAACATATTAATGAAACCAGTGATAGCAGTGATAGAAAAGAGGAGCATTTTTCTCCCACTGTTGCTAGGGACTCACAAGTCTGAGATATAGATAGTATTTTCCATTATCATTCCCAAACAGTGCACAAGTACATTTCATTTGAATAATGTTCCAAAAGGGCCACAGACTTATGATTTAGATACTTTAATACCTTCTCCTCCTTCTCTGCAGAGAAAAGCCTGTAAAAGTGATGTATGGCATAGCTGAAAATGGGTCTTAGAGCTGGTAGTACTAATCAGATGATTCTGTCTGCATGTTACTTCTGTATATGAAGGGGAATAAAGAATGGACATCTGTTACTGCTGCGGACTGTACTGTTTATGATAAAGTCATGCCATTGGATAAACACAGTTTCTGAAAGAACTGAACCAGGTTTGTTGGGAGCAAATGGAATGAAACAGAGTTTCAGACTTGGATTCTTTGTAGGATACTGTACAACGTACCAGACGGACCCAGGAACTAACCCTTTTATTTAAAATGCATTTTACACTGTCTTATACCATCAGCTGACATACTGCTGCAAAGTTGGCATCCCAGAGGCCACAATAAGAGAGATTTCCATAGTCAGCAGAATCCTGGCATCTTCCTGATGGCCCTTCTGAAACATTCACATGCTTAAAGAGTCAAATAGGGATGACTAAAGGCAGGATTTGGGGGAACACTTAACTGCCACTGAAAGTCAAAGAGCGGACACTGAACTCTCATAGGAGGTTTTAAAAAATCTTACTTTACTTCTATGTAACTTAACATCCAATGTTTCCAAAGTAATCAAGGAGAACAGGAAAAGTTGTCTTGGCCTTTTCTGGGAGGCTAAGAATTCAGTCTAGTAGGATGAAGTCATGTTTTCCGCCCACAGAACAGATTTGCTGTGACTTAGGCTGCCAATTTAACCTGGGCTATTCAGCAGCAAGAAACCTTTTCCAAAGCGAACTCTGCTTCTCACATTAACAAACAAGATAGAATGTTCTTGCTCAAATTACAATAAACTGTAAAAGAAGCTTAGCCTACTTTAGAACTGCTACATTGAGTTTCATCCCTGCTAACAGCAGTAATTTCTCCAGTTGTTGCCAAGGAGCTGTTCTACTGTAGTTTTCACCTAAAACAGTATTTCTCAACTTCGTTCGAATCAAAGCACCCTTCAGAAAATGCCAGCTTATAGTTTTCACTTTTTTTTTGACTACAGAAAAATAATTGACCAATTCTTCTGTTGTAAAAAAAGACCTCAGAAAGACGACAGCAGGTCAGAAGGTTTCTTAACACTATCTTATTTGAAATTTCTGGGTTTATTTTGGGAATCATGTTTGCACACCTACCAGTGCTAACATTGTGTGGCACTCTACAGCACCCTTCAGAGGATTTTGGGGTACCCTATGGTATCACAGCCCCCTGGCTGAGAATCACTGGACTGGAACCTTAGCCACAAACTGTATCCCATTGCTCTGGCCTCCACATGGGATTACAGGTACGCAGGAGGATTCCTCATCAAACAAAGCAAAGCCTCGTCACACAGTTAAGTCAATACTTTGTAAAGTCAGCTTGAAATGGAGTTTGCCAAGAATAATTGTCATATGTGCTGGTTTCACAAACATTGGGCACATCTACATGTGCAATTAGTGAGTCTCCAAAAATTCTGGTGCAATTCTCGCCAGAGTCAGCTGCTCCCAAGCAGTGTCTTCACATGCACCTGGGACCAAAGCATTTTGAGCTAAGGCAAAGCAGCTCCAGGCTGGCAGCAGGCTAGGGGGTCAGCCCCAGGCTCTGGGTCTTGGCATCAGGCAGTGGATTTCATAGACTTTCAGAGACATCAGGGCTGGAAGGGACCTCGGGAGATCATCAAGTCCAGCCCCCTGCCCGAAGGGCAGGAAGTCAGCTGGGGTCATAGGATGCCAGCAGATAAGCATCCAATTTGCTCTTGAAGGTGTTCAATGTAGGTGCTTGAACCACCTCCGCTGGCAGACTGTTCCAGACCTTGGGGGCTCGGACAGTAAAGAAATTCTTCCTTATGTACAGCCTGAAATGATCTTGCAGTCATTTATAACCGTTCAATCTCGCCATCCCTTGGTGCACTCTGGTGAATAAACATTTCCCCAGAAACTGGTGGTCACCCCTGATAAACTTATGGGTGGCCATCAGATCACCTCTGAGACTGTGCTTTTCCAGGCTAAAGAGTCCCATGGCTCTCAGCCTGTCATCATAAGGTCTGTTTTCCTGACCTCTGATCATGCGCGTGGCTCTTCTCTGGACTCTCTCAACCTTCTCCACATCCTTTTTGAATTGTGGAGCCCAAACCTGGACACAGTACTCCAGCTGTGGCCTCACCAAGACAGAGTACAGGGGGAGAATGATGTCCCGGGATTTGCTTGAGAAGCATCTATGGATGCATGCCAGCATTTTGATCACTTTACTAGCCGCAGCATCGCATTGGAGGCTCATGTTCATCTTGTGGTCAATGATGACCCCCAAATCTCTTTCTTCCATAGTGCTAGCCAGCGTAGCACTGCTGAGTCTATAAGGATGCTGCAGGTTTTTCTTTCCAAGGTGGAGAACCTTGCATTTTTTGGTGTTAAACACCATCAGGTTCTTGTCCGCCCATTTGCTGAGCCTGTCCGGGTCAGCCTGGATCACCCACCTGTCTTCTGGAATGGATGCTTTGCCCCAGAGTTTGGTGTCCTCAGCGAACATGGCCAGTCCGCTCCTGACTCCAATGTCCACATCATTAATGAAGCTGTTGAACAATATAGGTCCAAGGACAGAGCCTTGGGGCACCCCACTGGTCACAGGGCACCATGATGAGTGACTTCCATCAATTACAACCCTCTGGGTCTGACCATGGAGCCAGTTTCCCAGCCAGCGGATTGTGGTGGACCCAAGGCCACAATTGGCCAGTTTCACCAAGAGATGATCATGGGATACCAGATCGAAGGCTTTTTTGAAGTCAAGATATATGACATCAATCTCTTCTCCCTTGTCCAGGTGATAGGTCACCTGGTCATAGAAGGAAATGAGATTGGTCAAGCAAGACCTACCCGCAACAAACCCATGCTGGCTATCCCTTAGGATGTTGGCATCGGCCAGTCCATTAAGGATGGCCTCTTTAATAAACTTTTCTAAGATCTTCCCCAGGATAGAAGTCAGGCTGATGGGCCTGTAATTAGCCGGATCCACATTCCTCCCTTTCTTGAAGATCGGCACCACATTGGCCTTCTTCCAGTCTTCGGGCACTACACCAGAGTGCCAGGAGTTTTCAAAGATCCGTGCCAGGGGCTGGGCTATGACGCTCGCCAGCTCCTTGAGTACCCTGGGGTGCAGATTGTCAGGGCCGGCTGACTTGAAGGTATCCAGCTTCTCAAGGTGTTCCTTCACGAGGTCAGCATTAATGGAGGGCAGGGGATCTCCCTCGCTTGGACTGCCCTGTCCCGTGGTGGGCATAGGCGTCCCATGGGACTGATGAAATACCGACGCAAAGTACCCATTTAATAGGTTGGCTTTTTCCTGGGCGTCAGTTGTCAGTTGCCCCATCTGGTTCAGCAGGGGTCCAGTGTTGCTCTTGCTTTTCCTCTGGCTCCCCACATATCTGAAAAAGGACTTTTTATTGTCCTTGATGCTCTAAGTTAGTTGGAGTTCAGTTGCAGCCTTGGCTTTCCTGGTTTGCTCCCTGCAGGACTGGACCAGTGCAGAATAATCCTCCTTGGAGGTGAATCCCATCCTCCATCCTTTGTAGGCCTTTCTTTTTTAGCCTCAGGAGGTCTGCTAGGTCCCTGGAGAGCCATGGGGGCTGCTGTGCCCTCTTGCTGCCTTTCCTGTGAGATGGAATAAATAGACTTAGCTTGTGCATTGAGTATTACTCCCTTGAGAAGCAACCACTCTTCTTGAACTCCCCTCTCCCTGGAGTTGTGGTCCCTTAGGGCCTGACTGACAAGCCTCCTGAGCTTGTCAAAGTCAGCTTTCCTGAAGTCAAGGACTTCCATGTTGCTGACTTGCTTGAATCTGAACATGTGACTGTGACCCATGTGTAATAATATATCCTCTTATGTTTACATGCAGCTTTCATCCTTCCCAACCCATCTTCTCCTTCCATTTGGTTCTGAGATATTTGATTCTTCTGTTAGACTCTTACTGCCCACCCAGCTGCACAGCAAAGCACTGGCAAGTTACAAACACCTTGTAGTGACTTTGATCCAAAACCAAGTAGAGGGGGAACAGACACAAAAAGCTTTTATTTCATTCCAACACAAATATTGGCAAAGAGGCTGCAGGTTAACTGGGACAATATATTTTTTTAATGTGCCTGCCCAAATCAAAGCACCGGACTGTTAATCTGGAAACCTGGCTTCATATTCCTTGCTCCACCACTGATTCTTTCTTTGATCTGGGGCACATTACTTCATTTTTCTGTGCCTCAGCTTCCCATCTATCAAGTGTATTGTGAAGCTTTACAATCTTAGACACGGACAACAGTACAGAATAAAAGGTCTCCTTTTTGAAGGCTGTTTTACTTGGCTGAAGCCTGCACGGGAGGTGGTAGATATGTTGAGTTTTTGCATGACTCGTGTCGTAAGTAAGGCCTTTCACCAACGCAGAGGCTCAGAAATGCTAAAGTGACAGTCCTCCACTTCAAACATGCAGTGGACATGCTTTTCCTCCCACAAAATCCTTGGGTGTGGCATTCTCCTGACACTTCCCAGCCTTCCTCTGCTCATGAAAACACATTGGGCCTGTCACACTTTTGCTGAGTGTTTCATTCTGCAGAGAAGAATCAGTGCCTTCATGCTCCTACTCAGGGCAGCAGCACAGCAATGCTTTTATTGCATTTGTTCTCAGAGAGACAAAATATTATTTTGTCTTTCTGGGGAAGCCCATAAGCCCATAGGCAGAAGCAAAGCACGAACAGTAGAGGCACTGTGGACCACAACAGAGACCTTGTAGAGGGGAGCTGCCAACGACAGTCTTAGAGGACAAATGGAAAGCACATTTTTGAAGTTCAAAGTAGTAGCTGGGTGATGTCTTTTACAATCTTTCATGCTGAAGTCCATAGCAACCCTAGATGAAGCATGTTTTATAGCCCAGTCTGAGGATGTCTCATTTACTTTAAAGAGCCATTCATTATTCTTCTCTCTGATCCACTGGGATCTGGGAAGTGAAATGGCAGCTTTCTGCCAGACTAAGACAATACAGTACATTAAAGGCTACACATTTATATATGGATTCAGATCCATACTTCCTAAGAGTTCAAAGCCCACCTACAAAGCCCTCCTAAATAAGGAATGAAGCAAAGAGGTCCTGCCACACACGCTCTCACTTGCCTCGGTTATTTTACCAAACCAAAAGGGCCCTTGACATGAAAAGGCAACAAGAGTTACAATCGAATCAAAGGGAAATGTTGTGCACATAAGGCAATCTAGGGGCTGTGAAACAAGCATGACTTGTTTAGTCTACCAATAGGAAGGCTGAGAGGGGGAATCTATTTTCTGTCTATAAATAGGCTGCAAGAAAGCTGCTCAGACCATCAGAGCAACCTGGGTTTAGGGTCAGCATAGGGATATTTTAACCCTCTTCCAAAGCATCTATTATTGATTATTATTTAGGAATGGACACTGACTGGGATGGATTACTACCCAGTTTCAATTTAGCTAAATGGGCCACCTAAATTAGGTAGGTCATTTCTGCCTTCCAGCTTGTTAAGGGCTGAAATACTTTGCACTATTTTATTTGCACAGCAGCCCTGCTTTATCCATGTTTGTTGAAGCCATTTCCATGTAACGACTGTAAAGACCTTGAGCATTGGTGTGCACTGGACTGCAATGAGGAGCTAAGGGGCCAAAAGTAATTTAATGGCATGCAGTGTCCTCCCTCTCTCCAGCTCCAAGTGGACAGGCATCCATTTAAAGGAAGGCTCATCATGATCATTGTCATCTTACAACAGTTTTGGTAAGCAGGCCAGGCACTGAATATACATGGAAAATAAATTGCCTGTAATCCCCCCAATTTGCCACCCCAGGTCACAGTAGAAATTGTTTGGTGGTATAACAGGAGCAGACTAAAAGAGGAACAAGAGAACTTGCACTGTTCTTGTTCATAATACATGCATCTTTTGAAACAAAAAGAATCTTAGCCCCTGACGTGGGTTTTTTCCAAATCACTAAATCTATTTAAAAGCATCTGAATATGCAAACAGAAGAGAGGGATCAGGACCTCTGACTTCCAAGAAATACTGCCTCATACATCAACATGAGGGAGAGAAACTGCCCTGATGATAAGGGACTGTTCCGCTTTGCCAGACTTGTTCACTTAAAATACCAGCCGTGCACTAGACTGATAAAAAGCACGAGCTCTGGAGCCTTGCCACTGATTCTGAAGACTTACAGCAAGACACATTCCTTCCCAAAGGCTGTCAGCAAGCTGTCTGCCATCATATTAGCATAGTAGTATGGCCCACACAGAAGAACTTAGCAGTTTCTTCCTGGAAAAGGCAGCTTCCATGCTAACATTTCGAGTGGGAAGAAACAGCCACGCTACCACACAATCCAGGGGCTGGGCTGTGCATCTGTTCTGACAGCTATCAACATACAGGATCAATCTAATTCAATGCATCCTTGATTGGTATTGTAAAACCAGAAATTATGGGGCAGACTTCATCAGACTGTATTTCAGAGTAAGGAAGGTAGGCAGTATTTTGACTAAGCTCCTGATGTTGTTTTTTCACCAGTGTCAAGCAGAAGTACTTTTACTGAAGTACTGGTTGGTGATATCAAACCAGAAACATAGGTCACGTATACACAAGCAGCGAGGTTGCTCTGACACACTGTAATTATGGAGCATCAGAGCAGACTCGATTGATCGAGTCTACTGGAGCATGGTAGTCACTGCGCTCCAGCAGACTCCAACGTCTTGTGTATCAGTGTCCCTGCACTTAAAAGCCCAATGAGCTTTAGTTAAAGTGCTCCTACCGCCATTTTTAAGCATGGGGTTGCTGATGCACAAGACACTCCAGGCGCTTTAATTAGAGCAACTCTCAAAGCCCCTTGAATTTAAGTGCACCTCCCCTCCCCCTCCACTCCTAGAGCATGTGTATGTGCCCAAGTCTAAATCAGATTCTGAAGATTGGTCTGAGCCCCAGCTTTGGTTTTAGATGCTAATTTTGTATTTCTGAAAGCAGGAGGCTGATCAGATGCAAAAGTGTGTTTTTGCAAAGAATAAGAACAAATCTGGAGTCAGAGTCAAATTCTTTATCTTCTACCCAGCTAGATCTAGCCACTGAGGGATGTCCAGGTGAGCCTTATACAAGCAGCCATTCATTTCTGGGGCTAGTTCTGCTACAGCAAGTTTTGAAGATAAGAAACTGTAGGAATCCTGCAGTATTCCTACATGACTCAGATCTTACCCGGGCTACTGCAATTAAACAGGGTCTGTTGAGTGAAGGACTGAGTCATCAGTGTCTGTCTGTGTCTGTGATAGGCAGAAAGATGCCAAACAAAGAGCTCATGTAAAAGGAAATATCATTCCATCTGCATATTAAAAGGTTTCTCTATGCCACTTTGCCAGCCAATTTGGACAGCAGTAGTTTTCCATTGTTTGGACATTTATCTAAACACAATAAAAGCCCTAAGGATTGGCAACGGGCCATTTGCAGTGCATCCAGACTAGGCTGGGAGAGCCCCATGCCACTGAGAAGAAATGCGCTTCCTGGACTTGGTAGGCAGCTTATGTTCAAGCTTGCGTCTCTCTCAAATGGAAAGACTGACTGCCACATGAAAATGTGGGAAAGAAAGAGGACACTATGAAAGAGAGGAGGTAGGACCCCTGACCCTTATGCTACATTGTGTTCAGCCACAATAGAAGCAACTCACAGAGGCTTCACTTCCAGTCCTGGATGGGGCTAAAGACATCCTAGACATCATGCCCTCACTTCCAGGAGCAGGTTTCACATGACCCTTTGTCTGCATGCTTAAGCCTAAAGTTCAATTGAGCAGTGTCAGTCTCCATTTTCAAAAACAGATGCTAGATCCTCATTTCCAGCTAGGAACATAAAGGTCAGGAAGATGCTGTGCACGTCACTGAAGGTCTCAGATGGGTGACTTACAGAAAAGTATCGGCACTCAGGACTTTAGGAAACTGTAAAGCTCTACCAGTTACCTGCATTCAGTAGCTGATTCAAAGAGAGAGGTGATCATCAAAGTAAAGTATTGCTGGTAGAGATGGTTGGAAAAATGCAGAAAAACAGTTCATACCCAATTTTTAAATGTTTCTTTCAAAATTACAAATTTCCACTTCAGAATTATAATCACTGTT
This sequence comes from Crocodylus siamensis, assembly GCF_052110815.1. Taxonomy (NCBI): domain Eukaryota; kingdom Metazoa; phylum Chordata; order Crocodylia; family Crocodylidae; genus Crocodylus; species Crocodylus siamensis. Next base: position 16,120,579 of record NC_143404.1, on the reverse strand, counting down.
ATTATTACTGGTGATGAGAACATAGTTACATAGATAAGCTGGTAGATTGATTTAAAATACGTATTAAGATACAGGGAAACAAATATATATTATAGGCATCAGTTAATAGAAACACTGTAGATATTTCCCAGCAGTTCTGAACTAAATAGTGTTTTGATGCCATTCAAAGTTCAGTGAAAATACATAAATTACTAGCTTTATGAATCTGTTGCTTGACACTGAATCCAATTTCATGATCCAGACATTAGTATTCTAGCTGGCACAAGCTGGCAACAGATTTGAGGTCTTGTGGTAGAGAAGACAAGATTTTAATTTTAGTTCTTCCATTCAGGCTCAGCTTGGTCTTCACATAGACATGGACTTCTTCCTGGAAGCATGACACACAGCCTCCCTGGTATGGATGCAGGGAGTCCCAGATCTGCAGATTAATGCCACACAGACACTGTAGCAGCACTGAAGCATGTCAGCGGGCATTAAAGGAGTGCTGGATCCTTAGGATCTTCCACTTGGAGGGTGGTATATCACTGAAACAACAGGAGCTGGCATGGTTTTGAAGTGTCAGGGTGTAATTAGGGAGTCTCTAATCCACAGATTATCAGCTCCTCACTCTAAAGCCCCCATCTGTTGTGCACATTGAAAGCATTTTATCTCTGGGCCTGCTCATGCTCAGGTTCACAGGATTTCAGCCTCTCATAAGGCTTTAATTGTTCATGCAAAGTGGCCAGTATGTATCTGCCAGTTGGTGGCCAGGCACTGGAGCAGATTTGGGCTATCATTTTCACACTTGGGTGCTTAATGTTAGGCTCTTAGAGTTGTACTTAGGCATATAATTAGTTAGTCTGAGTTGCAGAACCTCCCATGGAAGCTATAAAACATTTGCACTCAAGATAATCCAGATAGTTATAATCCACAGGTACTTCTTATCCATGAATCCCTGTTTCTAAATTACACTCATTTCACCTCTGCTGACTGGTGTTACTGTGTATGCGATTACATGCGCAGGTGCTCACACATACATATGCAGACTGCATCACTTCTAATCAACAGGGATTTATTTCGTCTTGGGAAAACAAAAAAGACAGGCAGTGTTTCCTTACCGTGTGGCTATCCTCAGAGATTCTGTCCAGAGAGGCAAGTAAGATTGCATTTAAGGGCTTTACCAGAATCCCACAAAGTTTTTCCCAAGGACCCTGCAGATCAGCAAATTCCCCAGCACCTTCAAGACATGCTCCACAACTTACTGTTTGAGCTGTGAGCTAGACCAGTGGTTCTCAACTTTTTTTGTACCAGGACCCATTTGCCAACATTGATATCTTGTCTTGATCCATACCCCATGGGCCATGCTGGGGCCCCTCACTCCCAACCTACAGTCCCCTGCCCCCCCACTCCAGCCCGACCGAAGGGGGTCCCCAGCTGCCCCCATCCCACTTGGGGTGGAGCACGAGCAGCAAGTGCTGCCCCCATCCTACCCCTGAGCAGCGAGTGCAGGCCCCTGCATGTATGGGCACTAGCCCTGTGCCGCCGGCCCAGGCATGCAGCTCCCCTCTGCAAAGGACTATCCCCCGCCCCCCCCCCCCCACACACACACACACACCAGCCCTCCGGACAGTCCTCTAGACCTCCAACCCCCGTTCCCCAGGCACTTACCTGCGTCCAGCAGCTGGGGCCGCTGCCACGTGTGCAGACGCCTGCGGCCTCCAATCGTTCCAGACAGCCAGCCTGCAAGGGGAAGCCCGCTCTTTCACGCATTTTTCTGGGACTTGTTTGCGACCTTCTCAAATATTCTTGCAACCCACTTTTGGGTCTCAACACAGCAACTGAGAAACACTGAGCTAGACCACTCCTGCAGGGGAAGTTGAAAGTGCTTTTCCATCTCCTTTGACTCTTTCAACAAAGCTCAGCGCACTGGATTCTGCCTTCATAAAATGATGTAATCAGGGCTTATATCCAGCCATATGGCTATAGTTACATTTCCAATTCAACTAGTTAACCAGGAAAAGAGATAAGTCAAGTTCTAAATGAATAATCAGAGAAATTTCCTTCATGAAACCTTAAATACTCAGAGAAATTTCCCTTTTAAATTTACAAGTACTCAAAAGACTCTAGAGACATCTATTTTTTTTTCCTCTGATCTACATCTATTTTTTTACCTCTGATCAACAGTTCAAACCTTACACCTTTTTTCAGGAGTAATATAATGTTGTTATCATTTGATCCATGCTCACTAAGGGGAGAAAAATAATTTATAAATAATAGTTTGGTTGACACATTTTATTACCGTTACAGTTCATTATTCAAAATTACTATGACTTTCTCCAGCAAATATCTCTTGGTTGGAAGATCATTCATCAACCGTTCATTATAAATATTTGAAAACCACAATTTGTGTGACATGTAGGTTGCCCACATACGTTTCATGGATTTATTTCCATTTTATGATTGAAAATATATCAATGAACCAACAACAGCACAAAATTCACAGCATGTATCAGAGGGTTGCATTAAACAATGTGCAACTAAAAATTCACACCAATATCAGCTCTAAAATACAGTATTTTTTTGTCTTTGAGCAGATGGGTTTATAATGCATTGAATAGCTATACTGGAAAAGTTTGTTCTCCTGAACATTTACGGAAACACAAAATAAGCAGGAATAGAATCCAAACAAATGTCTTAAACGTAGGAATAAATATTTATAATAAAAAAATGAGCAGCGTTTAGCAAACTTTGTTGAATATGAGGTGGGTTTGGTAGATTCTGGCCACTGCCCAATGGACTAGCATCAGTTTAAGAAGTAATCATCAATTGTTGCAACTGACAGCCAGGGACTGAATGAATAATGCACGTCTCCCTGGCCTATAGGCACCATTGACATGTTAAGAGTAAAGTACATTGCTGGGACAGTGTGCAGAGGAAGCTTACTCTATAAATGCCTATGCCTATGCTGTATTCATTCTGAGGACTGGAACCTACCCAGAGCTCTTGCACCCAGCATGAACATTAAATCCACAAGCACATGCATGCATTTGCCAGTGTTTGATACTCGAAGTACTCTAAGAGCTCTGTACAATAAAACAAGGTGACTTGCAGAAGAAATGTGTGGCTGCAAAAATGATTGCCTTGCTTCATCCGGTTTCCTTTGGACCCACAAAGCAGAGTTGCTGAATAACTGCATTGTTTTTTGATGTCTTACACAAAATCATATTATAAAGTCCAGAGACACAGCTGACTGTTCTCCACTCCCGGGTTTGCATTTCATGGTCACCACAGCAACTGCCACAAGCAGTCTTGTTAACCTCTGAGAGCAGCCTGCTCATAATCTTAATAATCCACCCTCTCCAGATGGAAGAGTTTTCTTTCACAAAACAAATAGCTTCTTCCATGAGATATGGAGGAGACCATTCAAATCATCCTTGTGCACTGATTTTTCAGATGCCATGAAGCTGAAGGAAGGATGAAACTTAAACAGTGAAATAAGGTATTGTCTACATGGTCTACATTGCAGTATAGGCTAGGAAAATGGGTACATGTACCTCTATAACTATATTGGCATAAGTAACTAAAATCCCTGTGTACGAGACCTAATTTAGACAATGTCTAATGTCATCTGTATCACAAAGCTACGTAATTTTTGCTGATTTTGTAGTCAGTGGGTTTACAAAACAAGTAATATTGATGTTAAACCAGATTCTGACCTCTCTAGACTAGCTGCAACAGTATTTAAACCAAGGGACTTACCCTTCCTGGCGTCCACTGGAGTAACTGAATAAGAATCTAATCCTAAATATGAAAGAAGCCAGGACAAGGTGGCACCTTAAAGACTAATGGGTTCAGAGAAGCATAAGCTTTTGTAGGCAGCAGTGTTAAACCAATGGTGGAGCAGACATACACTGCATGCCAGTTAAATTATATCTTGCCCACAGTAAAAGGCCTGAACCAGACACTTGGATTACAACACCAAAGTTCTTCTCTGGTTTTTGGAGGGTTTTTTGCTGGTTTATTTCTTTTGGAGGGGGTGAGGGAATGGAGCTGTAGTATCTCTAGGTTTTCTTCTGTTTGGAGACATTAAAACCACCAGTTTAACTCTGTTTCAGTGATTATTTTGTGGTTTTCTGCTTTATTTTAAGCCTTTACAACACACTCTGAACTATCCTTTACCCATCCAAAAGCGATCTTCTAGGAATCCTGTAACTGTGCCTGAATTTTAAGGTCTCCCCTTTGCTGGATATACAATACAGCAGTAAAGGGGGCACCAATATGAGCCCCATAGTCTGCCAACCGTGCAGCCCCAGAAACTGGTATGAGAAGCAAGGGGGAGTTCCCACTTTCATATAGGGGTCACAAGCCAAAGGGAGGGAACAGGTAAAAAGGTAAGGAAACATCAATACTGTGGTAACATACACTCAGCACCTTAATTTCCACCTCATCTTAATTTCCGCAGTGTCCCCAAACAAGTCTTTAGTCCAGGGGTGTCCAACCTTTTTGAATGTGAGGCTGGATCATAAACTTTTTATCACCCAGTAGGCTGGAGGGCCGTATTCAAAGACCTCACGGGAAGCAATATCACATCACCCCCCCCACCCCTCGAAACAAAAGTACAATGTTTACTTTCATTTCTCGTCGCAGCACCTCAGGCCTCAGAAAACACTTGGAGGGCTGTGTGGCGGCCCGCGGGCCGTATGTTGGACAAGCCTGCTTTAGTCCCTAGAGCTCTCAAACATTGGTCTGCAGCTGCCCCCAAGCCTGAGTCCATCTCCTTCAGCCCACAGTCCTGGCTAGCTAAGCCAGTGAGATCTCCAGCTCCACTGTCACTCCTATGCGTAGGGCTGGGCAAGTTCTCTGGGCACGCTGCTGCCTCTTCCATTTACTCTAGCCTCAAGCTTCCTCCTCTTTTGTCCCTTGCCCCCCAACCCCATGATGTTTCCGTAGTCCAAATGAACCATCAACACAGCACTGAAGACTGCACCCTAGTTTCTCCTGCTGTTATACATGTTATAGTCACATTACAATAGGTTATTTAGTAGTGGAAAGAATCTGAGATTTATATGAAACTTTTCTGAAGCGTATCAAATGTCAGAAAAATTAGTTATTTCCCTTATTGACCCCCAGTTTATTTAGGCATTTGAACAGTCTCATTGATGTCAATGGCAATGCCACATACAGTGGTTTTATTGACTTGGGTTTTGCAAGACTTGCAGGTCTGCAAATCTCACCAGAGCTGCACATCTGCTCATGACTTCCTGATGCCTTTGTTGGCTCATGTCTGAGCAATCTCACATAAATAAAGAGCAAAATCACTCAGTAAGGACCATATGCTAAGGGTCCATCTATTCTTATTTGTTTATAATATCCCTAATTAGGTGATGTGCTGGGAGACCCATTCCAGAAATGGGTGGGTTTTGTTTCCACCAGCTTTTCAGTCTTAGATTAGCATAGAACTTCAAAAGTTTTTACACTAAACAAAATGCATGAAAAACAGCCATGATATTGATGGCTTGCAGTGCTGTGTGGGAGCATAAAGAGGCTTGAGAATCACCTCTGAAGAGATATACAGAAGATCTGAAAGCAGAAAGCACCACCCTTCAAGGTTCCACTGATGCTGCAAAAATATATCCAATATTTTATCTCGAAGCCTCCGTTGCACATGTTGAAGTAGGGTGAGGGAGCATATGACACTGGGAGGTCCCACTGATGCTGCAAAAATATAAAACTGATGGTCAGCTTTTTCCAGCTTGGACACCTAAAGCTAGGCACATAAAATCCCATTGAAATACTTAAATAAAGTTGGATTTTTCAGGAGTACTGAAACATGGACACCACTCCCACTGAAGTCAGCAAGCCTGCGGGTATTCAGCGCCTGAGAAACTCCGGCCATTTTTATGTAGGGGTCTAAACAGACATTTAAGAATCTGTTTGTAGACACCTCTGAGCTAAAGAAAGCATTAGTTATTTAAATCTTTTAAATCTCCTGCAGTACTCACATAAGAGCCATTTAAAGCATGTGCTCCCATGGATGGCAGTAAGCTTACTTAGGGGTTTAAACACAGCCTAGAACATTTTCAGGATTGAGACTAGTTTCTTACAACTGTCTGAATCAGTATATCCCCAGGGTGCCCTCACCATATTCCCATTCCCAATATCTTTTTTGGTTTGCAATGGGCTTTCTTGTCCCCACCCCTCTAATCTAGCTGTACACAGCTACCACCTCTACCTCTGGAGGCCTATTTGTTGCTGAGGCACTGCAGAACGAATTGGGCCTCTTAGACCACCTTTCCTAATCAGGAGAAGAATGCAAAGTGCTATGAGTTCCTCAGATGGATAACACACCTGAAGTGTAAAATATTACAGTGCAAAGTTCAGGATACAAATAAGCTGCAGCCATGAACTATAGGAAATATTGAAAAAAATGCATGATCATTGAACATGGTTTTGATACAATCCTACAGGCGTTTCAAACAGACCAAAAAATGGTTGCTTATGTGAGATAACGTTCATAGGCCCCTGAGAAGTTATGAGTTCCAAGACTAAAGTTCAGAAATCTTCTCATCCAGAACCAACACGCTCTTTCAGACAACACTGTTGTTTTTAGACATAGCTGGAGAGCATCGCTGTTATGCTTTCTTTATAACTTTGGGGAATGGAGATTTAGTGCAGGAGATAAGAAGCCTTTGGGACATTTTGATTAAGCTCCTAGGAATGGCAATATGCACCAAATATTTATATTAAAATAACAACTACCTACAATAGTTAGATAGCTTGGATTCCTGTGTATATGAGGCAGGGAACCTTAAAGTAGCTGGCTTTCAAAAATTCCTCTTCAAGTCCAAGGTTAATAGGCTGGAATTGCTGCAGTTGCTTGATTGATACAGGCTGTGAAAAAGAATTCAGACGTTTTAGCTTGGCACAAAAGCAAGCGTCTGTTCTGCATTCTCCTGCATTCTGAATATATTTCATGACAATTTCCTAAGTTCACCGTAGCATCCCCTGCCTGGCAGGGGAGCTGTCCTAGAAATGCATAAAGGATTTGAACACTTTAATGACTGGTTATATAGCTCTAAGACCTGTGAGAGCATCCTCACAAGCACTCACACCGAGGAATAGTGGAAAGAAAAACATAATCAGACAGTAAGCCCCAATTAAAAAGAAATCGGCTGTGCATTATCTCTGTGGACTTGTATGTCTAGGTTCTTGAAACTTTTACTCAGCTCATGGGCAGAGAAATTTGAAACACAAGTTAATGGGTTTTCATGTGAGTAAGGACTTCAGGGCTGGTATGCCTGTATCTGTCCCTGCTTACCACAGGGAAGGGCCTGCAACGACTGGTCAAATATGGAGGTAAGAAGAATTTTAGCTGCACGTGGGATCTGTGTTTATCAGCCAGGGCTTCAGAATCATAGGGATATTTTGTTCGTGAATTATGAATTTTAGAGAGCAGTAGGCACATCTACACATTCATTAATGTGCCTTAGATACTGTGCGTTTAGTTAGTCCTTTATTAAGGAGGTAGTAAACTAAATGTACAGTACCTAAAGTTGCTGCACATTAACACTGAAGGCTTTTTAAACCCAAAAGCTTGCTATAAAACAGATTTTCAACTATTTAAGTTGGTCTAATAAAAGATATCATATTCACCCAAAGAACCTTGTCTGCCTATGTCCTGAGACCACCATGGCTACAACCTACACCCCAGTTAATTAGTGACGCTTACTGTGCATTCGCCTAATAACACTGCACAGCAGGCTATTAACACGGTTTGTGCTATGACGCTCCACTGAGCAGTGTTATTAGGCCAATGTGCAGTAAGCATCTCATCCCAGTGTGTCTCATAGGATGTAAGGCCATACTGTAAATAAGGATGTGCCAGATCTGCATCTGGGGTGCAGATCCATTCCAAACTCAGAGAGGTGTTCAAGGATGGAGATAACTGTGGGTCTTCTGGAGGAAAGTCAAATCTACCAACTTTTATATCAGGAGTTGAGAAAATCCCAAATCCTAGACCCAAAATATCCCAGATCAACTCCTATATTTTGAAAGTCTGATATCCAGCAGCCTGCAAGAAGTCCATAACAGGCCAAAACCCTAATTCAGAACCTCTTAGGTTTGGGTCTGGATTCAAACTCCACCAGATAGGGCTTGTCTCTTTTTTTTCTAGATCCCATACATATCAGAATGCATAGGGTAACGGTACTCAGCATGATGGCATTTTGTGGCATTCCTCACAATCCATTATTATGTGGGCCAGGTTTGTGGCTTGATGAGCTGGTTTCTTTCCCTGCACTGTAGTCTGCAATTGATGTTATACTTGTAATCCATTGGTTTAGGGATAAAAGCAGATGTGATGACAAAATTCAGCAAAAATCTATGAGGTTTCCCCTCAATTTGAGAGGAAGGAGGGAATGAGTCATGTAGCTTCAGAAGAAAACATGCATGTTGCTCTATGGTAGGGGAACATTTTGATACTGCAGAAGTACAGCACACCTTATACAAACCAAAATGACCAGTGCCTAATGTCACAGACAGCCTGATTTGCCACTTCCTTACATTTTGTGCAGTGTTTACACCTGGGTACAGTGTTATCAGTCTGGTGTGCGAGAACCTTTCACTTATTTTGTACTGATGTGTTAAAAATGGTGAATCCAGCAGGCACGAAGCACACCAACTTGCTTGGGTGGAGAGGAAAACACACATGGTGTCTGGTTCTAGCATGTGGCATATGCTCCCTCATCCTATTTCAGCGTGTGCAAAGGAGGCTTCAAGATAAAACACTGGATATTTTCTTAGTGATACTCAAGTGGGAACTGCAATCACAAAAACATGACTGACAACTCAGCTGAACAGAGCGTGGTAGAGAGCAAATAGACACACAGACAAAAATACTACTGCACCCCTTTTTGGCTTCAAAGGAAATACCCGGTGGAAACATTAATGTGGGATTTTAGGAGTATGACTCTATCCTGCTTTTTTCATGATTCATTGTATGGATGTTCTTATCAAACACAAAGGGATGGGTCTTCAGTCACTATATACAGCACAATGCAGCTGGAACAGGCGAATGAGGATTTCCCTGGCATATGGGATTCCCCAGGGTGGCAGAAACCTGGCATAGCCTGCTTTTCCACCTGCTCCCCTGCATATTGTGGGCTAGAAACTGAATACAATTAACCTAGAGGAAATCTGGAATAACAACAGTATTCAATTCAATGGTGCCTGCTGGTCAAATGCAGTTGAGATTGGAATCTGGTCTTGTGACAGGGCTTTGGTGGGGAATAGAAGAAGAAACTAAGTAACAGCATCCTACCAAGAGGACTAAAAAGAAGCTGGGCAGGGTGTGCTCAGACTATGGGATTCGGCAGTCAAGACTTCACAGGGTGGATGGATGGCAGTTCACTCCCTTCCAGTACCCATTTGGCAGGTAGTACAGGGGTATGGTTGTCTTTGGCTTAATTTGAATGTCTCTACTGAAGGGGGCCCACTGATCATTTATGTTTTGACAACTGCTCCAGTGAGCAAGTCAAAGGAAAAAGGCAGTGGAAAATGAATGCAGACTGAACAAGAACATTAACAGTAGTGTAACATGGGCAGACAACGTAGGCGTACTGCTTGTTGTAACTGGATCAGGCAGGGGGGCTCTGTTTTTGCTGCTTGCTTTGCCTTTCATGCTTTTGTTCCCATATTGAGTGGTGTAATACCCAGACAGCTCCCATGAGGCCCAGATACCTCAAGCTCATTCCTTTCTCCCTTGTCTCGTTTCTCACTCTTCCCAAAGCCTAGCTGCCTTGCTTGACTGATGAAGTCAGACAGCTTTCATTTGCTGCCATAATTAGGAGTCTGTGACTGTTTCTGTAGTTTTAGGTTCCTGGCTCACTTTTACGCTACCATATCTCTACTGGGCCAGCTTTTGACCTCACCTTCACACATCTAAATCTAAAACAACCCCTTAGAAAGAAATAACCCCAATGGATGGAATTAGTCTAGATTTACACCAGAGAAAGCGAGAACAGACTCTTCTCCCTTTCTCTAGTGTATCATGAATTCAGGCTCTTTTACCAAGTAAAATGAAATAAGATTGATCAAAATCTCACTCCAAAAGCAGCAGAGCTGAAGCTGCCACTTTCCTCTCAAGATTTCATTCTTATGATATCTTTTCCTGACAGTAAGTAGAAAAGAAGCAGAATGGCAGTGAAAACAAGTAGTAAGGCTCAGGGCAATGTATTTTGAGATTCAACCCCATTAGTGCTGCCAGTATCCCCTTCCACCATGCCTTCATCAAAAGAAAAGCAGGCTGTGGAAGGAAGGCCTTGCTAAGGAACCACTTGGAAATGATAATGTGCAAAGAAATGCATCACTGTCTGATCAGATTAAATCCAATACTTCCTCTTCAGTTCGCCATCTATCCTGAAAACAAAATCAAAACAAATGTTTCTGTCAACCTCCAGAACCATCACCTCTGAGAGAGGAAAATCCTGTCTAATAAACGAGATAAATCTATCTTTGTCCCACTGCCTCAAGAGGGAAGAGTCAATCTCAACCACACCACTACTTTGTTTCATAGATTTCATAGACATTAGGGCTGGAAGGGACCTCGGAAGATCATCGAGTCCAGCCCCCTGCCCAAAGGGCAGCAAGTCAGCTGGGGTCATAGGATCCCAGCAAGATAAGCATCCAATTTGCTCTTGAAGGTGTTCAGAGTAGGTGCTTGAACCACCTCCGATGGCAGGCTGTTCCAGGCCTTGGGGGCTCGGACAGTAAAGAAATGCTTCCTTATGTCCAGCCTGAAACGGACAGGCTGTAGTATATGTAGTAGTTTATGTAGTAGTTGTAGTAGTGTATGACCGTTCGAACGTGTCATCCCTTGGGGCGCTCTGGTGAACAAACGTTCCCCCAGATCCTGGTGGTCACCCCTGATAAACTTATAGGTGGCCATCAGATCACCCCTGAGCCTGCGCTTTTCCAGGCTAAAGAGTCCCACGGCTCTCAGCCTGTCGTCGTAAGGTCTGTTTTCCTGACCTCTGATCATGCATGTGGCTCTTCTGTGGACTCTCTCAAGCTTCTCCACATCCTTTTTGAATTGTGGAGCCCAAAACTGGACACAGTACTCCAGCTGCGGCCTCACCAAGGCCGAGTACAATGGGAGAATGACGTCCCGGGATTTGCTTGAGAAGCATCTATGGATGCACGCCAGCGTTTTGCTCGCTTTACTAGCCGCAGCATCACATTGGAGGCTCATGTTCATCTTGTGGTCAACGATGACCCCCCAAGTCTCTTTCTTCTCTGCATTTGTTAGCAAATGCAAAACCTAGGATGGTATCTGACATAGGTGAATTCCTACCCTGCACACATCTCTTTACATGTTTTCTGAGAGGCACATAAGGAATACACTTAGAAATAGTTACAACCACAATAATAAATGATTTAGTCATGCTGTTTCAAAGTCTTCTGAGATTTGCCAGTATTGGTCGTTCTCTTAATCATAAAATCATAGAAAAGGAGGGTTGGAAGGGACCTCAGGAGGCCATCTAGTCCAACCCCCTGCTCAAAGCAGGACCAGCCCCAACTAGATCATCCTAGCTCAGGCTTTGTCAAACTGGGCTTTAAAAGCTTCCAAGAATGGAGACTGCACCATCTCGCTTGGTAACTTGTTTCTGTGGTTCACCCTCCTAGTGAGAATTTTTTTCCTAATATCCAAACTAAACCTACCTTGCTGCAACTTGAAACTACTGCTCCTTGTTCTGTCATCTGCCACCACTGAGAACAGTCCAGCTCCATCCCCTTAGCTGCTGCTATTAAATCCCCTCAGTCTCCTCTTCTCCAAACTAAATAAGCCCACTTCCCTCAGCCTCTCCTCAAAAGTCATGTGCCCCAGTCCCTGAACCATTTCCATTGCTCTCCGCTGTATTCTGTCCAGTTTATCCACATCTTTTCTGTAGTGGGGGCCCCAAAATTGGATACAGGACTCCAGATGTGGCCTCACCTGTGCTTAACAGAGCAGAATAATCACTTCTCTTAATCTGCTGGCAATGCTCCTATTAACACAGTTCAGTATGCTGTTATCCTTCTATGGCAACACGATCAAACTGCTGGCTCATCTTCAGCTTATTGTTCAGTGTAACCCCCAAGTCCCTTTAGCAGAGCTGCTGCCCAGCCAGTCAGACCCCAGCCTGTACCAGTACATGGGATTGTTCTGTCCTAAGTGCAGGACTTTGCATGTGTCCTTGTTGAAACTCATGAGATTTCTTTTGGCCCAATCCTCTAATTTGTCTAGGTCACTCTGCATCCTAGCCCTACCCTCCAGCGTATCCACCACTCCCCACAGCTTAGCATCATCTTCAGACTTGCTGAGGGTGCACTCTGTGCCATCTTCCAGGTCACTGATGAAGATATTAAACAAAACCTGCTCCAGGACTGATCCGAGGGCACTCCACTTGATACCGGCTGCCAACTAGACTTCAAGCCATTGATTACTGCCCTCTGAGCCCAATGCTCCAACCAGTTTTCTATCCACCTTACACTCCATTTATCCAGCCCACACGTCCTTAGCTTGCCTGCTAGACTGCTGTGGGAGACTGTATCAAAAGACTTGCTAAAATCAAGGTACACCATATCTACTGGTTGCCCCACGTCCGCAGAGCCAGTCATCTCATAATAGAAAGCAATCAGGTTGGTCAGGCATGACTTGCCCTTGGTGAATCCATGCTGACTGCTCTTAATCACCTTCTCCTCCAAGTGCTTAGAAATGGATCCCTTGAGGACCTGCCCCATGATTTTTCCAGTAACTGAGGTGAGGTTGACTGGTCTGTAGTTCCCTGAATCCTCCTTCTTCCCTTCTTTAAACATGGATACTATATTTGCCCTTTTCTAATCATCCAGGACCTCCCCTGATGGCCATGAGTTTTCAGAGACAATGGCCAGTGGCTCTGCAATCACATGAGCCAACTCCCTCAGCACTCTTGGGTGCACTGCATCCAGCCCCATGGACTTGTACACATCCAGCTTTTCTACATAGTCCCTAACCTGTTTTTATCACTGGGGGCTGCTCACCTCCTCCCCAGACTGTGCTGCCAGGCGCAGTAGTCTGGGAGCTGACCTTGCCTGTGAAGACTGAGGTGAAAAGGGTATTGAGTACTTCAGCATTTTCCTCATCATCTGTCACTAGGTTGCCTCCCCCATTCAGTAAAGGACCCACACTTCCCTTTCCTTCTTCTTGTTACTATCATACTTGTAGAAACCCTTCTTGTTACCCTTCACTTCCCTTGCTAGCTGCAACTCCAATTGCTGACTTCATCCCTGCATGCCCAAGCAATGCTCTTATACCTAGTTGTTTGTCGAAGCTTTCACTTCTTCTCAGCTTCCTTTTGTGTTTAAGCTCCCTGAAGAGTTCTCTGTTAAGCCTACCTGGTCACTTGCCATATTTGATAGTCTTCCTGCACACTGGGATGTTTTGTTCCTACATCCTCAGTAAGGCTTCTTTAAAATCTATCCTGGGGAAGATCTTAGAAAAGTTTATTAAGGAGGCCATCCTTGATGGACTGGCCCAGGCTAACATCCTGAGGGACAGCCAGCATGGGTTTGTTGCGGGTAGGTCTTGTTTGACCAATCTCATTTCCTTCTATGACCAGGTGACCTATCACCTGGACAAGGGAGAAGAGATTGATGTCATATATCTTGACTTCAAAAAAGCCTTTGATCTGGTATCCCATGATCACCTCTTGGCCATACTGGCCAATTGTGGCCTTGGGTCCACCACAATCCGCTGGCTGGGAAACTGGCTCCATGGTCAGACCCAGAGGGTTGTAATTGATGGCAGTCACTCATCATGGTGCCCTGTGACCAGCGGGGTCCCTCAAGGCTCTGTCCTGGGACCCATCCTGTTCAACATCTTCATTAATGATGTGGACATTGGAGTCAGGAGTGGACTGGCCAAGCTCGCCGATGACACCAAACTTTGGGGCAAAGCATCCACGCCAGAAGATAGGCGGGTGATCCAGGCTGACCTGGACAGGATCAGCAAATGGGCGGACGAGAACCTGATGGTGTTTAACACCGAAAAATGCAAGGTTCTCCACCTTGGGAGGAAAAACCTGCAGCATCCTTATAGGCTCGGCAGTGCTACGTTGGATAGCACTACAGAAGAAAGAGACTTGGGGGTCATCATTGGCCACAAGATGAACATGAGCCTCCAATGTGATGCTGCGGCTAGTAAAGCGACCAAAACGCTGGCTTGCATCCATAGATGCTTCTCGAGCAAATCCCAGGACGTCATTCTCCCCTTGTACTCGCCCTTGGTGAGGCCGCAGCTGGAGTACTGCGTCCAGTTTTGGGCTCGACAATTCAAAAAGGATGTGGAGAAGCTTGAGAGAGTCCAGAGGAGAGCCACGCGCATGATCAGAGGTCAGGAAAACAGATCTTACGATGACAGGCTGAGAGCCATGGGACTCTTTAGCCTGGAAAAGCGCAGGCTCAGGGGTGATCTGGTGGCCACCTACAAGTTTATCAGGGGTGACCACCAGGATCTGGGGGAACGTTTGTTCACCAGAGCGCCCCAAGGGATGACTAGGTCGAACAGTCATAAACTTCTGCAAGACCGTTTCAGGCTGGACATAAGGAAGAATTTCTTTACTGTCCGAGCCCCCAAGGTCTGGAACAGTCTGCCATCGGAGGTGGTTCAAGCACCTACATTGAACACCTTCAAGAGTAAATTGGATGCTTATCTTGCTGGGATCCTATGACCCCAGCTGACTTACTGCCCTTTGGTCAGGGGGCTGGACTCGATGATCTCCCGAGGTCCCTTTCAGCCCTAATGTCTATGAAAATACAACCAGCTTTCCTGGACTCCCCTTTTTGGCCTCCTGGGGATCCTACCCATCAGTTCCCTGAGTAAAAGTCTGTTTTTCTAAAGTCCCGAGACCATACTCTGCTGCTCTCCATCCTTCCTTTCCTCAGGATCCTGAACTCAATCATCTCATCAACTGCTGTGCAAGTTGCCATCTACATCCCCACCAATTCTTCCCTGTTTGTGAGCAGCAGGTCAAGAACAGCATGCCCCCCAATTGTTCTCTCCAACACTTGCACCAGGAAATTGTCCCCAACGCTCTCCAAAAACTTCCAGGATTTTCTGTGCACTGCTGTATTGCTCTCCCAGCAGATGTCAGGGCGATTGAAGTCCCCCATGAGAACCAGGGCCTGTGATCTGGAAACTTCAGCTAGATGCCTGAAGAAAACCTCATCTACCTTGTCCTCCTGTTCTGGTGGTCTAGAGCACCCACCCACCACAACATTACCCTTGTTGCTCTTCCCTCTAACCTGAATCCAGAAACTTTCAACAGTCCCATGTCCAGTTTCATACTGGAGCGCTGAACAATCAAACCGCTCTTTACATAGAGCACAACTCTTCCTCCTCTTCTCCCCTGCCTGTCCTTCCTGAACAGTTTGTACCCATCCATGACAGTACTCCAGTCATGTGAGTTCCCACCACGCCTGTGTTACTCCAATCATGCCATAACTCCCTGACTGTACGAGGACTTGCAATGCTTCCTGCTTGTTTTCCAGGCTCTGTGCGTTTGTGTACAGACATCAGAGGAAAGAAGCCAATTGCCCTACTGTCTCAGGAACAATGAGAAGGCTTCCCCTGTTGCCCCCTCCTGCTTGTGCTTCCTCTTGGTCCCTGGCTTCCCCACTTACCTCAGAGCTTTGTTCTCCATCCCCCGGTGAACTTATTTTAAAGCCTTCTTCACCAGGTTAGTGAGCCTGTCTGCAAATATGCTCTTCCCCCTCTTCACCAGGTGGATCCTGTCTCTTCCCAGCAATCCTTCTCCATGGAACAACATGGTCAAAGAAGCTGAATCCCTGCTCACAACAGCACCTGTGCAGCCGTTCATTGACCTGTAGGATGTGTCCGCTCCTGCCAGGGCCTTTCTCTTTGACCAGAAGGATTGAGGAGAACACCCCCTGTCTCCTTCACCTTTGCATGCAGAGCCCTGTAGCCACTCTTGATCTGCTCAGGGTCATCCCTGGTATTATCATTGGTGTCCACATGGATAAGCAGCATGGGATAGTAGTCAGAGGGCCGGACAAGTCACAGTAACCCTTCCATAACGTCTTGGATCCAGGCATGCAGCAGATCTCCCGGGACAACAGGTCAGGCTAGGAGATGGACACCTCCATTCCCCACAAAGGGGATTCTCCAACCACCACCACCCATCACTTCCTCTTCGTGGCAGTGGTCTGGATCCTCCCCACCTTGGGGATTCCTGGCCTGGCCTCTTCCACCACTGGCATGCTCTTCTCCTCCTCTGTTGCTAGCACTCCATATCTGTTCTCCAGGCAAACCACTGTACATGGGGATGACAACTTCTTCTTGCTGCCAGAAGATATGAGCTTTCAGCTTCCTGGAAGTCCATGCCCTCTTCCTTTTCTAGGACCACCTCTGGCAGTCCTTCCTCCACTGTCCTAGACGTTTCCTCTAGCATGGAATCGATGACGTCCTCATGACGGAGGATGCTTCAGAGCCTCGTTACCTCCTCCTGTAGCTCTCTTTCCTTCTCCCTGAGGAGTACTGCCTCTCATATTGCAGGCACTCCCCCACCTGGCTGACACTGGAGGGAATCTGCAAGCCGCAGTCTGCACAGCACCAAACCAGGACTTAGGTGAAAGCTTCAATGGTGTGTGGTCCTGCCTGGACAGACCCCTCACAGGTGGAAGCAAAGGAAGAGCTGGAAGTAGCAGTGGCTCTGTTATTGCAACGTCCTGCAGATGTGCCTTCAGGTCTTCTAATCTGCTGCCTCTCACTTTGTGCCTATCTTTCCAAGCAGATCTTCGCTAGCAAAGGTGATCGGTTCAGTCTTCTTTAAAACTTCCTATAACGATTTTTTTTTTAAAACTATAAAAAACACTGGCTCACATGAAGACATGCAAAGATAAAATCAACCCCTTGTTAAATCTCTAAGGGACACTGTAAGTGAATTAACTGGAGTGAAAAGTTCCAGAGGGATAGTACTTGAGGATGAAATTTATACACTGAGCAAGGCCAGCAGGCACAACACTGCCTGAGCCCTCCCACAGTGTTGTACTTCTGACCTTTTCTAAAGGGACCACCTTTATACACGGAAGTCTCCATAGTGATTTAAATATTTGGCCCTTTTGGTGAGACTGGCAAGCAAGGGGCCAAATGCCCAAATGATTCCTACAATATGCACATCTGTCCTCTAAGAGCTGGACTAGACGATCAGCTCATTCCACCGGGAAGAGGAAGTGTGGTTTAGTGATTAAGGCTGAAATCAGCAAGTGACAACTCTGGGGCGGGTTCTAGTCATGTCACTTCATTATCAAGGATCCTGGTTTTCTCTGTTAAAAAATCCAAAAATCTCTGATTAAAACCCCCAAATCTGCATTTTTCTGCAATTAAAATAAAATGCTATCATATATATATATAAATATTATATATATATATGGGGGTATCAGTTGAACACAACGTTTTATTGATATATTTACAATGTTAAAGCAATTCAGAAGACTACCAGTGCTTCAATCATTATAATGAAATAAACTCTAAACACCTATATATTTTGATGTTTGATTTTGGTTTTTTTATCATGGAAAATCAGAACTCCCCCTGCCCCCTTCACTCACCAGAACATGGGTCCTGCTGTGACTGCCCCCCACCCCCCAGCTGCTTTGTGACACTGAGCAGTCCTGATATGCCAGTGCCCCTCAGTCCCAAGCCACAGTCCCTCCAGCCCTGCTGGTGCCCCTCACTCCTGACCCACAGCCCCTACTTATCCCCCCACTCACTCCCTCCCAGAAGCAGCTCCCCCACCACACACCAGGATGCAGGTCCAACTGCAGCTGTCCCCCCACTGACCCTCTGCTTTGTAGCACTGAGCAGCCCTGATATGCTGGTACCCTGCCCCTGCTCCTACCTGTGCCACTGCCCCTCACTCCCAAACCACAGCCCCATAGTGCTGCCAGTGCCCCTCACTCCCAACCTGCAGCCCCTACACACCCTACAGCAAATTGCAGCAAGCCATATTGGAGACTTGGGACACAGGGTCGGGGACCTAGGAGTAACACAGGACTGCCAGGCTGCCCCGTGCAGCCCCCCAGCAGCAGCTGCTGCAAGTTCCCATGCAAAGCCCATGCCCCTGCTCCAAAGGAAGGCAACCCTGCCACCACCCCCCGCATCTGTACTAATCTTATCAGGGGAAGATTCATTCCTGACCTCTCAATGCAGCATTGGTCTAACTCTCGGCCAGACGGGCAGGACCCTGTAAACAGGACCCTCTGGGGCTGAATCTCAGCAGACGCATTGGTATATCCCCAACCAGTGGCTAACCATCTTCTTCCTGAATGCCTCCAGTACTGGAGCGTTCACAGCTTCCCCGGGTGTCTGTGCCAATGCACTCTGATCTAACTGGGAGCTGAACTGGAATTGAATCAGAACCTAAGAACTGGTTTGAACTGGTATTGTGACGTGACCCTGAGCCAGAACCAAACCATCATTGGTCCTGTCCTACTGAACCACAATGGAAACCAAGCTGCAAAAAAATCATTGGGATCACCAGTTAGATTTGTGTCACTGGTTAGGTTGGGGTTACTGGTTAAATGGGAGTCACCCATTACCCCACCAGTCAGACTGAGGTGACCTGCTCAGTCTTCATTAAAACTGCCTGTAACATTTTTTTAAACTATAAAAACCACTGGCTCTCATGAAGACACACAAAGATAAAAATGACATACTCATTGCTGCCACAAAGACACGCCTCACTGCTCTACCACGAATCCTCAGGATTTTCTCTGAACTTGCAATTTCTATGGCGCTTTTTTTTTCTCTTTGGCTCCTTTAATCTATATGATTGATTAACAGAGAATGGGCTTAAATGGAGGTAAACAGCTGTAAATAAATACTACTGCTTTCTCAGTTAGTGGACTCATTCTTATCCTTACAACCACTTAGGTTTCAGGTCACCTAGTTCTAAATGCCCATTTCCAAAACTTGCTTTAACACTTCATGCAGTTGTAGCATGTAGGATGTGGAGAGGGAGCGGGGCAGGCAGGCTCCTGGGGTCTGTGGAGTGATGGGAGGCTGGGGCCACAGCTGGGACCACTCTGCCCCCCACCCTAGCACTGCCAGCAGGACCTGCACTCCCCTGCCCTACCACTGCCAGCAGGACCCACAAGTGGGTGTGTGGGGCAGGTGGTGCGTAGGGCTTTCTGGAGCCGGGCCCCTTCCCCAGTGGTGCAGGGCTGTTCCAGACTCGCCAAAGCTTGGCCCCTGATGGCCCAGACCAGCCCTGTGCCATCAGGACTATGTTTCAAGCTCTGGTGTACCCGGACCACCCCTGTGTCATCCGGGATACATGCACATGGCACCCCCTGCCCCGCAGCCCCAGGATTTTTTTTTTTCCCTTTACCTCCCTGGCCCTGCCTCCGATTGCCATCCCCGCACTCCCACCCAGCCCCAAGCAGCTCATTGCAGGCTGCCAGGCTGCAAGAGGAAACCCTCAGTTTCATGCGTCAAAGGGGAAAATCCAGGTTTTTCTCCTTTAAAAGGGAAAATCCTCATTTTTCCACATTTTTCCACAGGCCACAGAAAACCCAGATCCCTGCTCATCATCATGTAACCCTATGCTGATCAATTGGGTACGGAGAGACAAACAAATGATACCACAGAAAAAAGTAAAGGGGACTTACCCCATATCAGCTCTTCTGAAGGACAGGTTTCTTTGCCTGCGCCTTCTGCACAATAAGTGGAAGCTAATCAGGGCAGCTTCATCCTGAATGAAACAGGACTCAGTTTCCACGGTTTAGCTTACACACTCTGCACGATAGGAGCAAACACATGAAACAGATACTGCAGAGCAGCTGATGGGGGATAAATCCCCTTCCCTTTGCAGTTTGGTATGTTTTGATTATCTGTTTAAGCACTTAGGCACATTAGATCATATTTTTAAAGGTATTTAGGTACCTAACTCTCACTGATTTCAATGAAAGCCAAAATCCTTTAGAATCTGACCTACTATACTGCAGTTCCTTCACTGATGAAAAGGGATAAAAATATTTACCTGCCACACACACGTGTCTTGTGTGACTTACATCAAAAATATATAAAAAGGATCTCATGATCTTCAGACAAAAGAAGCAGCACAAACTATTTTTGTAATGTCTTTTGGCCACTACTGACATATTAGATTTGAACCTGTGATTTAGCATTGAAAGCATCTCTATATTACTCCCAGTTCCCTGAGCCACCTGATTCCTGAAACAACATGCTAGAGAAACTTCTGCAGCACTTTCAGCTGACGAGGGGCTAATATGTCAGATCTGAGACTCTAAAAGAAGGATCTCATCTGTTCTGTCTCTTTTCTGCTGCTCTCCTTAATGTGCAAATCTCCCCAAATCTCTGCTTTAGCTTAAAATAACAACTGCAAAAATTTTTCATTTCAGCTGTGATGGCTCCGTCCTGCAGTGTCTTCTCTCAACAAAAAGCAATTTCAGCCAAAACTTAGGTTCATTCTCTGGCCAACAAATATAAACATCCCGCTTGTTTTTGCTTTTCTTTCTGCTTTCAGATGGATGGAAGACAAAACCAGAGTCATAAGTATATGATTCCCTTGCATGGTTTGGAAAGAAATACTTTGAAACTTGGTCCTGGACCCAAACTGGCAAGCCGCCTTGCTACAATAGGCTTTATTTTAATGCTTCAGGTTCTGGCGAGTCATTTAAATCTCAGTCCTAATGGCCTCACATCACAAGTGTTTTAGTCTGGAAATAATGCTGACACAAGGGGGGTTTGGAAAGGTGAAACTCAGAAGCTTTATATTTTATGAGCCCTGTGCTTATCTGAGGATAGTAATGGACAAGGCCCCATTTTCTGAGGGTTTGCAATTCATCTGAGCATTACATTTTGACATGAAGTGTAAAACTGGAATCGCACAATCATGAATCAGGCCTATGGGAAACTACTGGCAAAATACAACTCTTGGATGAACTCAGAGAGAGGAGTTTATGACGTGAGAAGTAGTGAGTAGAAATAGTGGTGGGAGTATAATAGCACTCTCAGCTGCCTGCCATAGGGAATCTTACCACTTTCAAAGACAGTTTAATCTGAAAAAGATAAGTGTGAATAGGGAGCTGGGTGTTTTGTTCATCGTGACACACTGCGAGGTAGGGAGCAGCTGTTGAAAGCCAAGGTCTTCATAGCACAATGCAGTGTTCCCACAGTGTTGAATGAACAGCCTAGGTTTAAAGTCTCCTCAGCTGAGTTATCGCAGAGATAATAAGGGCATGGGCACAGAAGTAAATGGTGACACGAGGGGCAACATAATATGCTGTGTGTGTTGGAGCTTGGTGATCTAACCACTGGGGTTTTGGATCATTGTGTAGCTAGCCCCTGTTGGGGCAGGTCTGATTCTTACTTGTGTGAACAAGGGTGATTGCACCCAAAAGCTTGCCAAGAACTTTTTTTTCCAACTACTCAGTTGGCCTAATAAAAGATATCACATCTACCCAAAGCACCTGGCCTGCCTGTGTCCTTAGACCAACACGGCCACCGCCAACAACCCAGCACCATTTTTTCTGTCTCCTGAAACATCTAACATCAACCCCCATGAGGAGAATGGACCTGAGTGATAACAGAAGAGAGAAGTGGAGAAACCTGCCTTTCGAAAAAGTTAACAATAATTTGTCCTTAGAAAGGACAATGCATAAGTTATCTTAGAAGCCATTGTTTAATGTTTACATCTCCTCTTGTGAGAAAAGTGGTTCTGATTCACCCATTTTACAGGCTGGGAAACTCAGGCACAAAGTAGATGAGTGACCTACTCAGAATCCATCACGCAGAGTCATTGGCAGTGCTACTTAAGGATGAAATCCTGGCACTTGTAAAGTCAGCAGCAGTTTCACCATAGACTTCAACTGAGTAAGGATTTCCCACCAGGAGTCCTGACTCCCCATCCTATTCTTTAGCTATAAACAACACAAACATCCTACATTTTATACACAGTTTCCAAAGCACCTTCCCAAAGAACTGCACTGTGCAATCTGTTTTTGTCCTCAATCAACCCCAGGTAAAGAGGAACACTGCTTCCTCCTATTATGTATCCCTGATAACATAAATTCCTTCTAAAGCACAAGGCATTCACTGAAAGGAAGCAATAGTTTTGTTGACATTTAAGATCTCGGTCACTCTATTCAGTAAAGAACGAGTTCAGATCTACGGATCACCCTGCAATGAGTTGGTCTGGTCAGCCTGCTGCCTCAATGTACCATGCATATCATTAGCCATTCATTTATGTTTCTAATTAGAATTAATCCTAATAAATTCATGGCTTATTGGGGAATAGCAGATTTTTAAATCCAAGCTGGAGCTGACTCTCCCTCCTTTCAGACAGGAGGGCTTTGCTCTGCTGTTGTCAGTGATTTTACATCTAGTTAATGAGCCAGGGTGCACAACTACACAGGAGAAAAGCAGGCTTCTGTCTTTATGCCACCTTGAAATTTATGCTGCTGAAATACACAGACACAAAGGATTAATCGCTCTTGGCACAATGGGTACAGTGTTGTCAAGTGAGTATAGTCTGGCTTTGCATGTGATCAGATAACGTTTCCTTTATTTATTTCCCAGCAATTGAATTGCTGGCAAATTAACAAGGAGACTTATTCGTTGCAGAGCCAGATTCTAGCCCCATCAAGACTTTAGTGCAAGTGCTGTAGTGGCCAACCAGGGGCCGTGCTCTTCTTGACCTGCTGCTCACAAACAGGGAAGAATTGGTGGGGATGGTAACTTGGGCAGCAGTGACCACAAGGTGATTGAGTTCAGGATCCTGAGGAAAGGAAGGATGGAGAGCAGCAAAGGGCCCTGGACTTCATAGAAGCAGACTTTGACTCACTCAGGGAACTCATGGGCAGGATCCCCTGGGAAGCCGGCCCACAAGAGCTGATTGTATTTTAAAGAATCCTTACTGAGAGTGCAGGAACAAACCATTCCGATGTGCAGGAAGATTAGCAAGTATGGCAGAAGACCAACTCTTCAGTAACCTAATCACAAAAAGGAAGCTTATAAGAAGTGGAAACTTGCAAAAACACCGAGGGAGGAATATAAGAGTATTGCTCAGGGATGAGGTCAGGGAGTTCAAAGCTCAGCTGGAGTTGCAGCTAGCAAGGGTTGTGAAGGGTTACAAGAAGGGTTTCTACAAGTGTGTCAGCAACAAGCCATCTGCAGCAGCCATACTGCTGTGAAGATAGTCTGACTGCATTACTTGCAGTAGTGGATCTCAACCATTTTAGACTCAAAGCGCCCCTTGTTAGACTCAAGGCACCCCTTGGGAGATGCCATCACTTGACTCCTGACTCCTTTCTTGACTATGGAAAAATAAAATAAAAGAACAATTTCTCTGTTGCAAAGAATGCAGAACAGGGCAAAATATTTTGGACACTATGGATTCCTATTTAAAATCCCTGAGCATGGCTGTGCCGTATGTGGCACCGTAGACATGTCTATGGTGCCACATACCACACATTCAGGTGCTGTCCACATTGCAAGGTATTTTGGTGGAATTTGACACCTGATTTTAAAATTGCAATGCTGAATACCTACAACTGAGCCGCAAACTAATCACCCCCAGTAGACACTGCAACAATTTTCAGCAATCGGAATGGAAATTTCCAAGAATTCGGTTCCACTGAGAGTTTGAAACTTCAACTTTTCATAATATTTCAGAATGGGACATGATATTGAAATGCTGCAATGTCTCACACTTAACACGAAACAAACCTGGCAATGATATCTGTTCCTGCAACACCAGCCGAGGTTTATGGAACAACACAGCAGAGATCCAGTGATGAAGATGATAAGCCCATTTCACTTGCTCTTCAAAACTGTATAATCTATGTGAACATGGTAGCATTAACAGCTCCAAATGTACATAAGACAAAATAAGTTTTAAAAAATATGTTAGAGGCAGCTAACAAGGAACCAACAGTTTGCAGCAGAAGCCAACATGCTGTCAACTCCAATTCCCCTCTGGTTTTGACACTACGTTCTGAATAGTCATTTGACGGAGTCAAGTGGGTGTTTTTGTTTATGAGTCTGCTGTGGTTTGGCTTTTGTTAAGGCTTTCTTTAAGCTGACCACACAACTATACCATGGACAAACAGTGAAATCTTTCCCCAGCTCCCCACATGCTAAGGTCAAGGGCAAACACTATGCCTTTTCCTCAGGAGGGATTGCATATTATTTTCCCATTGTTCCCATGTTTGACAGCCAGTCTGGACCCATCATTTACTAGTGGATGATTAAACACGTAAGATTTGTCCTACTTGTCTCATCCATTTATCTATCTAGTCAAGTCGAGCACATGCCTGACTCATTAGTCTACAGGGAGGGTTCTTGCCTTGGGTGGCTGGCTTCAAATCTTAGATGAGAATGTTGCTTTTTATTTGGGGGTAATTATACTGGACTGCAAGCTGAATGGGAGCCAGCAGTCTCATACGGCTTTAAAAAAAACCCAAAAAACAAAAACTAACAGGGTACTGGGTTGGATTAACAAGAACATCCTATGCATGTCATGAAAAATAGTTCTTTCATTTTTACTCTGTGTCGGTGAGGTCTCTGTTGTGTCCAGTTTTGCAAAAAAAGATGTGGACAAGATGGAGAGAGTCCAGAGTAGAGCAGCACAGATGATTAGAGGCCTAGAAAACATGATATAACAGTAAAGGTTGGCCAAATTGGGATCAATGAGTCGAGAGAAAAGAAGTCTGAGGGGAAATTTAATAATTGTCTTCCAGTTACTGAAAGGGTATTGTGAAGAGGATGGCATATGACTAGGGTTTTGCAAGCTGGCTTCCCAAAGAGGCTGGGTGAACTCTAAAGACAAACTGCTTTAATTACATGTATATACCCAGTCCTACAATGAGAGGGGCAAAAAGCAAACGGAGCTCATCTCATCTTCAAGGCACCTCAGTCTAACACTAATCTCCACTTCCCCCGCAGGGATCTTTCCTCAAGGATTCACTTCTATCAGGACCCAAGGATGACAGGAAATTCTCCTAGTCCTTACATGATTCTTTCTCTCCTGAAACTGCCTCTGCAGAGAAACCTTCCCCAAACTAAAATTAGCAAATAGACAGCATGTCTTCCCAAGAGTTAATATCAATGACCCAGAGGAAAACATACAATTGACACTTTCAGAGTTTGCTTATGGCACAGAGTTTGATGAAGGAATAAAGAACAAAAAGGACAGGTTACTGGTACAGGTCGGTATAGCCAAATATAAGGTCATACATCTAGAAAAAACATAACCTTAATGGGGTAAGGACTCTATCCTAGAAGCAATGACTCTAGGAAGGCCTGGGAAGGTTGTTGTGGGCAGTCAAAAGAACATGAGTTGCCAGACTTATACTGTGCTGCCCTCCATAAACAGAGAAGGATCAATTAGATAGGAGGATTTTTTAAAGTTATGCTCCAGCTCACACAGGAATTAATTATGTGGAGTTTGATAGCCCATGTTATACATGTTAAGACTAAGTGATCATAACCAACTCTTCTGACCTTATGAAACTCTGGGAATCAGAGGTCTAGAGTGTGGGTGGAAAGTGTGCTACTGCTGTTTTATGGGAAAAGGCCAGGGGTGGGGTTCAGTTTCCAGGACAGACTCCAGGTTTGCTTTTCATAAGCACATTTCTTATCAAATTAAAAATAAAAAGGTAAAATAATGACAGCTCCTTCCTGGAGTTCACTTTAATTTCCACTTGACAGCAAACAGTCTCCCGTCAGTACTGGCTCCTTAGCTAGTCTCTTTGTAGGGCTGCTCTTTGTCCTCGATCTTGTTACCTGAATGAATCAGCAAAACAATTCTGCTTCTCTACGCAGTTTCCAAGAACGTGGCACCATGTTGCATACACAGATAGCAGAGAGAAAGATGTCTCACTGCAAGGGAGCTACTAATTTACAGCCAAATGAAATAACTCTTACAAACTCCTTTTGCTGTTAATAGCCACACATAACATGTAAGGCTCCTGTTTTGCCAAGTTATGTTTTTAGGAAAATTCCCTGTGTAAGTGAGGGAGGAGGAAATGGGTGGAAATGATCGTGAAACTGTGCTCCATCACTACCCTCATATCTTTTTTGTTGCATTTTCAAATAAATCATCTAGCATACAGCAACAAATGGTCTAGGAAGCCAGATGTGTATCAATCATGCTAACAGGGTTATGTCATCATTATGTTCTTTCCATGAACAATTATAAAGGACTGCTGCCTCCTGGCTGGCAGGAAACCCAACATAAAACCCATTTTACATTGATTTGGCATCAAGGAAGGAAATGTCCTCACTCAGGACATGACTTTCAGGGGCTAGGATAAGAGAAGGTGAGGAAGGGATCAAAGCTGAACTAATGTCAACCTATTGCCTTCAAATAATGCAACACTCTTGGAGCCTAACGAGCAAGGTGAAAAGAAAGCAGGTCTGGAGCCTGCAAAATACATCCTCCCTCCTCACATACACACATGGAGCCACTTCCTCATCCTCTTTAAGAGGATGATTTTTAAAAAAGAAAGCAAAAGTAAAAAGTTAAAAATCACAGGCATGATTTTCTACCTGCCACATCTCTTCTCTTTCTTGTATTAGTATAAAAGGCATAATCAGAAGCAAGGCTGTGCCAACAGAGACTGAGCAAGTACAAGGGTGAGATGTTGGCTACCGCAAAGCCAGCTCTAGTGATGCCACGTTTCTCCGGAGCTGCAATTTGTGTGTGGTAGGTAGAGAATCAGGCCAATAATAACAGTAGCACTTTTTCCTTTCAAAGTACTTAATAAGCAGTTAGGAGCAAATTGTGACCTGGTACCTGCTTGCCAGCACAGAGGAGAATGAAAAACACAAGAAGCCTTGGCATCAGCAATGATCTGGTGCTTCTGCACAGAAAGAAACATATCCCCCGTATGGGATATGGGAGACATCTTGATCCGTGAAACCACCGAGAAAAACCTGAAGCCACAGGTATGAAAATCAAGGGCTCTTCTGCACAATAACTGCGATGGCTGTGAGAACATCTAGGTCACAGCCCTCACAAATACTACCAGGAAGCCACAGTTCACCTCTAATTGTGTCTACTGCAGCTCTCACTGAATTCAAAAACAAAATCATTAACTACAGTCAATGGATTTAAATGGTGTATAACATCTTTCTGCTTCGTTTAGAGTGTGATCATTTTTGCCATGGCTCAGTAAAAGAAGCAGTAACAAAAATGAAAAGAATGACAATTATGGAACCCTGTATTATGAAATCCAGTGCCGCTGGTCTTTGAGGAAGTTCAGATCGTTTTCGAATCAAGCCAACTGTGCCAAGTCAAAACTGGAAGTCCAGAGCTAACTATCCCCAAACTTTGGCTTTAAATACAGACTTGGGTCCAGTTTTTTTGCCCCAAACATCTCAGCTCAGTTTTTTTCTGTAATAGCATGAGCCCCACGGTATTCTCTTACCTGGCACCAGGAGGGTTAGCTAATGATGTCAAAGCGTGAATGTACCGATACTTAATTTACAAATCAAAGGTCAGAAAAGTATGCGTGACACTGACTTAACCCATACTTAGGCAAGAATTCCCTTTAAATTCAGTAGGACTATTTAGGTTATAAGTCTTGAAGGTTTGGACATTAATAGCAAACAGCAAGACATCCTCTTATAACAAGCAAATACCCAGAACAAAGTTCTACAATAATGTTGTACTGTCCTCTAGTAATTGCACTGTATGCTGTAGAGTCCGAGTCATTGCTTTAGGGTATAGTAGTATATTTAGCATCAAAGAACATTTGTGGAGAAAATAATCTAGACTGAGGGTGTTTGGTTCAGAACAGCTGCTAACTTGACTCGGTGCAATAGCTCCTGCCTAGTTTGTTCCCCTCTGTGCTTTGCCCAGGTGCTGAATGAGATAATGGAGCTAGGAAGTGTGTGATGTATTGGGGAAATATTGAAAGTACTTTTATGAATGCTGTGCGTGGGTGTTTCCCTATTCAGTTTTGTAGTGCTGCTTGCCTGAATGAAGTGGAGTCAGGGTATTGTAATCGCTATGATGGCCTAGGGAAGTATGTAAGAAACCAAATTTATTTGATATTACCAAACAAACCTGGTTAGATCTTACTGAACAAACCTGCCCAGAACGAATAGAGTTAAATCAAAAAAGGCTGAAAAAGGTTATTACAGAACCTACACAGGAAAGGTAAAATAATGCCACAGCTAAGAGTGCCTCAGACACACAGCTTCAAATGAAGAAAACAGGGCTGGCTGGCACCTTAACCTATTCAGAAAGGCATAAACTTCAAGGGAGTTACAATAAAACTGGATACCAGCTTGACTTTTTCAGACTAGGATGTTCTACCCTTCCTTAGACTGAGCCTTACCGGGTGGGCAGTCTGTCAAAGAAAGGTGGAAGCTGGGCTGAAGAGGTTACTTAGAGGCTGTCAGTGAAAAAGTCCTGACAGGTTAGGCAGGCTCAGACGGGGAGCAGACTGGAGCGGTAAGAAATAAGCTGGACGTGCATGAGCTATGGATAGATAGGTTACACTTGGGTAAGGGAATACATGTGTATGTGTAGGACTCTTTGTTTTGTACCTTGGCCTTCTGGTTGAAAGAATAAAGAGTGCTTTGATAGGAGAAGTTGTTTTTAAGTTACTTCAGCCAGCAGCTGTCAAAGGTTCCCAAAAAGAAACTATTGCGTGGCCATTTCCCATTCGACCTGCTGACGTGTCACATTTGGTTCCTGGGAGGCCAGAGCCCAGGCCCTGGTGCAGCATTCAATCCCAGGACCCATGAGGGCCTGACACATACTAGGGAGCTCCCAGTGGGGCCCTGAGAAAAGACAGCGGTATAGCTAGCTCAGTGACTCTTAACAGAAAGAGTGACTTCTTATTTCCTTGCTAATGAGCTGTTGCTGACAGTGCTTCCCTATCGAGAGAAGATCATCTAACCCTGGAACAGGTTCTGAGCCCTTCCAGAGATGCTCTAGGATGGGTGCATCTACACATGCAATTATGGTGGAGCAATAAACTCCAGTGCAGTTCATGCCATAGTCAACTGCTCCCAGGCACAACATCTACACGTGCACCCATGACCACAGCATAGTGAGCCAGGGCAGAGCAGCCCCAGGCTGGGAGGGGACCCAAGGGGTCAGCCCCAGGTTCCAGGTAGCAGTATCAGGCAGCAGACAGGTTGGCTGGGGCACAAGGGTGCTAAAGTGCAGGGCTAGGCAACAGGCAACACCCACACTTCAGCACCCTCGTGCCCCAGCCAGTCTGTCACCAGCGACACATGCATTTCAGTGCATGTAAGTACTCCACCATAAGATAGTACTGTCCCCTAATGCTGGCACATATGTAGATGGTAATGCTTTACCATACAGCTAGTTAGTCTACTCTGCACTAAAGTGCAGCCCTATCAGAAATTAGAAGAGAATAGTTTATTGCTTGCGTTTCTTCCTAACTTTTGATCCATATTTTCCTGTGTTCCCCCAACTGAAATAAGATGATGCAAACTGCTCTAGGAAACCCATGCCATTTTCATAGTTTCATAGTTTCTAGGGTCAGAAGGGACCTGAGCAGATCATCTAGTCCGACCCCCTGCCATGGCAGGAAAGAGTACTGGGGTCAAACGACACCAGCAAGATGTGTACCTAACCTCCTCTTAAACACCCCCAGGGTAAGAGCCAGCACCACTTCTCTTGGAAGTTGATTCCAGACCCTAGCCATCCTGACCGTGAAGTAGCGCCTCCTGATATCTAACCTAAACCTACCCTCTGCCAGCTTGCAACCGTTATTCCTGGTCACTCCTGGCGGTGCTCGGGGAAACAGTGACTTCCCCAATGCCTGCTGATCCCCCCGACTAGTTTATAACAGGCCACAAGATCCCCCCTCAGCCTTCTCTTTTGGAGGCTGAACAGGTTCAGGTCCTGTAGCCTCTCCTCATAGGGCCTGCCCTGCTGCCCCCTGATCATACGAGTGGCCCTCCTCTGGACCCTCTCGATGCCGTCGACATCCCTCTTGAAGTGTGGCACCCAGAACCGGACGCAGTACTCCAGCTGCGGCCTGACCAGTGCCACATAGGGGGGAGGATCACCTCCTTGGACCTGCTTGAGATGCATCTGTGAATGCATGACAAGGTGCGGTTGGCCTTCCTAACTGCCTCTCCACACTGCCGGCCCATGTTCATCTTGGAGGCAATGATGACCCCAAGATCCTTTTCCACCACCGTGCTGACAAGAGGGGAGTTCCCTAACCTGTAGGTATGGTGCTGGTTGTTCCTCCCGAGGTGCATCACCTTGCACTTGTCTGTGTTGAAACCCATCCTATTCTCATCCGCCCACCCTTGTAACCTGTCTAGGTCTGATTGTAGCCTGTTGCATCCTTCCAGTGTGCCCACATCCCCCCACATCTTAGTGTCATCAGCAAATTTGAACAGGGTGCTTTTTACCCCCTCGTCCAAATCACTGATGAAGATGTTGAACAGTGCGGGCCCGAGGACGGAGCCCTGCGGAACCCCACTGCCCACGTCCTTCCAGGTTGAGAAGGACCCATCCACTACCAGCCTCTGGGTGCAGCCCTCCAGCCAGTTGGTGACCCAATTGACTGTGTGGGTGTCTACACCACAGCCCCCCAGTTTCTTAATGAGAACGGGGTGAGAGACAGTGTCAAAACCCTTCCAGAAGTCCAGGAAGACTATATCCACTGCTACCCCTGCATCTAATGATCTGGTGATCTGATCGTAAAAGGCCACCAGGTTGGTCTGACAGGACCTGCCACTGATGAACCCATGTTGGTTGCCCCTAAGCATGCAGTCCCCTTCTGGCCACTCCTGGATTTGTGCCAGCATAATTTTCTTGAACAGTTTGCCTAGGATTGAGGCAAGACTAACCGGCCTATAGTTTCCCAGGTCCTCCTTCCTGCCTTTTTTGAAAATGGGGACCACGTTGGCCCTCTTCCAGTCCTCTGGTACCTCACCAGAGCACCACGAGTGTTCGTAAAGTTGTGCCAGGGGACTTGCAATGACCTCGGCCAGTTCCTTTAGAAATCTAGGGTGGAGATCATCTGGACCAGCTGACTTGAATACGTCCAACCCCTCCAGAAGCTGCCTAACTAAATCCTCGCTAACCCATGGCCCAGGTGTGCCTCCCCCGGGGCCTGAGGGGGGCCCAGCAGGGAGGAGGCTGTTCGGGTCCCTACTTAGGAAGACGGAGGCAAAGAAATCATTAAACATGTTAGCTTTTCTTGTGTGAGAAGCCATTTCCTGTCCTGCCTACATTGGTTCCTCTCTCCTACCCATCATAATTTAAGAGAATAGTAAAATAAATATATTTAAGAGCTTTTCCAGCCCCTTGGCTGGTATATAGTGAAGTGCACCTGCCAAACTACAACTTCCTGCAATGACATAACACCAATTAATTACGTCTTATGCTCTGCATGGTGTGGAAACACTGACACCCAAATTCTCTAACTTGTAGTCACACAGACCCCAAAGGAGGTGAATTAGATGAAGACTATGGATGGATAGAGTAATGGGTATAAGAAACTTGATCATGGGTGACCTGAACTTTCCAGACATCTGCTGGGAAGAGCAGTCAGCCAGGTCTGACTGCTCACATAGGTTCCTAACCAGAATGCAGGACCTCCATCTAACCCAGGAGGTGCACAGCCCCACCAAGGGAGATGCCTTTTTGGACCTGGTGCTTGCTGTGGGTGATGACCTGGTGAAGGGGCTGCGGGTACTTGATCACCTGGGCAACAATGATCATCGCCTGCTGGAATTCACCATCCAGCACAAGGTGGCAAAGGCCTGCAGCAAGGCAGCAGCCCTAGATTTCAGGAGGGTGGACTTCAATGAGCTAAGGAGAATAGATGGGGAGACACTGAGGTCCCGGAGGGGAGGGGAACCAGGTGTCCAAGAAAAGTGGTTGCTCCTTAAGGAGAAAATCCTCCAAGCCCAAAGGGAAGAAATCCCAACATGGATCAAAGGGGGCAGGAGGGTGCAAAAGCCCCCATGGCTCACCAAAAGCATCTGGGAATGTCTCCTAGCTAAAAGGGAGGCGCACACCCAATGGAAGGGAGGGGCCATCACCAGGGATGACTATACTGCGGTTGTTCAGGGATGCAGGGGGGCAGTCAGAAA
This sequence comes from Crocodylus siamensis, assembly GCF_052110815.1. Classification (NCBI taxonomy): domain Eukaryota; kingdom Metazoa; phylum Chordata; order Crocodylia; family Crocodylidae; genus Crocodylus; species Crocodylus siamensis. Next base: position 16,088,436 of record NC_143404.1, on the reverse strand, counting down.
GGCCAAGGGACTGGGACTAGCTTTCCGGATCAAGGACAACAGGAAGTCCTTTTTTAAATATATAGGGGGAAAAAAGAAGGTACCGGGTAACGTGGGGCCCCTGCAAGACACGCTAGGAAATTTGGTCATCACTCCAGATGACAAAGCTAACCTATTTAATGACTTTTTTGCCTCCATTTTCCTGAGCAGGGACCGGAACAGCCACCCCCCCTCTGGGCCCCCCTTAGACCTCAGGGGAGGTGCACCTAGGCCAAGGGTTAGTAAGGAACTAGTCAGGGAACTTCTGGAAGGACTGGATGTATTCAAATCAGCTGGTCCAAAGTATCTCCACCCCCGAGTACTGACAGAATTAGCTGGGGTCATTGCGGGACCCCTGGCACAGCTTTACGAGCACTCGTGGTGCTCTGGTGTGGTGCCAGAGGACTGGAAGAGGGCCAATGTGGTTCCCATCTTCAAAAAAGGGAGGAAGGAAGATCCAGGAAACTATAGACCAGTTAGTCTTACCTCTATCCTGGGTAAGCTTTTTGAGAGAATTATTCTGGCACATGTCCATGAGGGGCCAGCGGGGGAGATTATGCTTAGAGGCAACGAACACGGGTTCATTAGATGCAGGTCCTGTCAGACCAACGTGGTGGCCTTCTACGACCAGATCACCAAATCCTTAGATGCAGGGGTAGCAGTGGATATAGTCTTCCTGGACTTTCGGAAGGCCTTCGACACTGTCTCTCACCCCGTTCTCATTAAGAAACTGGGGGGCTGTGGTGTAGACACCCACGCAGTCAATTGGGTAGCCAACTGGCTGGAGGGTCGCACCCAGACGGTGGTGGTGGACGGGTCATTTTCGACCTGGCAGTGGGGTCCCCCAAGGCTCGGTCCTCGGGCCCGCACTGTTCAACATCTTCATCAGTGACTTGGATGAGGGGTAAAAAGCACCCTGTTCAAATCTGCTGATGACACTAAGCTGTGGGGGGAAGTGGGCATGCTAGAAGGGAGGAATAGGCTGCAATCAGACCTAGACAGGTTACAGGGGTGGGCGGATGAGAATAGGATGGGATTCAACACTGACAAGCGCAAGGTGCTGCACCTGGGGAAGAAGAACCAGCATCATACCTACAGGCTGGGGAACTCCCTTCTCCTCAGTATAGTGGCAGAAAAAGATCTTGGAATAGTCATTGATGCCAAGATGAACATGGGCTGGCAGTGTGGGGAGGCAGTCAGGAAGGCCAACCACACCTTGTCGTGCATCCATAGATGCATCTTGAGCAGGTCCAAGGAGGTGATACCCCCCTTCCATGCAGCACTGGTCAGACCGCAGCTGGAGTACTGCATCCAGTTCTGGGCGCCACACTTCAGGAGGGATGTGGACAACATGGAGAGGGTCCAGAGGAGGGTCACTTGCATGATCAGGGGGCAGAAAGGCAGGCCCTACAAGGAGAGGCTACGGGGCCTAAACCTGCTCAGCCTCCACAAGAGAAGGCTGAGGGGGGATCTGGTGGCCTTTTACACTCTAGTCAGGGGGGACCAGCAGGCATTGAGGAGTTCCTGTTTCCCCGAGCACTACCAGGAGTGACTAGGAATAATGGTCACAAGCTGGCAGAGGGTAGATTTAGGCTAGACTTCAATGTCAGGGTGGCTAGGATCTGGAACCAACTTCCAAGTGAAGTTGTGCTGGCTCCTACCCTGGGGGTCTTTAAGACAAGGCTAGACAATCACCTCGCTGGGGTCGTTTGACCCCAGTACTCTTTCCTGCCATGGCAGGGGGGTCGGACTTGATGATCTGCTCAGGTCCCTTCCGACCCTACTAACTATGAAACTATGATAGCTATTCTCTAGAAAACCATTGTCCTTAGAAACAGAAATAGAGCAGGGTCAGCCACAAGGTGAATAGCTGATAAGAGATTTGTTTAATAAAGAATTAAAGAAGAGCAGAATCATTAATGCTAATCCACTATGCCATTAGGGAAAACAGATCAAACTAAAATGTCACCATTTTGAAAAGAAATCATCAGCTTGATGGAGAAGGTAATAGTGTTGGTATAACAGACTCAGATCTTTGTAAGGCTTTTGACTTGCTATCCCATGACATCTGCATTGAATCACAAGAGCCATGTCTACACCAGATGCTTTAATGTACACTAGACAAATTTACTGTGCAGTAAAGTGCCTCCATCCACACATGCAGGCACCGTAAATTAGTCTACTGTGCAGTAAATTAACTGCCCAGTGGCCACATCTACATGAGTGGTGGACTGTGCAGTTGTTATTGCATAGTCATTTAGTACTTGCATATGCAGAAGCAAGTACTAAATGACTGTGTAGTAACCATCATTATTGCGCAATATAGTCCCCGCACGGGTTTTTTCAGATGCATCATGGTTAGTGCCTGCCAATGCTACTGCGCAGTAGCATCTCATCTAGACGTGTCCAAAAAAGACAGTTAACATTAATTGCACATTTAGAGGTGCACAAGAATGATCAAATCAGCCTGGCATAAGTTGAATGAACTAAAAACTGACTAGCACATAAATCTCAAAATCCACTTTTGAACAACGAATCCTTATCAAGTGGTCATACTCCTAGTGGGGACCTACAGATTGATTTTTGGCCCTATTGTATGTCATCATTTTTCAATATCTTGGAAGAAATGGTAAGATCTTTTCTGATAAAGTTTGCGGATAACACAAAGATTATGCGGGTGGGCACCTGAAAGCCTGAGCTAAAGCAAACAAGATTTATTCAGCTATGGGTGGTGAAATGTAAGATTGTACCTTTAGGACCAGGGAATGCAGAACAATTACCCATGAGGGATTCAATCTTGGTAAGCAGCCCGCCCCTTGGAAAAAGACTGGGGAGTCATGATAGATAATCAGCTGAACATGAGCTCCCAGTATGGCACTGTGGCTAAAAGGGCTAACATGACTCTTAGATAAATAAACTTAGCTTTATCAAGTTGAAGCTGGGAGGTTACACTACCTTTATGTGATATTGGTGTGACAACTACTGCCATACTGCATCCAGTTCTGGTGTGTATACTGCAGGAAGGACATTAAAAAATCGGAACAGATCACAGAGGACATGTAAGCATGACTCAAGGACTGAAATGTATGCCTGAAAGGGTGTATCTATTGTGTGATGATAGACTGTCCTCTATGGGACACTCCTGAATACGCCCTACTCATATGCTCTAAAAGTGGAAATTTTGGGGTGAAATTACTCCAGGGGCATCCCTCCCATTATCATTACAAGGAGCTGAGTCTCGGATGTGCCCTAGAGCAGCTGCTGGGGATCACCCCAGAGCAGATTCACCATCACACATCCAGGTTTGGAAGATGTCAGCAGGAGCAAGTGGACAGGGCATGCTTGAAAATATTCCTGCTGGACATGCTGCCTTGCCAGTGTAGACCAGCAGTTCTCAAACTTTTTGCACTTCGGGCATCCCTCACTGGACTTGAAGCACCCTGCATAATTTTTGTAAGGTCAGCAGCACCCAATTTAAAAAACTAATATATTATAATGCTTACTTCCTTCCAGAGAGCTGAGCAGTGGAGTGGGATGGGGGACTGTCCAGGCAGGGCAAGCCTGAGCTTATCTGCTTAATTTATCTTTTCATCCTCTCATACCTCATGGGACCCCTTCAAAGGATCTAGCAGCACCCTTGGGTGCCCTGGCATCATGGTTGAGAATCACGGGTATAAAAACACACAGTGGGAGACTCCAGGTCCTCTATCTATTTATCATATCAAAGAGAAGTTAAAGCACTGACTTGCTCATGCTTTGTAAGTACCTACTAGGAAAGAGAAATGTGCCAATAGAAGACTTTTGAATCTAGCAGAAAATTACATGGAAGTTGAAGCTAGAGAAACTGAGACTCCAAGAAAGGGGAAATGTTAAAATGGTAAGAATAATTAACAAATGCAACACTTTACCAAGGATTGTGGGGATTTTTGGTCACTGGAATGTTTTTAAGATTGGTGCCGCAGATCAGTCACAGCTACTAGACCTGAAGTAGGGTATTCATTCAGGGAAATCTTTTTGCCTGTGTTAGGTAGGTCCAGACAGTGTGATCAAAGTGGTCCCCTCCAGTCTTCAAATCTACGGAAGTGACCTAGCAGCCTCCTTGGCCTGCCTCCCTAGCATCTCTACTAAGCCCCGCTCTGCTTCCATGCCGGACGGAGCCCCAGAAGTCCCTAATATGTATCATCTTAGATCATTGATTCATTATCTTGATGTCACTTGATGCTTCAGAATTAGGCAAAATCTATCATATGCAGGCAAATGTCATTCATGGAGGAAAATGTTTCTTCCTGATCCTTTCCAGTTTGTCAGTTTATGCCCTGCTTAATACACAGTTACACAGGAAAATCACCCTGCTAAAGAACTACTGATTAGGACTGGTCATAAAATTATCCATCACAATAAAATCCAGTCACAGGGCTTGATTTAGTTTTTGTTCTGAGTTTCTGCTTCTCTGTCCAGAAATGTGTTTGTGCCCTTAGAACCAGGATGCATGTACATTTTATGTTGTTAATGAGACAATGGAAAAGAAAAACAGATCCTACCCTCCTGCTGCAATTAGCAGCTTCTACTAGAAGTGCTGATGTGAAAAGGAAGCTGATGCTTTGGAACATTTCTTTTTTTAAAACTCCATTCCATTTTTATGGCAGACATTTTCACCTACTATGGGGCATTTGGGAACAAAGGATACCAAAAAAATCTGTGTTTACTGGTGGCACATTGCTTAATACATCAAGTCATCTGCCGCCTGTCCGACAAAATGAAAAAAGGATTAGACAAAACACTGGAAAATACAAAGTAGGGAACAATTCTGTTGGGATGTCCTAATAAGTCTGTCAATGATTTCCTACTTATATGATTACTTTAGCAGTTTTAATGCCACGTTGATGTTTAAAGGACTGCACACAGCAAACAGATCTGTTCCACTGAAACGTGTGTGTTGATGTTATACCCAACGTAGTGTGGGCATTTCAGCATATTGGGTTGGCAATCATTTTGACTCCCTAATTTCCTTACATAGGTACAATCAGGACTCCCAGTTTCTGGTCTGACAACAAGCAACAAGAACAACAAAGGAAACAAACAAAAGGTCAGGGTGCACAAAATGAGAAAATGTCCCCACCAGACAGTGTGCTTATGTCCCATCTGATTAAGTAATCTTGTAGCCGAAAAGGATTTACTTAAAGAACATTTCCAGGAAAGCTGGACCTCACTCCCCCATTCATAATTATTGCTGTTTAACACAATTGGAGGATAATTTCCTTTTTCCTTTTTTGCCAGGCTTAATGAAAACATTCTTACCAAGTCAGACACAGCTCTAATCAGAAATAAACAGTATGTACCTCAATGCAGGAGATCATTTTCCATGCTGTTTGCTACCAATATATTTTCAATGCTAGCCTATTAATTTGTTCCGATGTGTGATCAAAACAGCCTGTCCAGCAGCCGAGACCCAGTATCTTGCATGCTGAAAGTCAGTCTTATGCTAGGATCCATATTCTTTAAATCAGGTGATGTTCTTGCAGGACTTCACATAGCACAACGGTAACAAAAACGTTTCCTTGCTTGGTATTATGGTTTGTTTTGGTTCAAGGTGGGAATGAGGCATTGCAGATCCTACTGTGTCTCAGAAGATGCTGGGTTACTATCGCTGAATGGCTGTGCTCCAGACCACGTTCATTATCTTGTATCCATTTCACTTCTCTGTTTCTACCCACACTGTATGCACCAAACAGAAGAGATCAACTCTGGTAGCATGACCTTGCAGCCAGGACATTAATTGATTTGAACTATTGATTAGTTTGACTGAAGGCTAGTTTGGGAAATTAGCCTATTTGATTTAGAGACACTAAAATGTCCCTGATTAAAGGATATGGTAATTTTATAACTGTATAATTAAAAGCTGGGTATGACCATAAACTATATCTGACTGGAGGACTTGGTGACAATGTGGTGGCGCTACTTATGATGGGCTAGGTCTTATAAAATGCCACAATATTGCATCTCCAGAGTAAGATGAGTAAAACCCTAGCCCCCCCATGGGTACTCCTGGGTTGGAAAAAGGCTAGGGGACATCACCCTGACAAAAATGCCCCCTCGCTAAGGTATTAGGCAGTCAGCCAGTGGCTCCAATCTGCTGCTCTCTGGCAGAAGCTACAACCATCCAGGCCCTGAATATCCGGACTCAGTCTAGCCTTTGGACTCTGTCTCAGTTTAAAGAGGGATAGTAGGTCTAAGGCAGCCTCCACTCCTCCAGAGTCTTGCCTAGGTGTATGCACTGAGGGTCTTGCTGTGATGGTTGCATAGACCTCTTGTGCATAAACCATGATCCAGAGGATTCACGGTTGCCAAGAATTAAAAGCTCTTAAGCAGGTCTGATATATGTACATATGTAGCACATGAGAGAGTGCATTTCTTTGGGCTCAAGTAAAAAAATAACATGATTAATGTAGAAAACTAAATCTATACCTATAAAATGAAGTGTGTGTCTGTATTATGCATGTTTGCTTATAACTCAAGAATGGCTGGGCCTATCTACTTTAAGCCTTCCAAAATCACTGATTACCACCCGAGGAAAATTATAGACAGTTTATTTTTCACTTGACCCTTTTTGGGGCACCCATTGGCTGGAATTACTTTGCTTTTCAGATAACAAACTGGCACCACTCCATTTTGGATGCGGTGAATTCAGTTCAATTGTCATTATTATATTGATGCTTGCCTTTTTCTTTGCTCTATGTTAATTATTAAATGTTAAATATGTTGTTGTTCTTTAAAAATAAACACCATTTTTTACCTAAATATGCTGTACTAAGTTCTCTGAAAATAAACACTGCAATGACAAAAATAACAACCTGGGCAATATTAATAATACAATTTATTTTCATGGCAGCCTCAAATTAAAGACCTCAGACACCTAGTATTGGGGTAATATAAATACCTCTTAAAAATGAACAACTTGATTTAATGAGCAGCTCGTAAAGAAGGCACAGGAAGAAAATCAAGGTTTATCCTCTATAAGAAATACATAATGGGTAGATCTACATGTGCAATTAAAGTAATAAACTCCAGAGCAGTTTGAGCTGTAGTAAATTACTCCTGGGTGTACAGGTAGACACTGTGCCTGGGACAGCAGCAATTTGAGCCAGGGTAGAAGAGTTTACACCAGAGCCAGAGGCATGGGGCGGGGGGCATCAATCTCTACATATGCATTTAATCACAGTTAATTACCCTGCCATAAGATAGTACTGTTCCCAACAGTACTGTCTATAAATAATCTCCTTGGATTTTCCTTGGATGGTATTCAGTGATTTTGGAAGGCTTAGATTAGATAGTAGACTGTGTTCCCAACAGTAGTAGCTTATGGTGGTAATAATTAGTTTACTGCAGCCTAATAGTGTAGCACGTGGAGATGGTGACGCTTTACTCCTCAGCTAAGTAGTCTACTCCACAGTTAAGTGCACATGTAGATAAGGCCAGTAAGGATGAGATTATAATGCTCTTATACTTCCTGACTAGTGCCTTACACCATTAATTTGGACTTACTTAATTCATGAATTTTGTGAATCCATGAAATCCAGGATTGTCTGCAAAATCCACAAAATCAACCAAAAAAAAGAAAACTTAAAAAAATTAAATGCTCCCCTGTGGGTGCCAGCAATCCTCACTGCCAGGAGGTGAAGGCACCAGCTGGTGGGGCAGCAGACGAGATGGTGGCTGACCCCTTGTCCCTCTCTGCTAATCAGTGCTGAGGGACAGGGTGGCACAAAGGGCAGCCAGCAATCAAGATGATGGCTGCCCCTTCATTCCACCCCACCAGCCCTCAGAAGATGCCAATCAGTGCCAAAGGGTGGGGTGGGGCCACCACAAATTACTGTGGAATTAGAAATTTATGCCTTGATCAATCTGCAAAAATTGGTAGGTCCCCCTGTGATTTAGGTAGGCCCCTAATCATTACCTGTCCTGATGACTTTGATATCACTATTGACGGAGCAAGGCACTAACCAAGATAAAAAAGAACATCAGAATCCTGCCAAAAATAAATGTTGTCACTAATGTATATACAGTGGTAAGGATGTGCCTGACTCTGTTAAGACTCAAAACCAAACAGGTCCTACCCTATAAGCAAGGCTACAGACTCCAAGAGAATCCCCAGCCCAAATTTAGAAACAAATCCTAACCTCAGTATGATCAGCAGCTCAAAACTGTCTGTGGAGCACAACTCCCATCCATGATAAAAGGTCCCTTTCTCAGGGATTGCTCTGTGGTGGCTGCATAAAAATAGGTCTTTTCTTCTCAACCATTTTCCATTTCTCCTATAGTCTGTAAGGTGGGGTGAGCAAGCAAAAGCCGCAGGCAGAATAACAGGCCTGGCCTCCTCTCCTCTGAATGGCAATGCTTAGGACAATCAGCATTTCCATCTCTTCCCCGTCTTAATTCCTGTGATAAAATAGACGACAGGACTCTAAGATCCTTCCCCTTCCCCCTCCCACCTCCATCAGACTGGTCACATATTACTTAAGGCTTAAGGAGATCTTGAAATGCATTTACTGCACACTAGGCAGAGGTAGCAGATGGGCTGTGACATTTCTGAACAGTTTTAGGAATGCGAGGTTTAAAATAATAACAACAATGCTTTAATGATCACATAAATAACAATGAATTGCAAATCATTATGCCTTCCAGCTAAGTGGCAAAGCATTAGTACTTCTACACTCTTGCAAGACAGATAAGTGTCATTTATTATCTTTATTATCCTTACTATTTCAAATGAAAAAATAGGAGCACAAGGAGGTAAAATGATACAGCCAAGGGGGTGCAGCATGTCAGTATGAGAGCCGGCAACAGATTCCCCAAACCTCCTGATTCCTAGTCTTGTGCTTTATCCACCAGACCACATTGCTTCCCAAGGTGACTTCTTATGGGTCTTACTTATCCATAAACTCCTGAGGTTTTCCACTCTGCTTCCCAGAACTGCGACTTCATTCCCAATCACATGCAAAGACTGTTAAACATTGCTGCTGTCACTGCATGCAAATGGTGATAGATAGCACCGTATGTGCAACAGCACCACAGAACGCTTCTTTCAAGGAGTTGGTCATGTCATCAAAAGAGAGCATGTGTGTTTAATCAAGCTGCATGGACAAAGCAGATATGGATATACTTCCCCAGAATCAGAAGATGTGGTGCAAGCTTGCAGTGAAGATAGCTTATGATCAGGAAAACTAATAAGACTCTCTGTAGAGTTGCACTAGTATAATTGGTATTTCATTCTTCTGTGTGATAATAAGCAAGATACTGTCTGTGTAGTTCACCTAAGATCATCAATATGCAATTCCTTTGGATTTATTGTTAGCAGCTCCTGGACCTGATAGCATTGCTGCCCCTCTTGCTCTAAATGGCTAGCCAGATACTCAACACGATGATGATGGAATCAGGTACTTCTGATGCTATTCTCTCTATTGACAAAAGTGGGCAAGGTCCTGTTTCCCTATATGCAAGAGAAAAGCTCTTAGCACTCAACCCCTTTCAGCCAGAACCTCCCAGAAATCTCTCTGGGCATTGCTCTCAGTGCTGTAGGTATATTTTCTATTATTTAGGGACCCCACATATCTGGAGGCTGCCAGAAGCCAGCAGAATACGGGGCTGTATCAGACCCTACATTTATAGCTATAAAACTATTCATATGTTGTGAGAGAAACAAATTGGAAACATGACAGTTGGCAACAAATATAGATACAGTTCCTGATGTGCTTCAAATTAGTTGACATGATGGAAGGTCCTGATGCTATATATAGACACTCTGTAGGAGATCAATGATCAGAAAAAAGAAGTGAAAGGATAAAAGCAACATCCTTGTATGATCACACTTACTAGAGTATGAGAAACTGCACAGATTATTGCTTTAGTCCGCTAAACAATCTTCTGCAATATTTAAGACCCACTTCTAGCTGTGTATCTGTCTTTAAGGTCTCTGCTTTTAAACCAAAGCCTCTGTGTGATTATCAGTGCAGTTTAAATAAGTATGGATGTTGATATGTGTATGTGAAACTGTATGAGTGGGACTGGCTGTGGGTTCAGGACTGTGTGTGTCTACGTAACTGCATGTACGAGTGTACCACTGGAAGTCTCTGCGGATCTGTGTACAGGGTCTAGCAGTGTGAATAAATGAGAAAGTGGGGTTATGACTAGGACAAGTTACGTAGGACAAAGTGAAAGCATATCTACATGTGCACTTTAATGCACACTAGCCTATTTTAATGTGCATTGAAGAGTTACTGAAAGTGCTATTTAGTTAATGCGCATTAAAATAGGTGAATCTGCATTAAGCATTGCTTAAGAAACGTGGGCTCCTACAGACATTCAGCAAGGTTGCTCTGACGTGCTGTAAATCCAGCATATTGGGGCAGACTCGATTAATCAAGTCCACTGGAGTGCTACAAAATGGCAGTGGGGCACTTTAAAGCTCGTTTGATGAGTTTTAGTTCAAAGTGCCCTGCCACCATTTTTCAGTGCAGGGCACTGATACATGTGATGCTCAGGTGCTTTTAATTAGCACAGCTCGCTAATTAAAGCACCCCCCAGCAAACATATAAACATCCCATGCTCTTTAGTTAATGGTATTAAGACAGGATATGTGCATGTTCCTAGTATCTCACAATGGAGGTACTAGATTTAATGTGAGTTAGCTAAAACATGTTAATGCATGTGTACACTTGCCCAGTGTGATCAAGTGGCTATGTGTGCACTGCTGTGATTAGTGTATGGGTGAGTGTGTTGACTGTTCATAGCCATAATTTTTTATATAAATTTGAATGCAAGTCTACACAACCCTGTACCGGTGAATGCCTGAGTTTGCACAGCCCTTAAATGTACTGATGCAGAAGAGGGTCTTATTCCATCAGTACCTGAACATAGGTGCCAGCATTTGGCCCTTTTAGCACAACAGCCTTATTCCCTATGAGCGTATAATTGCTAGTGTGGGCCCTGCTTTGTTCCCATAGGACTGCAAAGTGTGTTCACAGTTGTGCTCCATTTCTGATCCATCTGTGCATTTGAGGACACATGCACAGCAATGGACCCAGATGCATATTTATGTATGTATGTGCATGTGAATCCAACCCTGATCCCTCAGCCCTGACTTATATGGACGACACATGTGTAGACATACCTTGTGTATGAGTAACTGTGCTTATATGCACAAACCCATAACATGTGAGCACCCCCTAAGGATTACGTTTTGTTCTTTTTGAGTGTGAATGCTCATGTGCACTCCCAATCAAGGCCAGATGCTCTTCCTTCCTCATCTGGATTACATTCGGGGAGCCATTTCAGGCATGCACTGACAGACAGAGGGTAGTGCACGAGCACTCACCAGGGTTCACGTTCATGAGCAAGGATGGGCGCCCACTCTTGGAACGGCTCACACGCGCTAGCACACTCCTTCAGAGGATCCAGCCCCATGTCTTAGGAGCACACGTGCCACCTCTCTCGGAGCAAATGATCACGCGCACTAAATGCCCTGCCCAGCTCCCAGTGGGTGCGAGGGCTGGGAAACACTCGTGCTCCCTGGCACGGCGTTACCACCCTCACGTCTTGAGTTGCAGGCCCACCTTGGCTTCGTGGCGGGTACTAGAGCTGGGTCTCGGTGCCAGCGGCTCTGGGTACTCGCACTTGCAAGGGCGCGGGCAGAGGGCGAGCGCCCGGCAGCGCACCACGCTTCTTCCTCGGGCAGGCCCCTGCTCGGCCCGGGCATCCCACGCCCGAGCCCTGGTTCCTGCCCGGGGCAGGGGGTCGGCTCGGCGACCCGGTGAGGTCCCCTCCCGCCGCGGCAGCTGCGAAGCCGGGAGTCTGGCAGTCGCTGGGTGCAGGGGAAACGGGCCGGGCACCCTGGCAATCTTCGAAAAAGCCCCGCCCGAGCGCAGGGCACGGTCGGGAAGGTGCCGTCCGGCCCAGCACCCACGAGACGAGCACCTCGGGGCGGGGGGGGGCCGGCCCTGCGCCCCTGGCCGCCCGAGCGCACCGGGAGCGGGCGCTCCCCCGCCGGCAGGCCCGGGAGCGCCCGCCCCGCCCCGGCGCCCGCGGCCCCCGCTAGTGCCCTGCCCCGCGGCGCGCTCCTGCCCGGCCCGGCCCCGCTCCGCTCGCCGGGCGGAGCCTCCCCTCGCCGGCGCGCTGGCTGCGGCGGGACCGGCTCCCGCTCCCCATGGCCTCGGGCGGCGGCGGCGGGCGGCGCGGCCGCGAGGACGACGAGCTGCCCGTGTACCTGGCGCGGCCGGGCACGACGGCCCAGGTGCCGCGGCAGAAGTACGGCGGCATGTTCTGCAGCGTGGAGGGCGCCTTCGAGAGCAAGACGCTGGACTTCGGCGCCCTGAGCGTGGGGCAGCGCGGAGCCCGCGCCCAGCGCCCGCCGCCGCCGCCGCCCGAGCCCGCGCCCGAGCCCCCGGGCCCGGCCCCGGCCCCGGCCCCGGCCCCGGCCGCCGCCGGCGTGGAGATCCGCGGCGCCTCGGCCAAGGAGCGGCTGCAGAACCTCGGCCCGCAGGACGGCGAGGTAGGAGCCGCGGCGCCCCCTAGGCTGCGCCGCTTCCCTTCCCTTCCCTTCCCTTCCCTTCCCGCCGCCTCCGCCTCCTGCGCGCGGCTGCCCCCGCCGCCTTTTGGGCTCTTCCCCAGGAGCAAACTTGGCCCAAACTTTCCTGAGCTTCCCGGGCAGGGCTTGCCCGGGGCCGCTTGCTCCAGCACCGCGCTTGTGATGCTGCTTTTCCTCTCCTTGTTTTTCCTGCCAGGAGGGCAGCAGGGCTCGGGGGGGGGGAGAAAAGAAATGTTCAGACTAGGGAATAGCACAGGGCAAAGGCAGGCACTCCTTCCTCGTGAAATGTCTCGAATATAATCATTATCCTTTGCTGTTCTGGTGAGTAATTGGCCATGGAAAGCTGTTACTCGGGGGAACTGCGGGGCATACTCTTTCGTACATGCTGTGGTTAACCGAGAGGAGGGTCTACAGCGGGCTGGCTCCCTGTTCCCTGAAAAAGGGGGAGAGAAAGAGAGAGGGACGCTTTCGCTGTCATCTTGTGCCGTACCGTGCCCCTGGCTATGTCAGCAGTTCTTGGACAGACGAGACTCTTTGGTTGATGTGATATCTGTAACAAGACCAACTCCATAGTTGGGGAAATTCTTCTTTGCAAAAATTTTGGGCGCACCCGAAAGCTTGCAAAGATCACTTTTATCCAACTCTCGAGTTGGTCCCGCAAAAGACATCACATCTACCCAAAGAACCTTGTCTGACAATTTTCTCAGCCATTTGGTTGGTCTGAGAGAAGCTAGCACTTGTCTGCCCGTGTCCTTAAACCAGCACAGCTACAACCAACCACCCTAAAGCATTTCTTGGAGCTCCTTAGATCCATGCAGAGTTAGAAGATCCATCTGACTTAAAAGATCTGTACTGTACTAAAGGTGGTAAACCGGCATGCCACCAGGGTTGGCCTCGTTATACTATTCCATGGAAGGAAATCACTCGCTCTCTCACAAACGCACCCTTTGTGTGTTATCTAAATGAAAAGAGCTGGAACCTGGCATCAATGAGGAGTCGTTCCACGCTGGTGGAGGCACACAGGTATAAAAGTGATATAAGTGAAATTGTCCTCAAGCTCAACGTTTCTAAACTCAGCCCTGACTCAGAAACGAAGGTTCCCTCAAGCTGGGCAACATGTGGCTTTTTGTCAGAGGATGCTTCCATAGTTGTGGTCCTGTTCACGCCAAAGTATACCAGCAGGAAGATGACTGAAACCACTTTAATTCCACTGATTCACTGGGCCGCCTGCCATTTCACATTTGATGTAAGTGAGATCACCAGCAAAGTCCCTAATTTGTGAAGGGATTGGATCATGATAAGTCATTCTGACATCATTAATGCTGCAAGTCAGTGACTACATTAGAGATTGCTATTTTTTTAAATAAGTAATGATAGCAGACAGAAATGTCTACAGCCTACCCTGGGCCAATCTGTAAAGGCTGCAGTGTGCACAAAGGTAATAAAACATGTATAAAAATGGGAAAAGTTACGTTTGGCAAACAGAAGACCTGTTGCTAAGAGTTAAGAAGTGCACTGGGTATCTGAGCTCTGCATATGCCCAAGTTTGGACATAAATGCTAGGCTTAAGATAAATTTAAGACGTTTGCAAGCTAGAGGACTAAACCTACCAGCCAGAGATGGGAAGTGAAGGGGGATGGGTGTAGGGAGGGGGCTTCCCTGGCTTTTGGGAAAGTGCTGGGTTTTCTTTCAGTGGGGCTAGCTCTCGGCTCGGCTCATGAACTCCATCTTTGACATCAGCTTTTAGTTAGTAGCAAATCAATAAATTGGAATGATCTCTTGCCTCTTCCTTCCCTCCAGAGAGGACTCAGCCGTGAGCTATTTCCGTGGCTCTCGTCTTCCTTCTGCCTCTCTTTTTAAGTCCTCCTACTCTGTTCCCAGTACCTGATGAAGCTGCTGGGCATGGCTTTACCAAAGACCACATGAAATGAACATTATAACCAGTAGTTTCGCATTGCCCATAGACTTCTGAAAAGCAACTGCACAACTGAACTAGTGTATCATTAGTCTCATTCTGCTGGTCTGGAAAGTTTGGAGCAGAAGCAGACAGTGGAGTAGCCCATGCACAGGCCTTGCTCAGGGCCTTACTATATTACTATAGAGCTGAAGGTTTCAGACAGTCTCAGGGCCCGTAGGCTCTTGTCTCAGCCCTTGTCTTCTGGGCTTCACACTTCTCCCCAGCAGAGATTTTCTTCCAGATGTCTCCTGCTCTGGGAACCTTTTTCCCTCTCCGGGCTTCTACCTGACAAGCACAGAGCACCTTTCAGTAGAGACTCTGTATCTGAACGTCTGCCTAGCAAGGCAGAAAGCCTCATATGTAATTTCCAGCACTGCCCATGACTAGGATGTAACCTGTACCCTGCAATTATAGCTCTGCATTTTCAAGTCTGAAGACCAGAAGAGGTGCCCTTGGGAAATATACTCCAAAGTCCCATGCCATTGACAGACTCTAGTCTGGCATATGGAGCTGCTTTGACTCCTGCGTGGGTTTGTGCTGGGCCGAGGGTCTACTTGAGTCGAATTCATTGCCAAATCAGAAACCATGATTTCTCAATACAAACTGAACTCTTCCTTGTAATGATTTTACAAGTAAGAAAACAGATACAGACTGAGAGATTTTCCCAAGGACATTTGGTAAATCACTGGCAGTTTCCTAATTCTAGTTCTGGGACCCCAGGCCAAATTTCTCCTCCTCATTCATATTTCTTACTTGCAGTTAGATGGAGTGAACAGATTCTTGGAAACACAATGTCAACACATGACTGTTTTTCTTAACAACAGGCATGGTCACTTCTTTTATGGGCCTCTTCCTTACCTCCTCCCTCCTCCAGCCCTACAGATCCACTGGTTTTTGCATCCTTCCTCAAGAAAGTAGAGAAGAAACATTTGGCCCCTATTCCAGGTTTTTTGTCTCCTCTGGATACATGGTTCTGCAGTGAAGTCGTCATGTCCATAGCAACTGGCTAGAATCCCACAAACATAGGATTGCAACTTCAGCGGCAGCTCAGGCAAGGAGGTCAGTGGGGCTGCAAAGGAGAAGGCTCCCACCCTCCACTGGAAGCCAAAAGTGCAGGGAAAACCAACCAGCAAAGTCCAATCTAATTGAGTTACCTTTCCCCTCACTCAAGTGATGCTGCTCGTCTCTAAAAGTGGCCCACACCATACATAATCCCCCCAAATCTGAATGTGTGACACAATGTAATATATTAAAAACCCCCAAAGTGAATGAGACTGACCTGAGCAAAGGAGGAAGCTTGAGTTTCTTTCTTTTCTTTTGACTCGCACAAAGTTTGTAACAGCTTCACTTTTAAGCTTTTTCTGTCTGCTGCTATGAATTTGCAAGGAGACGCACCAAGATCACCATAATCTTTTGGCATACTATAATTTTTGCATATACTTATTCCCTTTGTGAGGATCTCAAAGCACTTCGATAGTGTTCATTAACTCACCCTTTCAGCCCCCTGTGCAGTTGGAGGAGGTAAGGGGTTTCTTCCTATTTTTACAGAGAGGTTAGATTACTGTTTTCTGGCCCCTGGTGCTGCCCCTGAGTCTGAACTGACCCGGACCAGCCCCACAGGCAGGACCTGGGATGCGCACCAAATGTGGACACCACCGCAGTCCGGGTCCTGGACTGGCTGAAGCAGGCACCCTGTGCAGCACAGTCCTTGACCACATGCCAGGGACACCGGATGTGGCCCAGATCCTCAACCAGCTGGTCTTGGTCCCATGCTACAGGCGCCACCTGTCCTGGCTGGACTCCTCTGCCTGTGGTGTCCGTTCCAGCCTCTCCTGGATCTGGCGTGGGGAGGGAGGAGGTCCCTGGGTCCATTGGCCTCATTTGTCCCGGGGGCCCACAGTACACCCCTGGGTTACTGTCTTCAGAAACTCTACTACTTCAGAGAAGCCAGAGCTGAGCTAACGGAAGTAGGAGGCCTTTTCTTCCTCTTGAAATGAAGGAAGTCTGTAAATGGTTCCCCTTGTGATACAGAAGTGATAGTAAAATGTGTCCATTCATTCACAGAGTTAAATTATAAAAGTGTGAAGATATAATTTTGCCCAGGACTCTCTCTGGGAATGTCTTAGAAGGGTTAGTTACAGCAGGTAGCTTTAAGCTCTTTATCTCTTTTGGGTCCTTCTGACATGGTATGACTCAAACTGAACATGATGCTGGGAATGTGGCTGACCCTACTTTGTGGACATCTATTTTCTATGCTATTCTGTCTGCTTATGACACAATCGAACATATAAGCAGACTCCTTCAAGGATTTGTATTCATAGAATCACAGTGAAATATTTTCTTAGAGCCTGCAAGTAATCTAAAACCCAGCCTAATGTCACAGGAAAGCTAACAGTTACCTAAGGACTGTAGACAGGCTTTGATGCATCATCAGTGTTACAGTCAGCAAGACAGTGTAAAGGATGTAGCTACTACATCACATAATCAGGCCCTTACTCATTTGGGTGGTTTCTTTCATACTTAGTATTTCACACACTCACAGACTTTTACATTTTTCCTGTCCTCTCAGTTTTATTTTATGCAGATCACATAGCAGTTCTGGGGAACATAATTCTACGGAGGATGGAAACGGGGAAAAGAAATAGCCATTTCCAATAGCACCACTTCCAAGATCTGATTCTTGTTTTAACCTGCAGTATTAACACGAGTTGTCAGAAGTTGTCACACCAGGTGTCCACGCTATATTGTACATCTGGTTCCTTAAAAACATTCTTTGTATTTTCCCAAGACCAGCTTACCTATCAGTCTAGATTGTTACTCCCTTTGCCAAGGTTCAGGCATGGTCAGGGTCAATACTTGGATGGGGGAAATCCAGTTACTTCAGGATATGGTGCTGGGAAATCAGGACATCCGCTCTTTTCTCTGAGCTGGTGCTGAATGAATGTGTGGTGCCCAGGTATTCTGTGCAGCTGCCAGGTTGATGGATTTGGGGTGAGATGTAAAACTAAGGTCTGGCCCCCAACATTTGTGGCTATTATAGGTCCTGGGGCAATTTCGAACAAACAGTATTGCCTTGCTCTTTTCTAGTATTTTCCATCTGTAGATCTCAAGTCCTTTACAGGCCAGGTCTGTATTATTATCCATGAATCTGAGGTGAAAAGAGATGAAGTGACTTACCTAAAGTTCCTTGGCAGGAAATGGGAAAGTCAGGAAAGGAAGCCAGGGCTCCTGCATCCTAGTCCAGTGCACTATCTGCCAGGAATTAGCCTTGGTATTGGACATAAAATCCAAATCAGATATTTGCAGTCTTTTCACTTGGATTTCCCTCTGCAGTTGAAACTGGATAAATCCTTATTCAACTGAGACCTAAGTTCCTTGTGTCGTGTTGACTTCGGTGTCATTGTACTGCAGAGAGAGTTGCATCTCAGAGGGAGCATATCAGCCAGCAGGGCCTGGATTGGACTGGCATCACTTTGAGCCCAGTCCTCATAGATTAAAAAACAAAAGGCTCAGCCTGGTTTTCACGTCTAGTAGCGTGGTGATGCATGATACTACAGCCCACACCTGCTCCACACCACAGCTGCGGGGACAGACAATACAAATCCGCCTGTTTCATGCTTGCAAGTGCCTTTCACTTCAACTGGAGTATAGCCATTGTTCCTAGAAGAGGGCTATGACACAGAGTTGATCTATTCTAGTTTTACCCGGTAGAGGGCAGTGGTACACACACGCGCTGCTTTCTGATAACTGCATCTGGACAAAACACACAAACCCTCTTGTTACAGATGGCCCCCGAATTAAAACCTAAGATCTGAATACTCCAGAATAAGGTAGGTATTTAAAATCCTAATGCATTGGAACATTCTGCCATATCCAGCATTTGTATCTTCCTTGAAAAACAACATCCTCTTATTGTTTGCACTGTGTCCACTAGCTATACAAAACCCTGCAGTTGCTTAGCTGTGTCCTCACCCTTTGCTTACCAAGACAGCACATCTGAGAGATTAGAATCGAGGTACAAAATCTGGCACTGGATTTCAGATCCCTCAGAGCTGTGGGGCGGCATATAGGAGTGCAGCGCTTTGTCTTGGGTCTGGCTCTGAATTTATTGCCTTCACCTTGTTGCCCTAGAAACCACAGCAGGGATGACTTTTAGCAGAATCTGCATTGCTTCCAGAGCGGAAGCACTTAGAAGTACATATTCTTTTAATTACATTTCCTCAGGAAAAAAAAAGAAGCATGCACACCAAAATAAGTGGTTTGTATTAAGAAGCAGCAGTCAGAGAGGGAATATAAGGAAATGGAAACCCAAAACATGACAAAAATTCCAAAGAGCAGTTTTCAAAAGGCAGGGTAGAGAGGGTGGGTCTGTGAAGGAACGCAGTTCCAGTTACTAGTGCCGTCCCTGGCCTGCATCAAGTTAAACAAGCATATATGGGTGAGAGTGAGGAATTAGCCTGGGGGGATAGAGAGGCAGCCTCCAGGAAATCTGCAAAGCTGTTTCATGAACTGTCTACCACCCAGCTCAAGATCCCAGATCCACAGGATGAAATCATCTATCGAAAAAGCAGATTGGCTTTTCAAGGTTGGCTTTTGTTGCTGCTAAATATTCACTGTCAATGGGTCTTTCAGCCAAGACACACCACTTCCCTGGTTCTATTGTGTGCAGATGGTTGAAGAATTCATGGAGGAGTCACTTCCAGCAGCTAGCTTTGTCCACCATGGCATCTGGGATTCCCGGCTTTGAATCAGAAATGGGGGGAAATACATTCATCCCACAGCTTCTGAATTCACAGGCTTACACACTCGATCTCGAAACACCAGAGAGACTCCATGAAAGTGCAATGTAAAGGGTGGGGAGGCCTGTCTGTAGAAGGGAGCTGGGCAGGGTCTGGGATGAGACAGCTCTCTGCCCCGCTGGCTGGATCTAGTGAAGCTCTAGTGCAAATTCCACAAGTGAGCTTTTCCCATGTGCAAGGGGCATTTCTTCATGCACATCCCTGTCTCTCTTTGCTACTGCTGTCCTCTGCTACTGGCAATTGAAGTTAGTACCTCTGGCCAGCTGAGGTTGGGGCACGTGCACTATTATTCAGATAGGAATCAGTCAAGCTGAACGTATTGGGCATTGGCATCAAGCACGTGGGTATAGAGCAGTGATTCTCAGCCAGGGAGCTGTGGCACCCTGGGGTGCTGTGCAATCCATTGGGCTACAGACAGAAATTGCACATAAACTGGTAAAAGTGATTGGAAACTGGTTCAAATCTGTAACACAACAGAAGTTCAGTGCACATAAAGCGTCTTCAAAATGGACAAAACTAGTTTAAGATAAACCTGGATGGATGTAATATCAGACTTAACTGATTTAGGTTAAACCAGCTGATTGAACTTCTGTCCCAGATCCCCTCCAGATTCAAGATAACAAGGTGGGCAGGCTAGCCTTGGCCCAAGCTGTCTGCTCCAGCTCAGCAGGGAAGCATGCTCTAGCGCCCCGCCCCACCGGCTTCTGGCCTGGGTCAGTGCAGGCAGGTGGCTGCATTTCTGGAATCAAAAGTGAATGTCTGCTCACTTGCTTATCGGTTTAATCTACACAGCTAGAATGACCTGCGAAGACTGACTCGATTCAGCCTCAGGCCTTCTGACTGTCTGCACTCATTCAGTTCTCCACTGTGACCTGGCGCACATGCTGCAGGCAGAGCACTTACTGGATGCGTCACAAGCGCAGAACCAACCTTGTAGTGAGATGATTCAGTGAGGATGCACGGATTGGGCTTTAGATCTGAGGACTACATGGAGTTTAGGTGTGGGGAGAGGGGAGTAAGAGCAAGTCAGAAGGAGGAAACCTCAGCCCCCTGTTCAGTGAAAAAATCAGTTCCAGCTTTTTCTCCAGCAGAGGGCAGGAGAAAGCACAGGCATGCCAGCTACTACCTGATGACTCGGGTGCTAGGACTGGATCTGGATTTTGTTTCCTACAAAGCTGGCCCTGAGGTCTAGTTCTTGTGTATTTCCTATCAGTAATTGCATGTGTGCGCTTCCTTCCCCATTACTCTTTATTTTCCATCCCATCCCACCAAGGCAACTCACACTTTATTTGTCCCTCTTGGGACGACGCAGATGGCATTTTTGTAGTGTTTGCTTTCCCTCTGCACAGTTTCACCATGATCTCGCTGCTGAGATGGCCTACCCCAGGCAGGAACATGAAAGAGTTGGCGGGAGTTTCTTTCAAAGAAAGGAGAGATTACGGATAGACTGGAGAGTTCTCAGATTTCAAAGCACGTTACAAAAGTTTCATTATTACCCATTATTGCCCTTCAGCTGAATAAAAGAGGTCGCCCTGCAGCCTGGGTAGTCTGTAAAATGCCACGTGTGAGCTTGAAGCACAATAGAGCCCAGGTTTCCTGACCCCTTTTTCCATGAAGCATGCAACTGGGGCCTTTCCTTTGCAACCAGTGGTTCTGTGTAATCTTGAACATCTTCCTTCCAGGAGTATGTGATCCTTTGCTCCTACCCCACCACCATGATAAATTCTTACCTACCCCATTTCTTCTCTTTCTACATGGTGAGAATCTATCCCTTTCATGCAGTTGATTTGCTCAAAGAGAAGTTAAGCAGAGATTTGTGTTGCCTCATGAAATCTTACTGGAAAAGTCAGATCACATTGGCTTGGATACTAGTACTGTTACATGGACTGAAAATTAGCTAAAAGAATAATGATATCAACCATAGGGGGGAGAAGAGGGAACTGTCTCATGGGAAGCATCTCATGTGAGCATCATTGTTAGGGATGGGTTTTTTTCCAAACTGTTATTCATGACCGGAAAGAAGAGATAAATAGCACATAAATTACAGTTGCAGAAGACTGGGATGCACTACAAACACAGGGAGGAAAGCGTCGTGATACAGAGGGATGAGCAGGAAATGAAAAATGGGATTCAAATCTGGGAAAAAAGCAAGCAAAGATATCTGGGGAAAACTAATCCAAAACACAGGTATCATCTGTGTTAGAGATACTAATGGCAAGGAAGTCCTATGGTGATGGTGAAAAACAAGTTGTAGTAGGCATGCAAAAAAGATTTTGGGAGCCAGTCCAAAGTAGGACTCTCCAGGCCTCATAAGTGTTAGTAGCTTTAAGGGGAAAGGGCCAGGGAACAGATCAGCCTGGGTACGTTGCTCTCTGCCACTGAGATACAAGATACTGGGCTAGCTGGACCTGTGATCTGACTTAGTATGACATCTCCTATGTTTTTAGGCCTTGTGTGACAAGATGAAGTGAGAATTTAGTGATTTAGTTTTCCTTTTGAGATGGCATTGATGGGCTGCATCCAAAACTTTTACAAATAACATACTCAAGGGAGAGGGGGAGTGTTCCAGATAATTACTGGCTTGTTCTGCCTGACCCCTGTAGTCTGTAATGTTTCAGAACAAATTTTGAAAGAAAGCTCCATTAAAGACATGGAAGAAGGTTGGAAAAAGGGCTATAATACAAAATGCATCCAAATGCACTAGCTCAGCACAGAATGACTATAAGGTTCTCATGTCATGTGGCCCTGAAAAGACCAATGCAGTCCAATGTAATGGTCAAGGTATTTCTAGTAGAGATAGGGAAGTAGTAATGCCATAGTATGAGTCTGGAAGACTATGGACCACTTTGGTCATGCATATTTAAGACAGATAAATGCTCTCTGAAATAGACTCAGGGCAGGGCTGCTGAAATGCTCAGGGAAATGGGAGCCTATCTTTTGAGATGAGGCCAGAAGTGCTTGGCTTGTTTAATTTACCAGAATGAAGGCTAAGTGATGTTATTACTCTCTGTAAATACATCTGGGGAGTAAGCATCAAGAGGGAGAAGAGCTATTTTAGCTAAAGGGCACGAGAGCAAATGGACATCAACTGGCCATGAATAAATTGATAGTGGAAAATAGCAAGTTTCTAACCATCAGAGGAGGATAAGGTGTTTTGCTACGGGACCACAGGTCTGAGTTTGAGCTCTGCTCCTGACTCATACTGAAGGTCACCCCAGCTGTCCCACCTAGTCGTTTCAGCGGGAGATCCAAAGTCACCTGGACAACACAACGCCACCCGGTGTGCCACTTGCCACAGGAACTGCGTGCCTTAACCAGGGTAGTCCAAAGAGCTGTTTGGCATTGGGGGGGGACCTTTGATATTTTGATTGTTTACTATATGATGCATTTGTCTGTGATAGCAGAGGACTGGAGTCTGGGGAGGTCCTGGAGTCTGGGGAGGTCCTTTCCAGTCCCGTGTTTCTAGAGCTGTCATTAGGTTCAGTAAGAGAGAGATGTTGACAAACTGGAGGATTGGGGGCAGTGCTCTGAGGCAGGATTCAGAGAATATTTTGGGACAGCTATGCCCTTAGTGTTATTCCATCCATTTCAGTGCACTGCCATCAGGGATACATGCTGCTCGTTAAGTGCAATGCAGCTACGTGAGGCTCAAGAAGGACAATCCTCCTGCATTATGTAGAAGATTTGTTTGGGGGGCGCTACAGAAGAACCAGGATGAAATGGATCGCATTTCACAAGAGCCTGAGACCCCTGACAGACATTACACTGAAGTCAGGATTGACTTGTTAATGATGTCTTAAGTAATAGCCTGGCTACAGGTTCAAGCAAGTAATTGCCACCTGTGAGGGATTAAGTTTTGGCCCCTGGGCTCCTGCCTAACTCTCCTCCCCTCACATGGCTCTTTCTATAATAGCAGCAGGAGCCCCCAGGCTCCCCCTCCTTTCTCTGGATGTTGCTGCCTCCTGTGCCCTGGAGGGTGGGGCAGTGCTGTGCAAGGTGCTGGGAGCAAGGGGTGAGCCTGAGGTGGTACAGCCACCTAGGAAGGGATGTCATGCATGGCACGCTACCAAAGGGCATCATAACATGCCCTGGTATAGCCCAGTGTACAAGCCCTGCTGGTGCAGGCCTTGGAGCATTGGGCTCTCAGCTGCTTAAAAGTTAGACAGCCATGCTTTACATCACCATGGTAGCAGACTTCCCTGTTTATAGCATCATACTTTCTCCAGTTGCTATTGCTTTTAAGGCATTTAATTTTGGTAGTCCTGAGAGTTCTTAAAGCTTTAACAATACATCTTCGGGGTTACTGGCAAAATCCCTTCCCAGAAGTATATTCATTTTTATTCCCTACCTCTTTCTGGAAGACATTTATGTTTGGGAACAATTATATCATGTCTAACAAGGTTCATGAAGTGTGTTCCCGTAGTCTTTGCCCTCCTCACACACTCATCTAATGTGTATTATTGTTCCTTGCACTTCCTGATGATGCTTAATGCACTCGATTTATTTATGCTGTGTCATGCTATTCCTTTAATTAGACAGTTTTAATACAGTACATAGCATTTATACTGAGGTTTTCCTATTCAAGACATAGGTTGCAAAGTACTATTATCCATAGTTTTGTTTTTAATTAAGGACAGTTTAATTAACTATGGATAGAAAAATGTAGAATCATAGAAAATGAGGGTTGGAAGGGAGCTCAGGAGGTCACATCTAATCCAGCCCCTGCCCAAAGCAGGAACATCCCCAGCTAGATCATCCCAGTCAAGGCTTTATCTAGCTTAAAAACCCCTGAGTCTTAAAAACCTTCAAGGATGGAGATTCAACAACCTCTCTGAGTAACCTGTTCCAGTGTTTTACTGCCCTCCTGGTGAGAAAATTCTTCCTAATATCTAACATAAGCTTCCCTTGCTGCATCTTGAGCCCATTGCTCCTTGTTCTGTCATCTGCCACCACTGAGAACAATCCAGCTCCATCCTCTTTGTAACCACCCTTCAGGTGGTTGAAGGCTGCTATTAAATCCCCTCTCAGTCTTCTCTTCTCTAGACTAAATTAGCCCAGTTCCCTCAACCTCTCCTCACAAGTCATGTCCCCCCAGCCCACTCACCATTTTTATTGCCCTCTGCTGGGCTCTCTCCAATTGTCCATATCCTTTATACAGTGGGGGCCCCAAAACTGAACACCGTACTCCAGATGTGGCCTCACCAGTGCTGAATAGAGGAGAAGAATCACTTCCCTCGTGCCTTTGCTGAAAACATTCCTACCAGTGCAGCCCAGGATACCGTTGGCAATAAGGGCACACCGTTGTCTCATCTTTGGCTTATTGTCCACTATAACTCCCAGCTCCTTTTCTGCAGAGCTGCTGCTCAACCAGTCAGTCCCAACGCTGTACCGGTGCATGGGATTGTTCTGTCCTAAGTGCAAAACTTTGCACTTGTCCTTGTTGAACCCCATGAGATTTCTTTTAGCCCAGTTGTCCAATTCGTCTAGGTCACTATGAACTCTAGCTCTACCCTCCAATATATCTACTACTCCCCCCAGCTTGGTTTCATCTGCAAACTTGCTGAGGGTACACTCCATGCCATCTTCCAGGTCATTGATGAAGATATTAACCAAAACCAGCCCCAGGACTGACCCCTGGGGCACTCCACTTAATACTGGCTACCAACTAGACATCAAACCATTGATTTACTACCCTCTGAGCCCAATGTTTCAGCCAGTTTTCTGTCCAACTTACAGTCCATTCATCCAGCCTGTAGTTTCTTAGCTAGAACGGGAGACCATATCAAAAGCCTTGCTAAAATCAAGATATATCACCATCTACTGGTTTCCCCACGTCCACAGAGCCAGTTACCTCATCATAAAAGGCAATCAGGTTGGTCAGGCATGTCTTGCCCTTGATGAATCCTAATTCATGCTGTTCCTAATTAGCTTCTCCTCCAAGTGCTTAGAAATTGATTCCTTGAGGATCTGATCCATGATTTTTCCAGTAACTGGGGTAAGGTTGACTTGTCTGTAGTTCCCTGGATCCTTTTTCCCTTTCTTAAATATACATCAGCCAACTCCCACAGCACCCTTGGATGCATCCCATCTGGCCCCATAGACTTGTATATGTCCAGTTTTTCTAAAAAGTCCTTAACCTGTTCTTTCACCACTGCTGGCTACTCACAACGTAAGTAATATTTCTAAAGAAATCAGTGAAAATAGTTTTCTGTTCAGAGTTGTTACTCCTGCTTAAATATTTGCCACAAAAACACAGTACAAGCAGTCCTCGACTTACAACATTTCAAGCTGCAACATTTCGCACTTACAATGTTTATAAATTGACACCCAGTTTCAACTTTCTGATATCAGTTTCAACTTTACAGCGCTTGATCCAATGCCACGCCAGCAAAGAAGTTCACTGCGTCACCCATCTCCCTGGAGAACATCTGTCCAAACTCCCTTGGACACTTTCTTTAAGAAAGCAGACAAGACTCCAGAAAAACCTGCAGCCAAGACTCCTGAGAAGACTCCAGCCACCTTCAAAAAGTCCAGCAAAGTCACCTCAAAGAAGTCCTTCCAAATCAATATGATTACAATACAAATACATTAATGTAGCTATATTACTCATCCATAATAGATCAAGTACACAATTCTGGAGTATTTTTGGTGAAAATAGGGCATCGGGCCTTGGTTCAGGAACCGATCCCCCCATTTATAACATTGTTTCTTATGAGAAAATTGGTTCTGAGTTGCAATGTTTTGATTTAAGACACAGTTTTCAGGAACCAATGGTGTTGTAAGTCCAAGGACTGCCTGTATAATTGTTCTAGTGACAGCAAACACATAAAGCCAACTGGTGAACCTATGAGCCTATGTCTAAATTCATTGTCTAAGGCAAATGAAATACCAACATAAATAAACAGCATCTCAAATAATGGGAAGCAAATCAGATGTTTAAAATTCTTTCCATTTCCTAATCAAAGGAAACAGTAAGGATGTTGGGCCACACGGGATTTAAAACATCGCTGATTTTTAACAGGATAGCAGTCCTTTAACTGATGAATCCAGAGGAAGTAACTCAAGTACAGCTAGAGTTTCTGGCTCACAGTCTTGTACTCAGGCTAGTGGATACACACCACATCCCAGCTGTGTCGTCCTCAATGTCACAGAGCTTGACCCAGCTAGATTCTTCTCCCAGTAGATTAGACCTTACCCCCTAGCGTGTACCCACTTTATCCACGCACAGCCACATTACAGATGCTTAGCCTTTGGTGTTTCCACCTAATCAAGCCAAGGAGTCAGCATGTAACCTTGTATTCTGGATGCCAAAGATAAAACATTATGTGCTTTTTGTTGTCCCCCATCCCCCCACCCCGACCTCACCCATTGCCTTTTGTACATAGAGAATGAGGTTGATCCAATTAGCAATGATAATGGAGCCCAAATATTACAGAGTTAATAGACCATATGGATGATAGAGAAAGAGACAGGCAAATTTCTATTTAGGCAATTTTGCTCCATCTACTACCACCATGGTAAAGTCTGGATATCTGCGTAGTCCATGCAGCAAGGGTTAGTGTTGTTTGAGAGACTGTGGATTCTCCAGTTGTGCCAAGTAGCACAGAATTGGGTTTTTTTTATTTTTGTGGGTGCATTTCTTGCTTCTGACATAATCTAAACATACTACTCAGGGCCAGGGATTACTAAAGAGAGCACATGTGTGGGCTTCCTATGTACAGTGCTGTCAATGCATTTCGCTCCTGACCTGCTCTGTTGCTTGCGTTATTATTCAGGGACCACAAATCAGTTTTATTATCACCCCTCAGGGCTGACTTGTTCTTCCAGACCTGAGTACCAACTGGCTGTTCAAATTCATTCCTGTTATTTTATTCTTGATTCCTGACCAAAAAATACATGATTGTTATAAATTGTACCAAAGTATGAGATCGTTTGATGATGAAGACATCATCAAGGAGTATGAGGTCCATTGTCACTGAAGCAAGATTTGTGGACTGGTAGCCAGCAAAATGCAAATGCATGCAAAATGTCTAGTGCATGACTCTGCTGTATAGAATCTGTCTGGTAAGGGAAGCAAGGCTCCTAACAGAGTGCCATGGCCTTACTCTGCATCCTCAGAAACAGAATGCCTCACTTCTCAGCTTGCATCCCCCAATTAATATTTGCCAGGAGGCCTTTTCTGGATACAGTTCTTCAAATGCTGCTGCTGCCCAAGAGATGGAAGATAGCACTTGTTAGGCTTCCTGAGCCAGGGAGCAGTTGCTATGGATAGATGGAGGAAATGGGAGGAAAAAACAAAAAGCAAACATCCAGCCTGCCTTCCTGGAGACGGGGCTGAGGAGCTGGAAAATATAACTGAAGCAATTAACTTGTATGGCTGGGCTGGCTCACTGCTGCGAGGTGGTGTCCAGCAGTGACTTTCCCATCCTTCATCTGGGAAATAGCTGTGATTCTTTTTTAACATGGATAGACTTGGAGTCAATAACATATGTTTCCAATCAGCAGAAGGGAGAAAAGAAACAATGCCAAGGAGAAAACACAGCCATTCCACTGTGATATGTAATTAAGAGGGGAAGGGGACAGATGCGTTTTACAAACTTGGACTCACCCTTTAGCTGTGCAAGGGAGTTGAATTATGGCAATGAAAATCCAGATGCCACTATATTTGTTCAGTGTGAAATAGTCCTGATCCCCCCTTTCCTGGGTGCTAGCAGTGAATGGCTCAGAAGTGGCCTGTGTGCATGGGGCAGCACTGCTGTATCTGCCCATCAAAACTAAGGTCACATGGGAGAGGCCACACTTAAAGGGCTCTGGAAATAGCAGGGTCAATACCAGTTAGATTCGGGAGATCATTAAGCCCATTATCCTACCATTTGCCTTATTAGAACAGGTAGTTTGGTACACATCATCTAGTTTGATATCATGTCTCAGCTGCTGGCCATGGCTGAAGGCTCCAGAGATTATTATAAATTTCTTACAATACACCCGATGTACAGTAAAATGCAGCAATGGCAGCTGCATATGCCTAAATGATGACCACTATCTGATGAATCCAGTATACCAACTCCGAGCATTAAGATACCAAGTGTTAGGCCTCAAAAATCATGAGATTGGATTAAAAATCATGATTTCTTTTTACAATAAATGTTGTGTTCTTGTTATTTGCCTAGTGGTTGGTGTACCATTATGGCTCATGTTTTCACCCTTTATCCACAACCATGAACACTAGCAACTTGGTTAAACTAATAGTGTGGTTCTCACACTGTCACGTGACAGCGAGCTGGGGCTGTAAGGACCACTCCAAATATTGTGGACTCATAATAAAAGCATGAGTTGAGAAGGAGTCTTAGCTGGTCTAATAAAAGATATCATCTCTGAACCAGGAGTTCTAGGGTTTGCATTTCTTTTTGTCTCAGACTAACACGGCTACCAAATACATCCCTACGAGTTGAGAAGGCAGCTGAGAATGGCTGTGCCATCTCTCAATGGCTCTTTCAAACCCGGGACTAGCAGAGCTACTCTTACTGATCTTCCCAGCAAGTGCAAGAAATAGCTAAGAAATGGACTTCCATGGCAAGAGGAATAGATCCAGTCATTTGAAATGCCTTCTCCCGGCACCATCTCTTGCAAGCATCACAAACCACTCATTCAGTGAGTGGTTCCATGTAGATCCACAGTCCCCTACACCTGGGTCCTGGTCCCCCCATACCACTTCTGGTTGGCCTACACTTCCTACCCAGCAAATCCAGCTCCTTCGCCATTACAGGCCACATCTTGTTTCCATGAGTACTTTCCTTCTTCCACCCTGTTACGATCCTTGTCTCATGTACATTTACTCCCTCTTCTCCCTTTTATCTCCTGCTGCCTTAGCTTCTGCCCCCAGTAAGCTTATTCCTGCTCCATCCACCTGGCTTGCCTCCTCTCCCACCACCCCCTTATAACAGATAAAACATCTCTAGCAGTAGCAACCCAGGGTGGCTAGGGAAGCTCCCCCAGTAAAAGCTTGGAGCAGTAGGGCTGACTTGCAGTCCCTCTTGCTTTGCAGTTTTTCCTGGATGTGGTATGTGCAGATGAGGCCCTTAGAACTGGCCCCAAGCCAAGGTCTCAGAAGTAAGCAAATGCGAGAGGAACCAGCTGCTCTCTCCACATCTACTGACAGTTTGAATGAGGTGCAGAAGTATCTGGATGGTGGTCAGCAGAGCATGGCATCAGGAAGCAGCAGAGCTGTCTTGAACCAAAGAAAAGCAGGTAGCGTTTACTAGCCCAAGACCGTAGGAGAATACAGGACCAGCACTGACCCTGTAAAACTGCCCAACTCTATCCTGACTTTAACTCTACTGGAGTCACGCAAGGTCCACATTAACAAACACCTCACCAAACAGAGAAAGTCCTCCTGAAATAAAGCTGGCACAGAGTACACTGAATTTCTAATATGATTTTTGGCAGAGACCAGTTAAATGAGCTATGAGCTAGTGTTGCATATGGAAGACTTAGTGGAGTGGAGTGTGAATTGACCCAGAGAGAATTGCAAGGAGCACATGCCACACAGTGGAAGTTTTTGGAGGGTGGCAGCCAAAGCCTGCCTGCTGGACATGAGCCTGCTGTATTGCAAGTGATCCTCAACAGAATGGGGAACTCTGAAGGGCAGGAATGGGAAAGCTGTATAAGGTAGACTGTCCCTAAAGCAAAGGTAGCTACGCTGAGTGAACATAAACACCAGGGAAGGAAGCCGTGAACTGCATCTGTCTTTGAACTTGCTGGTCAAGTGGCAGAATTTCGGTCCACTTATGTTTAAAATACATTTGGCTCTCCAGTTCTTAGACGGGGCTTTGGCTACAATCAATTACAGCTATATTCACTGCAGCCTTGTTATGACAACTATCCATGGGACCATGAGAAAAGGCCAGTAAAAGAGGGTGTTTGTTACAATAGGATTAGACAATTGCCTTCATCCTCATAATAAAAATATCCGTTCCTGCTGTTGGGATTGTTGAAAGCAGGAGGGTGGTATAAATAGGGTTCGTTATAATGAGATTGTGCTGAATTTAGAGAGCCCTCACTGTTTGGGGTGCCTGTTCTAAAACTCCTTCTAGAGGGATCATCAAAGGAACAACTGTCAGCCAGGTACCGTTTCCATTAACTTTGACCCGTTAATCAGGATTCTGCCCCTAGGACTTTTAATGTGGTTCAGTCCCTGGCTCTGCCACTAGCTGACTAGATAACCCTGGGCAAATCACATCTGTACTTGTGTATCCCCACTGTACAGATGGGAAAGATGATGCTGATCTTTGTAATGTGCTTTGAGATCTGATGATGAAAAATGCCATATAAGAGCCGGGAACTAATAATTTACAGTGGTGCAAAGCAGTCCAATGGAAGTAGATGGAAGCTGTGGGTGCTGAGCCGGCTTTGAACGCATGTTCCAAAGATTAATGTGGTCTTTATGAATATGTTGGCTAGGAACTTATTCCTAGCTTGAGATGTTATATGCAAGTCATCACACTCGAAGGAGATGTGAATCTGTTTCATGACTGGCGGGCAGAGCCTGGAAACTAGCATAACTTAAAGCAGATCCCTGAACAGAATAAGCTAGTCTGGTAGTAAGGCTTTTGAGACCATATAAGCGCTTCTACACCGAGGCTTTGTTGGTTTTGTCAGGGAGGGTAAAAAACCACACATCTTAGCTATGCTGGCAAAAGCCCTACTGACAGAAGAGAGCTTTTGTCTGCTTATATCCTTCAAGGAGGTAGCAAAGTAATACCAGCAGAAACCCCGCTTCTGTCAGCAAACACTGCATCTACACTGGGGCCACTGAGATAAAGCTATTCTGGCAGAGGCTCCTCTAGCAAGGACAAGCTCTTGCTGTCACTGCAGATCCTGCATTTCTTTCTTGCTTTAGGCCCTAGGTAACCTGTTTGCCGTGAAGGTATAGCATCCTGTGCGGTGGGCTCCATGTATAAACTGTGTTTGAAGAGTGGTTTTTATAAATGTTTCCTTTGGCCCATGTTAAATGAATTGCTTTTAAATATAGCTAAAGGCCTCCTTGTTCTAGTAGTATAGAAAAGAGCCTTTTCCTGGTAGGGTGACCACCTTTTTGCAAATTGGAAGGTGGGACACATGCCCGCCACCCCGCTGACTGCACGGATGGACCAGAGCCAAACAGGGAGGGGGAAATGTGGGCTGCCAGCTGCAGCCTCGGAGCTCCCTACCCTGTTGCCCTCCATCCAGGAGCCCTACACCAGCCATGCACCCCCTGCCCACCTGGCAGCAGCGGGGGGTGGGGGGTGGGGGAGTCACATATATCAAGTATGTCTTTTGATTGCATGAGAGTCAGTGCTAATGTTAAACCTGTTGTGCATGTGCAAGTCCAGCTTTCCTGTTTTAGAGGTCGGGCCTGATCCTGAGATGGTCACAGTGAAGTCAGTGGGAGCTGCTTTGGTCCTATCAAGTCTGTTGTTCCTAAATGAACCACTCCAATGCTGGAGCCTTCAGGAAGAACCAGCATGGGCTGTCTTGTAGTGGCACAGTGTATGGATTGGGAGATCAAATCCCATGATCGAGTGGGTAAGGACAAGGATCAAGATGAGGACAAGCCACTAGAGCCAGCCAGCTCAGCCTAGGACAGTGTTTCCCAACCTTTTCCAGCCCAAGGCACACTTACATTAATAAAATTTTCCCTGGTACACCTGTTAAGGCATTCCCCATCCTCATACCTATTGTAGCACATTGCCGTGGCAAAATTCTGTGGCACACTTTTGCAGTTGGAAAACACTGACGTAGATGACTCCCAGAAAGGGAGACAATAACAGGCCTCCTGAATCAATATGAAATCTCTTTAAAAGGCCTCATTTTTTCCTATCCTTTGCTTGCTACATTGAACGTGCCCTTCACCTTCCTATCACCCTGCAAATCCCTGCACTGGTTAAGAAACCACTTCTGCATCAAACTCAAACCCCTCCTGTCCTCCAAGGCCTTTCACAGCTCTAATCCTGCCTGTATCTCATCTCCTATTGCCCCTTACTCCGCCAACCTGGCACCCTCCTTTCCCTCCCCAAGGTTTCTTCTCCCTCAGAAACACTCCTTCCTCAACTAACCCTCGCTTGGATCTGAATAGTCTCCCTATCCCTATAGCTCTGGGTAGGAACTCAGTCTTCTTCAGTGGAATTCATGCTGCAGGGCAGCAGCCCCGCTGCAGGGAGAACTGAGATTTTAAGGTTATTGCCCTGTAAAAATAACAAATGCTTCTAATTAGTGAGATGCCTTAGTGCCTACTCCCCTTTGTAGTGGTCTTGGATTGGGATTCACCTGCAGTCTTTAGAGCCAGAGACCTTTCCAAAGAGGAGATCCCTGCAGCTGTAGGTTAACGGCAGCTGCCTGCTGTGACTAGAAGCTGTTTCATGCCTGAGGAGCTGGCCACCTGCTTGGGAAGCGGAGGGGGAATTCTGCTTCCTTGAACCGTCTGCAGCATCTTGCTATAAGCTGTTCCCCTGGGTATTTTGATGGATGTCCTCAGCTGAGTTTTAATCTTCAAACTGGATTGGCCTTTCCAAGGCTTGCAGGCTACAGAAGAAAGGATTGGGGAAAGAGGTGGAGGGTAGTAGACTTTGGCAGGGGTGAAACAGAAAGGCAGAGAATAATATAGATAACCACTAATAAAACCAAGGCACACACCTACATCGGCCCCACTCTCCCCTTTTGAAGGGAGAAGCTGGAGAGATTGAACTACATTTGTCTGTGTTGAAGGGAAGTAGCTCTAGCTCTACTGCTGCTCACACACGCTACTTGTGTCGATGCAAAACTGAACTCTTTTGAGAATAACTGATGCAGGGTGGGTTAACTTCATGCAAGATGGGGCTTCATAACCCTCTCAAACAGTATCACGGTTTCATGGGGCCCCTCTGAATTTGGGAGTCTGGTTGGTATGTTTCCGACGGTGAAAGTGTCTTTTCTGTAGGGACTTTGGTACTCAGGAAGCTAAATCACACTGACTCTCAACAAGGCTTTGCCTTTTAAGGCCACAGAAGTACTGTATTTTTTTTCTCATACACCACACCCCCATATATAATATGCACCCTGTTTTAAGAGGCCAGGTCAAGGAAAAAAACTATTCCTTGAAGAAACCACCTAGCAGTCAGTAAGAAGCCAAGCCTGCTATCAGCACTTGTTGATGGGGCCTACAGACTGAAACCACGTGCCGGGTCCAGAGCCACATGCTGGGTCTGATCTGGTGTGCTAAATCCAACCCTATGCTGGCTCTGACCTGGTGCACTGAGTCTGACCATACATCGCTTGCCAGATCCAGGCGCTGACACTGAGCCCAGGCCTGGGTCCATGTGCTGAGTCTGACACCGCACATTGGGTCCAGGGCTGCATGCCAGGTCCAGGGCCACACGGTGCTTCTGACCCTGTGTGCCGGATCCAGGGCCACGTGCCAAGTCTGACCCCATGCACCAGCCCAGTGTGATATGCAGGGTCGTGTCATCTGGCCCGGGGCTCTCCCAGGTCTGGAAAGTTGCTGGCTGGGGAGTGGTGGCAATATGAATTGCTATGGGTCTCAGAGTGATGGCAATTAATGTTGCCACTGTTCCCCTGCCGCCAAATTTCTAGGCCTGTGTGGATCTGGGTTTCTTGTGTATAATGTGTACCTCGAGTTTCACCAGCTGTTTTTGTTGAAAAAGGTGCAGAGATTATATGTGAGGAAATACAGTATTTTGACATGCACCTCCTGTTGGTTTCATCAGCGCTTAGGTGCATA
Source organism: Crocodylus siamensis (assembly GCF_052110815.1). Classification (NCBI taxonomy): domain Eukaryota; kingdom Metazoa; phylum Chordata; order Crocodylia; family Crocodylidae; genus Crocodylus; species Crocodylus siamensis. Next base: position 16,054,327 of record NC_143404.1, on the reverse strand, counting down.
CATACCTGAAGAGGCATACATACCTCTGGGACCTATGTCTCTCTTGAAAATCTTACCTCTTGTCTCCATGTAATGTAAATGCAAGGTGCTGTTATTTTCTCCTTTGGGGACATTATGCAACAGCCAGACAGATTTTCTGGTTAAAGAGGAGGCAGCTGGCTCTTTGAGTGAAGAGAGAGTTAGGGTGGTAGGATCTGGTGTGATGGAAATTTGGTTGAATGATGATCATGTAGCCCTCCCTGATATTTTATGTATGTGATGTCTGCTGGTCTAACTGATCTCAATATTAATTAATTCAGACTGTGGGATACAAGTCCATTATGGGACAGGATGGTAGGGAGAGATGGGCTGGCAGGGGAAGGTGAATGTTATGGCTTGTTTAATGCTGACCAAAAAACGCCCAAACTGTTCTCCGTTGAGGAACAAGCTCCAACTTGACTTGAAGGTAGACATCTACTGAGGGATAAAGGAGTCTAATCTCGGACACTGCTAGTCTAGCTCCTCTGCTCAGGCTACCAGCAAAGGCTTTAATATCCAACAGCTTGGGAGGAACTGGGCTGATGTTACCAACCTCAGAAACTTGTGATTCGATAGATTCTGGTGTAATCAAAAATGTCTGTGAAGTCCCTGAAATAATCTCTCCTTACTCAGAAACAGCGGGATTTATGGAGCGGCTTTTAAACCGAAAATGCCTAACTAACTTCCCTGGAAGTCCATTCCTCCCAGGGCCTCTGTTAGGTTCTGTGAATCATTCACCAAAGGTGCTTTGCCACCATTTCAGTGTTGTCCTACAAAGCCTCTAAGGCCCGCACAAGCAGGGACGTGCCTTTGCAGCAGCAGCCAAAGTTGTGCCACTACTTTGTGCCGCAGTGCATGCCCTTGCCTGTGTGCTGTGCAGCAGGACACATTGTCCCACTGCTCCATGAGTTGCAGGGGGGTGCTGACTGGGGCACAGGGGCTAGCCTCTGTGCTTAGGCATCCTGTGCCCTGACCAGCCAGGGAGTGGCATGTGGAGCCCCAGCACTGAGGCACCTTGCACCCAAGCCAGCCGCTCCCTGGCTTTCTGGGGCGCAGTGTGCCTTGAGACTGGGGAGCAAGCAGCCCTGGGCTCTGGCTGCTCCCCTGTCTCTATGTGCCTCAGTGCAGGGGCTCCACAGTGCATGGAGATGCTCCCCCATCTCTGCATTTGTCCCAGCACCTACCACTGTGACAAGGTTTGCGCTGCTTTTTTCCAGGTTATCTTTTTTTTTGCTATCAAGAGACCCCAAGAACAAATTTTGCCCTGGTGCTGCAAATTAGCAGTGCTGCACATGGATTAAGGTGAAAATTGTGCTATTTGTGGGAAAGGGGTTTGCCGTGCCAGAAGTCACACATGCCTGCACTTCTGTATCCAGCCTAAGTGTTCCTGGAGGTGTGAGTCAGGGGGCTAGTCTACATGTAGTTGATATTGCGCAGTCACTTAGTACTTGCTAAGTATTTGCTTTAGTTAGTATGTCCTAAATGATTGTGCAGTACCCACTGGCACGACGCAGCCGCAGTGATACACAGGTTGTTTCCATCCCTACTGCGCAGTATAGGCAGTATCATGGTTAGTGCCCGCCGATGCTATGTTGTGGGTCATCGCTGCAGCAATGTAGTGTCTCATGTAGATGTGCCCAGGGCCTCAAAAACCACCTGAATTCCTGGTTATCCAAACAAGGCTGCAAATAACGCCTTGCTTTAACAACTACGCAGCATATACTGGGGAGGCAATGATGAGGGCAGTCATGCTTGAATCTCCTTGCCTGAGGACTATGTTAATCCACTTGGATTCACAGCAGTTGTGAAGAGACTTCCTTCAAAATAATAGGTCCAGTGAAAGAGTTTAGCTTGCTCCAGGCACTGGATCTGCTGATCTTTTTTATCCTTGTTTTCACTACCAAAGCCCTGGAGTATTTTCAAACCAGGAGAAAGTATGCAGAGCCTCTCCACTGCAGAAAACTTGGGTCATCCTCTTGAGCCTACCCATACCAAGATTTCCTCCTCCTTTCTCTCTCTCCTGGCAGAAGTCACATGCGTCCAACTTGAATGACTGCATTGCAGATTCCTGCCTGGTCTTGCTTCCCTCTGGACTTCTGATTTTTAAAGGTTCTGGGGCCTGTATGTGCTGTATGTTGCCTCTGGGAGGTGACCTGTACTTCACAGGGGGTGTGAAAGCCAGCCTGGTCCTTACGCATTTCTGTTCTGAAACCAGAAAGCCCGGCCTTCTCGTTTCTTCAAGATCAGGCTTGAAATGGCAGCGGGAGAAAGGTCTGAAACGGGCCTTATGTGATAAGCAATGCTAGTGCTTGGTGCTAATCATTTAGGACTGGCTCAGCTCCTCTACTGCCATTAGAGTTAGTAGCAGACAAGGTTCTTTGGATGAGTCTGATATCTTTTATTAGACCAACTTAAATAGTTGGGGGGAAAAAATTTAGCAAGCTTTCAGGTTTAAAATTATTTGAAATTAGAGTTAGTGAGCATTCCCAGTGGATTTTGGGAGAGAGAGATATTAAAGAAGGGGAATCACAGCTCAGAGATCTCAACCCTCTTCCCCAAGTAACCCCACAGAATCTCTTCTCCATGGGCTTTCTGTGTGTCTCCTCTTCTGGACTGGGAATGGGGGAACGGTACCAGCTGTTTCCCATGGCAAGGCCCTTCAGTGACCCCATCCATGGGTTTTGCAGTAGAGATCCAACCTGCAGGCAATGCTGCTTGATGCTCTGTGCACTCTCTTGCAGAGGAGAGGGGCTCTGGAAGTGTGACTGCTGGAAAAGAAGAGGGAGTGGTTGCATACAAAGAGTAGATACCAGGTATAAAAGAAAATGGTGGGGATGGTTATCGTGAGACGCTGACAGAACAGACTCCTGAATTCTAATTTTGTTCCTGCCATTGCCTTTCTCTGAGGCTGCTCAAGCTCCCTGTTACTCGATATCCATCTGTACCAGACAGTAGAGAAGTGCAGTGCCAGAAAGGACCGCAAGGGAGCATCCAGTCAGCCCTTGCAGTAGAGCTGGATGACTGCCTTTACTGGGATGTGTTGCAACTGGATTGTGAGCATAAATAAAATGGGGTTAGGGGTGTGAGGTTCATTTATTCCCCCCTTGGGGAAGCCGCCACCTTTTCCTGGGTGTTTGACCTGATCGGGCCTTTGGACTCTGCCATGCTAATACCAGTAACAAAGCTGTGTGAAAGTCTGATTGGAATTTCGAGTTGTAATCTAAAACGATAAACTGTATGGATATTGATTTATGTGAGAATCTCCTTTGAGTCAGCTTAAACTGACATGTCTCCCTGGATTTTTATTAAATCTTACAAGCCACTCCTAAGTGAACTACAGCTGGGAGAAAAAGGGGGGCAGGAAGAAACCTTTGTTTGCTTTTTGTGTACTTTGTGCACTTGACAGCACTTTGCGCCTTTTGTTTGTATGAGTGTTACATAGTAACTGGGAAGGAAGAAGCAGCTTTTAGAAGGAAGTTTGGCTTGAAAACTGCAAGAATTGGCAGCGAGAACACAGGAGCACATCTGGGCCCTGGTGTTCACCCAAGTGTTCGAGTCAGCAGCCGAACTGTAAGCGATCACGTATGCTGATTTGCCCGCTCCTTGCTCAGCGTATGCATCTTGGACTTCATCATCTGTTAAATTGCTGTGGATTTTGGATTAATTGATGTGGGTAGTACAGAGTTCTTGAGAGGCCTATTGAAGAATAAGTTGTTGCTGTTGTTGTTAAGAGCTTTGAGGTAGATCTTGAGCCTGCCAAACTGGAGGCCTGTGAGCCACATGTGGTCTGCAAGGGGTTAAGTCCTGGCCTCCCAGGCTCTGGGTCCAGCCAACGCTCCCCATCACTCTCTTGCGGCTGTCTGGTCTCCGCGCTCCCACTCCCTCCACCTTCTGCTTCCTGCACCCGCCTTCAGAGGCAGCCCAGGGAGGCCCAGGACCCTCGTGCAGTGCGACACAGCGCAGGTCAGGGGAGCACCAGCTGTGAAGGCGAGCACCCATGCCATGCGGCATGCAGCAGCTGAGCTGCTTGGTTGGACAGCCGTAGCTTGTCCAGGGGTGGCCAACCTGCAGCACGTATGCCACAAACGTGTATGGCATGCAGCAGATAGGAGAGATGAGAGACAGCAGTGGCAGGTGGGACAGGATTGGGCAGGGAGCACAGAGCAGAAAGCAGAGCAGCAGAGCAGACAAAAAAGTTCCTGATAGGAGCAGTGCTCCGAGAGGGTTCAGGGCTAATTTGGGGCACACCTGCCAAAAAAAAGGTTGGCTCCTACTGGCCTAGTTGATGGCCAAACATCAAGGCTTGCGATGACAGCAGGGTGAGGTGCTGATCTCTCTGCTCCAGAAATGTAGGTCCCTGACATTTGAGCAAGAGGGAAATACGTTAATAATGCTGCCCACAAGGCATACAAATTTGTTTGCTGTTTAAAAGTCTCTCTTTTCCACTCTGTGTCCCCAGACAGGGTCTACACATGGTAAAGGAGGCTGAATAGATGGGCTAGGCCTCATGGTTAGGGGGGCCTGTTACTAACATCATCACTCTGTTCGTTGCATGCCTATACCCAGAACATGCTTTGGACGATCACAGCTGTGTTAGGGTTGTTTCAAGTTTCCAGCTTTAAAAACAAATCAAAAGATGAGTGATGGTGATGCTTAGTTATGCGTTGAATATTCTGTTCCCTGATGTCTGAGCATCTGATCTGCAGTGGGCATTCCCTAGGTTTAGCTAACACAAATGGATGAAACACCCTGGTGCTACTTTCTCATGTAATCAGCTGTGCTGGGAAATGCAAGACTTGAGCAACTGGCACAAGAGAGAGATTCTGGCCTGGTAAGAGTTGGGATCACGAGCCAGGATGACGTGTATAGCAACGTTTACCCTAGTAGCTGGAAACACGGACCAAATACTTTTCCAGTTGCAGAGAGTTAAATCTGCCACATGAGATAAGATCCTGCAGCCGGCTGAGAAAATGTAGATCAGTTAGTGCTGCCAACTCAGGGGAGTTGATGTGTTACATAAAGCCCCAGCTCCTGGGTAATGATACAACTCAGATTTTGCTCAAAAACAAAAAACAAAATTTGCAATCCATGTGTCTTGACTGCCCCTTAAAGTCAAAACTGGGACAGTAAATGAAAATATTCCCACATGCATTAAATCTCTTGATTCAAGATTTTGGAAGCTCGTCTCAGGATTTTGAATGTTTAGGGTTGGCAGTACAGCCTTGTGAGTGAGTTATCGCTACTAGGCACACACGGAGGAAATGATCTCAGGAGTAGGTTTGTAATAACCAAGACGGTGTTTTTTAAACCATGAAAGATTCGTTGATCTTGAAATGTCCATGCTGTTCAGTTGCAAAAAAAGAAAAAAAGCTGATTTGCTGGGTAATGTTCTTGGCTGGAATTTGCTGTGCCCCACTGTCTGCTAGTTCATTGCCACCTGCCTTCTCGCCTTAGGTGGCCTGCATGTTTGCACATAAAGCCTGGCTCCCTGTATGCTTAGGACTAAATCGGACAAACTAGGGAGCTGCGCATCGGTCTGCACCCGGCCTGACATCGCCTTAAAGGGAATTCTCCTACCAGCAAGGCCTCACTCACAAAAGGAAGAGAGGGGCTTGTTCACCATCTCTGTCCCCTTAAAATATGCACGTAGACTCTTTATTTATTTCCCCTGCCCAGCCCCGCGGCCTCTGGGCATAAGAGAGAGAGGGGAAAAAACCAGGACGCAACAAAGCTCTGAAAGCATCCCTTCCCCAGGCCGGAAATCAGCTTGCAGATCTGCACTTCGGCGCTATCAGGCTAGAAATGGCACTGTGCCTCCCCGCATGCGGCGCAGACGCCTTTTCTTGTCCTGAACGTCCCAGGGCCAAGCCGCCGGCCTCAAGAGCAGAGAGGGGAAAAGCAAATCCGGGGCAGGGCAGGGCAGGGCAGGGCAGTCGCGGCCCCGGCCCCGGCCCCGGCCCCTTTGTGTCCGCGGAAGCCGGCTGGGGAGAGGCGGCGCGGAGAGGAGGGGATGAACCGGCGAGGGCCGGGAGGGGCAGGGCGCACAACAAAGGCTGCGGCGAGCGCAGGGGCGTGGGATCCGCTCCCGGCGCCGCACAAAGGACCGGCGTGACCCTGCGCGGGCCGGGGCGGCGGCGGCTCCCTCTGGCGGCGGCCCGGCGGGGAGGAGGGCGAGCGGGAGGCGGGAGGGAGGAGCCGCCGCGCAGCCATTCGCGGCGCCGGGGCGCAGCTGGCACCGCAGCGCGGGGAGCTCCGCTATTGTGCGCGGCGCGGCGGGGCGCGGGCGGCCGCGTCTGGTGCACCTGGTGCGGGCGCAGCCCAGCCCGGCTCGGGGCGGCAGCGGGTCGCCATGTCCTACCAGGGGAAGAAGAACATCCCGCGGATCACGGTGAGCGCGGGGCCGGGGCGCGCGGGGCCGGGGCGCTCCGCTTGGCGAGGCGGACAAAGGAGGGCAGGCGCCTGCCGCGCTCCCCGCCTCGGCTTCGAGCATCCTGATTTTCTGAGGGGGGAAATCCCTTTCGGGGCCTTCCTGCAGATTGCGGTCCCAGCGCCGCTGGGCGTGAGCCCTTCCAGGGGCTGCGCGTGGCGGCCCTCATGCGGGTGGGTGGCTCCCGGCCTCCCCGGGGAGGCAGGCGTGCAGCTGCCTTCAGCCGACGGGGTTCGCCGGGGTGCCGGCGGCCTCCGAGCATTTCCAGGGAGTGGCGACAGGGACAAACCCGGCAGAGACCAGCTTCCACCGTCTTCCCTTTTTTTTCATGCTGTTATGAAACCTGAGCAGGGCTCCGGCTGATGCCGACGTGGGACCCAGCAGTGGCGGTGTGGGACGTGGGACCCAACAGAGCGGGGTATAAATAACAGGTCCTGAACGGTACCGGATCATCTAGATGATTCAGTTCATTAAAACGCCCTTGAGGGGAAGGGGCCGAAGCTTGCTGTGTTTCATTCTTACCGTCTTTTGTTTTAAAGAGGGGTATAATTAAGGGGTGCGTGTTTCAGACAGACTAGTGCAATACAACGGTGCATTTTACAGTCAAAATAGCGTATTTTCCTGCATGCTGCTACTTCAAAGGAGGCCGGTCTCATCGCTGGTGCTTGCCGTTCCAGTTCTTTATTTGCTGCATCAGGTGCAGCGATTTCCCCCCGCCTGGCGCTCGGTGCAGCAGCGCTGGTGACCACACCTACTCTGGTACACAGCGCATTCGTGCCGCCTCTCGAGGAGGAGAAGGAGCCTTGGCCGACATGTTTTCTTTGAAGATGCAGGCAGCCTAGCTGCACGGGGGGCCTGTCGGTACTTCCATAATGACAGGCTTTCTCTAAGGGTTTTCATGATCTGGTCTGCCCCGCCACATCCTCTTCAGGCTGCAGCCTCTGTCTCCGGTGTCATTTGCTTCTGGATAACAGGAAAAAAGCAGGCTGCTTACGTGTTCTTCCTGCAAAGGTGATCCCGCGCTCCACAGCCAGCCACCATGTTGCTGTTTATTTTCCTCTTAAAGTTCACTTTCCTCCTAGGAGCAATTTGGCCATAAAATGAAATTCCACGTGAAAGCTCAAACATTTTCTTTTCCATACAGATAACGAGCAAAATCCTGCCTGAAAAACATAAAAGAAAATTAAATGTGGCACAAAGGGAATTTGTGCTTTAAATAATAAAGCTTTGTCCTTCGCTAGGGCAGTCTTTACAAGGATCTTAAAGTACTTTTACAAATGCTGGGCCTGATCCAGGTCCTACTGAATTCAGTAGGAATTTTCTGACTTCAGTGGCAACGGGATCTTGCCTATTAATTAAGAGCCTTCGTATTAGCACATTTTTCCATCTATTAAATTCTCTCAGTGAGCTACTGAAGCTGTGAATGCTACAGTTATAGTTGACTTTCTCTTCCTAACCATCCTCTTTTTTTTTGCCCCTTCTATAGCTTTTTAATGACTCTTTTTATCCTCTTTAGAAAGCCAGCCTTGTCTTTAACGAGAGCAAGGGGGAACTCCTGGATGCTAAATAGCTCTTATAGAAGGAAAATCTTCCTTCTACAAGAGCCTGAAAGGTGGCAGTGAAGGAACACAACCATCTTCCTTGTGGTCGGGACTTTTCATCCTGCACACCACCTGTTTCCAGAGAGAAATAGACCTGATCAGTCATTCTTCATGCAGATGGCAAGTGCAGTCCAGAAGAGACAAGTCCACCAGTGTATTTTTTTTTTTTGGATGGACGTTACTTCTCTTTCTCAGGATTCTCGTCCCAAATCTATTGCGTCTATGGGTGACTGTTGGGCAGCAGGGCAGGACATCTCAATGCCTAGACTTTGGGGCAATATCACACCTTTGGTGTATACCTCCAAGCCCTTTGCATCATGTCAGCTAGGATCATGTTGGTATTGTGGCTGTGAGGGCAAATACCAGAATTATTCTGCATTCAGAGGTAGCTCTTTGTAGATATGACAATTCGAAAGTGGTTGAGAGAGGCACTGAGACTAGTGGGCACCGGGAATCGTGGGCACCGTGCAGACACTGGTGTTGTCTTAGCCTTTCAAGTGTCTTCAGCTTTCCCCTAACTAAAAGGAGGAGTGGGCATAAGGAGTTGGCTTGTAAAATCTGTGTAGTTGGGTAACCCACTCCTTAACTTCATTTTTTCTCTCCTGTGCTGCACAACAAACTGCATTATAATTTGCTCCTTGTCTTCGCTGTCATTATTAGTGACAGCCTGGTGTTTTGCAAGGCCCAGGATTTTCCTCCTGAATCTGCTTCCAAGGGCTGTTGGTGTCTGGCGAAGCATCTGATGCAGCAGAGACTCTAAGGGAGCGAGGGGCAGGTTTCTGAGTGCAGTGTTTGTGCAGGATTTATTCCCTGTGGGCCAGAGGGACCAAACAGAGGCAGGACTATAGATGGCTTGTGTAATACTCACCCTGGTGCTTGCGTGGGGTGGGACATAAGGAGCAACTAAGCCTTGAAGAGCCCAGAGTACCACTTGTATAGGATGTGAGGGAAAAGGAGCAGCCAAATAGATTGGCAGGTCTGTGGGGCAGGGATGTTACCTTAGGATGGAAAGCGATGTTGTTCCTATAATACCATAGGTGGTCAGGATATTTCAGAGAACAGTAAATGGGAAGGTAGTAGACCAGGTTGTTTCTAATTTTTGGCTAGCAGCGCAGAAGAAAGTCACATTGGTCCCTGAATTTCTATTAGCAGAGTCGTTCCTGATCACCTCCTTCATACATAATTGCAATATTTCACTCTTCTTGCCTCTCTGATTATTCACATTTTGCAGAAAGAGAAACTGAAGTCCAAAGAGGCGAAACGACTAATTCAGATTCATTCAATAGCTCTTTGGTAAAGTTGTGGAGAGAATCCACATGTCCTCATGCCTTGCCTGAAGCTTTTGCTGCTAGAAGCTTTCTCTTCTGCAGACTGGTGCCCCAGGCTGTTTTCAGAGTGGAAACCATGCCTTTGAGTATCCATGAGACGCTCACAAGTGCCAATACCACCTTTTCTTCCATTCACAATCATGGAACACCGGAGAGGGATTGCTCCCGTGGGAAATGGGTGCTTTTTAGTTTCTTTTAATGTCGTTTAGTTTGTGGACACACGGAGAAAACCCACTACCATGTGACCAGCCAGCTGTATGCCGACCCCTGGCACTATGCTGAATACTGCTTTGGCGTTCGTGCACACCATTGAGCGTAGTTTGCTCCGATGCAGTTACCCACTGCCTGCCTTACTCTGATTCATCAAACCCGTTGGACTGTTGTGTGAAGGGGCAAGGAAAAAATTAGAATTGCTACGTGAGGGAGACATCAAGTCTGTGATGTCTTTTTAGCTAGGGCTGTTCCTTTAACCAGAGGAAAGGATCAAATCACACATCTACCTCCATGCAATGCTGAGTTACACCCATGCGTCTAGTAAATAAGGTGAGCGTTATTCCTGGCTAGAGTTGGCTTGCATTTGTGAAAGGTGCTGTTTCTCTCCGGTGTGGCATCGTGCAGTGAAGAATTAAGGATGTACCTTGTATTTTGCTTCAGGACTGCAGCAGAAAGTTACAGACACAAGAGTTATTTTTAAAGCCTTGGCTTACTTCAGGAAAAAATGCTAGGATGAAGGCTGGAAAAAGAGGGCAGGGGTTGAGAATGAGTTTGTCTGGTATGTTGGACCTGACTCGATGGCACCTGTTTGTCCCTGAAGATTCAGGGAGTTGTCTACAGGAAACCTTTTGGCCAGACTCAACTCCACCTCTTCTGAGGGCACAGTCTGTGCCTGTAAAACAAATGTACTCGGACCTTATTGTGGCTACAAAGCACGTTACAGCCTGGGTTTTCAGAGGTGCCTCCATCACCCGAGTGGGATTTGCAGGTGCACAGCTAGGGATGAGAACTGGGCTGCCATGTGTGCCTGATTTTTACCAGTGTTCAAGTTAGCTACTCAGAAGATTTGCCTGTTAAAAGAGAGGACATTGCCACTGACACAACCTGTCAAGCACCATTCGTTGGAAGATGTGCTGGTGCTTTAAGTCTTGCACTGATCCTCCAAAGAGGTAACTTTTTTTTCCAGGTAGGTGAACTGAGTCAACGAAGAGGTGCCATTCCTTTATCCGCAGGCACGTGGCATGTCTGGCAGCGCGTAAAAGAAGAGCCGAAGAATCCTGACTCCCGTTCTCATCCCTGTGACCTCTCACTTGCGTTCCTCTCCCTGCTCTCTGCATGCGGCGGAGGAAGTTTCCCTGGCTAACAATGGTTAATGATGGGGCCTGACACTGGCTGGCAAGGCCAGTGTCAGGGAGACTTAGTGGGCTTGGAGAAGCACAAATGAGCTTTGGCAGGGCAAACAGTGCGTTTATTGTAATCTGAGGCAACTCTAGATGAACGTGCTGCAGACACCCATCCATAATACAGGTCCGTTTTCTCAAAACTCCTCCAGTTTTCCCTGTCCCTTCTCCCCTGTCCCCTCCCTCCCATGCATCTTAGACAATTCCAGGGCCTGTCAATGAGATGCCATTTTTATTTTCTTGAGTTAATGGATAGGACTTAATGCAGCCTTTCCTCTACTCATTCATGTGAGGCGAGTGTCTGGCACCAGAGCTGAGGATAAACCCTTGATAAAGCTATGCTTTTAATTGAGGTTGCATTCATGCTCTGGCACATAATGCACAAATAAAGTCGTTACAGACTGTAGAAGCACTTAGTACTGACCAGCTCTTCACATCTGCAACAAAATGGCTCTTTAAAGAGAGTGCATGTGTATTCCTCAGTTCATGTCATCATCTTGCATAAAAATTGTAATAAATTCCCCTCTAAATGGCTTAAGTGTGTTCTAGTCTCCTTTTTGGTGAAGCAGCTGATCCTGTCTCCCATTATGTTTTCATGTCTGAGGGGGACAGAGGAGGGAGGCACCTCTGATTCATTATTCTGCCACCTGCAGCCACAGTACTTGCAGCCACCACTGACTGATGTCCCTGGCTTTCAAGGAATGAAAATGAGCTGCAAAAGTTTACAAGGACATAGCGAAAGACCTAGTCCTGTGTTGATCTGGGCAGGCAAACTCCACAATGGAAACCCACTGAAGCTAACAAGGTCCTGCATGATTCAAGATGGGGTTGCACGATCCGGATTGTTTTTAAAGATATAATATTCTTATCTGTGCTATTAGCCAAGTGATTGTCACTTAGTTTAAGAGATCTTGGCTTGAAGTGTCTGCAGGATTGAGCCCTATATTGCAGATCTGAGCCTAGAGGATTAAGTCAGTTTATATTTCTCAGGTTGACCTGTTTCTTGCTCTTTGCCTTGTTTGGCCCGTGCGATGAGCCTGCTCAGTGTCAGTGTCAGTGTTTGGATCCTGCTCTTTCGGGTAGCACAGCTGTGCTTGGAGCACAGAGTGCTTGCAGGGCTGGTTTCTGAGATGTGTATTCTGTTGTTACCAAAAATTAAATTGCAGAATAATGCCACGGTTTCTGTTCAGATCACATTTTGTAAAATTCCTCTCCCGCATGTAACATTCAACATTGAAATCAGAACCTCCGAGAACTTAGCAAAAAGCTCTCATTTTCTCCCTGTCATTTTTATTTACTTTCCTGTGTTTGTAAAATGCCTTCAACAGCTGGGAAGGAAACACGCTACTCTCTTTCTCATGACCTGCATACTTCTGTCACTTAGAAAACTTCCTCCTCCTCCTCCCTTACCCCAGCAACTGGGGTGTGGCTGGTAATTAATTACATATTAGTACATGCAGCATATCTGGGCAGCAGTACCAGACTGCCAGTACAGAATAGAAATATAGGCAACTGAGCTGGCTCCTAGAGAAGTTCATCAGAGCTTGGCCATTGTCTTCCGGGAGTGTTGGATCAGGCCACTGGCACATGGTTTGTGGAGCAGCTGTTGTAGGAACGTCACCCGTGATGGCTGTTTTATTGGATTTCACACTCAAATGATGGCCACGATGCTTTTATTACATTTCTTAGCAATGGTCCCCACCCATTAGGTTCTCAGTACAAATCAGCATTTAGCCCCAGAGAATCTGGGCAGCAGTATTTTAATTGGACAGGCTATGCTAAGAAAAACTTGCCACGACATTTAAGTCTTATTATTGGACGGATCTGCTCATGTTGAATGGTCAACTCCTCCTCAGGAGAGGACTCAGTAGGTTGATGCCCCTAGCCAGCATGTGAATTATTCTGGTAAGGGGGTAAATGAGAGAAGAGCTGCCATGTGAACTGAAAAATTTGTGGAGCAGACTCATTGGGGTAGGTAGGTGGCCACCTGTAAGCTCTCTGGGGCAGGGCTTGTGTCTTATGCTGTTTTCTGTAAATCATCCCCAGCAAGTATTACAGTGCTGTTCAGTGGGAGGCACTTGTAATGGTTGAGGTCATGGTTCCTACGGTCTTCATGCCATTATGGCAGGCCTCTTGCCTTGTCCCATGTCTGCCTTGCTTTTTCTGGAGGTGGCATTTACAGCCAAATTTTTCACCATCTTCAGCTGGTGCCATCATTTCACACATGCTCGCGGTATGGGGCAGTCAGGCAGCTGAGGAAATGGGGCCTTTAATGTCACAGTGGGAGCTGCTGGGTGCTGGGAACTTCAAGCAGTAAGGCCACGCGTGCAACGGACTAGAGGCATTTCTCCTGTTGTGATGTCTCGTCCTCATTTTTTTTCAGATGTGATTTGTTTTCTTTGTTTGCCATCTTTCTCTCTGGTGTCCTAAATGCCTTCATTTACCAAGAGCCTTAGGATAAGTTCCTTCTACTGTGTCACCTAGAAGCATATTCTCATTTTAAACCATGGTTACCATTTTTATTTAGCATGCCACTGATGGCAGGTGGTTGAGTATATGAGCTCCTGATGACAAGGTGGGCCAGCCTCGTCTGTGCTGAGAAGGGTATTTGAACTGTTTCCTGACCCAATATATATATGGGGTAGGAAAACGGAGAGCAAAAAGTCTTCGAGATCATAAACTTTTGATTAAACCTTTTGTCTGGATTTGACATCAGCTATAGCTGAAACATGCAACTTAATGGTATAGCCCAGCCCAACCCAGCAAGCATCTAGCTGGCCTGTTATAACCAATAGGGGAATAGAACCACCTAAAGATTTATGAATCCTTTCTTGTGCAAGGTGACGCTAATGGGTATAGAAAGACTCCAGAAGTCCTGTTTTCCTTGAGAAAGTTCTGGCTGAGCTCTTAAAAAAAAAAAAAAAAAAAAAGGAAAGTGGGTAAAAGGCAGGATTGTCAACCAATGTGCCAGGGATCCTAGCCAGAGCTAGCACTGCAGTGTATGCTACTTAATGCTAAAACTTCTGTGCAGGACTCCTATCCAGTAGGTGGCTAAAATGACTTTCTGATCCAGATACGTTTAGATTGGGGTTCAAAATATGCTAGACTTTGGGCTTTCTCTGCGCTTTTCCAGTTTGCAGGGGGAAGAAGTGAGGGCCTGGTGGTGATACACCACTTGCTGTAGGCTTGAGAGAGCCTCTTTGGAGCTAGGATTCAAACCAGTCTTGTGCTCAAATTACAGCTTTTACACTTCTGGTTGAGAGAGGACTGCTGCCCAGCTCTACTGAAAAAAACAAAATGAGCTGAATGTACTTGATGGTGTTAAACCTCTAGGAGTAGAAAAATCTTTGCTTTGGAAATGAAGGGGGAGGCCTAGATCCTGTTCATACACCTTGAACAATGCATCTGAATGATTTTACATCTATTAGGAACTATTTTCAAGTGCTTAGAAGTTACAGGCACAACGAGCCTGGCCCTCCCTGCCGTGTCAAGGGATCCCCCAAGCACATTGCACAGCCCTCTGCAAAAAAGTTTTTTAAGTTGATGATCGCAGATCCCCCTGACCATGTACACCCTGGGGCTAATTTAGGACATTGCCTAATTCAGTGCTTATGTGTCTAAAGCCACAAGCCCCAGTGCTAGCTGCCAGTTTGAAAGTATAAGGTCAGCTTTGGAAGGGCTCCCTTGGTTGCCTCCACAAATAGACGGGGAACAATTGCCTGCAGTTTTCAGTTTGCCACTGACACATTCCACGGCCCAGAGCCCTCGTCTCTGGGGACTGCAGCTTGGCCACCGTTCAGATTTGGTTGAAGGACTTGCTAGGTTTACAGTTGGGTTCATTCCTGAGAAGTCTGAGCTGCTTCCAAGTAGCCCTGTGTATACTTATCCTCCATTCTCCCGCTGTATTTGAAAGCCCTGCTCTCCCTCATCTCCTTGTTTCCTGACCACCGGAGCTGGAGGACAGAAAGAGAAGGGTGTATTTCCTTGCGAAGCTGCTGTGAGGACAAGGGATCTCTCACTGCTATTTTTGTTCTCGGAGAACAACCCCATCATCTTATGCATCCCTGCCCTCTTCGCTAACCTGCAGTTATTTTGATGGCATTTCCATTCACGGCCTGTTTTCTGGTGGAACAGCTCTAGAAACCACACTTAAGTTTAAAGGCTACAGGCAGTTGGTCCATGTTACACTTCACTGGCAGCTTTTTTTAGCCTCAGTGTAGTTAATATGACAAGAGTTGTGGATCCATCACAGGGGAGGCTAGCTAAGTATCCTGTTCCAAGTACAGGGTTGATTGTGAGCAGAAGCTTCTCTAGTCAAGGAGGGTTTGGTCTCCTTCAGAAAACCCACAGAGCTGAATGACACGCGGTGGGTGCATCTACACATGCTATTAAGGCAATGAAAGAAACTCCGGTGCAGTTTGCACCAGAGTCAGCTGCTCCTGGGCACAGCATCTATGCGTCATGCACCTGGGACAGCAGCAGTTTGAGCTGGGGCGGAGCAGCCCTGGGCTGGCAGCAGGTTTGGGGGTTCAGCCCCGGGTTCCAGGTGGTGATGTCGGGCAGAGGAAGGACTGGCTGGGGCACAGGAGTGCTAAAGAGTAGAGCTGTGCAGCTGGCAGCCCCAATACTTTAGCACCCTTGTGTGTGAGGCAGCCCTTGACACCTTCCGCGTGTGCATTTCATCACAGTTACTGCACCATAAGATCGCACTGTTCCAACAGTACTGTTACAGCAGAGTTAGTTAATTTACTGCTCCCTAATGCTGATGCACATGTAAACAGTGACACTTTACTGCAGAGCTAATTAGTCAACTCTGCAGTAAAGTGCACACGTAGATGCATCCAGTGCATCTCAAACAAAGCCTGTATCCTGTGTATGCTGTACTGTCTTTTCATGCCCCTGATCCACCCGCAGTTGAAATCAGTGGAAAGGCTCCTCTAATTTTTATGGATTGGGCTTTTTGTGCCTTGGCAACCAAAGCATAGCACAAGAAGTAGGGCTTGATTCTTCCAGTTGGACTGAGGCAAAATTCCCCTTGATTTCTGTGAGAGTCTTGCCTGAATCAGCTCTGCAGGACTTGGATCTCAGGGCTTGTAATTCAGTGGTTTTCAGCCTGTGCCCGCAGACCTGTGGGGGTCCACTGACTATGCAAAAGATGATGACGATCAGTCAAAAGTATGTGAATAATTGCAATATTCACTTACAATTCAAAGGGGTTTGTACCTTCATTGAAATTTTTTAGGGGTGTGCAAATGAAAAAGAATTTGATAACCAGTGCTGTAATTCTTTTAGCTGCAGTACATCTTAGTAGCACCATGCGCATGCATGAAGTTGGTGGCGTTTAGGAGGCATTCTGGTGAACTGGGATTTCTTCCTTTCATCCTGGTCTTTGTAAAGGGAAAGGAATTGACTTGGAAATTCAGTTTTAACCAGGGTAGAGAGATTGGTTGGGTACTTCCATAGGTGTGCATGGTACCTCTCAAATGGGCAGAGAAAGAATATCCTTACTCTTGCAACTTAGCATAGATGTGAATATAACTCACAGAAAAGCATTGCAAGCAGATAAGGGAAGCCTTCAAGTATGTGAAAAGGACAGGATATTCTTGTTTGAGTCACTCCTGAAATATAGTTGAAATAAAGTGTGAGTCCCTTACTGAATGGGGAGGCAACCAGTGACACATGATGAGGAAAAGGCTGAAGTACTCAATGCCTTTTTTACCTCGGTCTTCACAGACAAGGTCAGCTCCCAGACTATGGCAGTGGGTAGAAAAGTTTGGGAAGAAAGTGAGCAGCCCTCAGGGGTGAAAAGAACAGCTTAGGAACTGTTTAGAAAAGCTGGATGTGTACAAGTCCATCGGGCCAGATTCAATGCATCTAAGGTTACTGAAGGAGTTGGCAGATGTGATTCCAGAGTTACTAGCCATTATCTTTGAAAACTCATGTGATCAGGGGACAGTTGGATAAGGTCAAATATAGTTCCCATCTGTAAGAAAGGGGGGAAGGAAAATCTGGGGAACTAAAGACCAGTCAGCCTCACCTCAGTCCCCAGAAAAATCATGGAGCAGGTCCTCGAAGAATCCATTTCTAAGCACTTGGAGGACGAGAAGGTGATTGAGAACAGTCAGCATGGGTTCACCAAGGGCAAGTCATGCCTGACCAACCTGATTGCCTGCTATGATGGCTAAGTGGATGTGGGAAATGTAGTGAATGTGATATACCATGACTTTAGGAAGGCTTTTGATACTGTCTCCTACAGCATTCTTGCAAGTAAGCTGAAAAAGTACGGGTTGGAGGAATGAACTGTAAAGTGGACAGAAACCTGGTGGCTTGGCAGGCTCAACAGGTAGTAATCAATGGCTCAGTGGGTGGTTGGCAGCTGGTATCAAGTGGAGTGCCTCGGAGTTGGTCCTGGGACCGGTTTTGTTCAATATCTTCTTTAAAAATCTGGAAGGTGGGATGGATTGCATCCTCAGCAGGTTCGTGGGTGACACCAAGCTGGTAGGTGTAGTAGATACACTGGAGTCTAGGACTAGAGTTCAGAATGACCTAGACAAATTGGAGAATTGGGCCAAAAGAAATCTCATGAGGTTCAGTGAGGATAAGTGCAAAGTCCTGCACGTAGGACAGAACAATCCCATTTACCACTTCAGCCTGGGGACTGACTGGCTAGCAGCAGTTCTGCAGAAAAGGACCTGTGGTTACAGTGGACAAGAAGCTGGATGAGAGTCAGCAGTGTGCCCTCGTTGCCAAGAAGCATATGGGGGCTGCATTAGTAGGAGTGTTGCCAGCAGATTGAGGGAAGTAATTAGTCCCCTCTATTCAGCACTTACGAGGCCGCATCTGGAGTACTGTAACCAGTATTGGGCCTCCCACTATAGAAAGGATGTAGACAAGGTGGAGAGAGTCCAGCAGAGAGCAGCAAAAATTATTCAGAGGGTGAAGCACATGTCTTATGAGGAGAGGCTGAGGGAATTGAGTTTGTTTAGCCTGCAGAAGAGAAGACTGAGAGGGGATTTAATAGCAGCCTTTAACCACCTGAAGGGGGGTTTGAACGTGGATGGAGCTGGACTGTTCTCAGTGGTGGCAGATGACAGAACAAGGAGCAATGGGCTCAAGTTGCAGAAAGAGAGAGAGGTTTAAATTGGTTATTAGGAAAAACTTTCTCATTAGTGGGGTGTGAAGCACTGGAACAGGTTACCTAGAAAGGTGGTGGCATCTTCCATCCTTGGAGATTTTTAAGACCCAGCTTTCAAAGCTTTGACTGGGATATTCTTGCCTTGGACAGGTTTTGGACTAGATGACCTCCTGAGGTCCCTTCCAACCCTAATTTTCTATAATCCAGTGAAATTCCAACTTGGTGCTGTAGGCATATTAGTGTGTATAGCATATGTGCACTTCTAAACTCTAGTATGGGGACCAAATCTTGGCAGGCAGAGCTTTAGGTAGATATAAATATCCTTGCCATGTCATATCTGCCAGAAATTGAGGGTATATGGGGATAGACTATCGTATTCATCTGCCTTCAGCGTAAATTCTAAATCAGGGGTGGGAAATTATTTTGGCTGGAGGTCCGCTTAATGACTTTTGGTAAGCTGTCAAGGCCTGCAAGGGTAGCCCTGCCAGCGGACAGATACTCCCCTCCCCACCCGTCACCATCTTGGAACTGGACATCCCGCCCCCTAACACCCGCCCTTTGCCACCAGAAGTCCCTCCTTTTGCCCCAGAAGTCCTCCTTTTGGGAGGGAGGGTGCTGCCATCTTTAAACTGGAAAAAAAAATTATACTAAAAAAATCAAATATCTTCCATAATTTTTTTAATTGTCCTGTTTTATGTGTGTTTTCATTGTGCGTCTAGAGGCAACGGCATAATAGTTCAAAATACAGTCTTCCCCTTGTGTGGGGGGGCGGGGAGTGGGTAAGGAGGTGTACGGAGGGTGTGGTTGGGGAGTAGGTGTGTATGTGGGGGGTATGCAGTGTGGGTATAGTGGGTAGAGGTCGGTTTGGAGGGGTGTGGGGTATGTGGTTGGGGTGGGGGCTGTGGGAGCGTGTGGGGGGCTATGGGGGTGTGGGAATGTATGGAGGAGAGTGTGGGTGTGTGCAGGGGTTATGGTGGGGGTGGAAGGGTGTGCATATATATATGTGTGTGTGTGTAAGTGGTGGAAGGGTCCTTGTTGTCCCTGGAGTGTGCAAGTCCCTGCAGCTGCCTGTGGTCTCAGTGAGCAGGGGCAGTCCCGCCCAGCCCCATAGCATACAGCTCCTTGTGCTTCCACCTCAGTCCCCAGCCACAGGTTGTGGCAGTGTGCAGGGCCAGCATCACCTGGCCCAATAGCACGCCTGCCTGAGTCCCTGGTCACACATGGTGGCAGGTTGCAGGGCTAGCCCCACCCAGCCCCATAAGATGCAGCTCCCGCCTGTGTCCCTCACCTCAAGTAGTGTCAGCATGCAGGGCGAGCCGAGCCTAGCCTAGCTGCATAGGACTCCCTCCCCAGTCCCAGCCACATGTGGTGGCAGGGTGCAAGGCCAGCCCCACCCAGCCCCATGGCACACAGCTCCTGTCCTCCCACCTGGGTCCCCAGTCGTCCATGGTAGCAGCGTGTGGGGCCAGCCCCACCCAGCTGCATAGCGCATGGCACCCTCTTTCCCCCAACAGGAGGCCCTGGCCCTGGCCCATGCGACCCTCAGCTGAACTCCCACTTTTACAGGCAGGGAGGCTGGGAACAGCCACAGGGTCGCTGGCAAAAATATAAAAAGTCTCTGCCAGGCAGAGGCTCCTGGTCTCCAGCACCCACTAGCTCAGGGCTGGGGTGGGTCAGGCCAGGCCAGGGTGCGGGGTGGTTGCTTTGCATCCAGAGCTGCACCTCCTGCAGGGACGCACTGCCTTAGAGGGCCAGCAAGGACCAGGGTTTACAGAGGGGCCCTGGTGGGCAGATGGAGGGCCAAATGCAGCCCGCAGAGCCGTATTTTGCCTGCCCTTCTTCTAAACCCCCTTGCTAGAGCTGGGTTAAGTTCTCTTTTCCCGCTGGTTCCCATGTCCAGTCATTATCTGTTCAGACTGGACAGGATACAAAACAAGCAGAGCAGCAGCAGGGAACTCGAGACGTAGCAGAGATGGCAGATAAACATTCGGATAATGGAAGTTTACAATAGCCATAACCACCAAGCTCGGCTTTCCTGACGTGATTTCTTGGCTGAAGGAGTAAACCAGAATCAGTCAGTTACTAAATCATTATGTAGTGCTTTTCACCTACCAATTTCAGAGAGCCACAGGAGTGAACGAGGCCTTGATATCCTCATTATATGGAGATGCTATGGTAAAATTGAGAGAAAGGGCACATCTACGTGAGACTCTGACTGTGCAGTAGCTGAAAAATACCGCGCAGTAGCGCATTGCAGCACAAACGGTGCTAATACACTACTGTGCAGTATTATTTGGCTAGTACGCAGTAGCATCACCTAAAAGACATTCGCTGATGCTATTGCACAGTAACTCCGGTTATCACACACTTATCTAGTACTTGCTAATACAAGTACTAAGTAAATGCAGCATACCAACTGCGCAGTGGTGGCTCATGTAAACAGATGCGCTGTGTGGCTGTGACTAGGGGTGCACCAATAGAGGTTTTTGGGCTGATACCAGTAGCTGATTTTTAAGGAGGCAAATCAGCCAATACTGATCTGATTTCCAATACCAGCCTGGCAACTTGAAGAGCTGCATGTAGCTGGTAAGTCTGGTGTGGTGGAAAGGGGAGGGAGCAGCAAATCAAGGCCCCTGCAGTGAGGGAGGTGTGAAGCAGGGGCTGGGGCAAGCACTGCCCAACTGGGGCAGGGTGGGCGCGGGACGAAGCTATGGTTCATCTGGGGGGATCCGGGGGGAGGTTCCCACCTCTGCACGCCGCTTGTATGAGAGCCACTGGCCCGGCACTCGCCTGCTCGTCTGGCAGCTCCTACCGCTGCTCCCGTCGCTCATCCGGGCAGGCAGGGTGCCTCCAGATCTGTGCAGGGCCAGGATTGCACCAAGCTCTTCCCAGCAGGGAGGGCTGGGCTCAGGGTGGTCAACGGCAGCACTGGGACTGGGGGAATGAGGGAGCTACGGTGAATTTTGGGGTGGCTGCAGCCCACCCATTCCACGCCCCCGTCCCAGTGTCACCACCATCCACCCAGAGCCCAGCCCTGCCCTGCCGGGAAGAGCTTGGTGCAGCCCTGGCCCCATGCAGATGCAGGGTCACATGTTCCCCCCCCACCCCCCCAAGGTTTGCTGGATGAGTGGCGGGAGCCACATCCCCCCTGTGCCCCCTGGACGAGCCGTGGCTCAGTCCCGCACCCACCCCACTGGCTGGGCAGTGCTTGCCCCAGCTCCACTCCTCCCTCACTGCGGGGGCCTTGAGATGCACCCCCCATGCCCCTTCTTTTCCCCCTCCCCTTCCACCACAGACTTACCAGCTGCATGCAGCTCTTCAAGCTGCCCGGCTGTGGTCTTCGCCACCTACATGCTGCGCTGCGGCTCTGCGCGTGCATGGGCCATTTATCGGCTATATCAGGCCGGTTTCCAATACACAAAAATCGGCGCTGATGCAATATCGGACCAATGCATCAGTGCACCTCTAGCTGTGACTTACTCCAGGTCTTCTGCTTCCCAGCCTGGTGTCATACTCAGTACCCGCTGCTGGGACTCCCATAGTCCTTTGCCTCTTTGACGCTTGTTTTTTCGTATTTCCCATTAGAAACTCTCCCTTTTGCTTCTTCAGCTAACTGTATAACCTACAGACTCTCCCCAATTCCCCTAGCATATGAGCCCTTTCAAGCAGGTTGGTCTGATGTCCTACCCTTCATTCAGCCAAGAAATGGAAGAGAGGAAGGCATAGTTCTTTGTTTCTGCAGAGGCCATTTTGATGCATGGGATGAATGATTTATCTCCGTTGGAACCTCTTTCGTTTTTCCCTGTGGGCTCTGCCTTTGTGATGTGTTTAATACTCTGTCAGCTGCTGGAAATCAAGTGCTTGGTGTACAGCAAGGGAGTGTTCGCAGGGTAAATGCAGTGAAACAGTGGCTAATTTCCAAGAGCTTTCTCTCCTAGGGCCAGTACTAAGATGCGGTCAGTGTTTGGAGCATTTGAGATCCCTTCCCCGCCCCGTTTCTTTGTCTTCAATGTCTGTGAACAAGAAGGTTATCAACGTGCAGCTCTTGGGGGCTCTGACTGTTGCAAAGAGTTGACCCCCAGGGGATTTTCCCCCACGCTGCTACTACCGAAATGAGGTTGCAAATTGCCATTGCTATGGTGATATTTCCAGAGAGCACTCCAGTAACCTGGAGAAGGAGGAGGAATTGAAACTCCTTGGGGCTGAAGGAGGGAGGTTGGAATGCGCTTGAGTGGTGGGACCGCAGCCTTCAGTCAGTGCTGGTTGGGGGCTTTGACGGTAGACAGGGGTGTACTTGGTAGCTGTGTTGGTCTGAGACAGGAAGACATACAACAAACTAGAACTCTTGATTCCAAATTGATGCCCTTTATTAGACCAACTGGGAAACTGCAAGAAAATTGTCCTTTTCTTTTCAAGAAAAGGACAGTTTTCTTGCAATTTCCCAGTTGGTCTAATAAAAGATATCGTTTTGGAACCAAGAGTTCTAGTTTGTTGTATGTCTTGATGGTAGACGGGAACTTGAAGCCTCCTCTCTCTGCATGGGGAGGTGCAAAACTTTGTCGTGGGCACTGGATGGAGCCAAAAGTAAATTAAAGATTTGGGGCTTTAAAGGAAACAATTGGCTTACAAAACTCGGAAGACTGAAAGAGACTCCTTGCCAGCCTGTTTAGATCCTGCTACGTATTTCCTTTAAAGGACGCTGTAGTGCCTCTGGAGGGAACTACTGTTTCCCAGTAGTTCAGCTGCTCAGGCAGCCTTGAGCAATTAAAATGGGTCTCTGTTCCTTATTTCAGGATGTCCGTGATATGTGTAGACTGAGCCTCACAGCAGAGTTTGGCTTGCAAGCTTGAGATCTGCTTCTTTAGCAGCTCCCACCATTATTGTGTTCATTGCGCTCTTAGCCTTGATGACATTTATCAGTGGCTAGGGACCTATTTCACTACAAGAAAAACAGTAGTTTTTCACAGTGTTGGGTCACTGGACATGTGTTACCAACCTGACTGTCTACCTTTGATGGGCGCACAGCAGTGGGGATGTAGGTTACCAGCTATCCTTGTGGCATGGCAGGGGGTGTCCCAATGCAAAGACAGCTGATGCCATATACTCACAATCCAGAGTTTCTGATCCACTTAATTTTGGAGGGGGGTTTGCAGTTGTCCCTTAGCCTGGCTGAGTATCCAGGGACAGTTGCACAACAGTATTTCATCCTGATATTTTCTGTACTGCACTGGAGGCATTACCATCTTAGCTGAATTGACTGTTACCCCATGTAAAATTCTATTAACCTTCTAGTTTTTGTCTAAGAGAAGAAAAATATCTAAAGTGGTCTTAGTTTTCTTACTATTTTATGCCAATTGCTGACAGTCTTAGTGAAGTCAGTGGAAAGACTCATACTGGATATTAGATCAGCCAGTATATATGTGGCATATACAGTAGATGTGCATTCATTATTTGTATACTGCAATCTAGGAAACTTTGCCTTCTCTCTTGTAGTTTAAACCTGTTTCACATTGTATCTCTGTCCTCCATGTTGTTTGGCTTCTATTTCTGTAACAATTTGACATATAAAGAAATAATTTAAAATCATATGAATGTAAATTTTCCAATCCTTACCTTTACTTTTCACCTCTGCAATTCTAAACAGTTGTTTAAATGTATCCTTTAAACCAGTGGTGCTCAACTTTTACATCCAGTGGGCCAGTGGTGCTCAACCTTTGCATCCAGTGGGCCAGATAAGCAGTCCCTTCACAAGATGGATCTGGCCAGTAGACCCAATCCAGTACTGCAGGGGCAGGCACAACAGGGCTCCACCTGGCCCCAATCCATCCATGTCAGGGAAGAGGGTGTTGCCTGGCCCTGAACCAGCCCCAGAGAAGGAGGGGGTATGGCCTGGCCCTATGAAAGCAAGAGTGTGTACCCAGACCAAACATGGCCATGGGGAGGAAATGGGGTATGGTCTAGATTGGGGCTGGGGAGCAGAAGGGGGCATGGGCCAGCCCCAAACCAGCTGTGCAAGGGTAGGGGCATGACCTGGCCCCAAACCAATCATCCAGAGGGAAGAAGGCATGGCCTGGCCCTGATCTAGCCATGCAGGGGGGATGTTGTGCCTGGTTCTGACCCACTGATTGGGGCTTGGGATTTTGGCACTGTTAACTACTGTTGCTCCCCCGCTGACAAATTTCCTGACCCTTGGGGAGCCCCACGGGCCAAATTCCAAGGCTCTGTGGAATACATTTAGCCTGTAGGCCAGAGGTTGAGCACTTGTGCTTTAAACTGATCCTTGCTCTTTAGATTTGGCAGGCTTTTTGCTATGCATGTCCATATCGCAGGAGGAAAACTTATCGCAAAGTAGAAATGCTTCATGATAAGGTGGAAAATATACGAACAGTGTATTGCTCGTTATTTCTTTTATTTTTTCCTTTTTACAGAGTGATCGTCTTCTGATTAAAGGAGGCAGAATAGTCAACGATGACCAGTCATTCTACGCTGACATTTACATGGAGGATGGTCTCATAAAGTACGTATGGTGTTCCTCTAATCTGCTTCCCTACACATCATTTAAAAGCTGAAATCTTTCCACCTCTTGAATTCTGTAGATTTCTGTACATGACCCTTCTGAAAGCACTTCAGTCACTCACTAATGAAGTAGTATTGCCCGGCCCTGCCTCCATCATTTGTGTATGGACATTTGTGCATGAGCATTCATGACCTTATGACATGTTTACGCAGAAACCCTATGAAATCAAATGCAGATAAACTGCTGGGATATAATGACACAGCATCTATTGTGTAATGAAGTAATGTCTAACTGCATCCGAAACAGGATTTATCTTTAGTTTCTATTTTGTCCTGGTTTTAGCAGGATTAAATGTCACATGAATGACATGACACAAGATCCCATTTATTACTGGTAACAAGGATGGATCTGTGCTTTTGACATACTATCTTAGAAGGTTTTCAGCAATTTCAGGCAAAGCTGTGAGCCTCATCTGGCTTCTTGGTCACATCACAGAGGCACAGGAATGGCTCCATTGTTTAAAGATTAAATTCTGCTATGTAAAGCATATGAAATTGGATCTAAATCCAAGGTTGATGGATTGCAAGTCCAGGATAATTCATTAGGGCTAACACAAACACTTTCAAAATACATTTCCTATTCTCCGACCAGAAGAAAACTGTTCAGCCTTTCCACAAATGAAATATTTTTAAAACTAGCACTAGGGGGGAATAATTTCAGAGGAGGCATCTGTATGAAGGTGGTTTTATCTTGAGGACAAGAGCAGTCTTGTTAAAGCACTAGCCTGGAGATTGGGAGAACCAGCACTTCCTGCTCTGCACCGCATGACTGGTGATGTTCCTTCAGTTTCTGGATAAATTCTGCATGTACAAATGGGGATAATAGCATGTCCATACCTCTCTGGGGTATTCATAGGGATAAGTACCTTAAAGAAACTACAGAGGCATTCAGATGCTTTGGAGATAGATCTGTGCTTTGGTACTCTAAAGTATTCTATCCACAGAACATATAATACTTGTATACAAGAGATGTATGGCTGATACAGAAATGCTGTGAGGACTTCAGTCCCCAGCATCCCAAAGAGATGGAAGGTTTCCCATTGAAGCCAGTTTGTCTTGTATCTTGTTTTGTAAGGGAGGAGACTTGGTGAAGAAAGGATTCGTAAGCAAGTCGTTTGGGTTTGAGATTTAACCTTTAAGGATATACGAAAAGGTTTTAGGTGCTCTCGTTCTTCAGGAAGATTTATAGGTACCTGGGTTTTTAGCAGCCTAGACCCCAGCATAATCCTGCAGTTAGCAAAGATGTCCTTCCACCCCATCGATGGTGAGGCAGGTCCCTGAGTTAGAAGGCGACTTTCCCAACTATAATACAACACGGCAAACATTCTGTGCTTGAAAACCATACTGCGAGTTGCTAAAGCTCTAGCTGTGTTCCTGCACTTGGCTAACTCCTCATCAGCTCCCAGAGGGAGGCTTCTGTTTACATAAGGACCTTGTGATAGGAGTGGAATGACAAAATTTTGGCAAGCTTTGAGGAGGGATGGCCGGGGAAGAGAGAGAGAGAGAGAGAGTGTGTGTGCGTCTGTGTGCGCGCATGGAGACTACAGCCTCTCCACAAGGTGTAAAGCACTATCTGAAGTTTGCCCTGATTTTTTTTTCATGTTCAGTGAGGTGGATTGACACTGAGAGTATTGTACTGGTTAGGGGTACACTGACAGAGATTTTGGGGGCTGATACTGATAGCTGATGTTTAAGGAGGGATATCAGCTGATACCAGTCCAATTTCTGATACAGCTGCGTGCAGCTGGTAAGTCTATTGTGGTGGACGGGGAGTGGGGAGGGAAGGAGAAAGGGGGGGGGCAGATAAAGGCCCCTGCAATGTGGGAGGGAGTAGGGCAGGGGCTGGGGCGGAGCATGGGACAGAGCTGTGGCTAGTCCGGGGAGTGTAGGAGGAGGTTGGCTCCTGCTGCTGCACACGCCCCGGGAAGGCGTGGTGGGGGTTGCATGCCCCTCCAGATCTGTGCAAGGCGGGGAGGCTGCAGATGCAGGCTGGAGCTGGGGCTGCACCAGGCTCTTCCCGGCACGTAAGGGCTGCACTCAGGGTGGGTGGCAGGAGTACTGGGAGGGAGCTACGGCGAAATTTGTGGTGGCTGCAGCCTTCCTCGTAACCCCTTTCCCAGTACCACTGCCGCCTGCCCCAAGCGCAGCCCCCACGTGCTGGGAATAGCTCAGAGCAGCCCTGGCCCCAGCCCACAGCTACAGCCTGCACCCCCACCCCCCTGTGCAAATCCGCGGGACACCCCCCCCCCCCCCCCCCAGTACCCTCCCAGAGTGCACACAGCAGCAGAAGCCACCCCCTTGCTTCGCACCCCCTGGATGAGCTGTGGCTCAGTCCCATGCCCCACCCCACCCCAGCTGGGTAGCACCTGCCTCAGCCCCTGCCCCACTCCCTCCCTCACCACAGGGGGGGTTGATCTGCCCCCCATGTCCCTTCCCTCCCCCTCCCCCTTTCACCACAATAGACTTACCAGCTGCATTCAGCTCTCCAAGCTGCCGGGCTGTCCTCCTCATTGCCTGCACATGTTGTGCTGTGGCTGCGTGCATGCACAGGCGTTTATTGGCCAAATTATCGACCACGTCAGGCCAATTTCCAGTACAATCAATTTTCTTTATATTGGTGCCAGTCCAATATCAGACCAATTCATAGATTCATAGATTCATAGATTCATAGATGCTAGGGTCGGAAGGGACCTCAATAGATCATCGAGTCCGACCCCCTGCATAAGCAGGAAAGAGTGCTGGGCCTACATTACCCCAGCTAGATACACATCCAACCTTCTCTTGAATACCCCCAGGGTAGGGGAGAGCACCACCTCCCTTGGGAGCCTGTTCCAGACCTTGGCCACTCGAACTGTGAAGAAGTTCCTCCTAATATCCAATCTAAATCTGCTCTCCTCTAGCTTGTGGCCATTATTTCTTGTAACCCCCGGGGGCGCCTTGGTGAATAAATACTCACCAATTCCCTTCTGTGCCCCCCTGACGAACTTATAGGCAGCCACCAGGTCGCCTCTCAACCTTCTCTTGCGGAGGCTGAAAAGGTCCAGTTTCTCTAATCTCTCCTCGTAGGGCTTGGCCTGCAGGCCCTTAACCATACGAGTGGCCCTTCTCTGGACCCTCTCCAGGTTATCCGCATCCTTCTTGAAGTGCGGCGCCCAGAATTGCACGCAGTACTCCAGCTGCGGTCTGACCAGCGCCCGATAGAGGGGAAGTATCACCTCCTTGGACCTATTTGTCATGCATCTGCTGATGCACGATAAAGTGCCATTGGCTTTTCTGATGGTTTCGTCACACTGCCGACTCATGTTCATCTTGGAGTCCACTAGGACTCCAAGATCCCTTTCCACTTCCGTGCCACCCAGCAGGTCATTTCCTAGGCTGTAGGTGTGCTGGACATTTTTCCTCCCTAGATGCAGCACTTTGCATTTCTCCTTGTTGAACTGCATTCTGTTGTTTTCTGCCCACTTGTCTAACCTGTCCAGGTCTGCTTGCAGCTGTTCCCTGCCCTCCGGCGTGTCCACTTCGCCCCATAGCTTAGTGTCATCTGCAAACTTGGACAGAGTACATTTCACCCCCTCGTCCAAGTCGCTGATGAAGACATTAAAGAGTATCGGACCAAGCACCGAGCCCTGCGGGACCCCACTGCCCACACTCTTCCAGGTTGAAACCGACCCATCCACCACAACTCTCTGGGTTCGACCCTCCAGCCAATTCTCCACCCACCGGACTGTGCAGTAATCCAAGTCACAGCCCCTTAACTTGTTCACCAGTATGGGGTGGGATACCGTATCAAAGGCCTTCCTGAAGTCCAAGTATACGACATCCACCCCTCCTCCTGCGTCGAGGCGTTTTGTGACCTGGTCATAAAAAGAGACTAGATTGGTCAGGCACGATCTACCTGCCACGAACCCGTGCTGGTTTCCCCTCAGCATAATTTGTCCTGCCGGGCTCTCACAAATGTGAGCCTTGATGATTTTCTCAAAGATTTTGCCAAGGATGGAGGTGAGACTGACTGGCCTATAGTTACCCGGGTCCTCCTTCCTCCCCTTCTTGAAAATGGGAACCACATTGGCCCTTTTCCAGTCCTCCGGGACTTGACCCGTGCGCCACGAGCATTCAAATATTCCCGCCAGTGGCTCTGCAATGATGTCGGCCAGTGCCTTCAGTACCCTCGGATGGAGCTCATCCGGGCCTGCCGACTTAAAGGCATCCAGTTCCTCCAAGTGACCCTGCACCACCTCAGGGTCCACGCATGGAAGTCTGGTGCCTTGCTGCTGCCTCCCTACACTCCCAGTGAGAGACTTGTCATGCCTCTCACTTAGGAACACTGAGGCGAAGAACTCGTTGAGGAGTTCAGCCTTGTCCCCTCTGTCCGTCACCAATTGTTTCTGCCCATTTAGCAGGGGTCCTATTCCTCCCTGTGCCTTCCTTTTACTCCCTATATATCTAAAAAACAATTTCTTATTGTCTTTTACTTGGGTTGCCATCCTCAGCTCCATGGTAGCTTTGGCCTGTCTAACTGCCTCCCTACAAGCACGAGCAGAAGAGGTATATTCCTCTTTGGTGATCTCTCCCTGTTTCCACTTTTTATGTGCTCCCCTTTTGGCCCTTAGTCTGCCCTGGATTTCTCTGGTCAGCCAGGGAAGCCTCCTGGCCCCTTTCCCTCTTTTACCTCGCACGGGGATCGTCTCGCTTTGTGCGAGAAGGATAGCTTCCTTAAGGCACAGCCACCCTTCTTGGGCTCCCATCATTTCAAAACTACTACTCTGCAGTGCATCCTTCACTAATCGCCTGAGTTCGCTGAAATCAGCTTTCCTAAAGTCCAGCACGTTCACCCTACTGGTTACCTTACCCACTCGACGCCTTATGTTGAATTGTACTTTTAGGTGATCACTGTCCCCCAGATGGCTACCGATCTGTAGGTCCCCTACTATGTCATCCCCCGTTGCCAATACCAGATCCAGTAAGGCATTCCCCCTAGTGGGACCATGTACCTCCTGCGTCAGGTGGAGGTCCTGTACACAGGTTAGAAACCTGCGTGAGCGGTGGGACTTTGCTGTCTGTGTCTCCCAGCAGATGTCCGGGTAGTTTAGGTCCCCCATGACCACCGCCTCTTTAGCTTTTATGGTCTCTGAGAGTTGCCTCAGGAGCCCCAAATCTATTTCTTCCCCTTGATGTGGGGGTCTGTAGCAGACCCCTACCACCAAATCCTTTTCTCCTTGCCCTCCATGTAGCCTAACCCACAGTCCTTCTACTTCCTCATCCTTTGATTCTGTCTTGATGAGGGTTGATGTATATTGCTCCTTAACATAGAGCGCAACCCCTCCCCCCCTTTTCCCCACTCTGTCCTTTCTGTACAATCTATAGCCCTCAATATGTACCGCCCAGTCGTGGGATGGATCCCACCAGGTTTCCGTCAGCCCCACTAAGTCGTAGTCATTTAGTGCAACCAGGAGCGCTAGTTCATCCTGCTTGTTCCCCATGCTCCTAGCATTAGTATATAGGCACTTGAGCCCTGTGACTGGTGCTTTTGCTACCCCCTCGCTCCAAGTCCTAAAGGGCTTTTTGTCTCTAACCTTCCCGTTCCTTACCTGTGCCGTATTGCTGTCCACCCCCTGTCTTTCACGTTCCCAAAGCTCTCTTTCTTCAGGCTGGGCTGTCCTTGTGGGTGCCACCTGGTTTGGTGGTCCACAGCCTCCCCCACCCTCATCTTCCCCTCCCCCCGACGAGCCTAGTTTAAAGCCCGCCGGAGGAGATCCGCCAACCTGGAAGAAAACACACGCTTACCTTTGGGGGACAGGTGAAGCCCATCCCAGCTGAGCATGTCCCTCGTTGTAATGTGTGGGTCATTGTCCAGGAAGCCGAAGCCTGCCTTGAGACACCAATTCCGAAGCCGCCAGTTGGTCTCTCGGATGCAGTTCTCATGCCGTCTTCCGCGTCCGTTCACTGGTAGGATGGAAGAGAATACCACCTGTGCACCAAATTCCCTCAGCACGCCGCCCAGAGCCTGGTAGTCCGCCATAAGGTGATCGGGGGTTCTCCTGGCCGCATCATTAGTACCCACATGGACAAGGACCATGGGGTAGTAATCGGTGGGCTTGATCCTGGCCTGGATTACCTCCGTCACATCCTGAATCTTAGCTCCAGGCAGGCAGTAGACCTCTCGTGCTGAAGGGTCCTGGCGACAAATGGGCCCTTCCGTACCTCTCAGGATGGAATCGCCTATGACGAGCACGCGTCTCCTCCTCTTCTGGGTCCTCTCGGATCTCTTGATCTGTTTGGAGTGTGAAGAATGTGGCATTTCCTCCTGCCCAAGGGTTTCCTCCTCCCTTTCCATCTCCTGCAGAGTCGCCAAGGCCTCGTACCTGTTCTCCAGTCGAACTGGAGAAGCTTGTACCTGCTCGCTGCGAGCCGCTCCGGTCCTGGCTGTGACCGTCTGCCACTCTGCTGTGGAGGTCCTTCCCTGGGCTGCTTCTTCCTTGGGTGCCTGGTCCTGCAGGGAAAGGAAATAACTGTCAATTTCCTCCTCCGCCTCCCTGATCCCCCTCAGCCTGCTAACCTCCTCCCGGAGCTCCCTCACCTGCGCCTCCAGAGCCCTAAGCCGGGCACCTGCCGGACAGGTGTGGGGACTCCCAATCTCTGCCCCCCCCAGCCCTGCTGGAGATCCCCCGCAGGCCGGGAGGTAGGGGGACATCAGCTCCCCCATGGGCTCAGTCTGGGTGGAGGCCTCAGACCAGCCCCGGTTAGCCTTGTCCCCCTGGGCAGAGGCCCTAGCAGCACTCCTCGTATACATCCTTCTAAGCTGCTATTTGTAGACCTGTGTGGTGTCTACGTCCTACCTGTACAGGAGTCCCACTCCTGGCCCTCCCAGCCCGCCCGCCGGCGCGAACGCCTGCGCAAACTCCGGCGCGCTCTGTTCGCGCTGCGCGGCTCGGGAGCGCGGCTCCCTACTGGCTCAGCTATATGGGACCCGGAGGGCTTCCCCTCCGGATCCGGCTCAGCTGTGCCGAGGCCCTCCGCCCCACTTACCTTCGGGGGATCAGCTGCTGCTGCCCCCGCTGCCGATTCCTCTGCTGCTGCTGCTGCTGCCGCCGCCGCCGCCGCCTCGGGTCAAAAGTTAGTTATGGGGCACACGTGCGTGCGGGACACACGTGTGCCTAACTCCTCTCCTTCCCGCTGCTGCTTCCCGAGTGAGGGAACTACGTCACCCTGCGGCTTTGAACCTGTGGTTTGAATTACCCGCCCCCGCTCTAACGGCCAATCAGGCGCCTCGGTCTACCCGGAAGTGCCTGCCGGCAGTTCCGCCCCCTTCGCTCCCTTGCTGGGGGGATCCGCTGCCGCGGAAGCCTGCTCCCTAAGGGTTAGCCCTTGAGGGGGCTTGCTGGCCTGGGGGGGCAGTCCCCTCCCTAGCCCTCCCTGTTTGCGCGCTCTGTTCGCGCTGCGCGGCTCGGGAGCGCGGCTCCCTACTGGCTCAGCTATATGGGACCCGGAGGGCTTCCCCTCCGGATCCGGCTCAGCTGTGCCGAGGCCCTCCGCCCCACTTACCTTCGGGGGATCAGCTGCTGCTGCCCCCGCTGCCGATTCCTCTGCTGCTGCTGCCGCCGCCGCCGCCTCGGGTCAAAAGTTAGTTATGGGGCACACGTGCGTGCGGGACACACGTGTGCCTAACTCCTCTCCTTCCCGCTGCTGCTTCCCGAGTGAGGGAACTACGTCACCCTGCGGCTTTGAACCTGTGGTTTGAATTACCCGCCCCCGCTCTAACGGCCAATCAGGCGCCTCGGTCTACCCGGAAGTGCCTGCCGGCAGTTCCGCCCCCTTCGCTCCCTTGCTGGGGGGATCCGCTGCCGCGGAAGCCTGCTCCCTAAGGGTTAGCCCTTGAGGGGGCTTGCTGGCCTGGGGGGGCAGTCCCCTCCCTAGCCCTCCCTGTTTGCGCGCTCTGTTCGCGCTGCGCGGCTCGGGAGCGCGGCTCCCTACTGGCTCAGCTATATGGGACCCGGAGGGCTTCCCCTCCGGATCCGGCTCAGCTGTGCCGAGGCCCTCCGCCCCACTTACCTTCGGGGGATCAGCTGCTGCTGCCCCCGCTGCCGATTCCTCTGCTGCTCTTGCTGCTGCCGCCGCCGCCGCCGCCTCGGGTCAAAAGTTAGTTATGGGGCACACGTGCGTGCGGGACACACGTGTGCCTAACTCCTCTCCTTCCCGCTGCTGCTTCCCGATGTATTAGTGCACCTCTAGTACAGGTACTCCTCACTTAACGTCATCCTGGTTAACGTTCTTTCATTATTATGTCACTGATCTATCAGAGACCATGCTCGTTTAAAATCTTGCAATGTTCAGTTTTAATGTTGTTTGGCTGCCGCCTGCTAGTAGGTAACTACTGTGATGTAATTGGATTCACTTAACATTATTTTGCTTAAAGTCACATTTTTCAAGAACGTACCTATGATGTTAAGTAAGGAGTAGTTGTACTGGTAGATGGTACGTGTCTAGTTGAACATTGGACTTGTGTGCATGTGTGCACAGCTAACCATCCGAGTAATTATCTCATCAGGCAAATAGGAGACAATCTGATTGTCCCTGGAGGAGTTAAAACCATAGAAGCCAATGGGAAGATGGTGATCCCCGGAGGTATCGATGTCCACACTCACTTGCAGATGCCATACAAGGGAATGACAGCTGTGGATGATTTCTTCCAAGGGACCAAAGCAGCCTTGGCTGGTGGAACCACCATGATCAGTAAGTGCATTGGGAGCCTTCACACAAGCAGTGTGCTGTGCCTTAATGGGTCTTTCCCATAGTTAATAGCTTGTAGTTGCAAAAGATCAGTTTTTATGACCTGCTGGCTCCCTTGATTCCTGAGAGGTTTCTCTTTAATTATTTTGAGTAATTGGGTGGAAGAAGTTGGGGAGAGAGAACGCCTATGGACATAGGTATTCCTGTAGGTCAGGAGAGAGGGGGGTGGACCAGGAGAAGGGAGCTGCTGGACAGGGATTTGGGGAGAAATAGAAGGGAGGTAGATGGATGTGACAGAGAGGATATTCAACAGTTGGCCGGGTTCTGGCAGGAGCTGTAGAGAAAGGGCTGACACCAAAGGAAATGGGGAGTATTAATAGATGTAGAATATGGGAGAATCAAGGGAGATGGGGAAGAATGGTTGAATGGAAGGGGAATCATACCACAAGCTGGAAGATCCTGGTGGGAAACATGCCATCTGAGCAGCTGTCTCTTCATCCATGCCCCTGCAACTAGAAGCAGTCTGCTGTCTGACAGGCAGAGATGTGGATCACCCTCTATTTACCACTGAAGTGCCCCCATCTGCCCGCTCCCAGTCAAAGAGGGGAAGGTACAATGAGAAGTGGAACCCCACCAGGTTTCTTAGCAACTTGTGTCACTCTGATGTTGGCTACAATACAGCAGCAGGGTCTTTTTACCTATCAGAATTAACTGGGGAGGGCTGTGGGATAAGCCTCCCTGATTGGACACAATATGCCTTTAGGTATTGAAACGGGAGACTGAGTTTTGCTTCAGCCCTGTCTTGCTGAGGCTCACGTGAGTGCTGGAGAAACCCTTCTTTCCTAAAATGCCAATGGACCATGGTGCACCACAAGCTCTTCTGGAGCAGCATGTTGCAAAATAAATTGAAGAATGCAGGACCAAGTGCTGCCATTGTACAGGTCTGCAGCCCCAGCACCCTTAGTGAGTTGGCAGTCATGTAGCTAATGCATTTGGCTTTTCTTGGCCCTTATCCCAAATACTTTTGTGTGCCACAAATTTGTATGCCTCTTGGAGCTAGGTGAGGCATTCTCAATGCCCAGTTGGAATAAGACACCCTGTTTTAAAGGTTTGGTCCAGTCTCACAGCTCAGCCTCGTTTTGTCTGGAAGATCCTGATAGTGCACTAGTTTCTTGAGGAGCTTACTGCAAACCTAGGCTGACATAATTTCACTGTGATGGTAAGTGGAAGCTGCAGTCTCCCCCATCCTGAGTTTAAATTATGGGGAGCAGGTAATTTGAAGCTAGCAGTCTCAGAAAAATAGGCAAATTTGCATGGGTCAAAACCAAATCATGTCCAAACCCAACCCCGAGTGCTCTGCTCCAGTACCCAGCCTGAGGACTCGTTCACCAGAATGCAGTGCTGCCAATACAGTTAGAAAACAAAACGAGGGCAACGTGCCCAGAGCAATCCAAGTACAGGAACAAGAGGATGCCCCGGCGTCCCACGCAGCCCAGAGAAATAAACAATTCGGACTAAAAAGGAAGTGGAATTCCTGCTTCTCGCCCTGAAGGATGCCACAGATGTGCTCTGGTTTATAGTTTAGGTTTCGCTGCCTCTGCGGCAGCCACAGCTGTCCGCACTTCAGAGATCTACTTGGGATGCAAAAAAAATTGTTGAATCCCACTGCTAAAAGATGGGCTTTCCTTTAGTTCTGCTCTGTCCTCTTGGCTAAGGGGATAACTGTCTCTGTCGCAGCAATGTCAGTTATGCAAAAAGTTCTGTGGCGGTGACTGAGGATTATATAACTGGCAATAAAAGATGCATTAGGGCCAGGTCTTTGCAGGAGACTAAGTTTTAATGGGGTGGAAGTGGGGGTGAGGGAGGATGGAGGCTCCTGTTGCTTCCAGCTGATTTCTCGGCAGCCTGTAAAAGCCACTGGGGCTATGCCAAAGGCTATTAAGACAAGGCTCAGTGCATTTCTTTTCTGATAAGTGCACTTTGGACGTGCTTAAGGAGATGGTGGTGGGAGTCAGTTGTTAGGAGCTCCCTTCATGTTTCATTTCCCCTTGTGCTGTGTAGCTGTTGGGAAGAGAGGTCTGGGACCACCAGTGCACTTCAGCATGATTTCTAGGGTGGTTGCAGGGCTAAAGTAGCAGAGGCCCGATGCAGATGAACAGAGACCAAGTAGAGAGGGTTGTAGTGAGAAGCTGGGACACTGAGTGCAGGTAATCGATGGGCCGGCAAGCCCAGGGTGTAAGCATTCGTTCACAACCTCCGTTCTGTCTGCCCCGGCATCCAGTGGACCATGTGATCCCTGAGCCGGAGTCCAGCCTGACAGAAGTCTACGAGAAGTGGCGAGAGTGGGGTGACGGGAAGGCCTGCTGTGACTACTCCCTTCACGTGGATGTCACCCACTGGAATGACAGTGTCAAACAAGAAGTGCAGACACTCATCAAGGAGAAAGGTTTGTCCAGAGAAAGGGGCTTTCTCCCCTCGTCTTTGACTTCTCTGCTTCAGGCCCCTTTACCTGTACCTCCATTTTCCAGCGCACATTCCCCCCAGGCCCCAGCCCTGAGCACATCTAGAGTCTTGGGAAGCGCTTGAGCCATGGTTAAAGGACAGGGAGACGAGATTGCTGCAATCTGTCCTGCTCACTCTGTGTGTAGGCGAGGCTGTGTCGTCTTTTTCTCATCTGTGAAATGCAGAGATCAGGCCTTGTGAGGAGAGGAGGACAGAAAGGTATTTTATGCTCAAGAGCCTGGAAAGAAAGCCAGTGAGAGAGAGTCACAAACCAAAGGTATAAGACTGGCCTTTTTGCTTCTGCTTCTGAGAGGGAAAGCCAAGCCCACACCCATCCAGTCTGCTACCCCAAGCACGTTCTGTATGTCTTCCAGACCAGTTCCCCCCTTCCCTCTGTGGCCTGGACTTGAGAGTGCTTCCTGCACCGTCCTCATATAGTGCAAAGGGCTTTAAATAGCTACAGCTGCAGCCCAGTGGCAGGTACAGTTTCTGGGAACTGCCTTCGTCCCTCTTGTTTCCTGGCCTCCCTGGGGATACTTTATAACCTTGAACAGTGAATTATTATAGTCCCCTGAAGATAAACAAACGGGGAAAAGAAAGCTCAGAAAATCCTCTGCTTCACCTCCAGATCCTGCCAAAGGCTCCCATTCCTTTAGGTCTGAGTAATTCTCGCATGCCTTGTGGATGTACAAGGAGACGGAGAGGATGGAATAGGGGGTGGAATCCTGTTTGTTCATTTCTTTTTCTGTTTTTCCCTCCTCTGCCCCTAGGAGTTAACTCCTTCATGGTTTACATGGCCTACAAGGATTTATACCAGATGTCAAACACAGAGGTAAGAGCTCCATTGGCCACTCTGTTGGTGGTGCAGGTACCGTCAGGCCCATTTTGTTTTATTTGTAACAGGAGCTGGAAATGAATTCTTGGTATTAAGCAAAGATAGTGAACGGCAATCAGGTTTCACCCCACTCAGTTTTTACTCCGTGGGTTGCATTTCCCTCTCGGTACAGCAGCTTGGCCTGTGGAGGTGATGGCCGTCTATAGTCAGCACCTTCGTAGTATTCCACAGGGTCTTGCAGTGTGGGATCTCCGGAGAGTGTGTCCACTTCCCAGCACGGGAGGTTGGGTGGAGCTGCAGAGGGTAGTAGATACATGTTTTGAAGACTTGGAGAGATCCTTGAGTGCTTGAATAGATAAGCAAGAGCACCATGCAAGATGTTTCCTTACCAAGCCTCGTTCTAACTGTAAATGGGGCTTGCATAGCACTGGAACCACACGGGCTGTCCTTAGCTGGAGGCCTGTTATGCTTTTTCTACAGCCTGGGGTCCCTTAACATCAAACATCAACCAAGTGAAAATGTCTGTGCAGTGGTAATTTTTCTGTCTCACTCTGTTTCAGCTGTATGAAATATTTAGCTGCTTGGGAGAGCTGGGGGCAGTAGCTCAAGTTCATGCCGAAAATGGGGATATCATTGCACAGGTAACTGCTATTCTGTCTATGCTGGGACTGCAAATCTTAGGTGGACAGGCAGTTTAGCGTTGTCCATTAGCACAAGCTAACAGTGAAGAGTAGCCGTACAGAGCACCTATCCGCATACATCTAAATGCCATTGTAATTCTGACTGCTAAGGACCAGTTAGGTCAGGGCCTGTTGTATTAGGCACCCTACAGAAATGATCAGAGAGACCCAGGAGGATGTGTGTGGGTGTGTATATATATATGTGTGTATGTGTATATATAATATATATATATATATATATATATATAAAACTGAAGAGCATGAAATTGCTTTCAGGAATTTATAAATATTTTCACTAGTAATATTTTCCTTAGTAGATAGGCAGAACCTGCTATACTTTTTTGTGTTGGAAAACCAGGTCTACAAACAGAATCTAAATGGTCAATTTTGTTGTCGAAACTAAAATGAAATACAAAGAGCAAACATTAAAAAGTGAACTTTTCTTAAGATGCTACTTGCAACATAGATAAGGGATTTAGGAGAAGTGTTTTTATTATAATTATTTTGGCCTCAGTGTTTATTTTTAAAGTATTCTGGCATTTCCTGCTTGGAATAAAATGTTGTTTGGTTAACTATCGACTGAGATATTCAAAATTAGCAGCCTGTCGCTTTTAAAATCAGCTAAGGAAATCATTTCCTTATGCAACATGGAGTGGAACTTTGCTGTCACAGGACATTGGCAAGAAACATGAACTATTTGGATTTAAAAGAGGATTGCGTGCACGTACACACGCAGTACTGTTAATAACTTCTGTAGCCCTTTAAATTAAGGGAGTGATGTAAGGCCTTGTGAAATCTCTTGCTTCAGTGGTTCAGGAAGGCGTTGTCTCGTCCTCTTATATAAAATTGCTGGTTGATTGGGTGTATTAGACTTTTGCCTTGTCTGAAACATGTAGAAGACTGAAGAACTATACAGAACTAAAGTAAATATCCTAGCGGTCTGATGTAGTACAGCTACTCCTGTCTGATTAAACTGATTCCTGATAAGACAGGGTGGCATCTCCCAACTTACTTTTTTTTCACGTGCACTTTGGAAATGGATGTCATTTCCCCCACCTTCTCCAAATAGGACTAGATTGTATTATAACTGGGCACCAAACTGTTACCTAGGTAGATGATGCAAGATGAATTCTCCACAGTATTGTTTTCAGCAATGCTGGTACTAATTTTGCTGAGAGTGTATTCAGTTGCTCTCTGAAACTTGATATCCATGACTGTGTGCTTGCTGCTTCTCATCAGAGGAAGCCAGATGATTTCTCAGAAATGCTTTGAATCCCTTATCCCCGAGGTATTAGAAAGGGATTTTTCTGACTCTTGCTTTCCTAGAGCCAGCTGTTTTTTGAATGCTTATATGCCTGGTTCATCAGAGTCAAGCTGCAGAATGTGCCTGGGAAGTGGCTGCTACCTGAACTTCTCTTGTAGGAGCTACTTTTGTATCCATAGACTCTTCGGTGCCAGAGTCTTGGTTGCATGATGGCGCTTTGTTTTTTCCAGACATGTTGTCGCCATCATTAGCAAATCCAACCCCTATCAAAAGAAGATTAATATTTTCCATCTGGATGAGCTTCTGTTGTTTTTATTAACTTCTGTTGGGTTTTTTGCTCTTAGGCAACAACAGAGGTTTCAGAGTGCCCTGTGCATTTCAGTCGTATGCACAAACGAGGCTCATTTATCTTCCTTGTTAAGTCCACAACACAATAGAGGGCATCTCAGTTTGGTGCAAGAAAACTCGATGCCCAGAGTTGGCGATTAACCTAATGGAACAGAGTGGTCCATTGAATCTGGCACAGCTGTGGTTGGAGTTACTATTGCTGGATGCTGCATTAGAAAGTAAAGGACCTTATAGTGCACCAGACCACCACTGCATTATAACTCAGAGTGCAAAATGTCAGAGCAGTAGGGGAATGTCTCATACAAACAGTCAGCTTGTGGAGCTGGATTAATGGGACGATGCTTCTTCAGTTTAAGGTTGCACTGGCACAGTGTATTATCATTGGTGTTGCATGTAGGGGGAATAGGAGCTCTTCAGGGGGGGATTTTTGAGGTGCAGGAGAGAAATTTGTTCAGGTGTATACTGTACCACATCCTCACTCTGGCTTTTCCTTTCTCTGGTGGGTTGGGGGTTTAAAGAGCCTCCAAATCAAGCTCTCAGAACCCTTCAGAATGCAAGAATCTTTCTCTCTCCACATATTTTTCATCGCTACATCTAAAGTTCATGGGTGTTGTCACATGAAAGTGATGTGATCGAGGAATGAGCCTTAATTAGATAGAGGTTTTTTTTGTCTACTTTAATATCCTGACCACAAAAAAATAAAAAGTTACAAATTACATTTACTCGAGTTTTGTCTATTTGGAAATTATTTCTCCATAAGATGATATTTACACAAATGGGCCACGGATCCAAATTAGGATTAGATTAGGCTGGTCAGGGACCCTCCACCTTTTTTAAGAAGGAAGTTTCGAGGGCTGTTTTGAAAACAGTCTGGATGAAAGACTTTATTATTGTGTTTGATAAAAATGTCAGAAAGGAATAGTTTTTTCACCTCTCTTTCTGCAGCCCAAGACACAAAGTGTAAGATGCACAGCCCTCAAATAGCAACCTTTGTTCAAATTCTTTACAAATATTAACCGTCAGTCGCAGCTGGAGTCACACCTTCACAACTGCTGTGTGATTATTTTGTGCTATGAGACATAAAAATAAAGGTAGCATGTGCCTTAAGGGTTATAAAAGCTGAAAGGTGCTTACATGATAGCACAAAAGGCACATTGGTGTTTCATATCATAATGTTAGGATTCAGAATTTCTGCCTCATTCATGGCTTGATCATTTTTGAGGATGCCTGACATTCAAAAACAACTAATGGGTAGATAGATGCCTCCCCTGGCCTTCGCTGCTATTCCCCATGTAACTGATACCTGGTTCAGCAAAGACGAGCAATGGCACAAAGAGCGATGTCAGGAGTTGGCATGCTGAACGCTGGGGTTGAGAATGACTGTGTCTTCCTTTGAGCACCTCTCTGGTTCTCTGGCAAGTGAGGTTTATTCAGAATTAATGGTAAATGGAAAACAAATGCAGGTTCTGGACAGCAAGTATAAATTCAAGGCTAACCCATATAAACAACACCACTAATCCATGGCTGTAGTCCCTGGTTATAGCAGTAGACTGTTCTGCTGATTGCTTGAGGGCGAATGACCAAGCCCCTAACTGTTGTAAATATTTTAACATGGGACTAGATTCTGCTCCCATTCATGCCAGTGCAACCTTAGGCATGTCAGAGGGGTTGCATGTCTATAACTGAGAAGACAGTGTGGCCCATGTTGGATTGTGTTTAACTTGTATATCTTTTCCTCAGTGGCCTCAGGCTGTTTGGATTGTTTTTGGACAAAGGGATTGTAAACTGAATTAAGGGCATTTTTTCAGGATTGGAAATTTTTTTTTTTTGTTTCCATGTGTGTTGTAACCCTCCCTCATGGGCATTTGTTCTAGAGACCTATACCAAAGGAGGCGTGTGTGTGACCAGTCCCTCTTTCACCTTTTGCATTTCCCTGCCTCTCTGTTTTTGGTGTGCTTGTGAACCACCAGCAGCAACTTTGCAAAGTATTGACCGTCTGCTGAGCAGCGAGAGATCCATTGTGCTGTGTGATGGATAGTCCGAGCCCTTAGGAAGTGCTGCTTGTGATGGTATTTGTTTTTCCATGAACTGTTTTATCAAAATCAGAGTCCCTTAATACCCTCTTTTTTTCATTCTTCTAGGAGCAAACTAGGATGCTGGAGATGGGAATAACTGGCCCAGAAGGCCACGTGCTGAGTAGACCAGAGGAGGTGAGAGAGAAGCATAAGGAAAAAAAGGAGCTCTTTGCACTCATCCTGTTATATGGGTGCATTTTCTCCATGCAGCACAGCCCTCCTCAGCATAATGGCATCTTAAGTATCTAGCCGTTAAACCATCATCACTGTGGGTGAAGGGGGAGCTTCAGTGATGAACCATTTTCAATAATGATTGAGTTTCTAAGTAATAAGCAGGAGCCTGTGGGTCTTCCTGAAATGTGATAAACAGTGGAAATTAGTGGTGTCTGGCTGTAGCATAAATTTAAGGTTAGTTGTGGGGCATTCAGGCTCAGCATGCAATTGGGTAGAAGGCTGAGATCATAGAGTAAGTGCACTATTAGAGCATCTTTTTTTAAAAAAAAGCATCATTTGCTGTGTCAAAGTTTATTTGTCTTGTAAGGGAAACTCATGAACACACAAATTCCAGCCTTTCCCTAGTCTAATCTCTACCTCAAATCTTAATTGCGTTAAAATCAGACACACACAACCCTTGGCAATGGGACTAGGGGATTTCCTAATTGTGAATTATTGCTAAGACACTAATTGGATTATGTCTAATTTTAGGATACAGGCTTCATTTTTATTTGGCCCATTAATTTGAGTTTAGTCTAATCTTAGATTAATATTTGAAATGGCAGCTTGTAGTT
This sequence comes from Crocodylus siamensis, assembly GCF_052110815.1. Classification (NCBI taxonomy): domain Eukaryota; kingdom Metazoa; phylum Chordata; order Crocodylia; family Crocodylidae; genus Crocodylus; species Crocodylus siamensis. Next base: position 16,012,629 of record NC_143404.1, on the reverse strand, counting down.
GCTGCCTGCTGAAAGCTGCCTTCAGCTTTCCACAGCACATGAAAGAGAGAGAAAAATAACTATAAGCTGTTATAATAGCAGAGTTGGGAGGGGACTTTTTGTGAAGGTTTGTACTTCAGAAGAAAATAAATTGGCTTAAATTAGAGGAATGAAAAGAGTATTGTATTACTCCTGAGATTTGCATATTGTAAGCTTGCTCATTTTGAGATGTGAGACATGAAAAGGTTTTTCTCCGTAGAAAACTGGACCCATATGTTCAGCTGGTGTAAATTAACTTCAGTGGCAAGTATGCCACTTACACCACCTAAGAATCTGGGCCATTATTTGGCTGTTGCAGTTATGATAGGACTTTGAAACTCTTCTGTCATCAGAAGGCAGTTTTCATTGTCCCAAACTGGTAAAAGATTGTGGATTTTTTGGTCTTGAAGTGTGATGGATTGGAAAAGTGACTGTCAAATTGGCACTAGGAGCCATATATATATAATATATATATATATATATATATATATATATATATATATATATATATATATATATACACTGTCTAATTGAATCTATATCATAGCATCTTAGCAAATACAGAACAAGCTGTTTTTCCTAACTTATACTTATTTTCTCTTTTGTAAGTACTTAAGAGTCTCTTCATTAACAGCTTCCAGATGTGCTAACTGTTGTACCTACACTGCAGATGCCTAGTTCACTACATTGAGCCTGTGATCAGAAAGTCTGCTTGTATTATTTATTCGTTCCAGGCAAATGTTATGCCATCTATTCTTGGGAAAAATCACATGGGAGATTGTTTTGGTGGTTGTTCTCTGCCTAGACTACCAACAGCAGTCCATCACCTTCAGCAAAACCAGGGTGTTGAAGAATGAACTGCTACATAGTTTGGTTAGAAATTGCTGAGGTACAGGGGAAGAAATGAATCTGCCTGACCACTCCCAACTTTAGCTATGTTGGATGTAAGAGGAGCGAAAACTCTCCCGATATGCACAGAGAGCAAAACTGCTGGATAGTGAACTGCTGTTTGTACGCAGCCACTTTTTATTACTAGAACGGCGCTTTAAACATGAAGGAAAAATTGGAATTTGACATGCCATGGTCTCTGATAGTGATGCTCGCTAGAAGTTTATATCCCACCTATTCCCCAATGCGACAATCAGTCTAAGGTTGTGGTGTTATGTATTTCCTGTATTTTCTCTTCTCCCAAACCCACAAAGTTGGGAGCTCAGGCCATCTACTACCCAACATCTACCAAGACACCTCCACTGTTACAGTGGTATAGGACTACATTCCTCTGTCCAAGCATTGTCCGTGTGGAATTGTCTCCTCATAGAGACTAGATGACTGACACATGCAGATGAACCCAACATAATCTAGTTTGTTCATGAGTATGTGAAGTCAGATGGGCAATGAGCTACTTCACTGATTCTTAGTCGGGCAGTTGATTTGATAGAGCCCTGCAAAAACCGATGATCTGTAAAGTCCCTTCCAGCCTCTAACATTTATGAAAATGCAGGAGATAGGAGTGCTGCTCATTTATGAGAAGCTGAATAGAACATTTCAATGTTATAAAAGACTGTTCGTGCAAGGAGTTTAACAGCATGATTTTCATTGATCTTAATGGGAATTGTGTGGGTAAATATTTTTCTCCTTGCTGCTTTGATCATTTGGTTCTCAAGAACTTTGCCTTTCTGCCTTCAGTAAAGGAACAATTGTAGAAACATTACTAGAGTTCAGCTTCACTGGACAAGGGTTGGGTTTCTGAGCATAATCAAACGGGTTTTTGTAGCATGCCCAGTTCTGCAGACATGCAGGGGATGATGATGGGATTGGATTAGGACCAGGTGAAGAAGCAGTAGGGACCAACTGTTTACCTAGGAACTATGTACCCAAATCACATTCTGCATATGTGAGCACAACCTCTCTGTGACAGGATATCAGGTGCTTCAAAAAGCTCCCTTTTTGCACTGCAGACATGGTCAAATCAAAAAGTACAAACCCATTTGTTAAGCACTAGGCTGGAAAGAAAAATGGATGTATGAGCAAATGCCACGCACAGAACATATTTGAAAGTGCCACAGCTGAATACAGTAGATTTGCTGCATAGATACAAATCTAGTGTATTGGCTCTTAAGTGCATGTACAAATATTTCAGTGTTTACATTGTTATTCTTTGAACCCAAGAACTGGTTTAGAGCCTAAATGGAAGGCTCGTTTGAGTCGAACAGCCCTGATGGAAATAGTGTGAAGGTGTGTGTGCTGGTCAGCTTACCTAGTATGTGGGAGGAATTGGGTTTGCATGATCCAAGAAGTTCTGTCTGCATTGTTGCCAGCTGGCAGCCTCTGAATGCCAGAGGAATAGGCCTCTTTTTCTTATAGGTATGTTATCTTAAGGTTTGGAGGGTTCTTTTTAAACTTCCTAATTTTGAAGCTTTGAAACCAACCATGGAGAAAAATCTTGGCCGGCCCTTTACAAAGGTATAGCTCATGCTTAACGGGAGGTGATGTAATATGCCAAAGATATCCTGCTTGCTAAAGTGTTGAAAATCTTCCCAGGCCTAACAGCAAACAAGCTATTCAAGTGTAGGCTGATGTCAGAGGAGGCTGAACTGCCGAGCAGCAGGTTAGCAGCACAAACGGACTTAGACAGAAACAGAGCTACCAGCAAAATAGCCTCATCCACAGGCACAGCCAGATGTTAATTTTTAAACAAATGCAGAGTGATCCTGTAGTGACAGCACACTCCTATAGAAAGAGGGTTGGAATGGGAACTCGGAGGCTTGGCCCTGTTTCTGGGTTGTTGTGTGACCATGGGCAAGTTAGTTGATACATCCATGCCTCAGTTTCTCCACTGAAAAATAGGTTAATAATACTCCTTTGAAAGCTCTTCCTGTTATTTGGATAAGTAGCATTTAATAGATTTATTGTTGCATATCGTTGTTAAAAGCTAATTTAAAGAGCTGTGCAAAGGAGCGGGTGGGCTTGGGTAGTGAACAGCAAAAGATCTGCATCTAGATTCTGTTCAGGGCTCGGCATCTAATTCAACATTGCTGAAAACTGTCAAGCTTCTCTATCGGGATTTCAGCCCAAGTGTTACACAATGTTTTGATCTTGTAGGTTTGTGGCAGTTCCTGGGAGCCCTGGTCACAAACTGTAGGTGCTTTAGGACCACAAAACCAATGACACTTGTCCCAAATTGTTCACAGACTAAGAATGAAATGAAGGAAAATCGGCAGGTTCACCTAGAGCACATGGCAGCAATAAGACCACGTTGATCAGCATGATGGGCAGCATATGTTTTATTCAGTGAACCATTTAAACACAATGGGGGGTGGATGCTCTTGTGGCAGAGGGTGCCCCTGGACATGTGCAGTGACCTTGCACTAGTAGGATTCATGCCTTTATTAGGTAGCTGGTATCTTGTCCTCCCCATGGGTTATTTACAACCTTTGTGTGTTACTTCTGCTCTTCCAGCTGGAAGCTGAAGCTGTTTTCCGTGCCATCACCATTGCTAGCCAGACCAACTGTCCTCTCTATGTGACCAAAGTGATGAGCAAGAGTGCTGCAGACCTCATCTCACAAGCCAGGAAAAAAGGTGGGCAGCCTTTGTCTCATCCCTCCTAGATTTCCTTTTTCATCTTTGGGTTTTTGTGTGGCTAGGCACCCTGTTCAGAAGGGTCCTGTGCCCTTGCCTTTGCTCCAAGCAAGGAGATTCGTCCCTTGACCTATTTTAGTGCTTCCCACATCACCTCAGCCAGTCAGCATGGGGTTTTGCAAAGAGCTAGTGAAGTGTGAGTAGTGCAAACTTATCTTGACCATTATATGAAATGGGAAACCGTTGGTATGTGTTTGGGCATGCTCTCTAACCTATCTGTTTTTTCTGCAGTACCTATCACCAAGGTTTCTGTGTCACTAGCTGATGTGAATGTGTGTGGGGGTGGGGGGGAGAGAGAGAGAGAGACAGAAAGAGGTTCAGTCTTTCTCTGACCTCTCGGAATGTAAAAACCATCATAACACTAGTCACCAGGTAATGTCTGTGATTAATGGGAGGCCTGTTCTCAGCCTGGGGGATCTGCCTTTGGTTGCCTGCCAGAAGCGAGAACATCAGGTAGCAACATTTTCTGGGCTGGTGGGTCAATGGTTTGAATACCAAAGTTTATTTAAGACCAGAAAGCATTTTCTCTGCCAAGAGGACACGAACTGTCCTAATGTAAGTGATTTGACCTGCTAAAAATATCCCCGGCCTCTCCCAATGGGCCGAGGCTTTCAGCGGGTGCCTCTGCGCCTTTCTGGCAGTGGGGAGAGTTGCATCTGGCAGGCAGGATGCTTCTGGCAGGGGAAGAAACTGCCTGCACCCACCCAGTACAAACCTACCTGCTCTTGTCCTCCCAAGACATGATAAATGAAGAAGCTGACTGACCTGTTCTCCCTTTCCCTATCCAAAGCATGGCTCTCCCCTCTCTTCTTCCTTGCTTCTGCCTTTGACTGGGAGACGTGCTTTTCTCGTGTTCGAAAGTCTTGGTTCACTGGAGCCAGCCCTTAGTGTATGAGGCCTGAATTATAGGACCTTCCCATTTCACTGTTGGGTGTAGCAGGATCTGGGATTGAAGCCCAACCTCCAGATCTACCCCGTTGTTCTACTCCGCAGGCGTTTGTGTGGATGCCTGAGAGCCAAGCTGGATCAGTCTCGTGGTGGGAATGTGGCCTTAGGGACAGCTGTCATTGGGAGCAGTGCGGGCAAACAGCCTACCTAGTTCTAAAATGGAGATTGGATAAATTTGAATGGGGTGAGATGATGAGGTTGCCTACAATACCTAGGAGTTGGACCCCAACGAGGTCCCTTTATGTTCAATATCCCTGTGTTCCTATAATTAGGGCTGCTGCACTGTTCCCTTTTCAGCTGTTTTTTGGCAAGCGAGTGAAGGAGAAAAAATATATCCTTACTCAGTTATGAAAGGGGCATCAAAGAATACCGCAATTCATGGCCTTGCAGGGAAAGAGAACAGCCCGTTGCATTACAATGATAGGCTTGGAGGAAAATTTAGGGCCTCCACAAATTATCCCAAAGAAACTTATATCCTAGTGGAGCTAACAACAATCAGACAGAGCATTGAGGAGTGTTGCTCAAATCTGTTTGCTGCCAAGGGTGTAGAAAGGGTGGAAATGCTGGGAGGTGGAGCAGCTGTCATTGTGACCAGCATTAATGTTGTAGAAAGCCTGGTGGTCTCTGCCTCAGGCAGTCCAATTCAGTCCTTCACTTGGAGCAAGCTGCAGCATTTGCTGAATGGCACTAGTGTATGATTGAGAGACTAGATGTGTGATCTTGGAGCTGGCCAGACCCTTACGGCATTTGGAAAATATTTACCTAACTGAAAAATGTCAAGAGAAGGAGATGAGGGTGGGGGAAGGAAAGGTAACAGAGAGATAGAAATGAATCGTGATGCGAGAAGTTGAGCCTTTGCCCAGAATACTGAACTGCTGCCCCGTGTCTGGTCCAGCTAAATTCCTCTGCCCGTAACAATCTCTCAGTCTAAGCAACCAATCGGGAGGACCCCTGACTCCTGCCAGGTATTTCCAGGATGCTTTTCATCACGGTACCTGGCAGAGATAACAAGACAACAGGCACAAATCCAGGTCGCAGGATTCCTGCATTCACACTGCTGCTTAGAGTGCTTGGGTGAAGTTTGGAGTAGAGCAGCCCTCCTGGTGGGGCCAGGCTGTCTTGCTAGGAACTCGTGAGGTTGCTCAGTCAGGTAAAGTCTTACAAGAGAGAAGTGACCACTTTCAGGACAAACCCCTAAATTCTGTAGTACCAACAGCTCGAAACCCCAGGTGTTTGAGTGCCAGGACCAGGACTGTACCTGGCCCATTGCCACAGGTAGTCCCCACTGCTGCTTCTCACCAACCTCTTGTGTTCAGGGTCATAAATCAAAAAAGACCAATGTGGAAGGTCCAGTTCGCAAGGGGGAATGTCTCCAAATTTAGCCAAATCACACTGCGTGCTGAGAGGTCCATCTGTGTCTCTCCCCACCAGGTAATGTGGTGTTTGGTGAGCCTATCACAGCCAGTCTTGGAACGGATGGGACACACTACTGGAGCAAAAACTGGGCCAAGGCTGCTGCATTTGTGACCTCCCCGCCCCTGAGTCCAGATCCAACAACCCCTGACTACATCAACTCCTTACTGGCCAGGTGAGTGGTTTGCATTTGGAGAAAAAAAATCTACCTGCCCTCCCCCTGAATACAGTGGGGCCATGAGAACCCAGTTCCACCCAGGCATGAGAGCCTGTGCCTCAGGTGGCTGTGTTGTCAGCGTCATTTGTGAAGGCTACGACTCAAATGAATCAGTGTCAGGGGTGGATTTGGCAGAGAGTATGAGTTTCAACTGAGACACACAGTTAAAATCCTGGACTGTTTGGTGGCCAGCTGTAAAACTGCATTTGAAATTTCCAATGCTCCAGGTTCTGAGAGGTCCTGAGCTGCGGTGTTTGAACTTACAAGCGCAGAAAAGAGAGCTTTGCCTTGGAGGTACTCAGTGAGCAGCTGAATTCTCCATCTCCTCCTCTGCTATGTTGAAAATATGGAGCAAATGACATTTAACCAAGACCTCTTGGTACTTGTGGCCCCATTAAGCTTTACACAAAGGATGGTACCCACCTTCTCCCAGGAGGATGTGTTAACTGCATGGATACACAGAAATGCCATGCAGTACATTAAACCATTTGTCAGCCAGATCTACAACACACACACATTAATGGCTTTACTCCTGAGTGTGTATGTTGAGCAGGTGCTGCTTGTTGGGCATCAGATGATGTTTTTGTTCAAAGCACTGGTAACAGGAATGGTTTCCAGAAAGACCATGCTGTGTGGGCCCAGACGGAGAGGCTTTGCTAGGGGTGTGGGGAAAATGGTCAGGATTTAAAGCATTTGCAATTGCTGTGGTTCGTTCTAAGATTGGGTTAGCCAGCAGTAGCCCAGTTCAGTGCTGAGGGCACCAGCAGTGCTGCCTGCATGTTCCAGAAATGAAATGGTTTCAAATAGTGCAGATTAACATTGGAGGCAGATAGCCAGACCTGTGGTTAAGCTGTAAAATAGTGAACATGGCCCCTCCATAGCCTTATCCATCCCTTATGTCACATGAGTACCACATTTACTAGCTGGAAAAAAGGAAAGAAGGAAGAACCACGTAGCCCTTGAAACCCACACATGCCTGTCCTGAGCTATGCACAGATCACCTCGGGGTACTGCTTCCTTTGTTTGTCCAGAGTGGGTTAGTGTAATAAGAGGCCCCAGTGGGGCTGTGCATTTAGGGAATGTTTTGCCCTGTTGTTAGATTTCTGCCTTTGCAGCAGCTCAGACATATGGCAGAAATTATAAAGGGAAGATGGAGATTATCAGTGGATTAAAACCCAGGTTTGCACACACAATCTGTGGACTCAGCATAATTGCATCACTGCTTTTCTGCTTCAGGCCTGGTCCATCTGGAAACCCAGCAATCACTGTAGTTTCCTTATCATTAGACATGGCTTAAAGGCGGGGTTTATTCCCACTCCACCAAAATGACTTCCTAATTACTGTGCATCCTCTGGTCTCTGCATAGGCAGGAGCCAGGAAGTTTCTAGAGAACAATGTAACAGTTCCTTGCTAAAGATACTCGCTACTTCCCTCTGCTGTCAGAACATATGAATATAGCCAACCAGAGAAAGGAGCTCAGTCACTGAGGGCTTTATTAAGTCTCTCTCTCTCAAGCAGTGATTCTTAATCAAGCTGCTGTGACACCCTGAGATGGCTGGAGATCCTTTCAAGATTGTTACAGGGTGTCATGCAAATATTAGCACTGTTAGGTGTGCAAACATGATTGACAAGAGAAATCCAAAGATTTCAAATAGGAACCCACAGTGTCAGAACCACTCTGACCTGTTATTGTGTTTCTGAATTTTTCGCTACAGAAGAATTACTCTAATATTTTTCCATAGTGGAAACTAAAAGTTGGCATTTTCCATGGGGTGCCTGGAGTCTCAAACAGGTTTGAGAACCACTGTTGTAGAGCAGTTTGAGATAGTGAAGAGTATAGCTCTAACTTGACTGTACAAGCTGCAGGGTTTGGGGTTGTAGCTGTGTTGGTCTAAGGACATAGGCAGGCAAGCTTTTTTGGGTAGATGTGGTATCTTTTATTAAACCAACTGAGTAGTTGGAATTTTCTTTTCCAGCTACTCAGTTGGTCTGATAAAAGATATCACCTCTGCCCAAAGTAGCTTGCCTGCCTACTGTACAAGCTGATGGTTATTAAAGTTTCTTGGAGAAGCTGAGGTTCATTTGAACAAGGAATGTAAATATTATCTAAATAATTATCTGTTTAAACTCTTCTAATAATATCGGTTAATCAATTACACATATTGCACACGTAGGGCAGGTGTTCCCTGCCTCCTCCCCCATTGCCTGCAGGACTTCCCACAAAGTGGAGCCAGGCTCCCCCACTCCCTTCCCCACCCAGCAACAGCAGCAGCAGCATCTCCCCACACTGTCCCCTGCTGCAGCCCAGCCTGGGACCAGCCCTGCGTACTCCTTTGCTCTCTGTGCAGATGGAGGGGAGCCTGCTCCAGCCTGGCTGCCAGCTGCTCTGTGCTGCTGCCCCTAGCTGCACTGCAGAGGGTGGCGAGCGGGCTCTAACCTACTGCAAACAGCTGCCCGGGACTGGCTGCTGCAGTGCAGGGGGAGGCAGAGCTGCATGCTGCTACAGACAGGTGGGGCTTCTTTTCGACCGCTTGCTCCATCTTTAGTGGAAACTAGTCTCTTCTCTCCTCCTCCTCCCACTCTCCTGCCTGCCCTGCCACCTTCCAGTTCCTGCTGAGGCACTGCATGGCTTCCCTCCTCCCCAGCCCCTACTTCCATGCCAGACTTCACCCCACCCTGCACTAACCAATAGCCAATTAGCTATAACAACTTGTTACTGGTCTTACCTGTTAAACGATTAATCATTTAACCATTCACATCCATGTTTTGAACCCCACTTGGTTGCCTTTGGTGGAAAGGGCACCTGTGTGGCCTAGGGTGTACTAAGGGAAGGATGCGGGACTGCAGAGATATGGGAGAGATGCAGTTGCCCAGTAGAGAGACTGAGTGCTGCACCCTCAAGTGTGCTGTACAAGAGAAGTGGGAATAGTGCCCAGCATGAACCCCCCAGCCTTGCCTTTTCTGGTAGCAAACTGACAAGCCTCTAGGGGCTGGAGAATCCCTCTCGACTTTGCTAATGACAGCCTCCTTATTGTGCAGTGTCCTGAGCATGCAACAGGTTTCTTGTTCTGAAGGGCCAGTAAGTTTAGGAGGAGAATGAGACTTCAGAGACACGGCAATGGGAGGAATATCCCTAGGGAATGACCCAGAGGTTTAAAAAATCTGGGAGAATTTTCTTTACCCCTTGTCTAACATAAGAAAAATAATGAAGCTTTGGGGAGTGACATCTGTGATCTAGCAGGGGAATGCTCCTTCCAAAGGATTAATACAGGACTCATCCCCTTGGAGGTAAAGGCTGTCCTGATTGAGGTCAGTGTCCCATTCTAATATGCTGTAAAGTCACAAGGTCCTAGCCACTTATTGCCATTAAGAGATCTGCCAGCAGTTTTCCCCAGAGTTGGGTTATTGCCTTCCTTTCATGTCCCCCCATATTCCAGCACCTGAGGTATTTTGCATCCTTTGTAAACTTAGGTTTGCTTGCATCATTGGCAAGCGGTTCATTTGGACGAAACAGGTCACAGCGCTCCAAACTCTGATTCACGAAGTGGCCTTGGCCGAATGGGAAGAGGTATAAATAGAAAAGAATAGAAATGGAGGAGGAGCAGGACCTGGAAAGAGAAAATGGACAGAACCACGGGCAACCATAGAGATCACTCTGATCCTCCTGTCTCTGCACTTGAGCAGATCATGCTTGAAGCTAAAATATCCTATGTTAACCATTTTGTCCCTGTCCCATGCAGTGGGGACCTGCAGGTTTCAGGAAGTGCTCATTGTACGTTCAGCACTGCACAGAAGGCAATTGGAAAAGACAACTTCACAGCAATCCCTGAAGGGACCAATGGCATTGAGGAGCGGATGTCTGTTATCTGGGATAAGGCAGTGGTAAGAAACAGACCGGGATGATGGGAGGGTGATTCAGGCAAGAACTACCCCAGGGAACAAGACATGGTCTGAATGTCCCTTCTCAATGGCTAATTAGTATAAGCCAAGGAAAGAGGAGAGCAAGACCGTGTCATATGAGCACTTGACATCATTTTGTAAGAGGAGCTAAAACCAGTGAAGCAGGAAGCAGTACCATGGTGTAGTGGAGACTTGCAAGACCCATCTCGTGCCCTGGTGTCCCAGGTGATACAGGAAAGGCACCTCGATTTCCCATCTGTAAAACAAGAATAATGTTCCTGACCCCATTTTTAATGGCTTTGAATCTATGGAAAGGTCTCTGAAAACTGCAGAGAATTATACAGATAAAGCAAACATCTCTGAGGGTTGCTAGGCCCCAGGTTTGCCCTGCCTTTATACCCATCTTCAAAAGCCAAGTACTTCGTAATAGAGGGGTTTTCTTTTCTACACGAATGTGAGGAGATGAGCTTTGCCCTTAGCTTTCAGTGGTTGATCCTTGGTAGATTCTCACAGCTTTAAAGGGGATTGCTGTTTTGGTTTAGACTTGTTGCATTTCTAGTCTCAAAGCTCACATAAGGGACTTACTTGTTTCCTGGATGCTGTTCCCATCCTTCCTCCCCTCCCCTTGAGATACTACTGATCTGTGGAGTTAGGAATGGCCCTTCTGTTTTTTGTCTAAACAGGCGACTGGGAAGATGGACGAAAACCAATTTGTGGCAGTGACAAGCACCAACGCAGCCAAGATCTTCAACCTATACCCACGGAAAGGGAGAATAGCAGTGGGGTCAGACAGTGACCTGGTCATATGGGATCCTGATGCAGTGAAGATTGTCACTGCTAAAAGCCACCAATCAGTAAGTCCTGTGCTGGGCAGGAGAGTACTTGGACTGGGCATGTCTGAGAAGGGTAGCTTAACTATCAGTGGTTCTGTACCTCCATCCAGGAGAGCTGAATCTAAGGGCCCTGAATCTAAGGCAGACATTATTTTAAGATGCAATTAACCAGTTAATCGCATCTTAAAGTGTAACCCAGCTACATGTTCATGCAATTAATAGCATGACAAAAAGCAAAACCGGCCACAAATTATTAAAGAATGTGTAATCATTTTGTGGCTGGTTTCCATCACACTTCAAAATGAATGTGTGCACACGGCACCGTGGTTTGACGGGCTGGTTCAAGCCTCAGTGCAATTCTGGTTCAGCCGATGGTCCACTGATTGTCAGCCAGCTTTGGTGGAGCTCAGACTAGCCTGGTGGATCTAGGCAGCTGGCAACCTGCTACTTGTTAGGCACCTTTGCAGGTGCAGAGAGAGCCCAGGATCATGATCCCTGGCTTCCCCCTACTGGCAAGCAGGGCACAACTGGGGGTCTGATCCCCAATCACAAAATTGGGGTATCCTGCCATGTATGTGTGACATGGTAGGAGGCAAAATTGTAGCAATCGCAGATCAGGTCCCTGCATGCCTTTAATTGAATGTCAGCAGCTGAAGAAAGACCAAAATGGCAGAGTTAAGATGCTTAGCGCTGGGAGGTGGGCAGTACTAACAGCGAATCCAGGCTGGCACCACCTCTTGCTCATTTAGTCCAGGGCTGCACATAACTGTCTATCCTGATCTGAAGCAGCCCGCATTAGGCTTCCTGACACAGCTCAGCTGGTGCAACTTTCTCTTGACCTCCATCTGATAATGCAGGACCGGGCTCCTCACATAGTTCTGCCCGTGCAGCTTGAACACATCCTATCCCCCATTATTCTTGTTTTTGGCTGGGGCTCATTCCAGTCTTTGGCCCTACACAGTTCTGAAGCAGCAAGTGCTGGTTAATGCCCGAGGCTGGACAGCCTGCTACATGGTTTAGTTCCTCTTGTTCCTGGTGCCTCATTTCCTGCTCCTGTTGTCTTTGGTTGTGTGTTACAGGCAGCTGAATACAACATCTTTGAAGGGATGGAGCTGCATGGCGTCCCGTTGGTTGTCATATGCCAAGGAAAGATCATGTTGGAGGATGGCAACCTGCATGTGACACAGGGGACTGGGCGCTTCATCCCCTGCAGTCCTTTCCCAGACTATGTCTACAAACGCATTAAAGCCAGGAGGAAGGTAAGGAAGTGGGGAAGCCCAGGACATGGGAGATTGAGCCGCTGGGTGTGGGAAGAAATTACTACTTCCTGAGGGCCTTCATGTAGACGTAATGGGTGGCACCAGCAGACCTACCTTCCTGAATCATTCTCTTCCCTGGTAGTTGAATTTCCTGCCATAGTAACTGTGCTGGAAGGGCCACACTTTTAAAACCAGCAGCCCAGACATCTGAATGTAATGGTGTATGTGTCACCCCCAAAGGAAGGAAACTGGACAGGGTGTATCATTGGTCTGTTTATGTACAACAGCTCTTCCGGGAGGCCAGGCTGAAGGGCACAGAGTAGACAAAAAATGTCTAAAGGCAGGGGTGCAGGAGAGACCTCAAACTACCTCTTGTGACATTACTCCACAGTGAAGAACTTTTCTGTTGTGCTTCATCGCTTCTCTTAGGCATTCAGACTTCAAAGCTCTAAAGTTAGCTCAGAGAGCTCCACAGACCAACCAGCTTAGGAACCAGAAGCTAATCATGGTAGCATGTACCTCAGCACAGCCTAGTTTGCCTTGCTTCTTGGTCACTTTATAACTCTTTATAAATGGGGACCTGAGGCATAGTAAGTCTGAGGCATAAGTCCCATAGAAAGCCTGTCAACAGACAAGGGGTATGTGTGTGCATCCATGGCAGGCTAAAGGTCTTTAGAAGGTATCTGAGGTGGGTGAGAAGGTGCTGTAAACCCCACAAGCCAGTTAGTGACCAAGAAGCAAGACAAACTAGGCCGTCCTGAGGTGAGGTACGTGCTACCATGACTAGATTGCTTCTAGCTCCTAAGCCAGTTTGTTTGCAGAGCTGTCCGAGCTAACTTCAGTGCTTTGAAGTCTGCAGCCTAAATGCCTAAGAGAAACGGTCCTCATCAGCCTAAGAGAAACAGTGTCATTGTTTCTTCTGTGCTTTGTCTTGCAATAGATGGCCGAGATGCATGCTGTACCCAGGGGCATGTATGACGGGCCTGTGTTCGACCTGGCTGCCACACCTAAAGGGGGAACCCCTGCAGGCTCCACCAAGGGATCCCCCACCCGACAGACTCCTCCGGTCAGGAATCTCCATCAGTCTGGATTTAGTCTGTCAGGTGAGCGTGAGCTGAAAGGTGCTGCTGCTTGAATTATCCCACAGCACCATGTCCCAGAGGATATATAAGGTGGGATTTAGTTGGATTTAGCATAAATGGTGGTGGAGGTGACTAGGAGAGCTGCCCAGCCTAAGGAAAGCCTGGGGGCTTACAGTGTATCTGCACACCTTAAACCCTTTTTTGCCCTAAAGTAACTGGATTTCTGGTCACAAGCCTGACGCACCTACTAAAGGCCTTTTCACTGGCCCCAAGCCCCTTCCTTCCTTGTGATGCGGCTTCTGTCGAGGAGGGAGCTCCAGGGGGAAGTCAGTGCCGCTGCTGGCTGTCGGGCAGCAGTAAGGGATTGTTTAGGGTGGAGCAGGCAAATGGAGAGGAGGAGAGCCTCCGGTGGGGTATGCAGTGACCTTGCACCTCCTGATGGCATGGTCCTCAAGGAAACCCTCTAACCTGCCTGCCTCCCCTCTCTTTGGTTGTTGTTTTGGTCTGAATTACAGGTACCCAGGTTGATGAGGGTGTGCGTTCAGCAAGCAAGCGCATTGTAGCACCCCCTGGAGGCCGTTCCAATATAACGTCCTTGAGTTAAGCACCCAAGCCAGGAAGGAAAATCCATATTCAAGAGAAGGAAAAAAAAAAATGGTACCTTGGTATTTAAGAAGGAAAAACAAATGGAAACCATTCAGATCTGAAGAATCAATAAGCCTCAAGCCTTATGTTTCACAAATGCTACTTGCTACCTAGCTTTAAAGATATTGCTTTGGGGTTTTTTTGTTTATGCATAGCCTTAATTTTTTGTTGTTGTTGTTTTTATTTTTACATGCATGCAAATCAGACCGGTCACTAAGTTAAGAGTCTGTAATATACATGTTGAACACTTGTGTGATGCCGCATCGTAAGAAGGGGACGGAGAAAGCTGGGACGACCGTGACATGAAGAAACTAGCTAGGCGGGTTATGTGGGACTAATCAGCCGTGGAGTTTAGTGTGGGGCGGGGTGGGTGGGGAGGAAGGTCGCGGGGGGGCGGGTTAGTGGGAGGTGAGTAGGGACAAGGTGGGTCTGTGTTGTGTCGGTGTTCTCTTGCCACTCGGTACTGGTCAGATGTAGTCGGCATGGCGTCATGCCTTGAGGCCTGTTGGGAAGCCTGGAGTCATCTCTGTAACACCTCTGTTGCATCGCCTCATGTAAGAGATTTTATTACTTTGTACATTTTATTAAAAAACAGAAAGCAGCTGTTCCTTCCAGATGACTGGCTATGGTAGTTTGTTTTCCGTCTCTAGAATACGAAAAGGGAAATTCTCTCGGTCCCTGACTCCCTTTCTGTTCTGTAAGGAAGTCCAAGGATTACCAAATCCAAGACAAACCTGCCTCTGTCATCTCAGATAGAGCTTGTGCCTTCTCCTCTATGCCCCAACCTTCAGTTTTCAAGTGCCTGCTGGGATCTGAGGGAGTCGCAGCTACTAAGAGCAATCCTCCTTTGTGAGCTCTGTGGCTCTGCAGGCTGCACTTGGGCTGATCTCCTCCTACACCTGCCTCATCTCCCAGTAAATACACATGTGTTTGGCCACTTTTCCTGGAAGTTTGTTTGCAGTCTCAGCCTTTCACAGCTAGGTTCTTGATTTGCGCCCTGTCTTCCTCAGTGCAGGGTAGGACTGTCTCCCTGATATTGCAGAGTTCGTCAGGTGAAAGTTGGTGGTTTTAATACATTCCCTAAATAGCACACGCGTTCACATCCTCCAATTGCTGCTGTCTGGTCTTGTCCATGTTCATTTAATGGCTTATTGTACAATGGCAGGGAACCAGCATCAGCCACAGAACGGAGATGATGGCTATTTTGTGAAGCTGAGCCTTCTCCGCATGGTGGCAGGTTAAAGGTTGCTTCCTTACTGCTCTGTAGATCTAACTGTGTTCACCAAACCTAGGTTTCACCAGCAGTACAGCTAGAATATTAACCGCAGCATATCCCAGGAACAGTAAGGCTTTTCCATTGTTAAATAACCTGCTCCGCATGTGATTGCAGCATCAGGTCAGCGTACACGGGGTGTTTTGGAATCTTTAACTATACACTTTTTGTGTTCAAATCTGTTTTTTGTTGGTCTAGAAATCCTTGGCTAGGACTTTTTTTCACACAGGAGAGAGGAAGAACTGACAATGGTGAGCTCTAAGCCAAAGCCTTTTGGCATTGAACTGAATGTGGGACATTCCCAGACTGCTGTGAAAGACTGAATGATGGGTCCACTCATGCAGCATGCTGGGAGCCCTTTTCCAGGCATTGCTCAATTCTTTTTCTGAAAATACTGATCTTTGGAGTGTGTGCAGCAGCAGGTGGTCCAGTGGTTGACATGCCACTGTCAGGTATAATAATAGTTCTTGTCTTACAGTGATTGCAACCATCACCATACTATCAGTTACTATCTGATACCAGTACTGTGGTGGGAGATCTCTCTCTCCCCCCCACCCCCAACTATACTTTCTGTCCTAAGCATAAACCACAGAAGCGCCTCTCATCTGTGAAAGACTTTGGGGTGAACCAGACAACAAATGTGGTATAGGCTGCTAAAGTGTGTGATAACTCTGGTCCAAGATGGGATGTGGGTATTGCAAGATGAAGATGGCCATAATGATGAGGACAGTGTAAGACTGTGTAGAGGATTAACAGTAACTTCATCTCATCGCTGCTGTCCATGAAACAGTCAGTAGGGAGAAATACAGTCTTCTCTGGCTTTCGTTGCAAAATTTTTTTGGAGTTCTCATCTCTATGGGTTTAATGAGCAAACAAGGAGCCCTTCTCATTTTTCTATCTATTTGGTTTGGGTGACTGGCTGCTTTCATGCATGACCTTAATGCTGCTGCTTTCACAGCAAGAGACAGGCAAAACTGGCCAATGACCCCTTAAGCGCTATTCTGAGAACAGTTCTGTATTGTGTCTAGAGAAGCTTCCACATCCGGGATGTAGCGTGGATGCCAGCAGCAAGACTTAGCAGTACTAATGTGCCACCGCAAGATGGCACTGAGCTACCAGAAATGAACAGCTGCAAGCCAACATACAGGACTTGTTATACTCTGTATTGCAGAGCAGGAGAAACCAGAAGCATTTGTGTGGTTTACTAATGCAACTAAATTAACCCATGAGCCACTGGACTTTGCATGTAAAAATAGATGGAGAATGGTAGGGAAGTTTCTGCTCAGTTAGGTGCAAGGATCCAGGCTCTAACCTAAGGTCCTTTTCCTTCCAGGTTAGCAGCCATCTTACTGAGCCACATCCCCCTTAGCTTGTTCTTGGCCTTCTGACTACCAGGTTACAGTAATAATTGTGCCCACCCAGGTGCACACAGATAGCACCTAGTGAGGGTGCAGCCTATTGGGCAATGTGCGCCTACTGCAGAAAGAATTGGGATCACTCAGTGTGCAAAGATCCCAAAAACTAGCAATTAAAATGGCTGGCTAACAATCATTTTTGGCATGTAATATGAAATAGCATACTGGCCTTAGGCTTCAAGTCCAGGAACAACCATATGCTTAGACTTATATGTACAAGAAGCTAGCTTTGGATAGCTAGCTTTGGATAACTACCTCAGGCGTTGTTCCCAGCAGAGTTACACTGCCACAGAGGTCAGCACAGGCTGCAAAAGAACCATCAAGGTGTCTACCCCAGACAGCACACCCCACCTCAGCTAGGCTTGCCATGGATCAGTAGAACCTACAGGCCAGTTTTGAGGTGTAGGAAACAGCTTGCTGGTCATGGTATATAAGATATATAGCACCCACTACAGAAGGGCTATTAAAAGAAAGAAAAACCTGCAATATACCTGCACTGCAAAATCCAGGAGCTTCATGTTATCTGAAGTTAGAACCTGAAACTCTTGAAGAAACTGGAAGTGATAGAAACCAGAGACATTGTGCATTTAACATGTGCTGTCATGCTCCAGACTTCTACTTTTATCATCGAAGACATGAATCCAGTTAGGTCAGGACCACAGCAACTCTTTGGTCGCCCTGCTCTTCAAAAAGAGGAGCTGTATTCAGGAGAAATATTCGCAGTGACAACAAGAAAGCAGGAGGCAATGCTTTCTTGGGAGCTGACCCTGGAATGGTCAACTTAAGAAGTACACCAGTTTCTGGGGCAAAAGGTTTCTGAACTGTATAATACACAATGAGACTAGGAAAAGAAACATCTGCTACAAAGTGAGGGAAGATGAGGAACAAAGGCTAAGGATAATCGTCACATACCATAACTATACATGCAACAGCTAGGTAGGTTATACCTACGGAGACATGACCAATGCTAACTAATTTTTTGAATGGGTACAGCATGTAACTAGAAGTTCTGCTTGAGCAGTGACCAGCTGCATTGTAAATTGTTGCAAACATCTGTAGATTAAAACACTGAATGCATCAGCTTGTGTAAACCAACTGATTCAGCTGTCAGGGATGAAAAGCTAGGGCGCTAGCTTGAGCAGCATATCTATCCTCTCTCAGGTTGAATGGGAGCTCTTGGCAGCTCCAAGATCAGAAATCAGTGCACAAAAGGGCTGTCCAGTGTCTGGTAGAGGGCTCAGCCTTGGGGTCGTGGGAACAGTCTCTTCTGTCAGGAGTCTCCCCCCAGTGAAAAAAAAAGGTTTGATAAAGCAGTGAAGGTGCTGTAAGGACAAAAGCCTCCAGGTCTCAAAACAGCTCTGGACTCGACAACATCTACTAGCCCGAGAAATACCTCAAGCTCAGGAGCTGGGCAATCTTCCATCATGAAGCACCTAACCCTGTTGATTTGTATCAACCTCCTGACACAAGGTCCCTACATTTAAGGGTTTAATAATGCCTTGGTGGAAGCACTGCCAAAACCAGTTTCAAACCTGACCCCAAATCCTACCTGGGCTTGTTCATAAGATGCAGTAGCAGTTTTGTAGCACGTATAAGACAGAAAACCACAGGACTGACCGCTAAGCCTGGCACTTGTTGATACCGGCTGTTAGGGTTTTGTTCAAAGTACTTTTGGCGATCTCCCATTTCCACAGTATCAGAACATCTCACAAATGTTAGCAGACAATCCCACCACACCCCTCTAGAGTTTGAGCAGTCCCCTTCATACAGCTGCATAACTGGGAGATATAGCAAGTTGTAGAGAAATGTTGGTAGAGTCAGGAACTGAACCAGACACTCCTAAGTGGGTGCATCTACACAAGACGCTTACTGTGCAGTAGCTCAACATTACACAGTAGCATGCTGGTCAAAAACAATGCGCCGGTGCTACTGTGCAGTAACTGTAATTACTGTGCATTTAGTTAGTACTTCATTAAGCATGTACTAAACTAAGAATGACTATAGAAAACTAACTGTAGAAAGATGACATTTTCCAGTAACCATGATCTATTTAATTGCCTGAGGGCAGCTCCATGTAGCAAGCTAACCGTGCCGGGCAATGAATGGCACCCTCACAACAGTCACCAGCTTGCAGTGTGAGAGAACCAGTGTGGCCACATCCGTGTGACACCCTGGTATGGTAGCACGCTAACTAGCAATATAATTTGGCACTGCTAATTAGCTCAGTTAAAACACTGCACAGATTCGGTAATGCTGTTTCTGGTTTGGGAAGCAAGCACGCCACATAGAGCAGCACAGCAGATTCGAGGATGTGACTGCCGGACCCAACAAGCTTGCCATATAGACATGTCCTGACAGGACCAATTTTAATGATGAAATAATTCCTTGCTGGCTCTGACAGCTTTATTGAAATGAGTGGAGGGTCATGCTAGGAGTGTGCAAAGACACAGCACGAACACCCACCATCTTGTAACTGTTCCCAAAGCATAACCTCTGAGAACACACATGGCTACCACGGCCCTACGTGGGGAGGGCAAGATGTTGTCCAAAGCACCTCAACACTAGATGCGGCTGTGCTCCTTGCAGACGAGCCATGGTACTCATCTAGAGGCATCAAGAATTCAGGCCGTGCTATAGCAAATCAAAGCACAGCGTCTGAGTAGCCCCAGCCACTTCCTGAACTGCATTCAGTTGCTCACAGCAGGAGGTTGTGACTAATGGACATACAGAGTGCCTTCAGTGCTCTGAGATCACGGGGCTGGTTTTCTTTAGTGCTGTAAAACACAGGCTCATTCTGATAACACATAAGTGTTAAATAACATCATGAAAAAGAAGCAGACTAACAGATGACAGTACACGCCTCCATATACTCCCGACATGCCTGGATTGCTAACCCCCTCCCTGGCCCCAGCTACCCTTATTGTGCCTGTAGAAAGCAGATTCGTTAACCTGCCTCCATCAGAAGGGTCCAGCCTGGGTTGAACTATGAATGTAAAGTTACTGGCACAAGGAAAACAGGAGGAACTCATGGAGTGAGGCTTGCTGGAGAAAGTACTCAAATATGGGACAGACTCTGGAGAGGATTCAGCAATAGTCTCTATAGTGGAGTGGTGGGGGGGTGACATCAGACAGATTAAGACAATGGCTTCAAAATCTTGTTACTTGCTCTAATGAGATACCTTAACTCAACCTCATACAGGGTCTGATGAGAGGTTTTAGCACCCACAGGGACAGCTGCTTACTAAAGCATATGGATGAAGTGGTTCTTTCACAAGCAAATAGTACAGCCACTGTTTAAACCCTGGAACATGGTTTATTAATAATATTAATCAGTCACTTGCATTGTCCATTATTTGTTCATTTTTGCCACGTCATCCCATGATAAAATAAACCTGGCTCCCCCTCAAGTTTTCTGAATACATCAGAAAAAGGGACAAAGTCCTGCTTCAGGTTGTAGTTTCCAGATGTCATTTGCTGAAAGATTTTGAAAGCTTAGTTACATGAAGGAGAAAAGCCCATTTCAAATAAAAAGTCAAGTAGAGATCTAGTTGGCTCAGAGCAACGGAAATTCACTTTTTGGCTCAAAATGCAAGTGACCTCAGAAACAACACTGGCCTTTGAGTGTCTGGGAAGGAGCCACAGATTTTGTTTTATTCGGATTTCTGGTTGATCAGATTCAGACAGAAGGGGAAAGGAAAGCACAGGGAGAGGCAAAGAATGGCTTTTGCAGCGAGGACATGAATTGCTCACCACTCAATGAGAACAGGAAAGAAGTCAAGAAAGGTGAACATTCAAGGCTGCCAATGCATTAAAGTATGTAATTCATAGCACTACTATAAAGTAAGTGCTTGGGTTAGTTTTCAGTTTTGGCATACACAAGTGCAATGGGATGTGTGGCTGCTTAAACCGATATCAAACTTGGTCCAATGTTATTCCTAAGAAGCTGAGGTTCAATCATAGTTAAATACGAAAGCTAAAATTTACTTCTATGCAAAAGGGCCAGAACCCCACTGGATTCAACGCAGTTGTGTTTGCTTATGCCAGCAGCATACCTAATCCATAGTACATCCTAAGTGAGTAGCCACACTTGCCTTTTACTGCTTAGGATGGATTGCTACCTCCACATTGCCTCGTCCCAATCAGCTGTGTCCCTACCAGCCCCACCTGCTATTACCTAGGCCAGAATTAAGGGTAGGTAAAGTAGGCAGCTTCCTACCTTAAGAAGACGTCAGGGGTGGCTAAAAAGCAAGTTGATTATTTAACAGCAACAACTGTTTTCTGTAGAGATTGGCAATGCTGTGCAACATGCCATGAACAGGCAGCACTTGTCTTTGGATGAGTCAGCTCATACTCGGCGGTTCTGAAGTTCCTAGATTAGCTACTGATCTTCACTCATATTGTAAATTGTCCTGGCTGAAACTATGGTCTCTTACAAAAAAGGGAAGCCTCTTTCTAGACGTTATGATAAAAGAATAGCAGATGATCCTAAAGATGTGGCATCATTTATGAATTTTAAACCAAAGCTTGGCAGGTCATATGAACAGGTACTGTATACCAAAATGTCAACCAAGGGCTTGGACAGATGTTCAGTTTCGCCGGGAAGAGTCCCTACTCTGTCTGGAGAAATCAGGAGTGTACATGCTTTGTAATTTTTATCCCAAAGTACAAGTGGCCACTTTGGGAAAAAAATAACTCTGGAACAATACAAGTGAAGCGGCTGCCCAGAGAATCCTCTACAAACCCAGCAACTTTTGCTTCCTCTCTCCCCTTCACACAGGGCCAGAGAGAGTATGAGGCAGTCCCAGCCAAGCAGGGAGCAGAGTGCTTTTTGGGCTGGAAACATCCAGTGTTGAAGCACTTAGGGGACATGTTCTGTTCCTGGCTTGTTCCCTGCCTAGATCACACTGCAGCATCTGGGTGCCAGGAAGCATACTCTCTGCCTGGCAGCAGCTGGGCTACAGCACAGCATGCGGGAGGGGAGGGCAGAAGGACTCTGTGCATAGAACAGGTGCAGATTCCCCCCCACCCCGACCTTTCCTGCCGATCCCTGCCCACATTTGACCCAGCCAGTCCTCCCACCCTGAGACCCAGGCTATACCTGTGTGCTCTAGGGCCCCATGGCTGCCCAGTGTCTGCACTGCCGTCTCTTTGCTTCTCTAGGAGCGTGTTTACACATGGCAGCAATAAACGCTAGTCCATAATGCGCCAAAGTATATTGCTCCCAGGCACATTGTTTGTGTGCGTGCCTGGGACCACAGCATATTGAGCTGGGTCAGAGTGCCCCATCTGGCAGGGGGGCCAGGGGGTCAGCCTGCCAGCCTGGGGCTGCTCTGACCTGGCTCGATGGGCTGGTGGGGGCACAAGGGTGCTCCAGTGTGGGGCTAGCTGGCAAGCAGCCCCCCGCACTGTAGCAACCTCATGCCTCTGCCAGCCGTGTCAGCGTCTACATGTACGCTACTGCAGAGTAAATGCTCCACAGCAGGATAGTACTTGTATTTACAAGTGCTACCCTGCTGCAGAGTTTATTAGTTTACTCCAGCCTAATAGTCTCGCACGTGTAAATGCCAAGATGTTTACTGCTAAGCTAATTAGCCTAATCCTCAATAAATGTCTCATGTAGACAGGCCCTGTTTGAACTTCAGTACAGGTCATTCATTGCATGGAAGTTTTTCTCTCAGGAAAACAAACCTGGGAGAGTTGTCCTGGATGATTTGAACACATGTAAGCAGTCTAAAGCAACATCATAGGATGAGTAAAGAAAACTAAGGCCAAATTAATTCTCTGATGGAATACTGTCAAGCTGTTTTCGAAAGTGTTTTTTGATTTGACCCGGCCATATAGAATAGAAACCATTCCCTTGGCTGCAATAGATGAATCCTATTTATCCCACGACAGGACCTTCTTTAAATTTGTGGCACGTCTTGGAAAATATGACCTTCTAATGAAAGGACATTTCCAACAAATTACCTTGAAGGACTTTTATCATTAGTACCCAAGCAAAAATACTCAAAACAACATTAGTTTTGGGAATACAAACAAAGAAATTATTTCTGCCTTCAAGGCTGCAAAGTATTTTCTATTATATTTGACTTGTTTATAAAGACATTAGTTAGCAAGAGCCGGCAACAATGATTGTGAGAATTGCTTCTTCAGAAACAAGCAGCAACTGAGGTGAAAGAAGGCAGCACTAGAAACATCGCTTCATTGGCATTTTGAATATGACAGAGTCTATTGACTCCAGAATGAAAGAAGCTATGCTTTGGCAGTTAAAAGATGTGGAAATCTCACTTTGCAATATGAGAGGTCAAGGTGAAAACAATGGGGAAAATATGAAAAGCAAAGGCAGCAGCATTCAGAAGAGAATTCAGGACTTGAAAAAGCATTCTTTGTCTCATGCAATGCACATCCTTTGCACTTTGTTCTCAATGATCATCGCACTAAAGCTGTGATTTCTTCATAGTTCAAAGGGTTTATCCTTTTTTGTGAGCTCAGTGCTCAGCTCTATCACACCAATATATGAGAAGTCTGTTCCCTAAACCCGCACATAATGATTGGAAAGACAAAGTGGTGCAAGCAGCATATATTAACAACTGTCAGAAGTCTGTGATCCTTTTGTTTTAATTGCCAATGACTCAAAGCCAAAAG
This sequence comes from Crocodylus siamensis, assembly GCF_052110815.1. Taxonomy (NCBI): domain Eukaryota; kingdom Metazoa; phylum Chordata; order Crocodylia; family Crocodylidae; genus Crocodylus; species Crocodylus siamensis. The sequence goes on along the minus strand of NC_143404.1, from coordinate 15,989,341 downwards.
AACTTGGGGGGGAACCAAATCTTGAAGTGATGCCGAACTGCTGGCTTTCAAAACCTGCAACAATAAATTCTTGTGCATTGTGGTACTTTGGCACGATATCCTTTATGAAATCAACTTCATAAGTAAAATGCTTCAAGAAGCAAAAGTGCATATTAAACAAACAGCACATCATCTAAAAGCCAGGATATATTCCATTGTAAACTACCAGTCTGATTCACAAGCGTCCCGACAGATGCTAAGGAACTGGTAAGGGAGAGCTGATAAGGGAGAACTCCAAGTCAGATTCCTGCAAGAAACACAATTTAAGGAATGAACCAAAAAACAATGTTTAACTATGAGGCTAGACATAAACTGGCCAGAAAAGAACTATAAAGTCATTTTTTTCCCATTAGGCTTTGAATTCTACCATAGTTGAATAAGACTTTTTCAAACGTGAGAAGAATCATAAACTATTTCACTTTTTTTAATGATGCCTCTGAAACATCATAGTTTTTCCTGCCAAGAATTACAGCAATAATGCATCATGTTAAGCAAACCATTAGAAGATGCCAACAGTCTGGTGAAGAGACATCTCTGATACAAATCCCCTGGGTCTCCACAACTAACCAAGTTCTCAGCAGGCAACTCTAACCTGAAACATACCCAAAAGGCGCACTAGAATTTCTGTGCAAAAATACATTTTTACCCTTGTTTCCAAATGTATCCATCACACTCAAGAGTCTATTAGCATCAATTTTATGTGTTGCAAGTAGAGAACATGTTTTTTCAAAGCTTAAGTTTGGGAAGACATTTACATCAGATGATGGCACAGTCCTCATTGCTGGGGTCTTGCTTTAATTTCAAAAAAGTCTAACCACAGAGACTACTAATCTCAAAAGGTGCCAAACAATTTCATGTGTATCAAAGCAAAGAAAAGCAACTTTCACTAAAGATGCTGGCTGCTACTGCCAAATCTTCGAGGGAAAAAAAGACTTTAAAGGATTGATTGTGTATTTGATTATCAGGTTCTTCACTTTGTTTCTTACTTACATTATCGTCAATAGGCAAGTGTGATGAATCTCTCACTATTTTAATGGGAAGTCAGGATGTTAACAGGGATGGCTGAGAAAAAGTATTGCTGCCTGCTCTAGAAAACAGACTAAAGCTAGAAGAAACTGAATTGTTTTTCTCAACACAAACTAAGAATATTAGAAAGACTCCAAGTTCCAAAAACACCTTTCTTATATATTGCTCTGAGTCTACCGCTCAGAGCATCCTCTTTTGCTCGTAACAATTAAAGGCAAGTCCAAACTAAGAAGCCCACATGAGAATCCAAACTTACAGTTTGAGGCTGTTTCTGGTGCTCATCCACCGCTACTACCAACATTATGTGACAGACCTACTATCTATGCACTAAATACCCTTCTGTAACTTCCCATTGGTAATCAACTGATTCTGATACCAGATAAAGTACTCAGTACCAAATGCTGTGCAAGCAAGGATCCTGTCCCAAGGAAGCACCTATTTCCTGCACTCAGGATTTGTCCTGAAAAGGTCTCATCCATTTTCTCATTCATGGTCAAGTTCCTACAACCAGGCCAAACGGGAGGAAAAGCTGGCCTTTATTTGTTGTGGCAGGCTTTTTCCAGGGGGCAGTATCAAAGCTGTACCATCACTGCCCCTAGTATTCACCTGCATGCAGGAGGAAGGAGGAATGGAAGGCCATATAAGCTCCTATCTCAGAAGCCCTGTGCTGGGGTATCTGTAGTGTCCTTGTAGCAGTGGGCTAATTCTATTGCCAAGCTTCACAAACATGTGTAGGTGTGCATTGAACTCAAAGGGAAAGACACCAGCGCAGAAGATAAACTAGTCTCAGAGGTTGTTGTTCTGGCCATCCTCTTCTTTTGGGTCTTTGGTTTGTGCCAGCATTAGACTCTCCTGGATTTCATTATGGTGATGTCTCATCCTTGCAAAAAAAGAAGAAAACATTCAAACTTAAGTGACAAAGCCAACATAATGCAACAGTTTATATTCTCTTCACTGCTATTTTGGTGGGTATTTGCTATCATATTCGCAAGCCGGATTACAGCAGGTTTCTCTTCTAGTGAGTTCTGTAGTCTTGCTTATATCTTAGTGTAACCGGCATGGTCACTAGAGACATTAACAGGCTTCCCCATCCCCTTTCAGAGTCACTTCTACAATTTACTCTCCCCTTTGCAAGGGGGTTCTGAAGTCAGCCTTGTTTAACAGGGACTATTAATTACTCCCGAAACAAGGCTCTGCATCAGGAGGATCCTTACAACTTGTGGCTGCTGGGTGAAATTCAGAGAGTTTCTGCTCTACCGTACTTACTTTTCTCTGTTGAAAACAATGAAGTCTCTTTGGAGTATCTCTAGGTGCTTCTGAAGCTGGCAGGCCTTCCAAATTCAGGGGGAGGAGAAGAGAGAGACAGGTGAGGGGACAGTTAAAGTTCACAATTGACACAGGAAACTATTACCAAGTCCACACTCATGAGGCATAAATGTGTTTGTATCTCAATTTACAAGAATGTTAATGAAAATTTAATTATATTTCTGTATAGATATAGATACACACATAGACACCCACACTTCTACAGTGTCTGGCTGTTGCAGGAGATATCAAATCTAAGGTTATAGAACAATTTGCCTTCCTGTAGTGCTCTGAATCATAGGATATGCCCCTATCAGTCTTAGTGCTAGACAGGACTACATGCAGCACCAGCATGAAAGCTAACATTACAGTAATTCAAGTGTTATTTCACTTGTCTGAACTCAGTATGAGAAATAACTTGAGCAAAGACTGTTCATGGTAACTGTATGCTGAAGACACCCACAGACCCATACAGAACATACAGAGTCACCTCTTCACCCGTGACTGAAATTCGCTCCATTCACATTAGGGAGGAAAATAATATTAACCAGCACAAGAAATGCACAACTTTGAGCAGGAAGTGAGAAATAAATATTTCAACCAGACCACAGGAGACATTTTAAGTTGGCAAAATACTAAATTCTCACCTGAAATTTCACCAAGACAGTTGGGCTTCTAAGTATACCTGTAAGAAATTGCCTTTGGAATATATCTTGTCTGAAACAGTCTGTCTCCTCATTCATTAGATGAGAAGAGTTGGCTTGTAGTCACAACACAGAACTGGGAGGCAGGAAGCTAGGGGTTATTGTTAGTATTATTTGATCATAGTGAGCGCATCTACACATGCAATTAATATGACTGAATGTAGTCTGGCTCAGTTTGAGCCAGAGTAAACTAATCGCAACATCACCAACTACATCTGTTTTTAAGTGCAGTAATTTACTACGCTGACAGATACCACTTGTATCTGATGGGACTATCTGGCAGCGCAGTAAATTAATCTACTGCACTTTAATTGCCATGCACATGTAGACAGTGATGCTTTACTGTGCAGCAAATTAATCTGTTGTGCAGTAAAGTGTCTCATGTAGATGCGCCCAGTGTGTTTCACAGCCTGTAGAGCCTACAGACAGATCCCTACCCTGCTTTGCAGAGTAAAGTGCTTGGAAAGGCAAAGTATTATAAACAAACCCCAAGTTGGATTTCCTCATGCCATGGTCAGGCAGGTCAAACATGCCAAGATCTGGACCAAGCATCTATCATATTTACTGAGTTCATTGAAGTTGGAAACAATTTCAAGGTGAGCAAAGCTTAGGCTAGGATCAGTTTTGCACAATCACCATCTACCAGCATCCATGCATTCACAGACCAAGAACAGCAAAGAGCAAATCACACATTTATCAAAACCCTAATCCTGATCAGACAGATTGGCTCTCAGAGCTCTGAAGTTCAGCTAGTTCATTTATCTCAGAGGTAGTATTCCACTGGGCTGCCAGCAGCCACTTGCACGCCAGTCACCTGCGCATGATGAAATGCAAAGTGACGGATCCCTTCTTTGAACCATTTGTACGAGCCAGGCATTGACAGCAGTTCTTAAAGAGGACTGCTCTAGCACCATTTAGCTGTCACTGTGCAATGCTCCCCAAAGCTGCAAGTCAACATGCTTCACTCTTCTATGACAGGCTCCAGCTTTGCCAACAGCAGCCAGCAGAATTCATAGCCATCCATATCATGTTTAATGCCACCTGAGTACCCTACTCAACTGTTGCTTCTTTACACATCTGTGTTCCTCAGAGCTACCATTCTCTCACACAAGAGGCAGTGAAGAGACCATTGCAGATGCTAGGCTCTATTACTACCTGCTTAGAAAGCCCTTAATCATGAAGGTTTCCCTCAATGAAGTCTAGTGTCAGTAAACACCTGTCCTACATGCACAATGACAACCAGAGAAGCAGACACAAAAAATAATGCATAACCAATAGCTACAGTTCTAAATACATTACACACATGTGCAGTGCACACATGTGAACCAACAGACTCAAGCATTTCAAGTACTATAAACTGATTTTTTGTAAGGATGCTTCAAGAGCTCAGGAGGGCTTTCTAAACAGGAAGCTCCTTGTCAATCACAAGAGTCTCCCCATCAAAAAATAATAGGATCTGATATGATAAGATCAGATACCACAGACTCCTCCACCTCATCCCCCCTGCAAACCTCCAGGGTGTTACAAAATCAGGTTTATAGTGGTGAACATTTAAGAATGGGATCTTTACCGTTAAGGGATACAAAGCAGGTACAGGAGTTGGAGTGAGGAAAGAAAGAGAGGCCTTTCAAAATGAATATGAGGTAAGCCAGTCACATAAGAAAAGGACAGGTAGCAGACAATCCACAAACAAGATAGGGCATGCTAGAAGTGGAAAAAGTGTCAAGTGAAGACCAAAGCAGGATTCAGAATCAAATCTAGACAGTAGTTTTTAACGATGGGGAAGTCAGAGCAACCAGCCTCCTTAGAACATTGTGTTTCTTTTCCTGAATACATTTTCCTTTACACAACAACTTTCACAGGCCCTAATGCTTGCACAAAACCATATCCAGGAGCTGTCCTGGTTCTGCTGACAGGACTCAGTCTGCTGGCAACACCTGCTCTGCGCAGCTGACTTGCAATGGGCAGGGCAGGCTGTTTTTCTGAGCCTGTTGCCATTGGTACAGATGGAACAGAATCAATTTTGGTCCTGAAAGAGCTGTTAACTTAGGCTATGATAAAATATTTAAGATGTTCAAATGCAGCTGACCTTTAAATAACTTAATATAAAAGAGACACCATACTGTCTATTTAATTAGAAGCTTTAGCTTTAACAAAACCCAAGAGCTCTCTGTGCTCTAGAAAGGAAATTAGTGGGGCCAGGATTGTGCCCTAGGACTTTGTTAAGACTCCTTTCAATCACCGCTAGCTAACATGCTTTAAACACAACCTTTTCCTTAGTTTAGATGTGCAGCACATCAGCCATTTATACGCGAGCTTTGGGAGTAGGGGCTAGCGGGGTACTTTAATTAGAGCCGCTCTAATTAAACCACCTGAAGCGTCACGTGTATCAGCATCCTCATGCTGAAAAATGGCAGTGGGGGGTGCTTTAACTAGCTTTTGTGCAAAAACCTTGTCTTTCTTGCTCTCACCTGTGAAGAACTGCATTTATTGGTGTCTTTCTCCTTCTTAGCCAGACGTTTCTTTTTTTTATGGAGGGGTTTGGACTCCAGGATCATTTCTTCAAGTTCAAAGGTTGGGTCACAATTCAGTCTCCCTTTCTATAGGGGAAAAAAAGGACACTTGAGCTGAACTCAGCCTACCTCTTACCAATAGGACAGTGCTTTGGAATTGAACTCTGTCATGAGTAAACCAATTACAATGACAGCCAGAGCTCCTGCTGCACCTTTTACATATTTTATCAGCTCCCTCAGTGAGGAGGACATTGCCAAGGTGCATTTCACATTATTCTAAAAATCTTTTTCTCTTTCACTGCCTGTTGTTTATACTTGCCCGTTGGATGCTTCAAAGTGAAATCCAGAGTAGTCCTTTGGTTAATTATGATTTCTTCCCTTGCACACATGCAGGGTCTGTTATGACAAATCATTTGCCAGGCACAAGCTATTATTCTAAAGCAGCTGGTAACCACAAGGTTACATGCTTTACTATTATAGTAGGGATGTTTGTGAGCCTGGGATGACATGCATCTCTTCTAATTGTAAAATGGGTCATGATCATGATCATGGTTGTTCACTTGAGTTGTTTGCTGCAGGAATGCTCATGAACAGTGGGTACACATGCTAGAGCACTACACCTTGGACAATATTTCACATAAGATCAACAGAACATTTGTCTGGACATCCAAAACGTCATAATTTTCCGTTAAATAGCCCTGATCATATTATACAGGACATTTTGCATTGCCTTTCCCCTTTAGTTTTAAGTGCATTCTTGTTTTAAGTGTGTGTCACATGTTGCCATTCTGATTGGGTACATAGGAGTGAAGGATCATGGGTAATGTGTAGACCGGTGTCCTGGTTGTGAGGGCATTTTAAAGGGTTTTTAAATAAAATTGCCTTACAGTGGGAATGAATCCTGGTAATATCCTCTTCTGTTGAACTGCATCCCAGTTCACATCAGCCAGATATGGAAAGTCTTGGATATCTTTCAGCCGAGAAAAACGTTTCTCAGGATTTGGCTCAAGCAACTGGCAATGAAAATTTAAAGAGAAAGAGACAGCACTTAGCTACAGAGCCAGGGGAAGACGATCTAAATAGATAGTCTGTAGACATGCATTTGTTGCAAATTTTGACACAAAAAAGGCTATAAGACACATACATAATACTAAGATTTGTGAAATTTTATCTGTCTACTTAATATAGCAGATGCCTTAAAATGTACTAGTTATGCCTTTGATAATTAGATGGTGTTCCTTTTATGTACCCTCTTCCCTTTATTCAGTGAATTCCTATGGGAGCTTTCAAATACTCTGATAAAACCACAGTCACAAAAGGCAAGTGAAAAGTTTTAAAGGACACTCAAGTGTATTTGCTCACAAGGGTTGACCGGAGGCCGTGTGATTTTTCAGCGTGTAGTTTAATAGAATAGAATTTGGGCTAGATTGCAATAGTGACTGCAACCCAGAGCCGAGTACAGCAGATGAAGAGAAACAGAAGTGGGTGGAGTCACGAGCCTTCGCTCTTCAGTATACCGGTCAGCCCGGCTGAGTTCATGGGGATTGTTGTAATCTGCTACTGAACGGTAGCACATCACCATATTCATTCCCAGAGGAAAAGGGAAGTGGGTGAGCAGGATTCAGGAATCACCTTCTGACTTGCAATGCATCTCGGGGCTACTCCTGATTTTCTGAAATGTATGCACTGGTTCTCTTGTTGAGGCCATACCTAAATGATCCATTCCAGCCCTTTCACCTCCATTCTTTTCATTCTGCTTCACCTTTTCTCAGTTAAGACTCCATTCTTCAGGGTGGTCCTCATTGGCTTTGATACCTGGATGAACCAACCTAACCTTAACCCTCCTGCTGGGAGGATGGTGCAAGGGTTGTGCAATCTTGCCATTACCCTTGGTGGCTGGCCACCCTCCTAAACTGTTAGGAACAGTCCTCCTTGTCAGAGAAATATACCAGCACCATAACCACAGGACTGGGTTCAGCAGCCTGGTGTCAGAAATTAATGTACATTTGCTTGGGATCCTTTTTTTTCGTATTGTCAAAAGCTGAGTGGTTTTAACCTGTGCTGTCCTAATGCTTACAGCACAGAGACCTCAACCCATTCACTGGTCCTATACATCACACAGGCTAGTGTCTGGCAAACAGACTCCAAATCAGAGCCAAGATAACCTCATCACTAATGACTTCTTCCACTGGGATGCTTACTTGGCTGCAAACAAGGAAGACTTTCCTTTTAGTAATGATCCAGTGAGGTCTTTCTTATTAGCAAGTGGAGCCGAGTATCTAGCTGAATGTCACCATTTGTCCTTGAGTGAGAACAAATCATGTGAAAGGTTTTGTTTTAATAGGTCCTTTTCTCTCGCATGGAAACCTTGTAAAATCTGTTCCATTTTTCTAACAGTATTTTTTCCTCCAGTCATCCAGTTTTAATAAAATTCCAGCTGGACCAGAATCATATTCATTTCTTTGGACTTTGCACCAGAATTTCCCCCCTAATATTTCAAAGAATAAGTCTGGGAATCATTTCTATAGTTTGTTGCTAGAGAGTTTGTTTGCATTAAATAAATTAAATCAACTTTATACCACAAAAAGACGTATTTTTAAACAGATATTTCAACATAAGATATGAAACCAAGTTAATAAGAAAAGGGATTGTTTAGTGTTGGAGCAAGGGGGTATAATTAGAACTGAAATGTTTCCTGAAATGTGGAGAAAGATACCAAGACAACTTTCCAATTGTGACATTTATTAGACTGTAGCACAGTTTCCCAAGACCAGTGGTGGAATATACACTGGATAGAGCTCTGAGCAATACAGATAGTGAACAATCCCACACAAGTAGGTAAGCAGCGGGCTGGCTAATATTTCTCTTCCTTCAAACTAAGTTACCTAAATTGCTCCATTACCACATATATGAGGAGCTCATAATCCTCAGCATATTTATATTCACAACATTTGTGTGAAGGAGGAAAGTGTTATAATCCATTTTTAGAATGGGGAACTAAGGCGCTCAGGGTGGCAAAAACTGACTTGCCTGAGGTCAGAAAAGGAATCTGTAACAGAGCAGAGAATTAAATTCATCTTCCAGTTCCCAGTATAATATCCTATTCACTGGACCATTCTTCCTTTCTGACTTCAGAGATTTTATGGAACCATAGAAATTGTGCTATTTGATTCCAGTTTTTTTAATTAGGGATTTTTCATCTGAAACATGATAGAATGATTATTGAATTCTGAGTTTTAATTTTGATAGTTCTGTATTGAAGAAACCTCTAGCAGCCTATTCTTAAAGAAAAAAAGAGAAGAAAATCCACAAAAACCACCCTCAAATTTAATAAACAAACTAACACCTTTAAATACCTGCTCATTGTTAGTGCTTGCAACCAGGGTGTGAATGGTATTACCCTGAGGTGCAAAGGCAATGTAGCGAGAGTAACAGTGATAGGCAAGTTGAGTGTTAACACCATTCACTCTTTATTTTCCTCATAAAAGCTTGATATCTGAGCCCAAATGTGAGTGGATTAGGTCTGTTTTGAATGATTGAATACATTAAACACTAATGGAAAAAGTCATTGCAGATATTTGAATCAGGACAAAACTTAACATCCCAGTTGGTCTCATATATAATACATATGGCTGTTAAGCCAGATGCAAAGGGCACATGGACATTTAAATAAGCATGACATTGCATTATTCATTTATGAGGCAGCCTATAGGATTTACAAGCATGTCATGGTTCAGATAAAACTTTCAGCAAAAATAAAAATACATACAACGTAAAGGACACCTGCAACAAATATCCTTATGTTACTGTTTCAAGGTCAAATTCCAGCCCAATGCTAACTATTCCTGTCACCTAAATTTTCCATTTCATTCTAATTAAGCAGTAAATGTCTTACATCTGCTGTGGTGGTTTTTAGTACAGTTTTTCTGCCCATTTCCTACAGCACAAGTGAATGTGTTTCAGTGATGGAAAGACATACTATACACTGTACAGAGCCTTTAGAAAAAAAAGGTGTGATAAAAACATAAGGTATTTTGTCAGCCATATCTAGTCAAAAACCAAGGAAAGTTTCTTAAAAGGTTTCAGTATGTGACCCCATTATCCACAATCTTTTTTCAGTCCCTGCTTTTAGTCTAATGATTTCCATAACAAAATGACGTTTGTGCTTGCTGCAAATCCAGTTTCAATAAAAACCTTGCTTTGGATCACAGTTATGATCATCAAAAATGATGATGATTTTGAAAATTATTTTCCTCAAAATTCAATAAAATTGTTGCAGAAAGTTATCAAACATTTCATGGAAAAAAATGGAACATTTTGACAGAGTCAGTATTTTGGAGAGGTGGGTATTCATTTTGGAAAAAAATAATGGTCCGTTTCATTGTCATTGATACCTATAGCCTATAGGTATGGAACAATGACAATGGAAGTGACCATTTCATTGTTATTGATATTTACAGGTATCAGTAACAATGAAACAGATCATTATTTCAGAGAGTCAATACAAGTTAAAATGACACTTCCAAAGATTGACACTTCATGTCTCCTTAGAGCAGCCACAACATTAGCAACTGTGTTACCAGTCCATGCTCTTCTACCACTGGGCTTTCAAGTACCTGACCTTGAGGTGACTTTCCCAGCTGTTCTATATTAATGTAGATGCCTTCCCACTAAAAACTGGATTGTCAATATTTTAGATATGGCACCATGAGTCATGAAAAGGTTGTTAGCATTGGATGTCGACAGTAGGCTTGCACGAAGCATAAAGTATTCGCTTTGGATTCAGAGGGACAGTGATTCGATTCAGTGATTTGAATCACTGTCCCAATTTGATTTAGCCAAATCTGAATCTGAAGATATTTGGTACCAAATCTTATTCAGCCATAGACGATACAGGCAGGCAGTGCCGGTGGGAGCAGCTCGGGGAGCAGCCAGATGAGCCCAGGCTTGAGCTGGCAGGCCAGGGAGAAACTCCTCATCTGGCTGCTCCCTCAGCTGCTCCTGCCGGCACTGCCTAGTACCTGTCTGTACGGTCTACGGCCAAACCTCCAAATCTCTCCAAACCGATTCAGAGGCTTTGGATTCAATTTGGAGAGATTAATGGGCCTCCTGATTTGATTCAGCTTTGGAGAGTTGGCCACCAAATCGAGCCGAATCTCCTCCAAATTGAATCAGATACCAAAGCTTTGCACAGCCCTAGGGGACAGAATCTGCAGTGGTCACATACAGCTCAATTCAAAGGAGACTGATCCCAGTGGGAAGACTCTATTGGCTTTAGTGGATTTTAGTTCAGGCTCCTGGACATGGCATCTACTGAGTTGCCCTCCTCCCAGTTTGCTCTCACCTGTTTTAGTAGGCCCACCATTTCTTTAGACCAAGCAGCAGGATACATGACTGTTGCTGTCTTGAACACATGAGCAATATCCATTGTTGATGTGTTGGAGCGAATATGATATGGTCTCTGAAAACACAAGCAAATCATTATAATTATTTTTAAAAAACCCCAAACCACTATTGGAAATCTTTGCAGGGCAAGAAGTCTCCAAACAGAGTTTCTTTATACATTCTCTCAGCCCCCCGTTGCTGCTCTAGATTGAACCATTGAAAATCTGTCACTGCGGAGACTAACTAGACTGAAGTGAATAGTTACTACAAACTGAATAATGATAATAATGGCAACAACAACAATAGGAAAGATGAGCAGCAAGATGAATAGGAAGGAAAAGCAAAGGTAGAGTTGTTACCAATCTGTTTTCCCCTGGCTCAGCTAATATTTATACCCTAGAAGGCCATTAAAAGGGAATTAATTTAGTAGCAGTGTAAGGGCCAGTATTTATTCCTCATTCTCTGCACACTTTAAATAGCGTTTTTCTGTTAATTTCTTATGTTTGATATGGGACTGTCAGAACAGAAGCTAGTGGGTTTTCTGCCCCCCTTTGACTTTCCTTGGAAAAGGTGACAACTCCAGTAAAAAGAGAAAAAAGACAGTACAAGAAAAGACAGTTATGTTCAACCTCCCTAGAGAAAGGTAGTTGAACAGAGTATGTCTGCATGACACAAAACAATGTCACCCAGAAATACTGGAGCTAGCCCTGAACCAGCTAGGTCCAGTACCAGAAGCAGTATAGCAATACAGTAATGCAGCAGTCTTGTTCAGACTAATACGCAACATGGTTGCGAAGTCCTGTAAAGTGACTCCTAGGCTGCAAAGTAACTCCTCCTTCCTGTATGGCAGTTGTCCTAAGGCAGGAATAAACAGGCTCTTAATTTTCTTTCAGCTATCAGTCTGAATTGTGTACATTAAGGTGCACATGCAAGGTGGGAAGGATTCAACAGCTTTGATGTAACGTGGCATTTGGAGAGGTCTAGGTCTAATCTGCCATCTGTGCAAGCTGAGCTTGCAAAGCACAACCCAGTTACAACTCATGCAAGTGGACACCACTCACTTATTTAATTGATGCATGCAGCCCCATGAATCTTATAATTTAACTTGACAGTAGCCAGTGGAGAGCATGAAAAGACAAGATTGCTGCAATATTCCATTTCAGCAGATGGTTTGTAATACGGCTGTGCAAAACAGCACCGTTTTGTTTCCTTTCGACTGCCATTTCACCATTTCAAAGGGACAGTGTTTTGTTTCGTCATTTCATTTTGAAACCACCGTTCTGTTTCATTTCATCGAAACAGTTTCAACTTTTCACCCGTAGGCTATAATGGGGAATCATGAAAATGGATAAAACTTTGTCATTTCTTGCCTTAATTCAGATGAAAATTGCAGGGATGGTATCCCTTTCTGAGGGCATGAAGCCTCCCATGTTTCAAAGAGATAGGTGTAGAGGTTTCTGGGAAACTGCACCTCAAACTGTTCGAAACGAAACTCGTGACAGTTGCCGGCAGTGCCAGCCTCCTCTCCTCCGGCACGCAGATCTGGAGGCCCGCACTCCCAGGAGAGCTGCTGGGCTGTGCTGGACTCCTCCCAGGGGTGCGGGATCTGAGCATGGGATGAGAGGAGGCTGCCACTGCCGCCTGCAACCATCGCTGGGTGCATCCTGACCCCGGTGCCGAGAAGATTGCTGCCCCAGCGAAACTGAAACAAAACTAAAGGCTTTGAAACAACTTTGAAATGAAATGCGGGCACTCAAAATGTTTTGAAAGTTCTGAAATGTTTTGAGTTGAGAAGCCCAGCTTACCTGGCTTCAGTGCTGGTACCAGGTGGTGGCTTCAGTGCTGGTACCAGGTGGCAGCGGCAGCTTCCTCTCATCCAGCGCACAAATCAGGGGCCCCCACCCCCAGGAGGCCTGCAGGGCTGTGCCAGACTCACTCAGTTGTGCCGGACCAGGTGGCAGCGGCAGCCTCCTGTCATCTGGCGCACAGATCTGGGGGCCCACACCCCCAGGAGGAGTCCAGCACAGCCCCGCAGCCCTCCCAAGGGTGCTGGCCCCTGGATCTGTGCACCAGATGATGACAGGAGGCTGCTGCTGCCACCTGGTACCAGCACTGAAGCCACCACCTGGTACCAGCACTGAAGCCACCACCTGGTACCAGCACTGAAGCCAGGTAAGCTGGGCTTCTCAACTCAAAGCATTTCAGAACTTTCAAAACATTTCGAGTGCCCTCATTTCATTTCAAAGCTGTTTCAAAGCCTTTAGTTTTGTTTCAATTTCGCTGTTTTGAGCTCGAAACCCGTTGAAACAGCTTCGAAATGAAACACCCAGCAAAATTTGGCACAGCCCTAGCTTGTAATTCCCAGATTTTTGCAATTTCTCAACACTAAGAGGCTGTTTAAGAAAATATGTGAGCACAGACGCACCACAGTGTATTACGCTGACTACCTGTCAAGAGGTGAAAAGCAAACCTTCCTTTAAATTTATTACACGTCATAGTTACCACTAGCAGTATTTTGCTGTGCCATGATATATGGGTATACTCTAATATTTCCTATATCTAGGCTTGGAAATAACATAGTGAAATCAAAAGCTGTGGAACAGTACATGACAGTAATAGTAAATAATAGCAATGCAATCTGTTTTATTTTCTAACAATAAAATAGGCATATATACTTTAAGATAGAAGTTAGATTTACAAAAGCAACTGGATGCACAGCTTCAGAAAGGGTACTTAGCCCTTCCAACAATATTTTAATGTGTACCAAGTTGGTCAACCAGAACTTTGCGATTCTTAAGATCACTTGAAAAAATTGGTATCTATATGTGTGGATTAAAATACATTCTCTCTCACAAGGGTTCTGTGAGGAATGAGTAGTTAAAGCATATGCAGGGCATGTCTACACAGGACGCTTAATGCACAATAGCCTAATAACACCGTGCTGTAGCGTGCCAGGCAAAAACCGTGCTAATATGCTACTGCACAGTAGTATTAGGCTATTGCGCAGTAAATGTCACTAAAAAACCATGCATTGGTGCTACTGCGCAGTAACTGTAGTTACCTTGCATTTACTTAGTACTCGATTAAGCAAGTACTTAATTAAATGCGCAGTAACTATTCTACAATAACAAACATGTAGACATACCTACAGTAACCTAAAAAGTGATATCTACTATAAATCTTATTGGTTTAAAAAAATTAATCTCACAAGTTTTCAGGTAATCTTTTTGCTTGGAAGAATGGTGTTTATTTTAATTCACTTTTGTCCACCCATTTTATAAACCTTTTAAAAGGAGCTATCCAAGAATCAATCCAAGAAGCACTAAATTTTGCAACTGAGTTACTGTCAAAGTATCAGACATGACAGGGCATGAATTGTGTTTTATTAATAATTCACACACAGTAGTTTAGCTATGCTCAACCTACAGGGTCTTATTACAATGGGGAAATGATTTTTAAATCTTTTTCTTTGCATGTTCTGAGCTCAGAGTAAATTATATTACAGTCCCTGGTTTAGGAATTCTTATTCATCAATTAGGCTCAGTTTCCAGTGCCCAGCTATATTAACTGACAGGTCCTCAGACATGCTGAGAACCTGTTGTGCTGAATTACTCTGTGCTGCAATAGTTTATTTTCAAAATCATATGGATCTGTCATCAAAACCTGGATGGATATTTGATTTCTGCTGTCCGCATTATTATAATAAACTTTTAATTTTAGAATGACACTGAGTTCTTCCATCCCTGTTATAAAGCATGTACACTTTCACCACGGCATTGTTAGAGACGAAGAACATGAATACAGCTGTACTGCACTGACCCGGCCTCTAAGTAGTTCATATGCAGTAACTCCTAATGACCACCAGTCCACAGCAAAGGTGTAGCCGATAGATTTTGTTGAGTTAAACATCTCAGGAGCTGTAAAATACAGAGAAATAGTTTATTTCAGTCTCACACGGAAATTACTGTTTTCAGAAGTCTTTAAAGCTTTCATCCTAGGAATGAAAGACATTGTAATCTAACGACTGCTACATCACTCCAACGCTACCATTCCAGTCAAATGCATTTAGTATATATTTAATGTGTTCCTTCCCCCTTGCTTTGTCTTTCTCTTAATTATTCCTGTTTTTTTTTTTTAACAAGATGATAGTAACAAGCTGGCTAAGCTTCCCATCACCCACATACTGCTGAGAGGGATGGAGAATCAGAAGTCCTCCATTCTCTTCTCAGATCTACCACTGATTTGCTGACTGACCCTTGAGAAACCTGCCTCAGTTTCATTCTCTGAACAAGGGACAGTAACATTTAACTGCTGCAAAACAGGGACAGGGGCCTAAGGAAAGTGCTCATGTGCAAAATGTTTTGAGATCATAAAGTATGTAAGGCCCCTGCTACACATTACATATGTTACACAATTAACTGGCTAACCATGCAATAAATTTAAACCAGCCACACCTCCAAAGTAATTATCACACAATAAAAAAAGCCAACCAACTATGAAGCTGGTGCTTGAAAACATGCAAAAACTCTATAGCTAGAACAAAGAGCAGTGGTTTCAAGTTGCAGCAAGGGAAGTTTAGGTTGGATATTGGGAAAAACTTTCTCACTAGGAGGGTGGTGAAGCACTGGAACGTGTTAGCTGGAAAGATGGTGGAATCTCCATCCTTGGAGGTTTTTAGATCCCAGCTTGACAAAGCCCTGGCTGGAAAGATCTAGTCAGTGATAGTCCTGCTTTGAGCAGGGGGTTGGACTAGATGACATCCTGAGGTCCCTTCCAACCCTCATTTTCTATGATTCCATAGCTGGTGTCTATCCAGCTTTAATGCGAATGTGTAGCAGGGCCCATTGCTAATGCTTGTAATTAAACAGGGGTTATTACTTGATACTAATTCCCATCAGTCACTAAAACGCTGCTTTTCAGTATGGACCCAGCAGCTGACAAGGATCATAGCAAGTCAGTGGGACAAATATTTTTATGGACACCAAGGACTGAGCACAGATTAGTATTTGGGTCCTGCCATCTCAGGAGAGCAGTGGTTATAATTAGGATCAGTGTGAAGCCTCCTCCTCTCAGATATGTCAGGCTTTGCTTTTCCTATCTTTTAAATGAGACAATTCATAGCTTCATTACATTGAAAGCTTGGTATGAGACTTAATTCATAACTGTATGTAGAGTCTTGAATGAAAAGCATACTGTAGGAACAGGGATCATTACATAAATGCCCAGTGCATAAAAACTGTTCATTAAAAGTTACCAAGTGGTTGCTGCCTTTCCTAAAAATATGAAGAACATTGAAATGCATTGACTTGAACTAATTTCCTGTATTACATAAGGCTGATCACAAGCTCAAAGGTCTTCCTGAGCTTAGCAGCCCAGAGGATTAGCATTTAGGAGCTAGCACTTTTTAAAGTTATTTGGCAAAGTAATTGTTAGGTTAGGGATGAAAAAATAATTAGCATGGTTAGGGATGGCATTTTCTACAGCCAATGGCACACAAGACAGTGATGTGGCTATAGCGCCATATCAAGTAACCAGGTACCTGCTTGCAGCTGGGTAGATGGGACCCACACCTCTGCAGACACTGTGAACACCCTGTCAACACACCCCATGTTCCCAGAACGGGGGTTGAGAAGTCGCTCTTTTTTAGGTTCTTACACACCCCGCAACTCATACAGTCATAGCTGAGCTCCCCGTAATCTTTAAGATATTTTCCTCAGAATAATTTCTGAAGTGGCCAGTGATGTTATCCTCCTCACAGGTGGAGAACTGATGAACTAAGCAACTAAATGATTTGCCCCAGGTGACATATGGTGCCTGAGCACAGAACCGAAACCTGGTCTACTGAACCATTTTATCCCTTAGGAAACTTCCCCATTCTCAAAACTAAGGTGGATTTGGGTGGGTTTTTTAAGTGGATTGATTTCCCCCCTTACACCATTTTCCCTTCATCTATATTTAAAACTCCTTTAAGTGTGAGGATACCTAAAAGAAACCCAAGCCTCAGAAAGTAAATCCTGTGCGGCATAAGCACAGATGGGATTCTGGCTGTTTCCTGGAAGCAAGAAGTGACTTGATGTGAGCACTAATGTGATAGCCATCCCTTCACTGGGGCAGGTTGCCAGGCAAAGACAAGCTGATCTTCAGCTAAGATTGCTGTGAAGATTAAGGAAAAAGGCCAGTGACTTCATGTGGGGTGGTCATGACTGTCATTAATGGACATGACATGGAGATGACTGTCATTAATGAAGTGGGGTGGGAAGCTGAAGGTGGGACCAGCTATTTCTATAGTTTTCTTTTTAAACTATAGGGTTGAATCAGGTTAAAAAACAAACCAGCTGTGTTACTCTGACAAAAAATAAGATTCCCGATGAAGACGGATATAATTGTGAAATAGCATCTGTAGGAGAAACCCTGGTTAATCACCAGTTCATGCAGCTTTATAAAACCACACTACTATATATAAAGTCTTGTTCCTTGTGCTGTCCACACTGAAATGCTCTGAACGCTTTCATCCTGCCTGTTACTGTTAGCCAGATTTAAGGTCTTTTGTAAGTGAACCCATCACTTTTTTCTATCGTTAAATTAGGAACCTCTCAATTTTCTCAACCTCAGTGTTGGGAATCTTCCTCTCTGATCCATTCCCTCTGCGCTCCTGATCTGATTTTTTTCTTGCTTACACAGGTTTTACCTTGCTGTAGCTCCACTGCCTTTGCCAGTGAGGGAGACAACAAGATGGGCTTCTTTTTTTCCTTGTGCATAACTAGTTATTTTAATGATTTGACTATTAAGGGAGCATAACTAACAGTTTTCTGCATTAGTGTCCAGAGAAAAAAGAGGAAACAAAATCAATAGATGGACCATATCCAGCACCGAGAGCAGCAGGCAAGCAAGCTCTGTTTGAAAAGGACTGTGCATTTTTCTCCATACATACAAATGCAGCAATGCGCCCACGTGAGGGCAAAGCAGCTTCGGAGGTAACAGGGGTTGCCCTTGTACTAAGAGCTGGATTACCCTTCCACACTAAGAAAACACATACAATGCTCTCTGTGTCACTGGGGTGAGGCAAAGCATTTCAAAGCCAAAAAGTTAGTCATTTCGGAAACAGCATTCAGAGGAAGCAAGAAAGAGCATTTGTGCTCCAAAGATGGTTCAGCGACGCCCCATATCCCAATCAGTAGCAAGATTTCTTTCTGCCTCTCCTACCATTTAAATACTGAGTCTGGCTTGACTTCACCAAGTCTGGCTTAACCACAGAGTCCTCCCCTCACTGTTACTGTATCAATGTCCAGGGCATGAGGAACACAACTCTGATCCTTCAACTTCAAAAACACAGGGCTCTGCTTGAACCGAAGAAGCTCCTGTGGTTGGGGGGTAGCAGCTCATCCATTCTCTTTTTTGAGTCTTTAACACAACGGGCACCAGCCCATCGGTGGCATTACCTTGTAGGACACATTTACACAACAACTGGATTTTTCTTGAACCAATAAAAGAAGAAATAACGGTTGTCCCTTTCCTTTTTGTTACTATAGCAACCAGCCCTGTTACTTGCTCAGTGGGAACCCAGAGACTTGTACCACCTTTTCCTAACAAGAACATTACACTCAATACACAGAAGTGCAGAAGGTCAGTGCACAAATGTACCATGCACTGAGGAATGGACGCATCCTGCTGGTCCTCATTTCCCTTTTGATCCTTTACAAACTCTCTCCCTTGTGCACCTGATTCCCAGATGACAGGCCAGCTGATTGCTTGATAGGTGGTGACAAGCCCATTGACAGCCAGAAGGCAAAGATGAGGGTCTTCCGTGTGAGATTGAAACCCAGTTCGCATCAATTTACTGCTCTCTTTTATGTACGCAGAGCATGTTTTCACCTGAAATAACATCTATACAGCAGCATGTAGCTAAAGTGGCTTTATTCTTCCCTTTTCATTTCATCCCTGGAGCAGAATGGAGTTCAGGGCAGAGGACGCTGCATTAGTGGTCAAACACACAGCTGGAGCCCGTTCTTTCCTGTAAAGCTCATTGCTAGGAATTCAGTTATTCCTAATTCACGCCAGCATCGAACGATAATATGGACCCTGGGCCCATCTTTTCCCCGGCATTCAGTGTGATCTCTACTTGTAAATCTTCAAGACGAATTCTCATTTCCACTTACAACTGGTCTAAACCCAGAGTAATAAAACGGAGTTCAAAGGAGGCTTAGACCTTCATGGGGGCATGCAGGTACTCATCCGCAACTCCCAGCAAATACTTGCAGGCTTGGGCCATTACTTTGATTTAACTGAGAAACAGCCCTTAGTGCCCCAGCTAATCCACTTATAACTTGGGGTAATATAGTACAGCATCTGAGTCCTGAAATATTGTAAAGCCTGACTAATCTACATACAATGCTTTGAGAGCCTAAAAAGAATTTAATGATTTTATTTTACAACCAACTGATACAAGAAAACTGAATGAAGACGCACGAAAACTGAACAGACTGTACAAAACTGATGTTAGTACTTGTGCTAGGCTCTTCCTTTGTGTAAAGCATTAGTTTTACTTCTAAACCAGTGAGAAACTATTTCAGTGACATGAGGGGGAAAAATCTTAGAAATCAAGATTTCCTGCTTTTTTTTTCATTCCCATCCACTCATTTAAAACTGCAACACGTTTTTCCTACTTAAAAAGAACAAAAGGAACTCAAACTTTCCGAAAGGATTTTGCTTCAGTCCCTGCCCAGTCTTTGGTTCAAGGATGGGTATTAACAAAGAATAGCTACTTATGTAGCCTCGACCTTTCTAAATTCTTACCCATATATGGCTTGGTGCCAGCAATCGTTGTGACCTGCGTTTCTTTAGTCAGCATTGTGGCAATATTGAAATCTGTGATGTGCACGTGTCCTGAAAGAAAAAAAAGTTTGAACAAATAAATGACTCATCTCTTTCCAGGAAAATGTTCACACTTTGAAAAATAATCATCATCCAGAATTAACATGGAAGTAAAAGCAGCAACACCCTTTTTACAAAAAAGGATTTCCTGAAAAATTCCGCTTTGGGAAAGGAGCAGAATGTTTTTGACTTGTAGGCTACGGCACGGTCTCATGAGTTCACATGCCTCTCTGCAGGTAAAAAAGGAATTGAATACTTTCTGAGGCAAGAAGCTGTCACTTGGATTTTCCCCACAGGAAAATAAAAATTTCCTATGAAAAACCTTCCACTATCCCAAAATGTATTTGAGCAATGAACAATGACCACCTAGCCTGGTGAAAATCCTGCCCATTTGTGATCTCATGCATTTAATAATTTGCACTCTGTTTCAGGAGAACATTTTTAGATCGACATCAAACATTTTTGTTCAGATGAAAATCATTCTGTTGGAAAATGTTCAAGCAGCTCTACTATCTGTCTTGCTTTGCGTTCTAGTGCTGCTGGTAGTTTAAGTCCAGACCTAACCTACGTTCATCAGTGATATGAAGGTGAAGAGGAGAAAAATACTTTTATAGAAAATATGTACATTATCTTAGCATTTCTTTTAGCAAGGAATTCAAAGCGCATAAGAAAACAAAATACTATTCTGCTGGTAAAAATATAAGGCTTAACTCTCCAGCCCAAAATGAACAGCACATGTTGCAGACTGGAAAACAAAGCACAGACAGTCTTTTTGTTCTGCGCTTAGCACTGCAGGGCTTTGGGTCCGTGAATGGGGCTCTTAAATGATATACACTTTATACTATCCAGGAATCCAAGCAATGGCTAATTTCCTAAATGGCACCAATTTATTGCCTTTTCAGGAAGACATAATATGGGAGGTCAAGTAGAAGAGGCTTAGGCTAAGACCTTAAAGGAGGAAAATATTACAATTTCCACCTAAACAGCATAAGTGATGCAGAGAAGTTCAGGCTTTCTGGTCTCCTAGCAGTAGTTTTATCTTGATGCATGCCATGAAACACCTCCCCAAAGGAATATAAAGAACGTCAATGGAATATTAGTCAGTTGAACATGCGACATAAAAGACAATGATGGAAAGAGACAGAAAAAGGCATTCAGGAGGTAAGAACATAAGAGAAAAAATGGCTATGCTGGTAATGGACAAAAGCTGGAGGAAATATTGATTCAACAAGAGAGAATTTACATCCAAATGTTCAAATCCAAAGCCCTGCTTTTAAATTTGTATCTTATAGCATAACTGTCATTACTAAGACCATGGTAATAGTGTAATAGATGGCTGAATTATTATATTCTTATTAAATCTCAAGAAATAAGGCTAATTAAAATACTGTTTAAATACCACAATCATCCCATTCAAATGAATCAGGATTTTTCCTGGAAGTATTCATTTAAGAGTGACGGCCCATAGAGAAGGAGAACAAATGCATGGCCATTCCAAATGAGCCCAGTGCCTCTAAAACTTTGCAAGGCAGGGGGTGCACCAGGCTATGTTATTTATAATTGGGGAAAACTGCAAACACCAAGTGGAGCCAATCAATTTAATAGCCAGACTATGGCACTGGATTACCATGTGTTCTGCTATAGGCTACTTGCTGAAACCACTCAAAAATTAAAGCCAGTGCAGAATGCAAAATCAGCTATGCTGAGTTGAAACAAACCCCCTCTGATCCCAAAGGGAAGAAATCCTGGGCCTGCCTTGTACTGGGATGGGAAATCGCTTTGGACTATACAAGCCAAGGAGCTGTGGTCAAATTCTGGGTAGGTATTAGCCCATAGAAACCAAATGAGTGGCAAGACTAGTTCATTCAGCCCCATCACTACTGCTGAGAATGCCAGGAAGAAATGGTGACTGAGACAGCCTGCCTTGTAGGCAGAATTTCAACGGGAAGTGTGTTTTAATGTGATATTTTTCCAATGTTTAGTAATCAAAGTAAATATAGCACCTGAACACCCACCAATTTATAGAAGAGTTTTTATCTTGGTACGTATGCATATGGATAGCTCCGACAAATGGGAGAACTGACCCCGTATGACGCATATATTCCTCTTGATTATTTCACCCTTCCACTCTCCCTTTGGCCATTCCAGTTGAAAGACAATTTGATTGAAGGTATGTATTCTTTATACATTTCATATGCTCTGTTGCCATGTTATATTAGGGTTGGTCACTGTGGCTTCCAAATAAAGTGATCTGCTACAGCAAATACCACCCACTTAAAGAAGACAACCAAGAGGTGCTGTGTTATCAAGAAAGAACTTAATCCTGTCCTAGCCAGATCTTGTTACAGGGAAGCTGTCTCTACCTATCCTAGTGACCTTCAATTGCCAAGGCCAGAAAGATGACTTTTTTCCCAGGTGTTCAGCACATCCCAGGACAGAACATTTATTCTAGGTAGAAAGTTCCACAATTCTCAGATATGTTCATGTTCAAGCAACAAACAACGTTCTACCTGAGCTAATATCTTCCTCTTTTGTAATATCATGCATTTAATACTACTCCCCAAGTTGTTTCTAGAAAGACATAAGATCTGCCCCAAATATTTTTGCTTAGATGAAATCTTAGCAACAAAATTAGGGAGTTGGACATGATGTGTTTACTAATTCTTGTGAAATCCATTTGTGGGGCAGGGAGTGGGAAACATCAGTACACAGTATTTTCATTAGGGCTACACAGAGAGAAAATGGAAATATGTGTCTTCCCAAAAGGTAAAGGTAGCTTCAAACAAGATTGTAGGAACTCAGGACTGGCAGACAGAGAGCACAGGGACCGGTGGGATAGGGAGCTGGATTACCGATGTCTCCTATGGGATTATAAACTAGGCAATTCTTCCTGACCCTCAAAAGTAAGGGCAAGAATGAAACTCTATGAGTTATTCCTAGGCAGAGATGAGTGCAGGGGCTGTCTATAATGAGGCCAGCAACACCTGGCCCAAAGAGAGCTGTATACATAATTTTTTAGTACATTGACAGGTTAGAAATATGATCCTGAGTATACTTGCTCCATAACCTGAACACTGATGAATGGTAATTTTCTGTGTTGATCCGATTCTCATTTCTTAACGTTCTAAGCCTGACAACATTGGCTTTAAGATAGGATCAGTTTCTCCAACTAGAGAGATGCAAAGTTGGTTGAATACATTTTTGGATAACTTGATAACAATTGGGGCCAGTGGAACCATATAAATACAGCTGTGTAACACCCTTGTGCCCCAAAGGTGGTCTTCTATGGCAGTTTACACAGATCCTTAGAGTCCTCCTGTAGTATACAAGAGAGTGCATAGGCACCTCAGCTGGCTATACTTGGGCAGACCACCTTGCAGACTGGTGTCGATGGCCAACACAAGGCAGTGAAATTCATTCTGTGCCCAATCCTCAAATACATAGAGCCCAATCTTGCAAAGCAGTCAGCACTTAGAGAGTGTCCCCACTTCATGGTGAGTTCATGCATCTCCCTGTAAGGCGATAAGTACTCTCAGCCCCTGTAAACTTCAATGGGGGTTGAGCATGCTTAGCACTCAGCAGGATTACACTCTCAAGAGCTGCGTGCTTCAGACCAAGGCTCTGGGTATGGACTGTGTTCTGCAGATGCATTACCTCTTTTCTGCTAGATGAAAAAAAAACTTTTATCGTTTCTCCTTTCTTCAGCAAAGATATTAAATCACCAAAACAAGATGGCTTATGAAAGTTGAATCTCATAGTTTACACATCCCTAGGAATTCCCAGCTGTTTTTATTTAATATGTTAAAATAAGGCCACCCTCTTTTGATGAAAAAGAACAAAACCTCCAGTAATTAGCTACTGTTTTG
Organism: Crocodylus siamensis; assembly: GCF_052110815.1. Lineage (NCBI taxonomy): Eukaryota > Metazoa > Chordata > Crocodylia > Crocodylidae > Crocodylus > Crocodylus siamensis. Next base: position 15,965,632 of record NC_143404.1, on the reverse strand, counting down.
TGGCTGGACAATGACAAAGAGTTTAAGTGCATCTCCACAATGCTAGCTAAAAATTTCTTGCAAAGCCAAAGCACATTTTGCTCATCACAAGTATTTTGTAATATACCTGGCTAAATTCAAGAACAAAAGCAGGGCCTTGATGACTGTCACGGATGGCCCCGCGAGCGGCCGTGAGCTCGCGAGCGCCCCCTTGCCGTGCCAATTAGGGTGGTCTGACACCCTCTACTCGCCCGCCACGTCTTTGCTGTTGAGGTTCAGAATGGGAGGCTGCCTACTTACACCTAACGGCACCTTGATGGTATCACCTCCGCTCCAAAGTGGGGGTACTCTCACCCCAGCCTTATGGGCAAATGCGTGCCTCCAAAACCTCCCCTTTAGCACGCCCCAAGCCTCGCAGCTGTCCCGGGGGACGTTGTCTGGTCCCCTGCCCCTCTGGTGCTCTCCCTCTGGCACCCTGGGCTCGTCACCCACCTGGTGCCCCTGGGCCAGGCTCTCACCCACCGGCCTATTTCTGACGCCCTTGGGTCTCTCTTGCTCCTCTCACCCCTCTCAGGGTCTCCGCTGCGCCCTCTGCGCTTGCGGCCCCACTCAGGGTCTCTGCCGCGTCCTCCGCGCTTGCGGATTTCCCGTGTTTGGGGCTCAGGTGGCCGTAGCCGTGCCTGGCCCCCTTGACCCTTTCCTGGGTCGTTTCTGTTCTGCGCCCTCTCCGGGCCTCGCCCTCTCTGGGCCTGTACCGCGCTGCGCCCTCTCCGGGCCTCGCCCTCTCTGGGGCCTGTACCGCGCTCTCCGCGCTGCGCCCTCTCCGGGCCTCGCCCTCTCTGGGGCCTGTACCGCGCTCTCCGCGCTGCGCCCTCTCCGGGCCTCGCCCTCTCTGGGGCCTGTACCGCGCTCTCCGCGCTGCGCCCTCTCCGGGCCTCGCCCTCTCTGGGGCCTGTACCGCGCTCTCCGCGCTGCGCCCTCTCCGGGCCTCGCCCTCTCTGGGGCCTGTACCGCGCTCTCCGCGCTACGCCCTCTCCGGGCCTCGCCCTCTCTGGGGCCTGTACCGCGCTCTCCGCGCTGCGCCCTCTCCGGGCCTCGCCCTCTCTGGGGCCTGTACCGCGCTCTCCGCGCTGCGCGCCTCCCGCGCTTGGGGCTCAGGTGGCCGTAGCCGTGCCTGGCCCCCTTGACCCTTTCTTGGGTCTTTTGCCCCACTGGGCAAAGTGCCGCCCTTCCGGGCCGGGGTCCAACCCCGTGCTCCGTGCCACTCCGGCACAAACCGTTGTGCCCCCCTGGCACTGTGCCCCTACTGGGCACCCGGAGCCCCCAAACTGCTAGGGAGCCCCGCTGAGGCCTCCTCGCTCCCCTACAGCCTCACCCGGTCCTCCGGTTAACTATAACTCAAGCCAAGCCCGAACGGCTGTAACAAAACCAACAAAGAGCCTACCCGCTCGTAAAGCCAACTCTCAGCCCCTCTCGGGCTCCCAGCCCTACCTCTTATCAGGGTGCTCTTGTCCCTAGCATCATCGCAACCGGTCAGTAAGGTAAGGCTGCAACCCCCGACTCTGGCCGCTCAGCTCAGCCACAGAGCTCCTGCTCCTGTGGCATCCAGAAGGGTACTGCTAGCTAGGCTTCGGCCTAGCTGTTTATAAGGGCCTGGCCCTGCCCCCTCCTGGCCACATGACCTGCCTGGTTGCCCTAGCAACCCCCATCTGTATTGCTCCAGGGTGTTTCAGCAGCCCTATTCCTCCTGCTAGTAGCAGACACCCTGGTGCCCTGTTACACCTCTCCTCTTCCTGGGGCATCTCCTTAGGAGCGGGGCGCGGGAGTGCCCCGCGACAATGACATTCAAAGGTCATGTAATAAGTTTATCCCCTATCTAGCCAACTTAAATCACAGTACATAAGAACGTATATAAAATACAGACACACGTATGGACAGAAGAACATAAAAAACAAATCAGAGTTTCACCACAGACTTGAAGAGCAGAATCACTACCACGCCTTAAATGGACAACATTATGCTATCTTACCTCACCATAATGACTGATTAGACAGTAAACTCCCATGCAGCAGGGTTTTGTTCACTTCTTTTTGGTTTTCGGGGAGGTCTTGGGGGGGTTGGGATAGAGGGGGTCTGAGTAGAATGGATAGCACTATAACCCCTAAGTAGCAGTATAGCCCCAGAAAATATTAAAATATTATTCCAGAAAATATCTTAGAATAAATGTCCTGGGATCAGAGCTTATTGGTTAACTCATTTGGCGCCATTAGGAGCTGACAGTTTTTAAGTTATTTGGCTAAGTAATTTTCTAGCATTTCTACAACTGTACTTTCTACCGACAGTCTGCCTGGTTTGAAGCTGGAAAGTGTCTATGCTGATTGCTATAAATGCATCTCTGCTAACAGCTTTATTAAGACCAGATTGCTGTTTAGTGATCATTTGGGCTAGGGTCAGAAATTACACATAAACTAGCATGAGTGATCAGAAACAGGTTCAAATCAGCACGAGAACAAAAGTTCAGTGCACATAAACTGCTTTCAATGGCTAAAACCAGTTCAAGATAAATTTGGATGTAGTATCAGACTTAACTGATTTAGGTTAAATTGGTTTATTGAATTTTGTCCTAAGTCTCCTCCAAATTCAAGTTAACTCACAGTCCCCCAGCATCCCAGGATGCTTTGCACCTTCTCCACAAACCCCCTCCTCGCAGGCTGGGTAAACTAGCCTTGGCTCAAGCTGTCTGCTCCAGCCGAGCAGGGAAGCATGCTCCAGGCACCTGGGCCATTGGAGGCATGTGGTTGCATTTCCAGAATCAAGGGTGAATGTCTGTTCACTTGTTTATCGGTTCAATCTATGAAGTTTCGACTAACCTGAGCAGATTGAATCAACTCAGGCTTGGGCTTTTTGACTGTCTGTACGTAGCCTTGGTTGGGGTAATCCTGCCTGAGGCAGTAACTTCTGAATGTTGTGAGGTTTCAAGTCCCTCTTGAGAGAAAAAAAGAAAACTCAAGGAACATTTGTCCCTCTAATCTGCTATCTGTATTGCCAGAAAACATGACTGAGCTGTCAGAGCTCATCTATCAGCCTCCGACTGATTGAGAGACAGTACATGTGTTACCCTTTCTACTTTGATAGCCTTACAAAAACAGGCAGGCCACAGTCCCCTGCACACTTGACTCTCAACAAAAAACCACAGCACCAAATCCTTGGAAAGCACTTGAAGGAAGACGCTGAGTACAGCCAAGACAAATGCATGGTCCTTTTCCCATCCTTTGTCAGCTTTCATTTTCTCTCTAACTCTCATCTCCTCTTTGAAGGAAATTACATTAATAAATATGAATGATAGAGGTTATTGTTATTAGTCTTTCATATTCAAAGCAAGAACCCTTGCTCCTGTGGATGCATCATTTATTTTACATAATGGTATGTAACATTTATTTTACATAATGCACATAATTGTGCACAATTTACACAAATCATAACTTTTCTAGAAACTTTTATCTACTGAAAAATGTGGACTGATCAGGGGAGAAATCAACTCGGAAGCGGGGTTCTGTGAGGCAAAGATGTCCCCTCTGTAACACTTGACATAACAATTCTGTCAAATGATGTCAATAAATTGTCTGCAGGAAAACATGTAACACAACTTGTCAGAAGCTGCATGCAGTTAGGTAAAATAGCAATGGTTATGCTAGGAGAACTAGAATAGAGCAGAAAAGACATCACCTGCAGGGAGGCAGGAGTGAGAGGTTACAGTGTGCCCAACATTTTCAAAACAATTCAGAATCTACAAATGAGGGCAGGTCCTCAAAAAAGTGTAGCAAGTTGGGTGCTGAACTCTTTCAAAGAACTTGGCCGGCAGACCTCGTGAAGATCTAGGCCTCAGCTCTTCTGAAAATGACCTTTAAATAAGAGTGGCCGGTGAAAGAATGTAGCTTGCAACTATTAAACCTGTGCCGCATGTTAAAGCAAAGAACTTCACCTTTCAGTCAAATGTAACCACCCCATTATTACATAACAGTCCCTTTGCCCCTCCAATGCTTCTTTCACCCACAACATTTTAAGACAAAAAACCACTTTGATTAATGAAACCTCACAAAACTCCTTTGCTTTAACTATTACCATTATTGTGGAGAATTTGAAGTCAGAGACACCTAAGGTTAAGGACACTTACAATGCCCAGATTTAAATAACAAGTCGAACCAGAACCAGAAACCAGGAGGCTTGACAGCTAGTCCCATGCACTAACCACAACGCTCTCTACCAGTGTCAACTCTGATTGAGAAATAAATGTATTGGGCTGAATTCTACCCTTGGCTTGCATGCACGCTGGTTGAAGCCACGGTCAGTTGTACACGATTCCAAGACCAAGGAACCTCATGAGTACAAGGCAAAGGTTTTAAGAACTTAAACCTAATAATTCTAGCTAGTCTTCACAATTGCTAGCGTAGTTCACATTACAGATAAAACCGAGAGTGATGTAACCAAGAAATATTCTTATCGCCCGCACTAGGATCTACTTGGTTGTATACATATATGAACAGTATCGGTGATGGGACGGGATGAACAATAACTGCCATAAAAAAACAAAAGAAATACATGTAAACAGAGGCCATCACCACTGTCTCAGTTTGTTAGTGTAGTGAACTGAACAAATCTTTTTAAATGATTATCATGACTCCTGTGAAAGTACATTAATTGCATTCTGTCATTCTCAGATGAGCCTGTGGTGTCATTGATCCAAAAGCAACATGCTTGTAATTAAAAATGAAAGCATCTCATGCTTGGAATGATCATTTAAGGATGTCCAAGTACTGCAGGATTTTTTTTTTATGCCCAAATTTTCCAACTCCCTTGAAGTCTAGTTGTTTCAGTGGAAGCAGAATCAGACCTGATTTATTAAACAGGGAGAAATGTCTCCCCTATGCAAATAGCCTGTGCCATTTATGCCCCACTTAAGTCCTTATCTAGAATTATTTTGTGGAGTAACATTGTAGTGCTATTTCCATATAGGCTTGATTGGAAAGATCTGCAAAGAAAAGCACGATAAACAAGGATGACGTGATACTCACAGGCTACCCAGAACTTCCTTGACCTAGTCAATGAGAGATATCGATGACAATTGCTTTGCTTGCTAACATGAACACTAATCTCTTCTGGTACAAGCACATGGGGATGTTTGAGTGAAGTCACAGAAACACATTGCACAGCTGTAAAATTTGGCCAAAGGCTGAACTTGGCTGATTGGATGCCCCAAGCTAGACAGATGGCAAGCAAAGTGTAAGGAAATGCATTTAGGGCCAGAGTCTGAGGCTGGGAACCAAATACCTTTAAGAATCTAGCCCACAGGCTTTATTCAAGAGCCTACAACAATAAAAAAATCAACATGAAAAAAGACAAAGCTTTCTTGGACTGCCTCCGGATAGGTTTTTTCACGAATCTGGCAAAAAAAAATGACATGGAACAGGCATCTGCAGCTCCATCCCAAAGGGAAGCAGACATTGAAAAACAAACATAATCTACCAGCCTAAATATAGCTACAGATGCTGCAAAAATAATTGCTCAGGGGAAAAGAAAAATTTGAACTGTAGGTAAAAAGCTTTCTACACGCATGAATGGAATTACACACCTTAGCTACCGTGAAGGAAGACCCGCAGGGAGAGGAAGAGAGCATAGAAAAGTCACCGCCAGAAGGACACTGAAGTCAAGGGCACATCTGCAGAAAATAACTCTGAAGCCAACAAGTCATCACCTTAAATCAGCTGAAACCTCAGACTGAATTAGAGAGCCTGGTCAAAACACTACTCTCCACTGCAGAGACACTGAGGACAGCTAAAAGTTTCTGTAAAGTGGGTAGAAAAAAATCCCAAATTCAAGCACTGTTTGCCTCTGAGAAGTCTTCAGCCCAGGTTAGGCCCTAAGCTTGGGTGCTCAAACCTCCCTTTAAATTAACCATGGAAGATTGAAACCTGAAGTGTGGTAAAGTTCCCTAATTTCATTAAAGGACATGGAAGTCTAGCACCTTGCTCAGGCAGAGAAGGAAACCCCAGTGATTGGTCTGCATACAACTGAGAAAAATATAAAAACTGCTTAGACCCTATCATCATCCCAAATGGCACTTAGGGCATATCTATACTTCATGCTTCACTGCAGCACTCCCTAATGCAGTATTGAGGCAATGGAATATCAAAGTATCCCATCACTCTTGCAAGAGAGGATAACAATATTAGCTCATGAGAAATGGACTTCACCACCTGTGTGCAATCTAGCAAGAAAATGGACTAAAGGAATCCTTCTCTTGGCAGTAGTAAGTCGCAGACTAAAGGAAATGGATCAAATATCCTGACGATGTCACCAGCAGTCTCAAATTCATGGGAAAAATACCATATTAATTATTCATAGATGCTTAAACCAGAAGAAACCATTAGATTATCTATGGCCAGCGTTACACAGGAGGTCAGGCTAGAATCTCACCTACACACCCCTGTATTGAGCCCCAAATCTTGCATTTGGCTAAAGCACGTCTTTCTCTGAAGGGCAGCCCTCGGAAGACAAGCATAATAAAATCCCTCAGGAGTTTGTGCCAATGCTGAATCATCTTCTTGTTAATTTTTTTTTGCCTTATTTCTACTTTGAGTATATCTTGCTTTAACTTCTAGCCATTTATTCTTGTTATGTCTTTCTCTGCTAGCTCAAAGAGCTTCTTAGTACACAAGGAATTGAATTAAATCTTTCTGCATATATCAATTCATTTTAATGATATTTAATCTAGTTGGTTAAAAGGTTTCTTCTGAAACATTTCCACAATGAAAAATGGCTTTTTTGTTAAAGCAGAAACAGGAAATGCTCAGTATGGCCATTTTGGAGGAGGTGGGCAGAGCGGCAAAGGGAGGGAATATTTCTGAAGAAAATTCTTAACAACTAACAAAATTACAAATTTTTTTCCACTAAAATTGCTTGGTGCGGGGACTCGAACGGACTCTTATATCCATACTGGTGTGACCCTTCTAAAATGAGCATTAAAACGCAAGAAATAAATTCAATTGCATGAGCTGGTAAAATATTTCTCTCTCCCTAGGCTGAATTAGCTTGTCAGTCTGTCCGTAATGCTCTTGGAGCACTCTGATTGGTTACTAAAACAACCAATCAGAGTGCTCCAAGACCATTATGGACAGGAGGCGGCAGTGCCACAGTGAAGTGCCACCATGATTGTGGGGACAGAGGGGGGGGCTGCCCCTCCCCCTCCCATCAACCCTGCTCTCTGGAGGCAGCAGAGCGCCGCTGTGATGGTGGGGATGGAGCAGGGGGGAAAGGCCAGCTGGCCTCACCCCCCAGCTCTACTCCTCGGAGCCAGTGGTGGTGCGGGGTGCTGGCAGAGGGGTGAGACAGAGGGGACAGTGGGGCAAGCTTCCCCTTCCCCCCTCCCCTCTGCTCCTGGGAGGTGGCAGTGGCAGCAGTGCAGGGCGGGGGTTAGGGTTAGAGCTAGCAAGTTTCCCACTCTCCCTCCATCTTCCCCTTCCCTTCTCCTCATCATTCTTGATGGGCAATTTACTAGTCTTTGCAATAATGATCTAGTCAATCACTCAACCAAAACCAAATGCGCCTTGAAATGTTACTGTAAGTTAATACATATAAGTAATCTAGAAAATATTGTACTTATGTGGATGTGTGAACTAAGCCACATTCTTCTTGGGAACAAGTTCTGCTCAGTACAATAAAAGGCACCAAGCAACTCTGGAGCCAGGCACAGCTTCCTGAGGAATTTAAGCCATTCCTAGAATCCGCAGGTTGGACACTATGACCATTTGTGCCACCTGAGGAACTGGGGCAGGTGAGGACGGAAAGGGAGAGGAGAAAATCTGGCTTGCTGTATTATTTACATCCTTGGCAGAGAAGGAAGTCTACTGAGTAAGACAAGGGGAGATGTGCATTTTGCAAAGGAAGCCAGGAAAAGCTTTCCTGACAGTTCTTAAATAAATAATTACCCAGCACTTTGAAATTAGAGGTCATATGCAAAATAGGTATAGTGTGGGCTCAGGTGGTGCCAGGCAAACCTAGTTACAAATGAGAACAATAGCAATTCTCTAGGAGTTTCAGCCTCTGTACAAAAAATGATCAAACCGTCTAAAGTGATAATGACTTTCATATATCCCATGATCTCTGCAACAGCTTTTTTTCAATACAAGCAGCTTACTGCAATTGCTAATAAAGAGTTCTCACAAATGAGCCAGTTACATGGATTTGCAGCAGGTAATAAAGAGCATAAAGTACTTTTTTGACGTCTTAAAAGCTAATAAATACCAGATAAGCCTTTGTTGGGAGTTTTGTCAGAGTTAAAAAAAAAACTGCAGAGAGTAATGCAGGAATTCAGTTTGAGCCATGGCTGAGACAGAATCAAGTAACAACTCTAGTGATATCTGTATTACGCACATGCACACAATTAGATTAAAAGACATTAAGGCTGCTAAGTTTAGCACTTAAAAGTGAGAGGAAAGGGCAGAAATAAGATTTCCTGGTCAAAATTCATTCTGCTTGCTTGTATGCATTATCATGCAACTTTTCTGACATGATGTGGCATGAAAAAATTCAGCCCAAATGATTAGTCTAAGTTGTAAACAACTGAAAAGAAGGTCTCATAATAGAAAGCATCAGACAACATTAACTGCAGTCAGCAAAACCTGTGTATAATAATGACTTCCAGAGTAGTCACTGAATTACAGTCACTGGTGGCATTTAACGAAAGACTAGGTAAAATGGGACACTGATGCAGAAGACAGTCTGGTGTCAGTGCAACACTACAGGACTTGCACTGTGTTGTGCAGGATGGTGCTAAATTCAAGCAAAATTCAAAAGACAATTCCACTCTCGTATATCATTACAATCTGTGCTGCCCTGTCTACAATAGATGGGGCAGCACAAAAGACAATACAATTAAGACCACTCCTAGTTTAGTCATGTACCTTGTGCTCCCAGGTTCACAAACATTACCAAATTACCACAAAACCATTGGTACTTACCATGTTCATCCAGTAAAATGTTGTCAGGTTTGATGTCCCTAGAAAAAGACAAAGAGAGGAGAAAGGGATGTCAACAAAGACCGGTGATAAGCAGCAGAACTGCGGAAGCAAGACTTTTGTTATATTCGATGGCAAGTACAAACAAGCTCCTCAAGGCATTCTGCCTTGGAGACCTTCTGAGCATGGTCCTTCCATAATACTTCCTCTGGGATGTGTAATTTGGCTATAAATAAATGACGATAAACAAGGGAAGGAAAGATTATGATAACAGAGATATGACTCTTGGCTTTGGTTTGCCATGCCCTGAGCAAGTTAATACAACCAGGGTGCTGGAGGTTTAGATCAACTGTCTACCACTGTCTGCACCAGTACTGTTCTTGGTGGACACTCAACTGTTTTGACAGGATTTGGCCCCTGGCTGCCAATGCCCCTAAATTTCTATTTTTTGGAAAGTGACTAATGAACAAGGATCCTGGTTTCCTCTTTTTAAAAATTCAAAATTCTCTCATTAAAAAACACCTCCAATCCGTGTTTTTCTGTGATTAAAATGAAACGTTACTATATATGTGGGTATCAATTGAGCATAATGTTTTATTAATATATTTACCATTTGAAAGCAATTTGGAAAGCTACCAGTGCCTCAATCCTTACAATAAAATAAATTCTAAATACGTATATATTTTTATGTTTGATTTTGGGGTTTTTTATCATAGAAAACCAGACCTCTCCCCGCCCCCTTCACTCCCCAGGACACAGATCCAGCTGCAGGTGGTACTCCTCTCCCCCCCGCCTTTGTGGTGCTGAGCAGCCAGTGCCAGTGCCCCTCCCTCCCAAGCCACAGCCCCCCTGGCCCTGCCAGTGCCCCTCACTCCTGCCCCCAGGCCCCCATCCCTGCTGATGCCCCTTACTCTCAACCCACAGCCCCCATCCCCACTGGAGCCCCTCGCTCCTGACCCACAGCCCCTCACCCCACCAGCCAGAGCCCTGCTAATCACGGCTCCCAGCTCACAGGTGCAGACCCCACCTCTGACCTCAATTGGCAATGACCCTGAACTCTGTCATCTAGGTGCCACAATCAGTGCCTCAGCCCTCTAATTGCTTGGACACATCAAGGCATCCCAGGACCAGGTAGCTGTGGGAGCTCCTTAAACTCTTCATGGACCATGTAACCAATGAAGCAAGGAAACACAGGATGAGAAAGGAAATTTCATAACTGAACACAAACACCTTTCTCTTAAAAAAAGAAGTTAGAAAAATATCAATGGAAAATAGCAAACTCCTGAACTCCTTAAAGAAAGCAGAGTCCTCCCTGTCCCTACTTCAGTATAGAGAAGTATCCCCTTTTCTCTCTGGACAGGTGGACAAACAGCTCAACTGAAGTATTAGAGGTGTAAGGGAAACTTACAGTCCTATAGTAACTCCTAGACAGGTTTCTGTCAAAAGTCAATGGCCCAGCCGTAATAACCCCACTGTTTCAACAGAGGACAGCTGCTCAGTGCCTATAGCCCTTGATGTTCTGTAGAGTAACTTCCCCAGTCTATGTTAAGTGTATAATTCACAAAGATGACTTCCATTAAAAATAACACTCATAAGATGAAACAAAATCATACTTGCATATATACATGCTCGAAGCGTTGTATTAGGAACCATCCCCTAAGCACAGAAGAGAATCATGCTTGGGAATGAAGCAGAAAACTCACCACAGCTTTCAGCTATTATCCCTAATGCATCATCAAAGTCCTCATGCCCAGCATCAAAGAACCCATCTCAGACCATGCTTAGCCCAATGAAGGTGCTTTTATGCTGTTGGATAAAAAGCCTCCATCATGTAAAGTGCAAGGTTAGGAATGCTCTAAAGACAAAAAAGGGTTGTTTATATCTAACTATATTGATTGGCATAAAGAAGCCTTCCTCTGGATCAGTAAAGCCAAACACTAATCATATAAAACTCCAGTCAAACCATTCCAAACTGTCAGAGAATTTGTGTCTGAACTCAGTGTTATGGGACAAAATCTAAGAAAAAGATACATGTATCATAACAGTGGAAGGACATGTCATCTGGAATCAATTATACATGGCATCCCTCTTCACTGGTAAAATCTGCCCCTTAATGAGCAGCTTAAGTCTCTTTAGTCCTGAACTAAATTGTTCCTTTACAAAGGGGAATTTTCCCCATATGGAAAAGAACACGCTTAACCAGGAAGCCTGATTACTGACTCTTATTATACAGTAAATACAATCAACACACTTTCTACTTTTACCAACAACAGACAGAACAACAGAGGTGGCAGTGGCTTGCAGAGAAAGGATACAGAGGCAATGAAGCAGTCCATACAGTTTACAAAGTTTGAGGGTGGACCATGTTATCTTCATGATGCTAGCTGAATTACTGCTCTACCTATAAAAGTAGTTGGAATTGTTTCAGAGATTGAACTTTCCAGCTGTGTTACAGCTTCTTTTATAGCTCAGGAGTTTGGCTGTTTGTAAATTCCTTTATCAAGAGAAATAGCCAAAAGGGAACTTCCAGCCAAGTGGCATAAGCTTTCCAGCTGCAGGGAAACTGCTGGTAACTCTGTGGTACTATCTAAAATGGTGTCTATGAAGACTGTATACGAAAGGATATGAATAGGCTTTACGAAGTGCTCGTCACTCTTAAATTCCAATGTACATTTCTTAAAGTAGTGGTTTTATGTTTCTGTTTTCACATGTTATGAAGTCAATGAAATTCCGGTTCCTACAAAGTTCACACAAGCAATAAAATTACCATATCTGCAATGATGTTGAGCCTTTAGCCCCAAAACACTTTTCTTAATGCAGTGAACGTATACTCGTGAAATACACAGAGATCGCTTTTTCTGCCAATGCAATGAAGCCCTTTTTGGGATATAACTCTGGTGCTATTTAAGAATGCATAGAAAGATCCAGCTGAATCTGCAGAGGAAATCTAGGAAGGCACAAGGTAATTACCCATACTTAAGTTAGATTAAGGACTTTGTGATAAATAACCACAGCATCTTGAAAAGATCTTGAGAAATGGATGGCAATATTGGGTGAAATTCTCTGATGTCAACAAAACAAAACAGGTTAATCACAGAGTCAACACAGTTTTGACACCTGCTTTCCTGCCGCGTGTCTCAACCTTGTCCTCAGCAGATTGCCTACAGGAATGTGGCCAGACAAGTCCATAAACACATTGCTAAGACTACTGTGGTAGTTTCTATCATGCGAAAACCCGTTTTTGCAGAACGCCTCCCAGTTGAACACTAAATTTGCACATAAACTATGTTCAATTCTTGATTGAGATATGTTGAGACACCTTGCGTGGATTAGCTGATTCCAAAGAACGTCAATTTTGTAATAAATAAAGCATGGTTTCATGTTTTAGGGGGAATGCTGCACTCAATCACCATTTAAGTAGTTTGCCATTTGTATTTTCAGTCTTTCATTTATGTATTCTGCACCAGCTGTAACATAGGTACCTGGATGTTTATCTATCTTTTTTTTGGAAAGGGAAAAAGACAGTATAAATCTGCAAGCCATTCCAACCAGTTTCCTACCCTCTTACAACTATGGGTTGCTTGGAAAGAAAAGATCTCTCCATGTTCATGTTAGTTACCAACTTTGGATATATTACTGAATACATTTCACTTGTGGAAACAACACAAAATCTGAGATCTAGTAGAGATGCTAACTAGAGAAATACAACTTGAAAAAGGAAACATAAAACTGTGGAAAGAAAAAATTACAAAACAATCTGAGCAGAAGTCACAGAAATCCTTGACCCACCATAGGGAATCTAATGGAAGCCAAAATTTTGACAGAACAAAACTACTGAAGGTCACTTCTGTACAGTCGGTGCAGAAATATGATCTTTCATTTGCCATTGAAAAAAACACAGGCTGCTGTCACACGTAGATTTGCTTTCTTTAGAAAAAAAAAGCACAGAAGCGCCCCAGTAGAAGGGATTTTTATACATGATCTACTTCACCTTGTTTTAAAGCACAAATGCATTGCCTACAATGCATGCACTGAAATATGAGGAAGTAGCTATGTAACCAGTGAGGAAAGGGAACACTTCCCACTCTGGCAGAAAACATACATTTGATATGGTTTCTGTATGCACTTGAGTGACTTAACAAGACATTACCTGGCTTTAATAGGCTAATTACATCACTTCCCAGCACCTGCTACAAAACTGAGATGTGCACCTTGCAATTTAATACAGCATATGGAAATTGTGAAAAACACCAAGCAGGCACAGCAAAACTAACCCTTTCACTGCTTAGTGCCTTCCACCAGGCTCATGGCTCCAAAGAGAACAGTTTACACATGTAAGATTTAGCCCTTTTAAACATGCAATCTCTCCATATAAAAATAGAATTCACAGAGTCATTTGAGTCTGGAAAAAGAAAATGTGCATCATCATAATATAATTGTTTGCCCTTATATGGCATCTTTTCATCTAAGCAATTCAGAATGATTCACAAACCCCAATTCACTTAGTCCTGAAATACCCATGAGGATCAGGCCAGAGACATACAAATGTTCCTTCATCAGCTACTGGAATTCTACTTCTGAGCAGTGGCAGCAACTGGGTATTTTCTTTTAAACAGAGCACAGTGATGCTATATCACAGATTAAATCAAATACTCATATTGTCAAAATAGACATTAATTGCAAATGAAAGACGTTGACCCCATTTCTCTAATTCTTTTGATAAGACAAAATCCTCTAAAAAGTGAAAAAGGGGTTCATTTTTAATGCTTTGAGACAAAACACTTTCCAAATCGGAACTTTTTCATGAAACTGGGTTGCCATTTGTCAATCTATTCCGTTGCAGCCAGTTCTGCTCTTACTCCCTGTGACATGGCATGCAACCTAGGGTGTGACACCAGTGTTGTTACAGAGATCTGAATAGGTCCCTCATATCTTATGTACCCTAGCACATGAATGTTCGCCAATAATTTCCCTTTTCCTTACAAGTAAGGGCACCAATAATTCCAGCCATCAGTCTTCATCTTTGCTGCCTCTGCAAAACTTCATACAAAATAAACAATTGCCTGCTTGTCTCCTGAGGTTTCCAATTACAGATGTCATACTTCTCAGCTAAGTCATTTTATCAATTTAATGTCCTCCCCTCTGGGTACAGTGTTAACTGCAGGTGGCTAAAGATGTTTTACCGTCTTAGGGATACCTCAAAAAAGACCCGACTACAGCGTGTACTGTACGTTGCACCCCTAAAAACTAGCTTCTGCTTTTGTGACTGTTTCTGGAAGGCTGAGGCTCTTTTCCTCTGGGCTTGGATATTTCGTCTTTGTTTTATGGGCTGAAAGAGCAGAAGCCATACAAACTGTTGGCTCAGCAGCACAACCACTTGCCTGGCCAGACATTCCTAACCCTCTAATTAGTGACGGTATAATAATGCCAGCCAACTTAGCTTTAGCTGTGAGCTTAGAAGATGGACGGGGAAGAGTTGGATTGTGGGAATTTTTCCCCAGTTTAGGGGCGCATGTTTTACTTAACCTTGAACACTAGACAGATGAGGACACATATTTGTCCAGAGCTTGATATATATTTGAAGACTCATCTTGGGCTGACCTATGCCGCTGCTCCTTTAAAAAGGAGCAGAGAGTAACCAAGATGGGTGTCCATGCCCACATATCAATCTATCACAACCCAAACCCTCTGATATGTAAAGGACCCACATTTGTTCTGGAAGAGAATAAACATAAAAGTCCATCTCCTGTTGTCATGTTCTTGCTTTTAGGCTACATTTTGACCTGACATAAGCGAGTTGCATGTATTCTCATCATTGCATTTGCAGGAAAAACACCCCGCCACACAAATCAAATAACTATTGGCAAGTTGCCATGAAATTATAATAGAGCCTACTTTGTGCAAATGTTTTCTTTCTTTAACAACTCATGCTTTAGGGATTAAATCTCAGTATTGCCAAACAGCATTGAACAGTCAGACAGGCTGTTGAGTTATGCTCCGAAGTATATTTGGAAAAGAAAAAAAATATGTAGGTGAGGAAAGCTGCAGTTTAATTTTATCTGTTTTCTATCCCAGAGAAAATCCTCCTACTAGAGATCAGAGAGTGACTAGCAAACAAATGGCTCCCAATATGCTATCGTCTCCTAATTAGTAACGCACTGCATGTATATGTGCAGTGGTCCACCTTCTCCTGCTGAATTGTGGGTTTTCCTCATTCCAGAATAACAGAATAATGTCATTCTGGATCAGTTTTGCTATTTGCTTCCATTGCCTACAGAAGGCAGATTGAATTCTCAGGGTAACTGTTGGCATAGATTAACCCAGGGTTGTCCAAATACTGGACTGCTGGGGCAGTGGACCCTTGTGCTACATGCATCACAGACTTCATGGGCTCCCACAGGCCCCCATGCCCTGCACCCAGGGACAGGGGCAGGAAGCAGAAGCTGAAGGAGGAAGGGGGAGCCCAGAGACCCCAGAAGCAGCAGGAGTGGTGGGAGAGGTAGAGGTTGGACAGAAGCCCATGGGCTGGGTGTTAACCTCTTGCAAGCTGTCAGTTGGACAGCCGTGGACTAACCAATCATGAAATGCCCACAGGAGGACTCATGAATGGTCACCAAATTTGAAATCAGGAAGGAATATTTCTCCTTCTATAACTATATTTAATATTTATATTTTATATTTAATATTTTTGCCTTCTATAACTTGTGACATGATCCTTATCCTAGAGTCTTTTAAGCAGATATTAATCCATTTCCATGTCATTGCAATGGAAAAGTATTGGCAGTGTTCTTGTCTTCCCTGCTTTTACCTATGACATGTTATAGGATGTTCTGGATGTTCCTTGTAGCTGCAAATAACAAATTGAAGTGACACATTTGGGGAGCCCTTGAGTTAACAACTGCCAGCAAACATAGAGGACAGACTCAATGTTATTGGAGGCCCTCTCCAGTCCTAGGCTCCTAGGAACATGGAAGCTGGTGGGATGGTGCAGAACTGAAGCAAGGATTCTTTGATCCCTTATTCGACAATGGGGACACATAAGTGAGTAAAAGGCTGGTTTTTGCTTTCTCTCATAATACAACTCAGGAATGAACGGAGTGCTCTAAAATTCTCCAAGGCCAAGGTTTCAATTCTACAAGGTTTCATTCTCCCTTAAAACCCACCTACGCTCAGAAGTCAGCATAACTCATAAAAATGGATTAAGTCGAGTAGCAGCAGTTTGCTGTATACTACCCAAATCATAATAGCCTTACAGTTGTTCTTTCTTTTCTATTGGATAAACCCATACCTCTTATCATATATTTAAATGGAAAATTCTTCAGAACAGCCTATTTTTATATATTTTCCGGAGCACTTGATCGGAGTCTCTAAGTGGTACTGGAAATGTTAAGAGTAAACAACTTCACTTTGAGGATCAGGCTTTCTCTACTGTTTGCCTGTGACCAGGGCTAGCCCAGCTATTCAAGCTAAGTGTTTGCATGAAGCCTTGCCCCTTAGTTCCTAGGATAAAGAAACCTTAGCCTCTTATTTCACAATGTTTAATTCATCCTCATTCATTATTTGGTGGTTTTGTGACCAGGTGCAGAGCAGGGAAAGCTAATCCAATACCCTCATTACCGGGCTGCAGTTTTGTTTCCCAGAACATAGTGGTGCTTGTGGTTAGGTTTGAAAGGGGCAGTCGGGTTTTCCTGGTTGAAGTGAAGTGATCTACTCATCACAAAGCAGACATCATGCAAGAAACAAAACATGAAAGGTAAGACTCCTGAGAAGCCAGGAGCTAGAACATGGCAGTGCCAGTCTTAGATAAAAAGAGCGGAACTTCTCTTGGTAGAGGGAGAAAATGCCATTCTGGGAGTACTGAAAGTCAGCCCTTTTTGTGTTGTTTGTGATATTTCAAAAACATCAGATATTGGAGTCTGACTCAAAAATGTTTCAAGCATGTTTAGTCCCATTCTAGGATATTCCTGTCCCTTTTATTGATACTACATCACCTTACTTCCATTAAAACAGTGGAGTGGGCATCTGCATATGTAGACATGGAGTATTAAATCACACTGGGCACATCTACATGTGCAAATAATCCAGGTCCAGTTTACTCTCAAGTAGAGTAAACTCTCCTGGGCATGCATCTACACGTGTAGGGACATGGAAGCAGATTTGCTGCTCCTAGCAGCAGACTGCTTCGACTCCCCGAGGCCCAGCAATGGGCCCCTGCAGCAGCAAGGTGGGGGGACCCTAAGCTCCCCTGGTGTTAGCTCAGGGGCCAGGAGACAGCTGTCATCTGGCGGGAGCTGAGACATTGCTTCCTGCCCCTGGGACCTGCCTGCTGTTGGGACAGGCTCTACCACTGGAGCCCTGGTGGGGACAATGTCCCCCTGATCCAGCAGCATGGAGTTCCCAGTCCCTGCTCCACAATCATAGGGCCCAGGCTGGGAGACCCTTCTCTCCCAGTGCCAGCTCTGCGGTCACGGGGCCAGCACTGGGAGAGAAGGATCTCTCAGTCCAGGCCCCATGACCGCAGGGCTGAAGCTGGGAGATAAGGAACTTCCAGCACTGGCCCCATGATCACAGAGCTGGTGCTGGGAGAGAAGGGTCTCCTAGCCCTGGCCCCCTGACTGTTGGGCTTAAGCTGGGAGGTAAGGATCTCCCAGCCTCAGCCCCATAATCGCAGAGTGGGAGCTGAGAGCTTCCTGCTGCCAGGGTAGGGGGACGCTGTCCCTGCCTGGGCTCTGGTGGTAGAGCCTGCCCCAGCAGCAGGCAGCTCCTGGGGGCAGGAGCATAGTAAGTAATCTCAAGTAAATTTGCTACCTGTATTTGCATTAACTTGCAATTAGAGCTAATTACTGTGCAGTAAGCATTTGCATATGTAGACATGGATGCATACTGGGTAGTTATTAGCTCTACTGCACAGTAAAACATCTTGTGTAAATGCACCCACTGCATTTTAAATTTTCATACTATCACATCCCTTGCTAGGCTGATTTTATAAATAAAAGTCATTTTCATGCCAAATTTTAATTCTTTCCTTCTTTCTTCCTTATTAACAGACCCCAATTCAAAGGGGCTCAGGTATATTACACTTGTAATCAAGCAGTAAGAAGCAAGAAAAAGGAGCAACAGCTTGACAAAATAATCAAATCCTACAGTCAAAACTTGAATTTGTGCTCATAATAATACTATGCACCATGGACCCATGTACTACCAATGCCAACCAAATGAATGGTTTGGCAGCTGATACTCATTTGAAACAGTAAGCAAGTAATGGGACTTTGCTATGTGGAATAAGTGATCGAGTCATAAAAGAAGATCACACTGAGGAACAAGAGAAGAGCCTACGTATCCCTAGGGATCATTTTACAGCTAAAGGATTTCAGCATCCCTGCTGTTTACCATTGGTGACATGAGCTAATTTGTATGGTCAAGCAACTTAAGAGGCTTCAAAGAAGACATTTAATTAAGCTATCACTAGGATGTTCTGTTCCTCTATTAAAGGGAAATGGAGAATTCCAATTTAAAAAACTCAGAACACCACAGGGTTGGCATTAGTGATCCACTAGATGTAGCTCTTCCCTTTCAAGCAGTACTGAAACAAGGTCTTACCAAGAGGTTTGGCCACTGTAGGTTTTAGATAAACTATTAGGAGCAAAACTCTGATCAACTGCAGTCGTTAAGGAAACCCTGACACTCACAGTAAGTGGTTTTCTTAATTCTAAAGTGCACCGGATCCAAATTCCTGGAGGCCGAAGAAAGCGAACCATGCCCTGCTTGGGGATCCTTTCTGTGATGTCAAAGGCGACTTGTTTACCAAAGTTCTCTGCTAACTTTAATTTGTGAGTCTTTACTTAACTTGATTTAACTTGATTTTTTCTATTTAAGCATTATGCTCTGCACCTCCCCAACTCACTGTAGTATCTAAGCAACACATACACTCCCAAAGCAATTAGACTTGAACATGGTACTTTTTACTTCCTGACTTCAAACTGTTGCATATAATCACAGTAAAGTTTTTGGGTTGCTGTGCTTTTCCCCACTTATAGCTGCATTGCAATATAGAATGACTTCAATATACACTGTGCCTAGTGTATAATATCAGCATGTGACATTATTAATAATCACTGAGGAGTAGAGGAAATATATTATGACAGAAAAATGGAGTAGCATTGCGTGAAGCTTCACTGAGCTTTGCCCACTAAGATCAGCAGGGAATACAGGCCACGTTGTGCAAATGAAGCATATTAACCAATTCCTATTATTTCAATTGACATAATCAGGTTTACATAGAAAACAAAAGTTTCAGAAGCCTCCCCAGCATCAAATTTACTGCATTTTTTATAACTCATGTAACTAAATTGCATCATTTTCCCCATGCATTGCAATATAACTGCATGAGTTACATCTTTGGAACTTGATATTATTAGTTCTTTGAATAAGAAAGACCATACATCTGTCATGATGCAATTATGATGGAAGGTGACCTATCACTGCTCTTTACAGTATAAACTCTCTCTCACATGTTAGCAATTCAACTGAGAACAAAAGAAAAAGAAATCAGACATCAAAAAACACATGCATTCTTCTTTGGTAACACAATAATTAGTTTCCATTAAATTCTTCTTCTCAGAGATGGTTGCAATCAATAGTACATCAGGCAGGAATTGTATCCAAGAGCTGATTGTAATTAATTCTGTTATTCTTGTGAGTATTTTAAAAACAACTGATCGCTTTCTCCAAATTTTGTAAGTTCCTTTTATCTATTCTATGGGAAAGAAAGATCAGAAGACCTGGAAAGTCAAGGTTCTTTTTAAGACCATGTGTTAGCACGTCTTTTTTTCCCCTTTGGAGAAAACTAATAACAAATAGATACTATACTGAGAATCTTGAAGGTTTTTTCTTCAGCTTTATACGGCTGCCATGCATACAACTTGAGTTCCCATTCATGTTAATGGCACTGCCATACAGAAGAAATGCCTCTCTCACAATGCTCAGCATTTATTTATTAGCATTTATTTCCATTCTTCTTCTTTCCATTTGTGACAGACAAAAGAACTACGCCTCCAAATACAACAACAGAATACTTGATAGCAATGCTTTCTCTTCACTGGATTAATAAGTCATAATGAACTGCTACTAATGAAACCTAACAGTTACGACTTTTTGCAGAAAAGAAAAACAATCTTTCCAAGTAAATGCAATAATATGCTTTCTACTTTAGAAATATTTAAAACCCCTGAGATTCCCCAGGAAAGATTTCAGGCTGATACAACTGTGTGTGGGAAACTTTTCCCACTCCTTAACTGCTTCTCCTTTCACATGATGAGGGACAAGGTAAATCACTAGTAAATCCACTTTCATTAGTCAAGAAACAAGAGCCATCTTCAAACACTTACACAGACTAAAGGATTCTCTATTTTCTCCAGCTTTACCTCTACTTTTCTTATGCGTCACATGGTAGAAACTCTGCGTCCAGGTAAGGAAACCTAGACAGGAGTTTCTTAATGACCTACCCATGCTGCTCAAGTATCCTGAAGACTTCACTGTTCATTGATATGAGACAGTCCAGAGGCTGCATATTCCACGACAGCTGAGGTGGACTGATATTGATGCACCTCTTTTCAATGTTTATTCAAAAGTATTCCCCAGCCCAAGAACCTGGAAAATCCTGAGTGAGACGTGAACACGCAAAGCCAAACCAATTTAAAAACGGTGAAAATGGCAGCTGAGATACTGATACAGTCTGGTGGCTGGACTGTGAAATCTCTAGTCAGGAGATGCAGTTCTACCAGTGACTTGTGTGAGGCTTAAGGCAAGTAGTTTACTCGCTGTTCTTCAATTTCTCCATGTTTAAAAGGGGGGAACACACATAGTTACCTTAGGAAATCACCCATACAAGTGATGGATACTGTTACCTGAACATATCTTACCTATTCTCCAACAGTGATTTCTTCATCAGTGTATCTGTTTTCAAATTCAAACAAGGTTTTTAATTGTAAAATAAAACCAAGCTCTATTCTTTCTGCTTCCTACATCATTTGCCATCAAGATGTATGTACTGGAATGTAGCAACTAGTTTTGGGGCCATGATGCATGAGGAAGAAAGGATTACACCTTTGCATGTGTCAAAACTTGTTTGTTTCAGTAAAGTAAGCAGCAGTGATGCCAGCATTCATTAATACAATGACTTCTAATCATGTCTATAGTTTAAAATATAACTCCTCCCTTGGCTCTGACCAGCTCAAGTGATAACACAGGGCCACCCACAATAGCCCACAGTCAATCTCAATCCAGCTCTGAAATCTGTGACTGACCTGTGGATGATGTATCTGCTTTGGAGATAATCTAAAGCCAACACTAGCTCAGAGATGAAGAGTTTGACAGTGGTTTCTTGAAATCGGACATTTTGCTGTAGATGATAGCGTAGGTCCCCTCCAAGAAGAAGGTCCACCACCATGAACATGTCCTCCTCATCTTGGAATGAGTACCTGGAAGGGTACAAACAACATGTTAAAGACAAATCTCAGTTCGAGGAGCACCAACATAAGGAATAGAATATATTGTCCTCAAGTTCTGTTATCAAAGCTTAACTGCATCATTTAAGACCAAAATTGTCACGGTCCCAGATCTACCCGGGATTTTGTCAGCATCACTTATAATGTTTGGACTTCTAAAACAACTCCAAGTTGAGAGCTCTCAGCTTCACATGCCACTGGGTCCACAATTTTTCAAAACAGATCAGCAACTGTTTGATAAGGTTGAAAATGTTCATCGTGTTAAGACTAATCAAATTCAGAAAAAATGTACTGATTATAAGACCGTTGGAAGGAGACATGTAATATATATTTTTAAAAGCTCAGGTTTGGTGTATCTTCTTAGAAATCGGCATACGCTTATGTTTAAAAAGTAATTGGTTCACAGTTATTAACAAAAGATAACACCACTCTGTCAGTCATTCAGTGCTCAGAAGCAACCATACAGCAAGGAACTAATTTAGCAATATTATGCAGAAACAGAAAGAAGAATATTTAGAGTCCTCTGACAAAGAGCCCTAAAAATTGATTTTGGTTTCAAGCTTCTAAGGAGTTACTACAAAGAAGAACAGAAAAAAGTATTAAAGACCTATGAAGAGACCTTGACAATGTTGTAATTTGGGGAGTGTCTTCTTTAATATCAGTAAGGCACACTGCATACCAATCTTTGCAATTATGCCTAAATCAAACACTCATATTTACATTTCTGTGGTAAAGTCATGATTGGATTGATCTAGTCACATCTGTTTGTTTATCCAATTAACTAATCCCAAAGAGACCAAGACTGTAGCATTTCACCTGATGCAGGTGGTACTGAATAAATACTGGCACAAAAACAAGAGGTACCCTCATGGTTTGCTGTGTACTTCCCATAGTCTCTATAAACTCCAGTGGATAACTTGCCAGCTTAAGGACCCACCCACCCCAAGATTCATAACCATCACATTTTAAAGAGTGGGATATTTGACCATGGAAATCAAAGCCATCCCTACTCTAAGGTTTCATCTACACTAAAAAGTTTGCCTGGAATAGCTACATCAACTGTTCTGATCTTCCTTCCTGCTTATTTCACAAAGGTATTTTGAAGGCAACTAGTAAATATTCGTTTAGTGCTTCACAGACGAGAAACATTAAAGGTAATTTTTCTAGATATAAAGACATTTCCAACACTTGGGGAGCAAGATCATATTAAGCAATAGAAAGTTCCTTTTTCATTGGAATAAAATTATGTTAATTTTAAAAGTGGCCAGAATGAACTGTAATAGTCCTATTTAGGGTCAGGGTCATCAGACTATTGCCCTTATAGAAAGAAAAGAAACTCCCACATGCTTTGTATATTTTCAAGATTATTTTCTCTAGTATTTGCATGGTGCTATAAGGGATCAATAATAGAATATTTTTTCTTTAACAATTTAAGTTTCTCATTAGATAGATTCTGATTTCCTGTCTTTTTCCTCCCATTCCTATCTGCCTCTAAAACCTAGTCCCAACCATGCTTCCCAAACTTGTAACTTCCCAGCAGCTTGACTTTATTTATTCTCATTTGTGCAACAGCATCAATAATGAAGTCAGCTGAGACTCTACGACCAGCATCTGTCAAACCATTGCTGGTGAGCTCACTGTAGGAATATAAATACAAGAGACATTGACCCTGTGTGACTCCTACATCATCATCAGGCAGGTTTTAAAAGAGATGTCTACTTTTCATAATGCAGCCCACATTAAACAGGAGTAGCAACTGATGAGAAAATCCTGTTCAACACCTGCATCTCCAGGCTGGAACATGTTAAAATATACATCAGATCTCCAGAGAATTTAGGTGCCAAAACTCAAGCAAGTCTCAGTTTGGTAAGACTTTTCAAAGGTTATGGATTTCCATAGGGAAAGTGGGAAAACAATCCCACTCCATGAAAATCTGTCTGAATTTGGCAAAGTCCAACCTTGTGTCAAGTTTCAAGTCCTTGCTAAAAGAATGGGTGCACTAAAGCTTCTTAAAGAAACAGCTGAGTTTATATAAGCTAAGAACATTTAGTGTATATAAAATAATGAATTTTCCCAAAATTCATTCTTAGAAATGAATGAACATTTTCCCTAAAATTTTCTCAAGATTTCCTCTGGTATGCTCCGGTATCCACCTAGCATAGGAACACAGACTGAAAATAAGACTATAATAGGAAATGTCAGACTACTTTAACTGTAGGCAAGTCTATCAGCTTCAGTCAAAATGGCAAATCAAAATGAGGACTCAAATAATCAATACTCCCTGGACTCTGAATGTTCAGTGCTCACAGCAGGCCCTTCAATATAGAGATGAAAAGTGTTTGCTCTTCTGCCAAGAGATTCCCACGGGAAACAGCATAAGCAATATGATGCTAAATCAGGTTATGCCTTTGCTTAAAAGGAAAGCAGAATGCGCTAACTTCAGCAGTCAAACCAGTAGGAAGTGTTGTTTAAACCCTTATCAAGCTAGAAGGTTTAAGGAGCAACTTAAAAATCCCCTTGGGGGAGACAAACAAGCCTTTACTAGCCTTTACTACAACACTATTTCATATGGCAGCTTCCAGCAACTGCCACAATACAGCAGAGCCTGAAAAGCTACTTTAAAAAAGAGAGAGAGATGAGCCACCTCTTCAGGTATTTCCAAATGTGTTGTGGAAACATTGCTCTGAAGGCTAGAGCTGAGACCACTAGGACATGGGAAGAGTGTCTGGACAGATTTCACTCTGCTATTCACGATGGATTCACATGACTTCTCTTTTTCTGGAGCCCCAGATAGGTCCAAGGAAGCCTATCAGGAGCGGGAAGAGAGTGTAGAGAGATGACACAGAGGGAAATCCCAAAAACTGACTGCAGCTGCAATCAGAAATGGAGAAAAACAGCTAGAAGCCAGTATTGTGCAGGAATTATAATGTGTATTCTTGTACAGATTGCCAGCAGCTTTTTACTAGCGCTCTGCCCATTGCCCAGATAGTTTGGGGATGCATATATTATTCACCACTCCACTTTTAAAAGCCCCATGGAGTGTCTTCATTTATCTTGTAAACAGCTTCCTAAGTATCCCTACAAGACAGCTCTATTGATCACCTATGGGCTGCATCTTTTTAATGGCTTTTCATGTTGGCAACCCATCCTGTTGATGGGATAACATATATTACCAAAACAAACCAACAACAAGAAAAAAAAATCTACTAAACAGCATTGTCAATAGGTCAAGAGCAAAGATTAACTCTCTCATTTTCGGGATGGGAAGCTAAAGACCATATGGGAGAGTTGCGGGTGATGTAACAATAAGATACAGTAAGACATGCCATTGCCTATGCACGTATCTTTGGTTATGAGCTGGACAGAATCATATTGTGAATTTGCTTTGAGTTTTCTGTTGAAACTTGAGATAGTTCCAAGTTTTGCTTTCTGGAACCACTCCCAAAGCTCGGGGTGGCAGGATCCAGGGGTCTGGCTGTGGCCTAACCTTTAATTAAAATGAATATAAAATGTAAAATGGATATGCAGTCAAAATAAGCATTCAATCCACATAGAGGATTTCAATAAAAAACCACCAAGGACCCAGCGTCATTCAACAACCTGTGATCCTCGGTGGAGTTTTGAGGATTTAATCCAGTAGCATTCCTATGGTGCTGTGCTTTGGTTTGAAAAGTTTGCCCTGTTCTAAAATTATCCTTACATCTAATAAACCTAATTACCTGGTACCCTGCAGGGATGTCATAATTAGATCTTATTTACCTTGGACCCTACTAAGCTGCCATGTAATTAAAGAGAAGTCACATGCCTCTTTAAACATTACCGATGTCCTAATAAAATTACTGTCTGGATTTAGCAGAGTATTATTTAAAGCTTCCTTCTCCTGTTCCATTGCAGGAAAACATGCTGGACCAAATGAAGATGGAGAGGTTAGCATGCCTTTTATCATTGTGCTGATCAATCCTGATGCTGGAAAACTACTGAAAACAGCTTGTGTAGGCTGCATGTATCAGGTCCTCTTAAGAAAAGACATAATTTTATGTACACATTTTCCAAAGAGATAGCTGGGGTTTTGCAATAAAATCTGGATGACAAGGTTCACCCCTCCCCTCAACCTCATCACTAACTCCATGACAAAAGTCCTTTTATCTTTGTTGATTAGCATTACTTTGGAAAATATCAATAAGGTTTTAAAGCTGGCCTCTCATAGCACAAGATAAACCAGACAATCAGAACTGGAAAGTGGCAGAGAAGAAAGGGAGAGGAAAGCAACATTGATTAAAATGAAGACTGGTCTCCTGAAGTACTTAGTGGGTGATGCATGCTTCCACCCGCTCTCTTCAATATGAAATTTCTGGACACCTCCTGCCAAGCTGGATCCAGTTTGAACAAGATCCAGTTATTTTCACCAAGATTATTAATCATTATAGCTCAGAAAATCAACGTGTGTTGTGTTAAAAGGCAATACTATGTCTCCATTCTGGGATCTGCACCTGTTTAAGCAGTTCAAAAGGGCCAGTCTTGGCACAAGGTACTGTGGGCACTTCACACCTCGCAGACAGAGGCTTCACATGCTTGTCAACTTGTGCATTTTAAATGACAAAGCTGCAGTGAGTTTGCTGATGTAGACTATTTGATACACCCAGGAGGCCAGAGTTAATCTAACCTATTTGGTGTTTGCCAAAGCCATTGGCACTAAAGGTAAATGTTCCTGAGGAAAAGAAGGCCAAGGGCAACTTCTATTTCTGCCAGGCAGCCTCTATAGTGAAAGGAATAAAGATAAATGGAGTCGATTCTCACTGTGTAAAGTCAGTGGGCATCCACTCAGCTATAAAAGAAGTAGGTTGTGACAGGGGAGGGGTCCCATTATGTGAGCACGGTTTGAATCCAACTGTATTTTCACATCATACTGGAAACTGTTGCTTTTATCAAGAATCTGTGTTAAAACTGGGTTAAAAGCAAAAAAGAGCTGCAAGGGAAAGAAAAATAAGCAAAAGTAAGCAAAAATAAACATTTTTAAATACATGGATTTATATTAAAAAAGCAGAACCCTGAGGTTTTCAGAACTACTGAACTACCACCTCTTCAAGTGCAGTCAATGGTAATGTAGGGGCTCAGCACTTCTGCAAAGGACGCTTAGGAAACCAAAAGTGTGAAAATAACAAGTGAAATGACTTACCATAAATTAACCAGGAAGGGATGCTCCAGGCCCTGCATAATCTGCAGCTCTTTAAACACATTTCGCACTTCATTACGCTCCACGCACTTCTGTTTGTTCATATATTTCATGGCGTACATTTTCTTCGTGTCATTCTTCTGCACAATGCAGACCTATGCGGAAGCAAACCGAGACACAAAGACGGGGTAGAATTGGTAGGAGAAAACAATGTAGCGCATTTGTACAGGTAAAATGTGGTCCTAGAAGCACCCTACTGTTTGCTATAATGAGATTCATGCTGCTAAATCCCAGCTCCGCACAATTAAGATTTGATCTTCCACATTACTTTATAGAAGAATAACTGTTATTCTTCTAGCTGGGGACAAAGCTGGGAGGTCAGGGAGTCTCAAAGAATCCCCAAATCATCCATTTTCCTTGTGTTACACGTCATTGCCCCTCAGAGAAGGTGGATTTGTGAGATGTGTAAATAACTGAAAAAATCAGATGTAGACTGACTTCAAACAAAGCATCTTTCCAAACAAAAAAATTAAGAAGTTTTTAAAATGTAATACACAAACTTTTTTGATTTTTGGCTGAAACTATTTGCAGAATTTAGCAGAAAGTTTGGGCCAACCTGACATGGCATTTTAATGTAATTCCTGGAAAATTTCACCTCTCCCTGCTTGTCAGGCATGATCTCTCTACAGAGACTGACAGACCTTTTCTTGTGCGGAGCAAGTAACCCACCAATATCATAACTTCTGGCAATTCCAGACATGGGTTTCCTTACAGAAATCACTGTAACAGGAAAGGCGAAGGGGGAGAGGACAAAAAAGCTAATACAGTGTTTAAATAAAAAGCGTGGCATTTCAAACACACCTCTGCTCAATATTCACCACACACTGCAGTACTGCTCAATTCTTTACCAAGGAGACATCACCACATTCAAGTTTATGTCATGGTAATCTGTCTTCTGAGGATATGCACCCATTCAGCTGATTTGGTTCATCAGTAACTAAAACTTAATATCCTGTAATATAGTTTGGGGATTCTGAATAGTCGAGAAGTCAGCCTTACTCTCTTCCTGCATTATTAGGAGTTGAAGTTCAGGTCAGACAGAGCAATATTCCATATATCTGCAGTGAGCTGTCACAAGTAAGCCTTTTTGATGTGTGTATTCCTTGAACTGCTACAGGCTTTGTTAGGCACGCAAACACTACTTCTGTATTCAAGAAGCTTACCTTTCCGAAGCTGCCTTTTCCAATGGCTCGCAAAATTTCAAAATGGTCAAAAGTGACTGCAAGAAACAGCAGATATTCATACATTAATCATCTGATGTACAATTTGATTTTGTTCTAGTTTTTTTCCCTGAACAGAGACTGTTGTGAAAAAGAAAAGAATTTCTAGGCAATTCTTTCCTCTAGTTGATAATGGACAGCGGGAGTCATGTAAAGATGGCTCTTTGTCACTCACAGTAGTTGCATTGATTATGTTGTACTCTGTTCGCCTGTGAAAGCAGGGAGTTTCTTGGGATTTTTACACATCTCTCTTTAATGGCATATGAGGCAGGAAACCGTCACCCGAGCCTTTTCACACCACCTCTCCCACTGAGGATTTGCTTCCACTGAGGCCAAATATGAAACCATCCATGTCATTAAGTATCTATAGAGTTTGATGATTATGAAACAAATACCCGACATAGGAGCCTGAGCTCAGAGGGTCCTTGTGCTTTAGGTAATTGTTATGCTAATGGCACAGCAGAAGGCAACAACACCAAAAGCTTCAAACTTTGCTGTCACCCAACACTAAGTATGCCTGGTCTCTGCATAGCCAGGAGCCTCCGACCTACTCTACACGGCTTTATGGAACGTGAAATACAGTTAAAAGAAGAAAAACCTAATGACCATTTCATGTCTCTCTTTGGCCTCTGAAGAGTGGTAGAGTACTGAGCCATGCTTCCCCAGCTGCCTCCAGGAAGTATATGCAGGTGATTCTCATAGCAGTAACTAGAATGAAGCATATAGACTGAGTGCTTGTGATCAGCCTAGATATCAATGTGTTTGTCACCTGAAATGACAATGGGATTTCTAGATGGGCAGCATATGAAGAGACAAATTAACTCAACCTCCCATCGTCTTGGAAATTGGGGTGAACAGCAATCATAAGCGCATTTCAGGACAAGAAACTGAACACTAATTTCAAAATCATAGGGTCCTGCTACGGCGTGTTCATGACCCCATCTGGCACTAGACCATGTAGCCATTAACTAAGAACAGTCCATGCCAAACCAGAGACCCATTCCTTACAGCAGCTACTGATAACTACTTAAAAGGTACTTAAACCTCATTAGATGGCTGATTTGAGGCACCAAATGAAGGCTGCTGATAGATTTCTAATAATGCATCAGATTTAATTAGCATGGCCCCCAAATGATCAAGCACCATGGATGTAGAGGGCCTGAAATTACAGAGTTAATTTGCATTGTTCATCCACTCATTTCCAATCAATTAGTGCTTGGACAGGAGAGGACCATGTGCCTGACCTGCTTTGCAGAAAGCCCTTTCTAAATGGAACAATACAGCCCAGCGAGGATGTCCATGATGGATTCAAACTGACAGGGAGCAAGACACTTGATTACTCATTCATGCCAGTTTTTTCCTGTTGCACCACTAGCCGGGGAGCAGGCTGCATTCGAAATTGTTCCGCACATTAAAAGAAACAATACCAAACTTCTGCATTGGGGTCAGACGACTTTTTTTCTTCACAAAAAGTCACTTTCAAAATATTTTATTTATAAAGCGAGTTTCACACTGCAGAAAAGTGCCAGGTTGACAGCGCTGGACACTGACAGCCTCTGTTCCCCCACTGAGCGCAGGCAGTGGAGGAAGCAGTAGGGCAAGTTCTCCCCACTGGCTCCACCATTGTGCCACCGCGATGGCCCCCAGGGCCCCGGAGGAGAAGTACTCCATGCTGCCACTTAGTCAGTGGCCTCTCTGTGGAGAGTAACAGGAAGAAAGCCAATTAGTGTTGACTGTTGTGGTGGGGACGCATAGGAATTGGTGAAAACTGGCTTAGCTTTCTCTCCATGCTCAATCCCTGAATTCTCTGCTGAGACTGCCAGCTGTGAGGCTAGCATTTTATTAATTACTGTAGAAGACAGCTTTCTCCATAGTGATCATCCCCCGTTCTCTGAGAGTTCACACAGTGAGGTTTTAGACACAAATAAAACTGGATTTTGCTTCCACTTCAAAGGATTCAAACTCTTTCTTGCAAGCCAGTATTATCGTGTCATCATCCGGATACAACTAGTGGCTTGTATTTAGTATAAGGTGTACAGTGCTTTACCAGATTGTGAAAACACCTGAGCAATCTCACCTGGGAAGGTGTCACATTGACCTTTCATGCTTGTAGAAAACCAAAGGACTCTGCCCTTCACAATAACCATCCCGCTTGCATTTTGTTTGAAATCTTACAGGAAATCAGAAGGAAAAGGCTTTGCTTCACAAAACAGAACAAATGGATGCCCATATCATATCTATCATATCTGTCTGGTGCAGACAGGTTAAGTCGTTTTGCGTACTTGCACTGAGATTTGTCCTAAGGGGATTAGGTGTCAAATTCCCTATAGTTCTTCGGAAATCTTTTCTGAGGTGTCTCATTAAAACTAGAGATTAGCAACAAAACAAAATCCCAAATATCCCTGGAGAAAATAGTGTCTGTCTTCTTGGGCTTCACCCAGAAATCAAGGTCTGATTCAGCAAATTTATACCAAGTGTAAAATGGTGTCATTTATGGTACCACAGAAGCCTTCTTTGTACCCAAGTTCAACACCTTGAGGACATCCTTTACTGTTTCTTTTCCCAGATGGGTTTCCAGCCAAACCTGTCACAGGAGAACGAACAGGGCTGGCTACAATGCCATAGATGAGGTTCTTAGTTAACATCCCTTAGTCTGCGCTGCAGACTACTTAAGCACTGTCTTGTTTTCATGGGGGCATTGGTGTGTGAATACCTTCTGTTCATGTCTTACTAAACTTTCTTCCTCCTTTGCCTCCTAGATCAAAGGCTGCTTTGGGAAATCCAGCTTCTTGTGATTGCCATCCGTAATGAATATAGTTCAAACCTTGAACTGAGCTACACAGAAACCAAGAGCCATTTGTTCCCCAAACATTTTATCAACCGAGATTTTTTCAGCAAGACTGTTGTAACTCACACTTCCACCGCAAAAAACACATTGTCCCTCACCGAAGATTCATACAGCATCACAGCCAAATTCATGTTTGGTCTGTGACGCAAAACAAGGGCATTTGATAATGACCATGACAGATGCTGACTGACATTAGGCTACAGCTTCACAGTGGGAACGTCTACACAAGACGCTAACTGCACAGTAGCCCAATAACACTGTGCAGTAGCGTGCCACGCAAAAAGTGTGCTAATACAGTACTGTACAGTAATATTAGGCTACTGTGAAGTAAGCGTCACTAAAAACCTGTGTACTGGTGCTACTGTACAGAAGCACAAATTACTGCACATTGATTTAGTACTTGGTAATCCAAGTACTAAACTTAATGTACAGTAACTGCAGTGCATTAAAGAACATGCAGCATACCCTGTATATAACAGTAGAAGCAAATCAGAGCAGCATCAGGATTTAAGTCCTAACTGGACTTTACACTGTTTAAAAAGAAGATCACATGGAAAGAAAACATGGCAATAATTTCAACTGATCTTATTTGAAGATAAACCACATTAGAGAACTTACCCTGCCATATTGTGGAGACTGGTACTGGCCTCCAACACTGACCGGTATACATAGCTCCAGAGGAAGGTGAAAACACACACAGAACAGATGGTCACTCTTTCATTTTGAAATTTCTTACTTCTCTCAAGAGACCAAATGAACCTACATAAGGAGGTAATCTGTGCTGAAAGCAGTCTATAAACCAGATAGACCAGATGAGTCCAGTGGTATTTTCCATTGCTGATTTTTATTCTTCTAGAGTATCTTGGTCTAACTGCACACTTTTTTTTACTGCTTACTTAATGGAAATGAGTAAGTCAAAGACTGTGACCCAAACACATGAAAGCTTTGCACAATTCTGTGGTGTGCACTCAAATTTTACAGTCTGGGTTATGCACAGTCAGGCCACCTGCTCAGCTTGGTCCCATCAGGCCTTAACATACGAAAGTCTAAGAACCTCTTAAACCTAACCACAGCACTCACACATGCACACTCTCCAGCTGCTTTGCCCTTCTTTCATCTTATTGTAGTTTTGATTTTTGTTAAATAGATTCTAATCCGGGTATGACTTGTAAATAACATGACAGTTTTGATCTGTAGAACATCTCATTAGGGACGATCATCCTTTCTATCTCTCCATCCTACCTACCTTTTCATATTATTTTCACAGTGGGTCAATCCAAAAGCCTCACTCCTAAATGCTACTAAGCTTTGCATTGCTAAAAATCTGGAATAAAACCTAAAGCATTACATTTGGACCCATGCACAATGCAAACCTTAATCCAGTTCTTTTTAGATATAATTGGATAAATCCTTCTCATCAAAGAAAGAATTCATATGATCAGATAAGCTCGGGCAAATATACAGCTATACAGCTGTGTATACAGTTAAGAGCACGCTGAATGATATGCCTGAAACATTAAGCAAGGGTTTGTAGTATATCGTATTTGAATACAGATTCAAGGGGCATGATACAGATAAAAATGAAGGAGCTAAGGAAGCCTGAGAAACAGCCTCATGAAGGACACATTAACCCTGTCAAAAGCCTCATTAAAATCCCATCTATTAAGTAGCAGTCACTACTCGAATGGGTGTATATTATCTAATATCCATCACCCAGTCATCCATCCCACTACTGCAAAAGAAGGACACGATGTGTAATGGCTTCCATTCCTTCCATAAAAATATATTCCTGCTTTTAATTAACATCACTGAGAGTTTTGTGGATGCACCAGTGAA
The DNA here is from genome assembly GCF_052110815.1 of Crocodylus siamensis. NCBI lineage: Eukaryota > Metazoa > Chordata > Crocodylia > Crocodylidae > Crocodylus > Crocodylus siamensis. Next base: position 15,932,996 of record NC_143404.1, on the reverse strand, counting down.
AAACAGGCTTAAACTATGTATCTAGAGGAAACACACTCTCTTTATGCACATATCATGACTTTATTTCTGACTCATTTGGAACGTTTCCCCAAATTCTAGCTGCTAGCTTGAATCCAGCCCAAGGTCAGTCATGGAAAAAAGCTGTTACAATCTGAAGACCTGAACCAAGTTAACTCCAATTCCTACTGGACAGATGTTTCATGGATCCCAAAGTCAAAAGGGACCACGACAAATGTATAGTCTGACATCCAGTACCAGCTCTTGCTCGCTTCAATTTCAATAGCTGTGTTTGAACTACAGCATACCTCTGAAAAACATTCCCTCTCGCTTGAAAAGTTTTTCAGTGATGGAGACTTCACGGTAACCCTCGGTAAATCATTCCAATAATTAGCTTGGGCTACTGTAAAAAAATTACCCTTCATTTCTAGTAAGAACGTATCTACCTTTAACTTCCAATCACTGATTTTTGTTATACCTTTCTCTGATAAATTTCAGAACCTTCTATCATCAAATTACAACTTGTCATCTGAATCAAAGCTGTGAATCCTAAGGATCTGATGCTCTAACAACTGAACGACATGAGCTCCAACTATAAATGCCAGCACTACAGAGGAAATAAAACCCATGACCAACACAATGGTTAACACAGAAACTAAGGACTAAAAGAATTTAAGAAGGGGAGAAGAAGGGGATTTAAGAATCTGTTGGCCTAATCCTGCCTTCACATGGGTCAGTGGTAAAATTATCTTCAACATCATATGGACTAGAACTAAGCCACTGCTGAGCCACCTTGAAAATCCTACCCTAAACTATCTTCTCACTAACCAGGTCACAGTGGAGATGCACTGTGTGGGGCAATGTGCGGCAATGTCTATGCTGTGCCAGTTGTGTGGATAAGGAAGAAAGCATTCAGTGTTTCATTCTGCAAGGTACTGGGCTGCCTCAGCTTCTCTTGAAATGAGCAGGAGCAAGAAGAGAGCAATATCCCAGAGAAAACACTTTATAGGACGGGCTCTTCTGTCCCTTCAACTTTATGTCAGTTGGGCACCATTTACCATCACCTGGTGGACTAATGTCATCCTATTTTTTTTCCTTGTCATTCAACACAGAAGTTCCCACAGCCACAGAATAACCCAGGCCCCTTCTCAATGGTGTACAAGGAGTGGCATTTACAGGTCCAGTCATCAGATACAAACAAGCTACACCTAGTACAGGACCAAGGGGCAGGGGACAAAGGCAGCTGAGACCCCGCTATCTCTCACTCCCCAATTTCAAAGATTTCCAAGGCCGTAACAAGTACTGATGGAAAGCAGATCAACTCATTCTTATTTAGCAAATTAAACAAAAAACATTCAGAATATTTAAATCATTAATTATTATAATATACATTCTCTGCTAAGTGAATGAGTAAATGCAACTTCAAGGGTTTGTGCATTTGTATGCACATTATTCATTTTCCTAACACCTTTCTTAAATGCTTGCTTCCTAAATAGAGGAGGGTACATTTCTATAGCATCACTTGAAAAAAATGTAAATTTCTCCCTATGGGAAATATTAAAAGATTTCTATGAATTACAGCCCCAGCAGAGAGAAGCCATTAAAGATTTTTAGTCACTGATTAGCAATTATTGAAATGGCCATTACTGAAATGGCCAGTGTTTCCAGCCATTAATCAAATTCTATAAATACAAAATGCCTATCTCAGCACAGCGGATGCTTGGGTACTCTTGAAAGCAATGCAAAAAAACCAAGCCCTGAATATATTAACAAAATGGTATATATTGATGAAATGAGTAAAAATCAAGCACAATCCTTGCTTGTCACAGCAGCTTGGCAATGGGACTAAAGATTACTTTAAAGAAGACCCGGATACAGAATGAGTCATACCCATCATTAGCTATGTGTGTGCCTGAAACTGGGCAGAAACTGCAGGAATTGGAGAGCCAGACCCAAATACTGCATAATATTTATAGTGGTTTTGTCCCCGTGTGCCTAGTTAGGATCAAGGTCCCATTAATTTGGTGCTGAGCTGACCAAACCCCAGAAGCTTGGCTGTGAATACCTATTTTCTTATATACCTGAAACAACAATAAGCCTCACCAGTTTGTACTTCCAACATGCCTTTCATGCACTACCTCCGATGTCTCAGAAATAATCTGACATACATATTTTGGTCTCAGTTTTATAGATGTGGAGTTTGGGTCAGAGGGAGAGTTCAGTGACCTCCAAAGGTCAAATAAAAGAAAAATCACTGGGTAGGAACGGGATCCAGAAATGATTATTCCTAACCGTTAGATCAGCAAATATGGAATTTGCCAGACCACTGAGCACAATGAATGTCTTGGTAAAAGTAGCCTCCATTTTATCTTATTCTTGGGCTCACCAGCATCTCTCTTCCTTCAGTGTCTTGGTACCTACTGCCAGTTCTTAGCTGACATATATCACTAATGTTGATGCTAATGTCAGGTCAACAACATGAAGGATTAATTATTGATGATATTAAGTCAATGTACTGAATGAGCATCTTAGGAGAGAGAAACAGTTCTTTTTTACTGAATGAATCCCGAAGCTCAACAACAAAAAGAGAAAGCAAACCATATCCTCCTTCCTCTGGCTATACCTTCCTTACATTATCTCCATTGAGAAATGGTGTTATTTTAAATAACTCCAACCAGAAGCCGTTCAAACATTTGACTAGGTTTTGTGAGTGTCCACAGCACATAATGCTTCCCTGCCTAATAACAACTGCATAGTATTGATAGTTAACAGTTTTCATTGCAGCTTCCCAACATAATCTCCTAACTAACTCTCTCCTATCTACCTCTCTGTTCACTCCTTTTCCACTTCACCAATTTTTCCTTTCCAGACCTCCAAGGATTATGGAAGTAACCAGTTATGGTATCAGTCATTTTTTATCCTTCTATTTCTAACTCTCTGTAGGATGCAGGGATTGCTCTGAGGTCATAGTAGGCCCTCTACATTATTGGTTAGAAATTGATAAATGGCTTTATCCTTTAATTCATTAAAGTTTGTGCTCTTGGCTCAAATCCTGTGTTTCTCACATTGCTCATATCTAGCTAGATTTACTTGGGTTTAACTTAGATCTCCTAACCTCCTTTCACTAGGAAGCTGTCTGTAATATTATTTAGTTCAGTCTGGCTTTGAACTCAGCACGGAGGGACTGAAAAGCAGGCACTGGAAAGCCTGAGAAATGTAGCCCCAATTTATCCCAATGGAGTAAGATGTTCTGCTTTTTGGGCTTGTATCATGTGTTCTTAGCTTTTTAAAATTAGCACACAGCTTGACTTGTCACAAATCAATCCACTCGTGTCCACAGCCTAACTCACATTGTGTAGGATCCTCCTCCAGGAATAATCCCATTGAAATTAAGGGAGCTGTATACTCCATGTGACTAAGGGTGGCAGAGTTTGGCCTTAAATAAGGAAATTATAGGGTCTAATTACTTTATAAGGAAATTATTGGATCTAATTACTTGTCAAGAGTAATTTATCATGCAATTGACATTCAGGATCTTGCAACTGCTTTTGTGCTTCCCTGCTAATTGAGTCTAACAACATGTGGAAGAAAATATATTTGAGCAGGCAATTATCTGATTTGAAAATACACTTAGGGATGAATTCTGTGAGAGGCTGAAGTCCTCCCCTCAGTAGTAACTGAGTGCCCTGAACTTGCATTGATTTCTTTAGCACTCCAGAGATTGGAGGATTTGCTGTTACGGTTTTTTACAGTGCCCAAGACCCGTTCTTCTCCTTACAGCACAAATGGAAAGGCAAACCCAGATGGGGTTACAACAAAGAGGAGGGCATTGATAAAGATAGTCAGCATGGATAGGACAGAGTGACATGGAGCAACAATTATAGTTATAAAGCAACCTAAAGCTACTTATGAGCTCATGGACATCTTTCCTCTGGCTTCCAAGGACTGTAGATCAGGCCTTTGATGAGATTTAGTGAAAACAAGACCCACTGAAAATACCTGCTAAGGAAAACAACGTCTTTTAAAAATCATTATCAAATGTAAATTAATTTCACAGCTAGAACCATGCCTTTAAAGAATAAATATGCTCATTTTATTTGATCATCATATTTACAGGATTTATAGAAAATGCCTACATGTTTGCATGTTACCTATTACTATCCATTTCTATTGTAGTAATACCTACAGACCAAATTAGAGATCACAACACCATTGTGTGACCCACTTTTAAGCATGCTTTAAGACAGTGTGGCCCAAAAACTTATGATAAAAAAAGAACAAAACACATTGCAAAATATCACCACAGATACCTATTGTAATCATGGGGGGAAAGCACTGGGTTTTAGCTGTCTTGGACAATCAAACATGGGAATAATGATTTATTCATTTTGCAGTCACTTCTAGCTCCCATATTTGGTAGAAGAATATTAAATTGACTTTAGAGAGACACTGGGATATACTGGACACAACAGCCTGCTAGGAATGTGAAAAAGATACCTGGCTTTGAGTTCAGCATCTGCCAACAGATTGTGATAGGCTTGATCCTGTCCTGTTGGAGTGAATGGGACGTTTCCAAATGGATACAAGATCAGCTCTCACTGAATTTGGGCAGATCACTTATATTCTATCTATCTCAGTTCCCCTAACTGTATAACAGGCATAATTATGTGGCGTGTCAAGTGCACCAAGAACTGTGGATGAATGATTTTTGTCAGTGTATTTAGCATGACCACCATGATACAAAGGTCCCATGATCAGAATCCACCTTTTGAAATCATCCACCTCAGTGCTAGAGAACTAGTGTTTTTATACTGCTATGGTATGTAATACAGACATTAGATTTCATGGACATTAGGACTGGGAGGGACCTCGCAAGATCATTGAGTCCAGCCCTGAATATAGCGTGATCTAAGACAGAAACAAATTCAAGGAATACTCTACGTGTTCAACTCTATGCAAGAACTTCCAGTTCATTTACAAACATATGAAAATAGTTCCCTGAAAAGGGAGGGATTTTAGAACATGCTTAATGCTTTTCAGGATGGAGCCCTTTGTCTGGAGAATAATCCCCTAGGGAGGGAGTCCCTGGGCTTCCTCTGGTGTCCCACCCCTTCACAGTGATTATAAGTAATTCCAATATATTTGATCCCTTGAGGTGTGATCAGTAATGAGGGGAAGTCCCTTTTTCTTAATTTGTCAACAGATAAAAAAGAAACCGTCTGCAAACCTAGTGAACTTTTTGGCCGTGGGGTACTACTGCTTGACCATTGAAAAGGGCCCCATTCCCTTTGCCATAAAAGAAAACCTACATTTCTTATAGGTGTATGAATTTCTTCAGTCATTAAAATCAACCCTTGGTGTTAAGAAAGGTGAAATCCACCCAAGTGAGAAAGAGCCAGCAGGAGGAGACCTCTGTTTGTGACAGGCAGAATCTCCCACTCAGACCACATCACTCCAAGGAAGAAAAGGGGAAAATCAGTCATCTGTACTGCTGAGTCAGTGCTGCTACTTATTTATGGCAGATGCTGATACCAAGTGCTTGAACATAAAAGATTAAAATTTGCAAACTCCAGGAAAACCTCATTGCGAAGTAGGTTGTCCATCATTTTCTCCAATTACTTTAATGCGAAATAACAAACAATTGCACTAATAATTTGGGAGCAAGGCCAAGAGCCACTTTAGCCAAAGTGGAGGTTACTGTTGTCCATGCACGTATTCAGCATTTATTACAGGTCTAGCAACCCAATGTAGTCATGGAAATGGTGCATCATGTTCTCATTATGTTTGGAGGATATCATCATAAATTAATTCTCCGAATAAGCTCAGAGGTACAAAATCCTGTCTAACGTACAGCACAGGCACAGGCGACTGGTAGAGGGCACACAGGGGTGCATGTACCCCCCCGACAGGGTCAATGCTCCCCCCGACGGCTGACACTGATGCTGTCGGTAGGACTGGTGCCCCCCCGACAGGGCCACTGCTCTCAGCAGCTTCTGCAGGAGCCCCCCCGGATTCAGGAGGCACCAGTCACTCATGAGCACAGGGTTTGGAGGGGAGAATGGAACTGGGGCTACAGAATCGGGATAAAATGGCTCTAGATAGCGGTGGACACACCCTGCCACACAGAATTGGGTCTCCTTTGAAAAAAGAGCAGCATGTTTCACCAACCACTGTGCGCTGTGTACTGCAACAAGCATACTCAGAGGCCAGCCAGATACTCCCTTGCAACCATGGTGCTCAATCCTGGCCTCTCTGAGAGGGATGTCCCGACTACCAGGCTCGAATTCTGCCCTTCTGCTCCATGGTGGCACCAGAAGGGTAAACGGCTGCCTTCGTTCTCTTTTCCCCACAGCAGCACAGCGAAAGGCTGGGCCAGCCTTTTGCTCATTGCTTCGAGTCAGTCCACTAGCCATCCATTTCCACATCCACTAACCATGGAGAGGTGAACTGGGCTTATGAAAAAGCCCATCAATGTCATTCCTGAAGGTTGGGGGTAAGAGTGCTATAGGAATGCTTTGTACCTGAAACCCCCTATAACTCTCCCATCTTCTGTCACCCTGGAACTACTGAGTTGTCTCCTCAGCTGAGATGCATGCAATGTGCTCCTTCATAGGCTGCCTGACTGTTCCCTATCCAGATCACTGCACTGACCTCTCATTTCATCTTTCTGAGCTGTTACTGTAGTTGATGACCAAGTGTCTAAGTGAGCACAGCTTGTTTCTGACATGTGGTTCCCCCCCAGCAGTCCTCTTGTAATAAACTGGACCAAGACCCAAACTGCAGCATCAGCAAAGACATCACTAGGAAGAGCGGATCACTGCTAAGCTGCTTCTGTGAAAACACTGAGAAAAACACCAGTTTATCCAAATGTAGATCTCAAACCTGGTCATAACAATAAAATAAATTCACTTGGAGTGTTATATGTGTGTGAAGTGGTATAAGGACAAGGTGGGTAAGCAGTATTATAATCCTTGTTTTACAGATAGATAAACTAGGAGAAACTCAAGCACAGACAAGCCAAGCAAGCTGTTCAAGGTCAAACAGCACTGGCAGAATCAGGAATAAATCTCAACGCTCCTGACTCCCACTCATCTGCTGCAGCCCCTAAGCCCGTGGTTCTCAACATTTTCTGCCTCGAGGCACCCTTCATTGGACTCAAGGCACCCTCCATCCCTTCTAAGAATTGAATATCACCCAATTTCAAAAACTAATTCATATATTACTGTATAGTGCTTTCCCCCTTGAAGAGGAGCTGAGCAACAGGGGTGGAGGATTGTTCAGGCAGGGACAAGTCTGAGCCTTCAGTTATATACTTATCTGCTTATCTCCACACACCTCGTTTGTCTCCTCACACCTCCTGGTACCCTTCAAAGGATGCAGTGCCATCCCAGGGTTTCCCTATATCCTGGCTGAGAAACACTGCACTAACCTCTAGCAATATAGGATTCAACATGGAGTACCACTAGGTACCAGAGGCAGGTACTGTCCTTAACCATTGTAATAACAGATCAGTGCTCTGATCCATGCTTACTAGCCTATCTTTACTCCACAGGTAATAATGACTCTCTTCCTTTTTGAATGGTCTAATTAGTTCTATCCACTTCAGCTGCTCTTTACCAGCTCTGCTGCCACTCCTCTTTGCTCTACAGGTTTACTGCCCACTTCCCCTATTTTTCAAGTTGATATCCCCCTTTTTATTTACATTAGGGCTGCCCAACATCTAAGGGCCACTGGCTCCACACCACGTGGGCCACACCAGGACAAGCTTTGGGCTGCCTGGGCTACGTGTTGTGTTGGTTACCCCCACACAGCATCATGATGCTCAGGTCCCCCCGGCTGCAGGCTCCCCTGGCACCGTGGGCTGCAATGCACTGTGCTGTGCCACTCCTCCCTGCTCCTCGGTGCAGAAACTGGAAGCCAGAGGATGGAGCGGGGAGCCTGCAGACAGAAAACTGGAGAGCAGCTGGGTGGGAACTTGGTGGGGACCACACACAAATTAACCTCTCTTAGGCTACCTGTAGCCCGGCAGTTGAACAGCCTTGTGTTACATACTGGAGTTAAATAAAAACAATTATTCTCCAGGGTATTTAGCTTAGGCTGTATCTTCTTTCCAGACTTGAAGAATGCCATTTTGTGTCTAAAAGCTTGTCTACAATCTTTCTTAACTATATAGCTGGTCCAATAAAAGACATAATCAAACCAAAGAAGGAAATCAGGAAGCCATAGCTGGTCCCATGACTACTGCCCCCCCTACATATGGATCAGAAAGTTGGGTCCTACATTTTTGGAGGTTCCAGTGCATGTACAGCTTCAAAAACTCCTGCCTGTCTGCCTTTTTAACATATAATGTTTTGCTTCCTCCCATCATGCATGAAGAATGTGGAAGGTGATTATGAAGGTTGAAGGAAATTTACCGTAAAGATTTCATTTTGCAACTGATAAATATCAATTATATTTCATGTCACTGAACACAACTGAGGCCTTACAGAAGGAGACAATATTTATCCATTTAAGTGCCAAGATCTTTCAGTATTTGATTATTTTAAATGTCTCAGACAATCGTAGTTTATAATGACGAGTGACTATCTTATGTGTTTATTTATATATGCTTTCATGTGGCATCCCAAGTGGCAGTTAATAAATCAACTCATATGATAGGAAATACAAGCATTTTTCTAACTCTGCATCTGTACCCTTGGCAGGACTGGACCCTGACACTAAGTATTAAGGCTAATACTATGGCAATGCATTTGCATTTTCATGTTTTGAGCTATCGGTGCTGAATGCTGGTTTCATAACAATAGCTTCTATGGTAGCCTGGGAGGGCAAATTTATCAAGAAGCTCTAATACCATTGCTGCTGGCTGGCATCTCCAAGAACCTTCAGCACCGAATGGACAGGGAAATACCCTATGCCCAAGCTGTTCTCCCACCAGCCTAAAAAACATCACTCCTTGGTTGGATTTCCAAACTCCAAACAGGTACTCTCCATCTTCAAAACTGACAGTCACAAGAGGTCACCCGCAGGCTCCCATTGACCTTATCACTTCTCAAAACCATAGTTCACATGGTCTCCCAATACCCATCCATAGGATGCACACGTATTAACCATGTTGGTGTTTAGGAAGAGCAGTGAAGTAACAGTTGGGGTGTGCTGCTGTGTCCACTGTTGTAGGCCTTAGCAATCCTGCTGAATATTGTTCTCCCAAGAGGTAACAATTACAGCATTCTCTTACCTTCTTCATTGTCCTCGAAGACGGGTGGCTTGCTGGAGGTGGTTGCACCCATAGTGAATTTTGCCAACACCTCTAATGAAATTACATCATCTTGGAATGAAGAGAGACAAAGTAAATGTTAATCGAGCTTGTACTCCGTTGATCTCTGGTACTTTCTGCTTGTATGTCCTAGAAAATGAGAAAAGCAACAACTTGCCATCAGTAACAAGTGCTAAATTATATTCTGCTGTCTGCAAATTGACATACATATTGTATAAAATTACATCTGTATTATGGCATAATTATTCTTATACCACTTCCCTTGCTCCCAATATACACTGCATGAAAATTAAAATAAGAGATATATGATGTATGTGTAATCCATGGAAGAGTGAAGAGAAATTCTGCCATAAAGGACAGGTTCTGAAGGAGACTGAGATATTTCAAATTACATTTCAGAGTAAAATGCAAGTATTTTTTTCTTGGTAGTGCCCACTAGAAACCCAGCTAACAGGTTCCTTGCCAAATCAACATTGCTGGTTCAATTAAAAGTGACAGAGCTCTGCATATAAGCATACAAAAAAGAAATCGTGAAATACTGGTTGAAGAAGATTATAGGTATGATCTTGAAACCTTTATTTAGTCACTGTCCCTTTTGAGATCAATGGCACCTGTGCCTAAGTAACTACTACTGGATTAGAGCCTAAATAGTTACAACTGTATTCCATTCTTCAGAGGGATGAAAATTGTTCTGAAGTTAGAGGTGGCAGTGTATGGAGAAGCAATACATGGAAGGCAAATGGACAGAAAATGGAGAGAAAAACAGAAAGAGCAGCACAAAAAAAAATAGCAGCAAATGATATTTAGAAATTTAGAAGGCATAAGAAACCCTTTGCAGAACAAGAGGCATTAGTGGTTATACAGAAAGTATGAGTTAGACAAGTGTTAGATCATTTTTCACACTAAAAAAAATGTTGACTGGGGCCACACAAAGGATCAGACTCTGCACTGGCTAGGGTCTGATCACTGCAGCTTGGAAAGGAAACTACTGTGCACAGTGAGTTGAACGTGAAAGCGAACAGGGAAAGAAGGGAGGAGAGGTATCTTTCCAAGAAAGGTTTCGTGACTGGAGTGTGATTTATTCATCTGCAATTGATATAAATTTCTTACACAGAAAAACAGACAGCAGATTTACATGCACACTTGCACTTGCACACACACCCCCCCTCCTTGATTACTTCTTACTGGCTTACTGTCTCTCCTGCTGTCTTCCACTTTCCCTGAATATAGGACTAACTTTTTATTTTTTGTCTCCACAGCTTAGAGATCCTCCAGCCACCAATTCACATCCAAGCTTAGGCCCAAATCAAAAAAGCTTAACTTTAATGATCTTTAACGTGAATACGTGAAAGCTTAACTTTAATGTCAAAAAAGCTTAACTTTAAACATGTACTTAAATCAGTTTGAAGTCAAAAGTTAAAAACTGCATGTTTTTGTCAGTTAGGCCTGAATAACATGGACTCAACTCACCTTAGCTTGGTTGGGGATTTTCCTGACATTTCAGATCACAGGGTCCATTCCAGATGTTTGGTTCACCCTGGAATCCTAATTTCATATTTCACATGACTGAAAAAATCTCAGTGAAATGAGGCAACAAAGCGCTTCTGATTATTACCATTGCCTTTAAACTGAATGGCCTGGGCAGTCCATGCAAATCCTAAGCAAAAAGAGGAAATCTTTTCAAAGCTAAAACTTCTCTTTGGGGGAAGAAGAGGACCAAGGAATCTGTGGGAAGGGCACTTTCCTTTCGCTACAGCAAAAAGCAGCTGCGAGAATTGGTACCTCATTTCTCCTAATGAACTAAAAAACCAGCCCCTGGGATGTTTGACATTATGATAATGGCCATCAAAGAGGATCCCATTGTGATGTCCTCACATTACATTGAAGCAATCAGCAGCAACTGTAGAAGTCAACTGCTATATCCTTTATGAGCATTTGTTATGTAACACTTTATAGCTTCTTATTAACTAACATCTTTAAAGTACTTTGACATATGGACCCTGAAGAGGAGTGCAGGTTTTGCTTTTAGTTAAGCTGATTTCAGAAAGTTTTGGAAGCATAACGCCAGAAATTACTGTACATTAGTCCTCTAAAAAAATAACATAAGAAACCCTAGTCTTTACCACGCGCTTTTGTGAAGTTAAACATCAAAAAGGGCAAAACATTGTTCCATTAAGAGAAGCACTAACTGGCCTGTCCCTAGAGCTTAAGCTATTTTGATACTTTATTAATTACCTTTGTGATCAAGTCATTCACTAGCCCATTAACAGAACAGGAACAGCTGAAATGACCGGGAGAACCTATGCCTTGCAATTAGAAACTACTATTTAGCCAGCATGTTTATAGACATGAGAAATCCTGTCTGTTTTTATATCCAGACACCGGAAGACCTTGGTGTTTTATCTGTGTCCATTTATTAGTTCATTAGAAACTGCTTAAAACAGGAGATAATCCCATATAACTCCTTGACTATCATTTCATGAGCTTTAACTCACTGGGCAAGACCTCAGGAAGATTAAGAAATGGTTTAGACATTTATATGCCTAATCCCACCAGCATTTATAATAGCTACAATACTCGTTTCTAAAAGGTTATAAATTCTCATTCAGCAGGCCACCAGACAACCACTGACAGCATGGGGTTGGGGAGAAATTCCCCTATGTGCACCTTATTACCTAATTATTAGGGAGTCAGTATACATCCCTGAGCCTGGCAACTCTCACAGCTGTCATACCAGATTATATGAACCCCTGGGTCTGGTCCTCAGCTGCTCTGAGCCCCCTTCCCAAACATCCGGTCACAAAGTTCAGAAGGGAGAAGACCGAAACCTTTGCTTCTAACCCTCCGGTGCTGCTCCTTTAGCATGCTTGAATTGTAACCTCCAGGCTCAAAAGGTTTGTCCTACTGCAGAACGGGACTAAGTTATTGCCTGAAAAATGTAATCGTTCCAAGCACTAGCCAGCAGTGAGGCTGCCTGCTCCACGCCAGCACGCTTCAGATCATGCTGAAAGCAGATCAGCGAAGGGATGATGCAGTTACTGGTCAAAAAATCTTAGGGAGTTAAACAAAAGAAACCACTTACCTTGCCGAGTGGGGAAGAAAGCAGCAAACCAGACTGATATACAGTAGCCTGGACTAGACAGCAACAGCCTGAAGCCGCAGCTCAGGAGGAGTATCGGATGTGGCACTGAGCTGCTATGCAGTTTGGGGTGGGAGGTGGGAGGGGGTGTTTCTGTGAGGTTGGGGTTTGAGGCAAAGGGACCTGGGATCAGAGAGGAGATCCAAGCCTCTAATGCAGGGAAGTTCCCTTTTGCAGATTGCAGGAGGAGCTTGCAGCAGTCACAAGAGGGGAAATACACCAGAGAGCAGGAGGGAAAAGACATGCAAGACAGGAGGAAATAAGGTTGAGGGGAGAATAAATAGGGACCACTACTAGTGAGGTAAGAGAAGGCAATAGCTCTAGGAGGTGCCAGACCTCTGCAACTGAAGTTAATGCTGATCAAATTGGCAACGGTTCTTCAGCTGCAGAAGCATCAAAGGCACATTGTGCCGCTTAAACACTTTACAGATCAGCACTTTTTTTTTTTTAGAGATCCCATAGTAAGATGTTACACATGTCCTAAGGAAGGACACTTTCTCTGATCCTTCTGTTCTCCATTCCTTTTAAATAAGATTTCCCTCCCTCTGCCCCCCTTCCCCACAACGTTACTGGGAGCAGGGCTGGCTGTTTTAAATATTTTTAGAACATGTGTTTACACACACACACACACACACACACACACTGCTATAGAGTTTCCTATCGATTTTAAATCAGATAAAGAATTCATGATCTGCAAACCAGGCTGATTTCCTCTTGCCTTCTCCCCAAAACAAGAAATCACCCCCATCTTGCCTTCTTTAGAAAGGATTTGATCCTAAAAGGTTGTTGAACATGATTGCCCTAATCCAGCATCGCACATAAATACAAGCTCAAACTTTACACATTTGGGGTACAAACTGATTTGTCTTTAAATGGGACAACTGACATGCTTAAAAAGCAAGCAAGTGCATAAGTGCTTTTTTAAGGATCAGGATCCAAAGCTGAGTAAGGTGCTTAGCACTTTATATGCCCATGCCCAAATGACCTGTTTCTTCCCAGGTAACCAGCCAACTCCTTAAACATTCCTGTAAGGAAGCTGACATCATGGTTCCTCCAACATGCATTAAACAGCTCTACTTTATCCTCGTGCCTAAAATGCTGGTGTGCCCTTGCTGCTTGTACATCTCTGGAGCAAGACAAGAATACCTGGTTGTCATAATCAGCAGTAAAGCTGAACACTTTTTTTCCCAGTCAAATCTTAAAAACTGAAGTTGTGGCCACACAGGAAATACTGTATTTTTAAATTCACCTAGACATGAGGGATGAAGGGAATTTAAAAGCCAGAGAAAGTCCCTCCCTCCCCTGCATAAGCCTGACAAAGCACTCACCATGGATGAGAGGACTGACGGGCCTTGAGGCTACACCTTCCACCTCCCAGAAAACTGCCCTGACCAGAAGACTGTAGGACATTCTGGGGCTCCCACAGTGCTTCTGTTTGTGGTTGTTTCAGTTTGTATAAAACATTTAAGTATTTGTTCAGTCAGAGAGCAAGTGAGTGCATGCATGAATGCTTCTCAAAGTAGTGGTTAGAGGCTCACCCAGGAGGTGAGAGACACCTGGGTTTCAGACCTTGCTCCAGTGAATGCTTAATCATTTATGCAAAGTGGAAGCTGCCTCGATGGGAGACATGGAGATCTCCCCCCTGCCACCCAAAAAAAGTTATAATAGGTTGGTTAAGGGAGAAGAGGACTTAAATCCCCTGTGCAGAGAAGGGAAATAAATGTCAGCCTCCCACATCTTTGATGCATGCTCTAATCCAGGAATGTCTCCCCATTCAGAAACTTTACCATCTTCATGCCTTTGCTTTTTTCTTAAGTGTCAGAAAAATCAACTTTTCATTTGGGGTAAAAGGGATGTTTTGGCACATTTTGACAGGGGATGACCAAGAACAAAAGAATTCTTTTTGGCTGATTCAGTCTCAGCCAATGTTTCTATTTTTTGTTTTTATTTTCCGGTGATTGCTACCGCCCACCCCCATTCAAATGATTAGCACAGCTCAAGCCTGTTCAGGGGTACTCCTGAAGTCAATATGAGATCTCACTCCTGCCACAGTCTCCCTTTCCTTTCATAATCACCCAGCCAGGGAATAGGAGCAAAAAGAGGCCAGTAAAAATTCACGCCATATAGGCAGGGCAAAGCGAAAGCTACCTCTCCTTCTATCTTGCCTTTTTCTCCTCACCCCAATCGCTCACCAACGCCAGGACAGGGAGAGAAGGTCAGAAGATGAAGCTGTGGCTTCGTTCCCACAGCTCCATTGAACATACACCAAACAGCTGAGCTGGCCAGGTGTGGAGGAGGTAAAGGAAGGCAGTGTCCCCCCAGTAAAGACATGCCAAGTGTTGCTATTTCTGCAGTACAAATGATTTGGCTTCAGCATTTAACAGAACTGAACTGGGAAAGTTTCACTTTTCCAAACAGTCATGCCAGGGGCTGCAGACTAGACAGATACCACTGTATTGGTTTACATTTGCTTCTCATTGGGTGTGTCTACATGTGCAAATAGTCGCAACTAAATTTACTGTGAATTAGCTTAATTCACATTAACCGATTTTTTGGCAGGTTGAGTGCACCTTCATTGGTGATCCCTCAAGGCCCGCCTCAAGGTGACTGAGAGAAACCTCCCCTGGGTCATCATCACAGGGTACGTGCTGCACAATATTTGTGAAGCTTAGGGAGAGATGTTCAGGGAGGCTGGGCAGAGGAGGCATGCCACGCTGAGGCAGCCTAGCAGCAGGGGCATGACCTGCAGTGCCAGCACCAGTGGTAGGTCCCTACCACCCCGGCATGGCCCAAGGTGCACCACATACCTGCCAGGGCACCCCAACAAACAGAGCCTCTCCGGCACCCTCCTACCCACCAAAAAAACCCTCTTCACAAAGTGAAAACTATACAGTATCTCAGTATCTGTCTGAGTCCCAAAGTGGGGGGCCATGGGGTGACGGCACTTAGGAGGCACAGCCTGGGGACAGGCAGTCTGCACCCCAGGCGTGGGCCATTCCCCTGTGGGTCTGAGGGCCACAGAGACCCTAGTAGGTGGCAGGATCATCCCTGGGCAACAGTGGCCAGTGCTGCTCTGGGGCAGGCGGCTCCCCCTCTGGCTCCCCAAGTGCAGCACTATCATCCCCCTGTAGTGCTGTGCCTGGCACCACCAGGTCTTCAGCCATGTGGCCTCAGAGTGAGCAGCAGGGATGGGCCCAGGTGGGTGGCAGGGGACCCAGGGTGGGGGGCTCCAGTGCTGGATTGTGGTGAGATGGAGGCTGCACCCCACTGGGGCTGGTGGGCTCTCCCCTGCATCCAGATGCTGCCTCTGCAGAGGAAAGAGACAGAAGCCTTTTGTGAGTTTGCAACATTTCAGAGATAAGATCTGCATCAGGGGCCGTGTGTTGCCCAGCCTCAGATCAGGGGTTGGCTGTGCATGGGTGCCCAGGCTAGGTCTTGCCAGGTAGGCCTTGCCAGGCAGGCCTGCACCGAGGCAGCTGCTGGCTGAGTCCCCTGTCCCTCTTTGCTCCCTTGGGGCCAGCAGACTACTGGGTACTGGCCGCAGGCAGCCTGCCTTCCCCACCCTCTTCCCAGGGTGAGTGGGCCAGGCCAGGCTTCTGGCAGCAGCTGCTGCCATGGCTCCAGACCCCACTGACCCTCCTCTCTCCCTGCAGGCCAAATGCTCTGCTGCATCGCCACCCAGCTCACTGCACCCATGCTCTGGGCACACAGGGCTCCTGGACAACTGGGGCTGGCTGTGCCCCCACACTCGCCACTGGGGACCATCTCAGGGAGGCACCCTGGGGCTGGCTCCCCAGTGCTGCTGCTGTGCCCTGAGTGTGCTCCTGCTGCATGCGCCCCGGGTGGTGCACAATGAGCTGTTTGTGCAGTCTGAGGGGTGCCCAAGCCACTATGCCCTGCTGATCCTCCTGGTACTCTTTGTTTAGGACCCTGAGCTATGACAGTGATGAGCTGCACCCAGTGTCCTTGGCCTGCAATGGACAGCAGGCCAGTACCTGGCGGCCCCCGCGCCAGGAGGAGCTGGTGCTGTGGTGGCATGGCTGATGACTCCTCATGGCAGGGTCAGCACGGTGGAGCTGTTGAGGCAGCCACTGACCTGGGCTCCCCAATCTGCTGGTGGGTGCAGCAGCCAGGGAGGTGGGCAGGGAAGGGCACTGAACATCCAAGGACCCCTCCTTCAGTGACACGTCACCAGAGGAGTTCAGGGCGGGGCAGGGGCTTGGACAGGCCACCCCTGCTGATGACCACTGCAGGGGTATGGCCTTCATTTTGGGGCAGCATTTGCAGGTATCAAATTGAGTCACCATTAGCCATTTTTACTGTGCAGTAAGGGTGCACACATGTAGATGCCTGCCTGTACTGCACAGTAAATTAGGCTAAGGTGCAGTAAAGCGCCTCGTGTAGATGTGCCCATTAAAGACATTTCCCATGTAAGCATTAGTATTGGAGGCCAGGAGTAAAATTTTCCAATTCATTGTGGTGCCAAGGCTCTTGGGAAAGTGTCAGCCTCCATATTTGATTTGAACTGAAAAGTTAGATCCTGAGCTATGATAATGTAACAACCTTAATAAAAATACTGGTATGAGATTGTGAGTTCTGTGAGCTGGCCTTGGGGTTAGGCAACAAGAGACAAATTCCAAAGGAGGAAAATTGTTTCAGGTTTAATAAGATGCAGAACTGACTATCTCCAAATCTTGGGCAATTAGGGTTGTTGATGCCATTCTACATCTAATTCAATATTGTGACTTAAGATTATGTAAAACCCCAAGAGCCTAGGATGGGGCTTTTTAAATCAAAACGAATAAATATTGATCTAGGTTTTCATTGCAGCTTTGTCTGCTCCCTCCATGTTTCAAAGCTGCCGTATGACAATGTTAGTTAAATATGAAGCGCCTTAGACCAAGCCTACACTCAGAGAACAGAGCACTAGAGAAGACAGCTCCCCTGAAACAGCTTGCAAACCCCACACAACCACCCCCAACCCCACCCACATGGGCAGCAAGCCTATGCACCAGCCAAGACCTAGCTTTACACAGGTCCGCAGAGCTGCCTGGACTTGGAAATGGCATACACACCGCTCATCTCCCTGCGAGTTCCCAGGCTTCCAAAACAGAACCGAGATCATCTGAACTAGGGAGAGGTGCTGACACATGCACTCAGGACGCCTGTGAGCCATCTACTCAAACTACTTGCCAGACTTGGGCACCTGTGGAGTAGGAGCAAGTGGACAGGGCTCGTTTCCAGTAGCACAGCCCTAGCCATGGTTCACCCAGGCAAGGCAAAGGTGCAGAGAGATGGGGTGATTTGCTGAAGGTAATGCAGAAGGTGAGAGGTGGGAAGCAGAGCCCAGCCCTCTTCAGTTGCCGTGCGAAGGCGCTGGGCCGCACTGTGGGCAATGTACATGCTTCCTACAGCCAGGAGACACAATGTTAGGAAAAGAACGGGACTAATGGGGACACCCCCTACCAAGCAGACACTAAACATTTGCTCCAAGCTGCTTACCTTGTTTGTAAGTGTTTTAAGAGGGAGTCATGTTTTAGCCGTTCTGGAGAGCTCTGGTGCTCCCTAGTGGAGGCCAGACAATGCCAATTAAAACAGCTTCTGGGTATTTTCTTTCTATAACACCCATAAACTTTGTGCTTCTCTAATTTGATCAGACATTTATAAACATGATCTTGCTCCTTTCCCTCTCCATGGAGGAAATGCTGTACAGCAGCCACAAGGAGCAGCGTCCTAGGGGATAAGTAAGGGCTTGGGGTGGAATCAAGGCCTTGACCCTTCAGTTCATTAGAGAACTCCACTTTTTCAAGAGTTGAGGGTATTAGCATCCGTGTCTTAACCAAACTAGGCAACTTCCCCATGCTAAGTTCCTTCCTCAGTTAGTGTTCTTCTCCTCCTTCTCTAATCACTTACTAAGGATTGTTACACACCGTTAAACAGCTGCTACATTTCACCAGAAACGGTTGATTTTCACTGACGTGCAAGATAAATCCCTTTGCAGTTCCTACAAAGGGACTGGAAGTTCAGGAACATAATGCTGCTATGGAGGATAATTTTAAAACCAGCTGCACTGTTTTCCTAGTTCTTTTTGATTGATGAAACAGCAGCCTGTTTGGGATTCTCAAGAACAAGGGTCTGCAGTACTGGCCAACATTTAGCTACTGACATATTAAAAACTTAAAGTAGCTGTAAAAGAATCATTACAGCGAGGTAAAAGCAACATAATAATTCCAGTCCTCCAAGCTCTACCGGTTGAGCCTACGTTCAGCACTGCTGTGGTGTCCCAGGGCTCTGTGTCACTTTTAATTTTCTGGTGTTTCTTCCAAATTGAAATATTTTAAGACAAGTTGGTGAACGTCTGCCAACTCCTTCTATCCCCTGGAGTGCCTAAGGAGCCTGATTTTTCAGAAGTGCTCAGCAACTTCAGCTCCCAGCAGAGTTTTGGATGCTCTCGGCACTTCTGACATCAGGCTGCTGGTTTCAGAGCATAGATCTAGACGTACATATTAGACCCAGTTCAGAACTGTTAATTCCCAGGCCTGGAGACTCTTCCATTTAGATGATTGCTGTCACAAATAACCAACAAACCAAAAAAACCCACCCTAAGTAGCTTTCATTATGCTTTCACTATAGAAGACTGGTCATATCTCCAGAGAGATGTGGTCATATCTCCAGAGAGATGTAGTCATATCTCTGTTCAGTCACTGGCAATGCTATTCTTTAAATGGCCACAGATTGTCAGTGTTGACCAGAGTTATTTCTCTCTGCTGGAGCTATACCTTTGCTTTTTTGAGTGGGAAGAGACAGGATCTAGGCACTGATCTTAAGTGGTGACCTGAAGGATGCACCACTTTAGAGTTTGCTCAGGCTTCTGATTGGTGCTTCTGGGTATATGATTTTAATAGCAAGGAGTGAAGGGTCGCTCAATGGACCAAATCAATCTTCAGATGGTAAAGATTAATTTAGCTTCGACACCTGCAGTGGAACTACATCCATTTTCTCCAAATGAAAATTGGCCAGAGTTGCTTCATTTGTGCATTTTTTATTATTGCTTTCCTTTGGCTGCTGGGATGATCCAGGCCACAAAACGTTTGTCTATTTAAAGCCTAAGGCAGACACCCTCTGCAAAAACACAAAGGAAAAAAATGTTATTTCTGTGACCCTCAAGGTCACCAGAGATTTGTTCAAAAACTGAATCAAAGGAAAGGTTCCTTCTCAAAGGCTGAGCTGGATGTCCTATAAGAATGTCATTGTTTTAGCAGCAAATCATGTGAAAAGAGGCCAGCGCCAGAGCTCTGGTCTGAATAACTGTTTTTCAAAGCTCTGGTCAAGGATGATTTAGTAACTACATTGGTTTTGAATATAAACCAATTAGGACTTTCTGTGGGTTTTTTGGAGGCTATTAATTTTTACAATGTATTTATGCATAAGTCTTAAAAAGCCCAAATTCTATGTGGCATACTGCACCAATTAACACCTACAGAACTCAAGGGCTTGTGGTTAAGGGTGTCCTGCATCTTGTGGGACTGAGTTTTTTCAGGATAAAAATATAAAGCCTTATGTGGAGGAAAAAAAGTGAAGGCAGAGGATTTTTGAAGTCGATACCAAGAGGGCCAGGATTTCATCTGCAATGTCTCTTAATATTTTTAAGATTGTTGTGTGCAGTCTTGATACAAAATTATGCCTTGCAAATCTTACTCCTTTAAGTAAAGCTTTGAAAAAATCAAGTCCTTAGTAACGTTACTGAGGAATCCAGAGACCCAGTGGTCAAGCACTCTTTTACATTCCACTGCCTGGAAAGGAAAGAAGCCATTTTTCTTTTTGCATTTGTAACCTTCAATCACAGCCCTTTAAATATGATGCAGATTTCTTTTCAGTGTCTTTAAAGAGAGAATGAAAGATGAGAAAAGAGGCACTTAAGCATTCCCACTGACATGAAAGAGACAGTGCTTCAGTGCTCAACCAAGTCCTGCTGACTGCAGCATGGAACTTGGGCTTCTAGTTAGACAGTATTCTGCACAATTCTAATTTTTCAGATAAATGTCCCCTTTAATATAAGAAAGCTGCACTTTCAAAGTGAATAATCAACAGCATGCTCTTCCTGAGAACAGTATGGGGCCAACCCACTAGCCAGCATTTCTGATTTGACTTTTTAAATCCCTATTCCCTTTAAAGTTTTATGCATAATTATCTTGCATTTACAATTTAGGGCTTTCCTTCTTATTTCACCTATTGCTCAGTTTCTTGAGCTCACACAAATCCAACATCTTCATTATGCATGCATTTTAGTAGAAAAATATTCACTTGTTTTGAGCAGCTCTGGCTAGAGGTACAATGGTGAAGTCTTCCTTACCTTCTTCCCCCAAAATGAACAATCTGGGAGAGCTGGAAAACCTAATGCAGTAGGTGTCCTTAAAAGGGGTGGAGCAGTAGGGCCCAGCGGCCAGAAGCAGGAGCCCAGCCCAACGCCACCCCCAGCCATTTCCCTGCTTCCTGCCCCTGCCCTTCCCCACCACTACCTGGCTCCCAGCTGCATTGCTAGACAAGGAGCATGGGGCTGTGCCGTATGTGTGTATAGCCAGGGGCTGAGTGTGCGTGTGCGTAGGGTGAGTCCCACATGCAAACCCCACTACACGCATGCACCTATATCCCCCCTCACACTGCCATACATGCAGACACCCACCCCCTCACACACCCCAGCCACAATCCCCCCACAAACCCCATACCCCCAACACTCCATATCCACACACCCCCACATGCTCCCTCACCCCACATACCCAACCACCCACAGGCCCCCACACACCTATACACACCCCCTCACAATATATAAGAGTAAGACATCATTTTAAGCTATTATATACAATCACCTCTACGTACTCTGCACAAACACAAGTAAATCAGGACAAAAATATTTTCTGAAATCAAATTAATGCATGTCGTAGATGTTCACTTTTTAGGATATAATTTGGGGGGTTTTTTGGCTCTGAGATGGCAAAACCCCTTGCTGAAAGGAGTACTTCCAGGGGCAAAGGGAGGGACTTCCGGTGGCAAAGGGCAGGGATTAGGGGGCAGGACTTCCGGTCACAAGATCATGACCGGGGGTGGGGCTACACATGCAGCCCTCAACAGCTTGTCAAAACTCAGTAACCGGCCCTGTGCTCGAAATAACTGCCCGCCCCTCTAAAAGCATATATGTTGTCCAAGTTGACTAGTCACAGGCCAGTGACATTTTGTCATTGCTACGGATACCAATGAGTCGATAATATGGATTTAGGCTTGTTTGGACTTTTCCAGTTACTAATGTTTAAAAACTGATATACTGCTGACACCCAGGTTATTTTTTTATTTTATACTGTGCACATTCCTATTACCTTGGTCATGCTCTAAAGTTCAGATCAGCAATATTAAGCAGTTATTACACAACAGAACACAGGCTCCCTTAGGGAAATGTCTTTAGGCAAGCAGGTGGCTTAGTCCTTAGTGTCGCATTGCATCATATACTTGGTGTTTATGATAATTGTCCATGTATCGATTTGACAGTTTGAGCTCATTGTCTGACTATTACTAATGTCAATCTATGTGTGGCTTTGCTTTTGGTGGCTTTTCATATAAAAGACATATGGGATCAAAATCTGTTTTTGGAAATGTTGGCTTCAGTAGAGTTACTTCACATTTAAAGGTGTATAACCAACAGTAGAATTTGTTCCACAAACAACGACACCTTATCTAACATCAGTACCTGGATTAATGGCACTGAAATTAGGGACTGTGTATATATTTCCAAGTGGTCTAATACCTCAGTAGGCATTTCTGATCAATGAGTAGGTAGAAAGAAATAACATTTAGAATCCCCTTGACTTGATTAAGCTTTGCATTGGGCCTGGTGTGACCCTGGTTAAAGAAAGCTGCTTATTCAGGGAAGCAGGTACGTATGTTAGTGGTACTCAAACACATGCTTATAATATATGGTGGGACCATACCCATGACTGGGCAGTACGTATTGAGGGCTATAGGTTGTACAGACGGGACAGAGTAGGGAGAAAAGGTGCAGGAGGGGTTGCTCTCTCTGTTAAGCAGCATTATACATCTACCCTAATCAAACTGGAATCAGAGGAGGAGAAAGTAGAGGCACTGTGAGTTAGGATACATGGAGGTAGAGAGGAAAGGGACTTGGTGGTGGGGGTCTGCTACAGACCTCCACATCAAGAGGAAGAGCTAGACTTGGAATTCTTGAGGCAGCTCTCAGAGGCCGTACAGTCTAGGGACATGGTTGTCATGGGAGACCGACCTTGACATTTGCTGGGAGAAGCACTCAGCCAAATCCAACCATTCACGTAGGTTCTCAACTTGCATGCAGGACCTTCACCTAGAGCAGGAGGTATACGGTCCCATTAGGGGGAATGCCTTACTGGACTTGGTGTTGGCTACGGGGGATGACCTGGTAGGGGAGCTGCAGATTTGTGGTCACCTTGGGACAGTGAACACCAATTGAATTCACCATATGGCGTAGAGTGGGTAAGATAATTAGTAAGGTGGAAGTGTCTGACCTTAGAAAGGCTAACTTCAGTGTGCTCAGAACTTTAGTCAATGACACACTGCAGGATAGGAGTATCGGCGAGATGGGAGTCCAGAAAGGGTGGTTGTTCCTAAAGGAAGCGATCCTTTGGGCACAGAGGGAGATGAAAGGGAAAGCGGGGAAAGGGACCAAAAAACTTCCTTGGCTAAACAGAGAAATCCAGAGGGGTCTAAGGGCAAAAAAGGAGGCATACAGGCGGTGGAGGCAGGGGGAAGCTACCAAGGAGGCATATATCTACTTGGCCCACATCTGCAGGGAGGCAGTTAGAAAGGCCAACGCAACTACAGAGCTGAGGCTGGCAACATAAATTAAAGACAACAAAAAGTCGGGGGGGGTTTTGTTTTTTTTAGCTATGTAGGGAGTAAAAGGAAGGCACAGGGCAGCATAGGACCCCTATTGAACAAGCTGGAGCAATTAGTGACAGAGAGGGGGGACAAGGCTGAGCTCTTCAATGAGTTTTTTGCCTCAGTGTTCTTGAACAAGGGTCAAGATAAAGCTCCTAACGGGTTCTTAGATGGGCATCAGAGCGACACAAACCCACCAACTGTCAATGCTGACTTGGTGAAGTCACTTGGATGGACTGGATGTGTTTAAGTCAACAGGCCTGGATGAGCTGCATCTGAGAGTACTGAAGGAACTGACCGGTGTCATAGCAGAACCACTGGCATGACTGTTTGAGCACTTGTGGCACTCAGGTCAGGTCCCAGAGGGCTGGAAAAGGGCCAGTGTGGTCCCTATTTTCAAGAAGGGGAGGAAGGAGGATCCGAGTAATTATAGGCCAGTCAGTCTCATCTCCATCCTTGGAAAAGTCTTTGAAAAGATTATTAAGGATCATATTTGTGGGAGTCCAGCAGGAAAAATAATGCAGCAGGGCAACCAGCATGGATTCATAGCAGGTAGATCATGCCTGACTAATCTGGTTTCGTTTTATGACCAGGTCACAAAATGCTTAGATGCAGGAGTAGAGGTGGATGTTGTTTTCTTGGATTTTTGGAAGGTCTTCAATATAGTATCCCATCTCATTCTCATAAATAAATTAAGAGGCTGTGACTTAAATGTTTACACAGTGGGTGGCAAATTGGCTTGGAGGGGGGTCACACCCGAAGAGTGGTAGTAGACGGGTCGGTATTGACCTGGAAGGATGTGGGTAGTGGGGTTCCACAGGGCTCAGTCCTTGGACCTGTACTATTCAATGTCTTCATCAGAGACTTGGATGTGGGCATGAAGTGTACGCTGTCCAAGTTTGCGGATGATACTAAATTGTGGGGTGAAGTGAACACTCTAGAGGGTAGGGAACAATTGCAGAACACAATAGGATGCAATACAAGGACAAATGCAGAGTGCTGCAACTAGGGTGTAAAACTATCCATTACACTTACTGGCTAGGAAATGACTAGGCCCGTGTGAATACGCAGCTATTCGATTCGGCTTCAGATCCAGCTGCTTTGGATGCCAGGGATCTGATCCGGAGCTCCAGAACAGTTTCCTGCTTCGATTCAGCCGAAGCGTCTCCAAAGCTTCAGAGCTGCTTCAGAGATCTGGCCGTAGAATATAATGGGGAATCAATGAAATATCTATAACGTTGTTGTTTTGTGTCTGATTTAGATGAAACTTGCAGGGGTGGTAGCCTCTGCTGAGGGCATGAGGCCTGCCAAGTGTCAAGAAGATAGGTGCAGGGGTTTGGGGGGAACTGCACCCCACATTCTTGAAAGCAAAACACATCACATGTATGTGTTACACGACAGGGGGGTGAAAACTGCAGCCTGCCAAGTTTCAAGGTGATAGGTGCAGGGTTTTGGGAAGAACTGCAGCTCAAGCTGTTGACATGCAAAACTCGTGACATAGATGACCATGTGTTAAGACGTGGTCCAAAGCTTCGCACAGCCCTAGAAATGACCTTCTCAGCAGCACAGAAGCGGAAAGGGATCTCAGAGTCACAGTGGACTCCAAGATGAACTTGATTTGTCAGTGCGACGAAATCATCAGCAAAGTTAACCGCATTTTATCATGCATCAGCAGAGGCATGACAAATAGATCCAAGGAGGTGACACTTCCCCTCTATGCAGCATTGGTCAGACCACACAGTTGAAGCACTGCGTCCAGTTTTGGGCACCACGCTTTAAGAAGGATGGTCCAGAGGAGGACCACTTGTATGGTTGAGGATTTACAGGCCAAGCCCTATGAGGATAGAGTAAGGGACCTGGACCTCTTCAGCCTCTGCAAGAGAAGGCTGAGAGGTGAACTTGTGGCCGTCTACAAATTTATTAGAGGGGTGCAGCAAGGTATCGGAGATGCTCTGTTCACCACAGGGTGCCTCTTGGGTAACAAGGAACAATGGTCCCAAACTGACAGACAGCAGATTTAGGTTAGACATCAGGAAAAACTTCTTCACAGTAAGGGTGGCCAAAATTTGGAACGGGCTTCCAAGGGAGGTGGTGCTGTCCCCTACCTTGGGGGTCTTTAAGAGAAGGCTGGATAGGCATCTGGCTGGGTCATCTTACCCCAGCACTCTTTCCTGTCCAGGGCAGGGGGTCAGACGCAATAATCTGTTGAGGTCCCTTCTGACCCTAGCATCTATGAATCCACGAAGAGGGATGAATTAAGGATGGGTCTAATGATTTCTTTCCATAGGGATCAATTTCCATATAAAGCCAGGAAACTGAAGACTGGCACTGAAGACCTTACAAGCAAGATATGTCTCCCTTTCTGGAAAGGTTTTGTGTGTATGTGTCTGTCCAAAAAAGGAAAAACATTCTGCTTGTGTATAGTATATAAAAAGACTTTAGTGAAGCAACTTCAATATGTACCCGCTCAGGATCTGGTCTTAGATTTTAACACATACTATGCAGTTAGAAGAGTCTTTCAACTGCTCTTTTAAAAGCTCTGTAAACACCTGCAAAATTATCTAGAGAGCAAAGCCATATTTTTTAGAGTTTATTGAACTATTCCACAAAAAAGAAAAACACAGATGAACACATCTCTGAGTGAAATGCAAAATGATTTAAGGACATATTTTTGATTAGTCAGATTCTAGGTATATTCTGCTTTGATGAGATGGCAGTGCCAACACACACAAAGACAGGTATTGCTTCTAACAGACAGAGTCACTTGAGACTGTGGGGGCTCAGAGACAGTACAGAAATACGAATAAAAGTCAATTAAGACATTCAACAACTTGCAAATTAAATACTTCTGTGTCTGTTAATGGGCTCTCAGATTCCATGCATGTATTCCTTAACTCAAACTTCTTCTCAAAGCCAAACCTTCTTACTAAGAAGGACAGGGTAGGTCTGCTGTCACTGCACCCTAATTAGAGGGGCTGCTTCTTCTGGATCGAGGGCTGCCTTGTCCTTTTCTCTCTTCTGATTCACTCTTCTGCTCAGCCTCATCATTTCCCTTTACTAGAGACACTGCTCTTCTCCAACGGGCAGCTTTATATGTACCAAGCACAGTAGCAGAAACTACGAGAACTGAAACAAAAAGTGACAGCACCAACGATTTCCACCAGATATAACTGGAATGCTGCACTCCGGGAACTAAGAGAAACAAAACAAGGAAAAGAGAAACTTAAGACACACAGGACACAATTCTAGCCTGTTTTCCTCCAGGCCTTTTGGGAACTAAGTATGTGTCTGCACCTAATTTACCCCGTTTCACTGACTGCACCTGAACATGTAAACCAGCAGCCCAACTGCTAAGGTGACATGAGGCTGCTTTGTACCAAGTGACTGATACTCTCAGGACCTAAAACTGGCCATGCACAAGAAAGATCACTTAAGCAAATGTGATACAAAATCAGCATAGGGAATCCTACCAGAACCATCTACTCTGAATGAGTTATCTATACCTCATTCAGCCCTGGATGGTGTTTGGGTAACTAAAAGACAATCGTTATAATTTATGCTAGAGCCCAGGCCCAAACTGGAATTCGGAGAGTGTAGATTGTAACTTTCTACAGCTCTCCAGAGCTGCATTCATGTTTGGACATAGCCAAAGATCCGCATGACACTGCTGGAGAGAAGAATCAGGCTCCTTCTCTCTCTCCCTCTCTCTCATATATACAAAATGAACAGCAGCAGCTGCTCCAAAGGTTGTTCGTTTTCTCTCTACAGTTGATTAAAGATACTTTGGAGCTTCTACTATTTCCAATGCCAAACACCCCGGGAATATGCAGTGGACTCTATTATGCAAGCTTTGGGTGCAAGACATGGGAAGTGACAGTGTCTCTACTCAGCACAGGTTAGGCCTCATCTAGAATACTGTCTGGAGTTTTGGGCTCCACATTTTACAAAGAACACGGAGAACTTACAGAAGGTCTAGAGGCAGGCAACAAAAATGATAAAGGGCTTAGAAGGCAAGTCACACAAAGAGAGGCTGAAGAAGCTAGGCATATTCAGCATGCAGAAAAGATACTTTAAGAGGGGATCTCATAGCAGTCTTCAATTACTTAAAAAGTTGCCACATAACAGGAAAAACACTTTTTCTCTTTTGCTGTAGAGAGCAGGACACAGATCAAGACTTGAAGTTGCACTGAAGTAGGTTTAGATTGGATATCAGGAAAATCTTCACTGTTAGAACAGTGGGGTAGTGTTCTAGTGACTACCTAGAGGAACTGTGGACTCTCTATCACTGGAGGTGTTCAAGAAGAGTCTGGACACCCACTAGTCAGGATGATCCAGGCATAGGTAGGACTGTGTCCTACTATGGCTATTTCCCATGCTCCTGGGATTTGCTGGCTGTTGCATGGGGCTGTGAGGGAATAATTTTTTTCTCCTGCTGCTATATGTCAGGTTTTTTTTAACCTTCCATTGGGTGCTTGCTGCAGCCAAGGCTGGGGATATCGACTGGGGTTTGCCAGTGCTCCTGCCGGGACTTAAGCCAAGAGGTTCTTGGCTAGAGGGTCTTGCCCTTCTCCTCAGGGTCAGACCAACTACTAAATTTGGGGTCAGAAAGGAATTTTACTCTCATGGTCAGATTGTGGAAATTTCTGGACTGTGGAAATGTTTGCCTTCCTCTATAGCAGGGGGTGTAGCCCTCTTCCTGGGATCTCTCAAGTGTATAACAACATTTGTGACAGCAGGATGTTGGCTGCCATAGTCCCCCTGCTTTGTGTGTGACAGGTTAGGGAGTTATGCCTTGTGTTGTGTCAGAGTTGACTGTGTAGTTTTGCTAAGAAGTAAGACAATGGATTTGTATAGGATGTTTAGGATAGGGATAATCCTGCCTCAGGGCAAGGGGTTGGACTGGATGACCTCTCAAGATCCTTCCAGCCCTGCTTCTCTATGATTCGAAGCGCAATATTCAGCCATGTGAGTACTCTGAAATGTGACTGACAGAGCTGTAAACAATGGTGCCTTTGCTAGTCACCTGTTTTCTGCCTTTGTCCTGTAAAAAGCTTAGAGGACCACCAGCTCCCCTCCTTGCCAGGAAGCAGACTGGGTGCAGTGAGTTTTCTGCAGAGGGAAAAAAATTCCTCCAAGGGTGCACAGCCTCAGAAGCATTCCCAAAAGCTGCAACTCAGGCACCACTGTGACATTTCACTGTAAACTATGTCCTCTGATAAAGACTACAGCAAATACTGTGAAATGTATGTAAAGGATGCCTTCACCTGGGGTGACCTTGCAAATCCATGAAGCCAGTTCTGAGCAGGGAGATGAAATCAAGGTCCCATTTACAGGTTCAATCTGAATACACAAATCCTGAGTCTCTTGGAAACCCCTGAAAACCAAAGCAATGAATGTATCTTTATATTAGTCTGGATTTCCTGACCTCAAAGTCACAGCAACATTCCTCCCTGATGTCCTCCCCCAGTAATACTGTCATCCTTAGGTAAAGGAAAGGTGAAGCTCATGAGAAAGAGAATGTATTTTACCAATGAGGCACTTCAGTGTCTCTACCAGGCATGATCCAGGTTTTGGATTGGAGATTATGGCTCAGCTTGAGTAACCAGCTTTTCTTAGAGATGACTTTAGCAATCCACCTCTGCAAACAATAAACAAAAGTGGTACTGTAGCAAATATGATGCCTACAATGTACACCTGGATAACAAGGAGACCCCCAAATAACTAAATAGATACAGTCTCATTTTGGCAGCAGGATAGCACATTCAAGTCATGAGGCAAGTTCTTTTCATTCTTAATGCCAGTTAAGAAGAAAGAGGCCATTTTAATATGTTAAGAGCCCAAATCTGCACCCGTGGAATTTTGATTTAAAATGGTAACAGGTGCAGGAGGTTCAAGCACGTACAGATCAACTGCCTGACCATAATGAAGTACTAAACCTAGAATCTTTTTTAAAAGGATGCTGTTAGACAGTTTAGGGCCAACATTTAACTTGTATTACAGTGCACTTAGTAGATGGGAGTGAACTTCAGGTCCTGGTTCTATCAAATTATCTATCTAAACAACCTCACTCTGAGTTTTCTGTATTGTTCATTCATAAAAGAATTTCCCCCGGATAACTGCATAGCAAAGTTGTTTTTAAAACTTCATTTTTTCTCCTTAATCTCCCTGCCTTGATTTTCTAATTAAAGACAGAAAAAATGCATCTTTCAGTTCTGGAAAAATTCAAGACAAATTGACATATACTCCTTCACACACACAGAAAAAAAAACCCATCACACACAATTTTTGTAGGGCATACCTCGAAATTTTCAGTTTCTACTCAGTCCCTACTCAGACAAACTCCCATTGATATTAAAGGGAAGCTTTGACTGAGCCGGCACCTCATGCTTTTTAGCTTAGTGATAGTATTTACTAGTAATATTTAAAGCTGCTGACAGATGTGAAAAAAGCACTTTACTAGACGAAGCAGCGCGTTAGTTCAACCCAGCTCTGCAGCGTTGATATAGATCATGTGCTTCAGCGGGGCTTTGTGCTTTTATCTAAAGACGATTCAATCAACTGTTAATTAAAAGCACCAAAAAAGCCCTGCTGAAGCGCCCAATCTATACAGACACTGGGTGAGCCAAGTCCAACTAATGTGACGCTTATTCTGGGTATATGCTAGGCTTGGTGCAGGGGCACACCGAGTTTGAAATAAAGTATTGTTTCTTGGGGTTTTTTAAAAGTCTGTAAGCAGCCTAAGTGTTGGGCTAAAAACCCATGTTCAGTGCTGTGCAAATATAAAGTAAGAAAAAAACTGTCCGAGGCTCAGAGAGTTTACAATCTAAGTACAGGTTTGTTTAGCTGGCTGGCAAACCCTGTGCTGACAAATCCTGATCTCAACGAATCATAAACCATGTCCTCACAACAAAGGGAAAGAGCTCATAAATAAAAAGCAAGAAAAGAAGGGAGGAGTAGGCTCTTTAGGTACACAAAAGAAAAAGTAAGCAGTGTTTTTCAGAGAGGAAAAAGAGATCCAATATGCTGGGATAAAATGATCATTCCAAGGTTTTAAAAAAAAATATTAAAGAATACATTGTACACAACCTCTTTATTAACAGTTTTATATTTGAGTGACTGACCTGTTCTTCTGCATCTTGTAATTTTAACAGCTGGGACCCTTCGTATTGACTGCACATAAATTCTGCTCCACTCTTATTCAGTGCCCCAAAAGCAGGAATATAATAACAATTTCCATTCCAGTATTTCCAAAAGGGGAAACACATCTTGCTTGTAAGGTCTTTTTGAAATAGAAGACACAAATTAAAAGGCACAAAACTCATTATACACCATCTTGTACCCATACCATCAGTCTTCAGCTTCCTGACTTTATACTGAAATTAATCCTTATGCAAAGAAATCATTACACACCGCTTAAATCCACTCCTCTTTAGAACAGATTTTATTATAAACACGTTTCAATTCTATTAACATAGTTACATGCTTCCCTGAATAAGCAGCTTTTTTCAACCAGGGTCACACCAGCCCCCCCCCCCCAAATGCAAAGCTTATTCAAGGGGAATCTAAATATCATTATTCCTTTCTATCTATCCATTGATCAGAAATAACCACCTGGTATGAGACCTAGTCAAAAAAAGACCAAGCTAAAAGGTTGGGTTTTATAATGTATTCAGAATGCTGGTCAATGGCTCATAAAATGGTCAGTCCAAAATAACAAACCACAGCAGAAAAGGAAACCCAACTCCCTGTGCTGTCTTACTCACCATATTCACAAAGCTCTAATTTCTTCATTTCTTGACACGTCACTGCACCATCACACAACCCTGTGATTCTATTGCAGGTTGTACGGCTGAGACAACGTGGGCACTTCTGTTGGCAATACATACCGTACCGTCCTTCACTGCAAGCTGAAACATTTTTTTAAAATCTTTATATTTAGCTTTCAATTTTGGCAAATCCTCAGCGTTTAGACATATGGAGAAGGGGGGAATGAATGAATAAATGAATGAATGAATGGATGGGTTTGCACAGGTATTTATGTCTACAAGCACTGCACTCACTGTACCCTATAGGTATACCCTGAACTTCTTTGGGTCTCAGGTTTCCACCTGTAAAATGGGGAAAATATTACCCCTCAAAGTCCCAGGGGTTCTAAATAAATACATTAGGGGCGAAAGCTGCTCAGCTGCTTTGGTAGCCACGGTTGTACAAATACTGGAGATAGCTAGAAGGCAAACTGAGATTTACTTTCACAATCTGCCATTTAGTTGACTTGACTCAACTTAGGGGTCAAACATGCCCTTAAGGGGCAGTGCAGCATGTGCTTGCAATAAAAAAACCCTGGATTATGGCCTAAACCAGGGGATGTCAACCAGGCAGGGGTACTTGGAAAGGCCCTGGGGGTATGCATGGGCAGGTGTGGATGAAGCGCTGCCCCCACCACCCTGCACCACCGCCTCCCAGGAGCGGGAGGGGGGGGATGGGAAGCTCACACGCCCCCACCACCCATCACCTTGTGCTGCTGCTGCTCTGCATGCAGCCAGCACCAACCGCCACCCCCCCCCACACACCCACCCAGCCACACGCCACCCCCCGCCCCTGCTCCCCATCCAGCTGCCGGGGGCATACTGATTAAAAAAGGTTGAAAACCACTGTCCTATACTGTTGGCAAAACTTCTGATTTTTATTTTTTTCCTCTCTAAAAAATAAAGACTGCATTGACTTTGGACACAACAGACACAACCCACACAAGCATATTCAAAGGCAAGGATGCTCAAAGGCAACTGGTTGTTTCTTTTCTTATTATTTTGTGTTGGCTCTTACTGCTCAGACCTGATGATGAATGCCTGGCCATCTGGCTATAACATCACACTAATTGTACCAAAAATGCTCAAAAGCATTTATGAGCAACCTTACAAGGCAAACCACTGGGCTAAGGGGCAAGGTAAAAATACAACTCCTACAAGCAAACAGATTACAGATACTTGAGAAACAGAAAAATTAAAACAAAAAGTAATCACCCCTTTGATTTATATTTCTATGTGCATTTTTACAGCATGCATAGCATTAAAGAAGTACATAGTTACCACTTTTCAGGTACACAGCAACTTTTCTTTTCCTGCTGAAGATCAGTTCTTTACCACTGACAGGTATGTAACTCTCCCCCCAGTAAGTTACTCCAGAGCAGTCAGCTGCTATGATACAGGCTGACACTGCAACCTCCAAGAATGTGTATGTTAGTCCTCCTACCGGCTGCAGGAGCAGCATTCTGGGGTATTTCCAAAAAATGCCATTACCTGAAAGATTTAAAGAAAAAAGAAAAGAAAAGCCACCCTTCATATTCTGCGCATTTGATAACTCCAGTCCCTTACTGGACCCTCTCTGTTGGGTGAAAAGTGACTGGCATGCATTAGTAAAACAGCGGTACTCAGATTTTTTTTTTGTGCATGGAAAAACATAGCTAAATCTCAGACGGTGTGCTGACAAGGCACTGATAAATCCCATCATCTCACACCTGATTTTATTCATGGGTTGGGAGAAGAAAATTTTTTCTTGCTATTTTAATTACTATTTGGTTTCTCAACTTTGAATGAACTAAAATAAACTCAGCTGAAAACATTATCCTCTCCCTGCAGAGGCAGCGACTGATGTCAAAGGGAGGTTAGCATTTCCAAACACAAGTTCCAAGAGCCTGGCAAAGGACTTCCCGAGTTCAGTGATCTGGCTATCCTTAAATCTTTGACATCAAATATGCTCTGTTTGAATATTAGCTTTCATTTAAGTAATTTTTAGAGATTATAGTAAATGTACATGGTGATATGGGTTGTTATGACAACAGTCAATTTATACACATTCTCTGGGTAGCAGAGCGTGCTAGCATGCAAATCCATTCTAATGATAACCTGTAGATCAAATCCAGTTAAATTTGTTTCTAAAGCATAAGTGAAGCCACTAGAGGGCCACGCAATCTCCCTATTACACAAATACACACATGATAATATGCACTTGAGGTGTCAGTAATTTAGGCTCTGGTAGCGCTGAGCCATGTGATTGGCACACACTGGATCAGGCATGCCATTCTACTGAGCAAAGGACCGTGTTAACACATAGATGATAGACATGGTAGACACATGATAGAAAGGCCAAACGAACTACTATACAAACCAAAAAATTAAAATCACTGCCTACAAAGTGCTGGGTGTTTTTCCAGCAATCCTGTTCTGTGACTGCATTAAGCCATTTCAGCCTCTCATTCTCACCAGGTTCCCCTTTCCTTAAAAATCAGAAAATTCTCTGCAACCCGCCCACTCCAAATGAATGGTTTTGCAGGTTTCTAAAGAAACAAATTTTCCTTAAAAATGAACATAAACTGAGTATGTAAATTGTTCTCATCATGGCATATGTTCCAGCATTTCAAAAACCTCCTGAACAGAGGCTGGCAGTTGTCTCCCTGAGCAACCCAAAGCACAACACTTGGACACACTGCTCTGAAATTAAGCCTAGCTCATTATGTGGTTCATGGGAAATCATTACAAATAATTTTTCAAAGCCTGTTGATTTTTGAATTTCCACTTCAGATGAAAAAATGGATTTCTTCATTATCAGTCTCTTTGTTAACAAATGATAATCCAAACCACAGTGACCTTGCCTGCTGAACTGCCGTTCTGTTCATAGAACTGCATGCATTACATCCTTCTAAATTTACGTCATGTGACACCTTTTGATAAACCAAAACGTGGGGCTACCCAGTCTCATCCAAAGAGAAGCTATAGCTGCATGCTTTCTCCATGCTCTGCACTTTCATTCCAATGCGGCAAAATTTGTAAAATAAATGCAATCCGCCACTTCCAACCATCCCCAATGCTTCAAGCTTTCCTGCAAGAATTTATTTACGATAGCTTAATCTTTACTCCCTCTCCTCAAGAAATGAGTTGACAAATCAAAGGCTGCAGAGCAGGAAAAGCCTACTTAGAGCATGATTCCTAACCTGGTATGGAAGCATGTTCAGAAGCCTATTATACCTCAATCCTGGGACAGCGCACACCTGATTTAAAAAGCAGTCACTTGTGAGGGTTCCCACCACCACCCACTAGGGATGGGGAGGTATGGGGGGCACAAATGATCCAGATAGGGAACCGGTGGGCCTAACCTTGTGCTATTATCTGACTGCAAATGGAAGGAGGGAGTTAGTTGCACCATGAAAGCAACAACAGCACATTACCCCATGTAGCCAGCACAAGCACGTATGTCTCAGAAGGAACTGCTGCTCAAAAGTGGACCGAGTGCCAGGACACCCCTGGGGAAGTACAGCTCTGAATCAGTGCTGAGGTGAACACAGACAATTTGCCCCTTCCAAAGAAGTCTGCTTTGAATCACCAACTCCGTGTGGTCACCCTTGGTCCTGATGGTTGCAGAAAAAAATTCCTGCCCCCATACCTAACCCAGCCCGACCCTTCTTTGTTTGCAAAAAATTTTTGTAGCTGGCTATGGCTGCAGAGATTTTTTTATACAACCTATCTAGACTGATCTGACAATTTCAGTTCTCTTGCAGCCAAGTTCTGTCACTTTACTCAAATAACCGTAGTCTGTGTGCAGTTCAGAGTAGGATACTACTGGGCACATAATGGAGTCAGGCCTTGTACATAAACAATAGAGATTTGAATCTGTAGTATACATTGTGTGACAATATTCACAGGTCAGGAAGGGATTTAGCAGAGTGCAGTCAGGTAAAATAAGAGGAACTGAATTATTTCTTACCTTCATTTCTCTTACAAACCCAGGAAGCTGAGGATGAGCAGTTAACTTGGTTCAAGCTCCCCTTCGCAGTTAGCTGATTACAAGTGGTCAAAGTGGTATTTTTGGTGTGACTTACCCTGAACAATCAAAACACACCATACTGGAGGTTAATCACATCCAATGGCATGGAAGCTAAGCCTCTGGTGCATGAAAATATATTACTTCAGAAACAAAATGGTTAGGCTAACCCTTTCCCCCCTGTCCCTGCCTCCCAAAGAAAGACTAAAAACTGATCATAGAATCATAGAAATTAAGGGCTGGAAGGGATCTCGAAAGAACATTGGGTCCACCCCCCTTGCTCTGGGCAGGAATCAAACAAATGAGAAAATCAATTGCTCAAGGGAGGAATCCTGAATGCACAAAGTCCATCCCATCTTGGTGGAAAGGCAGCAAAAGGGCACAGCAGCCCCCTTGGCTCTCCAGGGAACTGGCAGACCTCCTGCATCTTAAAAGGAAGACCTACAAAGGATGGAGGACTGGAACCACCATCAAGGAGGAATATTCTGCTCTGGTCCGGACCTGCAGAGAGCAAATCAGGAAAGCCAAGGTTGCAATGGAACTCCAGCTAGCTACAAATATCAAGGACAATAAAAAGTACTTTTCCAGATATGTGGGGAGCCAGAGGAAAAGCAAGGGCAACATTGGACCCCTGCTAAACCAGATGACGCAACTGACAACTGATGCCCAGGAAAAAGCGAACTTGCTAAATGGGTACTTTGCGTCAGTTTTTCACCAGTCCCATGGGACAGCCCTGCCCACTATGGGTCAGGGAGGCCCAGGTGAGGGAGATCCCCTGCCCTCCATTAAAGCTGACCTCGTGAAGGAACACCTTGAAAGGCTGGATACCTTCAAGTCAGCCAGCCCTGATGGGTTACACCCAAGGGTACTCAAGGAGCTGGCAAGCATCACAGCTCAGCTCTTAGAGAGCTCTTGGCGCTCTGGTGAAGTGCCTGAAGCCTGGAAGAAGGCCAGTGTCATGCCAAACTTCAAGAAAGGGAGGAAAGTAGATCCGGCAAACTATGGGCCCATCAGTCTGACCTCTATCGTGGGGAAGGTCTTGGAGAAGATTATCAAAGAGGCCATCCTTAACAGACTAGCTGAAGGCAATATCCTGAGGGATACCCAGCATGGATTTGTTGCGGGTAGGTCTTGCTTGACCAATCTCATCTCCTTTTATGACCAGGTGACCTATCACCTGGACAAGGGGGAAGAGATCGACATTGTATATCTTGACTTTAAAAAAGCCTTCGATCTGGTATCACCACGATCTTGGCTAAACTGGCTAGCTGCGGCCTTGACTTCACCACGATCTGCTGGCTGAGGAATTGGCTCCACGGTAGGACCCAGAGGGTGGTGGTCGATGGGAGCCAATCGTCTTGGTGTGCAGTCACCAGTGGGGTCCCTCAAGGCTCTGTCCTAAGGCCTATACTATTTAACATCTTCATCAATGGTGTGGACACTGGCGTCAGAAACAGACTGACCAAGTTTGCTGATGACACCAAACTCTGGGGTAAAGCATCCACACCTGAGGACAGGAGGGTCGATCCAGGCAGATCTTGACAGGCTCATGACATGGGCGGACGAGAACTCCCTGATGGTGTTCAACACCGATAAATGCAAGGTTCTCCACCTTGGGAGGAAAAACCTGCAGCATCCTTATAGGCTCGGCAGTGCTACACTGGTTAGCACTACAGATGAAAGGGACTTGCGAGTCATGACTGACCACAAGATGAACATGAGCCTGCAATGCGATGCTGCGCCTAGTAAAGCAAGCAAAATGCTGGCTTGCATCCATTGATGCTTCTCGAGCAAATCCCGGGACGTCATTCTCCCATTGTACTCGGCCTTGGTGAGGCTGCAGCTGGAGTACTGTGTCCAGTTTTGGGCTCCACAATTCAAAAAGGATGTGGAGAAGGTTGAGAGGGTGCAGAGGAGAGCTACGCGCATGATCAGAGGTCAGGAAAATAGACCTTATGATGACAGTCTGAGAGCCATAAGACTCTTCAGCCTGGAAAAGG
This sequence comes from Crocodylus siamensis, assembly GCF_052110815.1. NCBI lineage: Eukaryota > Metazoa > Chordata > Crocodylia > Crocodylidae > Crocodylus > Crocodylus siamensis. The sequence goes on along the minus strand of NC_143404.1, from coordinate 15,895,852 downwards.
GCAGGTTCAGGGGTGATCTGGTGGCCACCTATAAGTTTATCGGGGTGACCACCAGGACCTGAGGGAACGTTTGTTCACCAGAGCGCCCCAAGGGATGACAAGATCAAGTCACAAACTGCGCCGCGACTGATTCAGGCTGAACATAAGAAAGAACTTCTTCACTGTTCAAGCCCCCAAGGTTTGGAATAGACTGCCGCCAGAGGCGGTTCAAGCACCCGCTCTGAACACCTTCAAGACACATTTGGATGCTTATCTTGCTGGGATCCTATAATCCCTGCTGGCTTCCTGCCCCTGGGGCAGGGGGCTAGTCTCGATGATCCTCCAGGGTCCCTTCCAGCTCAAATGTCTATGAAATCTATGAAATCCCAGCAAAGTGTCTGTCCAGTCTCCTTTTAAAGAATTGTAAGGTTGGGGACTGCAACATCTCCTTGGGAAGTCTACTCCAGATTCTGGTCACCCTTACTGCAAAAAAGTTCTTCCTTACATCCAACCTGAACCTATCCTTTAACAGTTTATGGCCATTGCTCTTTGTCCTTCCCTGGGGTGCCCTAGTGAACAGTTTTTCTCTCAGCTCCCAATCAATGGGCAGAGCAGAATTTTCAGTCTATCTGAGCATCTGAATGTATATCACAGCACACCCAAACATCCATATTAAACCTCCATATGTAGAGTTTCAAGTCACACCTCAGACTCTTGGGTCATGAGTACCTTTTCAAAATGCCCTTTTAGCCTTGCACCTCTCTCTTTCGTGATACTTAAATATTTGTCTTAAAGTTTTCATGACAGCCTATTTTTACCATTTCTGCATTTCTCCAAGCTCATTTCCTCCAGGACACTCTTTTTCCATCTTATATGTCTCACTCTGTCAGAGCCAGTTATGATGATTATCAGCCACAGACAGTTATCCATAGCGAAGAAATACATCACTGCAATAGGCCCTTCCGGCCCACGTCAGCAGATGCACAAAAACTGAATGCCTGTCCTACAGCAATCGTGGAGCAGATATCCATTTCATTTTTCAAAGGAGAACCGTCCTGTTCCAAAAACTAAGGTAAGGAAGGCAAGGGGGCAAGGCAATGGTCTCTAAAGAGGTCCTTGTACCAATTGCATCCGGGAACACAACTATAACTGGCCACTGTATGGCAAGAAGGTGTCTTGTATACTCCCTTAATCCACAGAAGAATTAATCATAACCTGGGCCTACATTAGTATAGGAATTAAATCATCCTTTTACATCTGGCAGTGGTTTCTCCCTGATCCCACCTGTCAGTGAAGGGGGGAAACTGGATCCCCTGGGATACAGGATGAGGAAACGTAAGTGCATCACAGAGTAATCAATACAGAGCCTGAGCTGGGAAGAAGGGGCAAAGAACTGCTAGACAACTCTCTCTCACTGGAGAACAAAGGCAATTAGATAAGAGATACTTGTGCCTTTGAATTCCTCACCCTTACCCTAATCCAGCATAGTTGTATTCAAGTCAATGGAGTAAAATGACATCAACTGAGGATCTAGCCCTTTACATATATGGTTTCCAAAACCTGATTAGATGTGATTTAATACTCTTGTTCATGAAGTAAGCAAGCTGCCTTACAAAATATGCTGATTCTTCCTGCCCATGTTTTCCTTATCCCTTTGCAAGGAACCCACTGAGCCAATCCACGCAGGTTTGTTTAACACAGAGGTTATCCAGGCCTACAGGACAGAAACAAGTGTATGTTAAAGAACAGGTTAATGACAGACGAGTATAAGAAGAAGAGGCAGATTTATTAATGGTGCCCTGCACATAACACTTGAACTCTGAGAGGGGACTGAAACCAAAAGCCTGACTGAGACGTGGATCTGACAGATGGCTCCCTTCTGTAGAACATAACTTTCTACAAAAGTGTGGCAATTTCAAAGGATTAGGCTGAACACGGCCTCACTTTCCTGGTACATTCTGCAGTGGACTGGTTTAAAGATTTTTAAGCCAACCCAGAATGATGCTGAGAAGTCATACACTCTTGTAACAAATCTTATGGCATCAGAGCCTCTTCACACTATGCTTATTTTATTACAAATTTCTTGCATGCTTGGAACAATAATGTGCGGGTACAGCACAACCTGTTAATAAGCCCAAATATGCAGAATAGTAGGAATTGATGATACCAAGACTGGCTCTGTGAAATACAAACAGCCTAGATAAAACAGTTACTAGAGCTAAAGCATGGCAGAGTCTCTCCCAGTGGTACCTGTAGCAGATTTAACTCCCACAATAAACAGAAGCATGTTCTAAGTCTATTCTAATACTATACTGCATTAGCTTTACAGAGAGCCAATGACAGCCAGCATTAAGTTTTATACAGCTACGAACTAAGGCACTCCTACCTAGTTATCACAGTAAAAGACTAAGTGTGGCACATGGAATGACAAAGAGGTTGTTCATGCTACTTACTGTCCCATAAATCTATACTGTTGGGTTAGATATGCAGACCTCACCCAATGCTGCAACTCACAGCTGTTTAGGTCTCACAGCAAGAGTACATATAGCTTGATTTTTCTCATTTAAACACCTGTAAATAGCTCAAATTACATGCCTAGTGTCATTTAAGTGAGATCAGGCTCCCTATCTTTCCAACAGACAGTGTGTTCCACCAGGTCCAGCTCCAGAATTCGATCCTCATTTTCCAGCCAGGTAATGCACAGATGCAAGAAGGGTAAAACAGGTATAAAGTATCTTTCAGGCTTGAAAAGCTCTGTGTTTGTATGTGGGTGTTTGTTTGTGTTAGAAGAAGAACCAGTGAACCAACCTCAACCTTCACTTTTCAAAATTCTGCTCAAATGACAATTGCTCTTTCCACTACAATTAGCAAAGTCTGAATTTTAGTTTCAGTTAATTTGGTTTCAGTGAAAAATTGCAGAGCCGCACTCTGTTCCATAAAGTTCACAGTTCTGTGCTGAGTGACTATTTGTGCAATTTTTCGTAAAAACAGTTCCACAGCCCTGGTCATCCCTAGCACAAGGTTCTGATGTGCTGGAGTTGAGCTTGCAAGCACAGCTCGATCAGCAGCCCCTAATGCTAATAAGAGCTCTAAAATGCTAGATAAGTCAGCTGTCATGTGCTAACATCTATAAGGATTTTGTCTGTAAAGGAGGTATCTGTGAGGTAAGACAGGAAGACCTGTTCTCTGTGCTTACAGAGTGTCCATTTTCCATCTCTGACCACCATTTTTATCGCCACTTAGAAACAGAAACATTTTACCTCTTCTTCTGCACTGTCCAATACAAGGAGATCAGTGCCATTATAGGCAGTGCAGAAATTCTTTGCTTCTAGCCAGGTTGAACTATTAGTTTCTTCTATATAGTAACACCTGCCATTCCAGTACCACCACCCAGGGTTCTCTGGACATTTCAGACTGACCACACCTAAGGTACAAATGGCAGTACATCAGCATTTAAAGCAAAAAGAATACTCAGAAAATTCCCTGTTGGAAGCAGCATGCCCAAACCCTTCTACGTTTAAAAGAATCCAATTATTCAATATAGTAAAACATGGGTACTCTTGTAATAACTGAAATAAGCAAACTTGGCCCATTTTTCTAGTAAAGGTGGAGCTTAAATATCCTTCCTGTGCATCTAATCCCAAGGCCCACATAAAGCAATGAACATCTTTCCACCAATTTCTGGATTAGTCCATATGCCTGAAAATACAGGGAAGAGTAATTTAAGATTGGGAATTAGATATAAAGCTGACACATGTACAGCTTCAAGTGAAAAAAGTTGTCAAATCAAAAGCAAAGAAAAGAAAGCAAACAATGGCATGACCAAGTGGTTAGAGCCAGGGGCTTGGTTCAATTCCCAGCTTTGCTACTGCTGTTTTGTGATACACCAAAACAGTGAGTGCCTTAACATGTGCATGTTCCTATTTCCCTTTGCATAAATCAAATACATTAATGTGGGCCTCACGGGAGATGACAAGGCTTGATTAACGAGTGTAAAGTGCTTTCAGATCTTCTGATGAGACACTGTACATAACAGCAAAGAACTATTGCTATCCAGAGCATGCCAAAGCCAATTTTGGACACAATTTGCAATGTTGTATACTCTACTCCAGGTATGTTGTTCCTAACTGCCCATATGGACTGAGATGCTGCCACCTACCTCATTTGATGCAAAGTGAGGAAAACACCAAGATGATGATATCTTGGGTTTGTCTGTAGCTTTCTCTAACAGAAAGTGCAAATAATCCTATGGAGTACTGATTTTGGGAATACCAAAAGTTACTGGGACATTTTAGAAATACAAGTTGTCTCTATAAGAATGACAGCTAAGACGTCTACATTTGATAGCACCTACAGCCACCAGACTAATAACCAATATAATGAAATAGGAAGTTTATTCTATGCCCTCTGCCAGCACTGCCCACTGGGGTATTATATCTGGATGTCAAAAGAGAGGATAAGGCCTACAACTACTTTTTGCAAACGATCTTCATTTTTCCACTTGCCATGCTAATCCAAGGGTTTCTGTTTCCAGGGTTATACATTTTACCTCTCTGGCACTGTTGTGCTACATATTTCTCTGAACACTGCAAGTACTCCGCACATTCTCCAGTGAAAGGGCTGCAGTTTTCAATTTTATTACAGGTGCAACTACCCTGGCATTCTGGACCATAGTATCCTGAGGCACAGGCTGTAAAACAGAAAGTAGAGACAGACACACTAAGGAAGGCAAGAATCTGAAATCAAAACAGTGGGTGAATCACTCCTTGTGCATCCCATATTACAGGTTTCCCTAGATTTATGCGGGTTCTGTGCAGAAGCCAGGTCAGAAGCAATACTGTTTTGTAGCCTGCACTGTCTTGGAAATCCTTCTCACTTCTTTGTAGAAGTTACAGTTGTCAATGTAAGGCTCTCTCAGGCTTAAAACAGATTTCAGATTCTTGGATTTGATCCTTGGATTTGGCAATGTGTCACTGTTTTTATTAATTCTCAGTTTCTCCCTCTGTTAAATGGGGATATCACACTACATGCAAAAACTAACTGGAAGACACAATCTGTGAATACCACAAAAAATTATCTAGCTAGAAAGAGAACTTGACTCCAGGGCAGCTTAAAATGTGACTGAATTCAGAGCAGTGACATGCACCAGTGTGGCTGGATAGCTTTTCTTGTGCCAGGATAGGAAGACCAAATTGCCTTCCAGTAGCCTGGGCCCAAGGAAGTTTGTCTGAGATCAAAGGCAGTTTACTCACTACCCACAAGGGACATTCTTCAATATTTTTCAATGTACCCGATTTTACATAGGCAGCACTTTCATCTCCAAGGGCTCCACTGATGAGCAGAAGCTGGGTGGCAAACATAGTTCTGTATTCTCCTTTGATCATCCCAACTGCATTGCAAGTGCTTAGCTGAAATCTACAGAGCTGTACAGCTTCCAGTGATGACTGGTAGGAAGAGTTTGATGTATAGGTGCCAACCACATAATAGCCTTGGAATTCCTGGAAATCGATCGTTCCTATAACACATAAATTTGCTTGCTTGAGTGGTGGTTTTATTTTTTTACTTACATATTCTAAAAAGCAGATACATGTCATTATGTAGAAGTTGGGAGTCTAAAATCGAAATCACAACAATGTAAATTGAACTCAAAGTCGATGATTTATATTAGGGCTGACAAACAATTAAAAAAATTCATTGCAATTAAAGCTGCAATTATTCGCAATTTTGATCACACAGTTAAACAATAGTCAGGACCCACCCCACCCAACAACCCAGAGCCCATGCACCCTGTGGCTCCTCCATGCCACCACCAACAACACACAGCCCCAGCCCCAAACCCTGGCCCGCCTTGGACTAACACTGGCTGGAGCAGACCAGCCGGAACCCGTTAGAAGAGCCCCAACCCCGGCCCATCCCGCTCCTGCTCCTGCTCCAGACTCAGCTGCTCACGCTGAGTAGCAGCAGCAACAGCCAGGCAGAAGCTGCTGCTTCATGTAGGAAAAAAACAGCCCGTCACTACTGCTGGGCCCTTCTGGCTGCAGCCATCTGGACTCCATGCCCAGGCTGCCCTGGGGCTCCACCACTGCCCCCCTGGGCAAAGGCAGCAGTGACGGTGGCAGAGAAGAACTGCAGGCCAGCCCAGGCATGGGCCCCTGCCAGCAGCAGCAGTGAGGGAGAGAGGCTGCTTTTCCCCCGCGCCGCCCCTGGTCAAAACAGATGTGTGCGATTAACAGTCGTTACAAAAATTAATATGTTTTCTGTTAATTGTGTACGTTAACTGCGATTAACTGACAGTCTTAATTTAAATATAAAACTGAAAATATGAGGGACAGCTTAGGTCAGATTCTACTCCACTTAGTAGGCTTCAAAGTAAACTTAGGTACTAAAATGAGATCCTATTGCAAGTCCTGAAAATCCTGAGACCCTGTTCAAGTCCTGAAAATCCATTAATACATCTACTTTTGTTACACACTGCGCATGTCTATACATGCATTAATGCACCATTGCTACTGCGCATTAAGTTTAAGTACTAATTAAATGTGCAGTAGCCAGCATTACTGCACAGTATCAAAGGCGCAGTCCTTTCATGATGCTTAACATGCAGTATACTAATTCTACTGCACATTAGCACAGCTTTTGTTGTGACATGCTAATAAGCAGTAGAATTAGCAGCAAAGTAGATTAGAATCATACTTAGGTGCTTAACTTCACTTATGCACCTAAGACAGGAAACAGAATTTGGCCTTTCTTCTCTACAGTAAATGAAAAGTAGATGCAATCTCTTCTCTTAGTTACAATATAAATCTACAATATTTTCACTGATTGGAGATATTCTGGATCTTCTGCCACAATATACATTTGACCCACATATAGGAAACACACACAGTCCCCTGTATGCAGAACATTAACTTTATTTAAACTGTTCCTATCAAGAACAGTGATATTTTTAATACAAACAACTGTCTGAGCCAGAGTGCTCCACACAGTAGCACAGGTGGGGAGGACGGCTTCTTTCCTGGCAGAATTAAGAGCAATCTCTGCAGTCACTGAGAAATGTCTGTCCCATTCTAGTGACATGTAACATAATGGTTCACAATTATGTTAAAAAACAATTATATTTTGTACCAGGGACAAATTCTTAGGCGTTCCATACTATCGCACAAGCCAACTGAGTATTTATTTAGATTACCTTCTTCTTTTCTCTTGCAAATCCACGGGGCTTTCTGAAAGCAGTAAACAGCTGCCAAAAGGCCCTTTAGAGCATTCAGCTGCACACAGCACTTGGCAGTTACAGTCCACTTGTGTAGAGACAACCTCAAAGAAACAAATATCATGGGAGGCTACAAGGTTTTCCTAGCAGTCAGTGCTTTATCATCTTACACCCCAGACTCCAATTTTAGTTTCACGGTTTCCTGCAGGCAGTTACTGACAAGCTGATGATACTGCATTCCCATTCCAGGCACTGAATGAATTAAGCACTACAGTACATATTACAGTTTCTTGTTGTGCAAAATGGATTTAGTAATTAAGGGTCTTCATAACATCAGTATGTTCCATGCTTATTTTGGAAAAATGCTCTGCAACACAAGTGAGTAGTCTTAAGGTCTTAAGGGGTAGGAAGTGAAAGAACACACCTTGTTTCACCCTTGATTTGAGATCTTATTGCTCACAATGAGCAATGACTTCCAACAGGCTGGATTTCCAAAAATGCCTATGTGTATGCCACAGACTGAGTCTGGCACCCAAGTCCCATCAGTAAGGTCCACCCAAGACAATTACTCACTCATGAAGCTGCTTGTTGCTGGGAACAAGAAGTAGAAGTGTTGCAATCTGCCCGTTGAACACATTTCTGCATCTGATATGCATGGCTTGTGCTCCTGCTGTTCGGTCTGTGCATGCAGCCCAAGCCAGAGTTGAGTTTAAATGCTACTAACACTTCCAAATATACAAATTATTTTTTCTAGGAGAAGTGGAGTACTGTTCTAGCTGTGATGATCCAGGAAATGTCTGAGGAGCAAGGACTTCCTGTGATATCTTTTATTGGACCAACTGTATAACTGGAAAGTTGGGAGAGCTACTGGACAAGCTTTCAGTCATTAAGTGCCCTTCCTCAGATCATCTGTTCTAGAATGGATTTTTCCCCACTTTTGCAGAAAATATTTTATATTGCTAATAAAGCAATGTATTATATGAAATAAATGGTGTGGATGACAACTGTCAGAAGCAAGAATGTTTCCACTACAAAAGCACGAAAGGCAATCAACTAGGAATTGTTATAATTGAAGGCAAGGAAGCCAAGTAGCTAACTGGGTGGCTGGAAATTAGGAGATGACCATTTGCCTCAAACAAGTGAAGCTAGCTCTCATTCAATAATCAAACCAAGCAGGCTTGCATTAGAATTCATTAGAGAATTAATATATGGCATACCCACGTAAAACCAAAACCTTTCATTGAAATACATTTTACACTAACTAGCTCTGTAACCAAGGAATAGTTCTTCCCACAGGTATCTAAGCATTACCTAACAGACAGTGCATTCAAGGCTTACTAGAAAACTCATCTTCTGTCAGCTACAATTACAACCACTGGAAATCTTAGTAAGACTGTGAGTTCCTTCCTTGAATCCCTCATTTTCTGTGGGTTTCTGTTGATTTTTATTGGTGGAAAAATAGTCCCAGAAAGTAGGAGCCCTGTTCCCATAGTTACTTGGCTACCTAGTACCAGCTGGCCATTTTCACTAGTGTTTCCAATGCACCTGGCTTCAGTGAAATACAAACTGCACTGTTTGAGCCTGTATTCTCTCTTTAGGCCAGAACTCCATGTTAAAAGGGAGGATGGCTATACATGAGAAATCAAACGGAGACCCTGACCTACTGGATCCAATTTAAGCAATGCCAGTAGTATTTAACTTTACTTGCCTTATATATATTTATTTAACTTACCATGCTGAGCGTGCAAAAGGGATTTGACTGTTTGACCACTTCAAAACTGAACACCACCTAACCCCATAAAGGCCTGTCCAGAAGGATGCTTTGGGAACTTTAGAGAACAGCCATTCCTATGAACAACCAAAGTGAGACAAAATGCTGTACAACAGGAACTTTTCTCCTGGAAAGATACTATGGCTGTAACAGACACTGAAAACAATACATTGCAAGAAGATGATTCCCCTTCTCCACCCACAGCCATTCAGAGTAATAACATAATTCACGGAGTACTGTACAGGATAGCTGAGTGACAGGCTCCTTTGCCATGTTAGGATGTGACTGATTGATGCACTACATCAGAGGTACTGAGTTCATCTGGCCCTGTGGACCAGTTAGGGGGTGCGAGGCTGGTCCAAATCAGGTCCGCAGATTGGCCCCATGTACTAGAGCAAGTGTGCGCAGCCAATCCAACACAGGCCTAACAAACAGCGCACACCCAGAACTGGCACTGCACACCACATGCAGCATGCGTTAGCCCCAGCTGCATGTGCTGTACATGGCACGTGCAGCCAGTCTGGGGTGCATGCTACATATGCACCCATGACAGACCAGGGTATACACATGTCATACAATGCCATTCTTTAGGCCCAACCCAGACTAGCCCTGGATCCACTGCACAGGGCTGGTCTAGTGTGGATGCTGCATGCAGTGCATGCCCCAGACTGGCAGGCACCTTGGCCAGATCCAGACATGCAGGTACATGAGGTAAGTGGCACAGCAAACCTCTCTCCAGTACCACAAACTGCATATGTAGCACATTAAACCGTGTATGTCGCTGCTAATTAGCAGTGCTCGGGCAAAATTTGCTACCAGGATTTCCCAGTAGAAAAAGAACCCCCTGGGAGGGAAAAAGCAACACAAAGCATGTGAAAGTGTTGTGTGACAAAACAAACGTGGAGATGGGGGACCAGGCCACCATGGGGGAGCTCCAATGTTGAGACATGGGAGCAGGCAACCCTGGTCTACCTGCTCCCCTGTCTCCATGTGCTTCAGTGTGGGGGCTCCGCTGCAGAGCCCCCACCCTGGCATGTAGACCCCCATCTCAAGGCACATTGTGCCCCAGCTAGCTGCAGTGTGCCTCAAGATGAGGGCTCCATGGGCCTCAGCGCCGGGGCTCCAGTGGAGCCCCCACACAAAAGCATGCAGAAACCGGGGAGCAGGCAACCTAGGGCAGCCTGCTCTCCTATCTCGAGGCACACTGTGCCCCAGCTAGCAGGGAAACAGCTGGATAGCGTGTAGGGTGCCTCAGCACAGGGGCTCAGCAACATGTGGAGACAGAGGAGCAAGCAGCCTCCACATACCACTCCCTGGCTGGCTGGGACCTGCCAGCTAGCCCCTCACTGAGGAACCCTGTGCCCCAGCAAGCCCCCGCTTGCAGCGCATGGAGCAGAAGGACAATGCTGTTGGAAACCACACAAGCAGGGGCACACACTGTAGCAAAAAGTAGCAGCACAAATTTGTGCTACTACTATATGTGATGCTGCAAATGCACAAATAGTTACGGACTAACTGAATCAGCGATGTATGACCTTTCATGAGCTTAATAAATTAAACTCTTGCCCATAAAAGTGTACGCATCGCTGATTCAGTTAGTTTATAAAATACATCTCTACCCTGCCTTCTGCCTGATTCAAACTAACATAACTTTCCCTAATCCAGGAGGTAAGGACCTGAAACTAATCATTGAGTAGAAGATTATCTATAACTGCTTTAATTTCTGTGTGCATACATTTTACAACCATACATTTAGAGAGGAATCCTTTGGCAGCAGAGTGGTTTACAGACTGTAAGAAAACTTTAATTCAGTAACCTTTTGCATCAGCAAAACTGACAAGTGTCTCTTCTCTAGCAAAATTCCAGAATTGCAAAGGGACACTATCAACTCACATTTGTCATAAAATACCTATCTTGTAAAATATGCTGTTAATGTGTTGGAAATAATTTTAAATATATCTAAAACAATTTCTTGCAGTGTTTGCCATGGGGAAATATGGTATATTGCCAGTGCAAAAAGAAACAAAGTGTGAAACTGATTATAAAGTGTCTAAGTAGAAGTTAAATTGGCTAGCCCGTTTTAACAGAGACAACTCCCGCTCTGCCCAGTTAGGGGCATGGACCAAGGTGGTCAAGGGCCCGAAGGCCCGCTGCACCAAGGCCCCTGCCCCACCAGAGCTTAGCAACAGGTTCGCACCTCTTGCAGCCCCAGCAGAGCCTGCTCAGTTGCCAGCTCCCGCAGGCAACCCAGGCTCAACCACAGCTACTGCCCCCGCTCTCCCCAAGTCAAAGCGAAAGGTGTTTGTTGTGGGAGACTCCATCCTGCGGGGCACTGAGGGGGCAATCTGCCGCCCCAACCCCTTAGCCCAGGAAGTCTGCTGCTTCCCGGGGGCCCGCATCCGAGACATTGCGGAGAGGATCCCGCAGCTCCTCCGGCCCACAGACCACTACCCCATGCTCCTTATTCACGTGGGCACCAATGACACAGCTCGGAGCACCCCCAGCCAGGTCATGAGGTGCTACAGGGAGTTGGGAGCGGGGCTTATGGGTCTAGGAGCTCAGGTGGTGTTTTCGTCGATCCTCCCAGTCTCGGGCTATGGGCTGAGGAGGGAGAGGAGGATCCACGCAGTGAACCAAAGACTGCGGAGCTGGTGTCATCAGGAAGGCTTTGGCTTCCATGACCACAGCCCGCTCTTTGGCGAGAGAGGCAGCAAGCTGCTGGGAAGAGATGGCCTCCACCTCTCTCCCCTGGGGAGGAGGCTCTTCTCAGCCAGGCTGGCTGACCTGCTCCACCGGGCTTTAAACTAAGCCCGCTGGGGGATGGGGGGACTACTGCCACTGCTGGCCTGCTGAGCAACCCTTGCAAAGCCAGCAGACCAAGGCACTTAAGGGAGCCCACTCCTGCCCCAGCCCTGGCACAATCTGTGGGCAAGGCAAGAGCCCCTAAGGGCACACTTGCCTGCCTGTACACTAATGCCAGGAGCCTGGGCAACAAGCAGGACGAGCTCGTCCTCCTGCTCAGTGCAAAGAACTATGACGTCATTGGGATAACGGAGACCTGGTGGGACTCCACCCATGACTGGACCATGGGTATAGAGGGCTATACCCTGTACAGGAGGGATCATGTTGACAAAAAGGGCGGGGGTGTAGCTCTCTATGTGAAGGAAAGCTACATGTCCCTGCAAGCTGATGTTGGCGACCGGCATGGACAGCTAGAGACCCTCTGGGTAAAAATTCGTGGGAAAAACGGCACAGGGGACACAACGGTGGGAGTCTACTACAGACCTCCCACTCAAAGTACTGAGCTTGACCAGGAGTTCGCCCGGGAACTGACTGAGGCCGCTTGCTCCAGGACCTTGGTTGTCATGGGTGACTTCAATTACTCGGACATCTCCTCGGAAGATCACTCAGCAAAATCCGAGCGGTTGCAAAGCTTTCTCTCGTGCATGGATGACCTCTACCTGACTCAAGAAGTCTATGGGCCAACGAGAGGCAAAGCGCTGCTCGACCTGGTACTGGCTATGGGGGACGACCTAATCGGCGACTTAGTGATCAATGGGAAGCTGGGTGACAGCGACCACGAGCTGATCACCTTCACCACCCACCGTAAAGCTGGCAAGTCAGTCAGCAACACAGAAATCCTTGACTTCAGAAAAGCCGACTTTGACAAGCTCAAGAGGCTTGTCGGTCAGGCCCTCAGGGACCATGACCCCAGGGAGATGGGAGTTCAAGAAGAGTGGTTGTTGCTTCTCAAGGAAGCGATCCTCAATGCACAAGCTAAATCTATTCCAACACGGAGGAAAGGCAGCAAGAAGGCACAGCAGCCCTCCTGGCTCTCTAGGGACCTAGCGGACCTCCTGCGGCTAAAAAGGAAAGCCTACAAAGGATGGAGGATGGGATTCACCTCCAAGGAGGATTATTCTGCACTGGTCCGGTCCTGCAGGGAGCAAATCAGGAAAGCCAAGGCTGCAACTGAACTCCAACTAGCTTCAAGCATCAAGGACAATAAAAAGTCCTTTTTCAGATATGTGGGGAGCTGGAGGAAAAGCAAGGGCAATGTTGGACCCCTGCTAAACCAGATGGGGCAACTGACAACTGACGCCCAGGAAAAAGCCAACCTATTAAATAGGTACTCTGCGTCAGTCTTTCATCAGTCCCATGGGATGCCCATGCCTGCTATGGGACAGGGAGATCCGGGTGATGGGGATCCCCTACCCTCCATAAATGCTGACCTCGTGAAGGAACACCTTGAGAAGCTGGATACCTTCAAGTCAGCTGGCCCTGACAATCTCTACTCCAGGATACTCAAGAAGCTGGAGAGCGTCATAGCCCAGCCCCTGGCACAGATCTTTGAAAACTCCTGGCGCTCTGCTGTAGTGCCCGAACACTGGAAGAAGGCCAATGTGGTGCCGATCTTCAAGAAAGGGAGAAGAGTGGATCCGGCTAACTACAGGCTCATTAGCCTGACTTCTATCCTGGGGAAGATCTTAGAAAAGTTTATTAAGGAGGCCATCCTTGATGGACTGGCCCAGGCTAACATCCTAAGGGACAGCCAGCACGGGTTTGTTACGGGTAGGTCTTGTTTGACCAATCTCATTTCCTTCTATGACCAGGTGACCTATCACCTGGACAAGGGAGAAGAGATTGATGTCACATATCTTGACTTCAAAAAAGCCTTTGATCTGGTATCCCACGATCACCTCTTGGCCAAACTGGCCAGTTGTGACCTTGGCTCCACCATGATCCGCTGGCTGGGAAACTGGCTCCGTGGTCGGACCCAGGGGGTTGTAATCGATGGCAGTCACTCATCGTGGTGCCCTGTGACCAGCGGGGTCCCTCAAGGCTCTGTCCTGGGACCCATCCTGTTCAACATCTTCATTAATGATGTGGACATTGGAGTCAGGAGTGGACTGGCCAAGTTCGCCGATGACACCAAACTTTGGGGCAAAGCATCCACGCCAGAAGATAGGCGGGTGATCCAGGCTGACCTGGACAAGCTCAGCAAATGGGAGGACGAGAACCTGATGGTGTTTAACACCGAAAAATGCAAGGTTCTCCACCTTGGGAGGAAAAACCTGCAGCACCCTTATAGGCTCGGCAGTGCTACATAGATTCATAGATGCTAGGGTCGGAAGGGACCTCAATAGATCATCGAGTCCGACCCCCTGCATAAGCAGGAAAGAGTGCTGGGCCTACATTACCCCAGCTAGATACACATCCAACCTTCTCTTGAATACCCCCAGGGTAGGGGAGAGCACCACCTCCCTTGGGAGCCCGTTCCAGACCTTGGCCACTCGAACTGTGAAGAAGTTCCTCCTAATATCCAATCTAAATCTGCTCTCCTCTAGCTTGTGGCCATTATTTCTTGTAACCCCCGGAGGCGCCTTGGTGAATAAATACTCACCAATTCCCTTCTGTGCCCCCCTGACGAACTTATAGGCAGCCACCAGGTCGCCTCTCAACCTTCTCTTGTGGAGGCTGAAAAGGTCCAGTTTCTCTAATCTCTCCTCGTAGGGCTTGGCCTGCAGGCCCTTAACCATACGAGTGGCCCTTCTCTGGACCCTCTCCAGGTTATCCGCATCCTTCTTGAAGTGCGGCGCCCAGAATTGCATGCAGTACTCCAGCTGCGGTCTGACCAGCGCCCGATAGAGGGGAAGTATCACCTCCTTGGACCTATCTGTCATGCATCTGCTGATGCACGATAAAGTGCCATTGGCTTTTCTGATGGTTTCGTCACACTGCCGACTCATGTTCATCTTGGAGTCCACTAGGACTCCAAGATCCCTTTCCACTTCCGTGCCACCCAGCAGGTCATTTCCTAGGCTGTAGGTGTGCTGGACATTTTTCCTCCCTAGATGCAGCACTTTGCATTTCTCCTTGTTGAACTGCATTCTGTTGTTTTCTGCCCACTTGTCTAACCTGTCCAGGTCTGCTTGCAGCTGTTCCCTGCCCTCCGGCGTGTCCACTTCGCCCCATAGCTTAGTGTCATCTGCAAACTTGGACAGAGTACATTTCACCCCCTCGTCCAAGTCGCTGATGAAGACATTAAAGAGTATCGGTCCAAGCACCGAGCCCTGCGGGACCCCACTGCCCACACTCTTCCAGGTCGAAACCGACCCATCCACCACAACTCTCTGGGTGCGACCCTCCAGCCAATTCTCCACCCACCGGACTGTGCAGTAATCCAAGTCACAGCCCCTTAACTTGTTCACCAGTATGGGGTGGGATACCGTATCAAAGGCCTTCCTGAAGTCCAAGTATACGACATCCACCCCTCCTCCTGCGTCGAGGCATTTTGTGACCTGGTCATAAAAAGAGACTAGATTGGTCAGGCACGATCTACCTGCCACGAACCCGTGCTGGTTTCCCCTCAGCATAATTTGTCCTGCCGGGCTCTCACAAATGTGAGCCTTGATGATTTTCTCAAAGATTTTGCCAAGGATGGAGGTGAGACTGACTGGCCTATAGTTACCCGGGTCCTCCTTCCTCCCCTTCTTGAAAATGGGAACCACATTGGCCCTTTTCCAGTCCTCCGGGACTTGACCCGTGCGCCACGAGCATTCAAATATTCCCGCCAGTTGGATAGCACTACACAAGAAAGAGACGTGGGGGTCATCACTGACCACAAGATGAACATGAGCCTGCAATGCAATGCTGCGGCTAGTAAAGCGACCAAAATGCTGGCTTGCATCCATAGATGCTTCTCGAGCAAATCCTGGGATGTCATTCTCCCCTTGTACTTGGCCTTGGTGAGGCCGCAGCTGGAGTACTGCGTCCAGTTTTGGGCTCCACAATTCAAAAAGGATGTGGAGAAGCTTGAGAGAGTCCAGAGAAGAGCCACGCGCATGATCAGAGGTCAGGAAAACAGATCTTACAATGACAGGCTGAGAGCCATGGGACTCTTTAGCCTGGAAAAGCGCAGGCTCAGGGGTGATCTGATGGCCACCTATAAGTTTATCAGGGGTGACCACCAGGATCTGGGGGAACGTTTGTTCCCCAGAGCGCCCCAAGGGATGACGAGGTTGAACGGTCACAAACTCCTGCAAGACCGTTTCAGGCCGGACATAAGGAAGAATTTCTTTACTGTCTGAGCCCCCAAGGTCTGGAACAGTCTGCCAGCGGAGGTGGTTCAAGCACCTACATTGAACACCTTCAAGAGTAAATTGGATGCTTATCTTGCTGGGATCCTATGACCCCAGCTGACTTCCTGCCCTTTGGGCAGGGGGCTGGACTCGATGATCTCCCGAGGTCCCTTCCAGCCCTAATGTCTATGAAATCTATGAAACTCCAAATATAAACTCATTGCACGAGTAGTGTAAAGTAAATCTCACTCACATTTGCGAGGTTAGCAACAGTCAGAGCACTTTAGCAAAAGAAAACGTGTTTTACCAAAAGAAGCAGCACGTTACTTTGATCCGGCTCTGCAGCGTCTCTAGATTGGGTGCTTCAGTGGGGCTTTTTGGCACTTTTATCTAAAGCTGAATCAATCAGATATTAAATAAAAGTGCCAAAAAACCCCCACTAAAGCGCCTTACCTATACAGACGTTCGGTGAGCTGGGTCCACAACTAACATACCACCTCTTCTGGGCATGTGCTGGGTTTGGCATGGAAATACACCAAGTTTAAAGTGCCCCTCCCACCCCCTTTTTTTTTTTGATGTCTGCAAGCAGCCAAAATGTTCAGATGCCATAAGATGGGGGTTAGAGAACAACAAATATACAAAAACTAGATTTAATTACATTTAACCTCTACTACCCTTGGATTTTTCAATTAAACTTATTTTATACAATTATCCTGGTTTCTGAGACCAGAGATTCTGCAGGGTATCAAGAGAGAATACCCTGCAGAGGGTATCCTTTAGGCAAAGAATTGCACAAGGAAATCAGAACTTCTTGAAATCTGCACATGGAGGGATACATACTCCTTCCTCACACTGTAAATGTAGTTCCATAAAAAACTGAGATTTGCAAAACTAAACACACACTGTCAGTGAATGCTCCTTGTGCATCCTACTGTACCTTCTCCTCTGGATGTGCTAGCCACAGAAGATCTGTGTCCCTGTAACGCCTGCATAGGTCTCTTGCATGCTGCCAGCTTTGCCTCTTTGCTCTGGGGATATAGTAACAGCTTCCTTGCCAGTACTGCCATTCATCTTCAACAGGACATGACCCGCCAAACAAAGAACCTAAAATCAGAACATACATTCACCAGTTCATCCCTGGTTGAGCCCCACTGCTGAAACAATTACTATAAGCTAAACCATTTAAGACCATTCTTGTATAATATGTTCAGAGTAAAGATAAATCAAAGCTTTTAGAATTTTTTTAAAATTCTAGCCCCAGACTTGTGTTCAAACCACTACATTTGGATTTTGCCGTATACTCCCACACTACCTACTGAGTGTCAGATACACGGTTTTGTAGTTATAACAATGGGATCACCTCCAAGATTTGGATAGGCATTTAGATTTCAAGCCACTCCAATTATATAGAACTCTTGGTTCAAATTCCTTCTCTAGAATATCTGTATGGACAAAAAGGTTTCTAATTGCTGCCTTAGTAAGTGGCATTTCTTTATTCCAAGTCCACTGAGGGTGCGTAGAACTGAAATTTGTTTTTTGGGTTTCACCACAGAGTTCCACAGGTCTAAACTGAATCCACTTTAGGTTGCAATGGGGGCAAGTCTAGGCATTTGTGCCATATAGATTTTTTTCCTTTCATACCAGTTTATTGGTGTCACTGCAATGATTTTCATGGCAATTCCTCCTCCCCCTCCTCCATAAGTCCTTTGTGTCCAATGGCACTACAAACAGCAACAATATGTGAATAAAGAAAAGAGATAGGGCAGAAGCAAGTCCTGCCTAGAGCTAAATTTCCCACCTCCCCCTCCCTAAAGATGTCAAATAAGCTCACCTTTTTCACAGGGGATACTGCTACTCTCTGTAGTGCAAAACACTGTATCCCCACACTTTCCTGTGTGGGGATTGCAAGAAACTCCCTGCTGGCAGGGTGGGCACTCATGCTCACAGAGAGGCCCAAACCTTCCAGAGACACAATCTGTGGGGGGAAAAAAAATGCTAACCACATACAGGCAGAGATGAAAAGCTGAAGAGCTGAAAGGATTAAAGCAGGCATTCAGTGATCTTTACTTCTGGTCATATGGTATTGTTTTCCTCAACTGTAATTAAAAGGTGAAGCATTCGGGGCCCAGTGCTCTTGCTTCTGTGCTCTGCACATTCACATAGCACTCATTAATGTTAACAGAAATTAAGAGCATGCCTACTGGGACCTGAGCGAGTGATTACGATTTGTAATGCAAACCAGCAGGAGCAAAATGGAAGCTAAGTGGTAAAATGTTCTCCTCTCTAATGAATTAGCATGAAATATTACTTCACATTGCACTTCAGGCGCTTTTCAAAATATACCTGCCTTTAAATGCAATGGATTCACAGTGTACAAAGAAATCTTGATTTAAGGCTTCCCTCCAAAACAACAACAAGGCTTCAGATTGTTAGCATTAGAAAATGTAGATATAACTAAGACTGAAATACTCACAGAAGTGTTTCTAATACTGGTTGGCAGGTTCAGCACCAGGGTAGGTGAGGAAGGAAAATATTCCTCAATATTGGATCTGTCTGGCTTTTAAAGCAGTAGATATGTTCAAAACCTTATGCCCTGCACTGCCACAAGAACACGGTCTTTCTACCATGTTTTGTGCTGGTTCATTTTATCTTATGCTTTTGCACAGTAGTGATATATAACATTCATCTACAGAAGCAGAACCTGGCTTTATCTTTTATTTCTGTAAAAAGAAGTAAATTCAATTCAATTTCAATTCAATTCACCTTCAATTTCTCTGTTGGATGTGGTTCTTAATTAGCTGTTCTCCCTAAAAGTTTGTAGCTGTTTTACAATTTACTCTTTTGCATATTCAGTGAGACTCGAATATACAAACTCACCATTTTCATATCCACTAAATTTTCATTCACTGAGGACAATGAGTTCGAAAAACTCACATGTTCCACATACCCGATTTGATAAGGGTTTTCACAGTTCTGTTCCTGCTGTTATAGAGTTCTGTTCCAGTTTGTACAATGTTGTGCTTTCCCACAACCACTACTCCAGTGCAGTTCTGTAGATGGGAGCAAGCATCTTTGGCGGCCATTAAGTTGTTATAAATATTTGATGCTGGTACATAAGGACTATATAATACTCTCCCCTCATGCACTGTAAAGTAGTTGAGAACTGTAAAAATTAACAGGACAATTAACTGTAAAACATCCTCCCACAAAAGCATGAGCATAGGAAATGAAATTCAGAAAAAGCCTGAACAGAATAGGACAGGATACAGCAGGAAGCATAAACTGCAGAGCTCCTCAGAATACATTTGTTTCCAATTTAATTAAGACCAAAACCAGTGGTTCAAATGGATAGCATCAGAAGGTGGCAACTGCAGCATATTCATTTGTATTGGAATAACCCCTAAGAGCTCCTCTCATGAGCTAAGACCCTTGCTGCTGCATAAAGACAGGACACAGAGTTCATGCCAGTTAGTACAGCAGGAGGGCAAAGAGAGGTAAAAAATACACTAGGAAAGTGAAAAACATATATGTCACCAAGACAGCAACAAGTGCTGCAGCAGCGACCAAAGAAAAGCTGCTGATCAAAAGCTGCAGCACCAACCAAAGAAAAGCTGCTGATCAAAAGCTGCTGCAGTGACCAAACGGGATAACCCCATTCCTTACTTGCCTCTCTGTTTCCAGAACTACTTCCCTGTATTTCTGCTGGCTCCCTCTAAGAGTGTCACTACTGTTAAAATCACATCCTCTCAGACAGATAATGCACCAGTAGTAACAGGGCACAGCTCCTTCTTTAGGATCATGAACAGGTAAATACACGAGGGTCCATCTGCTTTACCCCACATCCGTTTGGATGGCTTTGACAAGAAGATAAACTATATGAAATCTACAAAGGGAAGAATATGCTTGATGGTTCGTTGACCATAATCTGTTTCGTTGGCTATTTTTGCTTCCTACCTATATGTGGAGTCACTTCATTAAATGAAGGGCAGGTCTCCAATAGAAAATGTTTGCTGATACAATTATACTATGAGGGTTTTCCTGTGTATCTACACTTTTTAGATGCATCTTATAATGACATAAAGGAACTTTTGCTTATATAGTCTGTAATAGCTCCCTAAACAATACCTTTGATGATAACTGCATCTCCACTGTGGCTTCTGTAGATATAGTAATTTTGTTTTGAAAAAAAATCACAACCCTAACTAACAGCATTATACTAACGGAAGTTTCCAGGTAAGATCTGACCTAAGCCAAGTTGTTAATGGTCTCCACTAGGGATCAGCCTGTGCCAAAAGCACTGAGGTATATATTTGCAACCTAGTTAATACTTGAACATCTGATTTTCAGAAGTGCTGTCTTGATTCACATCCCTAGGAGCTACAAGCGCTCAACAGGAAGTCGGGCATATAGTTTTAAAATGATAGAAACATTGGCACTAAGGTTATAAAACTGATATATCATTTCACTTGTTTAATTTTACAGTGCAATTATGCCTCTGAAATCAACCAAGTTACAGTAGCATAAAATTGGACTGATATGCTAATGAAAACCTATGTTTTCTTTCTACACATTATAAAGAAATATATGTATATAAAGAAATCTCTGCCAGATTATGCAGAAAAGAAAGAAGTAAGCAACATGACTCCACCAAGTCACAGCCATCTCAGAATCCAAGCACAATCTGAGCAGCAGAGGTAAGGACGGATTGATTTAAAGCATAGTTGCATACTTTCATAGTTTCTAGGGTCAGAAGGGACCTGAACAGATCATCAAGTCCGACCCCCTGCCATGGCAGGAAAGAGTACTGGGTTCAAATGACTCCAGCAAGGTGTACATCCAGCCTCCTCTTAAAGACCCCCAGGGTAGGAGCCAGCACCACTTCTCTTGGAAGTTGGTTCCAGATCCTAGATGCCCTGACCGTGAAGTAGCACCTCCTAATATATAACCTAAATCTACCCTCTGCCAGCTTGTGACTGTTATTCCTAGTCACTCCTGGCGGTGCTCAGCACCTCCGCATGCATTTATCAGACCAAAACCAACCCAGGCTCGGCTGGTAGCTTTGGTGACTCTAGATAACCTCAGGCTGAACGCACGCCCCCATGGCGGCAAGGACGCATGTGCCCGGCAGTGATTGGCACAAGCAATGTGCCAATCCTAAAAACTGAAAACTGCCAGTTCTAATCACAATTTAAATCAGAAAGCAAACACTACTACTAATACATTTAAATCTTGTTTTGCATTTTTTTTTTTAGGTATTTTTCATGAAAAAATGTTGATTCTCACTGGTTACAAACCATTAAAACATCCATTAAGTCATATAACACCTTGCATACTTATGGATGGCAATAAGTAATACTGGATTTAGAGTCAAAGCTGTGTTTAATAGAAATATATAGATTTGCCACTAAACATAGCCTTAACCCTAAATTTGGCACTACCTGTTACTATCCAGAGATATGCTCTATATGCATATGCAAGCAATTATACAGTTTAACAGATATTTATTCACATTATAAATGTTGACAAGTTGTATTTAAAATTGCAAAAGGCACTTCTTTGGCAGATAATTAATCTTTTTGTCAATTTGCTTTTGGACGGAAACCGCAATTAAAATTTCAGGAGAAAAGAACATTTTAAATTTGTTACGAATTAATTAAAACTGTTAAATGGGCTGAACACAAAAAAACTATTAAATGTAAAATGTTTTTATACAACTATTTGAAGGAAGTATTATCTGTAGTATGTGAACTGAACTCATTGTTCTGCTCAGCATGTCCTTCAAAGATTTAAGAAAATATAGATCTATCTTGCACTTAATTTCATTCAAAGACTGGAAGAAGAATACAAGCTTTTCTGCTTTCTAAGGTCCAAGCTTTCAGCTTCTCACCTCTAAATGAATTTAGTTATTGAATTAAATAAAAAGTGGAAGTTGATTATTCCCCCTGGATTTGCAGAAAAGGCTATTCCTTTCAAAACCTAGCTTCAGGCTTTCACCAGTTCAATGATTTGAACATAAGCCTTAGAGGACAAAGATGAACTGCTTGAAAAATATTTTCGAGTTTAGATTATAAGTGTTGGTCTTAGCATACGCTGTTATAATTTCAAGTAGGTTTATTTTTTTTAAATACATTTGATTGATTTTTTTTTTAAATCACATTTTAGTCATTGCACACATAATACAATTGAGCCTTAAGTTTGAGCTCCATAGAATGGAAATGACTTTACCTTCCTTCCTTTTGCATATCCATTTTCTTAGCGAGAAGCAATGTGCGGGAGAAAAATAATGCTTGAGGGCAACCACACAATCTTCTTTGGCAAGCGTATGCCTCCTGTTCGTTCTGATGACCCTGCCAACCCACAGAGAAGAGTTGAACTGCAAAATGGAATAAGGCCAGCTACAGTATCACTAAATTTATGGGTCTGGTGTTCAAAGGAAAACGTGGCTACCGGCCAAAACCAAACCATCTAAGGCTGAGGGTCTGCATTGTGCTCTGCCAGGGATGGGTTTACTGGTTTTCCCCATTTAACACCATCTTATTTAGAACAATGTATTCACTGAAACTTAGCCTCACCATGCACTTTCAGCATGTGCAGGTTTGCCATCAACCCACATGTACAGGGAATCTTCTTTCTTATAGGTCATACCTATCCAGCTGTTCTCTCCTTTAAATTGTATCCAAGTCTGAAATGCAAAATAAATCCATTCAAACCCAATTATAAGTCTTTTATCCACTCTGCTCTGCATTCATCAATATGTAGAACTGTTTATCCTGTTAGTGAGTAGAACTACTCAAAACGTTTGATTACTTGTCGTTCTTATGCTGCTTGATTACCAAAATCCCTGGTTTTTAACTTTTAGTGTGGGTTACCCCCTCAAGATCTCCCACCCACCAACCATCACAGCTGCAGAGGCACTGGACCTGACTCCCTCTAAAGTCTACCTATACCAGTAGTTTAAGGGATCACTGTAGTCAGTATAATTAAGAGCAGCCCTTAGAACCACCTTGCCCTCCTGATGCACTGAGTGCAGAACCAGCCACTGAATCAGAAACAACCATTCAGTGGACAACTGTTTTCAGGTACAGTCTGAAAACAAAGGCTCATTTCTGATACGCATTTTGGCCTCTTATTTTCTGTATTTAAAAACAAAAGATGAAACAAAGACATAGAGGCTGCTGAAAGAAGCATTTCCATGCAGCTTGGCATCTACAATTATTTTAAATTACATTTAAAATGCCCAGTTACTGGCCCAGCAATTTGGGCTGCATCTAAAATAAGGGAACAGCTGAGTTCTGGACTGTAAAAAATTCTGCAAAACTCTACTAATACTATCAATGCCAACTTTTAAAACAAGATAAAACAGCAAATCATCAATTCAAAATGTGTCAAATGAGAAACCAGGCAAGCTACCTTTTCTACACTGTTTGTAATTATAGCAAGGTCTGTGTCTTTAAAACCCTGACATGCCCTTCTTGCTTCACTCCATGTCTTAGTTTTGGTGTCTTCTATGTAGTAACACGTCTTCAGAAAATAGTGCCACTCAGGCCTCTGCGGGCACAACTGCCTGGAAACTACAAGCCACATCTTGTTAGAGTTCACTATTTGAAGAATAAAAAAAAATCATATATCAACCACTACAAGGGCACAAGACTCCAAATAATTGCTTTTGTCTACCTTCTCCAGGGGAGCACTGTGGATCTTGAGACTGTAAGCTACAAGTTACACTGGAAGTTCCCACACAGTGTCCTGTGACACCATTACAAGGAAGACCCTTGTCACATGGATGGCATGTGGACTGACAGTCTGAGCCATAATAACCTGGCTGGCAACCTGAAGAGAGAATTTCAGAGTTAAATCAGGTCATAGTGCAGAGCCCTTCCCCACCCCTTCATTTATTTTAAGTGGAAGGGCTGGGTGTTTCAAAACTATCTGGAAGAAAACTGTATTATTTCCTAATAGGAAGCAAGGTTATTTCCATTTCAATTCATAAATAAAAAACAAGGATGGGCTGTGCCCTGACCCAGGCTGCTTTGACACTGGCAGACACCACTGGCCTTGGAAAATCATTCTTGATTTACACCAACATAAGTGGGAGCAGAATACTTCAAACAACTTGAGCGCTGGTTACCAAAAAGATGCTTTTCTCTATTCAAAAAAAGATAAATGTTACATCAAATCCTAGAAAATTAGAGTTGGAAGGGACCTCCAGAGGTCAACCCCTGCTCAAAGCAAGACCATCCGCAACTAGATCATCCCAACCAAGGTTTTGTCTAGCCTCGTCTTAAGAACCTCCAAGGATAGAGAGTCCACAACCTCTCTGAATAACCTGTTCCAATGCTTTACTATCCTCCTAGTGAGAAAATTCTTCCCAATATCTAACCTAAACTTCCCTTGCTGCAACTTGAGACCATTGCTCCTTGTTCTGTCATCTGCCACCACTGAGAACGGTCCAGCCCCATCCCCTTTTGAACCTGCCTTCAGGTAGTTGAAAGCTGCTATTAAATCTTCCGTCAGTCTTCTCTTGTCCAGAGTAAATAAGCCCAGTTCCTTCAGTCCTTCCTCATAAAGTCATGTGCCCCAGCCACCTCTCAGTTTTTTTTGCCTTCCGCTGAACCCTCTCCAATTTATCCACATTCTTTCAGGGGGTGGGGAGCAAAACTGAACACAATATTGCAGATGTGGCCTCACCAGTGCTGAATAGAGGGGAATGATCACTTCCCTTGACCTGTTCACAACACACCTACCAATGCAGCCCAGGATACCATTAGGCTTCTCAGCAATAAGGGCATACTACTGGCTCATATTCAGCTTACCACTGTAACCCCCAGGTCCTTGCAGAGCTCCTGCTTAGCCAGTCAGACCCCAGCCTGTACACACAGTGCATAGGATTGTTCCGTCCTAAGCGCAGGACTTTGCACTTCTCCTTGTTGAACCTCATGAGATTTCTTTTGGCCCAATCCTCCAATTTGTCTAGGTCACTCTGAATCCTAGCCCTACCCTCCACCATATCTACTACTCCCTGAAGCTTGGTGTCACCTGCAAACTTGCTGAGGGTGCCATCTTCCAGATCACTGATGAGGACACTGAACAAAACTGGCCCCAAGACAGGCCTCTGGGGCACTCCGCTAGATACCGGCTGCCAACCAGACATCGAGCCATTGATTATTAGCCCCTGAGCCTGATGCTCCAGCCAGTTTTCTCTCAACCTTACAGTCCATTCATTCAGCCTGTACCTCCTTAGTTTGCCTGTGAGAATGATGTGGGAGAGTATATCAAAAACCTTACTAAAACCAAGGTATGCCATATTCACTGGTCTCCCTGCATCCGCAGAACCAGTCATCTCATCACAGAAGGCAATCAGGTTGGTCAGGCATGATTTGCCCTTGGTGAATCCATGCTGACTGTTCCTAATCACCTTCTCCTCCTCCTCCAAGTGCTTAGAAATGGATCCCTTGAGGATCTACTCCATGATTTTTCCAAGGACTGAGGTGAGACTGACTGGTCTGTAGCTCTCTGGATCCTCCTTTTTCCCTTTCTTAAATATGGACGCTATGTTTGCCCTTTTCCAATCATCAAGGACCTCTCCTGATCACCATGAGTTTTCAAAGATGATGGCCAGTGGCTCTACAATATCATCAGTCAACTTCCTCAGCACCCACAGCTGCATCCCATCTGGCCTCATGGACTTATGTCCAGCTTTCCTAAATACACCCTAATGCGTTCTTTCACCACTACGGGCTGCTCAGGGCTGCTCACCTCCTCCCCAACTGTGCTGCCCAGTACAGCAGTCTGGGAGCTGACCTTGCCTGCAAAGACTGAGGCAAAAAAGGCATTAAGCACTTCAGCCCTTTCTGCATCCTCTGTCACAAAGTTGCCTCCCCCATTCAGTAAAGGACCCATACTTTCCCAGATCCTCCTCTTGCTACTGACATATTTGTAGAAACCCTTTTTGCTACCCATCACAACCCTTGCTAGCTGCAACTCCAATTGTGCTTTGGCCTTCCTGACTTTATCCCTGCAGGCCTGAGCAATGCTCTTATACTCCTACCTAGTTCTTTGTCCAAATTTCCACTTCTTATAAGCTTCCTTTTTGTGTTTTAGTTTACTGAAGAGTTCCCTGATAAGCCAAGCTGGTCTTCTGCCATGCTTGATAGTCTTCCTGCACATCGGGATGGTTTGTTCCTGCACTCTCAGTAAGGTTTCTTTAAAGTACAGCCAGGTCTCCTGGACTCCTCTCCCCATCAGACTGGATTCCCAGGGGATCCTGCCCATGAGTTCCCTGAGTGAGCTGAAGTCTGCTTTTCTGAAATCCAGGATCCTTGCTCTGCTGCACTCCGTAATTCCTTCCCTCAGGATCCTGAACTCAATCACCTTGTGGTCACTGCTGCCCATGTTTCCATGCACTACTACATTCCCCACCAGTTCTTCCCTATTTGTGATCAACAGGTCAAGAAACACTGAGCACTGCTAGGAGTGACCAGGAATAACAGTCACAAGCTGGCAAAGGGTAGGTTTAGGTTAGACGTCAGGAGGCGCTACTTCACAGTCAGGGCAGCTAGGGCCTGGAACCAACTTCCAAGGGGTGTGGTGCGGGCTCCTACCCTGGGGGTTTTTAAGAGGAGGTTAAATGAACACCTTGCTGGGGTCGTTTGACCCCAGTACTCTTTCCTGCCATGGCAGGGGGTCGGACTAGATGCTCTGTTCAGGTCCCTTCCGACCCTAGAAACTATGAAATGCACAGCCCCTACTTGGCCGTTCCAGTACTTGCACCAGGAAGTTGTCCCCAACACTCTCCAAAAACTTCTTGGATTGCCTGTGCACTGCTATATTGCCCTCCCAGCAGATGTCAGGATGACTGAAGTCCCCCATGAGAACCAGGGTTCATGATTGGGAAACTTCCACTAGCTGTTTGAAGAAAGCCAAATCCACCACTTCCCCCTTGCCTGGTGGGCTATAGCAGGCACCCACTACAACATCATCCTTGTTGCTCTCCCCTCTAACCTTAGCCCAGAGACTTTCAACTGGCCTAGCTTCAGTTTCATACTGGAGCTCTGGACGCAACCACGGTACATCCCATGGTTCTGGTTGTTCAGTTTTTAAAATACAATTACAGCTCTCAACTAGTGTTTTGGAGACCTTTTCTCATATGTAAAAAAATCACCTAACATCAGTAAAAGGCTGCCTTTAAATACATCCGGGCCAGCCAATCCCACTCATAGGCACCTCAAAAAAACATGAAGGGGATAAGATTGTGCAAGGAAAATTTTTAGTTTGCGGACTAAATGAATCCCTAATCTCTGTTTGAACTATGTAGGTTTTTCTCTGTATAAGGGACTATATTTATTGTTATAATTCATGTTTACATACACACAGAGGAGATGGTTCTGAATTTATTAAATGAAGGCAGGACTAACTGTTGTAAGGTGAGTTACTTCAAGTTCACATCAATGAGTCAGAGAAAATAATCTTTCCATCTCTATCCTGTGTATTTCTAAAAACCTACTTCCTTCTTAAGTTCTCTTAATAGTCCTACTCTGTCCTTCAAGACTGAAAAAAGAAAATTTCTGAAACAGTTCTAGGCAGAAGAGTCCCAGTTCACACTTGACTCTGGGAAGTCACCGCTGGCCCATCACTATATGGCTGATCCAGAGACATGAAAGAATTTTTAATGAACGATGGAAATGGAAAACTGAATGCAAAAGACATTCTATAAAAGAGGGCATAGCCCATATTTGTACTCTGATTGATATAATCAAACACAAACTTTATATAACAAATATAAATACAAAACTATAACTATACATACAAACCCATTAAATACTTACCAGTTTTAAGATATAATGAGTCAGCTTTATAAGAACTTCTAAATATTTCTGTTCCACCAATCAAGTGATACTGCTTCTTTGCATAGACTATTCCAGTACAGTGTGTTCTCTCATACAGGCAAGCATTTTCAGCAGATTTAAGGGAAGAGTGCACTTTTGGAATCGCATTCTGTCTGTGCATTATGATGTAGCCAGCATAAAACTGAAACATATTTTCAGCTACATGGAAGAGAAAGAGAGAAAAAAGATTCCCAAAATGATGGCCTCTGTCATCATAAATTATATATGTTCCTCCAGTATTTATGGATATATCCTCTCACTGGGGAAAGACAGGGAAAAACTACTATGTCTATCTTGCAGTGGTTGGAGAACTAAGGTACTGAGAGGTTAAGGGACTTGACCAACAACACAAGAAATCTGGGGAAGAGCCAGAGACTGAATTCAAACCCTCCTGAGGCCCAGCCCAGTGCTTTAAGCATCACATGACCTCTTCCTAGTCTAACTTAGAGCCTAGTATTCAACTAACTAAAACCATTTAACATAGCAAGCTACTAAAGGAAAGGAAATCAAGATTTATACCAGGAAACATAATGTACAGTTACATACCTAAATTTATGCAAACTGGAAAATTAAATCTGGTGCCGGTCTACAAACAAGGCCATTTCAATATCAAAGCCCTCCTCTTTATATTACATAATAATTATTATGTATGAAAAAGCAAGGTTATATAGTAAAGAATGTGTTGGGCCTTATTTTGATGTCACACCTAAACAAACCAATAGCAACTGCACAGAAGACAACAGAACTACATTAGCATGTGAAGAAAATTATAAGCAAAATAAACCTCCTGTATTTCCAAGTGGAAAAACGCACGTTAAAATACTGAATCATTTGTAACTAATTAACAAGAACTTACAGAAACAGAGGAAGAAATAAAAGGAGTGAAAAGAAAAGCTAGCTAGTTACTTACATTCTCTTCTTTTACACACAAAATTGTGTTTTGAAAGGCAATCAACTCCTTGTAAAGTCGCTTCATTAGTCCAAACAGCAACACAGTTTGCAGTTGCATTTCCTTGAACCTTGACCCTGAAACAAGCAAAATTCCAAAATGCATTTCAAAATGCAAGGGAAAAACCCCAACAAGAATATGGTGCATCATCTACACACATTAATCAGCCTAAAAACACAAGAACTTCAACAGTAAAGTTACACTTCTCATGCAGAAGATTTATAAATCCTGTCTATATTGTATGGTACAAGTGAACAAAACAACAAATGTATTACATTTCATTAAACCTTATGCCAAGAAAAGAGGAACAGAAAATAACCTATATGGACAAGATAACTAAGGCTGGGGGATATGGAAATGAGGTAAAAGAGAAAAAGAAAAGTATCATCCCACCCACTGCCATGCAGAGTCTGATGTCACCCTATTCTTTCCTATCCACACAGGCCATTTTATCATCTTTTGCAGCCAGTCCCGTAAAGCAACACAATACACTAAATAACAAACTGATACAGAAAATTCAGTTTTTAACAGGTACTTTAAGGTGTTATTCCAAAAGAAAAGTACAATATAATCTTACCAACACTTTTGGCAATGATAATTTTCTGTTTACTGTGATAAGAAACAGAAAAGTTATCATTGCCAAAAGTGTTGGTAAGATTAACTTTCCTAGGGAGGCCCCTATCCCTTGGGAAAGTTATTCTGGACTTTTTTACAATAAAATTGAAAAGTGTGATGTTAGATGGTACACCACACAAGTTTCAATCCTAGCCTGGACAACGACTTACTATCGTGGTACCCAAACTGTGATGTGTGTACACACAGTGGTTCACCTAGCCATTGGACTGCCATTTCTACCTTTTTATATAAAAAGTTGGTAACAGTGCTTGGTGGCCTGCAAAATATTTCAGAGTTACAATGGTCCATTCATCCAAAAAGCCTGAGTACCACTGCCTTAAAGCACTGTCCTACTACAGTTTAGATACCCATTGTACTATACCATGACCTAGATAATTATCAGGCAATATTTGAATCCATGGTACCTGCTGACACTGTATTTGGATTGTGCACACATAGAATATATGTTTCTTTCAGTTTCTAGTAAAAAAAAAAGTGTATTAATTCAACAGATTTGCCCCTACAACATTAAATTAACATTTTGGGGGAGTTTGATATTTCAAAGTCCTGATATATACAGTTTAATTTAGCTTGATCAAGAGAACAATAAGTCAAGCATTCAAAACCTTTAGCAACTATAGGGAACAGTATCCAACCTACAAACTTTGCACCTATTACAAGTTACAAATACTAAGACAGGAAATTGTACCAAGTGTCAACTGTTGCTCCATCTATCCACTGCCACGCAGAATCTGATGTCGCCCTATTCATTCCTATCCACACAGGCCATTTTATCATCTTGTGTAGCCAGTCCTGTAAAACAACACAATCCACTAAATTACAAACTGATACAGAAAACTCAGTTTTTAACTGGTACTTTTAGGTGTTATTCCAAGACCTGATATCATTTAAACCACAGGTTTTCATTTGCTACCTTTCCATGTAACTCGATTTCTGCTTCTTATTAACACAGAAAACACAGACATTTTGAATGGTCCATACAGCACTAGCAATAAACATGTAAACAAATATCCATCAGAAAACGAGGGAGCAGGAGGAAATCACACAGATATTTTTCCCTCTAAACCAGAGGGTTTACCTGCGATTCCCTGCTATTCCCACCCCTTTCCCCAGGACTGGTTACACACTACACCTTTTGATGCTCCAGTGCTGATCAGTGTTAGTGCTGGCTTGAGTTTGGAGCCATAAGTTCAACGCAGCAGGGGACTTGAAAACTGAAATATTAAGATTTCCCCCTGCTCCCATTACAGGCTTTCCCCAGTGCCCCCCAGGGCTCCCACCTGCACTCCCCTGTTCCCAGGACTCCCTCATTCCCAGCCAGCTTACTTTACCAGGGGAAAAACCAACACTGTCCTAGGGGAGCAGGCAGGGAAGGGGAACCCCACCTGCCCAGCCCCAACCCCATCCCCAACTGAGCTGCTGCTCTTCTCCTAGCTGAGCCCACACCAGACAGCAGCAGTCATGAAGGCAGCAGCAGATGCCAAGCAGGGGTTTTCCCTTCCCTACCTGCTCCCCCGAAATAGCACAGAAAGACAAAAGTTACCGGGGTGGGGGGAGAAGAGGTGGTGGTGAGCATGGATATGGGGTGCTGGGGGGCCGGGGAACAGCAGGCCCATTCCAAGAGGAGAAGGGTAGCAGTGGGCCGATCTGGGCTTCTGGGGAACAAGTGTGGGAACCCAACTGGGAGGGCCAAGGAAGCAGTGGGCCTGATCGGGAATGAAGTGGCTACAGATTAGTGTAACATGAGCTGGGTAACACAATCAGAGATAAATGTAAACTGGATGGCATAACTTTAAAATACCTAATGAGTGCTTAAAACTAGTTTCACATGTTAATGTGTAGACAATGCAGGGGTTCAGAGCTCCAGGAGCCACCTAAAATTAAGGTCCATGGGGTACCCTTGGAACAAGGCCCTTAGCGTGCAAAAAATTAGGAAGGATATGTACTGTATTTCACGGTGTATAATTTGACATGGCGTACAGGTTGATTCTCCATTTTCCGATGAGAAATTAGGATTTTCATAGGCACAGTGTAAGTCAGGGCTGGGCTTGGTGCTCAACTGGCACAGCCCCATCCCTTGCAAGTGGCACTGTTGGGCTGCACCAGCTGAGCACCAAGCCCAGCCCCATGCACTGGGGGCACTGCTGAGCTCTGAGCCCAGCTCCATCCCCTGCAAGAGGTGCTGGGCTCGGTAACGCTGCTCGCAACAGACAGGGCCAGGCTTGATGCTCGGCTGGCATGACCCTGTCCCCTGCGAGCAGCGCAACCCCAGCTGACTGCCGAGCCCAGCCCCATCCCTGTCCTCTGTGAGCGGCACTGGGCTTGGCGCTCAACTGGGGCCATGCTACTAGCAGGGGACAGTGACAGGGGTCAGGCTCAACTGGCACAGCCCCAAACCCTGTAAGTGGTGCTGGGCTCACAGGGGATGGGGCTGCGCCAGCTGAACACCAACCCTGGCCCTGTCTTCTGCGAGCACTGCTGCCAAGCATCGAGTCCAGTGTCACTCACAGAAGATGGGGTTGGGCTCATGCTGAGCAGCACTGCTTGCAGCAGATGGGACAGGGTTTGGCCTGGTGAGGCCTCACCCCGTGAGCAGCACTGGTGATGCCCAGGCAGCATCGCTTGCAGGGGATAGGGCCGCACCAGCTAATTTCCGATCCCAGCTTTGTCACCTGTGAGGGTGGCAGGCTCAGCACTTTGCTGGCGTGGCCCCATCCCCTGCAAGCAGCACTGCCTGGACCATGCCAGCTGAACGCCAACCCTGGTGCCACTCACAGGGTACCATGTGTAAGTCGAGGTTGAATTTTAAGAGTTAAGAATTGGGCTTCAAACCTTGCTATGCACTGTGAAATACGGTACCTTCCATGGTCTCCATTACAAGAAAGCATCAGACTGCTTCCCAAGTAAGAGGAAAACTATTCCTGGTCAAACCTTTTCAGCAGAGGATTCCAGCTGCAACAGACTTGTTCCTTTAAAATGGCTACAAAACAGCCTGGCTTCCATCCAGCTCAAACTTCTGTTGCCTTCTATAAGGTAGCACCATCCATTCCTGTACCACCAGCCAAAACCAAGAGGACACTTCAAGCTGTACTTGCCTGACATTAAAAGAAAAGAGAAAATGGCAAATCCTATAAAACAGCTTCCTTTTAAGGCTAAAAAGTTTTTTTTTCCCTGGGATATCTGGCTTCTCATGCTCCTCTCCCGACATAGCTGTTTTTATTCCCATTTCTATTCTAACAGCTTTTTAGATATTGTGTTGTGTAATTACTTCTAGAAAACTGAAAGAGACTGGCAACTGTTTTACTTCCTGAGGCTATATATCTAACTAGTGTTTTTTATCATGCCCACAAACCTGGCAGCCATATCAATATTCATACACAAAAATATTAATTTGTTTGGGCTAAACTGAGCAAATACTCATGTAAATGCCAGTTTAGTAATCACTGCCAACAGCAGGAGACCTGCTGCAAAAGGATGACGTTCACCCCAGGCCTGACATGGAAATTCACACCTATGCAGAGAACCAGCTCAAAGTCATGGAACCATTGAGGCCCTGGCTGGAAGATGGAAATGATAGTGGTACTTAGACCTTAGGCTATTCTTCTGAAGAAAGCACTCTCCTTTAAAAAGAAAGCATTCTTGACTAGATGGACTACTGGTCCAACCTAATACAGCACGTCCTGTGTTCTTATGTTCTTCTGAGAAAACAGACACATTTCACACAAACAACCCACCCTGGAATATAGTACAGGCTTAACTACAGCCAAATCCTTAGCTGCTGCTGAAGACTGATCTCCATGGATGCTTGTATACTGAAAAGGCTATGAAATAAGAGTAGAGAGACCAGCCAGCACCTAGCAGACAGCAAAGGTTAGCTTGATTAATGGAACATCAACACCAATATAAAGAAGAGATGATTGTTAACACCTGTACAGTGAAGAGCAATGAGCCATTTAGTTTTTCCCTCAGCTACCTGAATAGTAATAACGCAGCTGTTCTCCTGGACAGAGAAATAGCTTTCCCACTTAATAAGCATCCCCCATTTTTTTGGGGGGGAGGGGGAAGCTGATTTTGGGAGGAAATGTATATAATATGTGAGAAAATACAGTACTTTCTCAGGGAAACACAAGAAAAACCAGGCCTAAAATCTCCACACCACACCACTACTCCTCTATGACTATCTGTTCCCAGGCACAGGCCAGAAGATGCAAGCACATGAGATGGCAAGGTTCTGAAATGTAATTTTAGCACCTGAAAAATTCCACAGAAACAGGTACAGCAAGGGAAGGAGCCAGGTCTATTAATCCAGACACGTGTCAGTTTCATCAGTCTTGACTGCATCCCTTTGATTTTGCCCAGATTGGTTTAAACGCTTTCTTCCCCAAGTATTAGAAAGAGATGTTTGAAATGCATTTATTAAACATGATTCTTCTACAGGCAGCACAGTGAAAAGCTCTCTATTTCTCTCTTCAGGAGAACGTGGAAGAAATTCAATATAGAAAAGCTTTAACTCGCAAAACATTTGCAATTAAATTTTTATTGCAAAAGTATTTCTTTAAATACAGGATTTTTAGTTATCCTTTGACTGAATAATTCAAACAGAATAAAAATTCTCACCCTTGACAAGGCTACATATAAAGCTGTCCATGTGTAAACATAGGCTGAGGAATATAAATACATATTCTGTCAGAAGTCTGGCGTTGTGATTCGCTCATAGTCAGAGAACGGGCCCTTGTACACGTGAGGAAATTTCCCTTTATAATGGTTTAACTGAGTAACAGTGTACACACTCGGCAGCATGTTGCCATTACGTTTCGTAACAGTGCACACATTCAGCGATATGTAGCACTGTACTTTTTTATGTAGCAAACTAAAACACATCCCACGTATTTTAGTTTGCGAGGTAACAAATAACAGCGATATTCCTCATGTGTACAAGGGCCCTATCCAGAGTAGGCAGCAGGGATGGTACACAGGTCGCTGGAAGTTCGGGTGTGCTTGGCGAAGTCCAGGTTTGGTGGGCTTCCAGTGCTCCATACACCATCCCCACTGCCTTCTCCAGCTGCCAGCACACCTAGCCACCCTCCTGCTGCCTTCCCGGGGCAGCCAGCCATTCCCGGGCAGTCCCAGGTGGCAGGGATGGTACACAGGGTGCTGGAAGCCTGCCAAGCCTAAGGTTCCCTGGGCACTCGCAGGCTTCCAGTGCCCCATGCACCGTTGGATCCAGTGGGTGCTGTCTGCAACCTGGGGCTGCACCTGCACAGCTAGCACCCCATCTGGGCAGCCCTAGGGGGCACTGCCGCCACAGAGGGAAGTACTGCTCCACTCTCCCCCCCGCAGCTCAGGGACTGCATGACCTGATGGGCAGGCTCCACTGAGCAGGGGTGAGGGGAAGCGGCGAGGGGCCCGATCTCTGCCCCCCGAGCCTGCCTGCGTCTCCTGCAGCTGGAGGATCATGCAGCCCGAGCTGCAAGCTGCAGGGGACCCTGGTGCTTCCCTCCACCACGGCAGCACCCCCTGGGGCCTCAAGGCTTCCCTCCCCTTCAGTGAAGCCTGTCCACTCTGCAGTGGGGGACCCCAGTGCTTCATTCTAGCTCTGACTTGCCTGCAGATCTATTTAAAATGCCTCAGGATCTATAAGAATAACATGGCTATTCTGTCTGTATTGCTTGTTTCAGTAAGCGTTGTGATTAGCTGCTGAGACAATCTATCAAGAGTGCTCCAGACAGACAGAATAAGCCTATTATTATTATAGCTACACTGAATGTCAGTAAAGCCAATCTGCTTATACGAAGGATTTGTCACCTTTATTCTGTTATATATTAGAGTAGATCTGGCATGACTACCCCAATTTGATAGTTTAGTAGACAATCATCAATCCTTCTGGATCATGGTGTATGCATGACAGGTCACCAGGCCCTTTAACGCATACACCTAGGCAGGAGTATGGAGGAGGGGAGGCTGCCCAGACCTCCCATCCCCCCTTCAGACCATTGAGACAGGATCCTAATGCCAGACCAAGTCTGGCCATTCAGTGGCTCAATGGCTGTAGTTATATGCATGTCCAGGAATCAAACCCTGGTCTCCCACATGGAGGGCAAGGATTCTACCACTGAATGACAACAGTGGAAGGCAATTTGATGGAGTTTACTAGTGTTAAAGTACACTAGTGAAGGCAAATGCAGATTCTGCCTTACTGCATACTAATGAAGCTTTCCCACAAATTTAAAAATAAGAAAAATAACATACTATAAAATGAGCTGTTTTAAATAACACTGCTATTCTACTATGCCCTTGTAACACAAACATATTGACCTGAACACCAGAATACCCTGATTGCTTCATATACATACCATGGCAAAAAACCAGAGGCACTATCTTCATGTTCCCATGTAAGCTTATTTGGCTATAAGGAAACACTGCATACCATAAAAATAAAAAAATCATGGAAGAGCTGGATCCACTACCGCATTATGGGTTTTTTATTTAAACCTTTGGAAGAAGGAACGCTCAGTTTTAATCCCAATTATCAAACAGATAAGATTTTAAAATAAATGCTTACCTAAATCACAGGCCCCTACATCTTCTGGTGCAGCACAAACAACACTGTCCACACACTCTCCAGATATGCTATTGCATGGCATGTCCCAATAGCAACGTGAGCACTCCTGTTCACATGACAGTCCATAGTATCCAACATTACAAGCTTCAAAAAAAATGAAACACATACCAATCTTGGGAAAAAAACGTTATGGTTAGAATGGACATTTTCTCATAGAAAACATGCTGAATAAGTTGTTCCTTCTCTTTACAATAAATGAAATGTTAGCAATTTTCAGCTAGGGGTCACTAGAATTTAAGCCAAAACAGAATTTTTAAAAACTATGCATAGTATCCACTTAAGCCTCATGCTGCTAGCTGGTATATGAAGACATTTTATTTAACGGGGGGGGGGGGAATTTACTGATATATCCAAATAAGGTATACTACCTGATTTTAGGTATGTGACACTGGGTGCAAATCCACCAATAACCAATTCAGAGTTATTTATCAGTAAATAAACATCTCTCCAAAGCATATAGCCAAGGCACCCACGTTTCTGCTTTACACATTGTTCTCTGGCCAATGTATGGTTAGTGTAGTTATTAGACAGTCTCAATGTTGGAGAGACTGTTACTGTATCCCAAAAGCCCATGAACACGTCAAGATCTGAAGAAAGAAAAAAGTTTCACTCACTGATGGTTTACTGGAAGACTGCCACAGTATATAACAGATGAGGTGATAGTTACAGATTAATGTATATTGATAAAATGTACATGTATTGCAGTTCATATTCACTACCCTTTACCATCTGAGATTTTAATGGAATGGCTAAGAGTCATTACTCAACTACCTTAAGATGTTTAATTCCGTATATGAATAGTCATTAAGCACAGTCTGTAAATACCAGCTATTTGCTGACAGTGAAACATGAGACCCTTTTTGCATTTCTTCACAGCCAACATTTAAACATAAATAATAATAAAGCTAATAGGAGCCATTTCTGGAAAATATGTACAACGTTATGTTTTCTATAAAACTTCAGATGCCCAGCAGTATCAAGGAGCAGCTTGTATTGACAATGTCTGTTCACATACAAATTATACTGGGCACGTCTACATGAGAAGCTTTACTAATCTACTGCATGGTCGTTGTCATTATTGGCAGTCCCTCACAGACGAGGATGACGTCCATCAGGCTTGATGGGTCCTCAGGTGACTGAGGAGCCTGATTCTGGATACACACGTTCTTCGGCAATGGGGGCATGTTGTTGCATGGGGGAGTGGGATTCACATCCCTCAGCTGGTCTCCTTCTCTTTCCTCCACCCGTGCAGTTCTGGCTCAGTATTGAGTCGTTGGGCTTCAAAGTGGTGTACACCTTGGTGGACCACATGGTGCCACACCGAACGGTCAGCATCTTGCTCCTCTTAGCTGTTGGTGTCAATGCCTCTGTGCTTGAGGGAAACCTTGAGTAAATACAGGTACTAAATTAACTATACAGTAGTTACAATGCAGCAACACTCATGTAGATGCTGACTGATAACAAAATTGCTCCCAGTCAGCTACACCAGCTGAGGGCCACAGGGAATGAGGGAGTTCTCTGTCCCCCATCCTGGTGCTGCTCTGCTTCCGGCTCTCCCCAGGAGCCAATTAGCACCGGGGGGAGGTTGCTCTTTGCCCCTCATCCCCACCCTGGTGCTGTGTGGCTTCCAGATTCCCACACAAGCCAGAAGTTGAGCAGCGTTGGGACTGGAGAGCTATCTGCTTCCTCACTCAGCTGGGAGCTCACTGACTCGCTCAGCCATCAGGGAGCCCTCTGGAATGGGACAGGTCCCAGCCAGCCCACTGCTGGGAGGGGAATCCCTGCCCAGCTTGGGCTCACCAGCAGCCGCCCCAATGAGGTCCCAGTGAGCCAACTGATGGGAAAACCCTACTGGGCATGGGGGCTCGCTGGCAGCTGTGTCCCAACGTGCATGGGGCTGGCAGAGCTCTGCCCACTGCAGCAGCAGCTGTCTCCCATCCTGGTATACATCAGGACCAACCCCTGGGCTAGCACCCCAGGGAGCCTGGAGCTCCCTCCCCCTGGTTGCTGCAGGGGGGCAGCAGGGCAAGAACATCTCTGTATTGGGCTGCTTCTGTTGGGAGCAGATTTGCTCCCAACAGGGTGCAAGTATAGTCATGCCCCCAAGGAAGGCTTACCGTATAGTAATGTACTATGCAATAAGCATATTAATTAATTTACTATTAATCACATTAATAGCACATGTAGACATGCCCACTGTCTCTTTCTCTAGGCTGTTAAAGGCATCTGTCTGTCTTACAAGACAACAGAATTGAACTGAGACAACATCTTGTTGAACACCTGCAAGTGTGGCTGAAGAGCACAACTCTTGAACAACAGTCCCTTCTGCACTGTTCACATGTGAATTTCATATCTAACAGTCATGAATGGGATGCAGGTTCTTCCCAAGGTTTCTTCTCTCCTCTGAACATGGGGCTCTCCTTTCCTCAAAAGCCTTTATTTCATGCTTCAAAGGCTGTTTCCAAGTGCTTCAATCCTCGTTTCAACAATCTTCTCCCAGTCATTTGGCTCAGTGTTCATTGCCTTCAAATCTCTCTTGCAACCATGTTTGAAAGAGATCAGGATGCCCACATGGTCACCTTCCTGTTAAGAGTTCTCCATACAAGAGATCCTTGGGCCACTGTCCATTCTCTGCACATAATGCTGACTGAGAAGAAAACGGATGCATGTTCCAAGACCTCAGCATGGGCAACTCTGTCCCACCAGGAAATTTCTAGAATGAGGCAAAGGCAATGTAAGTGGAAGCTGTTGAGGTGCTTTTTCTTGAGTAGAGTGTAATCCAGGATTCACTGCCATATAAAAGGGCGTTGATGATGCAAGCATGATATACTTTGACCTTGGTCTTAACAGTCGGTTTGTTGTTATTCCACATTCGTTTGCTCGGCATAAGTTATATGACTAGATTATGTCTATTCACATACAACTCATACTGTCTCTTTCTCTAGGCTGTGTTAAAACTGTATTTAAAACCTCAGCGCATTCTGATGAACTCACATGCAGTTATTAGAGTTCATTTTTGGAATGATTTGAATAAGCTCTAGTGAAACTTTTTGAGACACTTTATAGGATGCTTCTATCAGTGCTCAATGTTTCTGCCCTTTGGGAAATACAATAAAATCTTCAACCACATAGGGTAAGCTAATTTTGATAAAGTAGAAATTCTTCCCCATGCAAAGACAGAACAAGGTATAGGCATTATTCAATTCATATTTAAACCTTTCACATACTGGCCCACTGGTCAAAGGAAATTCCACAAAAAATTAATATAAAATCAACAGACTTCAAACCTGGTTCTGCTGCCTTTTTGCACACCCACCCCTTGGCTTTGTTACAGTCTGCTACAGACACGTATTTATCAGCTGTCAATTCAACACATCTATGCTGTCTTTTCTTCTTTTTTAGAACTAGCCTGTTGCAGAAAATAAAAACACAATTCAGGGCATCAGTTCTTTTTGGACTGTATCTAACTCACCTAAGATGTCAGTAAACTGGGATGGATTGAGGGAAGGACAGCAAAAACAATGAACATGAGTAGGAAGAGACATGGAAAAAATAATCAACTGCAAAGGAA
Source organism: Crocodylus siamensis (assembly GCF_052110815.1). Taxonomy (NCBI): domain Eukaryota; kingdom Metazoa; phylum Chordata; order Crocodylia; family Crocodylidae; genus Crocodylus; species Crocodylus siamensis. The sequence continues at coordinate 15,856,147 of NC_143404.1, read as the reverse complement.
TAAAAATTACTAGAATTTAATATGAAAACTGTCTCTGACTGCCCACCAGGATTAACAAAAAAAACAGCAGTGAGAAAGGGGGAGAATTTCCTCATCAACAGTCTATGGCGTTCCTAGAATATAAGACAAAATAAGATTCCAAAAAAACCCCTCCTTCTATATTGTTATAGAGAACAGTATCCACTCACCACTCTGACAAATGGATTTTTAACGATAAAAGTGTTTTAAAATGTCAGATATTACAAGAGATGCAAAAGAAAGGACAAAGAATTATTAACTGGTACAATCAAAGCTAGGCATGCAGCTGGACCACTGCCTGTATTGAATGAGTTTAAGTTTGGAATTATACCACTACAATGATTTTATATTGTTTAAAGCAGTGGTCTCCAACCTTTTTAAGTAGATCAACTTTGGCATTTAAAAGTAACCTAAGATCTACTGTGCACCACCCTCCACCCCCACAGCAGGTAATTCAGTGAGGAAGGAAGTGGGGGCAGATCTAGGCAAAGGAAGAAAAACATATTTGGGAGCATGCCTCCCCAGTCCATAAGTCTGTGGGGGAAGGGGTGGGGAAGGGGAGAGGGCTGGAGGGGGGAAGCAGAGCAGATTGAGGCCCCAACCCTCGCTCCACTTCCTCCATCACCGCTGGGGCCTCAATCTGCACCCTCACCCCCAAAGGCAGGGAGGGAGGGAGTAGAGCTGGAGCAGGGGCAGGCCCTGTACAGCCAGGGCAGTGGAGCTGCGAGCAGTTTGCCCAGGGGGTGCAGGGAAGGGGGTGAATGAGGGTTGTGTGCCCCTGGATCTGCACGCTGGCTGGGCTGGCTGCAAGTTGAGGCTGAGGTGTGCCAGACAGCACTGGGAGCGGGGCTACATGGGGGGCTGCTGGCCCCCAAAAATTTGCCATGGTCTCCCCTCCCAGCGCCGTCGCCTGGCCTGAGCACAATACAGCGCAACACAAACCACTGCTGTGACCCCTAGTTTAAAGTATTATACAGAAATATTGTGTACAATATGCTGGATGACTATGCACAAGAGAGAGGAATTCAGACAAACAGGTGAAGAGAGTGGTTACTACTACATATTGAGAGAATGGAGAGCCTATATGACAGGAGCAGTCTAAAAGGCTGGTTTGTTTTGTGTATAAAAAAAATGAAAGCTGAGAAGAGACAAGATTGTTTTTCCATGAGGATGGTAGAAAAGCTATTTAGGAAAATGCGGGCACAAAAAAAAATAGGCCAAATCTGAACACAAATAAAAGTTAGGTTGGAAATCAGAAGAAGGCTTCTTTCCATTAGAGAAGTAGAGTTCTGGAATATCCTGTTAATAGGGGTAGTTGAAGGAGACAACCTAACTAGCTTTCAGAAGAAGTTCACAAATTTATGTACAGGATGATGAAGACTACACTCGCTGAACTGTAATGCCTTTTTTCAATCACATGCCTTATTTCTGCATGAATCAAGAGAGGTCTAAATTGGGCCTCCTAATGTGATTGTAAATATGATATTAATATATACATCCTGTTCATAAATATACATATATATTCAGTGTTCTATGAAACAATGCCTAAATATTTTCCTGTACTGAGTGGAATGGACTTCATAAGATTTTAACGAAATATTCAAGTTAACTATATGTCTAAGGCTGTAATAAAACTGAGATTTCTTTTGCATCTGCATAGTAAAACAGGTAAGACTTCTGTTTTACTGTGCTTTTGTAGCACAAACACATTAAACTAAACATCAGAACAACTCCTAATTATTTCATATACAAACCATGGCAAAACACTAGATGCACTATCTTCATGTGCCCAGGCCCAGATACCATCTTGATTTATATCTTGCAATCCTGTCCATGTTTCTCCAAACACAACTGCTGTTATCCAAGTCTGCAAACAAGTTTTCAGAAATAAAAAGGAACATGGAAATAAAAGGCATCTGTGGGTTGATTATTTTTATCCAAATAAGAAAAGAAAAGAAATTAAACTACGAGAAGGGAAAAAGGGTGTTATCTAAGAGTCCAAATATGCTGGCTTTCCATGCCAGAAAATCCCCATCAAGGTCAAACAAATTCCCTGGATGCCTAGTGAAGCATATTCTTCACATGTACAACCTTTGTGATGTTTAGTGTTCCATGTAAGTGTGAAAAGAACAGCCTCTACTATAACACCTTTACAGTGCCACTATTCTGAACAGGAGAAAAGGGATTATCTTAATAACTGTACCAGTTCTTCCACACTTTCAAACCAAAGGAGTTCAGCACCTCTGTACCGACTGCAGGTAGTATTGGCATCCTTCCAAGGTTTCCAATTAGCTGGAAGGATAAAGTAACAATACCTCTTCCAGTATTGCCAACCAAGTTCTGGACATTTTAAACTGACTGTGCCTAAAAACAAAAACAAAAATAAAGACAGCACTGGTGTGTCATGTCAAAAATAAAATTACAGACATTTACCATTACAAAAATCTCAACATTCCTTGCATTCACAAAATAGCATGCATTTCATTTTAAGTGAAAAATACTCACTGTGAAAAGGGCTGATACAGAGTTTATTCAGTTCAAAGACCTACTTATGCCTTCCTTTGGCAGCAAAAGTGGGATTTGGGTGATTCATAGGCTTTGTGCAGGACCTGTGCAAGGTGACAGGCATTAAAAAAAGTCCACTGCAGCTACTGCTTTACCTGTCCTGAGAAGGCTACACACAGACATTGGTGGTAGACCAGTAAGCCATAAAACCTATATTGTGTGCACATGAGAGACAGCTGGACTCATGTCAGCACCTTTGTTAAGACTGTGATCCTAAAAATACTTAGGTGCACAAGGGTCCTGTCATCAAGTCATAAGACTTTTTGAAGGATGAGAGAGTAAGGTGTGAATCTTCTCACATATAGAAAATACAATTTCTAGATTGTACAGACAAGTCACTATACTAATTTTAATGTGGCATTAGCCCTGGTTTATTTAGTGAAAAATCTCTTGAAACACTAGCTTTGAACAGCATCTCCTGTGTAAATAGTAGCTCAGCTGCTGCTCTCCGGACATGGCTGTAGCTCCATCTGTACAGTTTGCAAAGGTCTTACTGTTCCATGCACCAGGTCACTTTTACACTGATGCAATCCCACTAGCTTCAATGAAGTTACTGGAGAATCAGGCCACTGTTCCTGTCTGCAGCACCAGTTACCTATCTATATATCTTATTAAGTGTGCATTTGGAACAAAAGGTGTTAAAGGAACAAAGATTATTAGTTTGCTTAATCCTATACCCCGACCTCTATGATGATGTTGCCTATTATTCTCAGGCCTCCATGATAAATAACACTGCTTCAGTGTGGACATGTTACGCTAGCTGCTTCTGTTTTTAGCATATTTACTGATAAAAATGCACTGCTCAGAGCAAAATTTAAGTGCTGATGCAAAATGCAGGTGTTCTTTCACATAACTTCTTTATAGGGTTTTCCTCTCCCTACAGTAACTTTATACTATGCAACACAGCTCTTACTTCACTGTACTTGTTTCAGTCATCTGATTTTATTTGTTTACTTCATACATAAGCTGTTCGACTTTAAGGAGGGAGGGAGAGATATTGGTTCTGCAGCTGGAAATTGATGCATAGGACAAGTGAATTGTCAGGATGGGTGGGAACTAAGCATATAAAACTTCAAAAACAAAACAATAAAACCCTCTTACATGAGTAAATTATGAATCTAAGATCATTCCCATCACTTTGCTGTACATTATATCTCTTCCCTTGTTCTGTCTTTGCCTGTAAGAGTTTAAGCTTCCCTGGACATAGGTGATTCTTCTCCATGTTTAGAAATCTGGTACTTACTGCATTTTGAGTTTTGGGACAAAAGCAAATGCAAGTAAATGATCATACACATAAATCTGATCAAGAGATATAATTAAGGTGCTGCTTTCATGGCTTCTCAAACTTATACCAGTGAGCCAAAATTTCCAAGGGAGCTGGTAAAAGTTGGAGTAGAGAGAGTCCCGTGTACTTCATCCACATCTTTTGCACTTGTAACAGTAAATAACGGTAATATAAAACTTGACTATGGCAGTGCTACCCCTACTGGGGACTGTCTTCACAGTGGGGAACCAGGGTCAAATTTTATTGTCTATGTAACAGCAAAGCAGATTAACTAGGGGAAAAAATATGAGGCAAGAAAAGAAGCCATCTCACTCATACATTGGCACAAAAACTTATAACAGTCTTAGCCAACTAAATTAAATGTGCATGAAGGCCACAGCTGTTGGCACATTAAATTGGGAAGCCTGCACTGCTGCTCTACCTGTTCTTTATGTTATAGGAAAATGGTAGCATCCAACACAATCACTGTAGGTTCTTTCATGAAGGAGGCAGCAATCAAGCTCACTGTGAAGTGCTGGGAAGCAGAAGCTTCAGGGCAAGTCGATATTCTAGGTCTCTTGTTAAACACCAACCCATACACATAAACAAAGATTCAAAGACTAACCAGTGAAAAATGAAAGAGCTTGGGCAAGAGCTTCTAGACTCATGTCAATGTCTTCCCTGATCCCAAAACCAAACCAGCTAATTTTTATGTGGATTACAACCAGAAAACGCAGTATAAAAGCAGCTGTTTCATGGCACCCTTTGTTAGAACTTACTTATTACACAACTCCTTGTGCTGAAGGGAGCAAGACAACGGGTGTTTTCATCACAAATCCCAGTCAAGCTATTACAAGGTAGGTTATTACGGCAGTTGGGGCAGGCTTCCCTACATCCATATCCATATTGCCCAGAAACACAGCCTTCAGATTGGGAAACACAAAACGTTTCAAATATTAACAGTAGGTTTACAACTCTGAATAATGATTTCTTTCATTTTAATTCTCATTTTCTTTACAATCTCCTATGCACACAGTGGCATTATTACCATGAGTGAGAACAAGATAAGAGTGTGTGTTGGATAAAAACAGCTAGCAGCATCTGGGTTTCAAATGACATAAACTGTCTTAATCACACAGCTCTATTTTCTAATGTCACACATTTCAGAGCAAATATTTTGTCATCCTTACAATCAACGTTACCTTCTGAGCCAAAAAGTCACCCACAAAATATCAATGTGGTGGAAGGGGGAATCAGATCAAAGGAGCCCAGGCCAAAGCGTTTAAGTCAAAATTTCTAAATGGGGTTGCCTAAAAACTAAGCACCTAAATCTATACGTACACTTCTGTAATAAGATGATGAGTTCTTTAAAATTAAAAGATAGCCAAGTATGTTCAGCACCTATGAATGTAAAGCCAGTTATATTATTAATCCGTACTGGGACTCAAGAATCTAACCTTTAGAGACTCAGATCTGAGATCCCAGTTCCTTAGGTAGCCAGGGTAGATACTTTTTTTAAGGTTTTTTTTTTTTTCAAAAAACAAGTTCAAATTCTTCTTTAGTTAAATCAAATTGTTTAGAAATTGTTTTCTAAAGAGCAAAATGCATTTAAAATGCAACACCAAAAATATGACAACACTACATTAAGAATTTACCAGACTCTATCACAGTCCTTTACATTTTAAATTAAAACAATGTTATTGAAGCATTACATGTTTAAGAAAGTCAGATCACTGAAATGGTGAAGCCACTAAGTACCTGGGAGATTCTAAACCTGCCTAACCAGGGATATCTTCTTTGGTAAGTACAATGAAAAACATTTTCTTCATTTCAGTCTATTCAATGACTAATTCATTCAATGTTGAGAAACTGACAGGGGTCATCAGAAAGAAGTTAGCATTGTAAGAGACTGCCTCCTACATTACTGCCACAAACTTCTTAATTAACCCATTTCTGAGTATCTGCAAAGATGCTGTCACCTTAACTCTTTCCCCTAGGAGTTAATCGTACTGCCTAATTGCTGGTAAAAAAAAAATCTTCCCTAAATTTTTTCTTCCTTACCTTTGGGCCATCTTCTTAAGCTGTGAATAATTCCCTTTCTTCATTTATACCACTAACTTTGAGTCTATTTATAGATTACGATCTTCCACAAGCCCTCTGTTTTATATAGACTGCAAATAGCTCGTTTATTCTTAGCCCAAAGAACCTCCCAGTGCTGGCCCTGTGACCCTGGAGCTGGCGCTGAGAGATAAGCACCCCAGCCCTGCCCACCCCAATCACAGAGCTGGGGCTGGGAACTCCCTGCCGCTCTGTCCGGGTTCCAGTGGCAGAGCCCGCCCCAGCAGCAGACAGCTCCCAGGGGCAGGGAGAAATCTCCTACCCCGTACTGCCCAACAGCACATTTGGCTTCTACATATGCACTACTACGCAGTAATCTTGAGTAAATTTACTACTTGTATTTGCAGGTAGCATATTTACTCACAATTAGAGCCAATTACTACACAGTAAGCATCTGCACATGTAGACACAGATGCTTACTGCGCAGTAGTTAGCTCTATCACACAGTAAAGCATCTTGTATAGATGTGCCCTGCATCCTATATTCCAATCCATACTATAATATTTTTATCAAATGATGTAATCCATTTTTTAAAATGTTCATATCCTACAGCTACTTATCAAAAGTCCTAAAGACACCATAATATGTCAGAATATAACCGTTTGTTGATGTGACTGGCTTAGTGCAAGGAACCCAAATGGATTTATACCCTCATCACAATCTGAGAGAAAAGCCTTTCTAAATTTGGATACAGCTGCCATGGGTAGAAGTTATAAACATGGTTTGCTTGCCAGGTGGTCTTTGTTTCATTGCCAGTTAATCCACCAAGCGGACTGCCACAGTCTGAACTTACCTAGGAAGAAGGGCATGAGTAAAGAATCTAACCCAGACAGCTGAGAAAGAGCATTTACCTTTATTTTGCATGCTATTTACTTACTATAGTTTTGACGACTTAAAAAACATCACATGGCCTGTACATTTAGGAAAAAGTCCTTTGCTGTGGTTTCCTACCATTCTGCTAGAGGACTAGTAAGAAAGACTTACAGTTAACTAAAAATTGGACTATTTATTTTATTAGTATGAAGTCAGAACTGTGCATACTACGTAACAGTATTAAAGGGATCTACAGAATTTTATGGTATAATGCATCGTTAATTAAACTTTCCTGTCCTCCAAAAGCTCTTGCATACTGGTTCACTTCATGTTTTCCCATTTATAATCAGAATATAAATTATATACAATTACAATAGCACTTATTTGGGTAAAATAACATGAGTTTTTGAATCCTTATAAAAAGGTGAAGCACCCCAAAATTCAGTCTTCTGAGATTCAGTCTCATACCCACAATACATGTCTTCAGTGATGCAGCACAGCTCCTTGAAGACATGTGTACTCCATATACTGAAGAAATAAAAGTTCAGATGTTCTTCCCTGTGATCAGCCAATAGCTGCTGCAGTCTACTCCTGCCCAGTACCACATAGCTATACCCCATGAAGCAGAACAATAAGCTTTCCAACAAGGCTTCCTTGAATGTTCATTCCTGGCATCTAATGAGGTAGGTTGTTGCCTACAAGAGCTCATGCCTCTCTGAACGAGTCAGTCACTAAGGTGCCCTGTCTGCAATTTGACTTCAAATTAAACTCTCTCTTCCCTACTTGTACACATAGAACCAAACTGCTTTTGTTGCCACTGGAGCTCTGGAACGGTGGGACTGAGGCGAGATTTGCTGCAGCTTTTGCGTTCCATTCATGGATTGTTGCAGGCCACTAAGATGCGCCTGTTCCTTTAAGGGCAGAAGCAGCCTAGCCAGGGAGCCCAGCAGACTAGACAGAGCTCCACAGCTGCAGACTGCCAGAGCAACAAGCTAATGAGGTAATTAGCCAGCACCTGCAGGCGATCAGCTGATGGGAAGGAGGCAGAGCCCTGGGACCATAAAAGTTCAGGGCTGGGGTTGGCAGAGTCTACTGTTTCTGGAGACTGCCATGGGAAGGAGCCCCTGCCCAAGAGAGCTACCCACAGGCGTTTGGTTGCCTACTTCGATGCCTACAAGAGCAGTAAGGCTACAAGGGCATTTATATACATACTTTTTTTCCAGTGATCCACCGGAGATCGGACACTTCGGAGCAGATTCAATTAATCGAGTCTGCTCCGCACACAAGCTGACAAACTGTGCTGCGCCGCATGCAGTTGCATAAGCAGCAAAATGCACGTCAGTGCTAAGGAAATGGCAGCGGTGAGCTTTTGAACTAAAGCACCTCCAAAGTGTTTTCATTCACAATTGCATGTGTTGCAGCCCTGGGTGCTTTTCAAAACACCCAGTGCTCCGATGCATGCATATGTTAAAATGCCCCAGAAGCCCACAAGATGCCCAGGGCTAGAGGACATACTGTCTTAGGGGAGGAAGTTTGCCTTCTTAAAGGGGCAGAGTGCAGTTTCATTATTATTTTTACATTATAGCCCAGGGACTTATGTTTGTATTACTGTTTGTACTCAATGTTTGGGATGAGGCTGTAAGGGGAGGTACAGAGGCCTCATTAGTACCCAGAGGGGCACAACCAGACAAGGGCCGGAGGGCCTGGCACCAGAGGGGCGCAGCGACACAAGGCAAAGGGCCAGCGCCAGAGGCATGCAGTCAAGCAAGGTCCAGGGGCCCAACAGACAGGGGCCAGGGGCCCAGTGACTAGAAGAAACCAATTGGCACTTGTGCCTCAGAGCCAAATCCAACCAAGTGGGCCTTGGCTAGAAGGTCTAGCCATATTAAATGGGCAGAGGCCAAGTAGGCCGAGGCCCCAACAGAGATAACAACATCCTTGTAACTGTGAGGCATGGGGACTGGTATAGGAGAGGTCTGGAGCCATGTACCTAGCCCATAAAGTTTGAGGTTTCCTGTGTGGCACAGTACAGGAGTGAGGTCCAGTGAAGGGCCCAAGAACCAGTGAGTGCTTGTGAGGTACGGCAGACCAAGGCCATGCAAAGACCCATGGGCAGCCTCCTGATTTTATTATTTTATCATCAAGACGTGGCAGGTAAGACAAGAGGGTGCCCTTGGGGCAGTTGCAGAGCTACTAGGGGTATCATGGCCACCCTAGGGATCTTGCCCCGTGACAGATTCCAAAGCAGTTTACAAAGTGGGCAAGTATCATCTACATTTATTCGAAGACGAAAACTAACCAAGTTGCCCAAAATCACAAATGATAGAATCCCAGCACCCACTTCAACTTCCCAAGCTCAGCTCTATGGTAGACTCCTACTAGTGACAGAAACAGAAATATATTATAGTGACTTTCTGCTCACACTATAAAAAACAAAACAAAATGCAATTCATTTAAAAATGATATACGTGTAATCAAAAAATAATTATCAGAAAAAGGGATTCTTACTTGTTTTCAAGTAAACTGTATTTCTAATGGTTGCAGTCACCATTTCAGTTCCTGAGACGAGGGAAAACTTGGATGGCCAACTGTTTATTCCAGTACACGTCTCTGTCACTGCACAGTAGAACTTGGCTTCCGTTAGGGTCTTGTACTGAGCTATCTCAGCAAGAGAAAGCAAAAGATTCCCAGGATACTCCAAGAAAATATCAACGTCTGCAAGGAAAAAGAAACTTTTTGTAAGAAGGCTGGCAAGTACATAGAGCCTGAATAATGGAGAACAGTAAAGGCACACTAACTTGGTCAACAGCTCCTTTAACTAGTGAAATTAAACTAGAAACAGTACTTATTCACCTAGAATAACTACGCTCCATCTCGCAAACGGATCCCCTTTTCAGAACAACACTGAAGTATCTACTGGATTCAAGTACACTAAGTGTTATTCTGATTCGTAATGAGCTTAACCTAATGTTTAAGTGCTTCTTTCATCAGGGTCCTAGAAACTAATGAGCAGGAAGAGCAAAGCTAAAGACTGCATTCATCATTAGATTTTCATTGGTTACTGCATCAATTTCTAATGTGCTCCATGCTGTACAAAATTACTTTAGAGTTTTGTTTCAGGACATAAAACTGGAAAGCTTGAACAGCAGGGCAAATCTAGGTTTCATTTAAAGTGAAATCTATACTATTTTAATGAACACCTCTAGTAGGATAAGTACTTTTATACAATCAAACTGGTAATTTCTGTGGTCACAAAAGGAACGCCACACACTAGCTACAATTTATTAAAAAATTACCATTTCTAAAATCATGCCCAAACCACCACGTGATATAATCATAAGATACCATGGCATAACAGTACCTCACAATTTTACTCCTCAGAGTTGGTCCATAGGAGAAACTGCAAGATCACATTTCAAGACGCATTCATTATGGTAAAAACAGTGTGTTCGTATGCTTTTCTAAACCCTGCTTGCATAGTAATTTCTACTTTAAAATTACAATGTGGAGATAAGGAGCAAGATCATTAGCTGCTATACATCACCAGAGATCCTTTGAAATTAATGAGCTAAACTGATTTATACCACTTGAAGTTTCAACGTGCAGCACTGTCCATCTCCAAAATCTGGAGGTCCATTCTGTTGGCAAAGTATTTTTTTTTATCATCATACACCCAGATGTCATGGGCATAAGGCCACCTGGACTGAACTATTCATTCTACAGATCAATACCTGCTGGTTTTTTACAGACCCAGTAGAGGTGTGTGGAACAATTAGTTGCCATAAGTATGCCTCCTTTCTTGATCTGAGCACATCCATGTTGATCCATTTGAATATCTGAAAGCCTGTTGAAAAGAATAACACAGTGGAGACAAATATTATTAAAGCAATCATCCAATCCCTTCATACCACTGTTGCATAATCAGAAAAGCACAGCATGCTCCCATTTAATTGTTTTTATTATGGAACAAGAAGATATCATAAACACTCTCTCTTCTCTTTTATTATACAGGTTCTTTGAAAACTAGGGAAAATAAAACTACTCTAAAAAGCCCAATAAACCTATCAAAGTCCATATACTGCATATAATCAAAGAAACAATAGCAACAATATGATGTGAAGTAGGTCAAGCATCCACCTGAGTCAGTCTACCCAAAAGGAAAAGAAACACTCATACTGAAATCATGAAAATTTACAGTGAAATACAAAATGTTACTCTATCATTTTAATGATGAGTCCCACATTAGTCTCAGGTGTTTTCTTCATGAGTATTGTAATTCTTTACATCTGTGTGCTTGGCAATTTCAATTTAATACTTCTGCAATAAAATATTAAAAAGAACAAAAGAAAACGCATTTAATACAAAGTAGCTACTCATAACAAAGACAGTGAGCTAACTGTTGTAAAATAGTTGCACTAATATATTTAATGTTTATTGATTTGTGTCAAAAAGGTAATTACAGAAATAGAAGACAAAAGTTGACTATATATTGGAGAGTTTCTTTGTAATAATTAAATAAATATGAAAGCTAATGCTCAGAGTTCATATGGGATTAAAAGGAGTAAAATACTGTATGTGGAATAAGAAAAGCTAAGAAAAGTCCTGAGGATGAAGAACTGACACTGCAAACACTGTCTTGCAAAATTACTTGAAAAAAATCTTATCTGAAGGCTTTGAGAAAGTACAGATAGGAAAGTAAGAGAACCAAGGCATCTAGAACACTTCCAGCTTTGATATTCCTGCTAGTCTTGGAGCCTATAACTTCATGTCTGACCCGATTTCATCTTCCCATACTAAAGGTACATTCTCACATAGTGTAGCCAAAATCCTGTGAAGGAAAAAAAAGAAGAAAAACCCCAGTTCCCTCAGGAAGTCATCAATACCAAATCTTAATCATTTGAAAGTCAGAGAATGTTGTCATCTAAGAAAGTCTGCACCATGGACTGCCACCAATTGCCAGCACTCACTGCAGTTGAATGAAGAAACCCACACAAGCCTATCACCTAGCATTTGCACTTTGCTCTATTACACTTATGGAAACTACCCCTGTTTGAATGCAGGATAAATTGCAAGCGTATACTGTGGCTGTTAGATCTTTACCATCATTATACAAGGGATTTATACTAGCAGAAATGTATTTAAGGCAAGGCAAAAGCTGGGGTTGGTCTCCAGTGTAGACAGGGGATGAGTTTAAGGGGACAAGCGAAGCATCACTGCCAATGTAGCCCTGATAGACTAAGCAGGATGAGAGTAATGGGGAATCAAACCTTCCAGTGAGTCTCCCACCAGACAGATCTTAACACACCCTGACTCCCAGGTACCTCAGGAAGGAAAGACATTTCTAAAATAGAAGGCATTATCCCTTATTCATTAATCAGTAACAAACAATAAAGCAGTGACATCACATCACAGGAATATGATCACCTAGGAGCTGCAAGGGCAAAAACCTATAACCATTATTGACATGTCTATCTCAGAACCAGCCTGCACAGTACTCTGGGAGATTGTTTTTAGATAAAGTGTAGCCATTATGAATCTACCTGTCAATTCAATTTAGAAAAAATCATTAAGGATCACATTTGTGGGAGCCCAGCAGGGGAAATAATGCTGAAACGAAATCAGCACAGGTTCACTGCAGGTAGATCCTGCCTGACTGATCTTGTTCCTTTTTATGACCAGGTCACAAAATGCTTAGATGCAGGAGTCGAGGTAGATGTCCTCATAGCTGACTCCAAGACAAACATGAGTCGTCAATGTGACGAAGTGATCAAGAAGGCTAACCGCACTTTATCATGCATTAGCAGGTACGTGGTGAACAGGTCCAGGGAGGTGATGCTTCCCCTCTATGCGGCACTGGTCAGGCCGCAGTTGGAGTACTGTCCAGTTTTGGATGCTGCACTTCAAGAAGGATGTGGAGAATCTTGAGAGGGTTCAGAGGAGGGCCACTCGTATGGTCAGAGGTTTGCAGGCAAGGGCCTACGAGGAGAGACTGAGGAACCTAGATCTCTTCAGCCTTCGCAAGAGAAGGCTGAGAGAAGTGATCTTGTGGCTGCCTATAAATTCATCAGGGGAGGGCAGCAGGGAATACAGGGGTGGGCAAAATGCAGCCCGCCAGGCCATTCTATCCAGCCCACGGGGCCCCTAAAAATTTAGAAAATTAGTATTTATCTGCCCCGGCTGCCTGTCACGCAGTCCTCGATGGCTTGCCAAAACTCAGTAAGCAGCCATTCGCCCAAAATAACTGCCCGTCCCTGAAATAGGAGATGCTCTATTTACTAGGGCACACCCTGGAGTAACTAGGAACAATGGCCACAAACTGATGGAGAGCAGATTTAGGTTGGACATTAGAAAGAACTTCTTCACAGTTAGGGTTGCCAGAATCTGGAATGGGCTTCCAAGGGAGGTGGTGTTCTCCCCTACCTTGGGGAAGAAGAGACTGGACAAGCTCCTAGCTGGGGTTGTCTGACCCCAGCACTCTTTCATGCCCAGGGCAGGGGGGGGTCAGACTCAATGACCTAGTGAGGTCCCTTCCGACCCTAACATCTATGAATCTATGTATATGACTTTCATATACCCAAACTCATGGGCTGCTTGCAGACATTAAAAAACAAAACAAAACAAAAAACATGCTTTACTGAAAGAAGCAGCACGTTACTTCGACCCGGTTCTGCAGCATCTGTATAGATTGGGTGCTTCAGCAGGGCTGTTTGGCACTTTTATCTAAAGCTGAGTCAATTGGCTATTAGAAAAAAGCACCAAAAAAGCCCCACTAGTGCCCAATTTATACACGCTTTGGGCGAGCTGGTTCCAACTAACACAATGCCTCTTCTGGGCACGTGCTGGGCTCAGCACAGGAGCACGCCAAGTTTAAAGCACCACTTTTTTTTTTAATGTCTGCAAACAGCCACAATCTTTAATATATTTATCATTACAACATCTCATTAAGGCAGTGACGATACTATTCCCAGTATAATAAAATGAGGTACAATCACACTGACCAGTTTGCCAGTTTGTTGGTACTGGAGCCAACCACTGGGCCATGCTTTCTCTGTGTTAAGGTAGGAAAGGTAACGTAACCACTGGTTCTTATGGTAGACACCTGCAACCCTTTAGGCAACACTAAAGTAGAATGAAGTCACTGGGGTAACTCCTCAACTGAAGTACAGGTGCTAAGAAATGTGCTAGCAGCCATTTTTGAAATTTGAAAGTAAGATGACTTTTTTTTGAAAATCTGAATACATCTTCTTGTGTATTCTTTCTTTTCAACCATCTCTACAACAGGGTCCTCAGTGCCTGATAAAGTAATACCTGACCTATTATTTGTACTGAGTGATAAAGTTGGCTCAGATACTGTCTATATCTTAGCTCATGAAGCACTGCACTAGCAAGTATAAAAGCTCTCATTCTTTCTCAACAAAAATGTTAATGCCCACCAAATGTATCAAGTGCAAAATCTAGAACCCATAGCTGAATGCAAATCTATAAAGAACATGAATACGGTGACTGCTAACATGAGGCAGCACCAAACTATTCCACTTTAGACCAGTGCGCTGATTTGGGGAAATAAAAACAAGGAATTAGTTAGAAAAACCTCAGGTTAATGAAGACCAGTTGATACCATGAAACAGTCGTGCATATAGCATCCCCCTGCCCAACCCCTTACCTACTAAGCTTTCATCATTGAGTTAGCTATTCTCCTTACCAGCTGGAGTTAAGTTCAGCCTCATGTCCATTAATCCAATTCCAAGCATCCTTCTGCCTTGACAAACCAATCCAGGCATCACCTTCCAACATGGAAGCTACCCACATCTGAAATCAGAAGTGGGAGGAAACTATAATTAAGCTCCCACAAAGGGCTTCTCTTTGAACTACCTCTCAGGTCCAGCTAGAAAGTCATTGGAGACCCCCATTTGGCAAACAAAGATGTCATCATTGTTTCTGCTGTCTTAAAAGTCATGCACAAGACTAAAACATCCCAAGAGAGAGGCAAAACAGAGAGAGAAATTAACTGAACTTCCAGGCTTGACAATATAAAATATACATGAGATGTTAAAATTGTTGTGTTCTTTAGACTGAACGTAACAACTTTTCTGCACAAAATACCTTTTCTTCTTCATTATCTATCTTAGCAAGACTAGCATTGTTATAAAATGTACACTGGGCTAAACCCTGCTCCCATGGCATCATCTCTTTCCTTTCTATGTAGTAACAATTGCCGTTCCAATACCACCAGATAGGATCTTGAGGGCATTTTAAACTGGTGAGGCCTGTAAACAAAGAAAAAGTAGGACAAAAGGAATAAAGAAAGCTATACCTGCTACTTCAAATGGACACTCATTGGACAACAGACAATACATCATGACTAGGGACATAGATGGGCAATAAGCTCAGGAGAGGGTGGGGTGGGGAGAGACAAGAATTCAGAAGTTTTCCAATTTTCTGCAAATACACATGTGCTTTCTAAAGACAAACAACAAAACTGTGTCTCTATAAGCAACAGCTATAACACAACCCTAATCCTTAACTGTGATTCCTAGGTACTACTATAAAACCAGAAGAATTGTTATTATTTAAGAAGATTAATTATAAAAATACATTAAAACAATATAAAAATACCTGATTTGAATATTTGTGCTGTTGGACTTTTTATTTAAGGGTTTTTTTTTTATATTTTGACTATTCTGAATATTTTTCACATGAAACTGGGGTGCAAAATCAGTTTCCTCCCACAAGTTTCCTGTAAATGCCATCAAAGCAGAAAAAATAGCCAGCCCTGTCTGCTGCATTTCTTAATTCCTCATTCAGCTCTCTACAAGCCAGTATTGCCCCATTCAAAAAGGGAACGTGACAAAATGCCTCTCAGCATCTTTCTCAAGGAAGCAGAGGCAGTAGGTCTGATTTCCCTTTCTGCTTTAGGTTAGGCTTCCCAGTTATTGAATTAGGACTAGCAAACTCAGCTCATCAAACCTGTGTTCTCTCATGCCCCAGTATTTTCAGAAATTAATTCATCTGGGTTAGAAAAAAAACACTCATGTCTCATGAGAACATTTACCAGTATGGACCAAGCTGTTTTTGGACAAGTGACATTTTAAAACATCTTCCTAGGCTGTACTACACACAGTGGACAGAACAAGGAAATTCAAAAAGCCAAACCAATTATTACTGTACCTGATTCACAAATTTCACCTTTAAATTGGTCCATGCAGGTTAACTTTTCTGGGCATTTGCCCATTACTGAGTTGCACCTAAACTTTCCACGGCATGAGGGACACAGATGCACACAGTTTTCTCCATAGTATCCGAAAGAACATTCTGCATGGAGACCATCAACAGAGCAAAGTTAAAAATACAGTAACAGGGATGTAGCTAAACAACTTCCTAAATTATTTGTAAGGAAAAACATGATTCTGAGTTCAGTTTTACCACCTCTTTAGGAACTCCACAGTCAAGGCCTTAACCAAGATGCTGTGGAAGCAGTATTTTCTTAACTTGTACGATCTTTCATATGATTTCTGCAGCCAACAAGCAAATTCATTTATTCACTTGCAGAAAAAACATACTGCATGCATTGCATCATTTAAAAGAGCAGAGTCCCATATCATTGTTCTGCAGTCATTTCTAACACCACGAAGTAGGTGTAAAATAGTCCCAGACAGAAAGTTTTATAACTACGTGGCAGTGATGCAACGGTATAACGAATAAAAGGCCACAATTGTACCCTTTATATATTACGGAACAGCCAAGCAATAGGGGCTGTTTTGGTACAAAACTAACCTACAGCTGGCTGAAGTCACAGAAAGCTCAACCCAGAGGCGAGGTACCCCCAGGTTGTGTTCAGACCACAATGCCACTACTGTCACCATATGCACCATTGCAATTTCTAGCTGCCAACAACAGCTAGCGCAAGTTAAAAGACATGTCCAACCGGTCCAACATATACCAAGGTACCATTTCAGCACAGACTTTGGGGATACTGATGTCACCTAGGGTCCTTTCCAGCCCCATTAGTAAGAGTGAGCACTTGTCCATCAGAGCCAAGTACAGGAACTAGAGATCTAGAGATGCAACAGCAATAAAAATGCTTAGTTGTAAAATTTAAGGGTAGTCATCTGTGTCAGTGACAGGGGCTGCCCTACCCCAGAAACTAACAGGTACCCAAACTAACGCCACTGGCAAAGAAGCATTGATATTTCATAGTTGGGAAGGAAGGGGCAAAACTTCTTCAAAGAGATCTATTATAAAATAATATCTATATGCAGCTATCTGAAATGTAAACATAAAAGTTAAGGGTCTGATTTCACTGTGCATCTACCTGGCATAGCACTAGAGAACGGGGCATTTAAAGTACAGTGAATTGGAAATGTGGTGAATGCCCTCCAAAAACATCCATTCTATGGCAGAATCAGTCCAAAACATTTTAAAGAATTTAATATTTGAAAGTAATATAAAAGATTTCAACTGTACGTCACACTGTCATTTCTAAGTATTTCACAGAATTTTAACTGAATTTGTCATTTTCACAACTGGGGGAAAAATTATTTATAAAAAGTTTATTTTAAGATTATACTGAACACTCAAAACTGGTGATGCAGAAAAGATTAAGGAAATGAACTTCGAAGAAGCAGACTAATTTTGTTCAACATTTGTACTGCAAACTTCCAAATGTGGCAAATTAACACACCAGCGCAGACATTTTTGGGGACCAAAACTAAAAATGCCCCCATTTTCATGAAATAATTTGACTTTGCTTTAAATAACCATAGGCATATTAAATGACTATAGTTTAAACAGTAAATGTGAATGTTTACCACAGATGATTCTTCTGTACCTACAGCAATGTTTAGCTGGTGTGTGATACGTACCCTGTTTCACATATGTAACAGCATCTGAGTCAGCAGCCAATTCAGAAAAATGGATCTCATCAATTCCTGCCACTCTTCTGAAGTAATTAGAGACCTTAACTACTCCTGTGCAGTTGTTGTCATATAAACAGTCTACCTTGGCATCATGAAGGGAGTCGTATATTTTCTCTGATGAAAGCGGCCCTGATAGGTATCGCTCAAGAAACACATCAAAAATGTTTGGCGCTGTGAAAAAGAAACAGCAAAACAAGTGCACACTGCAACTATCAATTTGAGGAAGACACTCAAAGTGAGTTTTTGAAAATAATCATTAGTTTTGGGTGCGATTTTGGCCATGGATAGATTAGATTGTGGCTTTTCTAACTACATTGTCGCTTTCTGACACCACCTGAGAAATCTGGAATGTGGGCATAGACTACGCCTGGGATTAAAGCAAATCATACACAAAGTATATGGCTACATTAACCTGAGGTGAAAATGCATCTTTTATCATGAAAACTCTTCTCTGCCTTTGTTTAAGTCATGCATTTAGAAATTTGCTATATCAAAAAATAGTTTCTTACAACCATTGTTTTCAAAGAATTTTTGCAAAAATTCAACCAATTTTACATCCACGAATAACACGAGGAAACTACAGATTTGGAGGTTTTAAACATTAGTTGCATATTATGTGACTCCATCAGTCAGTTTCACGTTATATTCCAAAGTTGCTCACCTTCCATCACTTGAGGTAGCACTGCCACTGGAGTCATCACTAACAAGTTACAATGTCAGGGACTTACTGTGACAGGCAGGTCTCCCCTGTCACTGCACATCTTGGGAATACAGGTTCAGCATAAAGATAGCTGCACTCAGCAGCACACCAACAAAATGAGCCTCTGAAATAAAGATCTTATGCTCGATATCTATGTATAGATAGATAAAACCAGGACAATATATGGCCTGGGGTAACCTGTCATGAAAGACGCACGATTTTTGGTGCAAACTCAAGTGCAACGACACAGCCAATTGGTAGCTCCCAGAGCATGCCTTCAATCATCATAGAATTAAGGTCAAAAAAGGAAAGAACTAAAGTATAGAAATGCAATGATATATCAGTCCATATCCGATCAGCACCAATAAAAGGATAATTGATATTATCGGCAATTGGCTTTTTTTGGCCAGTATAGCCAATAATGTCACAGTTAAATGCCATGTGCATGTGCACAGCCACAGCATGCACATGACCAGGAATGCAGCCCAGAAGCTTGGAAAGCAACATCTTACCACTAAGTCTGTAGGGGGAAGGGACATGGAGGGGACAGATGGAGACCCTCCACAGTGAGGGAGGAAGTGGAGCTGGGGCAGGGGCAAGGGCAGAAGCAGCTGCCCAGCAAGGGCAATGAATGCAACCCTGAAAGCAGGGGAGAACCATGGGTGGCTTGTCTGGTGCAGGGGGCAGGAGGGTGAGGAGAGAGAGGCAGCTCCCCACTGCTGCATGCACCCCAACGGGAGGCATGGGGGACACATGTGCCTCCCAGATTTTTGCACAGGGTAAAGGCAGGCTGCCTGCTGCGGGCTTGGGGCCAGGGGCTGCGCCAGCCTCAACCCAGCAGGGAGGCTGGGCTGGGGCAGCGCTGGGATCGGTAGCTACAGGGTAGCTACCAGGAATTTTGGGATGGTTGTAGCTCACCCTATAACCCCCTTCCCGCTCACCCCTGCCTGCCCCAAATGGAGCCCTAACCCAGCCTGTTGCCAGGAAGAGGTCAGTGCAGCCCCTGGCCCCCCAGCCCACAGTGGGCAACCCGCCCTCACCCCATGCACAAATACAGGGGACACATGCCCCCCCAGACCTCCCGTGCGGCTGCATGCTGCAGTGGGGAGCCATCTTCCCACGACCCCCAGATGAGCTGCCTGTAGCTCTGCCCCGCTTCCAGAGTTGCATTCACTGCCCTAGCTGGGCAGCACCTGCCCCTGCCCCAGCCCCAGCCCACTCCCTCCTCACTCTGGGGGCCTTGATCTGCCCCCCACCTCCCCACACACACCTGTCCCCCCACCACCACAGACTTACCGGCAAGACAATGCTCTCCAAGCTGCCACGCTGCATATTGCCTATTGGATCAGTATTGGGCTATATGGCTGGTTAATAATCTGCCATTGGTACTGGCCAAAAAAATCTTTATCGGTGCACTCCTACTAAAGTATAATGATAAAAGTCTCTTGAACAAAACCTGAAATCAAAAAAATGCATAGCTGCATTGACAATACCAGATTCACTGTCACGAGCCAAAAAGATACAGCCCTCAATGACTTCAACCAAGAGATGCCCCTTTACAGACTCTCAGAATCTCCCTGGTATCTATCAGCCTACACACTCTTACAACGTTTCCTCTTTTCTGACTGCTGTGTTTAGGGCAGAATTTTTATGAAAGTCACTTTATATGATTAATATGCACTTAATTCTATTCTCCCACTTAAATATTTAACAGTAACTAGCAAAAAAGATTGGTTTTAAGTTTTTTTTTCATAAAAACTCCTTCATTGCAACTTACATTCAGTTTTCTTACAGAGCCACCTGTGCTCATCCTCACAGTTTAACTTCAAAATACTTGAGGATGTTGATTTCATACCGGCACATCTTCCAGCTGAGTCTCCAGACATGGGTAACCTGACATGCAAGTACACAGGGAATCTCCTGGAACATTTACTTTTTTTAAAAAGCTTACATGTGTAAGATGGCCATTAAAACTTAAAGCATTAGAACAACAGTCCTTGGCATACAAGAACTTTGGAAACTTAAGTCTCAGAACACTCTTGGCAAATCTTTACATTAACTTCTAGGCTGATTCAGCCACTAAGAGTGAAATCCCAGTGCAGAGGATAAATGTAAGCACTGATCACTACTTCAGTACCACTTACACCTTCAAATTTAGAGATGCATATGGTCTGTAGCCTTGGTGTTAGTGTCTGCATGGGATCAAATTGTGGCCAGGACGAGTAAGGGCACAACTAGCATCCTTTCAGTGCCCTCTGAAACCAAATGCATCACTGCCCCTAGGAACATGGTGTTGTGCTCCGTTTTGTTACTGCTATTTATTAGAAATACCATGCTGGCATATTAACATATGAATTAGAATGAAAAAAGCTGTTTTTGTTTCCTTTTTGCCACTGTAAAAATCAGGAAAAAATGTCTTTTTAGGAAGACAGACAAGTTCTATAGTCTCCTTTTTACAAATGCAGAAATTGCAGCACAGAGTGGTTATATAATTTGCTTAGCATCACATTCCATTAATAAATTATCCATGAACAGAACCTAAATTCAATCCTTCAGCTCATGGCTGTTGTTTAGGGAATACAGACAACACGTGAAAGAAGCAAACCAGCTTTTATAGCATCTGAAAGAAGCATACATCTTCCTCCCATGTACAGTGTACTAACCCACCATATTCTTATTACAGCAAAAAAACAGTTGAACAGGACCTGGTGCTTACGGCACTGTGGTAAAGAGGGTATGCTGTTTCAAGCACCCTTTCAGTAACACACTTCTTTGCCATACATTTCAACAGATAGTTGGGCTTCAGCAACTTGAGAATGCTGGCCTACACAGCAGGCTCTTCCCAAATACATGGGTCTTTTCCCAAATAATACACTATTCCTACAGATTTAGATATTTTCAAACTGATCAAAAATGGGGAAAGAAAATTGCACAATAAATCACACTTTTTCTTATATTCTGAATTTCAAAATATTGATAGAACTTTTAAAAAGTTTCAATAACTTAGGTAAGTTTCAGTAAAATATTTTCCTAGGATGCAAGATTATTATTGATTATTATTATAACTTAAACCAGTACTGTATGACAACCTAAAATGTGAAGCATCACTTATGCTGTTTTGTCTTTAAGTACTTTTATGGGCCATCATTCTCAGCTGGTGGAATCAGTACAGCTACTAACTTCAGGAGAACTATGTGTTCACAACACCAAAGTCTGGTCCTCAAAATGCCCATCACAGTCCTAAACACTACTTTACCAGTGAAGTTCTTTGGCTGCTGAGTTCCCATTTGACCAAATCCATATAGATTCTTGTTGCCTGCTATTCAGTCCAATCCAAAAAGTTTCAGATGTAATTAGAGACAACAGCCAAGCCTATCAATGACATAAGACAACATGACTTTTTTGGATATAGTGGTATTTACTGCAGCAAGGTCTAAAACATTAGATTTATGTCTAAGATTATAGGTTTTTTTTCTTTTTTTGTGTTTCATTCACATTTCCCCACCAAATATAAGAAATACCAGTTCTTTTTGGCTCCCAATCCACAGCAGATCTGCACTTCTGAATCTTCTACACATCTGCCTTGCTTTTACCCAACTGACAGAGGTTTCTGTGCTCACAAAGTAACAGTTGCCTTCCCAATACGACCAACCAGGAAAACGTGGGCACCATAAACTTTTCATTTCTAGTCAAAAAAGGAAGTAAAAATACAAAAAGGTCCTGTTTACTGGCATCTAATGAAAGGATCATTAGTTAATCACTGACAAAATGAATGGGAAAGAAAAACAACAGCAAAAGTTAGCACATGTAAAATGACACCAAAAACACATGCGGATCTTCAAAGTTTTGTACTGCATTAAACAAATACAATCCTCCTCCCTCCACCCTGCATGTACAATGCCTGTGTTATCATTTACGTACCTCTTTGACAGGCTGTTGGTGCACTCTGGGCACTGCAAAAGTGGAAATCATTGCAAGTGCCTGTGTAAGGATTGCAGAGGCCATTATTGTAACATAAACTGCACACAGACGAACAATCCTTTCCAAAGTAACCCATAGCACAATCTAAAAAGCAAGAGTGGAAGCTGCCATGCCATGCATTTCATGGCCACACGGTTACGATACAATGGCTGGATATGTCTGTGACAGTCCCTTTTATAGCTAGGGGAGAAGTAAAGAGAAAGGGGCCCCTGTTCCCCAGTGAAAGCCTACTTCTAAGTTG
The DNA here is from genome assembly GCF_052110815.1 of Crocodylus siamensis. NCBI lineage: Eukaryota > Metazoa > Chordata > Crocodylia > Crocodylidae > Crocodylus > Crocodylus siamensis. The sequence continues at coordinate 15,833,531 of NC_143404.1, read as the reverse complement.
CTTCTTTTGGGAATCTGGATGCAAAATGGAGAGTGGAGGCAAGGAGTATGCACAGCCATAGCTCTATCTCTATATGCCAGCCTGGGGGTATGCTTCACCCCTAGAAAGCCTTGCAGTGCTCGCCCTTCTGTGGCTAGATTTCAGCACTTGAATTCAGCTTTGGTGAAATATAACAATTTGTTTTGTGTTTAAACCTCAAATCTGGATTGGAACATATCAACTCCTGACAGATACCAAAGGAGTCCAACCTTTTCTCTTATACTTTGGCAGCATTGGTACAATTTGTCCTGCCAATAGAAACTGAGAGGACACCCACAGAAGTCTGGAAATTAAATGTCTTTAACTATATGACACAACACTGCACAATGTAAAACCATCTTGGAACAATAAAAGAAGACACTCAGAATTAGTAATAACCACGCTATCACTGTTAACCTAGCAGTTAATAGCAGCATCACATTAGAAATACTGGAAGCCACTTTCTGTTCCTCTAGACAGGGCTTGTAACTGGTCTTATCAGAGTGCATGGGATCTGTGGGCTACCTGAATATTTCAGGCTTACCTGATTTTACGTAGGCGTAGGAATTGCTCTCTTCACTTTTCATCAATGCTGTTCCTCCAGCAAGAGCATAAACATTCTGCCAGGTAGAAATTCCTGTGCACTTCTCCCTAAGTTCCAGGCAGGCTTCTTTAGCAGAATGCAAATCTGCATGTACTTCTAATGGATCACGTGTCGATGAGAGAAGGACTTTGGCTTTATGTTCTTGATATCGCTCAACATCTAAAGAGAAGGGGAGAACAAGAAAATAAAAGAAACATAAAGTGCAATTATACAGCTAGGTGTCCACCTATGCTCCCAAAGGCACAACTTAGGTGACAATCCAACCTCTGCAATGAGCCCAACTTCCTCTACCTGCAAAACCACAGCTGGTTGTGTAACTTCTCCAAAGTTAAAGATTTCTTGCTGTTTTAGTCAACCAAAAATCCATAATGAAAAGAGTGAGCTTGCAATTTGCCACAATCTGATGGGACCTCTATGGCGGTGATCTCTCCAGTTTTTTTTCCATGCACACTGCAATACACACTACTGCTCCACTTCTACAACAGGATGACCTGATTGCCTCTACTTTCCTTCTTGTCAATGACTGAAAGCTGAGCAGGAGCAAGGCTTATGTACCACCTAAGTCCTCAAACTAGAAACATAAGTAAAACATATGCTATGTGCCAGTCCTTCAGTATACAGGAGTGAATTTGACTCAACCCAAGCATTGCTGTATTGATAAATTGTACAGCATCAGAGAGCAGGTTCAAAGTGAAAGATGGCATTTGACAAAGTCTTTCTAACTGGAAAAAAAAATTAAAAAGACAATAATGAAGTTGTGCAATTTTCCAGAAAATGTGAGACAAAGCAAACTATTTTTGAGAACCGGGAGAAGCAGGGAAATGATCTTGGATTACTTCTGAGTCATGCTTTATTGTATGGCCATGTGAAAATTGCAGGTTAGCTCTCTCTGTGTCATCAGCATTCAAAAGTTGTGTAACAAAGGAAAAATATAAAGGTTAAAAGATAAAAGATTTAATCTGCCTTTTTAGTTTTCTTGCATCAGTTTGCAAACCTTGTGTCATTCTGTTGTTTTAAAAAAAATATCCTGATACTTAAAAAGAAAAGAACAATGCCTATTTCTAAACTATTTATCATATATAGCATGCAGGAATCAAGAGCAATTCAAAAACTGCAAAGCTGTATGTGCAGACCAGCTTTCAAAAACAAATCTAACACAGAAGACAGAGCACAAAGCCAGGCCACGTTCAACAGACTACTATGGTCATGGGTAAGTCAAAGGCATTTTATAAAGTCATTTCCTTTTTTCCTTATTGTTACAAATAAAAGGTATAAAAAATAGCTGCAAAAATTGTCAAAAAGATAATGAAAACCTAGCAGCTGAAATCCAAGAGATCTTTGTTTTATAAAGTGTTGACATAGTTCATAAGGCGTTTCCTACGGCTTTGAGAAGAGCATTCTGCGAAATTCAACTTTAATCAAAAAAGTAAAAACCGTGACAGCAGGCTTCTATTATTTTCTAAGACTCATAACTCATTTCTGCCTCCTTTCATACACAGCTCATTGTTATCACTGTCTCCACAGAAGCAAAATGAACAGCACTCAACTGTCCAGTTAAGATTTACAAAAACACTAATGAAAAAGATTAATCAAAGCATGCTTAACTACCCTGACAAGATGACTCAACAGTAGCATGTGGTTCCTGTTTAATACATTAAGAATATCAAGTGAAAAATGAATTTCATTTGAAAAAAATGGACTGTGCTAAGACCCTGATCACAGAAAAATCAAAGCTAAAGGCTTTTTCTTCCTTACAAGTTTTCCTAGTACAGCTGTTAGTCAGCAATGTGATTTTTTTTCCTATCATACCAGTATAAAGACACCTTACACTGATATCGTTTATTTCAGTTCCTGATATGAAATAATCTATCCCCAATATAATAAAATCAGCAAAAAACGTCAAATGTAAACAAGCCCTTAGGAGTAAGAGCTTACTCCCATAATGTTTTTTTCCTGACTATATTCCCTATAAGCCCCTTTGAACCCTAAGGGTGCGTCTGGGTAAGCGCAGCTGTGCGGCATGCGGCACCGCAAATGTGTTTGGGGCGCCACACACTGCACAATCCAGTGTTCTCTGCGCTGCAAGGTTGTGCTGCCCAAGTGTGTGCAGCTCTGGGTTTTTATTCTGCAGGTTTTTTGACCCCTGGATATCCAGGAGTCAGAAAACCCCATAAAAAAAAAGCAGAGCAGCACATGCTCAGACACGGGAGCCATACTACCACAGGACCGTCCATGTGTATTTTGGGGTGTATCTGGGTGTATTTTGTTACTGTAGCTGTGATGGCAGCAGTTGGAACTTGCACGTAATATGTGCATTGCTGTTCTTCAGGAGCTAAAACTGGTATCCAGTGACTGGTTAGGCATCTTAAAGCAACACATTCACTATTTAGCATCAATGCATTTCAGAGAAAAATATCATAAAAGAAAAGACTGTATGTCTTACCAGCAAAAAACACCTCTTGAAATTCTGGTGAACCAGGAACTTACAATCCTGAAAATGGAAGCTTATCCATTGTTTTTCAACAGTCTCCATTAATATAAAGCAATATAGCAATCTAAAGCAATACGAGGCAGACTCTTCCTATGCCTGGAGAAGCATATTTGTGGCTCACAGCTCACAAAGAACAATTTTTCCAACTATTTAGTTGGTGTAATAAAAGATATTACATTTACCCAAAGAACCTCCCTCATCTGCCTATTTTTCTCACTTAATAGTTATACAGTTTCCCTCAACAGCATCATCATAAAGCATTAATAAATTTATTATATGGAAGTTCCACATCTGCCTAAGGAACTACTTATGAAAACAAACACTACTCATCATTGAGCTTGCAGGAATGAGTGTTAAAAATTACATTTGTGAGAAAATACCTGATTTAGATATTGATCAATTAAGCAATTTCTGCACACATTCTCACCTGCACTTCTCTTGCAGATCCAATGGGCCTTGGCATTACAATCCAAAGGAATCAAATTGCCGTTAGAAATTTTCACACAGTACGGAGTGTTTGGCTGAACTGGGTGTGTGATCCAAGACCTCTCGTTATATTTTAATGGAATAAAAAAAAAGTCACTATTAAAGAAAAAAAATCTAGAGACATAATCACTACAGCACCATAAATTCTGACATTCTCGTTTGTTTATTTTTAATCAGCACTGTGGTTGGTGGAAAAAAACGAGAGGCAAAATCATAAGATTTCAGTGAAAGTTGCCATTTTTTAATTTAATGTTTGAAATATTGACCAGCTCTAGCTTTTGGTTCCATTCTCTGCCTCTGAACTCTCAAATCTACATTGTGCTTTAGCAGTCAAGTTTGAAAACAGACTTCTCTCTTTTAAACACCAAGCCACACATCTCCTATGCTGTTCACACAAAGAGAGAAATACAGGCCAATTTGTATCCCGCTTTCCCACTACTGGAACACTGTGATGCGGGAACTCTGGTCTCACCAGCAATAAGTTTCTCTGCTGGATTACTCAGGTTACAACAATATTGCTGTGCCCAGTAGAAAGAAAACCTTTAACAGCCATTTACTGCTACTCCAGCCATTATACCCAGTGAAAAAGGGGTTGGAATGGGATTGAGGGTCTCACTGAATAGCTTTGTATTCTTCATTTCATGTTAAGTTATATATATTCCATAAATCTTTTCCTCAGAAGCTCTCCAACGCAATGGCTATATCTGAGCTAGTGGGTTAGAATCCCATTTTCAAAACCATTTAATTTGCATGACGTAGCCAGAGTTTCTGCTGCAGTCTGCTTCACTGGTATTTTCACAGATTCATAGAAAATGAGAGTTGGAAGGGACCTTAGGTCTAGTCCAACCCCTTGCTCAAGGAAGGACCATCCCCAGAAAATCATCCCAGCCAAAGCTTTGTCTAGCCAGGTCTTGAACACCTCCAAGGATGGAGCTTCCACCACCTGTCTGGGTAACCTGTTCCAGTGGTTTACTACCCTCCAGGTGAGAAAATTCTTCCTCATATCTAACCTAAACTTCCCTTGCTGCAACTTGAGACCATTACTCCTTGCCCTCTCACCTGCCATCACCGAGAACAGTCCAGCTCCATCCTCTTTGTAACACCCCTTCAGGTAGTTGAAGGCTGCTATTAAATCCCCTCAGTATCCTCTTCTACAGACTAAATAAGCTCACTTCCCTCAGTCTTTCCTCAGAAGCCACTGCCCCCTCACCATATTTGTCACCCTCCACTGGATTCTCTCCAATTTGTTCACATCCTTTCTGTAGTAGTGGGGAGAGGCAAAACTGAATACAGTACTATAGATGTGGCCTCACCAGTGCTGAATCGAGGGGAATAATCACTTCCCTTGATCTGGAGGCAACACACCTACCACAGTGCAGCCCAGTATGCTGTTAGTCTTCTTTGCAACAAGGGCACACTGTTGGCTCATCTTCAGCTTATTGTCCACTGTAACCCCCAGGTCCTTTTCTGCAGAGCTGCTGCCCAGCCATTCAGCCCCCAGCCTGTACACACAGTGCATGGGATTGTTTTGTCCTAAGTGCAGGACTCGGCACTGATTACATGAGTATTAACTGATCTGATTACATGAGTACTAACTCATGTAATCAGATTTTTACCTTCTACGGGTGATTATTTTTAAGTCTAATTTTTATCTCATGAAAAAATTAATAAATGTGGATCAAGCAAACATGCTCAGTATGCTTAAAAAACACACTTATTTAGTAAGTGAACTTTTCAAATCATTCTTACCAGGGTGCTGTCAGGTCCGCTGGTGATCCTTCGGACCATCTAAAATTAGTCATATCTTCCAAATTATTCAATCCAGTCCAAAAATTGTCCAGAGGCAACTTTAAAATCCACATCTGCAGAAATCACAGACATTATTAATTATTTTCTAAACAGGTTTGAGTAACAATCAGCACTTGTGTAATAACTTTCATCCAGGAAATTCAGACACTGCTCCTACAAATACTGTAAAAAGAGTTATTATCCCTCTTCTAGAAATCTGAGGACTGAGACACAAGCAAGTTACGTGTCTTTTCTGAAGTCGCATGACATCTTTTTGGTAGGGCAGAAAATTCAAGCAAGACTTCTGGTCTTTTTAAATACTTGGTAACATGGTCTCAATCATCAGGCCAAATTCTTCTCCTAGTTATACTCATACAACCTCACAGTATCAACAGGATAGCTCTGATGTAATTTTGTGCAAAGACTCTCCCACCAGCATACAGCATGCATGACTCATTTAGTTCCAAAACTGAAAGCAGTGCAGTTGGCAGCAGGCATCATAAAGCAGGAAACTAATCAATATCTCTGCACAGCCTCTCCCAGGCATATTTGATTTTTAAAGAGTTCTTGAACATCAAAATAAAAAAGCATTTAATTTGCATGCAGTCAGAGAAGAGGAGGATAGAAGCAGTGCATGCAGGCATGGTTATGTATCAAATTCACAAGATGACATGCTCTTTTTTGCTTTTTAAATGTCTTGTCTTTGCAATGATTAGTGTTTTTAAAGAAAGTTGCTTAACAGCCCTAGTTTAGGGGAACCTACAAGATCTACATCCTTCAACAGAAATAAACTGCGGTGAGTCTGTTAATAAGAACTGCATAAAGAATCTGACAACATTTTTTTAAATTACTAACACACCCGAAGCAAAGAAAATGACTCATTTATTATTGTTTCTTTTTTAAATTAATTTCCTGTGCTGATGTGTTCTCATTGCACTTTTGTCAAAAGAGCTGATTTGCTTCTTATTTTCAATGATATAAATCCAGAATAAATAATCGCAACACACTCAGTGGACTCATACAACTGTAAAAACAGTGACTAAGTCTCCATATTTAAAACAACATTTTCAAAGACTATCTGGCAAAACCTTGTTCAACAATGAAGTCTGAAAATGTGAAGACCCTATGGGTGATGCTACAACACCATGCAGTATACTAGTGGAACTTGCTCCACTGAAACCTCCATTTAGTACAGGTGCACCAATATAGCAGTGCTGTATCAAATCAGGACCAATAAAAGGAAAATTACCATGCTCAGATATCAGCTTTTTTTGGCCAGGGTAGCCAATAATGCCACCAATAAAAGACGCATGCATGTGCACAGCTGCCATGCATACAACCAGGACTGGAGCAGCTCTCCCAGCAGCTTGGAGAGCAGTGTCCTGCCAGTAAGTCTGTGGTGGGGAAGGGGAGTGGGGGAGGGAAGGGGCATGGGCAGGGGCAGACTGAGGCCCCCATTGCATGGGACAAGGGCAGGGACAGGGACTGGGGCAGCAAATGGGATCCCAGGGCAAGGAGCAGAACAGAACCGCGGGAGGCTCGTCCAGGGGAGTGGGGGGCACAGCTCCCCACCGCTGAGCATTGCCCTGGGGGAGGCATGGGGGACACGTGCCCTCCTGGATTTGTGTGCGGGGAGGAGGTAGGCTGCCCACTGTGGGCTCAGGGCCAGGGGCTTTGCTAGTCTCTTCCCAGGCTGGGGGGTGGGCCAGGGCTGGGCTCAAAGCAGGCGGAAGTGGGGCGGGCTCAGCTGCATGGGGTGGGTGGTAGCAGCGCTGGGAGGGGTGGGTATGGGGGGGCTATGGAGAATTTTAGGGTGCCTACAGTCCCCTCCCCATCCTCCCCTAGTGCCACCCATGTTCAGGGCACTCCACCTGCTGCCTTTCCCTTGGGAGCCCTGCACTGGAAGATGGGCAAGGGGCATGCAGCCGGTGAGGGCTCCTAAGGGAAAGGCAGAAGAGTGGAGTGCCCCCAGCAGGGGAAGCACTGGGGGGGGGGGGCTTGGAGAGCTACAGTCCTCTCAAAATTCCCCCATACCCATATAGTCATCCCAAAGCCCCCATATACCCAACCCTCGAAGAGCTGCCTGCTTTGCGCAGCTGATCCTGCCCCACTCCCGCCACCTCCAAGCCAAACACCACACCAGGAGAAGCCTGGCACCGCCCTTGTCCCAAGCCCACAGTGGGCAGACCGCCTCTGCCCAGTGCACAAATCGGGGGGGGGGCACATGGCCCCCAGACCTCCCCCAGAGATGTGCACAGCAGCAGGGAGCCACCTCCCCCGCATCCCACCCTGGACAAGCTGCCTGTAGCTCTGTCCCCGGGTCCCATTTACTGCCCAGGGCAGTGCCTGCCCCTGCCCCAGAACCAATCTCTCCTTTACTGTGGGGGGCCTTGGTCTGCCCTCGCATGGCCCTTCCCCACCACAGACCTACTGGCAAGATGCTGTTCTCCAACCTGCCTGGCTGCATTCCTTTCAATTGGCTATCAGATCAGTATCGGCCAATATGGCTGGTTAACAATCAGATGAACGGGCCAAAAAAATCTTTATCAGTGCACCCCTACCATTTAGGTTTCTTAGTAGACTGCATGATGATATCAAAAATTTCTCATTTCTGATTTAAAAGGAAATACTCCCACTGTCTCCTGGAGCTTTCACAAAATTCACTTGAATTTATTCCCCCTTTACTACACAACTTTTTCTGTGATTAAAATTCAGACACAAGCTAGTTAAGAGTCGCCATCAACAGCCCTGAGAAAGGACCTCCATAAACAATGCTGCTGAGGTCAAAACTGCTGGGCAGGTTCAATCATTGTGAAGAGAGCAGCTGTCTTTGATAAGTGTCACCAACACATGCCAACCAAGCGTGACCAGCCTAAAGTGACAGTTTTTAACATGATGGAGTACAGTTGAACTAACGATACTGTATGGGACTAACAGAGACTGCTGCTGGCAGTGATTAACTACTGGTTTTCTACTGCTCCTTTAAACAGCATTCGCAGTAGTTCCTAATCCCCAAAGTGCCCAACACGTTTAGATATAACCAGAGAAATACCTTGATTATTTTCTGAATGCTGCTTTTAAGGCATAAATTAGGCTCTGAAGACAAATTCCCTGGGTGTAACTGCTGTAAAGGATGGGAAGGAAGGTTGCAGAGACCAGACATCAGAAACAAATGACAGGAGCTCTGAACACCTCAAGCTGCAGCTTCAGGAGATTTCATATGTGCTCAGCACTTTTGGAGAAGAGAATCTTGGTATAGCTGATGAATTTTCAGTGTTTCTATGACTGCAAATTTTGGCATGAACCTCTCTGAGCATCAACTAGGGGAGACATTGTAAAATGCTTTGAGAACTTAGCACAGAGTACTCAACAGCTTTTTGACAAGCTATTTACTGCTTTTACAAAATAAGTCTATGAACAATTCTAAGAAATTTGCATATACAGGGTATAACTCTCTCTTCTCTCAGCTCCTTGCATTGCTAGTCTCACTTGCCAGCTCCATACTCCTTTACAGAGCTATCTTTTTCCTGATTTGTTGCTGCCAGTTCTTGCACCTTCCCCAGATTCTTCTTGAGTCCAATTTTCTTGTCCCTACCTACTTGTACAGCTTTCCTCAGACCCTTCTCTTTTCAGCTCCTCATCCAATTTCAGTGTCTTGCTTTCAGCCAACTGGCTCTCAGCCTCTTCCCACTTTTCATACTGCTTCCTGTTCTCCTAGCCCAAGAAGTACAGCTTTCCTTCTCCCTTGTCTGTCTCCCAGTCTCTTGTTCTCTTTCCTCCAATCCAAACCTCTAACCCAGTCAGTCGCATTCCCATAATCCCTATAGCCAACTACTCCTTGCCCCCCACCATTAGGATCTAGCTCTTGTACGCTTTGCACTCAAATTAAACAGCTCCCTCCTCCGCATTGCCTGCATAGCACAAGGGGAAGGGTCATTGAGTTTTCAAAAGAAACCCATTTGCTTTCACAGAACATATAAAAACAGCCATATTTCTACTTTAAAAAAAGGCAAACTTGTAGAGATTTTCACCAAGGCACATCCCTGGCATAAAGGCCACTCGCTGCCAAACGTAAAGTTCTTGCTCCAAAGCATCCTGACCTTGGAGTGTTTCAAAACAAAAAAAAAGAGGTCACTTTTTGTATAGGCAAAACAACATATCGGTCTCTAGCCTCATTCCCAGGAAAACAGCTGTACAAAACATCAAATGGGCTCTGATGGCTGCAGTGCAGGATATGGAGTCAGGACTCTCAGGATCTAGTCCTAGAACTGAGAGAACTTAGCAAGTCAATGCTCTGTTGTTGCCTAATTTTCCCATGGCATGAGGGTGCTGCAAGACTTCAATTAACGTTGACCAAATACTCTTAGATCTCAGACTGAAATAAAGATAGCTATATTTATAACAATACTATAAAAAGGCAGAGTATCCTATGGAGTAACTAACAAACAAGTTTTCCTCTTAAGGTCTGAGCTCAAATCCCTTTGACAGGCAAAAGGCAGGTCAAGATGCCACCAGATGCTAGCAATGGCAGTCCTAGCATCTGACAAAGCAGACTGTTCATGCCTCTGTGCTAGGTTGTCTCTCAGACGCCACGCTGCACTAGCTTGTCTTTCTTCATACCAACATAGCTAACCATCTCTGCATTCATGGAAATCCCTTTGAAGCTTACATGTGAAAACAACTGTCCCAACTTGCAATAGCTTCTCTCTTCCCACACTACAGAACAGATGGAGAAGCACACAAGCAGAACGTGCACAATAATTCAGGGTAAGAAAAGATGAAATACACCAAAAATACGAAAGAAATGTTACCCTTGTGCTTCCTCAAGAAAGAAGATATGGACTAGAAACAAAATAAGTTAAGTCTAAGTGGTCTTGTAGACAAATTTAAAAATCACATAAACAGCCCAATACTTACCTTTTCTGAAGGATTTGTGATTGTTAATAGCTCTGTGTCTCGATATCGTTTGCAGTATCTCAATGCTTCAATCCAAGTTCCAGTGCGACTCCTTTCAATGCAATAGCAATGTCCATGCCAGTAGTGCCAGCAAGGGGCTTGAGGACAATTCAATGTGAACGTGGCTTTAAGGAATTAAAAATAAAAAAATAAAATAAAAACATTTTCTTCCCATATGTAAAAATTATCCAGCCAAATGCATATGTCGTAGACAACATCTGACCTAACAATATTTTCACTGTATTTCTTATCAGAATGCTTAAATATTTTAGAAAATGGCTATTTTCAGAGAAACTGCAATGATGCAGTTTAATACGTAATAAATAAATAATTTGCAAGCTGCTCTGGAGTTTAGCTAATTAATCATAAAGTATCTCATCTGTACTGAGTTTAAGGAACCAGTGTAGTTATGAGACCTGCTAATAAGCCTTTGTAACCTATAGATTCCAGAAGTCTGATTGTTTGGTTAGTTATAAAAAAAAAATGAATGTTCTGTGACCTACAGTACCACAGCTAGAACTAAATACCACCAAAATGTGGGCAACTCCAAATGATCCCACTCATCTTAGCAATTTATCTTAACAACTTATATTACATTTTAACTACAATTTTATTTTCCACATTAAAAAAGTAATTATTTCAAATCTACAACAAGGAAGACGAGTCTCTGATTCACTGAACGTTTTTGGTAGAGGTGCACTGATATATCGATTGCATATCGGATCAACACTGATAAAAGGGAAATTTATCTTATCAGCTATCAGCTTTTTTTGGCTGATGTAGCAGATAATTTTCACCGATAAACATAATTAAGCCTTCCTGCCAGGGCCCCTGGATGCCACGTGCATGCATGTGGTCACACACATACACATGGCCAGGAATGCAGCCAGGTAGCATGGAGAATAGCTCCCTGCAAGTAAGTCTGTGGAAGGGAAGTGGGGGAGGTAAGGGGCATGGGGGAGGCAAATAGAGGCCCCCGCAGTGAGGGAGGGAGTAGGGCAGGGACTGGGGGCACTGCCCAGACAGGGTGGTAAAAGGGACTCGGGGTTGGAGCATGGAGAGGGATGGAGCCACGGGCAGCTCATCCGGGGGTGTGGGTGGAACAGCTTCCTGTCCCAATGGGGGAGGCATGGGGGGGCACGTGCCCCCTCAGATTTGTGCGTGGGGCAGGTGCAGAGTGCTCACTGTGGGCTCAGGGCTCTCCGCTCTGATGCCTTTGTCCCAGGAGCCTTGCACCCCCCCTTGTCCACCTGGCACCAGTGGGGGTAGTGAGTTGTGCCTCCTGCTGCTGGGTGGGCAGGGAGTGTGTAGCCAGCGCAGGGCTTCTGAGACAAAGGCAGCAGGGCAGACACCCCCAAGCCTGCAGTGGGCAACCCGCACCCACCCTCGCTCCGCTTGGCTCTGCTCCGGTTAAAAGCATCCCGGCACTTAAAAATGGTGGTGGCAGCTACAGCTCATTTGACAAGCTTTAGTTCAAGCACCCTGCTGCTATTTTTAAGTGCCAGTACACTGATCCCCTGGATGAGCTGCCTGAGGCTCCATCCCATTCCCCACCCCAGCCTAGGGTCCCATTTACCACCCTGACTGGACAGCGCTCCTCCCCCCCCCCAGCCCCTGCCCCTGCTCCACTCCCTCCCTCACAGTGGGGACCTTGATCTGCACCCCACAATGCCCCTTCCCCTTTACAGTCTTACCTGCAGGGAGCTGCTCTCCACACTGCCCAGCTGCATTCCTATAGCTCTCTTATCAGATCGGTATCAGCCAATATGACTGGTTACTAATTGGCTATCAGTATTGGCCAAGAAAATCCTTATCGGTGCACTCCTAATTTTGGGGCCTTAAAACTGGTAGTATCTCAGTGTTTGAAAGTGTTTTTGTTCAAATCAACAATTGCTGAGATGCTCCATTTAAACATAAAGCTTAATGATGCAGCAAACTTACTGAAAACTTGGTAGATCCCATAGAACATATGCATGTAGGTACTCGCAGCCACGTCTGCTTACACACCCTGTACCTCTTTCAATACTGCAGTTAAACACACAAGATGCTTACTGCACAGTATCTTGTTACTAATGCTTACTCGTGTCACAGGGCACAAACCGTGATGCGATACTACTATGCAGCAGTAAAGAGCTACTGCACAGTCAGCATCACCAGGAAGCCACGCACCAATAACAACAGTTACTGCACAATCATTTAGTATTTAGGTATGCAAGTATTACATGACTGCAGTAACAACTGCACAGTCAGCATCTGGTGTAGATGCAGCCACTAAGTTAGAAGGCAGATGAAACTAGAGGTGCACCGATATATCAGTCCATATCATATCAGCACCAATAAAAGCAATACTGACATTATCAGTAATTGGCTTTTTTTTGGCTGATGTGGCCGATGTCGCTAATAAATGCCATGTGCATGCCTGCAGCCGCAGCATGCACATGACCAGGAATGCAATCCGGCAGCTTGGAGTACGGGGAGGGGAAGGGAGGGGAGAGGAGCACGGGGGCTGCATTTCAAGGCCCACATGGTGAGGGAGAGAGTGGGACTGGGGCTGGGGCAGGTGCTGCCCAGCCAAGGTGGGACAGGGTGGGGCATGGGATGGAGCCACAAGTGGCTTGTCTGGGGGGCATGACTACCGCCACAGCGTGCACCTCCAGGGGAGGCATGGGGGCACATGCTCCTGGATCTGTGCGTGGAGCAAGGGCAGACTGCCCGCTGCAGGCTTGTGGGCAGGGGCGGCACCAACCTCTTCCTGCTGGCGAGGCTGGGCTGGGGCTGCGCTTGAGGTGGGCAAGAGAGGGGCAAGAGGCAGCAGCACTGGGAGGGTGATTATGGGGCAGTTACAATGAATTTTGGTGTAGTGCTAGCCCTCCCATAGCCACCCCTCCCAGCACCACTACTGCCCATCCTGCCACACCTGGCCCAAGCACAGCCCCAGCCCAGCCCCCACCACCATGAAGAAGCTGGCACAGCCCCCCACTCCAAGCCCACAGCAGGCAGCCTGCCCTCAAGCTGTACACAAATCGGAGGGGGGGAGCGCACATCTCCCCTGGGGTGAGCACAGCAGCGGGAGCTGTCCCCTCCCTCCAGATGAGCCACCTGTGGCTCTATCCCATACCCTGCTCCATCCCAGCTGGGCAGCGCCTACCCTGCCCCTCCCCTTCTCCCCAGCAGATTTACCAGCCGGATGCTGCTCACCAAGCTGCTGGGCTGCATATTGTGAACTGGACTGGTACTGGCCGATATGGCTGGTAATCAGTCACTGGTATCTGCCCAAAAAATCTTTATCAGTGCATCCCTAAATGGTAAAAAACATGATGATCCTTGACTGACTCTGTAAAAGTCAATGCTATCAATTATGACAATTATCAAAATGTTGTTAATATATAACTGAAGTGTCTGTAACTATTACAATATTGTTCATCTACTTCAAACAATAAGGGAAAACACCTTCCAGTACTAGGAGAAAACCTCTGTCAAAATGCTAGTGGCACCTATTCTTTGGTCTGTTTATGCTGCAGAATGAGGAATAGTTTTATCTTAAATATTGTCCTAGTTGCAAACAGACAACACTTTCTTCCCCCAACACACGTGCTTGTGCACACGTACATGTTTCTATTCTAAAAAATAGCTTTGGTTTCTATAACGCAGGGGTGGGCAAAATGCGGCCCACCAGGCCATTTTCTCTGGCCCATGGGACCCCTAAAACATTTAGAAAATTAATATTTATCTACCACTGGCTGCCTGCCATGTGGCCCTCGATGGCTTACCAAAACTCAGTAAGTGGCCCTCCACCCAAAATAATTGCCTGCCCCTGCTATAACGCTTTCTAGGGGTTTTTTTAAAAATATTTGACAGTCTCTCTGAAAAAACATGCAAAATTAATATAACAGCTGTTGACTTAGATAAACCAACTTGTAGTAAAAAGAGGTATAAATATACTCTTTCCCATCCTTCAGGCAACTGTCTGAATAAACCATCAAACCAGGGAAATATATTCCCTGTTGCAAATAGATGTTCTGAACAATCTGAATGATCTATTTTTCCTATTTACTCTGCTTCCTGTACAATATATCTGAGCACTGGCAGAGTATCAATCTCCTCCACAAGTGTGAGTCATTTTAGCACTGCCCCCCTTCCTAATTAGCAAATGTAGTTGTGGTGAAGGACAGAATAATAATTGGGAAGATTTCTTCTACAACTTCTCTCTTCCTCACTCTAAACCTCCAATATATTCTTAACATTTCACCTGTAAAACTACTGCAAAATGTGAGGATCTAGTTTCATCTCCAATACCTATTCAGTCCTTGGCCTCCATATAAAGACTGACTACTACTGAATTAATTGCAGTGACTTTTTGGTTTTTTTGTAAATGTGGACACCTGCCACTAGGAACTGGACTTAGACCAGCAACCCACTTCACATCAGCCATGAGATGATAATAATTTTCAGTTATGACTAGACTTGGCTACAGAATGATAGTTTCCTCTCACAATAACTGCTAAGCTTCTGAAATTTCTTTTTGTGCTGCATTAAAAACAAAAGAAAACCTTTCAAACATTTTTACCAAAAAAATAGAGCTCTGCTGAAACATCCACTCAGGTCAGAAAGATCAAGATTTTCCTTCAGGTCTGTCTCACCCCAGGACTTCAGAAACCTTTCCATCTGAAAACTTCAATGACAGATATATTTCTGCACAATGCTTTGGTTTCAACAAAACCCAGATTTTTATAAATAAAATGTTTCATCATAAGTTCCAACCTACCCTTGTGAAGACCAAGGTGCTGCCAGATCTTAACCAGTGACAGAGTTATCTGAGAGCATTTGCCATTTCATTACCAATCCATACGTCTTATCAAGCCCCTAACCAATTCAATTTCATTTAACATTGTGACTGGAAAACTATTCAGTATTCTTTCAATCCTTACTCCTTGCATTGCTATAATATCCCAACCTCCTAAAAGGGCTGGAGCTCTTCTTCAGTGCCTCATAGAGTCTGCAGAACCAACTGCTCCTCACAGCCAAAATCTGCATCACTTGCCTTCACCAGGCAGAGTTGTTTCGGCTACAAGTGGGGAACGTGAAAAGCAGATGCACAATCAGTGCACAATTTCACCACTGACACATCCTAGCAAAATGCTGCCATGCATCATCTGGTAGAGAACTGAACCCAGAACTTTCTGCATGAAGAACTATTTGAGTTTAGGACCCAAAGAGGAACAGAGGAGGAAACAATTCATTGTATATATACCAGTATGTTGCAGGAAAGTACTGGAGAATGACAGGCACAATCACCATGGCTTTGCTAAGACATTTCACGGAGTAGTGCAATAACCCTCTTTGGACAACAGTGCAGCTGGTTGCAGCTGGTGAAAATGTCAGTTCTCTATGGAAGCATGATTACTTCAGTATTTCTCCAAATAATTAAAGCTGATGTCAGAATGCCTCAGACAGCATATTATCATTAACTTATTCAATGGTTAACAAGAAGGAATCTTAAAAAGGGACACTGAGAAAAGACTATGTGTGAACCTGTATCTGTTATTAGGGAAAAAAACAGATCTCTGTTTCACAGGTGATATTGCTCAGCTACATTTTCAGAAAGAATAAGGATGGAAGCAGAGAAATGAAATGTAAAGCTCTCAAATAAAAGAATAAGGATAACAGTTATACCTAAATCTGTTGAAAGAGTGAAGATACTCCTAATGAAATCCAGAGAGACACCAAGTTGTGCTAAGCACTTCAAATATCCAAGTAGCATGCCTAGCGGGGATCCTAAACATCAGTTAGGGACTGAACACAGAGTTAAACTTAAGACTGCTGTTTTAACAAGACTCAGAAGTATATGAAGCAGCAAAAACATTGCTGTAATGTGAAAAATTAAATTGTTGAAGTTGTGTCTTTACATTTTTTCTATATACATGGAAGACAGAAGTTAAAGAAACACAAAATTATGAATTCTGCCTTTGAAATGAAACACTACATGAGACTCCTATGTTATGCTTCTCATCAGAGTACTGAGGAAGTAAATGCTTCAATTTACAGTGTAACTAGTCATACCTGATATTATGAGGAGAATCAGAGGAAGAAACCTGAAGTTTGCAGGACACGTGGGTTGAAGAGAAGAAAAACAGTCAGAGCAGTGCCATGAGCAGAGGGTATCCATAGGGAGTATGCGTCTGATACGTAACTGGACAAAACTGATATATGGCATTCTTACCCAAACAGTGAGAGACCACAAAATGTGGAAAACAGTTACTGGACTATTGCTTATTGTGTGGTGCATTCAGTGGCCATTTGTGATGCCATTCAATTATGGTTTGCACTATGAAAATAGAAAGATTGTATCAAATTAAGTCAAATCCTGAATTCTTTATAAAAGCAATGCTTCCCATTGCCCACAAAAAGAGTAGGAGCCAGATTGTTAAAGGTTTTTAGGTGCCTAAAGATGCATCTAGGCATTCGATATATCTTTTAGAAAATCTGACCCAGGCAGTATACTCAACATGAGAATATTTATCCTGCTGGATTGGCAGCAACTAAACAATTCAGAATTTTTAGGAAATATTCTAAGCATCAGTGCATAGAACACTATTCATTCTGGCTGAAAAACAACAAAAGCATCTGGAAAGATGGAGGGGTGCTATGAATCACCATGAGAGGGTGGCACATACAAAACTTGTGGGGGAGAGTGGAGATGTACTAGAAGCCCTTGGTGTGTGTAATAAGCTCACCCCACAAGAACAAGAAAGTATGCAACCCTCTAGTCTGAACTCTAAACCCTGAAGTTATTTGCTAAGATCCAGTCTGAGTTGGGCATATCTGAAAGTCTGAACACATCCACGTGTAATTATATATAATATGTGCTTTTAGCCCTCAGCTGTGATCAGTGATTTCATTTTGGCATCTTCATGTTCTATATTTGTTTTCCATCCATGATTTTGTAAGGATGCTTATACAAGTGAAGGATTTCTAGTTGCTGGCACTTCTGGCTCTATCAGATATTTGAAAATCAAGGTATGTACTTTCTGCCTCTTTCAGTACAAGCACCAATCAGCTTTCAGTTAACCATTTTGATAACGATGCTCACATAGAGAAGCAGATGCTTACAAACTGGAGAAATAGACTGGAGAAATGGTCTGCAATCAATCAGTTGAGATTCAGTAAGGACAAGTGCAAAATCCTGTACTTGGGACAGAATAACTGCATACACAAATACAGACTGGGGAATGACCGGCTAAGCTGCAGTACTGCAGAGAAGGACCTAAGGGTTGCAGTAGACCACAAGCTGAGTATTAGCCAACAGTGTACTCTTGTTGCAAAAAAAAGACAACAGCATACTGAGCCGTATTGACAGGAGTGTCACCTGCAAACCAAAGAAAGTGATTCATGAACACAAGCCACCAATGCGGTGCTGCAGCCAGCAAAGCAATAAAACTCTGGCTTGCATCTCCTGATGCATCTCAAGCAAGACCTAAGTCATCCTCCCACTTTACTTGGCCTTGGTGAGTCCACAGCTGGAATACTACATCCAGTTTTGGGCTCCACACTTTAGAAAGGACATGGAGAAGCTTGAGAGAGTCCAAAGGCGAGCCATGCGCATGATTAGAGGTCAAGAGAGTGGGCCTTATGAGGAGAGGCTGAGAGGCATGGGACTCCAGCCTGGAGAAGAAAGGGCTCAGGGGTGACTTGGTGGCAGCCTATAAGTATATACAGGGTGTGCATCAGGAACTGGGAGAGCATCTGTTCCCCAGGGCACCCCAAGGGATGACAAGGTCTAACCATTACAAACTACTAAAAGACCATTTTAGACTGAACACAAGGAAAAACTTCTTTACCATCTGTATCTTGAGAGTTTGGAATAGCCTCCCTCCAGAAGTGGTGCAAGCACCTACTCTGGATCTTTTTAAAAAATGCCTGGATGCTTATGTTGCTGGGATCATCTGGCCCCATCTGATTTCCTGCCCCTAGCACACAGGCTGGACCCAGAAGGTCCCTTCCAGCCCAAATGTCTATGAAATCTATGACATTTATTCTTCTGCTCTATTCAGCAGGAAGGGCCTCACCTGGAGCACTGTGTCCAGTTTGGGGCCCCACACTTGACGATGTGGACAGTTTGAAAAAGTCCAATGCAGAGCAACATAAATGATAAGGGGCCTGGGAAGCAAAACTTATGAAGAAAAGCTAAAAGAACTAGGGTTATTTAGTCTGAAGAAGAGAAGACTGAGGAGGGATTTGATAACAGTCTTCAAGTACCTGGAGAGCAATTAGAGAGAGGATGAAGGTGGGCTTTTCCCTGTGGCTATAGGGGACAGGATTATGAGAAATGGCCTCAAGCTGCAGCAGAGGAAATAGAGGTTGGAGATTAGGAGGGTCATTTCTGACTATGAACGTGGTCAAACATTGGAACAGACTACCTAGGAAGGTTGTGAAATCTCCATCCTTGGAAGTTTTCAAAAGCAGGTTAAACAGACACTTGGCTGGGATGGTTTATTCAGAGACGGTCCTGCCTTGAGCAGGGGGCTGAACAAAATGACCTTATGAGGTCCCTTTCAGCCCTACTTTCTTATGACTCTATATGAACAGACCCATCACTGTTATGAAAAAGGAGGTTCCTTTACAGTCTTTTAACTTTAACAGCCAGAAAGAAGAAATCTAACACTACTGATCACTTTTTAAAATATGGCTTTCTTCTGCACATTAAGTAAATGTCACCTTGAAGCTATATCCTATATTTGTATGACATTTTGGTAGTCATTTTGCCTGTCTATAATCACATTCTAGCCTCTTATTTTTCAGAGAGATTTTCTACACAGTATCCATACCTATCAGATTTAAGAGGTTTCAAGTCACAGCAAAATTACACAAAACCTGAGCCCTACTGGATCCCAGTCCAAAGACATGTATTGACTGGTAATGAATGTTTGTCTATTATGAAGCTCAACTGATGATATATAGTCATATTATGAAAACAAAACAATTAGCCTTGATCTGCATGTGTGTGTGTGACTCCCACGGGGAGCTCCTATTGTGTTGCATCTGTACTTTAGGGAAGTGTTTCCATTGCTACCCCTTTGAGGGATCACAGGATGTGTTCTTTGCTATATGAAGGCAGATCCCATTTCTGCTTTCTGACCAATATAAACCGAGAGTTCTTAAAGAGCCGAAGGGATGTAGGGGAAGGGTCTGCCTATACCATGTCCCTTAAGTCACTTAAGTATTTAAATATTATGTTAATCAATACATTTAAATCGAGACTGAATATTTCGGGAAACAGAGACTTTAAGCATCTCATTATCAGTAGTGCACTGCTGATAAACAATTGAGATTTGTGATATGCATCCTGTTAATAAAACAGGTGAGGGAGGGCCTGTATTTATCACAACCAACTAACGAAAAATATGCAGCTGCCATCAAGCTGAGGGGAGTTCTAATTCTGAAAGCCTTTATATCCTGTTATAAATCTCCAAATCAGCATAGCTTTCCACCCCCATCATGTGCCTGCAAAGGGCATAATCCCAGTCCATGCGCTTAATACTGAGGGCTACGAGTTTTGAAGCAGCCTTCTGTACTCATGGTACATCTATCTACACTGGATCACTAACACACTCCATGGGCAATGCTCTCAACTGTTCCCCACTCACCCACCCATGCCAAACCCAGAACTGGGACAGTAAAGCTTCCTCAGGAGGGGCAAAGTGTTTTCTGTCACACTTGCTCTCAAGAAATCAGTGTCCAGCAGGTTTAAGAGAAGCCCCTGGAGATGGCCCCAGAATACTCTCATTAACTTATTACCAGGTTTAGCATGTGAGCAAGTGAGGCAGGCCAACCACACTGGGGACATGGTATAGACAGACCCTTCCCCTACTGCCCTTCAGCTCTTCAAGAAATCTCAGTTTATATTGGTCAAAAAGTAGAAATGGGATCTGTCTTCATATAGCAAAGAACACATCCTGTGATTCCTCAAAGGGGTAGCAATGGAAACACTTCCCTAAAGTACAGACACAACACAATAGGGGCTCTCCGTGGGAGTCACACACACACACATCCAGAGCAAGGCTAATTGTTTTGCTTTCATAATATGACTATATATCATCAGTTGAGCTTCATAATAGACAAACATCCATTGCTCTTTCTGTACCAGTCAATACATGTCTTTGGACTGGGATCCAACAGAGCTCAGGTTTTGTTTAGTTCTCCACTGATATATAGTATTTTCTAGCTTTGACTTTCAAATCACACTCCACAAACAAGGTCTAGCTCAGCATATCAGGAGACAAATGCACCAAATATGATCGTATATTGCTGCAAGGTAAAAACTCATGTACCTCAGTTTACAGGAGTTAATATAGTATATTATAGTTTGTAAAGATTTTTTTTCAAGTGCCTGGTTTTCAAGAGCAAGACAATGCAAGTCTTAAGATTATAAAAACTGGACTGGGTACTAAGAGTAGGGATGTACCCAATTCATGATTTCACATTTTTTGTGGAAGCTGCAAAAAAGCAGTTTCTGCAAACCCCACAAAAATGGCAATTTGGCACAGAATAGCCACGACTAAAAATAAAATCCTGGATCTCTAGCAGGAGCCAGCAGTCCTCATGGCCACTGCGTCCTGGCCTTCCAGCCCACAGAAAGTAGGCAGTGGGAGAACCTTCCCGCATGAAGAGGAGCAGCCGCCCCCTACCCCTCACTGCTGAATGGCCAAGAGGGCTGTCTGTCATGCGCGCCCTGCCCCTCTCCGCCAATCAGCAGCAAGGATAGGGCTGTATGATGGGCAGCCCACTTGGCAAATCAGTAGTCAGGGGAGGGGTCACCAGCGCCCCTCAGCGAATCAGCAGCAAAGGGGGAGAAGGGCTCTACAAAAAGACCATGAAAATTATGCCAAATGATTTCCAGATCAACTACAAAATGTATTACTTTTATGTCTAATTATTCAAAATAAATAAATAAATAAGGGCTCCGTAGAACTATGAATGTAAAACAGAAAGACAATGGGGAAGAATCTGCTCCTAAACTATTTCTGGTTGTGAAAATATTCTCCCCAAGTTAGCCTGGCACTCTGTCCAGAAGCAGGATATTATAATTCTTTGTGCAAGACTATCCTAAACTGACTTTACAGTCTGGCATTCAAGCTGGTTCAAGCATTTCTGCATAACCCCACATTATAATGAGACATGCTCATGATGGTGCTGTTACAGGTTACCTTTAAAACATTTTAAATCAGTGAGATGTTATTCCATCATAAAGTCAGAACAGTCACAGGTCAAGGTTCAATGCCATCTCAGACCTGCACAACTGTAACTTGCCACAAAAGCACTGAGAAGTAGGAATGTGGACAGGAGCCAGGGCTCTCTTGCTCCTCCAGGGTGGAAGAGGTGAATGGCATGTAGCTTGGAGGTGGAGAAAAGGGAGGTGAAGGGAGCAGGGAGACTCAGCTCTTTCTCTGATTGATTTAGTGCTGGTTAAAGATGCCAGAGAGAATGAAGTCTTAAATTTATCCATACAGTAGATACAGCATAGACAGAAAGAGGGCAAACATCCAACCATGTGCCTCAGCTGTGGCCTGGAGGGAATGAAAAAGATTTCCATGTCATCATCTCAGCCTTGTATTGTCCATGCAGTGACAGGAACCAAAGAGGCAAGAAACAGTATTGGTTAGCTCATGTTCTGATCCGTAAGTCAGAAAAGATGAGTTAAGACCTCAGCTAAGCTGATAACCTGCCACATGGTGTTGCGAAGCCACTCTGCTTGTTTCCCAATGTGAGACAATTTTGACCTTCTTTGCAGAGTGCTTTGCAATCCATGGACAACAAGTTCCACATCACAGCCAAGCATGGCTTTGGTTAGTGCTTGTTGTCTTTCTGGGCTAGTCTTGCTGTCTGTGTGGGCAACACCTGCCCATGCCTTCCAAGCAGCTTTCAGTCTCTCCCCCCCCAGTTCCAGTGAACTGGATGCAATTAAATACTCTGGACAAGGTGCTACTTGAGGCACCCCCAGTAGACTCAAGGTACCCAACAGTAAATGCCAGCTTATTTTTCACTCAGTTTTTATATGATAGAAAAATAGTAGAGCAATTCTTCTGTTGCAAAGAATTTAGAAAGACCCCAACAGGGCAGAATGCTTCTAACACAATGGTTAAACAGTGGCTTCATATTTGAAATCTCTGGATTTATCTTGTGAATCATGTTTGTAAACTTCACAGTGCTAACACTGTATAACACCCTTGAAAGGATCTCAAGAGACCCCAAGGTGCCTTAATGCTGAGGTGAGCTGCTAGAGGCTAACCCTTGGGGCTCCACTCAATGCAGAGTCACTGCAAAACAAGACTAGGGAGGCCCAGGGAAGCTTTCTTCACCCAGGTCTCACTGCAATGATGGTAGCGGCTCTGGGCGAAGAGTGGAGCCATCAGAGTTTAACCCCCAGCGTGGTGGAAGGAATCAAGGTTTGGAGGGTGGAAATAGGTAGAAGTGCTAGGAGTCATATACCCTGGGATGCTGGAGGACTATAAATTAAGTGTTTTATCTCCCCAGAGCTGAATAAGAATATCCTGGAACAACCTGAGTAAAAGATTTAAGTTAACCCTCACTTCAGTTGACTCATCGTTAAAACGTTTACAGCATGGGTGGGCAATTATATGGGCCCAAGGGCCATTTAGGGAGTTTTGGTGAGCTGTTGCAGGTCGGATCAGCACCTTCCCTCTGCACCCCACAACAGCTCACCAAAACTCACTAAGGGGCTCTGCCTCAGGCCCTGGTCCCACACTGTCACCACTTGCCAATCCCAGGGTCTCCATGGAGATCAGCCCAGGACACAGGCAGGGCACACTCAGCCAGAATGATGGGATGGGGTCGTGGGTAAGCAGGGAACAGCTTCTGGGAGCAGGATGGGCAGGGGGGGCCAGGATTGTGGGGCAGTGACAATGTGGAGCTAGGACTAGTTCCTGGGCCAGAACCATGATCCTAACACACCTCTGCCACCCATTGCAAGACCATTTTAGGCTGAATATAAAAAACTTCTTTACTGTCCAAGCCCCCCAAGGCCCGGAACAGACTCCTCCAGAGGTGGTTCAAGCACTTATTATGGACACTCAAGAAACATTTGGATGTTTATCTTGCTGGGATCCCATGATCCTAGCTCACTTCCTGCCCCTTGGGCAGGGGGCTGGACCCAATGATCTTTTGAGGTCCCATCCAGCCCTAATGTCTATGAAATCTATGAAAGTAAATGTCAGTTTATGTTATAAAAACAAGACACAGAGTAATGCCATGGGTCTGGTAAATTTCTCCTGCAAGAAATGGGTTCATAAGTAGCAAGCTTATAGTTGAGTCCCTGGGTGCTCAACCTCCAGCCTGCAGGCCAAATTCATCCCACTCAGCCCTCACAGGTAGAGAAATCTGGGCATTTAATAACTGGTGGGCAAGCCCCTGCACCCTGTACAGTGGGTCCAAGCCAGGCCATCCTCCTTCCCCACTGCCCACACCACTGGCTTGGGCCCAAGACATGCCCCTTTCCCCGACACAACTGGACTGGGACCAGGGCGCACCCCCGCACACAGCAGGATGGGCCCCTCCCATGCCTGGCCAGCTCTGGCACTGCCCACCTGACCTGCCAGGCAAAAAAATACTGAGTACTAATAGTTTACTCTAATTTAGAGATTTCCCACCCCCCGGCTTACAGAACCCCTTGCAGTGCTCAAGGGCAGGGAACAGACGGGCAAGTCCCTCGTGCAACCCACTCGCTCGCACTCTCTGAGGTGATTTTTTTTTAAATAAGAAACCAAAATCAGTTCCAAATCCAACTGGGGTCAAGAGTCAAGGTCCAAAATTGGACTCCATTATGAAGTGACTCAGGGACTCGCACGAGGGTCGTCTCTCAAGACCTGGATTAGGTTTGAGGCCCCGAGGCCCAGCCCTTACCTGCGGGCCCCGGGACGCCCCGCACCGCGCGCACGTCGAGTAGCAGCAGGAGCAGCCCCAGCCGCGCCATCCCGCCAACCCGCCCCGCTGCGCATGCGCGCCCGACCGCTGCGCATGCGCGGTGCTGCTCCCGCGCTCCCCCAGCGGAGCGGAGCCCTGCGGTTGGTGCAGCTATGTGCTCGCCTGGCGGGAATCTGAGCGGCCGCGGCTGCTGGAGCTGGGCAGCCAGGTGCCGCAGAGTCCTGCCCTGCCCTGCCCTGCCCGTCCCCTAGTCCTAGAAGGGCTCAAAAAATGAACCAAGAAAGCAAGCTATTTCCGTTCCCGTGTGAAAGTTACCAGCTGCAACTGCAAGCTGCAGACATCCAACTTTTTGGCACGGGGCATCGCTTCCCCCCTGCCTAGTGCGCGGGCACAACGAAGCAGCACCCAGCATCGCAACGTTTCCATTGCATGTGGAGCCCCGAGAAGGGCCTGCGGTGCCAAGTCCTGTGCTGTGTTTGATAAATGACGTGGGCAGTAGATACAGACATCCCTTGATTCCTCTGGGTAATGAAGATGAAGTGCAGGGTCTTCCTGTAGCTGCTTCTCAGGCAGCTGCTTGATTGAAGGAGGTCACCTTCCCCTCTCCGCTTCATACTGGGGAGTACCTTCTCGTTGGTTATGAGAGTCTCCCTTAACAGTTGCCATGCCCTTAAGAAAGAATAAAGGTTGGATAACACCATGTATGTAGCAACTTCCCAAAGAGACAGGTTAACACTTTCTGCTACAAAAGAGCTTCCTCTTCATTTGTCTAATTAAACCTTTTCTCCTACTTGGAGTCTGAGGACTAATAATGTATAGAATGCAAAGGGCAAGATTTTGAAGAATATTTGCACTAATAAAAAGCACATGTACAATGACGTGACTACTGCGTTCATTGAGTTATTGGCGGTGCATCTGGGAATAGGTTAGTTGTGTGGTACACTGGTTTAGTCCATGTCAACATATCAAATCAGTGGCCCTAGTCAAAGTAAAAGCTTCCTACTCAATAACAATGAATGGAGTTATTTCTGATTGAAACAACAGAGGCTTATGTGAAGATCATACCAATAACTGGGGGATTTATGCATATGTCAGCATCCATCATAAATTAGTTACCATTGGGTATATAGATGTGTAGGAGGGGGCTGTGTCCATGATCACTCAGTCTGTATGTACAGTAATGGCAACTGAACCTTCAAATTAGGCACAATTAACACAGGTGGTAACGTAACTAAAGGCAAGTTTACAGCTTCACACCCAAACCTGGCACCAAAACTGAGAAAATAAGTCCTTCCCTTTGTTCCCACTCTGGGGCACTAAGCCTAATTGCCAGTCTTTGGTGCCCCATTTTGGGAGAAAAGGGGCAGGGATAATTTCTTTCTTGTGGGGCAGTTCTGTGGTCAGGAGGCCATATAGACATGCCCTGAAAGTTCAAAGGCTGGATTTGAGATCTATTAATTGGTGAAAACTGTTTTGCTGGCTATGCACTAGTGGGCAGAGAGAATCAGTAAGTTTGTTCAGAAATAAAACCTATAAACCAATAAATGTAAAATCTGCCTAGCTAGTGCTTTTGCCTAATGCCATGATAAACATACTTATGTAATGCCATGTTCACAAAATCTCTTATAATAAATACACAAAAGCATGTCATCCTAGTTTTTATTCACTATTGGACAAACTGAGATTCCTGCAGGGAGAAATCTGTGAAATCTTGGAGGGAAAGCAGAAATTATTTCTAAATACCTAAAAGAACAACTTTTCAAAATAAGTGCTTGATCTAGTCCAAGAATTATATTGTAAAACTTACCTCAGTAGAAGTAATGAATTAGCATTTTATTAGCACTTCATTTTGTTAGCCTGATGAATGCTTGCAGACAATATAAAAGATTTAAAAATGTGAAAATGTATGAATGAAAGTGAGTTCAATATTTTGATAATACCTGGATTCATTACAGTTTCATACTTTTCCTTAAATATTTGCTTCAGTTAGAAGTTATCTTCAGCTATTGTATCATTAACAAGAGCAGTAGTGGTATCACTGACATCTTTGTAGAGCACCAACTTCTCCTATTTAATTATTATATACCAAAGAAGCTATGGGCTTTTTACGTCCTCTTTCCAGTCAACTCCTCCAGGGGGTCCGACAACACAGAAGGAGAATATGTACTGTCAACATTAACTAAGGTAGGAAAACCTCATAAGTTTGAATGAGGACAATGACCCACGGTCAGGACTCCAGTGCTGTACACATAGCAGACAAATCTTTGTGCGGGCTGCAGGATATTTCCTAGCTAAAATCAGATTTCATAGATATTAGGGCTGGAAGGGACCTCGGAAGATCATCGAGTCCAGCCCCCTGCCCAAGGGGCAGGAAGTCAGCAGGGGTCATAAGATAAGCATCCAAATGTCTCTTGAAGGCGTTCAAAGTGGGTGCTTGAACCACCTCTGGCATCAGTCTGTTCCAAACCTTGGGGGCTCGGACAGTGAAGAAGTTCTTCCTTATGTCCAGCCTGAATCTGTCACAGTGGAGTTTGTGATCGTTCGACCTTGTCATCCCTTGGGGGGCTCTGGTGAACAGACATTCTCCCAGGTCCTGATGAGCACCTCTGATAAACTTATAGGTGGCCACCAGATCACCCCTGAGCCTGCGCTTTTCCAAGCTAAAGAGTCCCATGGCTCTCAACCTCTCATCGTAAGGTCTGTTTTCCTGACCATCGATCATGCGCGTGGCTCTCCTCTGGACTCTCTCAAGCTTCCACATCCTTTTTGAATCGTGGAGCCCAAAACCGGATGCAGTACTCCAGCTGCGGCCTCACCAAGGCCGAATACAATGAGAGAATGACGTCCTGGGATTTGCTTGAAATAAATTAAATTAAATACCTTGGGACAGTAACCTTGTCTTACTTACATGTGAAGTATTATGCACTTTATATAAACTGAATAATAACCCTTATTAGTGATAAATCATGACCCAAATTCTCTTCTCAGACTCACACAATTCAGGAGTTATGCTATTGCTACTACTAAAGTCAATGGACTTATTGAAGGATAAAGGCTATTGTACTTATACGCTGTGTCCAGACGAGCAAGAACATGCCTGTCGTGCTGCCTCAGAGCAGTTTGAGATGCTGCGAAATGCACGCTAAGAATGAAAAAATGTTCCCCGCATTGTATATTTGCAGCGCAGACTCTAAATTTGATACTAGGGTATGGAAAACTAACATGCTGGGAAAAAGTGGTGAAGGGAGTACTCCTGAAGCAACTGGAGGCTGGGTCCTCCAGAAAGACTCTTGTAGCCAGCTTCTGGCAGAAACCCCTGGCAGCGCAGCACCACCTCATGCTGCACATGGCATGCAGCACTGGAGTGTGCCCTCAAACAGAACTGGGCCAGCTCCTGCTGTCACCCAGGCTCCTGGCACCGCACACAGAAGCCATGTGCTATCAGGCCAGGTCCTGCTTCCACGGAGCCAGCCCAGCCCACTGGCACACAGGGCACATGGAGGCAGGACCGGCCCGGCCCGGCCCGATAGCACGCAGCTTCCATGTGCAGTGGCAGGAGCTCGGGTGACAGCAGGAGCTGACCCAATTTTGGCCAAGGGAGCATGCTAGGGCCAGGCTGGCATTGTGAACCATGTGCAGCCCCCAGTCTGAGGCAGTGCCACACCACCTGCGGTCTCTGGCAGCAGCAGGCCATGAGCATCCCAACTGCCGCTGCTGCTGCTGCTTCTGGGAGTTGGGACTATGCATCATGCAGTTGTGGCAGGTGGCGGACCCACCCGTCCTGAGCTCACCCACAAACTCCCTCACAATCCACCCACAAATCGCAATTCACCCCCACAAATCGCCCACCCACATACCCATCCACAAACCCACACCACCCCAAACCCTCACACAAGCCCTACACCTCCCCACAAACCCTACACCCACTCTATACCCACCCATAACTGGTCCCCCACAACCCCTCCACACTCATTCCCTTCCCCTCCCCCAAATCCCACATACCCTCCCACAAATCTCACACCCTGCATGCCCAGCTGCCAGACTGGATGGGACAAGACCTCCTAGCAGAAGCCATGGCTGCAGGGCAAACTGCCACACTGCAGCCCTGCCCCGTGCCCACACTGGTGCTGGGACAAGCAGCCCCAGCTTTGGGGTGGGCTCCTTGTCCCAGGAATCACTTGAGGGGCATAATGGGCTGGGGGGAGGGATAGAGTTGGCAGCAGGGGTATGTGTGAGAGAGAGACATGGGGGTCAGGGTGGAGGAGAGCTCCGGGTAGGAGAGGCTTCCAGAGCCAGGCTTTAGAGGCCCCCTGCCCTCCTGGAGCAGCCTGTGCAGGGGAGGTCAGCCTGGAAGGGAAGGGGCCTGCCCAACTCAGACCCTGGGCCCCATCCATGGGGATCACTGGGGCCTGGACACAGGCAAACAGAACAGCAAGGGCTGGCACTGCTCAGAGCTACAAAGCAGTGGGTGGAACAGCTGCAGCTGGACTCATGTCCTGGTGCTGGGACAAAGCTGCTGCCAGGAGGGAGCTAGTGGGGGAAGGCAGAGGTTATGGGCCAGGAGTGAGGGGCACTGGTAGGGCTGTGGGTTGGGAGTGAGGTGCTCGGACAAGGGGCAGGGTACTGGCATTGCCTGGTGAGTGAAAGGGGCAGGGGCAGCTCTGATTTTTCTATGATGAAAAAACCAAAAGCAAATGCCAAAGTCTACAGATATTTAGAATTTGTCTTATGATGATGATAGAGGCACTGGTAGGCTTCCAAATTACTTTAAAATTGTAAATATATCAATAAAACATTGCCCAACTGATCTCTCTCTATATAGTGCCATGTCATTTTAATTGTGGAAGAATATGGACTCAAGGTATTTTAATGGTAGAATTTGGGGTTTTATGAGAGAATTTCTATTTTTTTACACAGAGAACACCAGGATCTCTGCTAGTAAGGCAAGTAGCCGGACCCAGGCAGAGGAGCCTGCCCAGGGCCAGCATCAGGGACCCAGCTGGAGGGCAGATGAGGTGGCTGACCTCCTAGCCATTTGGGGCCAAGAGGACATGCTTCCATAGCTCAAAGTGGGCCACCACAAGGAGCACATCTGGGCAATAACTGAGTAGGGAAACCGGAAGACATCACAGCAGTACTGCCTGAAAGCCAACTATGCAGCCGTGGCCCACTGGTAGCTGGCCCATAGGTATAGGTGGATCTGCTGCAGTGTCTGTACCACTGGGTGGCCATGCAGTTCCCATCCAGGTCTGCCAAGCCGTGGGACCTCAGGTCCAACGGGGTGGATGCTACCACAGATGGCAGTGAGTCACAGCTAGGCAGCGGCACCCCCTGCCAGACTGCTGCAGTGGGTAGAGGGATCAGGGCTTTTACTGCAATCCAGCTAGCACAAGGGGCTAGTGTCCCCAGATACCAATTGACCCAGTCTCAGAAGCTCCTGAGGGCAAGTAGCCCTGAGCTGCTCACCAGCATAGCTTTTTATACTGCTGGGCTGGCCTCAGCCTCCAGCTCTCCCTGGCTGAAGATCTAGAAGGAGCTGGGCAGGATCAGTTTGCCCCGAGTGGCACAATTTGCCCCTCACCAAAGTACATGTTCAGGCATGTGTGCTAAGGCACAAATCACCGGCACAAATTTGTGCCACTGCTATTTGAGCTGCTGCAAGTGCACATGCCTGCATGTGTGGATGCGCCCGTAATGTACATATATTATATTTCAACCTGATAAATAACAAGTCTAAAGTCCATTCAGTGCAAAAAAGAGGAAAGTTATCGATACTGCCAGTATTATACTGATGGCTTCTTAACTACTTTTTATAGGACACCAAAGTCCTTGGATCTGCATGTGTATTTTGGAGGAGGGGGTAATTGTGATGAAACACTTAATTAAGAAAGAAAAGATGGAAATTAAAATTAAGGAATACTCAGGTCCAAGGCTATGCAAAAAACAAATAATGAATCCAAATGATGCTTTTCTACAGTGGTATAAAACTTTTTAGGTACTATTTAACTTTAAATGGGGTGTTGCAGCCTGTTATTATTTTAATCTAATTACCAAGATGTTCTACCAATACGTCCTCCAGTATGCAACGTTTAATTAAAAACTAAATTGCTACAAGTTTATGGATGCTTCATACATTTATCTTGCAACTATTTGAGTCATTGACATTAGAAAACATGTTTATTCTATTTAAGGCAAATGATGGCTTGCTTCAGAGTTACATTTTCCCTAGTAAAAGAGGTCACTGTTAGAAGAGCAAAATATTGGCCTGTGGCATTGTTTGTCATCCTGAGTCTTCCACTTCAGGCTCATTTTGAAGGTCACCATTCGCTGGTTTTCATCCAGCTTTCCTTGTATGGTTTCTATAATACGTATCGCAACAATCCAGTGTTAAAATGAAGGGCTGCATATACCCTTTTATCTCTTGCAAACTATGACCCACAGAAAATCTGCAGCCAGTAAAATTCATTTGCAACCTTTTCATATAGCAATGTTTAGTTGAGATAAAGATGCTCATCATTACATTGTTAGGCAACTTGACCCATCAGTATAAGTCAAGGAAAAAAATAACTCTCTGTTTAAAACTGGAACAGATGCCTTCAGATAAATAACATATTGTTAGTAGTTGAGGCAACTGCAATGTCTGAAATGATTATTCAAGACAGTTAAAATATATATTTTTTCATCTAATAGTTAGAGGTGTAATAAGAGAAGTGCCTCTTCTACTTTATATGCCAACTCCCCCTCACCAACACATATACCAAGATACATTGTTAAGTATCAGTAAGAAGATTAAGTCAGGGCCAAATATTGAAGCAGTTATTTACTTTTAGTCACTTCTGACAAGGAAAAAACTGCCACACATGTCACTGAGAGTTCTGATTAATTAAAGATGGAGTTAAAAGCAAGGCCCAAATTCTGTTGCAGGTTAATCCACATGGGTGAGTTTGGCTCACTGACTGTAAAGGCTAAGTAAGGAATGAGTAAGGATTTCAGAGTTTGGATTTCAAGTATTTAACATTCATTCTGGAAGATCCAAATGCCAATACCTAAGTAAGAAACTTCCAAACAACACTGGACACTAGGAGGAATTTCTTCACAGTGAGAGTGGCCAAGATCTGGAATGGGCTCCCAAGGGAGGTGGTGCGCTCCCCTATCCTTGGGGTCTTCAAGAGGATGTTGGATGGGCATCTGGCTGGGGTCATCTGAACCCAGCACTCTTTCCTGTCTATGCAGGGGGTCGGACTCGATGATCTATTGAGGTCCCTTCTGACCCTAACATCTATGAATCTATGAACACCAGGATGATACCTTTCCCCTTGGAAATGCATCCCTCTGTGGGTTAAAATGTAGTAACTCTTCAGCAGTACACAGCACTACAGAGAACTTCAGAACATTCAAGATTACCTTGGACTAAGATTTGCTCTCAGGTACACATGCATAGTTATCACCAAAGCCAATCTTAGTGGCATCTAAGTAAGAATTGACTGAGATATCCCTTGCAAATGAATGAGAAACAGGATTTAGATGTGGGGGCCTGGTCTCTGTTCTTGGGCTTGAGAACCAAACTGCACCGCACCTTGCCGCCGTGGCAATAGTTGGATGGGCTCAGGAGCTGGATGCTGCTCTGTTTTGTGAGGCAGGGGGGAAAGAAGGAAAACATAAGCGGGCTGGCCACCAAGCCAAACCAACACCACATTCTAGCAAGGTGTGGGAAAAGATCATCTCAAACTTACCTCCCACTGCTAGGAGGTTTGAAGCCAAAGCCTGAGCTACACAAGACCGAAGTCTGGGAGGCCTCTTCATGGGACTCCATAACGAGTATCACCTGTAGGAGCTGAGGAAAATAAATTGTAATAAAAACTTCACTGCCAGCCAGAGGGAGAACACAGCTGAACCACTGCAAGGTTGTGAAGACAGGACTTTGTGCTCGGGAAGACAGCAAAACTCCCACTGCACCGCTACTTGAAGCTTAGCAGTGACAGCCTGCTCCATGGGATTCCTTGATGAGTGATGCCCAAGGGAGCTGGGGAAAATAAACTTAAAAAGGAAAAAAGGCAGCTGCCAGCTGTGAGTGAAGCAGACCACAGGTTTGAATCCAGGCCCTTGAATTCAGAAATGATCAAATTGCTCACTGTACCACAACATGGAGCTCAGAGCTGCCAACCTGCTCTGTGGAAGTGCTTGATTGGTGATGCCAGAGAGAGCCAGGGAATATGTTAAAAAAACCCTACACCTGGCTTCACAACAGACATAAGCCAGACTGGAGTCTTGAACCATGTACTCAGGAGGCCACTAAACCTCCTGCTATACTGTTACACAGAGTCTGGGGCTAGCAGCCTATTCTGTAAGACTTCATGGGTGATATTGAAGGGAGTCAGGGAAAACTGAGACCAGCAAACATCCCACTGTACCACAGCCAATATCTTTTGCACAGTCTTCCTGCCAACACTCCTTCTTGGGCTGATAGCCTTCCAGAGGACTAGACCAGGGCAGAGCCAAAGGCTCTTCCTATGATACAGGCAAGCCAATCTTGTGAACTGAAGCTAGTCCCCAGATAGGGTCCCAAGTCCCCCCAGGCAGTTTGGAAAGCTGTCCATCTCAAACTACTAGTTATGTCCAAGATAACATCTCTATCTAAGATATGAGATCACCTCTAATTCTGGCATAGCTCAGACTCAATCATCATAATTATTGAAGTACTCCAATGTTTTTTTTCATCATATTTGGCTTATTCTGTAGATCTCCTCAAGACTCAGCATCAAGTCAGTTTTCAAGACTTATGCACCCTATTAAAACTTACTGACTACAGGAATTTTCTACTTTTTAAATATATTCATTCTTATCTATAATCTAAATTAGACAAGCTACCACACAATAACATCAACAGTACCTCAGTTAAAGCTTACATAAATTATCAGGTATCCAGGCTGTAGCCATATTGCTCTAGATGAAAAGGCAAGGAGGACTCATAGTAGAGATGATATCTTTCATTAGACCAGCAAGAAATTTTTTTTGCAAAAATCTTGTTGGTCTAATAAAAGATATCATCTCTACTGTGACCCCTGATTACATAAATTATCAACACTTGAAAACAGACAAAATTAAACATATTAAAAAGCTTAAAGAGTGGCCAGTATCCTTTGGCTGCCAAGGGTGACAGTGGTTTATATCGGGGAAGGGTCTAAATCACCTAGGTGCAGATGATTTGCTTAGGCAGAGTCACTGCTGGATTTCTCTCTCTAGCTGTCTCCTTATATACTGTAGATAGCATCATTTACATAACTTCACTAATTGATTATCATATGACCATAAACCTATTTAAGGTTTTCAGTCTCAGTGTTGCATTAATGAGAATGTTCTATGCAGAATAAACAAACACAAACAGTGAGAAAGGCAGGCAGATATACAGCAAAATGGATGAAGGAAACAAAACTGGAAGATTAGACTGGAACCACTTTGAATTTCTATGTAGATAGAGCTGATGCACAAGTTCTAGACAGCTCTGTGATTTGATTTCTCTTTGTTTAGGGCTCAAAGCAAGAAGTGGTTATGTTCTAGGTTTGGCTCAGATCAGTGGAAATCTTACAGACAGCTGTTTTTTTTCATGTAGATTTAACCCAATAGCTAAATATATCTCATAATATATGCATATTTCAACCAAGTGCTTCCTACTAGAAAAGAGGAAGGAAGTGCAAATCTCATGCTTAGAACAGGAACCTTGGCAATCAGGAATCTTAGTTTCTGCCTCTAGCATATTTTCTTATTTCCTCTGATCAAAAGGGTGCCCGAACCATAATTTAGTCATAGGTAAAATTGATTTACAGTACTAATGTTTGTAAACATTCTCAAGCAGGTTGTGAAGCATCTTGAATTTCCTGTTTAAAAAAATGCTTTGAGAACTTTGGATAAAATGCATATTAGTACCAAAGAAAGCAAGTTGTTCTTTGTGCGCTGTTTTAAATTGTGCGTTCTAAAAGGGACATTTTTACTATGTCCTTAAGGAGAGGAGGAGCGGCAGTACATTAAATCCTAATTTCACTCACACTATCTTACTATGGAGTATTATTGCAGTGCCAGGAGCAATTCACAGTGCTATTGTTTATGTAGAAATGCTTATAATATAAATGCCTACGGTATCCTATTAAAACAACTACAGTGTACTTCAGCTTCCATGCAAACACTAAAATATTGTAATGATCAAGTAGTCTGACACCATTTCAGTCTGTAGAGAAAATTGCAAAGCAATTCACCACTATGTAGGCCACAAACTAGGGGGAAATATTGCTGTTTTGTTTTTGTTGTTCTCTCCCTCTTTCTTTTACACTCTCTCTTTCACAAAGATGGAAATGATTTGGGGCATTAGTATTCTGATGAAGAGAGGCTGTGACAAAGACCGTGACTGCAGGGCCTCCTGACTCCTCTATGATGCTGCCAGTGATGTAGAGGGGACTGACTCCAATTGCACCGTTTTCAAAATAGCCCTGAGATGGTACAGAGAGAACAGACAGAGAAGCAATTCACAGCTCAGGCTGTGAATTGTTTTCAGTTTTGCAGAGCTAGGTTATCTCTTTGCATGGAAGAATGATACCAGGTAAGCATGTATTTGTCTTCATTAAATGGTTGCAGATAGTCGGGTGAATATGTGTGCACGCATGGGTTTTAAAGAAAGATCATCTGTCTAACTATATATATACACTTGTGTGGGTACATCTTATCTTCTTTCTGTATGTGTTTCACTGGCAGGATTTGGAAACCTCATGCAGGATGTGTTGTGGTGTTTTAGTCAAGTAAAAGGAACTATTGACATAGGGGTCACAGAAGGTAGGTTTGTTTTGCCTTTTGTTGCTTTGATCAAAGATAACTTGTTTTTTTTATGTACTGCTTGTCTAATCAGTCAGCGTTTTTCCCTCATTCATATATTGTCAAGTCAAATTGAAAGCAAGGAGTTGAGCTGTGCCTCCTTCCTTTTCTGGTTTTCTCAAGTATTTATTTATTTTAATAGATAAGTAGCTAAGATTAACTAGTTATCCAAAACATTTGTATGATATAATGATGGCTTAAAATATCAAGTACTCTGTAAAATGCATTGCCAGGACTTCTTTGTTTTTATTTCAATAATGTCTCAAGAAATTATGAGCCAGACAAAATTATTGGACGCAGGGTTTGTTTGTTTTTCTAATTGACATCAGAACTTACTTTTTACTCCCATATCTAAAGCTAATGCACATTTTAACACATAGGCTTTTACAGATATGCATTAGTCAAAGATACAGGGGTGATTCAGGAGAACAGACATTGACTTTCATACTCAGTAGTTTTCAGTGGGATTTGCACTTCTAAATCACTTAAGCATTTTTTTAAATCTCTTTTACAAGTAGCCCCAATGTTTTAATTGATAAGTGGCCACCTATTAAATACATATAAATTATACTGGGCCAAAACTGAATGAAACTTGGAAAGAAATAAATCCAGTTTTCCTGCCCTTTAATTTGCATGTGTTAGTTCTGTCTTGCTCTCCTCCTCCATTTATTCCATTATTTCCTTGTCTTCTCTCCCTGTTGATCCATTCTTCTTTTTCTCTCTGTTCACCTCTGACTTCCACTTGCCCTGTTCATCTTCCATTTTGTTTTTATTGCCACTGCTTATCTATCATTCTCCTCTCTTGCCTTCACCCTTCACTTGTGTCCCTCATGAGTATCTATGATCCCTTATCCCATCCCACTCCCCTGTTGCAGCCAAGTCTGCAATCCCCACCTTCTCATTTTTTTACTTGATGCTTTAATGCAAGTTGTGAATTGTTTGCCCAGAAATTCTGATGTACTTTTTGAAGGCAAGGGGCAGCCAACCACCAGGTGCTCCACCACCTAACTGGCAGAGGGCTTTTCTGAAAAGATATTGAGGGTTGACTGGTCTGACTTACTTCACTCATCTCGCATGGTTTCAGACCTGTTTTTCTTCATGTTTTGTTTAAATGATCAAGGACTATAAGCTTAACATTAACCTTCAGGTCTCACCACAAACGCACCATAGCTGACATACCACAGTCTGGAGACAGACAAGAACAACCAAT